>NC_140587.1:587582896-588939146 GCF_964204655.1 Triturus cristatus | reverse complement strand
ATAAAGGTGCTGAAGATATCATGTTTTATTTGTCTGCTAAGGTTTTGTGGGGTTTATCATGCGATGTTGTTGACGACCCAATTGATACAGGGAATTTTGTATGCGAGATACAGTTGTAATTAGTGTGGTGGACCATTTTACACAGACGGAAAACTGTACTGATTTGAATTATTCCCCTCTGGTCGAGTTTTCATTGTGTATGTGTGTGTTCTTTGGGTGGTTGAATTCTATTGATCTTTTAGTGAATCAGACAATTGTTGTTGTTTTCCTATAATTAAAGTGAGAGAGAGTGTGTAGAATAATTGTGAAGGAGAGTCAACTGCTGCGAGGAGTGAGAGTGATGTCAGAGTATGCCATGCTGGAATAGGTTGGTTAATGTAACGCAGCACTGGGATTGGTTGTATTTGTCATCTGGCGTTGCATTGTTATTGTCGGTTGCATTGCTATGGAATTTGAAATTCATTGACTCTGGAATCGATTGTAATTGAGAAAGAATGCAATTTAAAAAAATAGATGTTTTAAAGCAATAAGGGATATGATACAAGGAGATGTGGCTATGTGCCTACTTGAGTTGGCGAGGAAGCTACTATTATATGGCTTATAAATTGGCACAAGGTCACAGAGAAAGAGGGTGCATTAACATTTCCGTGATATTGTACTTTTAATGTGAGAATAATTGATCATTTGAGAGGAATATTGTTCGCAATGAAATCCGTTACCTAGACCCACATAGTTTGAAGTACTTAATACATGGGAACGTGCAGCTCATGTAAAACAAAGAGACAAGTATCAAGGGAGGATGAAAAAAACTATGTCTGCATACGCAGACTCAAGATGGGATGAACAGCAAAGGAGATGGAGAGTAGACATGATTGAGGGAGTAAGATTATACCCTGCCATAATGGAAGAGAGAAATGAAACTGAGAGAAGGAGAAAGGAAAAGAAAAATGCAGGCGATGGGCATGAGGATAGTGACAGTGATGCAAGTGACAGCCTTCTGGATGGACCGTTAGCCTAAAGTCCACCCCCATATAATTAAACACACTTTGCAGGTGGGGGAAATACAAATGTTATGGGTAGCTCTGGAAGTGCTTCAGCACCTGTTAATTCTAGCCCTGGTGTTGTTGGGGTCATATCAACTGGTACAACATAAACTATAGCAGGAGGAAATATGGCTCACTAGGACATTGTAACTCCAATTTGGCTTCAAAAAGTCTGATGCTCGTACAGTGGTGGTTACTATTGGTCCTATAGTCCCTATGTACGATCCTAGTCCTGCTGGTGACGAAAGTCATAGAGTGCCTAGTTTCACAGAAAAAAAGATATCTGATAGAGGAGCAGATAGGCAGAGATTGCAATTTGTCCCACTGATTCCAATGAATGCGAGATGACCGTGTGCAGCGAATGCAGATCCTTCTGTTGTACAGAATGGATTCAGAGCTATAGGGTCTGTTTCCGGAGTGGCAGGTATGGATTCACCTGTATGGGAAACTGTCCCGAATGTGCCTGATAGTACACCTCAAGAAAGCACTACACAGAAAAAGGTTTCTGAGGGCCAAAATTTATTTGATGTCCAAGATTTAGAGCAATGGTTGAAGGAACATAATAATAATAATTCAAATGAGAATAAAAGTGCAGCAACAAGTCATGGAACTATAAAATCGGCTATAGAGGTGGATTTGATTTACATGGTTAAGTTAAAAACAGAATTGGATGAAATGATAAGTGGGAGTGTGAAACTCACTAGAATAAATACTTACCAACAAAGTGAACTGCTACTCATGAGTAAAAATGTCACCAGGAGAGTGTGACAGGCACATGAGAAATTATTTGAATAGGCTCAAAGATAAGATGTTGATATGGAACGAACAAAGGTGTTACAGACAAATCATAGGCTTGCATTTAGCAATTAGGGCATATAGAATTCAAGATTGCCCGGATTGAAGACTAAGATCTGAGAATTCATTCTAAACATTCGGATTTGGAGTACATTGGACAAATGGGAAGAAAGATAGGATAAAAGAAAGGGTTCTAAACGAACAATCGGAGAACCTCCTCCTTCAGGGAAAAGGGAATGGGTGTTAAGGCTAAGTAACGAGTGGAGGTTATGTGCATGTACCTTGGAGTAGAGGTGACCTTGCGGCATTTACCAAAGATTTCCCGAGGTTGAGAGAGAAGCCTTTAAAGTGGTACAAACAAGTCGATTAATTTGTTAAAAATTCAAAAGTGTTTTGGATCGATCTCAATACGTTATTCAAGATTGTAGTCCCCAGTTATTTGTGTTAAGCATATAAAATGGCTATAGAATGGCCTGAAGGTGAGCCTGAGAGAGACCCTGTGACACTTTTTCCGTCACATGCAGTGATGAAGAAATACAGCAGGTGATTACTTGGCTGAATGCTAAAGTGCCTCCGTAAGACATTGATTGGGTAAAGATTGATAGAATGACCCAAGAACCTGAGAAGATGATTCAAGATTTTTATAAAAGATTGTTGTAGGCTTTTAAACAGTATAGTGGAATGGACACCCTTGAGCCTAAAGACATGGGACAGTTTGTGTCCAGGTTTGTGACCGGACTGAAACCTGAACTTAGCATGATGATACAACATCTGATTTGTTGGCAAAATCAGTCCGTTGACTAGATTCTGCGTTATGCTAAATATTGCAGTGATGAGATTGAGATGAAAGGGGGGGGGGGTGGCCCGACGCCGATGTAGAAGGTCGAGGTTCCCGGAGCTCCTCTGTGGCCGCCCTCCGTTCACATAGATCCTGCGGACTCACGGGGGCCCCTAACCTCCCATCATGACTGGGCATACCTGGTGGCCCGGTGGGTGCTCCCTCGACAACGGGGGCACTTCGGTGACGGAGAAGGGCTTCATTCTTTCCCCCGCCGCGTGTCTGACTGCGGCACCCCAAGATGGCGACTGCGATCTGCTGGTGAGACCGCTGCGGCCTGCTGCTCTCTGGGGGCTGACCATCGGTCTGGGAGGTGTTGGGGGCCTTGGCGCGGGCCCTGCTACGGTGACTGGTGGCGGCTTGGCTGGCCCAGAGGAGACCGGAGAGCGCGAGGTGCCAAGATTGGGCGCTGCTGCCTGGCCCTAAGATGGCGGCCCAGTGAGAGCCTGGAGAGGCGGTCTACCTGACACTGTGCCCTATGTGAGGGCGCTGCTGGGGGGCCGGCGGAGCGGACCCACTGCTTGTCTCCTGCTGCGGCCCGGTGTGCTGGTGGACCCCTTCTGGTGCAGTGTGCACTGCGGATTGGCAGTGAAGAGGCCTCAACGGCGGTGAGTGGCTGCCCCCTCTGACATCGGGCCCTGCTGCTGGCGGCAGAGCTTGGCCGTGGGCCCACCGGGGCTGCTCCTCCTTGGCTTGGTGTCTCGCTGTTCCCATGGATTGCCTCTCCTTGACCCCCGGGGAGTGACGGACAGCTTGGTGGTGAGTGTGGGACCAGTATGTGGGGGCTAGTGAAGACAGCGCTGGAGGAGTGGCCGCGTGCTTCTTGCCTACGGACTATGGACTGGAGATACTTACCTGGGGCGGTTGTGACCTGGGGGTCTGCCCGTGGGCCGCTGGTTCCCTGAGGCGTGCCGCTGCATTGTGGGGACTCGTGGAGGCGTGGAGGACCCGAGAGCCTTGGCGGGCTATTGACTGTCCCCTGTGAGGTGCTGATTGTACGGAGCTCCCCCGTCCATCCTTCTCGCTGTGACCGGGGGGATACGGGGTCCAGTTCCCGGACTCCTCTGGCCTGTTTGGCACCAAGGTAGCTGACCCCGCCACTTGCGCTTCCCTGAGGTTGCCTCTAACTGCATCACTTGGGAGCTGCTGGAGCGGAAGACGCCTGGAGGCTGGGGGTACTGGGTGTGCACCTGAGATGGACCGAACTTCGCGGAGACGGGGATTCGCTGTCCTCCAGGAGGAAGATGGGGGGCACCGATCTGAAGACGAGGATGTCGCGATGAGCACCCCCGGGGCGGAGACTCCGAGAGGCCCTACCTTGGTGGATATAATACAGGCCATCACAGTGTCCCGGGAGGCCCTCGAAACAAAGATAGACACTATAGGAGTGGACCTTGCTTTATTAAAAGATCTCAATGGGACCATTTTGCACATGAATCTCCAGCTCACATCTTCATAACACAGAGCCATATGCCCTATTTCCCCTACACCCCATCCTTAAACAAGATCTATTGATATGGGCGTGATGAATTTTTTTCCCTGTTTCCTTTCCCCCCCACAAGAGCTCATCTATACTCTGACTAACTGATTATTACATGATGTAAATGGGATAAAGAAAACAGAGTTTTTTCCAGACCATTTTGGTATTGTTCTAAACCATATTCAATTTCTCCATTAGTATTTACCCTTTGTACCCTGTAGTTTTAGTCCAGTATCCAGATCAATTCTCCAAACCCTGAATACCCGATAGCCATTGACACGCTGTGAGTCCCTTTACCGCTAGCAGGCTCCTCACCTAAGATGGCGGCCACAACGAGCCTGTAGCGTTGCACCATACTTGGATTAGTGCCTCGATCCCAGCTTCCGCTCACCATAGGACAACATCCTTTTTAACCCCCGCGATACAAGATACTTCACCTCCCAGTCCTGGTAGAGCGGGGTAGGTCGACCGGAGACACGGACTCGGCGTGTCTGTAAGTACACGAATGCCGTTATATCTCTATGACGATATCTTTAAACTAGTAGAAGGTTTATACGGAAACGTTATTTTGCATGTGGCTCAAGTAAGAGAAGGGGCTTACTTAACCCTGGAGTTCTGTGCTTTTGATCATGTCAATCTACTAGCTCTCTCAATATACGATTACAGAACGCGAGGAACTCCTTGCGTAGCCTACCAGGAACTGCAGTGTGCTATCCTATGAAATTGATAGGGTAAGTCGACACAGCATGTTTGTTTTCCGGTCTAAAGAAAGTTTCTAGCTATTCGACACTTTGTGGATTGATCACATCACGTGGCTTGTGTGTTTTTGTTTTTATTACCACTTTGAATAGTGTGCACCATCACTGCAGCTGCACTAACTAGTTCACGAGACGCACCTTTTATACATAACAAATTGTATTCATGCATTCTATAACCACCCTGGTCTTCCTCTCCTCCCTTTCCACAGGTAGACCGAGTTGCAGGTAAAAAACCAGCTACTAATAAGAATGCTTACTGTAAATTGGATATACAGTTTAAATGTAGATAGAATACACTAGGTCCTGACGAATCGCTAGAGTAATCCTCAGTCAGAGCGAGAAACATGTTGACCCCAGATGAGGCAGTGTCTATAACCTAGCACATTAATCTATGTTACTAACACTTTACCTCATATCTTTTAACTAGGTAAGGAGGCTTCATAATAAATTGATTGAGATAGTACTCCCTTCCCCATTTTAACTCCCTATCACTTTTTCCTTCATCTACATTACAGTAGAGCCCCTCACTCCCACCTCACCTGACGGCTGTATGGATAAAAGATCTCCATAAGAGCGCTCCCTAACAAGGAGCCCGTCGGGTATTGCACCAGCCGACTCGACGTGGAGCAGCCCGATGATGAAGCATTACATCCTGATGGGTGCGTGAGGCATGACATCCTGATGGTTGTGTGAGGGCTCCCATATCCAACCTTGTGGCATCTATACAAACTTTATGCACACCACATGGTCCGTCTCACTCGCTTAAGGAACAGCTTTGATACTTCTTTGGTTGTATACTTTAGGGCTCACTTAGCTGGACCTCCTTTCCAAAGCCCTGTTCGCCCCCACATTTTTTCTTTATTAAAAGATGATCACAAGAAGTTGAAGGAGCGGGTAAAGGCGACTGAGAGGACACTAGAGGAGGTACCGGACAAGGTGACCACCTTGCAGCATTCCTTGGAGCAGATGGAGAACAGGGTGCGGGTACTGGAGCTGAGAGCAGAAGACAGCGAAGGACGCTCTCGCAGGAATAACCTCCGCATAGTGGGAGTGCCAGAACGTGCGGAGGGGAATGATGCAGTCTGGTACTTGGAATGCTGGCTCTGGTCGGAGGTTGCGCCGGAGGGGTTATCCCCGTTTTTCGCCCTCGAGTGGGCCCACAGGGTCCCGGTTAGGCCTCCTAAGCCGGGAGCGCCCCCGTGACCCATGGTGGCCCGTTTGCTGCACCACCGGGACAGAGACCAACTCCTGCAGCAGGCTCGAGAGAAGCAACATCTAAAGATTGATAACTCCAGGGTGATGCGCTTTCCGGATTATACCCGGGAGGTCCAGAAACAGCACGCCTCCTTCATTGCTCTCAAGCGGAAATTGCGCCAACTCCACATTTCCTATGCAATGCTCTTCCCGGCACGGCTGCGGGTGGTGGATGGCCCCAGTACCCTCTTTTTCACCACCCCGCAGGACGCGTGGCACTGACTGGAGACGCGACAGGCAAGGTCGGTGCGGAGTCCGCCGGCGAGCGCTGTGGAGAGGCGATCCCCTACTGCTGTGAGTCCGCCAGGGTCTCAACCGCTGCCAGACTGTCGACTTGAGCGAGACAGAGCTGTACAGGTGGTGGTAGCGATCAGTCAAGGTGGCTCCAGCCCAGCTTCTGCTTCTTCTAGCCAAGAGTTGGAGGGCTCTGGGTCTTCTCCGGCTGCCAGCACGAAAGGGGACTCCGATGCTGAACTTCCGGAGGTCACTCCGCAGACGGTGGACTTGTTTGGCTGATCTGGGCCTGGATGGCGGGGTAGGGCGTGCTTGTACTGCCACCCAGGTTTGACTATTGAAGGGGATGTGTCCTGTGGGCAGAGGGGAGTTGATCTCACTTGAATGTCATTATTGGGGCTCCCGGAGGGCTGCTGCTGGGCTAGTTTCAGGGTGCCTATCCTGGGGTGTGGGAGTTGGGGGAGTTGGGATGCTGGGGTAGGGGGAGGGGAGGGTGGGGCCAAGCATGTCGCAGTAGGAGGTAGGACGAGCAGCGTTTTCATCACCATATCATGGCTACCGCCGTAGGCATTAAGTGTATATCGTGGAATATTAGGGGGATGCACACTATCGCTCGCCGTCACACGATTCATGCTTATCTTCGAAGATGGGGGGTGCAGATAGCACTGTTACAGGAAACTAACTCAAACAAACAAGAGGGGCTGGCACTGCAACAGAGGTGGCGGGGGCAGGTGTTCTGTACCACATACTCGGCATATGCATGGGGCGTGTTGGTTTGGATTCGGGCGGGGGTACCGTTTCAGAGTAGTGGACAGGTGATCGACCCTGATGGTCGCTATGTGGTGGTGACGGGGCGACTAGATGGCAGGGACATTGTTTTAGGGAGTGTCTATGCTCCGAACACGGATCAGGCTTCCTTTTTCACGTGCCTTTCTGGGAAACTGGCCCCCTTGTTGACTGGCTCAGTGCTCCTGGGTGGCGACTTTAATTGCATCACTGATGTCTCCCTAGATCGATCTCATCCCCCTCTCGCAGATTCCCCGGTCCATCGGCTGGCTAGGGTGCGGCAGGACTGGCAGCAACAGTGGGGGCTGACTGATACCTGGAGGGTGCATCACCCGGTTGACAGGGATTATTCTTACTTCTCGTCGTTACACGACCTACATGTTCGGCTGGACTCGATCCTTAGCTCCCCAGATGTCCACGGGGCGATGGTCCGTAGTGAATATTTAGCTAGGACATCGTCTGATCATAACCCCCTGTTGACAGTCTTGCATTGGCTGCGGGATCGCCCTGCCATCCCCACGTGGCGACTTCGTCCCGACACGTTAGAGGATCCAGTGTTCCGGGCTACTATTGGGTCGGCCGTTGATGAATATTTTCGACTTAACGCCAGCACGGCATCGTCTCTGGTGGTTGAATGGGACGCGGTTAAGTCGGTAGTTCGGGGCGCTGTATAGGCGAGGTAGTGGGAGCGCGCAGAGTGTTGCTGCACGGCGTACAGAATGCAGAACAGCAGTTGCGCGCGGCGGAGAGGGAATGCCTGGAACGCCCGGACGGGCATGCAGGGTTACTTAAGGCACGCGAGGATCTTGCAGTCCAAATTGAGAGACTGCATTGCTTTGACTTCAAGGCCTACACAGATAAGGCGCATGTGGAACGGGACAAGGCGGGGGCATTGCAAGCTTGACTGGCCAACCCTGATAATGGAGCTGAGGGGGCAAGGTGATGAGGTATTTCACACCCAAAAGCGCATTAATGATTGTTTCATGCAGTACTACGCTGAGTTATACCGGAGCAGGTTGGGTCCCGGGATTCCAGGGGATGAGGAATTTTTGCCTAAGGCAGAGAGCCACAGCTTGAGGCTGACAACGCTGAGGCTCTGGTCCGGGATATTGAAGTAGGAGAGGTACGCAGCGTCATAAAGCACATGGCCAGGAACAAAAAGCCGGGGACCGATGGGCTCCCCGTTGAATTTTATGCAGCTTACACGGATGTCCTAGCTCCCCATCTGGTGGCACTCTATGACACGGCGCGTCGGAGGGTGCCCTTCCTACCTCCACGCATGAAGCCCTCATAGTCCCCCTTCTCAAGCCGGGCAAACCTGCTTGGGATCGTTCCTCGTACAGACCCTTAGCGATGCTCAATCTTGACTACAAGATCTTAAGCCGCATCTTGGCCAGTCGTTTGATGCCTCATATGACGACATTGATCCATGCGGTCCAAGCCGGGTTCATTCCCTCCTGCAACACTGCGATGAATGTACTCAGACTCCTGCGAATTTTGGGGTCCAACTCCTATGACAAGGAGGAAGCCTGCATTTTCGCGGTCGATATCGAAAAAGCTTTCGATACTCTGGAGTGGCTCTACCTTTTTAATGTACTGCGAGAGTTCGGACTTGGGGAAAGCTTTGTACAGTGGACGGCGCTGCTCTACAGTGCTTCTACTGCTCGGGTACGGACGGGGGGCTTGATATCTGATGCCTGCATGGTCGCTCGGGGAACGAGGAAGGGATGCCCATTATCCCCTTTATTATTTGCTCTGGCAATGGAGCCCATGGTTGCTCATGCCAGGTCAGGGCGGTATTTCCCAGGGCTCTTAATGGAGGGAAGAGTGCAACTCATAGCATTGTATGCAGACGATCTCCTCATGTTCCTGCCGGATGCTGGAGATGCCCTACGAGGAGCGCAAGACTTGCTGGAGACTTGGGGAGGGTGGCGGGCCTCAAGGTGAATTGGACCAAGTCATGTCTGTTCCCTACCAGGCCGGGCGAGATGGATCAACCGAGGACAGGGGATGTCCCGTGGGAGTGCCGATGTTTGCCATACGTGGGGACTCAGATTTATCATGCTCCGGTCGATCTTCTAGAGGGCAATGTGGGGCGGGCAGTGCGCGGAGCGAAATCCTGTTTCGATTTCTGGGGGACCCTCCCGCTATCGGTGGCCGGTAGGGTCGCCTTGGTGAAGGTGATCATCTTGCCTAGGTTTTTCTATTATTTTGGGACCCTCCCCGTCTGGATTCCGGGAAGACTCTTCACACAGCTGAACACTTTGATTACGGGGTTTCTTTGGGGAACTGGGAGACGGAGGGTGGTGTTAACCACCCTGCAGAGGCCCAGGGCAGAGGGGAGCCTTGCGTTGCCGGACTTGGAGGCCTACTACCATGCCACGCAGCTTCAATGGTTTACGAAGTGGGTGGCGGGTCACATTAGGCGTCTGGAGGTCCAGGATGGGTCGAAACCGAGTTGGCACCTCCTGTCCTGTGTGCAGCTACGAGTCCCGCTGAGAGGCACCTCACTGCCGCCGGATTTGGGGACGGTTAGACAATGCTGGACGCGCCTGGCCAGAAGGACGCAAGTGGGGACCCCTTATGCTCCTGAGATCCCGCTGCAGATGTGCGAGGTGTTGCCTCATGGGGGAGACTGGAACCAGTTGTTGGCCTGGGAGGAGGCAGGAGTCACAGCCATAGGTGATCTCTATGAGGACGGTAATCTTCTCCCCTTTCATGACCTCCGTGAGCGCCATGATCTCCCGCGGGGGGACTTTCTCTTGCATGCTGCCCTGACTGCGGCCATCAGGAAGCACTGGCGGAAGGGACTGGTGGAGCCGGATACGTCTCTCGCTTGCCAATATGTAGTGATGGCGGCGGGTACTTTTAAAGGTGCGACTTGCCTTTATCGACGGATCACTAGCGACATGCGCCAACCTCTGACGGCGCTGCGACTCAAGTGGGAGGCGGACCTGGGAGAACCCATCGCAGAGAAGCCTTGGGAAGCGATTGTGGAGCGGCCGTGTAAATGTCCTCGAAATGCGCGCTTCCAGCTCATCCAATTTTATATCTTCCATAGGGCCTAACTCACCACTAGTAAAATCGCTGAGTACTGTGGGGGGTCGGACACTTGCCTCCGCTGTGACCAGGGTGGGGCGAATTTCCTCCACATGCTCTGGGATTGCCCGCGGGTGGGAGACTTCTGGCGGGAGGTGATTACTGCCCTGCTGACTGTGACAGAGAGGGAGCTAATGGTGACGCCAGGACTCTGCTTGTTGCATTGGTTCCCACACACTACCAAGACTAAGTTCACCAGCCGGTTTATAGACCTGGGGTTGATCTTGGCTAAATGAGAACTTACTTCCCACTGGAAGGCGAGGCAGGGGCCTAGTATAGTGCGCTGGAATAGGGAGATGGTAAAATGGGCAGAGAACGAAGGGAACTACAGACTGCGGTTGGCGCGGCGTAGTGACAGCGAGAAATCACAGGAAATGGCACGAGCATGGGTGGCACTGGAGCTGCTCAAGCATCCACCTATAGACGACGAGGAGGCCCTTGAGGAGGGGGACATGGCAGGGGTCCCTTGAGAAACCCTTCCCTGCAGGTGGAAGTACAGGGCGGGGGGGAGGTCACTGGGACCATGATAGGCAACTTCCCCCGATGTTCTTGATCCACTCACTACTGCGTCCCATGGGATGGGGAGTATGATAGGTGGTATGAGAGTCGTATCTGCTCTCTTGCACAACTTAGTGGCTGACAACATGCTTGGGAGGGTGGTTGGGGGCTCTGTTGGGGAAGTTTTTGAGCGGGAGAGGGGGGTGGGGGGTCTTCTTGCTCCACATCATTGAACTGGATCGACCATGCAAGACGGACTGCAGTGTATCGCGGACGCCTTATGGGACATTGGATGTGGTTCTATATTGAGATTGGCGGGATGTCTGTGGTATTTCTTCCTGGCTTTCGCTGTTGCCCAGTCTGTGGGCAGCGGGGTTGAATGAGTATTTTCATGAAAATTAATAAAAGTCTGTTTTAAAAAAAAAATGAGATTGGGATGAAACACAAGAAATTAAAGGACAAATTGATGATGGTGCAAATGAAGGCTGCTCAAAGGGGCCAGGGAATTCCTTATGTAGGAAATACTGTCCCTATGCAAGGAGTCTACCAGTCTCAGGATCCGATGCAATAAGGTGGAGGATTTCAGGGAAAAGGAAGGGGAAGAAGTGTTCCTATATATCCTAAGACTGGAGTTGATATTGCCACCTTAAAGAAGTCCAACCAATGTCACTATTGTAATAAGTTTGGGCATTTGACGACTGAATGTCGTCTAAATCCGCAAATCAGGAACAGAATGAAGGAATAGGTCAATCTCAGGGGAATGTTGTGCAGTCTCAGAATGTGCCTTGACAGATATCTAAAAATTTAGCTGGTTACCAAGGTCCATAATGCACCTTCCGCAACACCCAATGCCACAGCAAATTGTAGGGAATTCTTGATTTAATATGAACACTGACATGATTGGAAATCAAAATTTGTCCCATAATTTCTCAATGTTTTAGGCTTCCAACGGATATGGTTCAGACCAGTCCTTATGACGGTGCCTGGGAGGGGAGGAAGACTGTACACTTGGTGCAGTCTTGGAGGTAGACCAGAGTGGACCATATGTTGATGCTGACGTAGATGTCCACAATGTCACTTTCCTGATTGACACCGGTGCTACCTGCTCTACTGTGAGAACAGCAGAGGTTCCAAAACTACCCCTCTCGGGAAAACACAATCCAAGTTGTAAGAGTTGCAAAGAAGAAATTGTGAGAAGTTGGCCTGGTATATGCTGACCACTAATTAAAGTGGGCATCTTGTACCAGTCCCAACAACCCTTATTGATGATTAGGTTAAAGACAACCTTTATTGTAAGCTATCCTAGTGGTTGCTATGGAGAGCAGCCTTCAGGCTAAGTCTCAAAGGAATGTAAAGCAGCTTGTTTTACCAGATTAGAACCTCCTGAATGACCAAATGAAAGGAGAACCACACAAGGAATATATAAAATATATGTATTTATTGCTAAACACTCTCTACTAACCTCTTTATCAGATTAGAGAACAAAGCACACAATATGAAATCACTAGAACGGCAGTAAATAGCAAAATACACAGTGGGCTCCAGGGGGAGACCAAACCATATACTAAGCAAGTGGTATAACAACCACGACTTGACTAGACACAGTGCCTAGAGCATGTAGAATCGCTGGGACCCCAAGGAACCACCCAAAATAGTGACACAGGGGACCCACGGAGGACGGGCACAGTGTGTGAACACAGGCGCGAGCTCCGTACAATCCTATGAGAAAGTCGCGGTTGGAATTTTAAAGATTAAGGAAACTTCGGAGAGGACTTTAAGCAAACCCAGTTAAACATAGAAGATTCTAAGTCAAGCACCCTTGAGAGTACCGAGATACCCGTGTTACCTATCCCAGAGGAGCCGGGTGCATAGGGGTCAAGTGATGTCGGGAACCTTTGTCGTTTTCAATGGCATAATGCGGAAAAGTGCTGCTGCCGGGAAGATGAAAAGTGTCTGGTGGAATCCAAGCCTGGATCCAAGGTGAGAAGAACCTGAAAGCAGAGGGGACAGAGTCTAGGTCACTTCACAGTGACCAGGGGCACGATAGACGAATGCCCACCGATGTCGGGTGTTTCAGGTGAGAAGAGGTGATGCTTGACTCTGGAGCCACAAGGACCAGGAGGCGTCGACGATGACCAAATTCCAGAGGTGAGATGTCCCACGAAGTATGTTGAGTGCTGGGGGGTCAGTGTCCGGATTGAACACCAACAAGCCTTGGCAACTGCAACCCACGTGGGCAGAGGAAAGATGCTTCGGTGAGGACCAGCAAGGTCCCGGGGCCTCTCTAAGCTATGGGGAGTCTGGGCACATCTGGAGCAACTAGGAAAGTCCACAGAAGGTCAAGGTTACCTTCACAGGGACCCACAGGCCAACGGACCAGGGATCGCGAAGAGTCCTCAAGCTGAATCACAAAATACCAGCCCACGGAACAATAATGGAGTGTAGGCTGGAAATCTTTGGTGGAAATACTGCTTGGGGTCAGGACTACAAGTAGCCCAAAGCACAGCCTCAGGGATTGCCAAAAAGCATATGCTGCTGCAAAAGTACGTGGTGCACAGGGGTTTGGGTTGCACGGTCCCCACGAGGGATACAGACCTCAGAATTGCTGAGAGCGTAGATCAACCTCAGAGACCTTGGGAACCCACCTCCTGTGTTGCAGAAATCTTCAGAGTCCTCAGGAGCTTGAGAGATACAAACTGGTCAGATGCGTTTAGGTGCCTGCCTTGCAGGGGAGTAACTCCTGTACTCCAAGGGAGATTCTTCAGTCATCCAGCGTCATGCAGATCGTCGAAGTACTTGGTTTCTGTATCAGTGTTTAGTCCAGGTAAAATCTAAAGTCCTGTAGTCAAGGGTTCCTACTTTATACCCAAGGAAGGGGTGGGACAAACTCTAAGGACCCACCTATGAGAGGGTCAGGACAGAGAGGTGGCTACACCAATGTCCTTTGTCCAGTTTCGCGCAAGAGCAGGAGCAAATGGTTCCTGCAACCGGTTTGAGCTGGACTATGCATAGGGACACCAAATGTGCCCCCAGTGCACACTTCAAAGCACTCTCAGAGTGCACCCACCCAGCCCCAATACACTATAGCCTGTCTGGGAGGTGGTCACACATCCCTGTGACAGGAAACCTATTGTCAAGCCTTCCCCTGCTCAAGCTTGGCTCAGCAGCAGGAGGACAGACTTGTGTCTGTGGCTGGCAGCATCCATTTTGTGATGCCCAGGTCGAGAAAGCTGGTACCGGGTAGCCCGGTGTGTCACATAAGTCCCTCTAGGAGGGTGGAATCATACCTCATCCGCCAGCTACTGGCAGGGAGGTATGATTCCAAGGTGTTTGACACCAAACACGACATGTTTCTATGCAGCCGTTTTAAAGTTAGCATTTCCCGCGAGGTTATAATGCACTTAAATATATATGGTTGGCTGCATCACAAACAACCCCGAAAAATAGGTTCCAAAAGGCTGCAGAGGGGCTCTGCTCATGCAGGTGCACCCTCTCAAATAAAACCCAGCACCCTGCCTTCAGGATTGATAGGGCCTGCAATAGGGGTGACTGATAGGTTTATATGTGCCGTGATATAGATATAGTGAACCTATATCTAAGTAAGAGGTGCATGCACCACCTTACACAGGCTTCTATAGCAGACCTGTGGTGTCATTTTGAATAGTCTCTCAGGGGTGGCACAATAAATGCTGCAGCCCCTGGGAGACCTCTGGGGTACCTAGGCCCTGGGTCCATAGTATACCATATACTAGGGACTTATAAGGGTGCCCCAGAATCCAATCTGGAGTGTACCTAAAGTACATGCAATCAATTTAGAGGAGAAAGCAGCTAGACTGGGGTCCTGGATAGCAGGATTCCAGTCAGACTAAGTTGAAAACAGTGTTACATCAGCAAAAATTGGGGGTAACTATAAGAAGCAGATCCTACTCTCCTACAGAAATTAGCAAGTCCCCTGTCTGAAGAAGTACCTGTGAAAATAGAGACATTTGAGGATAATCACCAATTTGTGGTGTGGGATTCAAGTCCTGTATGTCTCTTGGGAAGCAATCTGTTGTGCAAGTTGAACTGTGCCATTTATTGTTCACAGAAGGGTATTCATCAAACAAATGATGAGGATATTGTTTTTAAGTTAGCTAATCAGAATCTGGATGTCTCATTATTCCCCCTGTTAATGGTGGAAGACTTGCCGTTGGATCTTAGAGACACAGTAAGAGACATAATCTGGGATTTTTCTGGAAAGGACATTGGACTCATTAAAGGAGCTGAGCCTGTCCATATTCAAATAAAGCCAAATGCTGAATACCCAAGAACCCCACAGTACAATCTGACACCTGAGACAGTTGCTGAAATTACACTTGTAATTATGACTGTGATTGATCAAGGCATTTTGAAAGACATCCTGGGGAGTCCATGTACTCGACTTGTATGGGCTCACAGAAGCCAAGCAGTCAGTAAATATTGTATTATACAGGATCTCAGAAAAATTAACAACATAGCTGTTCTTTGTTGTTCTGTTTTTTCCAAATCCTTCTATGATATTGTTTTAGTTTCCATGTGAGGCTGAATGTTTCATTGCCATTAATCTTTGCCAGGCCTTTTTCTCTATTACCCTCCATGAGGATAGCCAATTCTTATTTGGTTTCCGCCTGGCAAATCATGTTTTAACATGGTGCGTGTCCCACAAGGGTATACAGAGAGTCCTTCCATTTTTAACCAGATCTTGAAGAAGAATTTGGTGTCTCTAATCTTGCCCTGTAATTCCGTCCTAGTCCAATATATTGATGACCTTTTCGTTGCCTTGAATGCTCGAGAAGCATGTAGAACTTATACCATTGCCCTGCTGAACCATTTGGCTGATAATAGACATTAAGTGTCCCCAGATACGTTGCAATACTGCATGAGAGAAGTTCTTAACCTAGAATATTACATTGTGAAGGGTGCGAGAAAGGTGTCACAAGAAAGAATATCGTCGATCATGCAAATGAATCCATCTTGCATGCAGAAGGAAGTCAGGATGTTTTTTTATGAATGGTGGGCTGCCGTCGCCAGTGGCTACCCAGCTTTTCCTTAGTGGCAAAACCTCTGCAGATATTGACACACAAGGATGTGTCTGATGTAATACTTGGGACAACGATTGCTTGAATGCATTCCTGGAGTTGAGAGTAAACCTTTCTTGCGCTTTTACATTAGGAATGCCAGATTACAACAAAGAGTTTTTGCTCTTTTGCAGTGAAAGAGAAGGTTGTGCTGTCTCTATATTGACTCAGAATCATGGAGATGCCTCTTGACTAGTTGCTGACTTCTCAGCTACTTTAGATCCAGTAGCATCAGCGTTGCCCGGATGTCTCAAATTCAATGCTGCAACAGGTGTGAGCAAAGAGAGATGTGAGAGTATTGTATTGGGTCACCCTTTAACTGTCTATGTGTCACACTCTGTGGAAATATTGTTGACTCAAACTCGTACTCAGCAACTAATCAATAGTAGGCTCACAAGGTATGAGCAGACTATCTTGACTGCTGAAAATGTCACATTGAAGAGATGTTCAGTTCTGAACCCTGCTACTTTACTTCCTTTATCTGATTGAGATGTGAATGAGATCGAAGTAGAGCATGACTGTTTCGATGTCATCCAACTATGCACCAAGCCCCGTCCTGACATTACTGACGAGCCATTGTCTGAATCTGATTACTGTCAGAGCCCACGCTTCTTGCATAATCAAATGGCCCCAATACTGTATATCAAGTGAAGAGGGAGGGCATGTTTTGTAGACATGAACAATTCTTTATAGAGATTCCCTTGCCATGCTTCCGGAAGGATGGGAGAGAGTTTACACACACTCCGTTAACTGTTAAATGCGAGTCAGCTGTGTGAGCCCTTGCTTGGCTTTCAGATCCTGACCGGTGTCTTCGCTCAGAAGATTCCTTGTGGAGTTCCTGTTCCAAACTCCGAGATCAAGCGGTACCTGTTTTTTATTTGTGAACGCTGTGCGCACAGTTTATTTTTTTGTTAATAGCTGACTCGCGACCGCGGTTATTTTTATTATTTTTTAACTCGCGGTCGTGTCCATTTGTTTTGTTTGTAACCTCGACCGCGTCCGTCTCCTTTGACTCGCGGCCGAGTTTCCTCCGCATTTTATTCGCGGACATGTTTCATTTGTTTACCCAGCATACGCATCTTTGCTCGTAAGACGCGGCTGTCCCCCTTTGGCGGCTGTGAATGAATTTGGCTTGCGGCCGCTTTTGTCCTGCCTTTTTTTTTTTTTAATCTTAGAGACTGCATAAAAAGCACTTGAACCTGCCTCCATCCTCTGCAAATAACGAACATACCAACGCCGCTTCAGCTGTTTGTCCCTATTTACTTGAGTTCACACAAAATACACGACAAGCGTCGACCTCTCTTGAGTGGAGAATAATTTTATTTGGAACTTGATTGAAGTTAACTATTTTTTGCTATTGGCTATCTGGACTTGGATTGCCTTGAATATTTTTGTTATCTACTAAAGTAAAGTGCGAAGGAGCACAGAAGCTGCTTGTACGCAGTTGGATACTTTGTACTATACTCCTGGAAACATACAGCTGGTAAGGGGAATTTTCATGTCTACAGAATATGCGTTTAATACTCACTTAAGTCAGAGATAGCATATCTGAGTGGAATACTTTTAAGGGATATTTTTCTCTTCATTTTCTCAGGTTATGACTTATGGTTTCCCTTCTGACGTGAAGTCCTGAATTCGTTGAGGGAATCAAGAGGTGTTCGTTGGTCCTGAGTGTATTCCCCACATCTCCTTGAGTTAGCCTTTTGTATGCAGCTATAAAAGCTTCATAGATAGGCTGCCTCTGGGAGTGTGGGGAGCTTCTCTTCGTTCCTGTGGTTCGGGTTCTTCTCCAGGTCAGTGACTCACCCGACAATTACACCCTGTTTGTGGAAGGTTCTTGCCTCAGAGACAATAAGGGAAACCTGAAGGCTGCTTATGCTGTCTGTACAGTTACGGAAGTGGTGAATGCTGCCTGGCCTCAAGGAGTATTCTCTGTGCAGGTGGCATAGCAGATTTCTCTTACTAGAGCATGCTGCGTTTCAGACCAGCTGAAAGTGACAGTATTCACCAATAGCCAGTATGGATTCGGTGTTGTTCATGACTTCGGACAGTTATGGTCTCCACAGGGATTTATGACCTCATCAGGGTGCCCAATGCACAATGGAGAGAATGTGAGAAAACTGTTAGAGGCACTACAAATACCAGCACAAGTTGCCGTTGTGAAATGTTCTGCCCAATGTAAAGGAAATGATTTTGTGAAGGTTGGAAATTGATATGCAGATGAAGTTGAACGTAATTGTGCATTAAACATTTGCACTTTCAATGGCGAATATACAAATGAGGGAGCTGATGAAGCCAATTTCAACCTTTTGTTGACAATTGCTGACACATGGGACGAAGTAAAGAGATTGCAAGAGGAAGTTCCTGAGGAGGAACAGAAAAGTTGGATCAGAGCAGGATGTGTGAAACGAGAAGATGATATTTGAGTTTCAGGAGATAGAAGACCAGTATTGCCTAATAGATTGTGCAACCAATGGTGAGATACTATCATCGGTCAATGCATGTAGGAAGGGATGCCATGGTGAGATTTTTTTAGGAAGGCTTGGGTTAGCCCGAAATTTCGAGAAATGGCTGAGGCATTGTGTTACAGATGTGACATTTGCCAGCAAGTGAATGGGGAAAATTAAATGCTGTTACACTGAGTCACATAGTAAGAGATAGAGGTCCTTTCAACAGGATGCATCTGGATTTTGTTGAAATGTCAATAAGCAAAGGTTTGAGGTAGATTCTAGTGGTGGTGTGCATCTTTTCACGTTAAGTGGAAGCCTACCCGACTAGTAGATGGGATAGCCTCACTGGAGCTGTTGTTGAGGGAACTCATTCCGAGATTCGGATTTCCAACCTCCTTGGAATCAGATAGAGGAATTTTAATAATGAGGTTTTGAGAATGCTATGCGCAGCGTTGCAGGTGGAGCAGAGATTACATTACATTAATTAGCCAGAAGCTTAAGGTATTGTGGAACAGGTCAATTGTACTTTGAAATCCAGGTTGCTAAAGTGTGTGCCTCAACATCTCTGAAATAGCCTGATGCTTTGCCTCTTGTGCTAATTAGTCTTCGTAGTGTTGCAGACCGAAGGACAGGATTGTCACCCAACGAGATAATCATGGGAAGGGCTATGCAATTGCCTGCTGTGCCTGCAAATATGCTTGTAAACATCACAGATGATTTGGTGCATGATTACTGTGAAATATTGGCTGTGTCTCACCAGGGTGAAGCAGCGAGAGCACCAGCACATCAGGAACAGTGCTATGACCTTAGTCCTGGTGACTGGGTCGTGGTGAAGAAACGTGAGAAAGAACTGTCTTGCATACATAAGGGCAAAAATGAATACAATACTATTTCTGTTGAGAAAAGTGAGTGTAAGCATACTTTTGAAGTTCGAGGTAGTTGGGAATTGTTCTTGGATGGAACTGATCCTGTGACTCTTGGAATGTATTTTATTTGTGAAAAGAATGCTTGTTTAAAGTTGCTGAACAAATGGTGTGGCACATGTTATTTAGGAGTAGCATTTCCGAAGATTTATCATGTGGGGAATTTTGATCATCCTGTTTGAGAGGAGAAATCTAGGTCCAAACGAGGTGCCAGTGCTGAAGAGATTGTGGGAAGCATTTCTGGTGCTATAATTCCAAATGTAGGGGTGATACTAAACAATATTAAGATTAGAAACCTTTCCACTGTAGTTGATAAATCGACTAGTGACACTGCTGGAGTGTTGTTACTTGTAAATACTGAGATGGTTGCTATTAGAGCTATGTATTTGCAGAATTGTCTTGCACTAGCCATTTTGCTCGCAAAAAAGAGAGCAGAGTCTGCCTGATGTTGAAGGTTCAACAATGCAGTACTTATATCCCAGACAAAAGTAAGCACTTGCAGAAGTAGACAAAGAATATTACTGACATACATATTGACTTGAGTGGATTGGCAGCAGAAGGTGTTTCAAACTCAGTTGGACATGAATTTAGTGATATAAGTAGGTGGTTTACGAATTTGAGAAGTGGTATAGTTTATTCCATTTTTAGACCACTGGTGTAGGAAAGTAGGATTTGCTTCTATGGTTACCCCCATTTTTTGTCTGGTGCTAAGCTGTTTTTGACTAGTCTGACTGGGATCCTGCTAATTAGGACCCCAGACTCTCTGCTTTCTCTCTGAAATTGTTATGTTCAGTACTTAGGTACATCCCAGATTGGATACTGGGGTACCCTTATCAGGCCCTAGTATATGGTACTAAGGTACCCAGGGTATAGGTACCCCAGAGGTCCCCCATGGAGACCATTCAATCTGTAACTACAGGCCTGCCATTGCAGCCCTTGTAAACTGGTGCTTGCACCACTTACAAAAAATATAGGTTTCCTATATCTAGGGTCACTGCACTTAAAACCTATAAGTCACCCCTATAGCAGGCCTTTGCAATCCTGAAGGCAGGGTGCTTGGTTCTAAGTGTGAGGGTGCCCCTGCATGAGCAGGACACCCCTACAGCCTACGGAATAACCTCCCCCCTGTCCAAACCCTCCATTGGGAGGGTCCCCTGAATCGTCCCAACCCTTTTCTTAGGGTACTTAAGGGCTTACTTGTGGTTGGTTCCCTAGATTCGTCGTGGGACACAATTCAATTCAGACACCACTTCAACTTCTACCGTCTGGGCACTGTGGACTTCATTTGGGCTCGACTTCGTCCCCCTTTCAGTCTGCTGCATCATCTGTGCCTGTGCACCATACAGAAACCTTCCAAGGCCTGTGGGCATCCAAGACACTTGAAGGAATCTCCCTTGACGTGAAGGAGTCACTTCCCTGCATCTGCAGGCACTGCAACTGAGCTCACCGGTCTGCTGATTCTGAGCTCCTATGGACTCTGAAAGGTTCAATAACACAGGTGGTGGTTCTCCACAGCTCTCGAGGCCTGCCCTGCTCTCTCACCAAGTTTTAAGCCAGTATACTTCATGGGAGCCGCAGGAATCGACCCCTGTGCACCGCATCGACTTGCTGTTACAAAGGCTTGTTGGCTTCCTTCCACCAATATCTTTTACTGCAAGTAGCCCCAACCTCAAGCATCTCCAGTGACCAGAATCTTTGCCACACCGCATTGCTTGCACTGAGGTCTGCATATTTTGGTGAGCTGCTCGAGGTCCTCTTGCGACTCCAGTTCCTCCGGTCTATGTGTCCTTTTGAGGGTCACCTTTGTTTCTTTTGGGCTCCCCTGATTGTGCAGGGCCTACCCTGACTCCCCTGCTTGTGGTGAGTCCCCTGGACCTTGCTAGTCACGACATTGCGCCTTCTTTGACATCCACATTGTTTGCAGTTTCCAAGGGTTGTTGGTGCTTCCGACGGACACCGACCCCTCAGTACATGACATCCAACGTGGGACAGCTCATGCATAGCTCCTGGTCTTTCTCAGCTTCACCTGTTCCTCACAGCTGCAGAGTCAAGGTCACCGTCAACTCTCCTCCAACACTTGACATGGGTGTGCATTCGTCTTCCAGGCCTCCTAGTCACCCCTGAGTGACATAGACTCTATCCCCTCTGCTTGCATGTACTTCTGATCCTGAATCCACCTTCGGATTCCACCGTACACTTACTCCTTCTCCAGCAGCTGTGCGATCCTGAAGTCCTCCATTGGGTTCGATAGCGGTTTCCGACGACACCACTTCACAACTATGCACCCGGCTTCTCTGATGTAGGTAACCACACACAGGTTGGTGGGGTGGCTCCCCAACCTTCTGTCTTCCACTGGGTTTCTTCAGGGTCCACCGGGAAGGGTCTTTAATCTTTCAAATTGCAACTGCGACTTACACATTGATTTGTACGGAGAACGCAGTCATGTTCCCACACTGCACACGCTCTCCGTGGTCCCTATCTACTCACCATTGGTGGTTCCTTGGGTTCCCAGCACTTCTAGGTCCTCTCGACATTGTATTGACCCAAGTCGTGGTTTTTATACCACTTTCTTAGCATATGGTTTGGTCCCCCTCCGGGATCCATAGCGTATTCTGTGCTATTTACTTGATTTCTATGCAAAGTATTGTGTGCATTGTGTTTATCTCCGGATAGGAGATTTCTTAACCTCTTAGAGAGTATTATATAATAAATACATATTTTTATAAATACCTTGTGTGGTTCTTTTTCATTTAATCTATACTATAAGATTACGTTCTGGTAAAAGAAGCTACTTTACACTCCTTCTGGCTTAGCCTGAAGGCTGCTCTCCACAGATAGCACTTAGAGAGCTTTCTAAGGTAGTCTAAGCCCTCTTAAATCACCATAAGGGTTGTCTGGACTGGTGCAGGGTGTCAACTTACATTAGTGGATTTCATCTACTAGGCCAGTCTCTCACAACTGGGGATCATTGCTCCTTGTGCAGTAGTCTTGATTGTGGCTTGGAAGGTGTATAGGAGATACAAGGCAAGGAAAGGAGTTTCTCGAAAAGGGAAGACATAGAGTTGGAAAGGAAGCAGAATCAATGTGTGAAGAAGGGATGGAGGGGTGTCAATCCCCTGTAATACAAGGACCCAGATTCAGGAATATATTCAAAGGATATGAGCGTTTATTGACATAGTTCCAGCTCATAAAATAATCAGAACACCAAAGGAACAGTCTTTAAAGAGGTCGGAGTTCTCGTTATGCTCGGAGTAGTCCGGTCCAGTCGTTCTCCTTGGTAGTCAGGGACGCTTCCGGTATTAAGGCAACAGGGATCCAGAGGACTCTCTCAAAGAAAAAGGAAACAGAAACCGGGGGTTACTTCCAATACCGGGATTCCGGATATGAAAGGAGGGGGAGGGGAAGTGAGGGGATCACCAGGGACCTTTACCGTTGAAATGCACTCGTGAGGGGGAGGTGCGCTGTTGCGAAAACACACTCAACCGTCCCGTGACCACCCTCACCCACCTCTACCCGTTCCCTCCGCGTGAGAATACGAGCCCCCTTAATCTGGCCCGTACCTTGTGGTGCCACACTTCTCCAGAAGCGTGGTGGGGCGGAGCGTGGTCTCGTTGGCCTCCCGGCTTTCTCTGCTCTTGGGACGACGCAGCCTCTGGGTCTTCTCTCTTCTCCTCCTGCGGCGGCACTGCTTCTAATACCTCCGACTCCTGGATACTGAAGACCTCCGTGAGTGTTCGGGACGACTTCTCCTCTCCTGTCTGTGTCGCGCTGTGTTCTTCCGGACGCCGTGCTATGAACTGCACCGAGGCTTCAGATTGGCGGATGGGCGGTGACGTCAGAGGCGGGGTCCCCTCCTCCGGGAATGTCCACTCCGCCTTAAAGGGACCATGTCCATCCTGCATTCGGGGCGGAAACGAACACGTATTAAAGTCCTCACCCGGCTCGTGGCAGGTAGGGACCCTTTGACACAATGCTACAATGAAATTAAGCATTTGGAGGAGTTCAAGTGAGAAGCAAATGACACAACAAGGGTTTACCTTGGTTAATCAGATAAAATCAAGAGCTAAGATTAAGAGATTATGTAATGGCTTGATACACATCAGCGAGGGGATTGGAGCAGTGAAATTTTGATTCTATGTCAGGACCGGAGGCGAGGATTATGCTGTAACTTTCTTTATTCCTTACAGCCAGCAGTGTTTAACTTCATCATTTGTTTTTAAAAAACTAGCACTCCCATGGTGCGTCACACAGTTCATGCACAGTCCACCAATCAGCAGCCTCCTCTATCCTCGAGGGCATGTGCTTCCTGTGGCAACTCCTATTTCTTTCCTGCTAAGCCAGCAGTTACGTAGTTTTTTTCATTCTCTCTCATGATTACTTGTAATATATCCTTTTATTGCATTCTTGTATCGCTTAATTCAGTGTACTGATTAGCACTGCTTGTTTCTGACCCCCGCACGGGGTGCGGTATGTATTGTGTGCTCATTATCGGCATATTGTACTGACGTGCTTTCTCCTCAGGGCCTCCCGCGCGCTGCAGCGCTGCGTCCTTTGAGCCCTCATTAGTGTCAATTAGCGTGTTAATTAGCCGATTGGCGGTCATTAGCCCTTCGCTTTTAACTCATTCCTTTCCTTGACGGGACAGCGGGAGCAACCTGCTCCGCTCGCGGTCCCCCTCCCCCTCGTAGCAGGTTGCGGCGCAGTGCGCGTCGGCTTGGCAGGGGGCGCATGGCTGAATTCGCTGATCCTTGTTGCTCTAGGCTGGGGATTGGCGAGTTCAGTCGCGTCAGTCCGTGCCTTTCAGCCGACACGAGTGAACCTGCTTAAGGTCTGAGAACCCTTACGCCTGTGTTAACGGGTCCATATGTTTGTTGACCACAGCAAGACGCCTGCAAATAGCGGATCCGTATCACGCCGTGAGGCAGTTTGGCTTAGCGCGATCCTCAATACTTATTTAAGCGCTAGCCTGCTGTGGTGGGGGGCGAGCCCAGACCAGTTTAGACACCCATAAAATCCAAGGGTGAGTCGCACCCAGTCAGGAGGTTTCCTGCCAGCCACCCAGCGGCACCAAAACTTAAGTGTTCTGTCAGTGCCAAAATGTGATCTGCCGGCTCTTGGAGTGCTTTATTTGCATCAGGGTTCACACTCATTTGGGTCCTGGCCGCCTTTCGATTATCTCCCTTCCTTACCATGGAACTAGACTATGCAGAGGAGGAATCCCTGCAAGTCATCCCACTGGATGACAAATTTTGCGACAACGTAGATGCGTCTATACACCCGACGGTGCAAGCTGCGATGGGACCTTTCGATCGCCGCATAATGCAGTACACATATGCCATCCAGGCAGAGCAACCACAATGCGCAGAGAAGTGCAAAGCTGCCCCGTGGCGGAAGCTGGTGCATTTGAGCGACTAAAGAAGGCCTTTTTGGCTCGGCCAGCACCTATAGAAGACCAGACCCCAGATTTCCCTGAGACACCGGAGGGTGAGCAGGATGAGGAGGACGATTCATTGGGAGATTCCCCAGATGAGGCAGGCCCTTCTAGACCATGGCGCCCTTGCATTTCCACCTTTGAAACCCCTAAGGACTCAGAGGTGACTTCGGTCATGTTGGATCCAGAGGACTTAGTTCATCCACACTCTTCGGAGTGGACATCCTCTCCGAAGGTAACGGCGTTTGTTGCTGCGAAAACCCCTAGAAAAAGAAGTGAGAGTTTGCCTCAGGGCGGAGTGCCCTCGCCCAGCCCTTCCAGGGAAAGTCGCAACGACGCCGGAGGTCGACCCAAAGATGTCGACCTTCCTCCAAAAGTATGTCAGGGCCCCCACAAAGGGTATAGATAGGTCGTGGAAGTCCTGCCAGGACAAACTCCTGGACATAACGAGACCTCTTACAAAGATCCTCGAGCTAGCGGAGGAGGCCAAGGCATCGGGCACCACTTTATCCCCAGAGAGAATATCTAACTGGGCGCAAAGAGTGGTAGTTTTCCTAGGGAATGCTAACTGCGTCCTTTCTACAAAAAGGCGGCGCTCGTTCCTCCTCAAGGCGGATCCTAAGCTCGGCGACCTTGCTTCTTCGGAGGCAGGCACCGTGGCGCAGGGGGCCTTGTCCGGGGACGCTTTTATCAAGGAATTAATGAAGTGTGTCTCCACCTTCACATCCCTTGACAAAGGCCAAACATCCATCAAGAGAGTATTTCATCCTAGGTTTTTTGTCAGCGTCGGTCGAGGCCGATGGTACTCGGCCGGCCGTTTTATACCCAAGGCCCTCAGAGAGGCGGCAAGAAAGCCACGGAACCCGGCAGGCAGGAGTTCTTCCAGTCCCGGCGAGGACATAGAGGCTGGGGAGGCAGAGGAGCAACCAGAGGCCAGCCAATGGCCACAACAGGTGAGCCTTTCCTCTTTTCAACACCTCATGGTTGGGGGCAGGCTAGCACTTTTCAAACGCAATTGGAAGACCATTACAACAGATGCCTGGGTTCTCCAAACTGTCAAGGGCTTCCAAATCGAGTTCTACGGGACTCCTGTGCAAGACATTTGCCCCAGACCCCTGTTTTTCGCACAAGACAAGGCCCTGCTTATAGACAAGGAGGTGCGAGATCTTCTGCGAAAAGGAGCAATAGTGCCCTCTCACTTACACCCAAAAGGTTTTTAAGCAATATCTTCTTAGTTGGCAAGACGGACGGAGGGCAACGTCTGGTCATAAACCTCAATGACTTCAATCAGTGGCTGGTCTACCACCACTTCAATATGGAGGGAATCCATCTTTTGCTAGACCTTCTGCAACCCAACGACTGGATGATCCACCTGGACTTGAAAGACGCGTACCTCGCAGTACCTATTTTGCCAGCACAGACGGTTCTTACAGTTCCTCTGGAGGCACCAGTTCTACGAGTTCACAACTGTCCCGTTCGGACTCTCTTCGGCCCGAGGTGTTTCATGAAGGTCCTCATGCCGGTAGTTGCGCCTCATAGTCTACTTAGATGATATCTTACTCCTCGACCAGTGCCCTCGACGTCTCGTGTCCCGACTGCAGGAGACTGTAGACCTCCTACAAAATCTGGGGTTTGTCATTAACGACAAAAAATCTCTGCTAAGCCCTTCGAGGCAGATGACGTCCATAGGGTTCACCATAGATTCTGTGGCTCGAACACTGTGCCTCCCCCTGAAAAAGATCACCAAGATTCGGAGGGAATTGAGACGAATGTTAGCCCGTCCCTCCACTTTGCTGAGACAGATAGCCCGCTTGGTGGGCCTGCTTGCCTCGTCGATTCAAGCAATTTTTCCGGGCTTGCTCCACTACAGAGCGCTGCAATGCTTGAAGGCCTCTCATCTTTGTAAGGGCCTGCAGTACACAGACCAGATTCCCCTCACAGAGGAAGTCCGCATGGAGAAGAGGTGGTGGCTCGACCATATTGAAGCCTGGAATGGCAAAGGCATTTTCGGTTGCGATCCGGACCTGGTGATAAAGTCGGACGCCAGCAAGTCGGGCTGGGAAGTTTGTTGCGGGGACTCCTTTACAGGAGGAAAGTGGTCTGTCGCCAAGGGCCAACTCCATATCAATTGCCTAGAGTTGATGGTGGGCTCATTTGCAATTCAATACTGGACCAAGGATAAGGTGTCCTGCAGTGTGCTATTAAAGATGGACAATATCTTGGCAGTGCGCTACATCAACCACCTGGGGAGAACAAAGTCCAAAGCACTCGCAGACCTGGCCAAGGATCTGTGGGCCTTCTGTCTCTCTCACAATATCTCGGTGAAGGCAGAATACCTCCCGGGAGTGTCCAATGTGGTAGCGGACTGGTGTTCCCGCAGTTGGTCCGACATGAGCTGATGGCAGCTCCAACCTCGGGTCTTGCACAAGATCCACGAGACATGGAGCCCATTCTCAGTGGACCTATTTGCGTGCAGACTGCACCATCAGCTCCCAAGATTCTACAGTTGGAAGCGTGACCCTCTCGCGGCCACGACGGATGCCTTACTTCAGAGTTGGGCCGGGGAAGTGGGCTATGCCTTTCCCCCATTCGCGATGATAATGCGAATAACCGTAGACAGCAGGCGAGAGTGGTGTTGATTACGCCCTATTGGAGGTCTTAAGTATGGTTTCCAGTTCTTCTGGAACTTTCCCGGGATTCCCCAATCATTCTACCCCAAGATCCATTTATTTTGAAGGATCCCCAAGGCCTGCCTCACCCTCTACTCCTCCAAGGGAGAATGCCGTTGGTGGCCTGGTGGATTTCAGGCATCGTTGGAGAGTTCAGGGCCTTTCGGCAGAATCTCAACAATTGCTGGGGGCCGCATGGGCAGACAGCATGCACAAATGGTACTTATCAGCCTGATCTCGATGGGTCAGTTGGTGTGGTCGAAATTATCAAGATCCTATGGGGTGCGAAGTGGTAGCAATCTTGAACTTCCTGGCCTCCTTAGCTTCTCAAGGCTTGGCGTACCGCACAATTAACTTTTATAGATCGGCGATCTCGGCGGGTCACGTCCCGATCCAAGGCCACCCGGTTGGGGAACACCCAATGATCTGTAGATTGTTAAGAGGCATACGTCTAACGCTTCCGCCAGAACCCAGGTACTCATCTCTTTGAGATGGTAATAAAGTGCTCTGCCTGTTCCAGTCCTGGCAGTCTAACAGATATCTGTCCCGCAAAGAGCTTTCAGCGAAGTTGTATCTTGTGTCTTAATTCCTGCCGCAGAGTATCAGATGTTAGAGCTCTGGATGTTTCGGGGGGTGTTTACACCCCACATGGCGTTACTTTCCATATTGCCCGCAGGACTAAGTCAGACTCCAGAGTGGTTTCTTACCCCACTTTTGATCACTCCCCCAAACTATGTGTGGTTCGTTGCCTTGAAGAGTATGAAATGATCACGGAAGAAACTCGCCCTCCAGGGGAGCGTCAATTGTTAATTTCTTTACGGAAGCCCTTCAAAGTACTCACACCACCAACTATAGCACGCTGGATCCGATGGGTGATGCAGGAAGCATGCATTAATGTCTCGCAGTTTGGCGCCCACTCGGTAAGAGGAGCCCTTAGGGCATATATGTGTGCCACATGTGCACACATGCACATTTCAGGGGTGCAACAGGGTGTCCTTTTGGAACCCTTGCACCCTTGAAATTGCGCCCACAATTTGCGAGTGCCTCTTGGTGACTCGCAAATTGCGGGCGCAAATCCTATTCATTGCTATGGGCCTTGTGGCCCATAGGAATGAATGGGATGGGATTCCTTGATGGCAAATCTCAATTTGCGATTCGCAATTAAGGAATCATAAGGAATCGCAAATATTTTTACGATTTCTACCTACATTCAATTTTAAGAGTCCTTAATAGTGATTCGGTAAAAATCGCTATTAAGGATTTGCAAAATTGATTTTACCTACATCTGGCCCCTGGTCTCCAGCTATAAAGTAATGGTATCGGAAAATAAAATTTGGATGCATTGCAAGATCCTGTAATGCAATGGGTCTTGAATGACAGCTTGGATGGAGGGAGATAACATGCTCATGAGTTTGGCTATTCAGCGCAGGGCAACCATGTATTTTGTTTGAACTCTGTAAGTTTCCTTTTTGATGGCTTTGATCTTCTGCTCTGGTAGGGATAAACTCATTGTCATCGAGTCTAACTTGACACACCAATAACGCCAACTGGGTGTCCGAGAAAGGTGAGACTTGCTCTGGTTGATTACAAAATCTCCTGAAGAATAGAAATTGTTAACTGAAGGTGGTGGCACAAAAGAGCTGGGTCTTGAGCCAGGATCAACATATAGTTGGGATAAATTATTAGAATTCCTTTCCCTCTCAGAATCTGTACTACAGGATTCATTAGCTTGGTAAAACAGCAATGGGCTGATGACAGCCGAAATGGAAGCACTAACAACTCGTAACTTGTAGTTCTCTACAGGAAACTGGAGGAAGCATTGAATAGGTTGAAAAATGTAATTCTCTTTGAGATCTAGGCATACCATGTAGTCTCTCTCTTCTAACAGGTCTTTGAAGAGGTGAATGCTTTCCATTTTGAAATGTTTGAGAGTATCCAGGAGTTTAACTCCTTGAGATTGAGGACTAAGTGGTAACCTCCCCCTTTTTTGACCACAAGAAAGATGTTGCTTGTTAAACTCTCTAGGATAGGGAACTCTGATCCAGATGCTTACTTCCAAAGCAAAGAGTGCATTTCTGATTATATGAATGGTTGTTTTTTTCTAACGAGAACTGTATTAGGAATGGTAGAGCAGTATGGTGAAGAGTAGCCTAGAACTCCATTCGGAAACCTTACACCATTTGGAGCACCCATGCAACCTGTGTACCTGAGCCTAAGTATTAAAGGACAACTGAATTCTGCCTCTGAGCTGTACTGGGACAAAAATGTGAACTCTTACCTGTGAAAGAGAAGTTGATGGGTCCTCTTCTGGCAAGTCCACGATACCCGCAGACTTTACAAGCTCCTAGCTCCGGAGGGTAGAGCTTGTAAAGGCTGTAGGTATTGTGGAATTGCCAGAGGAGGACCCATCAACTTTTCTTTCACAGGTGAGAATTCACATTTGTGATACTGATTTTTTTGTATTCACATTTTGTTATTAGAGAGACAAATATCAAATACTGTCAAAAATATTCACATTATTTATTTGTACTATTTTTTGTGAAAAATATTGAATGTTACATGCATCACTATCACTCAGGGGTGTGGAATTTTATAAAATATCTACTTGTCCATGGGGCAGTTTGCTTCATAAATCTACTTGTCCTGTAACAAAATCCACTTGTCCCTTTAGTGCCGTGTAATGCGGTGACAAATTACGGCAGCAATCTCATTATATAAGCGCTCCTGAATAGCCTCTCTGATTATGCCAGGGCTCCTTCCATAGTAGGGTTTGAATACTAGCAATTCCCTTATGTTGCCACGTTTCAGCAGATCTACATACTAGCGCTGAAGGTAAGCATCAGTTCCAGGGTTGGAATGCCCTTTTGTGTCTGTGCAAACATACTAATTTGCATATTTTAAGGGTTTTTACCAACTCTTCTCTAATCTTTTCCCATACTGAGAAAGGTTGGAAATTTACTCCTGACAATGGCAGACATAAAACTTCTTTCAGGGTTGGGGAGAAAATGGTTGTAGGGAAAGTGAACTTGCAAATACTCAGATTTTCGCATGAGCACATCTACACCTGCATATTAGCTCATGCTAAAATAGAGTTCACAAATATTTTCTAGGAGTACTATTTCTTGGCCTACTTCTGTAAAGTCTTGTGAATTCATGAAAGCCATATATCTGCACTTAATGCAAGGACGTGAGTGCACTTTTGAGACTTTATTTAACCCCTTCAGCGCTGCGCGGATTCCCCCGCGGTGCTGAAGGGTTCGAGCGCGGGCGGGGCCATGACGGAACGGTTCCGTCATGAGCCCAGCTCAACCGATGCTCATGACGGAACCGTTCCGTCATGGGCATGGAAGGGGTTAATAATTGGGCCCCTGATTAGGTCTGGCGTTAACCATGACATTTTGTGTATATTAAAATTCTGTCTCTCTGTCGACTAGCTTCACTGTGAGTGACAGCATTTTGTTCTTTCACAAGGAGCATAATCGGCACATAGTCGTTTTGTTCAGTGCCAGGAACTACTGTTGCAATGTGTGCTTTTTGAGACCAAAATATTTTTTCCTTTTGCCAATGTTTGTTATAATGAGGGCCTGGTAGCTCCCACACCAATAAGGTTTTACAAAAAAACATGCCAAAACAAGTCACGCATTGACAAAACCAAAAGGCTGACCAACAATTTCAGATCTATTGGCTTTACCAATGCTTGTTTATTTTTGTTTCCCATAATCTTATTAAAACTGGTTTACACTGATTTTCCATTATGAATAATTTTGGGAAACACTAGCATACATCAACACATTTGACTAAATGATGCTGCAGGAAAATGGTACCTAAAATGTGACAGTAGTTTAGCGAAATGTTTTTGCATTGTTTTTGTGAACATTTTATTTTGAAAGCAAAGAATAATCAATCTTGCTTTCAAGCTTCTGCATATATTTGCATCTAATCAGAGAGCATTCTGGGAGCAGTATGCATAGCCTCATACTGCTAAATATTGAAAACGTGTGTACACATTTTTATACTGGACCCACTGTCAGTAATACAGTCTGAACTTACAACATGTACTTAGATTACTTACCATAATAATAAAGGTTTTGCATTAATGAACCATAAATACAAGTTTGAACAGCCTTAACACATGGACACAAATATTACCTTAACTGCAGGCAAAGCCTTTCCCTGATCCATAATGTGGTACTGTAAACTGGCAGACAAAGGGTTTGTGATGTAGTGGGTTGGGCCTACTTGTCCCAAGGACAAAATACACATGGAAACTTGTTGCCCTTGACCCCAAACAATATGTCCCGGGTGTCGGGCTATAGGAATTCCACATCCCTGGAATCACTGTCTGCATCTCCCTCTGATACACACACAAGCAGCCCCCGTATAATTCCGGACCCGTTGTTAAAAACGCATGAGGGCAATAAAGCATCGCCCCTTCTTACCCACTATGGCAGGGCCTGGTTATGGTTGGCGAAGTGGTGGTACAAGACGGGATTTCCCTTCCTGTGGAAGGCTCGGCGGCAGGACTGCACAACAATGCGGTCCGCGTCTCGTTCAGAGAACCAAAAACTACAACTCCCATGGGGCATAGCGGAAGTGACTGCGCTTGCCGGGGACACATGGGAACTGAACCAGATGAGGAAGACCGGTTAAAGGAAGCCTCTGGGGAGCAAGAAGCTGCTGGTTATTCTCTTGTCCTGCAGCACCCACGCGCTGCGGATTTCCTGCTCAAATCAGTGTAGGGTAAGGGTGCACTTTCACCGCCTTGATCGAGGGGTCCCCGATACCTCTATTTTCTTCAATACTTGTTGCTGTTTTACTTTTGGGGGCATTCGTACTCTGTGAGAATACTGACTCGGCCATCATTGCTAGCTGGGTTATTTACTGAAGCTAAGTATCGTGCTCACAGCTCCTTCATGTATAGGATACATTAAGTCCTGTCAGGATTACTACCACTTGTTTTAGGTATATAGGCACCTTGGAAAAGGAAGTGGCTGCGCATATGTATATGACTGACAATGATACAAGCATATATCGTAAATGGATCAAAAGGAGTATTTTGATTATTATTATTTGGTTTATCTCTAACAGGGGGTTCAAGAGGAGGCCTTCTGCTGTTCCCCTGTGATGTGGAACTGTGTATATGTACTAGTGTGTATGGATCTTTGGTACATATAAATGTGAGAAATACCTATGCGTATGACTGTATGGGTGGATTACAGAATTTATGTTTCCTTTGTACCTCTATTCCTTTCTTAGCGCAATACCTACCATTGCTGAGTTAGTTACAGGACTATTGATTCCCTTCCTATCTCTAATGGATGGAGAGTTAATATTTGTTTTACAGGTATGAGCAGCTTACTTGTATTGTTAAGAGAAACAGTATACTTATCTTCATTTATCATTCAGTATTTTGCTTTTCAGATCTCTCTCCCTGCTGACCCATTCCTTCCCTTTCCCCGCTTGATCATCCCATTCGCCTGTGCTATTATAGCATTCAGGGTTGAGATTGTCGAGAGGTGGACCCCTTTTGGCATCGAACCGTTCCTGAGGAATAACAGAATAACCAGCCCACATATCTAATTCCTCCTAGGCGGGTTGATACAAAACATGGCCATGATAGAGGACGTCTTAGGAGTCCTGGCAACAGTACAGCAGGAATTAGCCAACTCTTGGGCAGAAACTGAAGCTCTGCGACAAAAGACTGAGGTAATGCAGAGAAATCCTTTTGATGTAGGGGCTGGGAGTTCTCTGGGGGAGTATTCTCCTCACCTACAGTACCGTTAAGTGTAGAGATGCCTACTTCGATTCCGCTAGCAGCACCAGAGAGGTTCTCAGGAGATACCCATATGGTACAGGTCTTTATTACACAGATATTACTTCATTTTAATTGTAAGCCTAAAGTCTTTTCCACCAATCAATCCAGAGTAGCCTTTACCATTTCCTATCTAATTGGAGATGCCGCTCAATGGGCTGTTCCCTTGGTAAAGCGTGATGACCCGTTACTGTAAGACTGGGATGCCTTTCGTACAGAGTTCGAACAGGTGTTTGATCGTAGAACTGCTGTTTTCACTGCTGATCGTGAATTGCTTGAGTTGAAACAAGGGAACAAAAACGTATTGGTATATATCAATACATTCCAGCGTCTAATGGCGGAAACCGACTGGCCTGAAGCAAAATAAGCAGCCTTGTTCTATCAAGGGTTAAAAGAGGTATTAAAGGATGTGTTGGCTCCTGTTGATCCACAACCCACCACATGTATGGAACTTGTCAATTTAACCTTAAGATTAGACCATAGGTTAACAGAATGTCGTAACGAAAGAAAGCGAGGTGATAGACACGCTTCTTGATTCGAAAGAAATAGAACTGCCACAGGAAGTGGCGGTAATACCTCAGAGCCCATGGAAATAGACACTGTAAGAGCTTCTCTCACTGCCGAAGAAAGAGAACGACGACGAAAAAATGGTCTATGTCTATATTGTGGAAGAAAAGGCCATTTTGTTAAGGATTGCTTAGTGAAGCTGAAGGGAAGGACTAGGGAGGTACAAACCAGTGCCATCAAAGAGGTAAAAAAGGCAGAAAACTTCAAAGTTCAAGAAGACAGGAAGGGAAGTTGTTGGGCGTAAACATAGTTCTTTCCATATATAGAGAATTAGGAGATCCATCAGTGCACTTTCACGTAACCCTACAAGTGAGCATAAACAATCAATTGCACTCCCACAAAGCCATGTTGGATTCGGGAGCCACTGGACACTTTATGGATGAGGAGTTAGCTCGTAAATTGCGGTTGCTAGTCCTTAAAAAACAGTAACCAGAAACGGTTGTGGCAGTAGAAGGACAACAACTGGCTTCGGGCCCATCTGTTACAACACCAAGGAGCTTGAAGTCACATGCGGAAGTGGTCATTGGGAAATACTGTTGTTTAACATCATACAAGCCCCACAGTATGGTATTATATTGGGTCTTCCTTGGCTATGCAAACATAACCCCATTATCCATTGGAATAAAGCGTTACTGGAGTTCATGTCTCCTTATTGCCTGGAACACTGTAAGAAAGTACAGGACAATCCGGCAAACGCCTTATCAGAGCAACATGTAATCGCCACAGCCGAAGAGAAGGAGGTAGAATTGCCATTACAATATCACGACTTACAGGATGTCTTCAATGAAGAACAGGCAAACATATTACCTCCACATCGAGTTTATGACTGCCAAATTTATCTAACACCAGGAGCGGTGATACCATGTGGAAGGATTTATGCCCTCACAGAACCCGAGAATGAACACCTGCGGCAGTATCTTGACACCTATCAGAAGACTGGGTTTATAAGGCCCTCTAAATCCCCTGCAGCCTTGCCCTTGTTCTTCATCCCTAAAGCAAATCAAGAATTAATGGCTTGTGTGGACTGCAGAGCTTTAAACTATGTCACAATAACAAAACGGTATCCTTTGCCTCTAATTCCAGTTCTATTGGATCAGGTATGACAAGCGGTCATCTATACAAGACTTTACCAAAAGGGCGCATACCATCTTGCAAGAATGCGAAAAGGGGATGAATGGAAGACAACCTTCCATACTCGATATGGGCTCTTTCAATATTGAGTCATGCCATTTGGATTATGCAACGCCCCTGCATTGTTTCAGGTTTTTTTAAATGACGTACTCATAGGATTCCTGGACATCACTGCCATTGTATATATTGATGACATTCCAGTATACTCCAACAAAGAAGAAGATCATACGTCACATGTTCGAGCCATCTTGTTAACACTCCGTAAAAATCTTCTATATTGTAAATTAAGCAAGTGCGAGTTCCATGTGAAAAGGTGGAATTTCTGGGTGTCAAGCTCTCATCTGAAGGTCAGGAAATGGCAAGACGCAAGATACAGGTGGCAATGGACTGGTCACCACCACAAGATGTGAAAGATGTGCAATGCTTTTTAGGTTTTGCGAATTTCTACAGACGCTTCATTAACCAGTTTTCATATGTAGTGGCACCCATCAGGAAATTGTTAAAGAAGAATGTCCCTTTTCAGTGGTCAGATGAGGCTCAGCATGCATTCATGGTTTTGAAGAAAGCTTTCACCTCTGCACCTATTCTAGCGCATCCTGAAAATGAAATACCCTATGTTATAGAAGCAGATGCTTCTGATGTGGCAATAGGAGCGGTACTTCACAAAGAAACAAAGATAATGGTTAGCTTCATCCGGCGGCATACATGTCACGTAAACTGAACATAGCGGAATCTCATTATACCATCGCAGAGAAGGAATTACTGGCAATCAAAGAGGCCTTCGGAGAATGGAGGCATTACTTGATGGGAGCGAAACCTACTATCACAGTCTTCACTGATCACAGATACCTGCAGTTTATGAAATCAGCACAATTACTCACCCCAAGACAGTTAAGGTTGGATGCTGTTCTTTGCAGATTTTGATTTTATAGTAACATACCGCCCTGGAGTAGACAATAAGAAAGCAGATGCCTTTTCCCGTGAGAACAATGCTACAGAGACAACCAAAAAAGATGTAAAAGACATTATTCCTTCCAGGAAGGTTATATACCTTCTACAAACGCATCAATTCTTTTAGCAAATAAACCAAACCATGAAGAAACCTACATGGAAGAAATGGTTAGGAAAAAATTCTGACTGGTAGCTGAAGAACGGGCTACCAATGAGAGGGCGTCAGCTGTTAGTACCCTGTGTCGAACTACAGAAATTGGTTTTCCAGTGGTGTCATGTGAGTCCTTGTGCCTGACATACAGGAATGGACAAAACACTGGAGAAGGTACTAAGGCAGTTTTGGTGGCCAAAGGTTCGACAAGACATTCACACATGAGTCAAACAATGTGTGACCTGTAGTCAAGCCAAATCAGATCACAGAAGACCACAGGGGTTACTTAATCCTTTACCAACCCCAGAGAAACCATGGGAACATATATCTCTGGATTTCATAGTATGTTTGCCGAAAGATCAAGGGTATACCATGACATTGGTAGTTGTGGATAGCCTCACCAAGTTGGGACACTTTATTGTTTGTCCAACACTTCCTTCTTCAGCTCAACTGGCCAAGTTAATACTCACACACGTGGTCCGCTTGCACGGTCTACCCTCAGTAATACTGTCTGACAGAGACCCACAATTCACCAGCCAGTTCAGGAAGGTATGGTGTAAAACCCGTCACATTTCTGCCAGCACATCCACCACCTTTCACACGCAAACAGACGGAACATCTAAATCAGACCTTAAAGCAGTATCATCGTTGATATGTGGATCAGACGAAAGACAAGTGGGTGGATATTTTATGGCTTGCAGAGGTAGCTTATAATTTGGGAAAAAGGGGGTGGTGATGGACAGAGTTTCTGAATGATGCAGAATACTCTTACCAAGTCAAGAGATCATGGTTTTAATCCATCACCGTTTTTTAGCTCACTGCACCATCCCAGCTCAGAACCTGGCTACATGCAAATTAGTCTGTACCTGTCCCAGTGCATGATGGGAACAGGGCAAACCAAACTACCAAGCCAATTCTTATACTGGGAAGGAAACAAGCTTCCGGGGACCGGTTTCTGGCATCACAGCCTTCGTCGGCCCGGCTTGCCTGAATCCTGATGGTGCAATGAGCAAGGGACTCACGTCTGAGCATACCCTCCCACACTGAGTGTGGATAAAATCGATTTGGGAAAAAGGGGGTGGTGATGGACAGAGTTTCTGAATGATGCAGAATACTCTTACCAAGTCAAGAGATCATGGTTTTAATCCATCACCGTTTTTTAGCTCACTGCACCATCCCAGCTCAGAACCTGGCTACATGCAAATTAGTCTGTACCTGTCCCAGTGCATGATGGGAACAGGGCAAACCAAACTACCAAGCCAATTCTTATACTGGGAAGGAAACAAGCTTCCGGGGACCGGTTTCTGGCATCACAGCCTTCGTCGGCCCGGCTTGCCTGAATCCTGATGGTGCAATGAGCAAGGGACTCACGTCTGAGCATACCCTCCCACACTGAGTGTGGATAAAATCGATTTGGGAAAAAGGGGGTGGTGATGGACAGAGTTTCTGAATGATGCAGAATACTCTTACCAAGTCAAGAGATCATGGTTTTAATCCATCACCGTTTTTTAGCTCACTGCACCATCCCAGCTCAGAACCTGGCTACATGCAAATTAGTCTGTACCTGTCCCAGTGCATGATGGGAACAGGGCAAACCAAACTACCAAGCCAATTCTTATACTGGGAAGGAAACAAGCTTCCGGGGACCGGTTTCTGGCATCACAGCCTTCGTCGGCCCGGCTTGCCTGAATCCTGATGGTGCAATGAGCAAGGGACTCACGTCTGAGCATACCCTCCCACACTGAGTGTGGATAAAATCGATTTGGGAAAAAGGGGGTGGTGATGGACAGAGTTTCTGAATGATGCAGAATACTCTTACCAAGTCACGAGATCATGGTTTTAATCCATCACCGTTTTTTAGCTCACTGCACCATCCCAGCTCAGAACCTGGCTACATGCAAATTAGTCTGTACCTGTCCCAGTGCATGATGGGAACAGGGCAAACCAAACTACCAAGCCAATTCTTATACTGGGAAGGAAACAAGCTTCCGGGGACCGGTTTCTGGCATCACAGCCTTCGTCGGCCCGGCTTGCCTGAATCCTGATGGTGCAATGAGCAAGGGACTCACGTCTGAGCATACCCTCCCACACTGAGTGTGGATAAAATCGATTTGGGAAAAAGGGGGTGGTGATGGACAGAGTTTCTGAATGATGCAGAATACTCTTACCAAGTCAAGAGATCATGGTTTTGATCCATCACCGTTTTTTAGCTCACTGCACCATCCCAGCTCAGAACCTGGCTACATGCAGTGAGCTAAAAAACGGTGATGGATTAAAACCATGATCTCTTGACTTGGTAAGAGTATTCTGCATCATTCAGAAACTCTGTCCATCACCACCCCCTTTTTCCCAAATCGATTTTATCCACACTCAGTGTGGGAGGGTATGCTCAGACGTGAGTCCCTTGCTCTTTGCACCATCAGGATTCAGGTAAGCCGGGCCGATGAAGGCTGTGATGCCAGAAACCGGTCCCCGGAAGCTTGTTTCCTTCCCAGTATAAGAATTGGCTTGGTAGTTTGGTTTGCCCTGTTCCCATCATGCACTGGGACAGGTACAGACTAATTTGCATGTAGCCAGGTTCTGAGCTGGGATGGTGCAGTGAGCTAAAAAACGGTGATGGATTAAAACCATGATCCCTTGACTTGGTAAGAGTATTCTGCATCATTCAGAAACTCTGTCCATCACCACCCCCTTTTTCCCAAATCGATTTTATCCACACTCAGTGTGGGAGGGTATGCTCAGACGTGAGTCCCTTGCTCTTTGCACCATCAGGATTCAGGTAAGCCGGGCCGATGAAGGCTGTGATGCCAGAAACCGGTCCCCGGAAGCTTGTTTCCTTCCCAGTATAAGAATTGGCTTGGTAGTTTGGTTTGCCCTGTTCCCATCATGCACTGGGACAGGTACAGACTAATTTGCATGTAGCCAGGTTCTGAGCTGGGATGGTGCAGTGAGCTAAAAAACGGTGATGGATTAAAACCATGATCTCTTGACTTGGTAAGAGTATTCTGCATCATTCAGAAACTCTGTCCATCACCACCCCCTTTTTCCCAAATCGATTTTATCCACACTCAGTGTGGGAGGGTATGCTCAGACGTGAGTCCCTTGCTCTTTGCACCATCAGGATTCAGGTAAGCCGGGCCGATGAAGGCTGTGATGCCAGAAACCGGTCCCCGGAAGCTTGTTTCCTTCCCAGTATAAGAATTGGCTTGGTAGTTTGGTTTGCCCTGTTCCCATCATGCACTGGGACAGGTACAGACTAATTTGCATGTAGCCAGGTTCTGAGCTGGGATGGTGCAGTGAGCTAAAAAACGGTGATGGATTAAAACCATGATCTCTTGACTTGGTAAGAGTATTCTGCATCATTCAGAAACTCTGTCCATCACCACCCCCTTTTTCCCAAATCGATTTTATCCACACTCAGTGTGGGAGGGTATGCTCAGACGTGAGTCCCTTGCTCTTTGCACCATCAGGATTCAGGTAAGCCGGGCCGATGAAGGCTGTGATGCCAGAAACCAGTCCCCGGAAGCTTGTTTCCTTCCCAGTATAAGAATTGGCTTGGTAGTTTGGTTTGCCCTGTTCCCATCATGCACTGGGACAGGTACAGACTAATTTGCATGTAGCCAGGTTCTGAGCTGGGATGGTGCAGTGAGCTAAAAAACGGTGATGGATTAAAACCATGATCTCTTGACTTGGTAAGAGTATTCTGCATCATTCAGAAACTCTGTCCATCACCACCCCCTTTTTCCCAAATCGATTTTATCCACACTCAGTGTGGGAGGGTATGCTCAGACGTGAGTCCCTTGATCTTTGCACCATCAGGATTCAGGTAAGCCGAGCCGATGAAGGCTGTGATGCCAGAAACCGGTCCCCGGAAGCTTGTTTCCTTCCCAGTATAAGAATTGGCTTGGTAGTTTGGTTTGCCCTGTTCCCATCATGCACTGGGACAGGTACAGACTAATTTGCATGTAGCCAGGTTCTGAGCTGGGATGGTGCAGTGAGCTAAAAAACGGTGATGGATTAAAACCATGATCTCTTGACTTGGTAAGAGTATTCTGCATCATTCAGAAACTCTGTCCATCACCACCCCCTTTTTCCCAAATCGATTTTATCCACACTCAGTGTGGGAGGGTATGCTCAGACGTGAGTCCCTTGCTCTTTGCACCATCAGGATTCAGGTAAGCCGGGCCGATGAAGGCTGTGATGCCAGAAACCGGTCCCCGGAAGCTTGTTTCCTTCCCAGTATAAGAATTGGCTTGGTAGTTTGGTTTGCCCTGTTCCCATCATGCACTGGGACAGGTACAGACTAATTTGCATGTAGCCAGGTTCTGAGCTGGGATGGTGCAGTGAGCTAAAAAACGGTGATGGATTAAAACCATGATCCCTTGACTTGGTAAGAGTATTCTGCATCATTCAGAAACTCTGTCCATCACCACCCCCTTTTTCCCAAATCGATTTTATCCACACTCAGTGTGGGAGGGTATGCTCAGACGTGAGTCCCTTGCTCTTTGCACCATCAGGATTCAGGTAAGCCGGGCCGATGAAGGCTGTGATGCCAGAAACCGGTCCCCGGAAGCTTGTTTCCTTCCCAGTATAAGAATTGGCTTGGTAGTTTGGTTTGCCCTGTTCCCATCAAGCACTGGGACAGGTACAGACTAATTTGCATGTAGCCAGGTTCTGAGCTGGGATGGTGCAGTGAGCTAAAAAACGGTGATGGATTAAAACCATGATCTCTTGACTTGGTAAGAGTATTCTGCATCATTCAGAAACTCTGTCCATCACCACCCCCTTTTTCCCAAATCGATTTTATCCACACTCAGTGTGGGAGGGTATGCTCAGACGTGAGTCCCTTGCTCTTTGCACCATCAGGATTCAGGTAAGCCGGGCCGATGAAGGCTGTGATGCCAGAAACCGGTCCCCGGAAGCTTGTTTCCTTCCCAGTATAAGAATTGGCTTGGTAGTTTGGTTTGCCCTGTTCCCATCATGCACTGGGACAGGTACAGACTAATTTGCATGTAGCCAGGTTCTGAGCTGGGATGGTGCAGTGAGCTAAAAAACGGTGATGGATTAAAACCATGATCTCTTGACTTGGTAAGAGTATTCTGCATCATTCAGAAACTCTGTCCATCACCACCCCCTTTTTCCCAAATCGATTTTATCCACACTCAGTGTGGGAGGGTATGCTCAGACGTGAGTCCCTTGCTCTTTGCACCATCAGGATTCAGGTAAGCCGGGCCGATGAAGGCTGTGATGCCAGAAACCGGTCCCCGGAAGCTTGTTTCCTTCCCAGTATAAGAATTGGCTTGGTAGTTTGGTTTGCCCTGTTCCCATCATGCACTGGGACAGGTACAGACTAATTTGCATGTAGCCAGGTTCTGAGCTGGGATGGTGCAGTGAGCTAAAAAACGGTGATGGATTAAAACCATGATCTCTTGACTTGGTAAGAGTATTCTGCATCATTCAGAAACTCTGTCCATCACCACCCCCTTTTTCCCAAATCGATTTTATCCACACTCAGTGTGGGAGGGTATGCTCAGACGTGAGTCCCTTGATCTTTGCACCATCAGGATTCAGGTAAGCCGGGCCGATGAAGGCTGTGATGCCAGAAACCGGTCCCCGGAAGCTTGTTTCCTTCCCAGTATAAGAGTTGGCTTGGTAGTTTGGTTTGCCCTGTTCCCATCATGCACTGGGACAGGTACAGACTAATTTGCATGTAGCCAGGTTCTGAGCTGGGATGGTGCAGTGAGCTAAAAAACGGTGATGGATTAAAACCATGATCTCTTGACTTGGTAAGAGTATTCTGCATCATTCAGAAACTCTGTCCATCACCACCCCCTTTTTCCCAAATCGATTTTATCCACACTCAGTGTGGGAGGGTATGCTCAGACGTGAGTCCCTTGCTCTTTGCACCATCAGGATTCAGGTAAGCCGGGCCGATGAAGGCTGTGATGCCAGAAACCGGTCCCCGGAAGCTTGTTTCCTTCCCAGTATAAGAATTGGCTTGGTAGTTTGGTTTGCCCTGTTCCCATCATGCACTGGGACAGGTACAGACTAATTTGCATGTAGCCAGGTTCTGAGCTGGGATGGTGCAGTGAGCTAAAAAACGGTGATGGATTAAAACCATGATCTCTTGACTTGGTAAGAGTATTCTGCATCATTCAGAAACTCTGTCCATCACCACCCCCTTTTTCCCAAAAAAGAGGTAGCTTATAATAGCGCTCAACACAGTTCGATTAAGATGGCTCAGTTTTTCTGCACTTTCAGATTTCATCCTAGGTTCCTTCCCTTGGTCCAACCACTACTCAGTGAAAGAATCCCTGAACTGAAAACGCTTAGCAGGGAGATACAAGACACCCTTAGAGAAGCTTGAAAAAACCTACTTAAGTTCAGAGGACAATACAAGAAGTATGCAGATCGACATTGACACCCTGGTTCAGGGTATAAAAAAGGAGATTTTGTATGTCTGTCTACAAAAAATATACGCTTCAAGAGATATAGCGTTTTCAATCCCAGGTTCATTGGTCCTCACCAAATTGTGCGGTGCATTAACCCTTTGGCAGTAAAGTTGGCCTTACCAGCAAACATGAGAATCCATCCAGTATTTCATGTTTCTCTGTTGAAACCTTCGGTAAAACCGGTGAAGAAGAAGCTAGTACTCATATGGGTGAACAATGAACCTGAAAACGAAGTGAAGAAAATACTTGATTCAAAAAGGAGACAAGGATCGCTATGTACCTCATAGCCTGAAAAACTATGGTCCCGAGGAAAATTTGTGGGAACCTGCTTCCAATGTACATGCACCTTGCCTCACGCCTGTATTTCATAAGAAAAATCCTGGAAAACCGGACCCGGTCAGCGGCCCTAAGAGAAGGGATGTGCTGTTACACACACAAGCAGCCCCCGTATAAATCCCAGCCCGTTGTTAAAAACGCATCAGGGCAATAAAGTATCGCCCCTTCTTACCCATCATGGCAGGGCCTGGTTATGGTTGGCGAAGTGGTAGTCCAAGACGGGATCTTCCTTCCTGTGGAAGGCACAGCGGCAAGACTGTACAACAATGCGGTCCGCATCTCGTTCAGAGAACCAAAAACTACAACTTCCATGGGGCATAGCGGAAGTGACCGCGCTTGCCGGGGACACGTGGGAACTGAACCGGATGAGGAAGACTGGTTAAAGGAAGCCTCTGGGGAGCAAGAAGATGCTGGTTATTCTCTTTTCGTGCAGCGCCCACGCCCTGCGGATTTCCTGCTCAAATCAGTGTAGGGTAAGGGTGCACTTGCACCGCTTTGATCGGGGACTCCCCGATACCACTATTTTCTTCAATACTTGTTGCTGTTTGACTTTTGGGGGCATTCGTACTACGTGAGACTACTGACTCGGTCATCATTGCTAGCTGGGTTATTTACTGAAGCTAAATATTGTGCTCACAGCTCCTTCATGTATGAGATAAATTAAGTCCTGTCAGGATTACTACCACTTGTTTTAGGTTGATAGGCACCTTGGAAAAGGATGTGGTTGCGCATATGTTTATGACTGACAATAATACAAAAATATATCGTAAATGGATCAAAAGGAGTATTTTGATGATTATTATTTGGTTTATCTCTAACAGGGGGTTCAAGAGGCAGCCTTCTGCTCTTCCCCTGTGACTTGGAACCGTGTATATGCACTGGTGTGTATGGATCTTTGGTACATATAAATGTGAGAAATACCTGTGCGTATGACTGTATGGGTGGATTACAGAATTTATGTTCCATTTGTACCTCTATTCCTTTCTTAGCGTAATACCTATCATTGCTGAGTTAGTTACAGGACTATTGATTCCCTTCCATCTCTAATGGATGGAGAGTTATTATTTGTTTTACAGGTATGAGCAGCTTACTTGTATAGTTAAGAGAAACAGTATACTTATCTTCATTTATCATTCAGTGTTTTGCTTTTCAGGTCTCTCTCCCTGCTGACCCATTCCTTCCCTTTCCCCGCTTGATCATCCCATTCGCCTGTGCTATTATAGCATTCAGGGTTGGGACTGTCGAGAGGTGGACCCCTTTTGGCATCGAACCGTTCCTGAGGAATCATCGAGCTGACACCCTCCTTCTTTTCCCTTCTCTTTCTCTCAGCCTCATTTACCTCGCTTGTTAGGGCAGGGTACAATCTTGCTCTCTCAATCATGTCTGCTCTCCATCTCTTTTGTTGTTCATCTCATCTCGCATCTGCAAATGCACGCATCACTTTTGGCATTCTCCCTTGATATTTGTCTTTCTGCTTAACATGCGCTGCACGTTCCCATGCATTAAGCGCTTTAAACTGTTAGGGTCTAGTAATGGTTTCATTGCAAACAATGGTCTTCTCAAATTAAACGTGCCATAGCGTGGGGACATCAATGTTCTTTCTTTCTCCATTATTTTGTGCCAATCCTTATTTCAAATAATAGTATGTAACCCTACCTTTGCTGCCATATAATGCGCTGGCGTATCCTCTGGTGGCACTTCCTCGACAATTCTAGTAGGCCCCCTACATCTCCTCAAATCATGTCCCTTTTTGCTTTAAAACAACAAATAATTTTCAATCAGTTTTTCAACAATTTCCAACTTCACAGCATCCAAAAGCCAATTTCAACCAATCCCATCACGGTGTTACACCAACCTACCTATCTCAGGGTGGTACACTCTGACGTCACTCTTACTCTTCACAGCAGTTCACCCTCCCTCACAGTTTTCCACCCTACACTTCCTCGCTCATACACTTCAATTTCTTAAACAACAATTGTTTGCTGCACTCAAAGAATCAATAGAATGAATCATCGAAAGAATACGCATACACAAATGAAACCTTGACCAGCAGGGAATCACTTAAATCAGTATGGTTTTCCATCCTGCCCAAAAGGTTGACTATACTAATTACAGCTCTATCTTGCTTACAAAAGTTCACTATCTCAACTGTGCCATTGACGGCTTCTCATGACAAACCCCACAAAACCAGAGCAGGCAATGTACAGCACGGTATCTTCTTCACCTTATTATATATCCCGGCATCCTAGGTCATGTAGGACCAGATAACAACTTCAATTCCAAGACCTTTAACTTGATACCATATTCACACGACTCTCACAACAGATCCGCCAGACATCACACACACAATCAATACTGTACTGCAAGCTAAGCATAAATATCACAATCCCTTCTAATACTCACTCCTCCTTCGCCGCCCTTTCAACGCACGCCAGTGGAACTCATTCAGTCCTCCATGCCTCGATACTCAATTCTGAACTAGGGACATTAGGGTTGGGATGCAGGTTTTCTAGGTCAAGTTCTAATTTCCTTCACTTCACTAACTAACCATCTGATAATGCTAATAATTGTTAAAGTCTAGTCCCACTTACACAATGCTTTCCAATGGGGATAGATCATTCTAGTAGAGTAAGGGGTGAAGGAAACAAACTACAAATTTTTGCTCCCAACCCAATGCAACCAATGTGGCTACACATTAATCCACTTGACTCTTTGATCTGAGTTTAGTAGGTTTAATTATAAATTGTTATGGGGAAAAGGACTACCGCAACAAGGAATCCCTCTGGGGACAAAGGGGTCAAAGTGGCTCTACATACCACCCCTATTACAACATATTTAACCTCTGCAATGGGTGCTATTTCTGAACTGGAGATTGTGGAAAGCTGCATTCATGCAGTACAAAAGTTGATTTTTCTAAAACATCCACTAGTCTGTCCTGTTGTCAAGGAAGCACACCTTGTGAGCCATGGGGTTGTTTTACCTACTCCGGGTTTATTTTGCAACCTGCCATTGTTATTCAAAATGCATACATTGCCCCAGATGCTCCTCTTGAAAACCAATCTCCCAATGAAGCCGCCCTCAGGCCACGAAAGTCCCCCAAAATAAAAGGAAAAGGTGAAATGACACTACAACAACTACCATTGGAGTAAAAAAACTATTCACAAAACCTTGTGCTTTGCAAGTTGGTCCTGACCCTAATATCCCTGTGGACATCAAGGCTGCCCTTGTGGAGGTGTGTAAACCCCTCTTCTCAAACCTTGAATCTCTTTTGTTTGACCTTCGAAATGATATTGGAATCAGTTGAATCTTTTGGGGGCCACAGTTCAAGTGCTTATGGCTCAATACGCCATTTTACCCTTGGCCCCAGGTAACAATATTCCATCGCTCCCCCGCTTTTAAATATTATCACACCTTTAAGCTCAACAGAGGGTCAATCACTTGAACCTGGCTGCACCCATCCAACAGTGTCAGCCACGAGACACCTATATTTAAATCACTTTCCCCTGTTGAAGATCCTAGTTGTCCGGTACCCACTCCACAGGTCAAACTCAGTTCAACTCCACTTTATTTTATCTCATGGAACATTTCAAGGATTAAAAAAAACGGAGTAATCAAGACTGGTTAGAAACTATCAAGGATATTGATGTGGTTTGTTGTCAAGGGACTTGGTCCTAGGAGAACGTTTTTATTGACTGGTTTCAAACCTTTTGTTTACCGGCTGTATCATCTACCTCAGGTCAAGCTAAGGGGAGTTTGGGGATTTTTGTTTCCCTAAAAAATGGGCTCCTGAAATCGGGGAAGCTATAGGGTTCACCTTGTTCCCAAATATTGTGACTCGAAATATCTGGCCACCTGTATATACTTCTGATTATTTTGTTCAATTTAATTAAGGAGTTAGACACTGTCATGTCGGAGTACCTATTGAGTCACCTAGACAGAGAGGCTATTTTATGGGTGGGCAATTTTAATTCCATAGTCTGCCCCATAGGGGACAAGCGGGTGTGTGGTGTCTCAGATGGTAGCAATAAGAACCTAACCCACATTTTACACACCCTTTATGGGGATACTCTGAACCAGAGCATCATGAAATTTAATCTTCATTTTAGTTTTGTTTTTTCAAAGGGAATTGGGCCCCCTTGCCCCACATTTATGGGTAAAGTAAATGGTTTTATAATTGGTTTTATGTTCCTTTGCCCAAACTTAGTGCCATATGTGCTTGGCTCTTATACAAAGCCTTCAGTTCTGAGTGATCACAATCCCATTATTTTGGTACATTCAAGCCCAACTTTTAAACAATTGGGGTCAAATATTCACCTTAAATGGGCCAAAATTGATCAGAAGAAATTCTGGAATAATCTTATTTCTCAGAGTCACCAAGATATTATGGTTTGCCTGGCAGCAAGCGCTAACCCTGTCGATGTGGTCCAGGGTGGTCCAGGGTTTTGAGACTATTTTCAACCAAGCTGCAAACCAATTTTTAATTCAGGTTAAACCTAAAGAGTGTAATCCTTTTAAATGGTTTTCCTCAAAGTGCTCAGCAGCCCTAAACTTACTCAAGGGGGCTCTTAGGGAATTTTCATGAAATGCTGCTCAAATTAAATTGCTCAGGCCTTCATACAAAACAATTGTTGCTGTTAGGAAACAGGAAGTGAGGGATCAGGCCTGGGATGATTTTCTTAGGACAACTCCGTTCCACCGCTCCAAGGCTTTTTGAGAAATTATTAATAGACCTTACTGTAGCAACAATAATTCCCCCGTGATTAAATGGCATATCACAGCTGCCGATTGGTTACTTCACTTTTCGGAAATTTTTGTTAACTCTAATTTCAAACAAGTGGCTCCCCTTTCAATTGACGAAGTCCTAGCTTTGAGCAATGATATTACTGTTGATATGATAGCCATTTCCAAGTCCTCCTCAGGTAAATCTCCAGGGCCAGACGGGGTACCCATTGATGTTTTTAAACAAAACCCTGTGTTTTGGGTGCCCCGTTTTTACTATAGTTCCAATTTTTTAAAAAGGCAACAGAAATTCATCCCCCTGTTACAGGCCCATATCACTTCTGGATTCCTCAGGTAAAATCATGTGGAGGGTAATCTTCCACCTCCTTGAGGAATGGGCTAGCGCTATGAAGTTCTTTTTGGAGGTTCATTTAGGTTTCGGCCCTGAGGTTGGAACTGCCAAACAATCTCTGAACCTCCTCATGATTTCAGACAATTATGTGCACACCAAGGGTGGGGCAATTCACTTAGCTTTTATGGATTTGTCCAGCAATTTCGACCTGGCCGAAAGGGAGAAGCTATGGACAATGATGAGAAAAGCTGGAGTAAACCCAGCATTAATTGACCTTTTGGGTAGACTACATGAGGGAACAAAGACACAGGTCCACTTTGACGCCAACGGAGATTGTATCCCTTTCTTCTTCTTTAATTAAGGCATTAGACTGGGCTGTATCTTGGCACCTTTTCTTTTTTACATAAATGCCCTAGAGAAAGCATTGATTTCACGAGGCAAAGATCTCCCACGGGTCAGGGACCATGTCGTCCCTGTGCTTCTTTATGCAGACGACACGGTCCTCTTAGCTCATACAGTGAATGGACTTCAGCTTTTATTGGATATTTTAATGATTTTACCATGCCAAACCTTACACCATGATCTGTGGGCCCATAAAGACGCCTTTTCGCCCACATACTGTTGCTGGCATTCCCATTACTAGAGTGCAGAATTTAAATATCTTTGCATTTTGTTCTCTTTTGATTTAAAATGGGAAAAACTACTGACACTAAGAGTAGGTAAGATGGAGGGGGCAGTAGAGGGCCTATATCTTATCCACCGTCTCCAACTGATACAGAACCAGGCGGCCAGACTGTTTCTGCAGGAAAAAAAACGCCAACACATCTCCCCCCTCCTGAAGAAACTACACTGGCTCACTATATCACAGAGATGCGCCTTTAAGATGGGCTGCATCATCTTTAAATCCCTGAATGGCAGAAACCCCAATTCATTAACAGCTTGATTAACAGATATATTCCAACCCGGAACCTGAGATCCACGCACATGCACCTCCTGGCAACACCCTCCTTTAAACAGAAACGATTTGGCGGATCCAGGTTCGCCACATTGGGTCCTAGGTACTGGAACTCTATGCCCCTAGAGATCAGATCCTGTACAGATCTCACGACCTTCCGCAAACTTCAAAAAACATGGCTCTTTAAACAGGCATTCGAGTAATCACTTGAATAAACTTATTACCCATCACCTACCCGAGCAGCGCCAAGAAACCAATCCGGTGTACGTGCGCTTTATAAGTCAGGTATAACATAACATAACATAACAAAGAAATTAGGCCACAAACCTATCCAGGAGTTGATCTCCTTGTATAAGGCGAAACGTGTCCCTCTCGGAACTTACAGGGCAAAAGTATGGGTTTATATTCTCTTAGTTCTATTACAAACAATCGAGAATAGGTTTCTCTGTAGGTTGTTAGCTATACCCGCTACACCCCGCAGTACTGCCAGGTTAATTACCCATATGTACTCTGGCCTTTCTTTTATTGAAGATGCAGTTTTAGCTGCCCCTTTGCTCCTGTGGATTACATTTTTGGACCTCCCCATTTTGTTCTTTTACCAAAGAAACCTGGATTGACTGCCTAAAGTTAGGACAAGTTAAAGCCATCCCCTGGTTGTCTTACATAAGAAAATCCTTTTGGATTGAGAACTTCCTCATGTTTTTCTTCCCCCAAGTGAACTTACTGGAAGTGGAAGGATGAGACGAAAACTGCTTTTTACCAAAATAGAACCCAGATGAGACTTCACAATCAACATTCCTCAGTCACAATTTAGTGTTATTTAAGTCTCAAACAAGAAGTGGGGGTTGAACGCTATCTCATTTGGGTTACTGTCGCAGTGCGCCCTTTGAGTCGGGTGTCAAGTCGGAGTGGTGGTGTGTGCCCTCTATCACTATGCCTCTTATGTCCCAGCAGGAAGAGTGGAAATTGGTACCTTCACCGCACCTGAAGCGGATCCACCGATATGGGACAGCGGGCTCATTAAGCAAGCTGCGGATACTGGGCAGCCCGCCTCTCGCAGTGACGTCAGAGAACGTTGGCCAATAAGGAGCGAGGACGTCAAAGCCGAGGGGGAGATCACTTCCAGATGGAACGGAGGAGAGGAGCCGACTGACGCGGAGAGGAGAAGCCAAAGAACCACTCTGACGGTATCCCGATCGGGACTACGAACCGCGGAGAGAACCTGTGAGATGGAGCAGCCAGGAGGCCAACATACCCACGCTGCACCCCGCCACGCTTCAGGAGAAGCAAGGCTACCCAAAGGTACGAAGCAAGGTTGCGGGGTGGGTTGGATCACAGGAGAGGGCAGACCCGTAGTAGGGTGTTTCCTTGCACTCTATCCTCCCTCTCTACTTGACCCGTTTTCCCTTGCACACGGGCACCTAACTGTATAGCACCGAGCACTCACGTGTGACTCACTCACTGCCCTACCCTCAAAACGGTCTGTGCTAGAATACTGATACCGTTATCCTCCTCTTTTATGTACCAAGGACATCGGATACCAACCCTGACCAGACCTGGTGCCAACTAGACGGAAGTGAAAGTGAAGCGGACCTGGACAAGGAGTATTGCCACACGTCTTAACTCTGGCTTCTCTAAGAAAAAAAGTCTCTATAAACTAAAGACCTACTTGCATCAACATAGTCTTGAAAGCCTTCTGTTTCCCCCGCTCACATCTGGTGGACAATGCTGGCAGGAACCCTTCATTAGTACCACAATAATGGAAAACCTGATACAGCAGCTTATACAAGGACAGTAGAAGCTGGCATGGGCTGTCGAAAGACAGATGACCTCGGCTCAGGCCGACTGCAATGTCTTTTCAGACTCAATGTCTTCTCAGTTGGAGAACCTGCAAAAGTTAGTGGCCGACCACTTCGCCCAACCTCAGACTTCGGGATGTCCCGCTGTACCTTCGGGGGTGTCCCTGCAGAAGTACCAGCCAGGGAACGACCCCAACGCCTTTCTTTTAAACTTTGAGAGGGCCACCCGGGCATGTGGATGGCCAATGGACAAATGTCCGTTCTTTCTTGCGCCCTTACTAACCGGGGAGGCCTAAGCTGCCTACCAAGTGGCATATTCTGATGGGAACGCACCCTACCCGGCTATCAAGGAAATAATCCTAGACCATTTAGGATTGGATGAGGAGGCATTCAGACTCCGGTTCAGAAGAGAGAGGGGTGCACCGGGGCAAAACCCCAAGACTCTTTTTTTTCGGCTGAAAGCTGCAGCCGATAAATGGTTGAAACTGCAGGACAGGTCCAAGGAAGAAATAATGGACAGAATATATTTAGAACAATACTTGGAGGCCTTGCCCTATAACATACAAAAGTGGCTGAGACAAAACACCAAGTTAACAACAGAACAAGCTGTAGAAATGGCCACTACTTTTGCGCTGGCCCAACCTCGCCCTGCAGCGTCGGAAACAGAGAAAACGCACATACCCCCTCCTCAGAGAACCGAGCGTAGAATATATAGACCTCCGCCGCCTGAGATGACCAGACCTAGGACCATGAAAATCGATAAACCACCTCAAAAGGGGCCCCAGTGCTTTGAATGTGGTGAGTGGGGCCACATTGCCCGAGCCTGACCCCAGAAAAGACCTACCGAAGAACCCATGGATGTGGAATATATACCAAGATCTGACCTCTTCAGCGCGGAATTGGGGAGCGCCTTTTACATAAGTGTGCCGGTAAATGGAAGAACCGTAAAAGCCCTATTGGATTTGGGGTGTAAGCAATCGGTTATATAAAGCTCCTTAATAAACCCCCTACAATTCCTGTCTGGCGCCATGGTACACATTAGATGCGTACATGGGGACGTCAAACCATACCCTGTAGCAGACATCGACCTACACCCAGAGGGGGGGCCTCCTACACTGTAAGGGTTGGGGTGTTAGAGGAGTTACCCGAAGATCTCATAATCAAGACAGATAATCCTGGGTTTTTAGAATTATTCCTCAAATCTGTTCACACACCACAGGTTAAGGGATCTAGCACAACGAGGCCCGCTTTGGCGTCACCCGACCCTTGGGTCATGGATAGGAGTTTCCGTTTTGCCCAGCTGAACAACCCCACTCTACAGAACGCCTGGCACAGTGCCCAATCTCACAACCCCAATACACCTCTGACCTATCCCCGTTTCATGATTGAAAAAGGCTTGTTGTACAGGGTATGCTCGGAGACGAACCCCAACTCCTTGTCCCTATGTCTTTTAGGGAGAAGATCCTTTTTTTTCGCACTCCCACCTAACAGCGGGACATGTGGGAGCAGAAAAGACATCCCAGAATGTTCTTCGGTATTTTTTTTGGCCTGGTGTTTATGGGGAAGTAATAAGGTATTGCCAAGAGTGCGAGGTCTGTCAGAGACAGAACACCCATCGCTCCCCTTCGGTACCATTACAGCCACTCCCGATTATAGGTACCCCTTTCTCAAGGGTAGGCATGGACCTCATAAGACCCCTCCCGAAAACCAAAAGAGCGCACCAATACGCACTGGTCCTAGTAGACTACGCCACCAGATACCCCAAGCCCTTCCCCCTAAAAGCACCCACCTCATCCAGCATAGCAGAGCATCTAGTAGAGTTGTTTTCACAAGTGGAATTTCTCAAAGAGATCCTAACGGATCAAGGGACCCTTTTCGTATCACGGCTCATGAAAGAGGTATGTAAAACCCTCAATTTCAAACACCTGAGAACCTCTTTGTACCACCCACAAACTGATGGGTTAGTGGAGCGGTACAACGGGACTTTGAAATCAGTCCTTCGGAAACTGCTCCAGACTGACGGGAAAGAATGGGATCAGCTGCTTCCTCTTGCCCTCCACGTGATCAGGAGCCAGGTACAGAGTTCATTAGGGTGCTCATCCTTCGAGTTGCTCTACGGAAGACAACCCAAGTCACTATTAGAGATCACCAAAGAGGCTTGGGAAAAAAGAAGAGGCAGAGGAGACCCAGGGGTTTCTGGAGTATATTCAGAATCTAAAGAATAAGATTGGGAAGCTCAGAGATTTAGCCTTTTCTCAGCTCGAGAAGAAGCAAAAGAAACAGAAAACCCTCTACGATAAGAGAAAGAAATGGAGAAGATTAAGTATTGGCGACTGGGTTTTAGTTCTCTTACCATCCTCCACCTGTAAATTCAGGTCCGAATGGCTCGGACCATAAAAGGTTGTTGGCACAGTAGGAAGAACAAGTTATTGTGTACAAGTATAACCATCCAGAGTCCAAACCTTTCATATTAATTTGCTAAAAAAATGGTTGGGGTCCCTACTGGCAACCGCCCATTTGGTGCTGGCTTGCCTGCGACAGTCAGAGCAAACACTGGAACAACTAGTGATTAACACGGACCTATCCAAAGAACAGAAGGACTACCTTAAGGAGGTCCTGAAGCCCTTCTCTCCCATATTTTCAGACCTACCAGGGAAAACCCAGTTGACTGAACACATCATAGAAACCGACCTGGGGAAGACCATAAAACTAAAACCATACAGAATACCCACAGCAAAAAGAGAGGCAATACAAAAAGAAGTGGAACAAATGGAACTTGGGGTCATTCGCCCATCTAGGAGCGAGTGGTCTTCGCCCATATTCATGGTGCCGAAACCTGACGGGTCCACGCGTTTTTGTATGGACTTTCGGGCCCTGAATTCCATTTCGCTGTTTGATGCCTATCCAATACCGCGAATAGACGAACTAATAGAGATGCTGGGGAAGGCCTCAAACATAACCACATTGGACCTCACGAAGGGGTATTGGCAAGTCCCCCTTAGAGAATCCGACAGGAAAAAGACCGTCTCTGTGACCCCTGAGGGGCTTTACGAATTTACGGTTCTTCCATTTGGCCTTCACGGGGCGCATGCTACCTTTCAGCGCCTCATGAACTTGGTATTGAGTTAACAACACTCATTCGCATCAGCTTACTTGGACGATATAGTGGTGTTTAGCTCCACTTGGGAGTCACATATGGAACACCTCCAAGCCGTACTGGCCTCCTTAAGGGATGCAGGACTCCATATCAATTCAAAAAAATCAAGGGCGGCCTTCCAAAGTGTCAAATACCTGGGCTTCATCTTGGGTCATGGTGTGATTGCTCCACAAACCGAGAAAGTAAGAGCCATCTCCGAAACACCCTTTCCCAGCTCAAAAAGAGAATTGTGGGCCTTTTTGGGCCTTTTTGGGATATTATTGTCGTTTTATCCCACACTATTTGGAAATCGCGACCCCCTTAACAGCCCTGCTCCGCAAAGACAGTAAAAATGAAGCGCTCCGACACCCCAATGAGGGGGTTCTTACGACCTTCCATCAACTGAAAGAGGCCATTACCACCAGCCCAGTACTAATTTCCTCTGATTTCACTAAGCCCTTCACCCTGCAAACTGATGCCTCGAACTATGGCATTGGGGCTGTGTTATCACAGGAATCTTCTGATGGCTCAGAAACCCCGTACCCTTTATAAGTCAAAAACTATTCCCACGTGAAATCAGATACTCTACCGTGGAGAAAGAGTGCCTCACTATTAAGTGGGCAGTAGATAAATTGCGCTGTTACCTCGAGAGACGCCCTTTTACACTGTTCACAGATCACGCTCGCCTCCAATGGATGGCACGGAACATGAGTCAAAATCCCTGGGTACTTAGGTGGTTTCTCTCCTTACAGCCCTTCTCATGTAAAACACCAGAAGGGCTCGGACAATAGTACCGCTGATTTTCTTTCACGAGGGTTCTCTCTCCCCGAGTGGGAGAATCCTAGGGGGTAGAAATGTCGCAGAGCGCCCTCTGAGTCGGGTGTCAAGTTGGAGTGGTGGTCTGTGCCCTCTATCACTATGCCTCTTATGTCCCAGCAGGAAGAGTGGAACACAGGTACCTTCACCACACCTGAAGCGCATCCGCCAATATGGGACAGCGGGCTCATTAAGTAAGCCGCGTATATTGGGCAGCCCGCCTCTCGCAGTGACGTCAGAGGACATTGGCCAATAAGGAGCAAAGACGTCAAAGCCGGGGGGGGAGATCGCTTCCGGATGGAACGGAGAAGAGGAGCCGACCGACGCGGAGAGGAGAAGCCGAAGAACCACTCTGACGGTATCCGGATCAGGACTACGAACCGGGGAGAGAACTTGTGAGACGGAGCAGCCAGGAGGCCAACATACCCGCACTGCGCCCCGCCACGCTTCAGGAGAAGCGTGGCTAACCAAGGAACAAAGCAAGGTTGCGGGGTGGGTTGTATCACGGGAGAGGGCAGACCCATAGTAGGGTGTTTCCTTGCACTCTAGCCTCCCTCTCTACTTGACCCGTTTTCCCGTGCACACGGGCACCTAACTGTATAGCACCGAGCACTCACGTGTGACTCCCTCACTCCCCTACCCTCAAAACGGTCTGTGCTAGAATACTGATACCGTACTCCTCCTCTTTTATGTACCAAGGACATCGGATACCAACCCTGACCAGACCCGGTGCCAACTAGACGGAAGCTAAAATGAAGCGGACCTGGACAAGGAGTATTGCGACACGTCTCAACTCTGGCTTCTCTAAGAAAAAAACGTCTCTATAAAATAAAGACCTACTTGCATCAACATAGTCTTGAGAGCCTTCTGTTTCCCCCGCTCACAGTTACTGATATAGAAGATAGGTTCTACTTTACCCAATTTAGATTAGGCATGGTCCACTTTTTGGTAGCTCACCCCCAATAGGGCTTATAGTTTCACAGTTTACCCCTTTGTCCCTTTGATGTCATTGCAAAACAATCTCTTGCTCATTTTATGTTTTTTTGCAGGTTGTATACGCAACCTAGAAAGTTCTTTTTACAACCCATTCTGCTGCCTTTTGGGGCTAGAAGTCATAACGCCAGTCTATCCCGTCTCTTATGATCAGAATCTAAACATTGTCATTTTGCTATTACTAGCTTTATCTGTGGGGTTTTGAAAATCAGAAATTCTCAGAAATAGAATGGCTTAATATAATTGCAACAATTTTAACACTAGGAACATTGTATTGCACAGTATTTATCGACCTTTTTTAAGCTTATCATGTATTTTTATTGCTGATTCCGTTTTATAGGTCTTATGTGTGTAGCTCATGTTAATACGTTTTGCTCGTGTGGGATGTTTTTCGTCATTACAGTTTTACGTAGTTTCAAGTAAAACCGACTGATAATTTGACTGGCATCCAAAGTAACTTGGCGGACCCTTTACATGTCCTTTTACAGACTAATTAGAGGTTTTCGTTTTTTAGGTTTTGTCCTAATTATATAGTATCTTATTATAATGATATGCTATAAAACCTATTTTATTTTATGTTTTTGCACTGCAACCTGTATTTTATTGTCTTTTTTATGTTTATCTTGTTTACTTTTATGGGTCTCTTGAACCGAATAAGGATGTATGACTGACTAACTGACTGACTTGCTTACAGGTTAATTACACTCGGGATAGCAGCAATGACAATGTATGTAGATGGCAGCTCATTGTGTCACTCGATGTAGCAGCCTGGGACAGTGAAGCAACATATGCAAGTTCTTGGTTTATGATGCTCATAATGTCACATGGTAAGACTGAAGCAGGTTAAAGAGATCCTGGACACAGCAAGGTGACCATGAAAGTGTCATCTGTACCGTAGCTTGACACCTTGTGGTGACACGTTGGCTGCCTGAAAGAGCAAGCTAATATACTACAAAAGTAGTTGAGAGAACTTCATACTGTAAATACTTATTTAATCATTAGATTCTGCATTGCCATATTAAAAAATAATTCAGATTTATAACTTTTTGCTCCATGGGCAGTTACTGTCCATCTAGAACATCAAACACGAACAAACTGCTGGGTTCTTGCTTCACAAATGTGGCAACAAAAATGAGGTGATTGTCTTTGATGGAGTCACTCGTAAACCATCTTGGTGGTGACAAATATTTATTCTCTCTGGGAGTTAATGTATGGGTGTGTTACCAACTGAGTTCTGGAATGCCTACTTTTAAAGGACGCCTTATTAAAAAGGTTTGCACTAGTTGCAGTCTGATTGCGTACTACTAAAAATATATTTCAAAGCACTTTTTTTTATTTTAAACACAATTTGCATATTTTCTTGCAGCCTATCTCATACTGTGTGTAATATCTTTTAAAATAATCATTTGCATAGTCACAATGCTTTCTGTCGCAGGCTGTGACCGCATAGCCCTATTTTTTTAAACATCTTTTTATTGAAAGTTTTCTCTTTTAATACAGGTGGCACAATATTCATTCATTCTACATCATATCAATCACGTATCAACAATAGTGGGAATAGCAAATGATAATGCAATTATAGAATAGACAAATATAACATCTAAATATGCATGTTGCAGTGGCATCTGTGGCCAAACATTGTCATGGGAACTTTTGTGAATGTGCCTCGTTGTCTCTATGTGTCAGTGCCAAGAGTCTGATGACGATGTCTGTTTAAGTGAACTGTGACTTATTAACAAAGAAAAAATAAAACACAAAAGAGTGCCATCATTAGCGTGTTGAGGCTGCACCGTAAGGTTGATATGGAGGAGTAGGAGGGTCAGTGCATTGCAAAAGCGAAGGAAACGATGACAGCAAAGTCTAGGGAGATGGTAGTGGTGTGCAGGGGGGTGTCACAATGGTATTGTGTCGTTTCCGACCCACCATGTTAGAGTGGTGGTGATCCCTTTCATTGCGTCAAGGAGGGGAGGGGGACAGCATGTTGTGGTGTGGTCGCATTAGTGCCGTTAAGGGGCTGCGAATCTCGTTCCGCAGCGTCTGGGTGTGTGAGCTTTTTGAGGAGTTGATCCCAGACCCGCGCAATCGGATATTTGCGCAATCCCGCAGTTTCCTCCTTATGTAGCGTAGTGCTCTCGGCTTGCGCCCATGTTGTGAAGGATTTCTCCCAGTGATCCGGCGCTGGTGGGTCAGTGTGTTTCCATCGTTTTGTGATTAGGCGTTTTGCCGTTATCAAGCCCAGGTCTTTGAATCTGGATGTTAGTCTGTTCTTTTTTGTCCGTAAGTACAGCCCCAGGACACAGGTGTCCCAGCTGAATTGTAAGGGCTCCGCAGTGTCTGTCAATGCGTCCACTACTGCATGCAAGTAGGGCTGTAATGAGGCACAAGACCACAGCATATGTAGTAGATCAGCACCAGGTAATTTGCACCGAGGGCAAGCAGAGGTATCAAGGTGGATATAGTCATTAATCTCATCAGGGGAAAGGTATGCCTTATGTATGTCTGAATAAGTTTGAATCTTGAGTTGCGTGGTATATAAGTGGAACCAGCGACAATTCCTTGTCAGTCCACAAACGCCCTCTGTCTTTCGCTAAGTCTCGTCAATGGCTTCAGTGTGTGCGTCAGGAGAGCTTCCGTCAGCCAGTGTACCACGTGCGAGCCATCCCCCATTACATGCAGGTATTGTACAAGTAAATGTGTTTGGGGCTCAGTTGTGATGTCTCCCCAGGCTGCCGTTAGGGTACGCACTATTGCCGCGTGTAATAGAAATTGGCCAGCAGTGATATCATTTTCCATGGATAGAGTGACAAATGTGAGGAGGTTGCCCTCCGCATATAAATCGCCCACTGCATCTAAGCCTGCCTCATGCCACGCTTGTAATTCAGTGTCAGACACTTTCCCCATACCTCTAGGGGTGCCTATTAATGGTAACAGTGGAGCATAGGGAGGCGTATCGCGGGTCAGATAGAGGCTTCTTCTGTAGCATTTATGGGCCAATGATACTTTGATCTGGGACGGACAGGGGAGCCTATTTACAGGGTGAAAGTAGTATTGTAGCTGGGACTGCGGCGTGGTCGCAGTGTCCGCTAACCCGTGTCCACTCATCCATTTTGACACCCACTGCAGCTGGGAGGCCAAGTAATACAATTCCATATTCGGGACCGCGAGGTCGCCGCTGCTCGTGGGCGCATATAGTTTACTTAGTGCTATTCGCGGCCTGCCTTTGTTCCAGATCAAATCACAGAGGATGCCCTCCAGGCTCTGGAGAATTTTGACTGGGACATATATTGGGAGGTTGGAAAAATAATATAACAGTCGGGGTAAAATGATCATTTGTGACACCACCCATCACACTCAATGGAAGCGTTTTCCAAAAATGAACTTGCGCTCTGATTGCCGATACTATTCCCTCTAATATATCTGTGGGGGATCTGTATATGTATACACCTATGTACCTGGACATGAATGGATACCAAGTCAACGTAGCTCCATTAATAGTGATATCTGCGTCAGTCACCCCACCGGCAAAAGAATACACCCCGGATTTCATCCAGTTCACTTTGAGTCCTGACAGCCGTTCAAATTGTCGGAAAATGTCCGCAATGACCGGTGGAATAGCCCGCAGGTCTCTGACATATAATAGTAGGTCGTCCGCATATAGCGAGACCATGTGCAGCCCGTCGCCTAGTGGTATACCCCAATCACTGCGGCTGGCTCTGAGTAATGCCGCCAGGGGCTCCATAGCTAGGGACAATAGTAGGGGGGACAACGGACAGCCTTGCCGTGTGCCTCGTCTGACTCTCAAGGCATCAGAGATTAACTTCCCCATCTTGACCCGCGCCGTAGGTCGTTGATAAAGCAGACCGACCATCCGTATATAACTGTCTCCTAATCCGTATTTGCGCAAGACTGCCGCGAGATAAGGCCACTCTAGGGAATCAAAAGCTTTCTCCAAATCGAGAACTAGGCATCCAGATCACGGCCAGTCGTGTGGGGCATATGTGTGCTGTAGCTCGATTCCTGCTAAGACGTACTGAAGCTCAGCGGGCGTGGACTGTGCTTGGGACTGATACAACTGAGCATAGTGAGATATGAATTCGTCATGAATGGCTGCCTGAGTGTACACCACAGTATCCTGCAGTGTGCGTATAGATGTGATCGGTGGAGCCAGAAGATCTTGCCGGATCAGCCATGAGAGGAGCTTGCCTGCCTTGTCGCCCTGATGATGACTTTTTGCAGAAGTGACCACATAACCCTATATTTACACTAATCACTATTCTTCTTGAGCCAACCAGGATTCAGATGCTTTTCGCTCAGGTTACCTCTAGCCATTGTGATGAACTCTGAAACTTTGGAATACTCCTCAACAGGTGCCAACACCCTATGATATCAACACTGCATGCTTGGTACAAAGACTTGAAGATGAGTGGCATTGTAAACCCACCCAAGAGATCCCTCTCTGGCTAGGCAGTTTGCTCCTTTCTGGATCTCAAGCACTAGAATTTAAGGGTTGGGTCAACACTGTAATCAACAAATTGTTATGTGTATGGAAGGATGATTGTATGAAACTGTCAGGTCTGTCAGGTTGTCAGTAGCACATACATATAGAGAGCATGCCACTAACCTTTTTTCTTGATACCAGCAGAGACGATCTTAGCCGATTAATTCCCCGATTCCCTTGAGCATAACCCCCAGCAGAGGAAAGAAGACCCTGCTGCGTGAGGTCGTGCCCGGGGGAAAAAGGAAATGGGATAAAATAAAGAATATGCTGCAAGCGGTATGGTCCCTTCAGGGTCTGGTCTGGGAGGTTGTACAATGCTCTGGTAGATACACCCCTGCAGAACTGGAGAGAGACAACAGATGTAAGGGAGATCACACTACCACATGTAGGTATAATCACTCAACCCTACTCCTACCCACCAGAAGAGCTGCAGCTAGGATGGTCATCTAAATCTGCCAGGAGTTGGGAGCCTGGCATAGGATACAACGATCCTCAAAAGCAAGGAAGAGTTCCATTCAAAGCATGATATACAAACCCCTGTAGTGAGGTCAACAAGTCACAGTGTCTAGAGATAGAACCCCTATCTCTGCTCCATGCACGGTTAATTTCTATAGTGATTCGACGTTGACATTACAGGGGAAAGTTCCAAGAAAGCAGACAGTGACTGTAATAAGTCTTAGAGAAACTCTAGCGCCACAAAACGATAGTGTTAATTACCTAAACAATAAGCCAACTAAGGTAATATATTTATGTAACGCTCCCAGCGATATTGTACGTAGGGGGTTTAGTCTTCTTTGCCCTAGTAACCACAGAAGCCAGAAGACGTAAAGTATATGAGTGCACCTGCGGCCCAAAACAACCACAGGGGTCGCGGTGCTTCAGAAATGCTCACCGGCGTTTTCCGTAATACGCGGGGCGTATGTAAACTGAGTCAAACACAATAGTCGCGGTAGCGAGGAAAAGCACCCCGGTGCCTTTCTATCGGTTCTTAGAATACCCGCAAGGCAAAGGGAAGCAGTCAAGGAAGGAAGCGCACAGGCTTTTCTTCCTTGGTTACCTGAACCGCTACGGGAACGAATCTCCGGGCACTTCTCATTTCTCCGCAGCGTTGCGTGTCCTGAACTGGAACGGGACTCGGCCCGACTCGTGAATCAATGCGGAAATGCTTCACGCTGGAATCCGGCGGGGAGCACCATCCGCCATCAAGATCCTTCTCTATTCCGATTGTCAAGCACCTTCCGCCTCCGGAGGAAGTGCTTATTTACTGCAGGCCCCGTATTGCGCCCCATTGCCTGTAGGGAATTGTAGTTTTTGGGGCATTTACGTAGTTTGAGCCCAGAAACGGGCTTCAGTGTGCTGCAGTGAAGGGTGCTGTCCAGTGGGTGATCGCTACAGAAACCATATAAGGACTTTGAGGTGAGCTTTGCTTGCATAAGTCCCAGTTCTTCAAGTTTCTTCAATTACGTCATGTCCTTCACCCCCTCTGGGATAAACCTCTACACCTACCAGAACATAACCCATTAAAGGTCAAATTGATGCTTGAGGCACTGGAGAAAGCCAATATGTTGGGATAGAAACGTCCTGCGCATGGAAATGGATGTGCACCTCTGCCCTGAGTGTCCCATCTGTACTGATGGCTGGATCCCTAATGTTGATTTTTGTTGCCCTAGGTAAATATGGATCTTGCATGTGCACAATGACAAAGGCCTATAAGGAGTGAAGCTTTAGACCCCAAAACTTGTCAGCAGTCAATTAGCCAGTCGGGCTGTCTGAGGAGGAGAAGCTCTGCAAGACTTCTGCCTGTGACTAGGACTGGGGCCCAAGGCCTGCTAATCTCCCAGCTGGGTGAGGGGTCATCTCCCAGGCAATCCAAGACCACCTGCCCTTAAGCCTGGAGAACCAGTGCCTGCTTGCTTGTCAAGACCAGTGTGGCCTGTGAAGAAGAAGATTCAGGTGGGAGACACCTGATTTTTTAAGCCAAAAATACCTTTAGTTTGTCTATCTCTATCGCTTGAAAATGCCTCTCCTTCAATAGAAGTCAATGGGAGAAATACAGTCTCCTGGCTATTTTCTTTAATCTCCCACTTTGCGCTTTTAAAGTGTTGGCATGTATGGTGATATCTCGTGGTGCGGGCCATACCATCTGGCTCCTGCATGTAGGTAGGGGTCCCCAACCTACCCTCTAGTTCTGACTTCTGCGGTTTCGGCTTACCACATTACATTACTCCTAACTGCGAACAAATAAAAACAAAACGTGGTTAAATCTACTTCCCCGTGAGGGGGCCAAATGCGTAGGAGACAGTACATGCAATCACATAATGGTCTATCTATTCTATCAGTGTTCTGGGAGCCTCAGTCTTGTTATCTTGCTTGTACTTCACTTGATTAATGTGTTGATCTGCTACCGCTGTCATTTTGTGTTGGCAAATGATAACTACAAATGCAATAAAGTTTATTATCACAACAAAAAAAAAACGTTTGGAGCAGCGTAATTTTGGCTTACACTACGCAAATATGTAATATATATGTGCAATTAGCACTACATACCTGTATGTTCTAATGTTATTAATGTAAAGTGTTGAACTGTACATCACTATTAAAGTGCATTCATTGTAGGATTAGAAACTCATATATACATTGTGTGCCCTAATTCAGTAAATGACATTTACTGTTAAGGTGATTGAATAAACCATCTTCACACTATTAAAATGTATTTACTTTAGACACAAGAAAGATGTAAATGTAGTTCTTAGTCATACTTATAACCACATACTCAAGATTTCATCCGTATGCAACATGTAGTGTGACTCTAATATACTGACATTTTCCATTTATTTGTAATCGGTTTGTACGCACTCATATTAATTGTGCACCATTGATTTAATATGCCAACTTGACTTTGCTAGGCACATATTCCTTTCTGCATGAAATTCTGTTTTCCATTTTCTGCTTCCATGTCTTTCCTTGCAGGTACTTTCAGATGGTTTGTTAATTTGAAAATAGCTGTAACACTGTACTAGCGATAGAGAGAGCCTGGGGAGAAGATCTTGACAAGGATCACAGAGAGCCAGAGGTAACAAAGGACAATACCGTTCCCAAACCTTCCCTGGAAGAAATCGTCGATGTTTCAACTTACAACGTGAGCATGGAAAAGACAATGGAGCCCCTGATGAGGCAAATAGAGGGGTGTTACTTGGGAGAATCTTCTGGAGATAACTGGTGTTCACACGGTCTGAGGTTACGCCACATTTCTTTTTTTATTTTTAGCAGTTTAGACCTCTATTCTTATTCCCCTTGATTCTTTACTGTGTGGCATAGGCTAAACGCTTGTTTCCCTGGCCCAAGAAGACTCTTGACCGAGCTTCTGAAATGCTGATATCTTCCCACACTGCTCCGCATTTTCCTATTTTACGGCATTTCCCTGATTTTTTTTAGATCCCTTTAGGGTTTAAACCAACCTACTTTGTTTGGACTCTAATTTAGATGCTATTAGGCTACAGTCATGTACTAAAGAGAGGGTCCGAAACTCTTCTGTGAGCATCAAATTCTTTTGCTGATCTTTTGCATTGCTGTGACCAAACTTCTTGTTTGCCTTATACTGGTACACCTAAACTTCTTTAGGAGGTTGGGTTACCCGGTTGTTATTCTGTATCTTTACAGCATGGTACTAGGATTTATTTTACTTTTCTTAAGTTTAGAAGGAAAGTTTATTAGCATTTGATAGAATAAAATTAATAAAGACATAGCATAAAATAAAGGAAACAGAAGTAGAAATCTTACAACCTGTTATAATAGAAAGAGAAAAATAAGATAATCTAAAAAATCCTATGAATAAATATCTATATACAATATGTTATATGTTATATGTTATGTTATATAGTACTTATAACGCGCACTAATACTTAAAAGTGTCCTGGCGCGAATGCTGCATGCAGAACCTTGAGGAGGAAACATTAGAGTGCCCCAGAGAAAAGAAAAGATTTCAGTTGCTTTTTAAAAGCCTAAGGTCTTGGATGACGCGCAGCTTCAAAGGTAAGGCATTCCAGGCCATGGCTATTTTCACTGAGAAAGATTGGCCACCCAGACGGGCCCTATGGAAGCGTGATACCGTCACTAGGCGCAAGGTGGCGGAGCGCAACAGTCTGTTAGGAGTATAGAAGGCGAACCGCTTTTGGATGTAGAGAGGACCCGTATGATGCAGAGCCCGGTGGGCCAAAATCAGGGATTTGAATTGCACTCTTTGGAGGACTGGCAGCCAGTGTAAGTCACAAAGATGTTTTTTGACGCTCGACCGTCCTGAGATGTTAAACAGGAGTCTAGCCGTGGCATTCTGAATAGTCTGTAATTTGTTAATTAGGTATCTTGGGGTACCCAAATACAGAGCGTTGGCGTAGTCAAGCCGAGAAAGAATAAGGGCACGAATCACAGCTTCCTTGGCTGACTGAGGTAGCAACGGGAGAAATCTTCTCAATACCTTGAGAGTGCCAAAACACTGGCCAACCAGTTTATTGATTTGATAAGTGAACCGTAAGTCCTCCGAGAACCAGATCCCAAGATTTTTTGCGGGAGAGCCCACCGAGTGCGGGCGTGGGAGATTAAAAGGCCATAGAGATGATCTAAAATCAGGGGGAAATTGTCCATACAGGAGAACTTCAGACTTGTCCTCATTACATTTTAAATGCGCAGCGGCCAGCCACTTAAAAACAGCCGAAAGGCAGTTCTGGGCGGACGCGGTAGACAAATCAGAATCCTTCCAAGTAAAAAGAAGTTGAGTATCATCCGCGTAGGCCATTATTTTTGCACCAAGTTCTTCTGCCAAAAAAATCAAAGGAGTAAGATAGATATTGAAAAGCAGGGGGCTCAGGGTGAATCCCTGCGGAACGCCAGTAGCCACCTTCCTCACCGTCGAGGAGAAAGGCGGCATCCACACCTGCTGAGTCCGATCCTCTAAAAAAGATTTTAACCAATTCCACACATGGCCACCGGCACCAATGTTAGCCAGGCGAGTGAGAAGGAGCTGATGGGGGACCGTATCGAAGGCGGCAGAGAGATCGAGAAGCACCAAAGCTGCCCTGCCGCCCGCATCAAGGCACCCCCTAATGGCTTCGGCCACCTCCACCAGCGCAGTTTCGGTACTGTAGGTGGACCTAAAACCAGACTGCGCCGGGTGTAGTAAGCTGGAGGATTCCACGAAGGCTTCCAGTTGCCGAAAGACAACCTTCTCACAAATTTTGGCCATGGCAGGGAGAAGAGAAATAGGGCGATAGCTAGTAGGAATTGCAGGGTCAAGTGAGGGTTTTTTAGGAGAGGAAGGAGTTTGGCCTGCTTCCAACTAATGGGAACCGTGGAAGTCTGCAGAGAAAGATTAATAATTCTGTTGGCCTTCAGAGAGATCACCTCAGCAATACCAGCAAGCACTCTTGCCGGAGCGGGGTCGGAAGGGGACCCTGATTTGAGAGATTTTAGAATAGCCAATGTGTCACATTCCTCAACATGCGAGAACATGGAAAAAGAGGAGGAACAAATCTGGGAGGTTGGCAGAGAAAAGGGATCAGGCAGGGGGGAAGAATCCCAAGCAAGGCTATCCTGGATCACTTGAATTTTTTCGATAAAAAAAGATGACAGTTCCTCACAATGCTCTAAAGAGGCTGGAAGGGGAGTTTGTTCCGCGGCAGGGGATAGAAAACTTTTAACGATCGAGAAGATCTCTTTGCTGTTGTTCTTGGCATTAGCAAAACGGGCAACAAAGAAGCTACTCTTGGCTGCGCTAATAGCTGTGTAATAATCGTTTTGGGCCTTCCGCAAAGTAGCCTTGGCAAGAGGACAGTAGTCCCGGCGCCAAATGCGCTCCAATGACTTGCAGGACAGTTTAAGAGCTCTAAGCGAGGGTGAGTACCAAGGTTTGGGGGGAATGGCCCTAGGCCTGCACACGCGTGGAGGTTTAGACACAGATTCCACGCTATGAGCGATCCATGAAGTGAGGTCAGCACATTCAGTTTCCAGGATGCAAGAAGGTGAAGGTTCCGACCGAGCCAATGTCTTTGCAAGGGCCGGAATGTCGATCCTGCGAGACTGTAAGTTATGGACAGGGCGAGCACTGGGTGGGAATTTGCCAATAGACCAAGAAAAATGGACCAGATAGTGGTCCGACCATGGGACCGGAAGAGGGTCCGGAGTAGATATCTCAAAATTGGAGCAGATCAAATCAATCAGATGCCCCCCATGGTGGGTCGGAGATTTAATCCATTGAGTCAGATGAGCCAGGACACACAGATCATTTAACTCCCTGGAACCCGGCGCATCCGGGCAATCGAGATGTATGTTAAAATCCCCAACGAGAAGAAACCTTGGGAAACGCAGGGCGCACGGTATAATAACATCATCCAAGGTCTTGAGAATCCGCCAGGGGAGCCCGGGGGCCGATAGACCAAAGTACCGCCCAAGGTAAAATGGGGGGACAAAGCAATAGAAAAATCAAGGGCCTCCGCGTCTACAAACCCCACCGAGGCTTCACAGGAAAATGACCAGGTGTCTCTGAGAACTACGGCGATACCACCACCTCTCCCAGACGATCTATCGAGTCTGGCAATTTTGAACCCAGGCGGGATAGAAAGTTCGATCGTAGGGGCACACGACTCATTCAGCCAAGTCTCGGTGATGAATAAAAGATCCAGGCCAGAATCAGAGAGCAATTCATATATATCAGGGGCATGTTTTACCAGAGACCGAGCATTAATGAGAGCAGCCTGAATAGTATTTCCATGATCCTGATGACTAGTAAGAGAACCTCCCAGTGGGCCAAGGCAGAAACTACAGGCGGGGCAGTACAAAGTAGTGTCCTGGGCCACTGCCCAATTCCTACATCCCTTGCGGCAAGGCGTGTTCAGGGCCAGCAATTGAGCTTTACTGTACTTCTTGCCTTCTAACACCTCCCCAGCACACCACCAGCATGGCCCGGCCCTAGCGCGTCCTTGGCGCGGACGGGCGCAGACGGGCTTGCCTTTGGCGCGCCGCCAGCCCGCCGCCGGCGCGCCCGCTGCGCGCGTCCGCTGCGCGATCGCAGCATCCGGCTTATGAAGGGAGGGAGTGGGAGGAGTCACGAAACTGGAACGCTGACCCGAGCGGGAGGCGCCCTCGAGTGTCAAGCGTTTCAGAATGCAAAGTTAAAAATGGTGAGCACGAGCCAAAAGCTAACTTCAGTGCATACAGATTTAAAAATTTACATTCAAAAACAATTTTTGTTCAAAAAGACAGTAAAATAAACAGAATGCCACCGATAGCGAAAATACAATTATTTTTGGAAATTCTAAAATATCACAGCACACTTATGCCCCCCACAACGTAAAGCAGCAACAGTGCAATACAATTGCCGGCGCGAACGCAGAATCCGGCTTATGAAGGGAGGGAGTGGGAGGAGTCACGAAACTGGAACGCTGACCCGAGCGGGAGGCCCCCTCGAGTGTCAAGCGTTTCAGAATGCAAAGTTAAAAATGGTGAGCACGAGCCAAAAGCTAACTTCAGTGCATACAGATTTAAAAATTTACATTCAAAAACAATTTTTGTTCAAAAAGATAGTAAAATAAACAGAATGCCACCGATAGCGAAAATACAGTTATTTTTGGAAATTCTAAAATATCACAGCACACTTATGCCCCCCACAACATAAAGCAGCAACAGTGCAATACAATTACCGGCGCGAACACAGCATCCGGCTTATGAAGGGAGGGAGTGGGAGGAGTCACGAAACTGGAACGCTGACCCGAGCAGGAGGCGCCCTCGAGTGTCAAGCGTTTCAGAATGCAAAGTTAAAAATGGTGAGCACGAGCCAAAAGCTAACTTCAGTGCATACAGATTTAAAAATGTACGTTCAAAAACAATTTTTGTTCAAAAAGACAGTAAAATAAACAGAATGCCACCGATAGCGAAAATACAGTTATTTTTGGAAATTCTAAAATATCACAGCACACTTATGCCCCCCACAACGTAAAGCAGCAACAATGCAATAACAATATCATTGTTAAAATATAGCTGAGATAAATACAATAAGAGCATTAAAAAAATTATTAATAATAAAGAAATCATGGCGGTTTGGGAACTTCTTCAATTCGAGGTTCATGTGTGGTGGTCAATTTTGCTTGGAATCCAGAAAATTTGTCATTGAAAGCCAAAGAATGTCTCTTTTATTGGCAAGTGCTATGGGATTGAAATATGCTCTGTCCAGTCTATGATTATAACAAACACTCTACCACCATGCTTGAAAACATAAACTGGAAGGATCTTTCCAAGATTTGGTTATTTGTTGAAATGCTACTGCAAGAAGTAAATCTAATATGATCATTCTATTTCTGTAAAGAGACCAATCTTCTGAAAGGCTACCTAAAAATATATCTTTAAAATAAAAAGGAACATGTATATTAAAAATTGTATTTAATTGTTTCCAGACCTTAAGACAAAATTGATATGTAGAGGCACATTCAAAAGCATATGATTAAGGTCAGAGGGAGATGCATTGCAAGACCAATAAAAAGGGGAGGAACTATGGCACATCTTATGTAAAGTGTAAGGGGTAATCATTAGTTGATTATAAATAAAAATAAAAAATTATAATGGTATTATCTGCTCTTGAGGACTTTTGTATTTTGAGCCAAATTGTATTCCATAAAGGAATTGAAAAAAAAAACCTGGGTCACATTCCCACTGTAATTCCACATCTGTCTTATCTCTAATTTCTGGATGAGCCATACATTTATTGTAAATTTGTGAAACAGAAGGGAAGGAAAGCAAAGAAGAAGCTATGTGCGTAAAGGAGGTGTTAGGAAGAGAGTCGTCTGATAGGTTAGCATAAGCAGAGTGAATGGCCAAAAAATAAAGAAGCATATTTGATTGAAAATGAAGAGGGGAGGGAAAAATGTTGTTGAGCTGCAGTAAATGAGAGATAAAAGTCATTCTCAAAAAAGCTGATAAAGGCGAAGGAATATCTTCAGTCAATGTAAAGTACTTTTTCTTTTAGGCCTTATGTGCACGTGAATTGATGTTGGGTGGTGCTAGGGCAACTAGGGAGGTCTATTGGGTCCATTGCGCTTTGGGTTTTGTCTCTTGGGTTCTGGGTTGTGCCATCTATATGAAGGAGCAAGAAATAATATGGCAGCAAATATGCATTATTATGGTTAGCTGTGGACTAATAGGTATGGACAATCAGGGATACGTACAGATGTACAGATTTACTATTGAGTTCACAGGGTGGTATTAGTTGAAATATGACTCTTTTTTCGTTGTTTTTATTATGTCTGCAAGGTTGCCGAGGCGGAGGCGAGGGCACTGAGCTTAACCATCACTAGGGAAGATTTTCCCAATGCTCTATGAGGGGGGTCAAGGGGGTAAGGGGGGGTGGGGGGCAGGAAGTGCAGGGGGGATGTTTGGGGGGGTTTGGGAGGGTTGGGGAAGGGGGGTATTGGTGGAGGGTGTGAAAGATTCAGCGAGGAGTAAAGATTCCATGGCTCATCTCAATCTGTTCCAGGTAAAGCGAGCAGGTACACAGATTAAGATTTAAAAAAACGATCTAGTCTTTAAAAGATATCAGCTATATGGTGGTCTAGCAAGTTGCTGGTCTAAAAGTTATTTGGTGGGGGAACCTTATTGTGCCAAATCTTTGAGACAAAATCTGGAAATTGATAAGGACTTCGGATGAGGAAATTAATATGCTGTACTCTGAATATTTGCGGGCTGAACGATTTTAGGAAAAGACGGGTGTTAGCTGGAGTTATATATTCATGCCCGTGGGACTTGCTATTTTTGCAAGAAACGCATATAGCATGGTCTAATAGGGCCTGGCTTAACTCCCTTGGTTTGGAATTATTAGCTTGTACATCCCAGTCAGTTAATATTAGAGGAGTTGCGATACTTGCCAAGAAGGGACTGATGGAGGTTAGGAAGTATAAACTCGATAAGCTGGGACGTTGGGTCATTATGGAGGCAATGGTTTCCCAGCAAGTTATTACATTGTGCTCAATATATGGGCCAAATCTAGATGACCCAGAGGTTTTCCAAGTGATTAATATAGAACTGTCATTATATTCACAACCTATGATAATCTGTGGTGATCTAAATATTCATCTTCATTCACGGTTTAATTAATTAAGGAAGCCACGAGGGTTTAGGGGGTTGCAAGCGCTGGTTCAAGATCAAGGGTTTTCTGCCCCCCATGGAAAAATGGTACGGTTAGATTATTTTTTAGTCTCTGATGCCATTTTATCGAGTGCATCTATTAAGATCCTTCCTTAAATTATATCGGATCATAATCCGGTGGTGTTGGAGTTTGAATGTACTGATTTAACGCCTAGGACCACAAAATGGTCTTTCGATAGAAGGCTCCTTTTCAATGAAGACTATTGTAATTGGATGAAGGAATGGATTCCCGAATTTATCCAGGTGAATATTGGGTCAGCCAGGACAGATATTGTCTGGGATGCACTGAAGGCCGGGGTGAGAGGCGAGACAGTTAGATTCGTTGCTAGGAAGCGTAAAACCGAGCGTGTAAAGACTATAGACGATTTAGCGGCCCTCTCTCAGCTGGAGCAAAAACTAGTCCAAGAAATAAATAGTGGGGGTAGGGTTAAGGAGGTCCAGGCGGAAATTGCAGTTTATCGAGCGAAAATATATCAGGGTTATGCAGACGAGGCAGCGGTCAAGTATCAAGTATATAGGAACTAATGTTACGAATATGGAGAGAGGGTTGGGAGTGTCCTCGCTAATAGGTTACGGCAAAAAGAGGTTTATTCTAGGATAGTTAAGATAAAAGACATGGAGGGTAAACTGGTAAAGACCCCTTCTTTGGTCCAAGACTCTTTTAAAAGGTATTATGAAAGATTATACACGGCAGAGCCAGTTGCAAGTCCCGAGAGTTATCTTGATGAAATGGCGGTTTTGGGGTTAGACGAGATGGATAAAGATGTATTGTCTGAAGTGGTTTCCTGGGAGGAGATCGAAACTGCAATGCTGTCGTTAGCATCAGGGAAGGCGATGGGTCCAGATATGATCCCCTTAGAATTTTATATTAAGTTTAGGAAGGCCTTAGAGGGGATAATGACTTTAGTATTTCAAGGGGCGTTTGATGGGGTTCCCCCAGCTTCTTGGTCTCAGATAGTAATAGTGTTTTTTTTAAAAAAAGGAAAGGATCCCTGTGAGCTCTCCTCATACCGACCAATCTCTTTAATTAACACCGATAATAAAATTTATTCGAAATGCCTGGCAAAGAGATTAGGGGGAGTTATTACTCCATTAGTCTCATTACAGCAACATGGGTTTATTGCTGGGAGGGGGACTACGGACCATGTTAGACGACTTATTTCCGTTTTTGATTGGGCTCCGGCGATGGGGGTACCAGCTGGGGGGGGTCCTGTTGGATGCCGAAAAGGCGTTCGACAGGGTCTCCTGGGAGTCCCTATGGGCAGTGATGAGGTGGAAGACATTTCCTAATGATTTTATACGGGCAATACAGTCAATGTATTCCACCCCGGGCGCAATAGTACGGCTGGGGGGAGAGGAGTCACAGAGGTTTATGGTTAACAGGGGCACCCGGCAGGGTTGCCCCTGCTCCCCACTTCTTTTCGCTTTGTTTATAGACCCTCTCATTTCTAGACTAGAGACTGACACGAAAATTAGACCTGCAACGGCGCAGTCACACTCAGTCAAAGTCTTAGCATATGCTGATGACCTTGCGGTTGTGTCTACTGATATGAACAAGGCGTTGCAGAGAATCGAGGTTATTACTAAGCAGTTTGGAGCAGTGTCCGGTTATAAATTAAATTTAGGGAAGACACAAGTGTTACATACGGAGGTGGGATTACCTCCGGAGATAGAGGTAGTCACAGAGGCAACGTATCTGGGTATAATTATCTTCACCCCAAATTCAAAATATCCCAAGGATTAATGTGGAACCGATGCTTGTATCCTCGAATAAAACTTTGGAGCGATTAAATCGGTTGCATCTTTCTCTATATGGAAGGGGCAATGTATTGAAAATGTCGATTTTTCCGAAGTTCCTCTATCTTTTTCGGGCTATCCCAATTTTTTTTCCTAACTTTATATTCACGAAAATAGAACGAATGTGCTCACGATTTCTCTGGGGTTATTGCCGATCTAGAAGAGCAATTAAATGGCTTTATTTGCCAAGGGAACGTGGAGGCCTGGCACTTCCAAATTTTTATTTATACTATTGTGCTTCGTTACTTCAATTTATGGGAGTCCTGGTCTGTGGGGAGATGGCGGTTTTGGATCCCGCTTTCTCGCCCTCAATATATGAATGATGTCTGGGCAAATCGTCGCAAGGGCTACTTTTGAAAGTATTGGAGCCAAGTTACTACAAAAAGACCAGATTTAAAATTATTCAGGCAGCATATTCAGTTTGGAAGAGGCTACGCAAGCAGCTTCATATCCCTAGTATTACATGGTATACCCCATTGGATTCGATTGCCCTATTACCTGGGGTATTCCAGGACTCGATTACGCAGAGGTGGGCACAGTATGGCATTAAATTAATCGGGGACCTGTTGGAGCAGGGGGAAATGGTCTCTTTTTCAGTACTGCAAGAGAGATTTAGGGTTAGAAAGGCTGATTTTTTTAAATACTTACAGCTGAGAAGTTTCTTGCAGGGTGCAATTACGGGGGGGAGATGTCAGGCCCGACAGATTCGAATCTTGGATCTCTTGAAAGGGAATTGTAAAATAATGCAAATATATATTGAACTTTTGTTAACACAACCTGATGATATGGCTAGACAGGAAGCAATATGGGAGGAGAAATTGCTGGTAACTAATCTTGATTTACAGCTGGTAACGCAAACCGCTAACTCTATATTACTCTCTGGTAGCCTTAAAAGCCAATCGTATATGGCAATGCTCAATCTGTATTATACCCCTGCAAAGATCGCAAAATGGAAGGCGGGGAGGGGGGATAAATGCTCAAGATGTGGACTCCAAGCCGCAGATTCGGTACACATGTTCTTCTCATGTCCCGCACTTCAGCTACTTATGTTAGATATTGAGCGTTTTATGTTGCAATCCTTGGGTATCTCGATATCTTTAACAGCAACTCTGGTCTTGTTTGGTATCGAATTCGGTACAGAGGTGGGCAGGCGAGCGGTATCTCACAGAGTCCTTAAGTTCATTTGTATGTCGGTTTTGAGGCTATGTATAACTTCTCAGTGGCTGGACTCGGAGCCCCCGTCTTTTGCTAATTGGAGGGCTAGGGTTATTTCAATATATAATATGGAATCGGCATTGTATAAACTGAAAGGCATGTCAAAGAAAAAATTGGGGGCCTCGATATGAGAGCCGATAAGAAACTGGGTACAATAATGTTATTGAGGCTACCTGTATTATTGTTATACTGATGAGGAATTTCAGATGTTTATATTCTTGCTTTTTCTTGTTGTCTTCTTTTTCTCGCTTTCTTTTTTTTATGGCAAAAATGGAATGTAACTTCGCTGAATCAATAAAATTTAAAAAATAAAAAATTATTAATAATAAAGAAATCATGGCGTTTTGGGAACTTCTTCAATTCGAGGTTCATGTGTGGTGGTCAATTTTGCTTGGAATCCAGAAAATTTGTCATTGAAAGCCAAAGAATGTCTCTTTTATTGGCAAGTGCTATGGGATTAAAATATGCTCTGTCCAGTCTATGATTATAACAAACACTCTACCACCATGCTTGAAAACATAAACTGGAAGGGTCTTTCCAAGATTTGGTTATTTGTTGAAATGCTACTGCAAGAAGTAAATCTAATATGATCATTCTATTTCTGTAAACAGACCAATCTTCTGAAAGGCTACCTAAAAATATATCTTTAAAATAAAAAGGAAAATGTATATTAAAAATTGTATTTAATTGTTTCCAGGCCTTAAGACAAAATTGATATGTAGAGGCACATTCAAAAGCATATGATTGAGGTCAGAGGGAGATGCATTGCAAGACCAATAAAAAGGGGAGGAAGTATGGCACATCTTTTGTAAAGTGTAAGGGGTAATCATTAGTTGATTATAAATAAAAATAAAAAATTATAATGGTATTATCTGCTCTTGAGGACTTTTGTATTTTGAGCCAAATTGTATTCCATAAAGGAATTGAAAAAAAAAGACCTGGGTCACATTCCCACTGTAATTCCACATCTGTCTTATCTCTAATTTCTGGATGAGCCATACATTTATTGTAAATTTGTGAAACAGAAGGGAAGGAAAGCAAAGAAGAAGCTATGTGCGTAAAGGAGGTGTTAGGAAGAGAGTCGTCTGATAGGTTAGCATAAGCAGAGTGAATGGCCAAAAAATAAAGAAGCATATTTGATTGAAAATGAAGAGGGGAGGGAAAAATGTTGTTGAGCTGCAGTAAATGAGAGATAAAAGTAATTCTCAAAAAAGATGATAAATCCACTTCAAATACTTCATATGCCAAATTTTCCAAAAACTAGTTTTAATATTTATTTTAACATATTTATTATGCTAAATTGAGGAAAGTAGAAATAGATTTTTAAAAGTATTGTGGAAAACAAAGTCAAAAGTATTAACAAAACTAATATCTTCTTTATTGAGTCTAATCTCCCTTTCAGCTCCCTGAAGGAGGTCTGAGAATTTGCAGCAAGCAAAGTAGGATCTGCAAATTCCAGTTTCAACTGTCTTGAATGGTACAATAAGTTTAGCTTGAACACAGCATTACCTGCACATTACAGTGGCAGATACAAGGTTGGTGGGAGTAACAAGGATAACAATAGAGGATTTCATATAGATGTAAGAGAGGTGATAGAAAAAAGAACATGTTTCATGTTAATAGAGACTGTTTTTTTTTTATGGTGGGATGAAACTAAAGACAATGGGGCATATGCATCAACATTAGCATTTGCGATTCCTTATTAGCGAAAAATAAGGAATCGCTAATAAGGAATAGCAAAAGGCTATGCATGTAGGAATCGCTATTCAAATAGCGATTCCTTAACATTCCTTATTACCGAATCGGTAATACCGAATCGGTAATAAGGAATACCTACCCATTCATTCCTATGGGCTTGGAGGCCCATAGGAATGAATGTAAAGCCATTCTGTATTAGCGATTCGGTATTACCGAATCGCTAATAGCTGGAGCACTTTCAAGGGTGCCAGGGTGTCAAAAGGACACCCTGTTGCACCCCTGAAAATGATATGTGCACATATGTTGCACACACACATGCTCTAAGGGCATGTGTGTGCGCAACATGACACTTTGAAAAATGCACAAAAGTGCATTTTTCAAAGTTTTTGCAAATTACCATGCAGTTCATCTTCATGGTAATTTGCTCCCCTTATTAGCGAAATCGCTAATTTTTTAACTTTGATGCATTGCATTTAAGGAATCTCACTTTGGGATTCCTTAAATGCAAGAGCTATTTAAGGAATCGGTATTTAAGGAATCCCTATTTAAAGAATCGCTATTTAAGGATTCCTTAAATACCGATTTCTGCTTTTGGGTTGATGCATTGGGATTGGGTATTTTCTACTTAATACCGGGAGCTAATAAGGAATCGGTATTTTACCGACTGGATTTTGGCTTGATGCATAAGGGTGCAAGATATTTGCTTTTATCTTGATTCCAGTGAAAATTATAATCAATAAAATTATTATGATAACAAAATGTATTCAAAGGAAAAATGTCACATTTATCTGTATTTAACTTATATCCCGAAATAGAGGCAAAATATGTGACTTCTGTTAAAAAAGCTGGTAAAGAGCTTAGAGGCTGTGACATAAAAAGAAGAATATCAGCAAAGGCAAAGAGTTTTAGTTGTTGATCACCATATTGAAGACCATGAATATCTGGATTTAGACAAAGTTTAGTTAGAAAAGGTTCTAGAGCGAGAATAAATATGAGCGGGGACAAAAGGCATCCTTGTCGAACACCACTATAAAAAGAAAATTGTGGGGATATAAGACCATTGACCCTGATGGAAGCCTTGGCAGAGGAGTATAAAAAAGAAGCACGATTCATAAATTTAGGACCAAACCAAGACAGGGTGTAAAAAACATAAAGGGTCAAGCAACTCATTCAAAAGCTTTTTCTGTATTTAGCACAATAGAAGCTAAAGACTGTTTATACAATTTGGATTTACTCAAGATATTAAAAATAATCTGGTGTTATTGGAGAGATGTCTTCCTTTAATAAAACTAGATTGTTCCTTACCTATTAACTGGGGGAGTAAGGGATCAAGACAAATGGCCAGAATATTATCAACCAATGTATAATCTAAATTAACAAGGGAAAAGGGCCTCTCATTTTTACAAAAAGAACAATTGATGAACAGAATGCAGAACAATGTCATACATTCACCCCAGTACAGAGATCTGGGCCTAAATCCATCGTTGTATTTTTCCACAGGCCATTCCAGTTTGAACCAAGCCATATGCAAATCAACCTTGACCCTGCGCCCAATGGGAACAGTCCAGCCTGAACTGCCAAGCAAGGTCCTCCCTGGACTGGAAACAAGCATCCTAGGACCACTTTCAGGGTTTCACCTCTCATCAGCCAAGATAGCTTGACTCCAGTAGCATGGAGAGCACGGGACCCTCGTCTGGGCATACCCGTCCCACTTGGGGTGACACATGCAAAAAGAACAATTGATAGACAGAATGCAGAACAATGTCATACATTCACCCCAGTACAAAGATCTTGGCCTAAATCCATTATTGTATTGCGCCCCAGGCCATTCCAGTTTGAACTCAGCCATATGCAAATCAGCCTTGACCCTGCGCCCAATGGGAACAGTCCAGCCCGAACTGCTAAGCCAGGTCCTCCCTGGACTGGAAACAAGCATCCTAGGGCCGCTTTCGGGGTTTCATCCCTCATCAACCAGCATAGCTTGACTCCAGTGGAATGGAGAGCACGGGACCCATGTCTGGGCATAGCCATCCCACTCGGTGTGACAAATGCTAAATAAAAATTAATAGCCAGAAAACAGAACAATGTCATACATTCACCCCAGTACAGAGATATGGGCCTAAAAGGGTCCTAGGATGACTGTTTCCGGTCCAGGGAAGACCTGGCTTGGCAGTTCGGGCTGGACTCTTCCCATGAGGTACAGAGTCAAGACTGATTTGCACAGGGCCAGGTCTAAACTGGGGTGGCATGGTGAGCAGAAGAATGATGGATTTAACCAAGATCACTTGACTGGGGCTGAATGTTTTGATTTGTTCTGCATTCCATCCATCAATTCTGTGTCTTTGCTTTCTCGCCCTAACTGCGCCGGGTATGCCCAGACGTGGGTTCTTGCTCACTGTGCCACTGGATTCAAGCTAGCCTGGCTGATGAAGGGTAATACCCAGAAACTGGTCCCAGGATTCTTGTTTCCGGTCCAGGGAGGATCTGGCTTGGCAGTTTGGTCTGGACTGTTCCCATGAAGTACAGGGTCAAGACTGATCTGCATATGGCTGGTTCTAAACTGGGGTGGCATTGTGAGCAAAAGAACAGTGGATTTAACCCAGATCTCTTGACTCGGGGGGGGAATGTATGATTTGTTCAGCATTCCGTCCATCATTTGTTTGCGTAGCATTTTTCACCCTAAGTGGGATGGGTATGCCCAGGCATGGGTCGCTTACTCACTGTGCCACTGGATTCAAGCTAGCCTGGCTGATAAAGGGTAATATCCAGAAACCGGTCCCAGGATGCTTGTTTCCGGTCCAGGGAGGATCTGACTTGGCAGTTCGGTCTGGACTGTTCCCATGAGGCACAGAGTCAAGACTGATTTGCATATTGATGGGTCTAAACTGGGGTGGCATTGTGAGCAAAAGAATGATGGATTTAACCCAGATCTATTGACTGGGGTGAATGTATGATTTGTTCAGCATTCCGTCCATCATTTGTTTGCGTAGCACTTTTCACCCTAAGTGAGATGGGTATGCCCAGACGTGGGTCCCTTGCTCACTGTGCCACTGGATTCACGCTAGCCTGGCTGATGAAGGGTAATACCCAGAAACCGGTCCCAGGATGCTTGTTTCCGGTCCAGGGAGGATCTGGCTTGGCAGTTCAGTCTGGACTGGTCCCTTGAGGCACAGGGTCAAGACTGATTTGCATATGGCTGGGTAAAAACTGGGGTGGCATTGTGAGCAAAAGAACGATGGATTTAACACAGACCTCTTGACTGGGGGTGAATGTATGATTTGTTCAGCATTCCATCCATCATTTGTTTGCGTAGCACTTCTATGGGGATAAGGCAGATTAGGGCATCTTGAAATGAGCCTCCAGCATATTTGGACGATATATAATTAGTAAAAAGATTATGTAATTTGGGAGTTAAAAATTTGGAAAAGTGCAAATAAAATTCTATGGTAAAACCCTCTGGACCTGGAGATTTCTTTTTTGTAAGTGACTGCATGGCAAAAAAGAGTATCTTCAAAGGAAATATCCTTATCTAGGGAAGAGAAATCAATATTTGTAGAATTAAGTGGTTTAATGGAAATTAAATATGTAAGGATATCCTCTTGAGAAGCTTGGGAGTCAGGAGTATATATAGTACTAAAATAATTAGTAAATTGAGTTAACATTTCTTAATTTTTATGAACAAGGGTATTAGTGGAACACAGAATAAAATCTATTGTAATACGTTCTTTTTAAATTTTACGATAGCTAGCAAATAATTTTTCTGATTTATTTTGTCCTCCATAATATTTAGTGTTGGATTTGAGGAGATATGATTTAGCAATTTCAGTCAAATTTTTATTTAAAGTGAATTTTGCTTGTATTAATTCATCTAAACACTCTTTTGATTCAGATATATAATATTTATGTTCCAATTATTTTATAAGATTCATAATTTGAAGTAATTTTTTAGAGGACGATTTACTCTTCTGGGTCATAAAAGAAACAATGAAGTCTTTAGACGCAGCCTTGAAAGAGTCCTAAACTGTCTGGAAAGAAATATTGGGTGTTTCATTGTCAATAAAAAGTTAGTTGCAAACTCTTCAGAAACTTGAGTGAAATTAGAATCAAGAACAAAAGAGTTATTTAATTGCCATCTCGTACTCGCATGGATATGTGGAGCAAGGTCCAAATCCAACGTAACTGGAGCATGATCAGAAATTACTATGGAGCCAATCTCAGATTGTACAATGTGCTGTACTAAAGGCTTTGAAACAAATAAATAATCAATCGTAAATTGAGAGTAGTTAACCAGAGAGAAAAAAACGTATATTCCTGAAGGGTTGTATTGCAAACTCTCCAGGTATCAATTAAAGCTCTTTGTTTTATGTCAGAATGACCTGTGAATGCATGTATGATGGAACTGGAATGTCTGTCAATAAAGGCGTAAGAACCATGTTACAATTGCAACCAATAATTAAATAATAAATTAAATTAAATAATCATCAGTAAGGGACATTAATTTAGATGGAATGTCGGGCCAAAAGGATCTACCTTGCTCTGTGGGAGCATATATGTTGATAATGCAGATTTTCCACAGTTTTAATTGGAAGAAAATCGTGATTTTATTAAAGGCACGGAGGCTAATATTATGCATGAACCTTTATTGCCCTCAAGCACAGCAGCAACATCAAAAACTAGAATTAGAACACTTATAAACTCTAGAACACTGAACATGCATATAACATCAGAACAGGCAGCCATCTTCCTCTTTTAACTGCTGTGAAATGAACAAGGTCCAAAACAAAGTCCCTTCTGATGATCCAAAAAGGCCAATCCATTTGCGTCCTCCAGAGACTCTTCTTCGATATCCATCCCTTATGCTTTAACCTAAATAAAAAAGAACAATAATATTTAAAAGGTGGGCCAGCTGAGGGATAATATTAGCCTCCGTGCCTTTAATAAAATCATGATTTTCTTCCCATTAAAACTGTGGAAAATCTGCATTTTATGGCAAGGCCCGTAGGCCGATATTATGCATGTTAGAAGTTCCTCTAAAACTCTTTCCAACACATTTTCCACAGGTTTAAAATATATATATTTTTTTAAGTTGCATCATTTGACCAATCAGCCGCCTTCAAAATACCACTTAAACTGAAACCTCTCATAAACGCTTTACTAGCCATAGCACCCCTGTTGGACTTGGCCCTTCTGGCAGGTTCACCCCTGAACTTTTTTTGCTTTTATTGATGACATGGTGTAGTGATTTTGGGGTTTCTGCGCACTTTACCGCTGTGTCCCAGGGTAAAGTGCGTGCGTGTGTTGAGGTTGGCCTGCCCTCCCATAGGAATGCATGGGGGAATGTATGTGTCCCAGTAGTTCCTGATGCGTGGGGTGTGCAGGCCCGTGTTTGGTATGTGCGGACTCGTGTGAGTGAATGCTGCGCGTTGATGTGTGCGGCGTGCATGTACCTAGTGTGGAAGTGCCACTTCTAGAAGTGGCCACTTCGGTGTGCAGTGTGTCTGTCGCGTGATTGGCTGGTCATGTCATGTGACGGGCAAGGGATTCCCCAGAGTCAGGATGAGTCACCCCGTGGTGAAAGGGGAGATCAGCAGCTAGATGGGTGGGAGGAGTACACCTGGGTCCTGAATAGGACAGGGTTTTCCACACACAATGCTGGCCCCGCCCCCTGCGGTGCGACTGACGACCCTAGCCCTGCCAATGAATAGAGTGAGGGGCTGAGCACATCAAGGGTGCTCCCCAACCAGCTGCGACTGGTTTTCCCCCTCATCCTGAACCCAGAACAAAGGGATGTGGTGTATAAAAAGGGGCTGTGTCCCCTTACAAAATGTTCTTGTTCTAACTCGAATCTACCAGGGGCGTGCTGCTGCTGGGGCCCAGGGGAAGGCTTGCCTCCCTGGGCCCTGCCCAGCCCCTGGATGCCAGATGGACTTACTGGACCTTTTTCCTTTGCTGGGAGCTGCTGTGCTCCAGCTTCTGATGCCCAGGACTGCTTACAACTATCCCTTTGCCAAGGCTTGTTACAGCCTGCCTAGCGCTTGGGGAGCGCTGTGTCTCCAAACTGCTGAGGAGCGCTTATGATTATGGAGGAGCGCTTCCCTGGTTTCCCCGAGCGCCCCTCTGCCGCCTGCGGTGCTGCGAAGTCCTTGGAGGGAATCCCCGGCGTAGGGATTCCCCCTCGTCGTGTCCTGTCACGGGTGCCCACCCCGCTAGTTGTGAGCCAACGCGGGTGCCACCCCACTTATGTTCATATTATTTCGGGTGCCCACCCCGCTGAACTGCTTTGTTTTATTGCGGGTGCCCACCCCGCGATTCTTGACGATCACCGCTGCGGCCCGAGTCGCGGCCAAAAACGGAAGTCAGGCGAGAATGTGCCTGGCGGCGGGCGGGACTTCCGGTTTTGCGAAGGAAGTCCCGCGCACGCCGCCGCCTGAGAAGCTGCCCGGAGTGAAGGTGAAGGTGCCTGCCTGTGCGGGGCTCCCATGGCTGAGGGAGAGCCCCGCGGGCACCAGCAAGTGGAGACTGAAGGCGGAGGGGGCTCGAGGCACATTGCCGGTGCCTGCCCCCACCGCGTGCGAAGAGCGGAGACCGGAGTCCTGCCGCTGAAGAGCCCAGGTGAGTTGGGCTCGCATTCAAGGGTGCCTGGCAGAGGCACACGGTCAGAGCGGCCCCGTTTGCGCAGCGGGCCGCTCCAACGTGGGGGACTGATTTGTTTTAGAGCGCTCCTGCGCTCCAACGACGGGTGCCAGTTCCTCGTGTGGGAACATGATTATTCTAGAGCCCAGAGAGGCTTCAATTTGGGGACATGCTTAGTAAAGCGCCCGTGCGCTCTACGTTTCAGGGGGCCATTTGATATTTAGAAGTCCCAGGGGGACTTGGGGACATGTTGTTTCTAGAGCCTAGAGGGCTCCCACGTTGTGACATTGTGTCATGGGCCATTTGAGAGCCCAGGCCCCTATTTACCTTCCACAGCTGCGCAGCACTTAGTGCCAGCTGCAGCGTTTAGGCCCTGCTTTGTCCCCAGCTGCCCAGCAAGTAGTGGGCAGCTGCTACGTTTAGGTTCTGGTGCGTCCTGGACTCTAATGTGATTGAGGTGTTATTGCGATTCATGCTAATGTGCTTTTTGGTGCTAGGAAATGTATTGTATATAGCATATTTTGCGCACCCTGTGTCTGATACCTCTAAATGTGGTTATTTCGGCCTAGAAGGTTGTTTTACCTGCTTAGGTTGATGGTAGGGAGAATGTACTTCCCTGTGCGATGTGCGCCCCTAGTATAGTTATAGCTAGGTGGTTAGGTCTAATGAGTTAGACCAATGAGAATTGCATAATGTGATTTATGCCCCTGTGATAGATACAGGATAGGTTTTATACCTGATGCTAGTGTGATGACGCTGAGGTCATTATTGCGCCAGTAGAGACTGGTTGTGTTCTACAGTTACTTTGTGTTATGTTCTACGTTTACTATTGGTGATTTGTGCTATGTTCTAAGTGCTAATTCCTGACAGTGGTCCACGTGGCCCTGTCCCCTGTATATATAATCCCTTGTACATTCTGCCCGTGCCTGTTGGCACATTGTAAAGTGTGTGTTTTTATCTAATGTGTTGTGTATAATACAAAGGCTATTTTTATAGAATACCTTGTGTGGAGTTTCCTTTGTGGTGGGCCTTGGGTGTTGTTGCTGGGTGCGCGCGCAAACGCTTTACACATCGCCTCAGAGATAAGCCTGACTGCTCGTGCCAAGCTACCAAGGGGGTGAGCAGGGGTTATCTTTGGCGTGTAACTTCCTTGCCCTGACTAGAGTGGTGGTTTCTGCCTGGCTTTGGCGCAAGCCCTAGCCAGCCAGAAATCCCATTTCTAACATTGGTGGCAGCGGTGGGATTTGGACTTGCGTTTGCGCTGTACCGCAGCAGCAACTGGCCGCACTACAAAACTCTGCATTTAGATAAATCACATGGTATAGGGATTATTGTTTTAAAGTTTGCTTTTAAATGTCATTTCTTTGGAAATGTGTTCTTGTGCACTGTGAGTTAGGTGTCCCTAGCTCAGGAGGGTAGATCATCCCCCTTAGTGCATTGTGTTTTCTGGATTCACCAGAGGGTGGGATCCAGTGGTGGCAGCAGATGTGTGTCCAGTGCATGTATTCCCATTCCCAGTTCCCAGGGTAGTGGTACCTGTGTCATGTGGTGGTCAGGTTGAGAAATCAGGGGCGGTAGAAACTGTCTTACCAGTCTTGGGAGGGGTTTGGAGATGAATGTGTAATGCGCTGGATGAATGTGAATGTCCCATTCCCAGTTCCCAGAGTGATAGTACCTGTGTCACGTGGTGGTCAGGTTGAGAAATCAGGGGCGGTAGAAACTGCCTTACTAGTCTGGGGGGTGTGAGTGTGGATGAATGTTGTGTTGCACTGGAAGATTGAGTGTTAAATGGTGTGTGTAAATTATTTTGAGCTTGTTTTTGGGAGTAACCCTAGAAGAATGGTGCAGGTATCTCCACAAACCCTTGCGGCGGAGATGGTTTAGAGTAGCCCAGCTAGGTACCCTTATTTGTGAGGAGGTTGAGTGGTCTCACGCCTGAACTGGTTGAGGGCGTGACCCTGGGTTGTATTCCCAACCCCAACCTCAGTCTCCAGGACTGGTTGGTTCCAAGAGGGAACACCAGGTAGGGAGCCTAGTCTGTCCTGTTGTACTGTTCTTCGAGGTGGTTCTTCCTGTTTGAGGTAAGCTGGGAGTGTCTGTAGTCAGGCCTCCATCAGTTTTGGTGTCGAGCAGTGCCACTCCTAGGTGGAGGGTGCAGAGGGTCAGTTTTGAGGGGTGAGAGGGGGAAGAGTCCCCAGTGGGAGCCAGTGGGTCAGGGGCCAGCCAGAAGGGCTGGGCCACCAATGAATGACCATGGTGACGCCACTTCTGTCCTGGGGCATCTTCACGCACTGTCAGAGGGACAGGAGGTCGTGAGCTCTGCGCCAGGCAGACTGTCACATGACACGCTAGGTATGTGTCACCCTCGGGAGCGTATATGTACTCCCAGGAAGTCCTGGTTCTCCGGGCAATTGTGTGGTGATACCCCCCTGATAGCAGGTGGGGTACAGTTGTGAGGGGTGAGAGGGGGAGAGGTCCCCAGTGGGAACCAGTGGGTCAGGGGGCCGGCCAGATGGGCTGAGCCACCAATGAGTGACCATGGTGACGCCACTTCTGTCCTGGGGCATCTTCACGCACTGTCGGAGGGACAGGAGGTCGTGAGCTCTGCGCCAGGTTGCTGGGGCATCTTCACGCACTGTCGGAGGGACAGGAGGTCGTGAGCTCTGCGCCAGGTTGCTGGGGCATCTTCACGCACTGTCAGAGGGACAGGAGGTCGTGAGCTCTGCGCCAGGCAGACTGTCACACGACACGCTAGGTATGTGTCACCCTTAGGAAGTCCTGGTCCGCCAGGCATCTGACCAAAGGGTACGTCCCTCGGTTGGGGAGCCAGTAGCCGGTGTTTCCGGATCTGGACGTAAGGACGACTGTAGTCAGTGTCCTGGCTGGTTTGCCTTCTAGGGGTACCACTCCAGTTGGGAGGGTGCGGAACTCTGGAAGGAGGTGCAGAGGGAGGACGGCCTCGCCTCTGACCCCGGTGCAGCCGGCGAACTTGGATCCCAGGTGGTAGACCAGTTGGTGGAGAGAGGTCCTGAACTGGTGGGAGAGTTGTGTTCTGGTGGGTGCTTCCCTGGGAGGGTGCGGAACCCCAGAAGTAGAGGTAGGGTGGGGCATTCTTGCCCGTGACCTCTGGTCAGCCTGAGGGTGCGGACCCTAGGTTGAAGGATCAGTGGTAGTTGGGAACTACACTGAGAGGGAGAGTGGAGAATGGCTTGTATGCCAGGGGTTACTACCCCCCACTCTGGGTTTGGCAAGGACCAGTGGTATCTGGGTGGCCTAGGGCCTGGTCCTGGCCGTGGACAACTAGGTAGTACCAGTGGGGTAGCCTAGTTGGGCCTGAGTTCTTTTCGGTTGTTTTATTTCAGATGGAACCATGTTGATTGAGAATGGCGTAGAACCGGAGAGTGTCCCTGCAGTGCGGGCCTGCGTCCGTGTTCTATCGCCCCAAGCAGGGAAAACCATCACGGTGGTGATTGGTCTGCCCTGCGTTTTGGCTGGAAGGGGGTTGTGTTGGACTTGGCCCTTCTGGCAGGTTCACCCCTGAACTTTTTTTGCTTTTATTGATGACATGGTGTAGTGATTTTGGGGTTTCTGCGCACTTTACCGCTGTGTCCCAGGGTAAAGTGCGTGCGTGTGTTGAGGTTGGCCTGCCCTCCCATAGGAATGCATGGGGGAATGTATGTGTCCCAGTAGTTCCTGATGCGTGGGGTGTGCAGGCCCGTGTTTGGTATGTGCGGACTCGTGTGAGTGAATGCTGCGCGTTGATGTGTGCGGCGTGCATGTACCTAGTGTGGAAGTGCCACTTCTAGAAGTGGCCACTTCGGTGTGCAGTGTGTCTGTCGCGTGATTGGCTGGTCATGTCATGTGACGGGCAAGGGATTCCCCAGAGTCAGGATGAGTCACCCCGTGGTGAAAGGGGAGATCAGCAGCTAGATGGGTGGGAGGAGTACACCTGGGTCCTGAATAGGACAGGGTTTTCCACACACAATGCTGGCCCCGCCCCCTGCGGTGCGACTGACGACCCTAGCCCTGCCAATGAATAGAGTGAGGGGCTGAGCACATCAAGGGTGCTCCCCAACCAGCTGCGACTGGTTTTCCCCCTCATCCTGAACCCAGAACAAAGGGATGTGGTGTATAAAAAGGGGCTGTGTCCCCTTACAAAATGTTCTTGTTCTAACTCGAATCTACCAGGGGCGTGCTGCTGCTGGGGCCCAGGGGAAGGCTTGCCTCCCTGGGCCCTGCCCAGCCCCTGGATGCCAGATGGACTTACTGGACCTTTTTCCTTTGCTGGGAGCTGCTGTGCTCCAGCTTCTGATGCCCAGGACTGCTTACAACTATCCCTTTGCCAAGGCTTGTTACAGCCTGCCTAGCGCTTGGGGAGCGCTGTGTCTCCAAACTGCTGAGGAGCGCTTATGATTATGGAGGAGCGCTTCCCTGGTTTCCCCGAGCGCCCTTCTGCCGCCTGCGGTGCTGCGAAGTCCTTGGAGGGAATCCCCGGCGTAGGGATTCCCCCTCGTCGTGTCCTGTCACGGGTGCCCACCCCGCTAGTTGTGAGCCAACGCGGGTGCCACCCCACTTATGTTCATATTATTTCGGGTGCCCACCCCGCTGAACTGCTTTGTTTTATTGCGGGTGCCCACCCCGCGATTCTTGACGATCACCGCTGCGGCCCGAGTCGCGGCCAAAAACGGAAGTCAGGCGAGAATGTGCCTGGCGGCGGGCGGGACTTCCGGTTTTGCGAAGGAAGTCCCGCGCACGCCGCCGCCTGAGAAGCTGCCCGGAGTGAAGGTGAAGGTGCCTGCCTGTGCGGGGCTCCCATGGCTGAGGGAGAGCCCCGCGGGCACCAGCAAGTGGAGACTGAAGGCGGAGGGGGCTCGAGGCACATTGCCGGTGCCTGCCCCCACCGCGTGCGAAGAGCGGAGACCGGAGTCCTGCCGCTGAAGAGCCCAGGTGAGTTGGGCTCGCATTCAAGGGTGCCTGGCAGAGGCACACGGTCAGAGCGGCCCCGTTTGCGCAGCGGGCCGCTCCAACGTGGGGGACTGATTTGTTTTAGAGCGCTCCTGCGCTCCAACGACGGGTGCCAGTTCCTCGTGTGGGAACATGATTATTCTAGAGCCCAGAGAGGCTCCAATTTGGGGACATGCTTAGTAAAGCGCCCGTGCGCTCTACGTTTCAGGGGGCCATTTGATATTTAGAAGTCCCAGGGGGACTTGGGGACATGTTGTTTCTAGAGCCTAGAGGGCTCCCACGTTGTGACATTGTGTCATGGGCCATTTGAGAGCCCAGGCCCCTATTTACCTTCCACAGCTGCGCAGCACTTAGTGCCAGCTGCAGCGTTTAGGCCCTGCTTTGTCCCCAGCTGCCCAGCAAGTAGTGGGCAGCTGCTACGTTTAGGTTCTGGTGCGTCCTGGACTCTAATGTGATTGAGGTGTTATTGCGATTCATGCTAATGTGCTTTTTGGTGCTAGGAAATGTATTGTATATAGCATATTTTGCGCACCCTGTGTCTGATACCTCTAAATGTGGTTATTTCGGCCTAGAAGGTTGTTTTACCTGCTTAGGTTGATGGTAGGGAGAATGTACTTCCCTATGCGATGTGCGCCCCTAGTATAGTTATAGCTAGGTGGTTAGGTCTAATGAGTTAGACCAATGAGAATTGCATAATGTGATTTATGCCCCTGTGATAGATACAGGATAGGTTTTATACCTGATGCTAGTGTGATGACGCTGAGGTCATTATTGCGCCAGTAGAGACTGGTTGTGTTCTACAGTTACTTTGTGTTATGTTCTACGTTTACTATTGGTGATTTGTGCTATGTTCTAAGTGCTAATTCCTGACAGTGGTCCACGTGGCCCTGTCCCCTGTATATATAATCCCTTGTACATTCTGCCCGTGCCTGTTGGCACATTGTAAAGTGTGTGTTTTTATCTAATGTGTTGTGTATAATACAAAGGCTATTTTTATAGAATACCTTGTGTGGAGTTTCCTTTGTGGTGGGCCTTGGGTGTTGTTGCTGGGTGCGCGCGCAAACGCTTTACACATCGCCTCAGAGATAAGCCTGACTGCTCGTGCCAAGCTACCAAGGGGGTGAGCAGGGGTTATCTTTGGCGTGTAACTTCCTTGCCCTGACTAGAGTGGGGGTTTCTGCCTGGCTTTGGCGCAAGCCCTAGCCAGCCAGAAATCCCATTTCTAACAACCCCTAACAGAATGCGCCCCAAAAACACTCACATTCACACCAGCCTTACAGATCACCTCCTTCACCCACCTAGCCAAGGTTGGTGCAGAAACAGCCTTAAAAGGCCTTCTGTAAGAAATTAACAACTGAGAACAACCACACTCCCTTAATCCAATTGTTTTCATCTCATACTCTCTTAAACAACGAACCACACACAAATTACTATGCTCCTCTAAAAGAGGATAAAAAATAGTCCTAGGTATAGTTTTCGCTATTTTTCGCAACTCAAAACACCCACCCTCCAGTTGATAACTTCTAGAATTCACTTCTAAAGTTCTCATATCTAAAACCCTCCTAAAAGAGACCAAACACAAAAGCATTGCCAACTTCCAAGACAAAAACTTCAGATTCAAAGACGAATTTGCCCCCCAACTGTCCAATTCCTTTAGAACAACTGAAACGTCCCAAAGAACAGTATACTTTGCCCTGGGTGGCAATTCTAACCAAACACTTTTAACCAACCTTTTAACCAAAGCATGCTGTCCAACAGGCACACCATCCACCAAAACATGCCCAGCCAAAATCGCAGACCTGCTAATATTCACTGAATTGTAAGCCAAACCGCTTTTATACTGATCTGATAAATAATTCACAACCTCCCCTAGAGGAGTTGATACGGGATCCAAACCCCTCTCAACACACCAACCACAACATTTTCTCAGAGCTGACTTGTAGACCCTTGTTGTTCCTGTAGCCTATGAACTTGCAATAAGATCCGGAGCCTCCTTTGATAACCCATACACTTGCCAAACTCTCCTGAAATCAGCCAAGCCATGAGCCTCAACTGACCTGTCACCACCAACCCGTGCACGTTTCCCAGTGCATCCAAAATTACCTCTTGGAAATTCGGCAACAAAACAGTATCCTCCATTAACAAACTCATCACATCTGGGAACCACACTTGGGCCTGCCAAAATGGCATCACCAGAACTAACTCTGCCTTCTCCCTCCTTACTTTCATCAACAACCTCTGAATCATGCAGAACGGCAGAAAGGCATTAAGACTCCCCACACTCCACTTCTGAAGAAAAGCATCTATCCCCTTCTCTTCCGGATCTGGTCTCCAACTGTAAAAATCCATCAGCTGCATATTCAATCTGTCTGCAAATAAATCCACCTACAGAGGACCCCACCTCTGCTGTAAGCTCTGGAAAAGTCCCCTGTCCAATCTCCAATTGCTCACATCCTTGAGATACCTTGAAGACCAATCTGCTTCTATGTTGCTCAACCCTGGAATATACTGGGCCTGAACCATAATCTCTTTCTCCAAACAGAACCTCCAAAACTCTTTTGCCAGCTCCGCTAGCCCCCTCGATCGAGGACCACCCAGCTTGTTCACATAACGCACTGCCGAAATGTTGTTCATCTTTAACAGAACACAACATTTTACTTGATCCTTCATGAAACTCTTGATCGCAAATGAACCTGCCAGGAGCTCCAGACAATTTATGTAAAGCTGTCTTTCCCCCTTGGACCACTGTCCCCCAGTCGACATTGTGCCACACCTTGCTCCCCAACCGTGCAGTCTCGCATCCGACTCTATCTCTATCTCCTGAACTTCTCCAAATATTGCTCTTCCATTCCACGCTTACAGACTCATTAACCACCAATCCAACTCCACCTGAGTCTCCTGATTCATCCTCACTTTCTGTGAGTATTTCGCCCCCTGCCTCAAATGAAAAGCCTTCAACCTCTGCAATTCTCTGTAATGAAAGGGAGCGAGAAAAATCGCTTGAATAGACACTGATAATAGACCCAGCCGTCTTGCCAACTGCCGCAATGTGATCCACTCAGCATTCTTCACCCCTTTACCTCTTTCTGAATTTTCTTCACTTTCTCCATTGGTAATCTCAACACACATTCCAATGTCTGAATCGGAAAACCTAAAAACTGCATCACTTGCTTGGGCTTCACACACGACTTCTCGCTGTTCACCACAAATCCAAGATCCTCCAGAACTTTCATTGCAAACTCCGTCTTCTCTTTTACCAAACTCCTTTCCTCTGCCATATTTAAAATGTCGTCCAGATAAACAATTAATCGAATTCCCCTGGACCTCAACCACGCTACTACTGGCCTCGTTATTTTGGTAAAACAGCAAGGGGTTGACGTCAACCCGTACGGGAGACTTTTGAACCTCCATTGCACTCCTTTCCATTTGAACTGAAGGTACTCCCTTTGCTCCACACACACCGGAACAGTCAGATAATCATCCTTCAAATCTAACCAGGTCAACCAAGCCCCTTTTCTTAGCAAATCCCTTAACACATGAATTCCTTCCATTTTGAAATGGTTGTAGCACACCCAATCGTTCAACTCTCTTAGGTTTATTACAGGTCTCATACCCTTCTCCTTTTTTTCTACTAAAAATAAATTGCTCACAAAACATCCTGGAACCATCCTTGCAACCTCCATTGCCCCTTTTGCTTCCAATGCTTCTACTTCCTTTGTTACAAGATCCTCCATTTCCTTGGAGAACCGTAAAACAGCAGGACTCCTCCTTTGTACTGGCATATCCATAGAATCTATATGATAACCTGCCATTGTTTCCATAACCCATGGATCTTGAGTTATTTCTTTCCATCTTGAAACAAGCTGGGCTAGTCTGCCGCCCAATTTTACATGGATAGAAATAGGGTCTGTTAAACATCTTACCTGATGCACCTTTTGTCTTTCTCTCTGCCCGCATTCCTCTCGACCTGGATCTTTGCCTCTGTGGGTAGAAACTACCCTGTTCCGTCCTCATGAAACCATATTCATAATTTGAACCATAGGGTCTAAATCCTCTACCAAAAGATCCTCTGGTAATCCCTTGACCAGGGCCGGGGAATCGACCCCGCATTCTCTCGGGCATTCCAAAAATCCTTTGGATATCTTTTTGAGCCTTCTGTAAAGTATTAAAGGTACCAACATACCGTGACATATTCTTCACAAATTCATCTCCGAAGAGCATACCCTCGCTTTGCTCTCCAAATTCTTTGCTAGCCAAATCTGCCAGCTTAGGGTCAATTTTGAACAGGATACTTTTACGTTTCTCCACACACAGTGCTGCATCAGAAATTTGTAGTACGTAAATACCCCGCTGCACCCATTGACGCAATTCCACTACATCCACACCTGTATTGTTTGTATGTGCTTCCTCACATAACTCAAATATTTTGGTTAGTTGACCAAGCACGTTAAGCAGCCTGTATTGGCATCCCTTCAGACCCTTATCTAAACCCCCTCTCGGATCTCCACCTGACTTATTTATAAAAAATGCCATAATTTTAGGGTCCAATTCAGGCGTATATGTCACCTTACAATCCAAACTAGGCCTTGGGCACTCAGATCTTAACCTTGCCCGCACCTCTTTGGGAATCTCCCTTCTAATCCAGTACCTCACATATTTAGCAACATGCTCCGCAGGAATCCATTGAGGTGACAGAGGATGTTGAATCAGGAGAGGATCAAACATCTCCTCTCCCTGAGGATCCACAAAATCCCCTAGCTCTAATTTAATTTTCTTCTCTGCCACCTTCCTCATCTTGTGCGGAATCTCTTCCTCTTCCAATTTGTCAAAACTTGTAGGGCAAGTCAACTCTACATCCCCACTGGCAGAGGACGAACCACAAGCCACAACACTGTGGCCTCTCTTTTGCGCATTTATAGCGCCACTCTTTGCCTTTATAGCATCATCATTTTTCTGAACCTTTCGTTCGGCAACATTTTACATCCTCTTTTTCTCCAAATTTTTCCTTTTTTGTGTCCTTTTAACTCCTTTACTAGAATCACTAGCAACAATCTCTACTTCTTCCGTTGTCCAAAAATGTTCTTCCTCAGTAGACCTCTTTCTACAGTCCTTAGCCTGTAAACCTTTATCAACACTACTTTCAATCTTTCTGTCAATAGTAGTTGGTATTTTACCAAACATCCTTTCCATATACTGCTTCATCCTTTCCTTAAAACCTGCACTTTCACTATTTTCAATTTTAAAATCTTAAAAATTATTAATACTCTAAACACCACTAAACACGCCTCTCAAATAACCCAACAAACTATAACTTCCTTTCCCACCTTTACACTCTAATATATTCAAAATACTTAAGTATATCTCCCTGTGCAAAACGAACTGGCATTTGACCTTTGCCAAAAAAACACTGACAAAAACTGACAAACTTCTGCCAGTTTCCGAATGTCGTATTGTTCCAAAATATGGCCGACCACCGTGTAATTCAGTCAATATCTATTATCCCAATGAACTAAGATGGGCGCCGTACGTAATGTAAGTATGGCGGCCTCCTTTCACCATAACTCTAGTCCAAATCCTCTCCTCGCGCTCCAAAACTCGGGAGACGCCAGAGGGAACCGACACGCTCGAGCAACAAAGCCACAATGCTTTACTGCTCTCGAGCGTGTTGCAGGCTCGAGCCCTGCATCCTGACGCTATTCCCAGCACACGCTCGAGTGTGCTGTCAATTTCAAACCGCACATCCGCAATTGTAAGTTCAACTTAAATCATGACAAACAAGTCAATTTCATAATGCGCGCAAACTTAACACATGCTTAAGCATAATCTATTTGCCAAATTTCAAATAACACAATACTCTCATATTAAATTACTCTAATCACACAAATTAATTACATTTAAAATAAACTGCCTAATCTCTAAACTTAATCTCTATCTAATTACTATCATACGCAAGCCAAAACAACTCGCTCCCAATTTAAAAATATATTTTTATATTCAAATCATACCCCAGACATTAATATAAAATTAAAGCGATATGAATGGACTTATCTGTGCTTGAGCAGCAACTAAAGAGGAAGATGGCTGCCTGTTCTGATGTTATATGCATGTTCAGTGTTCTAGAGTTTATAAGTGTTCTAATTCTAGTTTTTAGGTCTCGCCTGAGCCAGCGCATTCGCTGCTCTGCGAGACACTTAGCATACGGGTTTTCAAAGTGCTACCAGACCTCACTGGCCTAACGCTGCCTCCCTTCCAGCGCGATCACTGCTACGTGCGCACCACTCGCATGCTTACCACAGAGCGTGTCCTCGCGATCGTGATCACTTACGCTTTGATCGCGATCACTTTCGCTTTCACGGCCGCGCGGCCTTTACTTTTACGTTTGCTTGTTATTTCTTTTCCAATCTCCTTTAGCTTTATAACACAACGAAATTTATTGAAAGAGCTGTAACCGTGATAAAACACTGCCCTAAAAAGGAAATCCTGCTGAGCTGACATTTGGAAAACAAGTTTCTTCTAAACAACAAAAGGAAAAAGAAATTGACTGAGGAGGCGTGCGTATTTGTATTTATTAGAGTCAGTTGTCGTGTCTCGGCTTTATACAAAGTTAATTTAACAGATTTTAATACTTGTCACAGAGATGTTTCGCATTCATCCACTACAGGAGTAAGTTAAATTCGTAAGTTTTTCAGCCTGTGTATTTTGCTTCCCTTAGGACTGAAAAGAAGACTGTGTGAAGCACTTGTATTATTTATTGTTCAGTTGCCCTGTTCAAAAGCTGACTATTTTGCTGATCTTTAGCCATGCAGGAACACTTTATATTTCGAAGTGCATTATCTTCCCAAATGCTGTATGTGTTTTATAGTACGTGGCAGAGGGTCAGAGCTTTCTACAGATTGAAAGTGCCAGGCAGTGTTAAGCTTTCCACTTACCGAGCTGAACCTCATAAACTGAGGCACACTGCAGTGTGTCGGTTCTTTGTAGTGAGGAGTTGTCTGGAGATGTTTAGCGTAGGAGTGTTGCATCTTATTTAGGTTGATGCTTCTCCTGAACCGCTTGCATTGTCCGTGCTCCCCCCACGCTCCTCCCTGTGTCCGGCAGGTTCTGCTTCTTGTCCTCAGAAGGTCCCCCTCCACCCCCAGAGACGGGGAGGATGCCCGGTATCTGAGGCGGGCTCTGGAAACAAAGGCCTCCTGCTCGGCACCCCTGGCCTTTCCTTTCATCCTGCCGGGGACTTCACACCTCAGTCCGGGGCATTGTCCGAGCGAGAGCAGGAACTGACGGGCCGAGACAAAGCGCCCGCCATAAAATGCGAAAGGCAGCTCTTCCTGCGTCTCTTTCTTCCTATCTGTCGCCCTCCCGTTCTTTTTTCTATATTTTCCTTACTTTGCTTTTCATTCTTTGTCTTGTCATTTCTTTTACACGTATTGTATCTGTATTTGTTTCTATGTTCTTTCTTTCCAATATTCTTTATGTATTTATCTTTCTTTGTTGCTAATTTTGTTTCTTTTATGCCATATTTCCCTCCATTGTTCCCCTTCGGCTCTTCCTTGTTTCATTACTTTCTCGCAGTCTCCTCTCCCACTCCCACCCTTCCTCTTTTCCTCTTTCTCACTCCTTCCCGCTTTATTCGCCTCTTTTGTTATTTTTTCTCCTTTTCAACATATTCACTACCTCTTCATTTTATCTTCTTTTTCCCTGTCCGCTCTCTGTTTCGTTGTGTTCTTTAAAAAAAAAAAACATACCACACTCATACACACTTCCTTGCATCTCTTTTATGTCTCAGACTCGAAGGTGAAAGCATCATTCATCCTGTATCATTAATTTGAGCAATTTTTACTGTTTGGGTTCAGTGCATGCTCTCTTTAAATGCCAGACTATGAGAACTGCTTGTGGGGGCATGGCACCACTTCCCCACATCTTCCTTCCTTCCTCCGCCCCTCGCTCCCCTATCTCTAGTTTGGCCCCAGGCCGTGTATATCCCGTGGGCCCTAGAATCAGGCTGGGAGCCCCTCGCAATGACTAATCACACTGCCAGGCGGACACCGGATGCCCGTTCCTGTAGCAATAAACGCCAGCATTCTATGGGGCCCCACCCCCTACTCGAGCCCAAACTCAGCATCTTCCTCTTCTCTATAATATAACCATGTTTCAAACCGGCCAATGTTGTGAAAAGTTCTGTTGCAGATTGTTACAGATTTGGCTGGAGACAGACTACTTTTTGCACGCACCCTCTCCATTTTGCTGCCCAACTCCAAACACATGAAGTGTCCGCACTCACTCACTCACCAAAATTAAGAAAGAACTTTAACAAGCATTGAAAATGCAATAGGTCTCGCCTTTGATTAAGTTAAAGCCATTTGCTTTGCTAATGGTATTTTATAGCAAAGCAAATGGCTTTAACTTAATGAAAGGGGAGACCTATTGCATTTTTAATGCTTGTTGATGTTGCTGCTGTGTTTGAGGGGGATGCAGCGCGGAAACTTAGGTACCGGGGAACTGGACAAGACCCGTACCAAATATCCTCCCTTCGTCACAGACCAGATATCACATAAACGCTTTCACACATGCAGTTATTGGTAGGGCCCATAACACCAACATTCACACATCACTTCACACTGGTCTGCACATACAGCAGAGATGAGTGTTTCATGCGCTGACATAAGAGGAATACCTTATAACCTATAGGAAGAAAAGTTATATTACATATCTATACATTAACATCCCTACACCTGGGGAGGAGCCTAGCGCGCAACCAAGATGGCCGCGTAGGTGCGAGGCTCCCGAGGACCTCCACAACCTCCTACGTTTATCCTGTCTTCATCCTGAATCGGTTGAGGGGACTGTGTCGGTGAACCTGAGCCGAGGTGGTACCCGTTTTCCGTTTTTGAATTGGACCCCGGGTGCCGTGATGAGCATCGACTGAAGTTTGCGGCCTGCTTCTCTCCTGACCCCGGACTCGAGTTTGGGGGTGATCCAGTGGAGAAGTGAATAACAACGGCAGGACGAGCCTGGCGAGTCGCGTACCCCACACTTTCACTTTCGCTTTCGAGTCCCCTTGCCGTCATCGCGAGTGGGATTACGGCGCTTCTTTGTGTGGTGGTGGCCTCGCTGGGGGACCCTGCCTGCCTGTCTGCGGGGACCCGCTCCGCCTTCCTGAGGTGACCTCCGGGGCGCTCGGCCTTGATTGCTTGCTCTTCACTGCGTGACTAGTGAGGGTGCGAGATACACGACGATGGCCACGAAGCAGGATGGAGACCGGCTGAAGGCCAAATCGACCCGGCGTGGCACCGCACTTCAAGTCAACATTATGGATCGCTACACCCTCCCGAAAGGGTCTCCCGGCGGATCGCATAAGTCTCCCGAGTGCCCCCCGGACGCCCCGGATTTGCCTACGGATCTAACTTTGCAGGACGTCATGGGCGCCATTGCTGAGATGAAGACCTCAGTGGGCCAACAATTCGACACCTTGGCGCACAAACTCGATGCGGTCCTCATCGATGTCAACCTTGTGAGAGCAGATCTATCTAAGACAAATGACCGGGTTGACTCTTTGGCCCATACCGCGTCGGGCCTCACGACTGAGGTGGCGGCCCTCCAGACGGAGGTGCGCCGGCTCCGGCAGACAAGTGCGCTCACGGATCGGCGCCTGGAGGACTCCGAGAGCAGGGCCCGGAGGAATAACGTTCGCATTATCGGAGTGCCTGAGGGACGGGAGGATTCGGCGGCGGATCTCTTTGTGGAGGACCTGATTTCTACCCATCTCCAGCCTCGAGGACTGAGTAAATTCTTTGCGGTGGAGAGGGCCCACAGGGTTCCTGGCGGCAGACCGAAGGTCGGAGCTCCCCCGCGGCCCCTTATTGCCCGTATCTTCAACTTTCGGGACAGGGATGCGATTTTGCAAGCTTCCAGATTGCAAGGGCCGCTTAAGCTGGAGAACATGGAGGTGAACTTTTATCCTGATTTCACGCAGGTGGTCCAGAAGCAGAGACTGAGTTTCATGGGCGTCAAGCGGCGGCTTCGAGACATGAACTTAAAATACGCAATGCTTTTCCCGGCCAGGCTGCGTGTGGAGGCTGATGGTCGCACTCACTTTTTTGACCGTCCTGAGATGGCCGGGGACTGGTTGGACACTTTGTCTGGGGGACATGATCGGGATGGGACGGGGGCAGCGGGAGGGGAGTGCCCACCGGACCGGGTATGAGGTATTGACACTGGGGCTCATTCCTGATGATGCCACTTTTCGGCCAAGATTAGGGTCTCTTGACTGTTGTGTCTTGTTCCCCCTCCATTGGAGGTTGTGCTGTGTCTCGAGGGGGTTCTCTTTCCTCCTCTAGGGGGTCTTTGTAGTTTAGTTTACACAGGGGCGACAGGCACACTGCAAGTTGGGGGGGCTGTTTGGGCTCATGCAGGGGTGCAGGGAGGGGGGAGTTTTGTTGGGGATGTTGGGTTGGGGTTGGGTATTGTTTATTTGTACCACAAGGCAGAAGTATTGTTGTGCTATCTCCAAAGTGCTCTCCGGGGGGAGACTGATCGGTTTTGGCTATGATGGGGGGTAGGGGACTGAGCCTTTTGTCCTGGAATGTTAATGGACTGGGGGACAGGATAAAACGGGGGGTGGTCCTGCAGTTCTTAAAACGGATTTCACCCGACATAGTATTTCTGCAGGAAACACACCTCATTGGAAATTCCTTTCGTGCCATGAACAGACGGGGCTATCACCTTGTAGCTCACTCGGGCTTCACATCTGGTTCGAGGGGTGTGGGCATTATGGTTAAAGCCTCGCTCCCGTTGGAGGTTGATGAGGTGCTCCAGGATGATAGGGGACGATATACGGCTCTGGTGGGTAGACTGGAGGGTAAAGTGATTGTTTTGGTTTCTGTTTATGTCCCGCCAGGGTTGCAGACGACTACTTTCGCTGATTTGGGGCGCCTTCTTCTTGGCCTGCCGGAGGGGATTCTAGTGGTTGGGGGGGATTTTAACGCGGTAATTTCCGGAACTGAGGATCGTCACCCGCCCAGGGATCTCCCCCGCGCCCAAGCTTGGTTATCTGGCCTCTTGGATACCCTGTGGCTGGTGGATTGTTGGCGGCTGAAACACCCTACGCAGATACAATACACCTTTCATTCCGGGGCCCATGGCAGTCTCTCAAGGCTTGACTATGTTCTGATGCCAGCAGCACAGGCGGGGAGGGTTGGGGAGGTGCGACATCTGGCTCGGGGTATTTCAGATCACTCCCCGCTCCTGTTGCACTTCGACATTGTCCCGAGGGGGGAGGGGAGGGTGGTCCCGATCAACCCCTGGTACCTGCGTGACCCCACAATTTGCGCAGATTTGGTTAAATCTCTTGAGCGATATTTTGAAGACAATGTGGGGTCTGTGTCGTCTGCTGTTTCTTTGTGGGAGGCGTTCAAGACGGTACTCCGGGGGGAGGCCCTATCCCTCATTTCCCATTCCCGGAGGCGCGAGCGTGAGGAGGTGACCCGTATCGAATCTGAGATAACTGAGTTGGAGGGTGATCTGGAGTGTGGGGTCACGGACGACAAACTGCATGCTCTCAGACTCAAACAGGCGGACTACAAGGCCCTAGTCACGGAGGCAGCCAGGGGCCTGAGTAGAGAGCAACAGGGGCGACTGTATGATGTGGGTGATAAGGCTGGTAAACTGATTGCGTGGTTGGATAAAAAGGAGAGAGCGAGTCGAGTTGTCCCGTCGATTGAGAGATTGGATGGTGTGTGTGTCACTGAGCCGGAGGAAATTGTTGACTGTTTCGCTGAATATTTCCGTGGGGTGTATTCCCCGGTATCTTCCCGCTCGGAAGAGGATTCCCATGACCTGCTTAAAGACATTGCGCTGCCTTCCCTTTCGGAGGAGGATAAATTGTTGTTGGACGCGGCTCCGACATCTGATGAGATTGCCCTCGCCATACGTTCTGTCGCCTCTGGCAAGGCCATGGGTCCTAATGGCCTTCCCATCGAATTGTACAAATTACGACCGGATATGCTGGCTCCGCATCTCCGTGATATGTTCCTCGCGGCCCGGTTGGCGGGTTCCCTCCCGCTGGACCAGCGTCTTGCCACTATTGTGGTTATTCATAAGAAGGGGAGGCCGCGGGATTGGGTCACGTCTTACAGGCCCATCTCGCTGTTGAATGCGGAGCCGAAAATTCTCGCCAAGGTGCTGGCTAATCGGCTGGTTGGCGTGGTGTGCGATCTGATCCATCAGGACCAGTCCGGCTTTATCCCTCATCGCAACACCGCGCTCAACCTGCGGCGTCTGCATGGGGTGCTCGTGAGGGTCCCATTCATACGAGAACCAGCCATTTTGGCGTCCTTGGACGCCACTATGGCGTTCGACACGCTTGAGTGGCCATATATTTGGGCGACACTGGCTAAGTTTGGGTTTGGCCCGGGATTCATTGGCTGGGTGAAATTGTTGTACTCCGGACCGCTGGCGCAGGTGGCGGTGAATGGTAGAGTATCGGCTCCTTTTGAACTGGGCAGGGGCACGCGGCAGGGCTGCCCGCTGTCGCCGCTCCTCTTTGCGCTTGCCTTGGAGCCCCTGGCGGAGTGGCTGCGGTGGCACCCTTCGATTCGTGGTCTCCGATGGACCCCCGAGTATGAGGATCGTGTCTCCCTTTACGCGGACGATATTCTTTTGTACCTTGCTTCCCCGCGTGAATCATTGATTGTGTTGGTGGATGTGTTGCGTTCATTTGGCCGCAACTCCGGCTTAGTCATTAACTGGGCTAAATCCTGTGTGTATGTCCTCTCGGGGGAGGCTCCTATCCTTCCGCGGGGTTGTCCTATCCAGGTTGCTCCGCAGGGATTTAAGTACCTGGGTATCTTTATCACCCTGGACGCTGCGGCCCAATATAAACAGAACTTACTCCCCCCCCTCCAGCGCCTGAAGGAGGATGTGGCGCGTTGGAGGCGCTTGCCGCTCTCGCCGCTCGGCCGTGCGGCACTGTTTAAGATGATGTCGTTGCCACGTTTCTTATACGCTCTACAAAACACGATGGACGCCGTCCCAGCGCGCTACTTTCGGGAGGTGGAGGGTCTGCAGCGCCACCTGTTTTGGGATGGGAGGCCGCGTATCGCTCTCGCGAAGCTGACGCTCCCGTGGTATGACGGGGGGGTCGCCCTCCCAGACATCAAACGGTATTACTGGGCTTCCCAGCTGGCTGCGATAAACCACGGCCTTTATGGGCCCGCCCTTAACCCGGCTTTTGAAATGGACAAATTGTTACTGCCGGGTGGCGACTATAATCGTGCGCTCTACTCTCGATCGCTCGACGCACGCCTGACGGGTCCTACGCGGGTCGCGGTACGGGTGTGGCACGCGGCGAACTTGGCGATGGGGTGGAAGGATCGGTTGACCCGGGCGACGCCACTGTATGCATCTGAGCGATTGGGCTGCTTGTGGACCTCGAAAGGCTTTGAGAAGTGGGACACGATAGGCATCAGTAGGGTGGGCGATCTCTGGACGAGGGGGGGATTCAAAACGTTCGAGGTGCTGCAGATGGAATTCCAGTTGCAGGACAGGGAGTACTTCCGGTATGTACAGGTTCGTCACGCGCTGTGTTCTGTATTCCCGGATGTGGCGGCCATCCCGGAGTGCTCCCCTCTGGAAGATAGAGTGCTAGATGGGCATGTACCGGATGGCACTATCTCATTGATTTATAAAAAACTCATCAACGATCGCTCGGGACTGCTGACTGGCCTTCGTGAGGCATGGGTTGCCGATGGATTGGAGCTGGATGACGAGGACTGGGTGTCTGCGGTGGCCTCCCCGAAAGAGGTGGCCATACCGGCCCGCCTTCGTTTCGTCCAGCTCAAAATACTCCACAGGGTCTACGTTACGGGGCCGGGTCTGATGCGTATGGGATATGCCGTGGATGGGCTGTGTAAGCGTGGGTGTGGTTTGTTAGGGACCTTCTTCCATACTTTGTGGGAATGCCCGGAGGTGGCGCGATTCTGGCGTGGTGTACATGCGGTGTTGCAGGCGGTCACGCATGTGACGCTGTTTCCCGAGGCTCGGAGATGTCTGCTAAATGTGTGGGAGCCGACTGACTACACGGTGCCACAGACGTGGTGGGTGACTCTGGGATATATGGTGGCCAAGCGTGACATAGCCCAATTGTGGGGCTCCCAGAGGTCCCCAACGGTCTCAGCGTGGAAGGACAACATGGATTGGTGTATGTTTCGGGAGAAGGTAGTGTATGTGGCGAGAGGTAAGCCTGGGAAATGGGTGAAAGTGTGGGGCCCCTGGAACTCCTATCGTGGCGGGATTTGTACCCCGCCGCTGACACCTGATTTCGCAGTGGCCCAGTCTCCCTAGTCTGCTTGTTACCTTGGTTCTGGGTATCGTGTTCACTTTGTTTCTGTCCTGGCCCGTCCCCCCTCCTATTCCTGTGGATCGGTAGGGTCCTCCCCAGGGGAGATCATAATGCTGCTTTGACTTTTGCTGCCTTGTGGATTTGTTTGTAGTTTCTTATAAAAAATGGAACCGCCATGTGGGGGCTCCGGTCGGTGTGGCCGCCTACGTTTTCTTCGACTTCTGGGACCTTTATCACTTGCCGCTGTGTTTAATAATTGAGTTTTATGCTTCCACTGTTTGCTAGCGGCCGGCCTGAAGGTTGTAGGCCCATCCTTGTATATCTTTTGCATTCTGTAATAAAGGTTTCAAAAAAAAAAAAAAAAAACATCCCTACACCTACAGATCTCAATCCTTAAACTTCAAGACACTCCTCCCACGTGATCAATGGATCATTTAGTTGGATCAGTTATGGTGATTTAGAACCAGCTAAAACACATTTAGGATCTTGATCTTCCCTCCTCAATAAATCACAAACACATTTGCTTGTTAATCAATATTCATTTATCTATTTTTATCGCAAAAGGGTTAAATCTACATCTAGAAAGTTTTATTAATTTTTACTTTGAATCACAAAACACCATATTTACCTAATCTCGCTATCGGGTGTCCTCTAAGTCATCAAATTTATCATCAATCAGTCAGATTTTAGAAGTTCTTCATGCGGCACGCTACAGTCCCAAAGAAAGGCAAGGACCAGAGACGTGCAAGCATCTATCAGTGCCCATAGATTTTATATAAAGTTCGCAGTTCATCAAGGAAATGGGCAGCATTCAGTCTGTCAAAGATTCAGGAATGCAGCAGTCACGTAGCGTCACTCTCGTCTCCATCAGCAAAAAGGAAAAGGAAAGCACAGCAGCTGCCTCTCTATTCTACCGTCGTCTTTATAATAAAAGTAATGTCAAGATGTAACTTTTTACAGGGTTTGGGCTTTTCTAATTGGTCGGTTGGGATCGTCCGGTGAGGTTTCACACAGTTCAAGAGGTTACGTAATAGTTTTGGATTTTTCCGGTTTCTTGTAAATGTCCTTTGTTTTAATACTTGGATGACTTCCCACCGTGGCCTTGTTCGTGCACAGCGTGGCAAGGGTCATGACGAGGCCACTGGAAAAAACTGATGCGCAGTCGCACTTCGCCCGAAACCTCGTGGAATGTTGGCCATCACGTCGTGTTACGTTGGCGGCCATCTTGTTTTTAGGCCGAAAGGACAACTTAAGCGAAACAAACACATAAAAGTAATTAATACATAGAAATAATGAATAAAATTGTAACCCCTTACTAATCTATGTGCATGTAATTATCTAGCATATAGCGACATTCAAAGCGTTTATATTCACCCATTTGATGTCATCTGGTGCAACATAATGAAAACGTCACAAAAGCAACATATATCATGCAGTATTCTATTTACTACATTTAGTATGCGTACATATTTTAGTTATAGAGGTTAATTAGCCATGCAAAATGCAAATCCCACGTATATTTCATATATTAGTAATGTTGATTAAAACCAAGCAAACTTATTTAGTAATATTACAATTAATAGATTATTTAATTAGTATATTCATGCAGAATGGGGGGGTATACAAAATTTTGCTCTTCCCGCTCCATCAATCCCCCCCTTTGGTGATTTTATCACCACACCAATAAAATTTTTTATTAATTTACATGGAGTTGAAATGAATTCTTGCTTTAATTTTACATCTCTGTCTCCCCAATTTCTTTTCTTCTGTCTGTCTTATACATGTTTTCCTTTACTTCTTCTAATTCTACTTCTTCATATTCCCTCTCTTGTCTCTTATCTTGTCTTCTTAAATTTTCTCTTTTTAAATTTTTATGGATTTTCTTTCTTTTTCTCTGAAGGAATTTTTTTTGCCTAGTTCTTAGGGTACTGGTTCAGTTTTAATGATTCGCAAAGTTTCTCTCATTGGAGCACTTGGTGTCAATATTTCAGATTCTGGTTGATACGGGGTGGATTTTTATAAAACATGTCATCAAGAACATCATCCTTCGATTCATGCACTCCATACCCTCCTGATTCTATATTATGTCTCTTTTCCGTACATTTTCTACCTCCAACTTCTTCAGCATTTCTTACAGGAAATAAACCTTCAGTCATACTTGCATTCCGCCACCTCCTCATTCTGTCATCATGATTTTCATGCCCATATCTACCAAACATGTATCTATATCTTCCGCCACTCCTCTGTCTTTCTCTGTCATGCATCTCATCTTCCCATTCTGTCAGTGCTTCAAACTGTGTTGGTCTAGGTCTTGGTTCTAGATTCATCATTTTCTCTCTCAAATTTCTCAAAACCGTTAAATTAAACCAACCATGCTCTGGAAATGCCAAAACTCCATCATTCTTTGTATATTTTACCCAATTGTCTAACCAAATACAAGTATGATATCCGTATTTCGCATCCATAAAGGATGCGGGAGTTTTCGGTGGGGGAAGTAACTGTCCTTCCCTAGTCGCAATCGGTTTGTCCTTTTTAAACAATTTCTTAATTTTCCCAAACCAGGACTTTTTCTCCTTTTCTGGTGGATCGTAATACATCATTTTGTCTTTTGTGTATCGCTAGTTTTTCTCTTTCGACTGTTCTGTTGTTCTAACCATTCGTAGCGTGACTCACACTAACGCACCAGTCCAGAGCGTCTATGTCACTTCTGCAATTCTCCAATCCCAGCGCGTCTCACACTTATGCACCAATCAAAAACGTCTAGGTCACCCTGTAATTCTCCACCCCTAGTGCGGCATACACTAGTGCATCACTCAAGGGCGTCTACGTTTCTCACTGACTAGCCAATCCCAGCGCGGCTTTTCTGACGTCAGCTCTTCTCACTGTCGCAGCTCCTGCTCCTGCTGACCCCTCCTTTACACATTTTACCGGTAACTTTTCTTACGTTCTTTTTACTTTACAAATCTGTTAGTAACGACATAAAAACGCCACCATTGTCCGCTTCGCTAACCAAAGAATAGTTAATGACCTTTTTCACAAGAATTCCGTCTTTCCCGAGAGCAGCGCTTACCTCTGCCCTACTACAGAATTGTTACTTCCGTTGATAAAGTAGCACATCTCTCTACCTTACCCTTCTATCAAGCATTAGCTAACTGTTTCTCCAGAATTAAGACACCTAGTTGGATACCCAATGCTCCTGAGAAATAAGACCAGAGTTTCGCAATTAACCCGAATGCTACTTCATTCACGCGCTTTCATACGGAAAATGTAGTTCATTCACACAGAATTCTGTCTTTCCCGAGAACAGCGAACAGTCTGTCCTACTACAGAATTGTGACATACGTTAATAAAGTGGCACTTCCCTCTACTTTATCCTTCTAGCAAGCTTAGGGAACACCTATTACCTTTCCAGTGATAAGCGTTATCAGAGCTCCTTCTGGACTCCTGGTACCTAAGACCAAAATTTCATAGGTGACCTTCGCTACCATACACTTCTTTCATGCAAGAGATATTTCTAATGGCAACACACGACGATGTCACCGATTTGAACCCAGACAATGCGTCGTGCAATTTCAATTATTACACGTTTCCCCTGTGTACCTACAGGGCAACAACAATTCCGTCTTTCCCGAGAGCAGCGCTTACCTCTGCTCTACTACGGAACCGTTACAAACTTCCGACTTCCTACATCCCAGAAGCCGTGCAAACAACATAGAACTCAACATGACTCAACATAGAGTGTTAATACATAGACCAATACTTTCCAATAATCAATAAGCTATTTACAGGCAATAATCACCAAACTAAAACAATAAAAACCATCATCTTGCTATCAGAAAAACTGATGCTGCGCGTAAACTTAGGTATCGGGGAACAGGACAAGACCCATACCAAATATCCTCCCTTCATCACAGACCAGATATCACATTAACGCTTTCACACATGCAGTTATTGGTGGGGCCCATAACACCAACATTCACACATCACTTCACACTGGTCTGCACATAAAGGGGAGATGAGTGTTTCATGCGCTGACATGAGAGGAATACCTTATAACCTATAGGAAGAAAAGTTATATTACATATCTATACATTAACATCCCTACACCTACAGATCTCAATCCTTAAACTTCAGGACACTCCTCCCACGTGATCAATGGATCATTTAGTTGGATCAGTTATGGTGATTTAGAACCAGCTAAAACACATTTAGGATCTTGATCTTTCCTCCTCAATAAATCACAAACGCATTTGCTTGTTAATCAATATTCTTTTATCTATTTTTATCGCAAAAGGGTTAAATCTACATCTAGAAAGTTTTATAAATTTTTACGTTGAATCACAAAACACCATATTTACCTAATCTGGCTATCGGGTGTCCTCTAAGTCATCAAATTTATCATCAATCAGTCAGAATTTAGAAGTTCTTCATGCGGCACGCTACAGTCCCAAAGAAAGGCAAGGACCTGAGACGTGCAAGCATCTATCAGTGCCCATAGATTTTATATAAAGTTCGCAGTTCATCAAGGAAATGGGCAGCATTCAGTCTGTCAAAGATTCAGGAATGCAGCAGTCACGTAGCGTCACTGTCGTCTCCATCAGCAAAAAGGAAAAGGAAGGCACAGCAGCTGCCTCTCTATTCTACCGTCATCTGTATAATAAAAGTAATGTAATGTCAAGATGTAACTTTTTACAGGGTTTGGGCTTTTCTAATTGGTCGGTTGGGATCGTCCGGTGAGGTTTCACACAGTTCAAGAGGTTACGTAATAGTTTTGGATTTTTCCGGTTTCTTGTAAATGTCCTTTGTTTTAATACTTGGATGACTTCCCACCGTGGCCTTGTTCGTGCACAGCGTGGCAAGGGTCATGACGAGGCCACAGGAACAAACTGATGCGCAGTCGCACTTCGCCCGAAACCTCGTGGAATGTTGGCCATCACGTCGTGTTACGTTGGCGGCCATCTTGTTTTTAGGCCGAAAGGACAACTTAAGCGAAACAAACACATAAAAGTAATTAATACATAGAAATAATGAATGAAATTTTAACCCCTTACTAATCCTTCTATGTGCATGTAATTATCTAGCATATAGCGACATTCAAAGCGTTTATATTCACCCATTTGATGTCATCTGGTGCAACATAACGAAAACGTCACAAAAGCAACATATATCATGCAGTATTCTATTTACTACATATACTACTGTTAGTATGCGCACATATTTTCGTGATAGAGGTTAATTAGCCATGCGAAATGCAAATCCCATGTATATTTCATATATTAGTAATGTTTATTAAAACCAAGCAAACTTATTTAGTAATATTACAATTAACAGATTATTTAATTAGTATATTCATGCAGAATGGGGGGGTATACAAAATTTTGCACTTCCCGCTCCATCAATCCCCCCTTTGGTGATTTTATCACCATACCAATAAAATTTTGTATTAATTTACATGGAGTTGAAATGAATTCTTGCTTTAATTTTACATCTCTGTCTCCCCAATTTCTTTTCTTCTGGCTGTCTTATACATGTTTTCCTTTACTTCTTCTAATTCTACTTCTTCAAATTCCCTCTCTTGTCTCTTATCTTGTCTTCTTAAATTTTCTCTTTTTAAATTTTTATGCATTTTCTTTCTTTTTCTCTGAAGGAATTTTTTTTGCCTAGTTCTTGGGGTACTGGTTCAGTTTTAATGATTCGCAAAGTTTCTCTCATTGGGGCACTTGGTGTCAACATTTCAGATTCTGGTTGATACGGGGTGGATTTTTATAAAACATGTCATCAAGAACATCATCCTCCGATTCATGCACTCCATACCCTCCTGATTCTATATTATGTCTGTTTTCCGTACATTTTCTACCTCCAACTTCTTCAGCATTTCTTACAGGAAATAAACCTTCAGTCATACTTGCATTCTGCCACCTCTTCATTCTGTCATCATGATTTTCATGCCCATATCTACCAAACATGTATCTATATCTTCCGCCACTCCTCTGTCTTTCTCTGTCATGCATCTCATCTTCCCATTCTGTCAGTGCTTCAAACTGTGTTGGTCTAGGTCTTGGTTCTAGATTCATTATTTTCTCTCTCAAATTTCTCAAAACCGCTAAATTAAACCAACCATGCTCTGGAAATGCCAAAACTCCATCATTCTTTGTATATTTTACCCAATTGTCTAACCAAATACAAGTATGATATCCGTATTTCGCACCCATAAAGGATGCGGGAGTTTTCGGTGGGGGAAGTAACTGTCCTTCCCTAGTCGCAATCGGTTTGTCCTTTTTAAACAATTTCTTAATTTTCCCAAACCAGGACTTTTTCTCCTTTTCTGGTGGATCGTAATACATCATTTTGTCTTTTGTGTATCGCTAGTTTTTCTCTTTCGACTGTTCTGTTGTTCTAACCATTCGTAGCGTGACTCACACTAACGCACCAGTCCAGAGCGTCTATGTCACTTCTGCAATTCTCCAATCCCAGCGTGTCGCACACTAATGCACCAATCAGCAACGTCTAGGTCACCCTGTAATTCTCCACCCCTAGTGCGGCATACACTAGTGCATCACTCAAGGGCGTCTACGTTTCTCACTGACTAGCCAATCCCAGCGCGGTTTTTCTGACGTCAGCTCTTCTCACTGTCGCAGCTCCTGCTCCTGCTGACCCCTCCTTTACAAATTTTACCGGTAACTTTTCTTACGTTCTTTTTACTTTACAAATCTGTTAGTAACGACATAAAAACGCCACCATTGTCCGCTTCGCTAACCAAAGAATAGTTAATGACCTTTTTCACAAGAATTCCGTCTTTCCCGAGAGCAGCGCTTACCTCTGCCCTACTACAGAATTGTTACTTCCGTTGATAAAGTAGCACATCTCTCTACCTTACCCTTCTATCAAGCATTAGCTAACTGTTTCTCCAGAATTAAGACACCTAGTTGGAGACCCAATGCTCCTGAGAAATAAGACCAGAGTTTCGCAATTAACCCGAATGCTATTTTATTCACGCGCTTTCATACGGAAAATGTAGTTCATTCACACAGAATTCTGTCTTTCCCGAGAACAGCGAACAGTCTGTCCTACTACAGAATTGTGACATACGTTAATAAAGTGGCACTTCCCTCTACTTTATCCTTCTAGCAAGCTTAGGGAACACCTATTACCTTTCCAGTGATAAGCGTTATCAGAGCTCCTTCTGGACTCCTGGTACCTAAGACCAAAATTTCACAGGTGACCTTCGCTACCATACACTTCTTTCATGCAAGAGATATTTCCAATGGCAACACACGACGATGTCACCGATTTGAACCCAGACAATGCGTCGTGCAATTTCAATTATTACACGTTTCCCCTGTGTACCTACAGGGCAACAACAATTCCGTCTTTCCCGAGAGCAGCGCTTACCTCTGCTCTACTACGGAACCGTTAGAAACTTCCGACTTCCTACATCCCAGAAGTCGTGCAAACAACTTAGAACTCAACATGACTCAACATAGAGTGTTAATACATAAACCAATACTTTCCAATAATCAATAAGCTATTTACAGGCAATAATCACCAAACTAAAACAATAAAAACCATCATCTTGCTATCAGAAAAACTGATGCAGCGCGTAAACTTAGGTATCGGGGAACAGGACAAGACCCATACCAAATATCCTCCCTTCATCACAGACCAGATATCACATTAACGCTTTCACACATGCAGTTATTGGTGGGGCCCATAACACCTACATTCACACATCACTTCACACTGGTCTGCACATACAGGAGAGAGGAGTGTTTCATGTGCTGACATGAGAGGAATACCTTATAACCTATGGGAAGAAAAGTTATATTACATATCTATACATTAACATCCCTACACCTACGGATCTCAATCCTTCAACTTCAAGACACTCCTCCCACGTGATCAATGGATCATTTAGTTGGATCAGTTATGGTGAATTAGAACCAGCTAAAACACATTTAGGATCTTGATCTTCCCTCCTCAATAAATCACAAACGCATTTGCTTGTTAATCAATATTCGTTTATCTATTTTTATCGCAAAAGGGTTAAATCTGCATCTAGAAAGTTTTATAAATTTTTACGTTGAATCACAAAACACCATATTTACCTAATCTGGCTATCGGGTGTCCTCTAAGTCATCAAATTTATCATCAATCAGTCAGAATTTAGAAGTTCTTCATGCAGCACGCTACAGTCCCAAAGAAAGGCAAGGACCAGAGACGTGCAAGCATCTATCAGTGCCCATTGATTTTATAAAGTTCGCAGTTCATCAATGAAATGGGTAGCATTCAGTCTGTCAAAGATTCAGGAACGCAGCAGTCACGTAGCGTCACCGTCGTCTCCGTCAGCAAAAAGGAAAAGGAAAGCACAGCAGCCGCCTCTCTATTCTACCGTCATCTTTATAATAAAAGTAATGTCAAGATGTAACTTTTTACAGGGTTTGGGCTTTTCTAATTGGTCCGTTGGGATCGTCCGTTGAGGTTTCACACAGTTCAAGAGGTTACGTAATAGTTTGGGATTTTTCCGGTTTCTTGTAAATGTCCTTTGTTTTAATACTTGGATGACTTCACACCGTGGCCTCGTTCGTGCACAGCGTGGCAAGGGTCATGACGAGGCCACAGGAACAAACTGATGCGCAGTCGCACTTCGCCCGAAACCTCGTGGAAGGGTGGCCATCACGTCGTGTTATGTTGGCGGCCATCTTGTTTTTAGATCGAAAGGACAACTTAAGCGAATCAAAAACATAAAAGTAATTAATACATAGAAATAATGAATACAATTTTAACCCCTAATCCTTCTATGTGCATGTAATTATCTAGCATATAGCGACATTCAAAGCATTTATATTCACCCATTTGATGTCATCTGGTGCAACATAACGAAAACGTCACAAAAGCAACATATACCATGCAGTATTATATTTACTACATATACTACTGTTAGTATGCGTACATATTTTAGTTATAGAAGTTAATTAGCCATGCGAAATGCAAATCCCACGTATATTTCATATATTAGTAATGTTGATTAAAACCAAGCAAACTTATTTAGTAATATACAATTAATAGATTATTTAATTAGCATATTCATGCAGAATAGGGGGGGTATACAAAATGTTGTTCTACCCGCTCCATCAAGGACAATAAAGGTTCATGTATAATATTGGCCTCTGGGCCTTGCCATAAAATTGTAATAGGAATTTTTTGATAGTAATGGAAGCTCTCAGGAGAAAGCAGAAACAAAATGGTGGGTGTGATCCTCCTGCAGCACGACTGCCGCGTTTAGTTATAAAAAAACATGAAATATGTAAGGTAGTCACCTTGTGAACACACCTTCAGCGGCAGCAGAGAGTCTCCAATGAGAGACAGTCAGACGTAGAACAAAACGCGGCCATGAGCGTTTCACTGTCGGACGTTTCCGCCGAGCCCTGCCATATCCTCACACAGCCACAGCCATTCCGCTATGACGTCAAGCAATGCCCTCTAGATTTATTTACCTTTGCCTGACTGCTAACTTGTAATAAACCTTCTTAACTATAGTCACTAATTCCTAGTACTTATTGTGTAGCTCAATCACTGTTATGTTTATTGATTAACGGCTAACTCCCTTTATTTCTCAGTTGGCGGAATATTATGGTAAGAGGGTCGGCCCAGAGTTGCATCAACTTCTATTTAAATAGAAGTCAATTAAGGAAATACATTCGATTCTCCCGATTATTATTATTTTTTATCTCCCACTTTCGCCTTTTAAAAAGTTGGCATGTATGTATGATGCACAGTATGTGTCATTTAAAGTGTTACAAGTTTAGCAGTAGAATGTTACTCAGAAGTAAACTGAAAGCACGAAAATGTCACGCATAAGCAATCGAAAAACTTGACAGCTATACCCAAACACACAAAAAGAGGGCTTAGCTACATGGGGTATTGACGTGCTAGACATCTGATGTATTTGAAGCTTATGAAAAGCGCATTGAGTTCTACTGCACAACATGGTTTTAATTTTTTGATCAGGATTATATAACAGTTCCACGTTAAAAAATAATTTTTCAGTAGTTAAAAAAACCGCCATGCGAGTAACCTTTTCACTGAACATCAGTGTTAATTGCGCATTCAAGATGGCTACTTCGTTTACATCAAATTCTCAGTGGTTATTGTCGCGTAAAAAGACAGGAAGGACATCACTTGCCTTTTAGGTTATCCCCTCCAGCTTTTAGTCTTTCTTTTGTGTTTACGGAAGCATCGTGAGAGAACTGCAATAGAAGAGGCGTAGTAAGAGACGTCACTATTCTGAAAAGTTTCCTTAACGCTTATTGGTTGTTAGCCGGCTGTGCTTTCTGTATGGAGAAAGTTGCAAAAAGGTGGAGGACGAAGAACTGTACTCGTTGCTGGCAGGTTTAAGGTGACCCAGAGCTGTATCTGCGTAGTTGTTCAGCCGGTAAGAAAAGGGGTATTGTGTGGTACCCTGGCCACTTTTTCTTGTATTAGCAGCCTGGCGATGAAGCAGATGGAAGCTAATAGGCGTTTGACTGATCTGCCCCAGAGACCTTTTTAATAACCTCGTAATGACCGCGAGTGCAGCCTTTCTGTAAAATTGTCAAACTGTAGGTGACACCAGTGACACGGAGCCATTCGCCCCTGTACGTTAACAGAACACTATTTAAAATGTTGCCCAAGAAGATAAGTGATGGCCTGAAAAGAATACGTGAATGATGAATCATTAGGTTTGTGTCTAAGTATACTTCCAACACTGTCGTGCATCCTGGCGAAATGGACAGCGAGCGCACTGATGCCTTGTTGTTGAGTGCGCTTCCAAAACCGCAAAATTGTTTAAATAAATCGTTGTTACGAACTTGAGTGATTGGCGTGTTACTCTAAACAATCCTATTTAGTATGTACAGACAGCACAGCTGAAATGAGCAAAGCAGCATTATTTAAAGAAACCCAGTTATATTGTTCACGTTTTGTTGTAGCCGTTTTTGATAATATATTTGTCGAGGACTAAACTAAATATATAGGTTTGTGTTGTGGCCTCTGCCCATACAATGAGTATCGTGGCTAAGTTAGTAAGTGGTGTCTGTGGTACAAATCTCTGCTGCCGGGATGATAATAAATTAGCAATTTTACTATTGAGCTTTGTTGCAATCTTTCAAAGGGATAAAGATATTGGGCGATAAGAACCTACTGAGTCAGGAGATTTATTCCTCTTCCAGAATACCCATTATATGACCGAGGTTCCATGATTCCGGAATTGGCGCCCCTTCCCACATCCCAGTGAGCAGCTGAGGAAAAAGAAGTGCTATACCTGGAGTACCAGTCTAAAATTCAAAAGGAATTGCATCGTTACTGGTTGCTTTTACAACAAACATTGGTATAGCCAATAGGTGTCGCCTATGCTGGAGCTATTGGTTTTGACAATGTTATATTACCCTGTTGTCCATCAGAAAGGCTGCTGTTCAGCATGGCTAAAAGTTAGTGGCGTGTCCTAGAGTGGAGGGGGGGGGGGGGGTGTTGAGTGTCGTAGAGTGGAGTAGAGGAAGTAGATTGTCATAGAGGGGAGTAGAGTTCAGTGGTAGAGAGTGTTGTAGAGTGCAGTATTGGAGTGGCGTAGAATGATGTGGGGTAGATTGGTGTGGATTGTAGTGAGCGCAAGCAGGATTGATTGGGATGTACTGTAGGATTATGTGTTGAAGCATAATTTCAGAAATTACATGTAAGCAAGAAACCATGTCGCTTTGCAATAGATAATCCTCAACTTTTGAGAACAGTGCCCATAAGCAAAAACAAAAGAAAACATGAGTGCTAAGTGAGAAAAGATGACTTGGCAAAATAAAAGAAAGTTAGCTATAGAAAATAAATCTTTGCAATTTTGTTTGTCCTGTTTTCGTTTGGAACAATAGATTACTAAATAGTTGACTGGATATAGTACCTAGCAAATTTATGGGTTCATTTGAGATTACTTTCGAGGTCTTGATGAAGCCTGATGTTAAAATTTAGAATAACAGATGAAACACGTGTTGGCAGGGAACTTAACGGACAAACGGCAATGTCAAGGGTTTGGATGTTCAAATAAAGGACAGTGGATACTGTAACTATCACAAGGCATTTGATTCATTGAGTACTCGGAGATCCCTATTTTAAAATGGTAAGCAACGGGCAGACTCCAAGCTCTTCTTGTTCACAACAGTGTCACGCAAGCGCGACGCATGCTCTCGCAAGCTCTGCCCTAAAAAGGACTGATGCAATGCTGTCAACAATTTCCTTATAAGTCATAGGTTGAGTTAGGTTTGCCATGCCCTGATCTAGACATTTAGCTAGGTTACTGCCCTTGAAGGACATAGTAATTTTCATTTCATAAGGTCCGTTCTCCGTAATATTAGAATGATCTCTGGAGCATAATGATTTGTAATAACTTTGAAACTTCTCAACAACACTGGATTGATCTAGAACACGAGTTCGCGCCCTGATTTTGGTAGAACCCTTTGAGGAGCAGTGTTCATTCGTGTTTGGCAACCTAATAAAGTACCAATTGTGTCTCAGTGATCGAACTGCAGAACCTTAATATCTCCTGGGTAGTCTAACAAGTTTTCATTTAAATATAGCTATGTTTTTGAATGGGTTTTTCGAATTGCTTTCCAGGTAGTTGTTTTTAGGTTTGCATCTTCTGGCTTCATGGTGAGTTTAGTATGCAGGTTTTCTAGTGCCACTATTTGAGATCTTGGACTATTCTCTCATGATTGTTACAGCCATCTGATAGGAACCACATATTTTTTGTAAAGACTTATACCAAAACATTGCCAATAAACACTGCAAAAAACCTAAACATTGACATAGAACACTGCAAATCATTAACCTTGATGCCTTGACAACCCTCAGTAATAACATATAACAAAATCTGTCCACTTTCAGCTTTGTAATCACATAGAACGTTTCCAATTTCTGTACCAATTCCAATCTGGCTTCCGTCATGGTCATAGTACAGAATCCCCTATCACCCACATTGTTGATGATGTGCTCAAAATGTTGGATCAGAACAATTCCTGCCTTCTGATCCTCCTCGACCTATCGCCAGCCTTCGATACAGTTAAACATGACTGCTTACTCAACCTACTGGAGCATAGCATAGGGCTTTCAGGGCCCATCCTAAATTGGTTTGCATCTTTTCTCCACAATAGAACTCAAAGATTCAAGGTCAATCAATCTCTCTAACCCTTCCTCATTCAACCTTGGAGTTCCACACACTCTCCAACTTGTTCATGGAGCCTTTAACTGAAATCTTGAAACTATCTAATGTCCATTATCACATGTATGTCGATGATACCCAACTGTACCTGAAGGTCTCCTCCCCTGATGATATCAGTTCTCTCAACATCACCCTACAGAAAGCCCAAAACTGATTGACTCTACATCATCTCAAACTCAATGCTCTGAAAAGGGCATTCCTTTTAATCGCCCCACCTAATCATTCATCTGTCGTCAGTGAATGGATGAATCGTTTAACAGCTCTTAACTGCATACCACACATCATTGAGTCCACGAGTTCTTTGGTAATAATGCTCGACAAGAGCCTGAACATGCAGAAACCTATTACTGCCCTCACCAAGGGAACTTACTTCCAAATGAGCATTCTAAGTAAAATAAAACCTTTTCTCCTCCCCAATGACTTAAAATTTGCGGTGCAATCTCTGGTGATCTCCAAGTTGGACTATGGAAGTGCAACCCTCTGTGAATTCCCGAGATCGAAGATGGCTCCACTCTGGGCCTTTCTTAACTCTGATGCTAGACTCATCACTGGCTCAAAAAGATACCACCATATTACACTGGAGCTGAAAACCCTAAATTGGCTCCCTTATGAGGCGAGGATACAACTAAAAATTGCTTGTATGACTCCTAAAGCCTTGCATTACAACACCCCACTATACCTCACACAACAACTTATACTATCTGGTGGCTCCAGGTCCAGAAGTGGCAGCACCGTTCTGCTGAAACCTAAGAAACTCCGAAAAACAAAAACTTATGATAGAGCTTTTTCAGGTATTGTCCAGAGAATCTGGAACTCCTTTCCTCCAGAAATCAGGACAATCCCTTCAACTGTTAATTTTAAAAAGGAAGTTAAAGCGTTTCTGATGAACAAATTCTTGCCCTAGAATACCCTTGCCCTATACCTGCTCAAATACTTGTCCCCTTATTCTGCATGCCTGCTCTGACCTATTTTTTTTGCTTAGACTGTTTATGATTATGTATGCCTTGCCGTCATTGAGCTTCTCTCCCTTGACACTTCTGACCATCCTGTTGTTTGATATATAGGTGTATTCTCTTTTTCGTAAAGCGCTCTGATACCCCAATGGGCCTTCTTCATGCTATAGAAAACTTTTAAAATAAATAAATATAAAGAACTTAAAAGCATGTATTTTATTTTAATTTTATCTTGTTATCGTCATGTAAGTTGAGAGAAATAACACGAGAATTCTTTTGCATGTTCTTGTCAAAACTTAAAGCTATATTTTCTCCTAGGCACAGCCTATTCAAATAAATATAGTAACTAAAAGCATACTTATCAAAAAACAAAATAAATGTAATGCACAATGTTGTACACTAATGAAAATAAATGCATCCGTTTTTGCAAGGGAATAGTGACTATGGCCTGAGGAAATGCACGATACAGGGGGATGTAAAAATGACACAATGCCACAGTTGCAGTTTACACTGACTCTTTGGGAAATAAAAAAAAAAAAACAATTTTTTTAGGAGGTTAACAAAATGAGTTATTCAAGCCAAAAGTTCTGCCATATGACACACCACGCTGGGTAGGTATATTCAGGTATACGCTCTCAAGGATGCAAACTTGACACTTACTCAAGGTGTTGGGCCAAAGAATATTCCTAAATCCGAAGCTCAAACAGCTGTGTGTTTAACGGTGTGTTTAACGTGTAGCTGCAGGGTATCGAACTGGGGTGCAGGGTGAAACCGAGGAGAGGGTAGCAATAGTGGGTGGGCGGCAGAGGGAGCCTTGTGGGCGCTGTTCCATCTAACGTGTGCGCGTGCGCTGGCGTGCACCTATATCTCCTGGAGCGCGCACGTTAAATACAAAGCGCGCCCAGGCAACTGAGGACCTTCGCGCCGCCGCTTTTAAAATGCATGCGGCGCGAAAACGGTCAGATTGAGTACCTTTGTTAAAGTAATTCTCTTAATCGCTGCGCCCGCCATGCGCTGCAATTAACATGATTACTTTAACAAAGGCACTCCACTGCCATGCAGCTGTGCCCTATCAACAAATGAAAGGCAGCAAGTCTACAAGCATGACGTGTGCGTCACACACGTCGTGCTTGTAGACTTGCTGCCTTTCATTTGTTAATAGAGAAGTGCTGGTCATTGCTAGGGTCATTGGTGCCTTCCTGACCAGCCAGTGTCTTTGCGTGTGGCCAGGTCATCAATAAAAGCTGGAATTCGTGTTTTAACTCTATCATCCCGCAATGTGCAGAAAACGTAGTTACTACGCATGGGGGATTTTTTTTGCAAGCAGGTAGGAAACTCAGTATTCAACTTTTCGGATCAAGCTGTTGCACGGACTATTTTAGACAGAGTGAACTCTCTTGTGGTTCGTCTGAGGAACAAAAGAGAAAATAGCTTGGGAAAGTAGCAGAGAAAAAAAGGGGCCTGAGTGCGTTAAACCATGTCTTTGTCATCTTACTTTATTTGCTGCTTAAACTGCTATTGCTGGCCTAAGTACCTTTCACTGATAGTTGTCTAGGAATGTTTTATGCAGTCTTCCTGCTGCAGTTAGGCTCATAATCTGTGTCGGAAAAGTAATTGTTTTAGAGCACAGCATTGCCACTTTTCCATTCCAGCGTGACCATAGTCTCATTAGCATTAACAATCATAGGGTGAACTCTACCATAATCCGAAGAGAACTGGTGGTAGGCAAATCCTGCTTGGTATGAAGGCATTCTTATCTACAGACGGATGTCTGATCATTATTTATGAGAGCAAGCCCATCGATCACTGCTATTAATAGGAATATTATGTGGTTTAACTATTTATATAACACTGCTTTGTTTGTGCCCTAGAAGATACACAAGGGGTTTATGTATCATTTAATAATCTTCCAAGCAATGTACACATTTGCAAATTAATGCAAATTTTTTCATGTTTGACAAAAAAAGGCTGAAAGTCTTGGTAACTCTGCCTAACTGCACAGCATAGTTATTTGTAGGTGTATGCCAGTTGCCAATCAGATGCAGTCACTTGCTTCTTTAACTATTGCTCATACAGGCCTGCCAAGTATCACCATCAGACGTGACTCTAACACATTTCAGTGTGGTGTTCCGCATCGCTGCACTGAAATGCATTCTCGCGCATTTCACTGTCTCGCTCTGCCTGTACCAATGCCGAAACTGGCTACGCGAGGCTGCTAGTGCGCGTGCCTGGTCACCTGTGCGCCTGCTCTGCTGCTCCCCGCAGACTTGCCAGCACTCTGAGGCTCGCTCAGTAAAGAGTTAATGATGATCTTGTCTGAGTTCTACAATATTACAATCTGGCCCCGGCCCTGCTCTGCCTGGCTGCATCGTACTGGCTGGTGCCCCTGGGGGGATGTGACCTCATGTCCTGGAACACAGCCAGGAAGGAAGTGAGGTCGGTCAGAAGTGCCGTGGTGGACTCTGGACTGAGTTGTGCTGTCCACGGCATAAACTTTGAGAGAGTGCGCAGTGCTGCCTGCACATTACCCTGCCTTGGACGTCTTCATTGCATGATTTTTTCTCGCGAGAAGTGTCACTCAGTCTTTGAAATGTCACTCATAATTTCACTGAAATTATGAAAATGTCACGCATGGCAATCTGAAACCTTGGCAGCTATGCACATAGTTGTTTGCAATTTGTTCTGGCCATGTGTTCTGGCCATTTAGTTAAACCAGAATTTTTTTTATTGCAATTAACTACCTGGTTATTTAATCTTTACGGTGGGTGAGTCTCACTACTGGAGTCTGACACATGGTAAATTCATGGTAAGTGGAATGAGCGTGTTTACTGCCAGTGTCTGCCTTTGTTAGTGTAAGAGGCACCAAGCTGGTTAAATGTAAACACATGAGTGCGGGCTGCACGTGTGAAACTACAGTCATGCACAGCCTTGTAATTGTACATAGCTATTCTGGCACAGAAGGGACTCTGCATTAATAGGTGCTGATCTGGAGTAGTCCCTATATTATTAGCAGGCATTCTTACAGAGGTCAGTAAGGCTTATTGGAAAATCTGTGGTGTTTTCATTGTGTTGTACATCTAGGCCACATCTGCAGTGAGTTTCACTCCAAATAGGCTTCCACAGTCCTCCAAGATATAAATTGGTAAAACTCATACAGTGAGTTTGAATGTACAGGGCTTCAACATAATACATCCACATCTTATGGCGCTACATGAATTGTTTTATTTCTCATACTCTGCTTCTCATCAAATTCCAAGCCTTTGTACTCCTTACCCCCCCAACCAACTAGGACAAGTAATTTACCCTGGTATCCAGCCAAGGGAACAGAGATCCCTCCACACGAAATGGTTGCTCTGAATTGCATTTCTTTATTGACAGTATTAATAATGAACAGTGCAATGCCTATATATTTTATGAACACATTTCAAAATGTTTATTAATTCCATTGGTTTAAATTATGATACAAGGGTAAATCACAATATAATGCTATTTTATAAATATGGTGAAATCGTGACAAAGCCTGTAGGCCTGCCTTCTACCTATTGACATTCCTTTTAATGTATAGCCTTTACACAGTATTACATGGTTTCTGTTATTAATGTGGTAAAGGTAATAACCTGACCAAACCAGTCATCCTGATTTATATATATTTATACTACCTTACTTAAAATTTGATATTATAACTGATACAAGTGGGGGCGATTGTGATTATGTGGTTCAGTACCCACTAAGGGTGAAATGTGATATGAGAATGTCACCAAAGTTATTTTCATCTACCTGATGTATATATTCGTCAGTTAATACTTGCGTATGGTTGTGAAAAAGGTGTACTTTTTCCTTTTAAAAGAAAAGGCACTAACTAGACATTTTTTTGGAGTATTGTTGCGTGCCAGAAAATTGGTATTGCTAGTCCACACCATCTCTTCTAAATAGGCCTAGGACTAATCAACTTTTCTACCCTAGCCAAGTGCTACAATGGGGTACTTGGCTCCGAGTCAAAAGACAATTGCAGACTTATTATTACTTGCACAAGACTCTCATCCTTCCCAACTAATAACCCAGTTTCTCATAGTCTCTCTTTGTAGTTTTGACATGTTTCAGCCAATACTGATTTGCAGACCTCCTCTGGAAAATCCTGCTAGGACCTATTCCAAAATTCTTTACTATACACTGGAATATTTCTTGTCTGTGCACAAGCAACTATATTATATGCGTGGTGTGTGTGTGTGTGTGTGTGTGTGTGTGTGTGTGTATATATATATATATATATATTACCTACTGGCGGTCGCCAGTAGGTAGTTATAGTTAGGACCACGTTTCTATAGGAAATCCGCAACATTCTATTTTGAATAACTTTGGCGCCGGTCGACGAATCCTCGCGAATTTTTCAAAATAGGTGGGGCGCTACGCTCCGCTCCTACCCTGAAAGTCTCGGGGGGATTCGTCAAGCGGGGGCTGAGATAAAAGGGGGGTCCCAAAACGCGTTTTTCCCCATGCATTTTTCCATAGGACCTTTAGACACCGCTACAGACGGAACGGCTGAACAGAGTTACTTGAAATTTGGCAGAGAGGTAGTCTACAGGTCAAGGAAGTGCCTTTTGTAGGTTTTGTGTAAATCTGTTCAGTAGATCCTGAGAAAATAGCCTTTAAACCAATATATATATCTGTGGCAGCTTACGGTGCGCTTACCGTACGCGTACGGTGCCGTGCGCGAGCGCGATTCTGATTGGCTGTTAGATCTTAGTAAACATTCGAATCGGTCGAAACCAGGAAGCGGCGTCCGCCATTTTATATCTCGCACTCTGAGGGGGGTGGAAGAAAAACAAAGACAAAAAACATATAAAGGGGCTGTTTAGAGAGCTCCCAACCACCTAGCCTTGATGAAGTTGTCCTCAAGGAACCCCCAAGGGCAAAAATTCAATGTAAATTTTTTTCGAAAAATTGCCGATTAAGCTTACCGTACGCGTACGGTAACAAAAATAAAAAAAAAAAAAAATCCATATTCTCCACACCCCGTGTGCAAATGTTGCCCGAAGTGCACCATTTGTGCATGGCATATACAACATCATTGCACTTCAAAAAAGCAAACATTACCTTTCACATCGACGCGCATAATATGTCCTCCATGTGCGCACGGTGCGCGAAGCGCATCGTGCGTACATGGCCCATCTAGCGTAATGTGGGCACGCGGTGCGCGTAGCGCACCGCGTGCCCACCCTGCGCGCACGGCACTAACTGCGTAAAGTGGGTGCGCGAAGCGCACCGTGCGCGCACGGAACGAACTGCGTTAAGTGGGCGCACACGCCACGAATGGCGTAAAGTAACTTAGCATTTAAAAAAACGTACAAATTCACTGAAAAAACCATAGGTTTCACACACGTTATAGTTAGGAATTAGCATTTAAAAAACCTTGCAAATTCACTGAAAAAACCATAGGTTTCACACATGTTATAGTTAGCTGGACATTTTACTGATAAAAAACCAATGAAATTCCCCCGTTATAGTTAGTGCAGGCAACTATAACTCACGTGACCGTAATCCTCTGCTGATGCTAATACTGTATTTAGACACTTATTTGCCCATGTCTTCTTCCATTAAATTTTAGCTATACATATATTACAAATATTTTTTTTTCATAAAGACACATATGTCATCAGCAGAGGATTGCGGTCACGTGAGTTATAGTTGCCTGCACTAACTATAACGGGGGAATTTCATTGGTTTTTTATCAGTAAAATGTCCAGCTAACTATAACATGTGTGAAACCTATGGTTTTTTCAGTGAATATATATATATATATATATATATATATATATATATATATATATATATATATATATATATATATATAAGATTTCAAACAAACTCTGTACGATGCCCACCAGAGTATCCACGGCACAGAGTGAGTCCACAGTTGTTTCCTTTAAGGTACTTTTATTCTTTAAACACCATCAGTGCAAAACCTGAAAGGACGGGGGGGGGGGTTGTGTGTGTGTGTGTGTATATATATATATATATATATATATATATATATAATGTGTATGGATGGATGTATGTATGTGTGTATATATATAGTGGCTGGGTATGTAGGCACACACAACTCACTCAGTACAGGTAGAATATATACATAAGTGTCCGTTTCAGAAATGTCCATATATCTTTTGGTGCTCTGGAGGAGGGAGAGACACCTAGTCTTCCTCTATTGGAAAGAGAATTTTCCAAATTGAAATCAAAAGGGTTCTCAGAGCATTCAAAGAATTGATTTGAGGTTGCTGTGTCAACAGTTCATGCCCTGCAGGGACTAGGGGGCATGCACACAGGGGGCATAACATGTGCCCCCCTGGATGTATCCCCAGTTATGCGATCTTGTATAGGCTCCCAACATTTCCCCACTCTATGAACAGAGCTCTAGTTGAGAATCTTTAGTGAAATCTTATCTTTGTACCACCGTTGGAGTCTTGTGATTTTACTAAAGCCGAAGTGAGCTTGCTTGTGTAATCAATTCATGTCATGGTGTGTGTATGTAAATTGCAAAGGTGCCTTAAAACCCATCATGTGGCGCTTTATGTGTGGAAATGCACCGTATTTTCACTTTTTAAGCAAAACGTTTGGAGTGATTTTTGCTCTGATATTTGTCGCTGCACCCACATGCGCGGTCTTGTTCTTGGCACACATAGAATTGGCTGCAGCGCACATCGACCTTACACTGCCGCACACAGAGGAAACACATTAGAGGGAACATTGCTTGTGGGGTGTGGCCCATATTTGTTGGAGAGATAAGGAGAGATAATGAACTGAGCGGGGGATACATTGGTGTGCGAGGGTATCCGTCCCGGATGGGTGCACATTCCAAGTAACATCAGGGGAGATTTGCAAGTTTACTGGGAGGGGCGCAGAGAGCCGGGGAGTTAAGGTTGAGGCACTGGATATGGTGCACTGTGGTTGGAGAGAACCAGACACAACATCAAGTGTGAACCGGTGCATTTAAGGCGGGGAGGTAATCATTTTCCATGTGCTGCAGAAAGTGGGTTAGAAGGGTGGTCCACGCAGGAGAGAGAGGGTGCTTCACAGGTTGCACACCTCCTCGTAGCAGAAGACCTCCTCCTTCTCTCGACCTTTGCATCACTGCATGCCAAGCTGCTATCTGCAGTGTCACAGGGGATCTCGACTGGAGCGCGCATGCTCGCTTGGCCTGGAGAAGTACCAGAGCAGTGAAACGCGTGTGCACCTTGTGCTGCTTCTTGCGCTTAAAAATGCCTACCGCTCATGCCTCCCACATGTGTCATGTATTTCCTTGACCTCCCGTAATGTGTTGTAAATCGATTGCCAGTATCCCTGCAGAGCTGGGCAAGACGTTAGCCTATGGCTGAGATCCACGTCTGGTGCGAGCAAAACGCAGACAGTTGAGTGAGTGGTGCCTTGGGGATGGAACAATTTAATTGTGTTGAGGTCAGTATGTTTTTGAAGAGGGCATTTCGAGAGACAAGCTGGTGAAATTCTAACACCTGGTCCCATTCTTCATCATTTAGTGTTCTCCCAAGGTCACCCTCCCACTTGATCTGCAACAGCATTCTGGAATGGCCTTGTATAGCCATGTGATCAGGTCACTGGCACCCCTCTCCCATTGTGAGGACAGCTTGCAGCACTTTGTGTGTAACCGGCTCTGAGTCCAGTGTGCCCCAAAGGATCTGCATGTGTATTAAAGTTGTTTGTGGATGAGGAATTGCCCTGGTGGGAGGCATTGGTAAGTTGTTTGAAGGTGAGGGGGCGACAGTTGCAGAACAGATCCCCTATAGTGTGCAGAGACTGTTCTCTCCAACTGTATAGGGATGTCTAAAACCCCGGAAATCGGGGAGACCAACAAGGGGGGAGTGCCAGTGCATGTGCAGGAGTGCCATCTGGTAGACAATGTAAACAAACCATGTAGACGCGGACTTCCAACACGTACGGGGCCCGAGGGACGGGGGCAAGACTTTGGGGAGGAATAAGCCCCATATCGTGGATAGGGGTAGAGGGCCTGGTCCGTGGCTCATCTTGCCCTTGTAGCGCTCAGCCGCCCAGCACGACAGCCACTGTAGTTGTGCCACTAGGAAGTACGCCTTGAAGGAAGGGGCGCTCAGTAATCCTCGGCCCACCAAGAGTTGCAGTTTTTTCAGTGGTGTTTGTTGCCTCAAATCAGGACGCAAAGCAAAGAGTCCAACTAGCCAAAGAAGATCTTTGGCGGGACTACAGGGAGCTTCGCAAAATAATATAGAAGACTGGGGAGAATTAACATTTTTGCAAGCGTTATCTTGCCAATCGGGGCCAGGGGGAAGAGTCTTCCAAAAGTGTACCTGGGATTTGATGCTGGCCAGGGTGGTCTGAAGGTTGCCTTCACAGGTGTAATTGAGACGGATCCCAGATAGTGAATCGCCTCCCACACTAGCGGAGTCGTACATCACCAAGGCGCATCTCCTGTGGTGGGTGGCCAGGGCAAAGCCGTTAGATGGACGATTTTGCCCAGTTCTCCCGAAGCCCTGTAGCTCTAGTGAAGTCAGTCGGGGAAATGTTCAATGAGGAAAAGTCAGACACCATGTCCTGCAGATCTAAAAGTAAATTGTCAGCATACAGGATACCGAGTGTGTCCTGTCTGCTAGGGGGATGCCCCATGTCCGACCATCCCCTCTCAGCCAAATAGCCAGAGGTTCCATGGCCATCCCTGTCTGGTACCTTGACCCACTGGAAAGGTTGTTTGTGGAGATGAGGCGGCCCAGTTGCACCCAGGAGATAGGTTTAGTGCACGCAAGTAAACGGACCCCTGCTGCCATACGGGTTAGGACTTTGGGGGATGGGGGAGGGCGCGGTAATCCCATGTCAGCAAACTGAACACCTTCTCAAGGTCTAGTATGAGACAGGGACAGGGCTCGTGAGGGATCTGCCGCTGTACCTGATCCAGCACGGGAAATACACGTCTGATATTCCGTGAGGTGGTGCGCCCCATGCCAAAGCTTTTCTGATCAGGGTATATGAGTTCTGGGAGCTCCTGTGCATATCTACTGGAGAGAATTTTCCCCTGGATCTGTAGTCTGCCCCAAGTATGGCGATGGGCCGGTAAGACGCTAATTAGGTGGGGTCCCTATCCGTCTTGCAGATTAAGACTAGGAGTGATTCCTCGAGAGACTGGGGAAGCTCACCTAGACGGAGTGCATCATTGAACATTTCCGTGAGGTGGGGTTCCAGATTAGTTGAAAAGGTGTTATAATATTCTATTGGCAGCCCGGCAAGGCCTGTAGTTTTAATCCTAGGGAGCTCATGGATCGCTTGTTTCACATCGGCCATTGTGATCTTAGAATGTAGGCAGAGTCTGGCATCATTGGTGATACGTGGGAGGGTGATGTCCAATAAAGGCGTTTGCCTCGGAGGAGTCCTGATACAAGGGCAAGTAATATTCGAGAAATGCTTAAGTATCTCGCCCTGTGTATGGACCGTGACCCCGTGGGCGTGACTACTTCCATAATTGAATTCACAGGGACCTCCTTTCGTATGAAACCAGGCAAGAAGACAGCCTGATTTGTTAACTTCTTTGTGGACTTTGGCACCGTATACTGCAAAGTTAAAGCATCTCAAGCGCTCAAAGAGGGTGGCATAGTTCTTTTTTTTGTGTTGGCGTGGTCGTAGGTTCAGTCTCCGCTATCTTCTAGTCCAGCATCATGCGAACACCCACAATCTCCTGTAGGCAGATGCCTCTTGACGACACCACCTTGAAGGCGTCCTGCTCTAACATCCTGGTGGAGGCCGAATTGTGATTTTTGGCGAAGTATCGCCAGAAATGTATTTCCTGCGCCTCGTGGAAGACTTACTCTCCTAGAACATACCGTGGGAACCGGCACTTTGGTGTAGAGGGATGAGGTTTCACCCATTGCAAAGCCATAATGTGTACATCATGGTCTGAGGTGGTACAGCCAAGGTAATCGGAGTAGCGGACGAGGGGTAACAAGGGGAGGGAGCAAAGGAAGCAGTCTAAACGCATGTAGAGATTGTGTGGTGCTGAGTAGAAGGAATAAAGCTTAGCGCTGGGGTGCGTGGCTCTCCACGTGTCTGTGAATGCCCAGTGCTGCTCCCAGTTTCTCTTGAATTGCATATGTTGTGGAGTGCATGGTAACGGAGGGTGGGACATGTCCAAGTCAGGGTCCCGAACGCAGTTATATTGCCTCCAAGTTTCCAAGGCACTTGTGTTTTGTGTGCCAGTGCAGCCCCGAAGGTCCCCTGTCCTGTTAGGGGCATACATTCCCCCTAAAAGTACAGGGTGGCTGTGTAGGTGGCCCTCAAGGAGTACATGTATCCCCTCCTTGTCAATAATCGTGTCTAACACTTGAAAAGGGACCTGAGGCCTGATCCAAAACATGGTTCCATGCACGTATGCCAGGTTGGTAGTGGTGTGTTTTGTGCCTCCCCAGACTCAATTCCTCACTTGATGCGTGGGTTTCCTGGTGGAATATTATCTGAGATTGCTAGGCTTGACATAGGAATAAACTGAATATCCCTTCCTCGCAATGGGCATGCTGAGAACGTTCAAGGTGAGGAATTGAATGTTAGGAGGAGGAGTTAGTGCTTGCAAAGGGGCTTGAACAGTGTGCGCAGTGGGGGGTCACCCGGGACAACCCTCTCTCCATGAAGCTGCTACGTTGGACCCATGTGAGGTGCATCGATCCAGTCTGCTGGGACAAGTTGTGTAGGGTGGGGGGAATGGTATGAATAATAACAATAAAGGAGAACATTTAGAGCCTACTACAAACAGTGGTAACCCAAACAATCCTCAATAGACATCTTTATAGAAACTTGGGGGTTATGTCTTGGTGCCCAAGGTGTTATCCAGTATGTAATAAGCCCTGATTGAGTATGTCTGAGATTCATCAGGCCCGGCCGGGGCTACATGAAGCTGAGTAATCTTGCATTGGAATGGCGCTCATAAGTGGGCAGTTCAGCTCCTTTTTTTTTTCTTCCTTTTTTTTTTTTATTAAAGCTTGGTAAACAGAAAACATAAAATGGCAACATAGTAATCATGGCAAAAAAGAAACATTCCAAAAGCAAATATAAAAAGGTACTTATGTAAAATCAAAAAGCAATATACGTGAAGAAACATAGCTAGATGGCGCATTAAATCCAGATAAAAACCATAAACGAATAACAAAACCCAGATGGCATCTATTTACTTAGCCACTCCACCACTGGAGCCCAAATCTTCTGACCCCATTCCTGCCTCTTTCTTCCCCACCTCCACCAAACTGCAGACTCCAGATTGTAAAGAGCCAGGATCCTCGCTCTCCAGGGGCAGTTCAGCTCCATTGGGTATGTGTTCAGGACCCCATCGGCTGGGGTAGGCTAGAGAAGTGTAGGAGAAAAGTGGGTGAGTAGACTTATCAGGGACAGTGAGATACAAAAAAGGAAAGTGACCAATTTAAACAATATTGTTTCAGGAGTCACGAGTGGAGGGGTCTGAGAGCCCCGATGTGAGTCTTCATGTGGGACCTTCTCGTCATCGGAGGTGATGTGAGGACCCCTTTCATCCTCCGTGGCTCCGAGACCTGCACCCACGCTGGCTGCCGCGTGAAAAGCTCATTGTCGGTCCTCGATGATCTGCTCTAGGGCAGGAGACTTCTGTTGGGGATGGTGGCTTAGGGGGCGGGGATGCTCTCCCTGAGCCACCCCACAGCTTCCCGCATAGTCTGGGGCGCCTGATGAGGAGCCAGCGTCTTCTGCAGCCGGAGTGCTGTGATAGTGGTCCGTCCAGTCCGATGCATCCTTGGGATCTGTAAAGAATGTGAAAGTTTTGTTCAACATGACTTTGAGGTGGGCTGGAAATAGCAAGAGTATTGCTGTAGTTGACTGGGTCGTCGTTTGACTTCCAGAAAGGAGGAGTGCTGGCGCTGTACGGCTTTGGTGTAGTTCAGAAATGGCATTATGACCTTGTCCTCGAACAGGAGGAGGCCTGCCTGCCTAGCAGCTCTCAAAATGGCATTACGGTCCTTAAAGTGTAACAGCTTGCCCTATATGGAATGCGGTGCCGCCCTTAGGGAAGGGCAGTGGGATGGAACCCAATGAGCCCTTTCCAAGGAAAAGAAGGGAGTAAGATCTGAAGCTGGAGAAAACTATTTGAACCAGGTCTTCAAGTATTCCAGATTGTTGTGTCCCTTAACTCCCTCGGGGAGGCCCAGAATCCAGACATTGCTCCTCTGTGAGCGCCCCTGCGCATCTTCCACTCTCTCCTCAGGTTTGCGGACCCTGTCCTGGAGTTCGCAGAGCTCGTGCTGGTTTCCTTTGGCAAGCAATTGCAGTGAGTCTACGTTTTCTCCCCGTTAGTGACTTTGCAAGCTTGCGATGATCATCCCGGAGGAAACCTAGTTCCGCTGTCAAGGACCCAAACTAGGCTTCCATGGACACTCGTAAGTTCTCGATTGCAGCCAAGACTGTCTAGTTTGTCCGAGGTTGTAAGGAGGGAGAAGAGTCTCTAGTAGTGGGATGTCCGAGATAGTGGAGGGTGGGTCCGCCACCAGAGGTGTCAGCACATGTGCAGTTGAGCACATTCTACCCATCTTTCAGGTGGCTGTGAAGTTATTGAGGCGAGTGCGAGGTAGGGCGTGGTGCAGCTGGCCACCGCAAGGGGAAGGGGTCGCTGCGACTGTGAGGGTTAGGTGCCACCCTCTCCTTTCCCCCCCCCCCCCCCCAGCCTGGTGATGTATGTGTGGCAGGGAGACTGGCTCGCACCACCAGGAGCTAGTTCTGGAGGCGAACCCCCCCACCCCCCACCCCCCCCCCCTTGGATTGAGTGGTGAGCATTTACTCCTTGGGTCTTCACTGGTTGGGAGACTGGGGCCAAAGCCAGCCACGCCTTGTGAGCCCTTTGGTGAGTGTGCAGTCAAAAGGATGGAGGCGTCCCCGTCCGCTACAAGCACCCAGTCCCAGTGCGGCTGAGCGCTATGATCTTCCTGTTTGGGAGCGTCAGTCTGTATACCACTCGGTAAGTCCCAGCCTGGGTGGGGGGGTGCAGCGAATAGTGGGCGAAGGGAGCGCAGCTGCAAGTTTCCTCCGAGGCCTCCACTCTCAGTGGGGGAAAAGAGGGGACCAAGAAGGGTCCCCCTGACCGCTTGGCTGAAGAAGCTGGAGGTTGATAATGGAAATGAGCGGGTCCTACAGGACGGTCATAGGACCGGTTCCGTTCCCCCGTGCGTCCTGAGCCGAGCGCCAATGAAGTGGGTGGAAAGAAAAGTTGGGGGGCCCTCGAATAGGGTCCTTGGCAGAGTCCATCACCAGCTGCCCCTATTAGCCCTGGGAAGTTCAAGGCAAACCACCCCCCTCAACCCGTAGTCGCAGCCGGTTGAGACCTTGCGGGCCTGACCATGGTCCTTAGCTGTAGTATGCCTCACCTTCTCGGTGGGTCCCTTTTGTGCGTCAGCGGGGAAGATCTGATGTGGAGGACGAATAACCTAGTGTGACGTGGCCTTCTGTCTGCTTCATTAGGCCTGTCAGGGGGGGGGGGGGGCCTGCTGGTTCGGTGTTCTGTTGGTGGGGGTGGCGGGCTCCTGCCTTGCGGCCTCTGCACACAACAGCGTGGGTGCCAGTGCGAAGAGGGGTCCGATGGGGCCCCAGGCACCTTTTGAGTGGCAGAGCAGCCCCGTCTCTGATCAGAGGAGGCCGCCTGCCACAGCCACCCCCTATATCCAACAAGGAGCTGGCTTAGGGTTTCCTGGGAGCTCCAACACCGTCCTGCGTCAGATCGGTCTACTCTCCCCTTGCCTGCAAAGACGTTGATGGTATTGCAGAGGAAGGCGCCCCCTGAGCTCGGTGCCACAGGGCACCACATATTCCCAGAGTTCTTTGGACATCGTGGCCCTCCAGATCACAGCTCTCTCCTTGGGACTGACGTCCCATGACGCCCGTCAGTGTTGGCACCGCTCTGGACCGTTATTCGGGGTTCTGGCAGCAGGAGCCTCAAGGGTTGGCACTCTGGGATGCCTGGGATAGCTATCGCCTCTGATGCTGGGCTTCAGACCTGGATTGTCTTGGCCTACCAAGCCACGCCCCACTCATTGGGAAGTTTTAATAGGCCAAACAGGGAGAGCCAATAAACCGCACATTTTTAAAGTGCAAGCACAGGTGCTTTACCACTTTCTAGCAGTTGTAAAGTGCACAAAGTTTAAAAGACGTCCAAATCAAAAAGGAAACCAGCATTGGCATAGCCAATAGATCTCGCCTTTGGGACCTTAGAAGTGTTTAGCCATGCAACAGTTAATGTTGTTGCAGTAAGGATATTGTGCTGTATAACTAAATACTTATAAGGTCCCAAAGGCGAGACCTATTGGCTATGCCAATGCTTGTTGACTTTCCTGTCTGAGAAACCGAGCCACGGTCTCCACGCCTATGTCTTGTGCTTTTCAACTTCCTGTTCTCATTGTTATCGCACAATGAGGCACCCTGAGCCGTGAGCACCGCTTCTACATCAGAGCGCTTACAAGCTGCTCCAAGCCTCTCTCTCCTGCACATAACCCACACCTCCGAATGTTACTAAGGGATGTATGACTGTGGGACACTAAAGGAATAAAACACGTATAAACGACACAGAACAAACACTAAAAATAGGGTTGCCCTGTTCTCATCCTTCTGTGGCCAATTTAGCTTGTTTCTGTTATTTCTGTATTTATTTTGCATCTGTGCTCATTTCATGCTGCAAAGGCAATGGTACTGAACTAAATTGTGAATATGAGAACATTTTTAGGTTATTTCTCATAGTTTGCTGCACAAACTCACCTTTTCCTCTGGGATTTATTGCTGTTGATCACTCTTGCTTGCGATGCTCTGCAAATCGGCCCTGATCTCTGATGTAACGGACACCATCATAGGGATATTGCATTCCAGAAAATGCTTATGAAAATCTTGCTTTTTAACACTTTATTTAATATCATTGTATAATAAACATGTAGCAGTTGCATTTCTAATGATACATTTCACACCATTGTTTGGTCTAGCAGTCGCTACAGTTTTGCATGAGTACCGCATACACTGGGCTGTTTACGATTTCGCCTAGAGATTTACTTAATCATTATGCTTTGAGCCATGGTTTTACTTGTTGTATAGGTCATTTGCGCTACCATCCTTCCCTGTGGGAAATTCCCCTTCCGCATCTCTTGCATTCAAATATCTCCTAAAGAGCCCCCGGGTATTCTTTGAGCGCGATGTTGCTGAGAGGTACACGTTATAGGTTTCCGATTGATGTCACACAGGACTAGTCGTTTATTCATGACTTAATCCTGTGAGCGCCACCCCACTCCAGAGCATTGCCACGTGGTGGTTTCCCAACATCAATGCTATGTAATCAAAATTTCTACTGCTTTTAAAGGAGTTTTTTTCACATATTGTCGTAGTGCTATAATCAGATTGACTTCCGATGACTGTTCTGTCATCTCCATTCAGTTGTGAAAAACGTTGATGTCAAAATGCAGTTATTTTCGGACAATTCCATGCCAGATGCATAACATACTCCATCTGGGCATGGCATCTAGTACAGTTAGTTTTCTCTCCCTCCATACTAGCTGGCATATGATAAAAAACCAATGAGCGTTTTCTCTGCTGCATGCTTCACCGTACTAGCTGGCATGTGATATAACCAATGTTGGTACTTGTATGCTGTCTTTAAACTGTTTGGCGCCTCGCCCATGGCGGTCCGTGGCTGTATTCCAAGGGGGGCTCCAATGCCCTGCCTTGTATATTTGTCGCATTTCCAGACTGTATTTATTTACAGTGACTGAAGTGCATATAAAAGCACGGGAACTGTGATCCTAAGTGCTGTGGTGGTAGGGGTGGTTCAGGGGCGGACCGGGGAAGCAAATAACCCAGACATAACAGCTCAACCAAAAGCCACTGAATTCCTCTCTTTTCTCTCTTTTTGCTCTCTTTCCATCCATCCATCCATTTTTTTTTTCTATCCCCTCCCCTCTCCTCTCTCAGATCTTTCTCTTCATCTCCTTCTCTTCTGCTCTCTTTTTCTCTCTATCTTGAAGAGCCCCCCCCCCCCCCCTCTCGCTGCAGTTAACCTCATGGAAATTGGGTAAAGTGAAGAGGCACACCAGCAGCACTGGCCTTTTAAAAACGGCAGATTGAGTAAAAGACCATTTTGGCCTTGGGGGTCATTGTGTTTGGTGTCAGGTTCTAAGACATAGCTAAAGCAAGCATTTACAATGCAATAGGTCTCGCATTTGCAAGAGTTAGAACTATTGGTGTTGTAAATGACAATGTCTTTTACTTATGTGTTTTGGTTTGGAGCGTATTGGATGAAAGTGGTGTAGAGTGGAATTATGTGGGTTGGATTGGAATTGTTAGTGGTGGAATTGTGTTGTGTGGAGTGGATTTGTGTAGTGGAATTATGTGGCATAGTGGGCAGTGGAAATATGTGGGTAGTAATTATGTGGTATTGAGTGCACTGGGATTATGCAGAGTGTGATTGCGTGTCATCGTGTAATTATTTGGAATGGCATTTTGTGTTGGGAAGTGGTATGTTGTGGAGTTTAATTACGGTCTAGCATTTGCTAGAGTTAGAGCTACTGGCGTTGTAAATGACAATGTCTATGACCCATGTGTTATGGAGTGTACGTAGGTGGTGTGTAGTGGAATTATGTGGTTTGGATTGGAATTGTTAGTTGTGGAATTGTGTATAGTGGCATAGCATGGTGTTAAGTGTAATTATGTGTTATTGAGTGTGGTAGAATTATGTGGAGTAGGATTGTGTGCTATGGAGTGTAATTATGTGGAATGGTATTGTGTTGTGGAGTGGTATGTAGTGGAGTTTATTTATGTGGTGTGCTGTCGAATTGTGTGGCATGATATGGAATTCTGTGATGTGAATTGGATGTATGTTGTGTGTTGCGTAATTGTGCTGTTGAGTTGAATCATGTGGTTTGGGCTTTAATTATGTGGTGTGTATTGGAAATGTGTGGAGTTGAATCGTGTGACATGGAACTGTGTGGACAATCAACCATAACTGGTCAAAAGCTGCACACCACAGAAACAACCACGTTCAACAGTCATGCAAGATGACCTGCAGCAAACAGCAAGTATTGAAGAGCACGCACACAAAAAAGCACACATACAATGGATACAACCCCACTACCATAACCCTAGCACACAGATTCTCACTTTATTGGTGTGTGCATACCAGAACCATACAGCAATCCTTAGTCCAGGCAGGACAGAGTACTGCTGCAAAACATCATTTTGGCAGGTTGTCTCCCGTCTAAGTATTTTGAACAGCACTCCACTCAAACTCCGAAGCGCATATTTAATGAAGATGAAAGATTTTTTTCAATTAAGATGTATGTAAGCCACAAATAAAAACAAGTACCACTGCACAACCGATAAATGATGCAGCCACTTTAATACCATGTGAGACACCCAACCTTGCTGTGCACCCAAAGCAATCTATCTTTGCCTGAACAGCGCTGCCTGCTACTGCCTCCTAGTCTTTGTTTAAAGAAGCTCAAAACAATATCCAGACACTGCAATAAAACCGGCCCACCACACAATAAGACCGGTCGGGCTCTCCTTTCTGGCACTGCCAGATTGCCCTCTAGGCCAGTCCGACCCTGTGCATAGTCAGGGGCCCTGTTTTTACTAATATTTGATGTTGCAGTTCTCTTATCTGTGCCCCAACCACATCACCTCCTCCTTTGTACTTCCGATAAAGCACGGCAGAGAGGAGCGGGGCATTAAAGAGGGGATCATGACCTCACTTGATGCATTGTGGCACCCCCATTAAAGGCCCCTGTTGCTTTGCCCTCCTGATAGGGCCGAGAACTCGGTAGCTAGCTCTTTGAGAGGCACGGCTGAACACTGCTGCAAATGTTTAACGCCGGAGAGTGTGTCTTTCGCATGTTCTTGTGTAAGGATGCCATGAATAAAGGATGTAGTGTTGGGAAAACTGAAATACAGAAGCAAATTCACCTGGAACATTTGATAAAAATAAACAAAATGAAAGAAGCCAGGAGTAGGCTGTCTGCAGAGCACAGCTAGAGGCTTGCTTTACAAGTGTTTAAAGCAGTGAGACTGAAAGAAAAATGTGAAGTTTAGTATAACCTGTCAATATGAAGCGGCGTCACATAGAAAAATGTAATTGTGTTGTGGGTTGACTTAGAGGAGGTGGTTTTTAGATGCTGGGCTCCACTGAGATAATGGGTACTTGGCATTGGTTTATTCCAAGAATAAGCTTCTTTCACAGCGCCTTGTTTCCCCTCAGACAAAAAGCGGTATTGAAGGGAAATGTGTGCAAATGTGGACCAAAAAAATACTTCCTAAAACTTTAGAAGAGAAATGGACACATCTCTTCTCACCCAGGCCACAGCCATGTTTAATCTGCACCGACAGGAGGGCATTGGTGTTTATGCTGAAGCTGCATTCTCATGTAAACATGTGCACCCAGTTAGCATTCTCGGATTAGATTAATGGTACGGTGGAATCACTGTATAAACAAATCGACATGCTCGCCGAACGCAAGAATTATCCCCCTGACAGTTTCTCGGCACTGGAACAGTAAAACCCCAACATAAAGAAGCAAGCTGCCGAAACCTCGATGAACCCATTCATCCCCTGAATAAATATGCTCGGACATGCACCCGCCCACAGGAGGTGCAAACAAACACAGAGGCCTTTAAAAATACTTGTAAGGATGCGCGACCTCTACTACTTCCCGCCCGGTGTGCGTGCCGACTGTAAAATAATGCCACAGCCATGTGTGTGTGTTTGTTTTTTTTCCTTTCAAGGAACATTTGATAAAAATAAACAATTAGCAAAATGAAAGAAGCCAGGAGTAGGAATTATGAGGCTGTCTGCAGAGCACAGCTAGAGGCTTGCTTTACAAGTGATTAAAGCAGTGAGACTTTAAGAAAAATATGAAGCAAAGTATAACCTGTCAATATGAAGCGGCGTCACATAGAACAAGCTTCAGACATGAAATTAATTAAGAAATCCTTTCCTGAGAGACTCGCTAGAGGCAAACAGTGGACAGTCTAGATGGAACGCTTTCAACTTTTTCGGGCTCAAATGTCTGGCATTGTAAACATGCTTACGTAACAGGTGCTAAGGACCGCATCGGCATCTAGGCATGACTTCTTCAGATTGCTGACAAAAATATAAACATCACATGAACAAACGTTCCTAACATTTTCTAACGAGAAGGCAGAAGCAAGCGTCAGGGAAAGCGATCGCTTTCACTTTCGCAATCTGTTCAAAAACAAAGATGTGTGTGTGTGTGTGTACACGCGTGTGTGTGTGTACGCGCCACAGCGAACCATATGGTTTCAATTATCGCGCCTGCCTTTGGCTTATTGTGTGCTATCTTTAAAAACAAACACGCAGGCAAAGGCCAATAGTAGGCCACAAAAGTAAAAACACACGCACAAGTCTGTACAATTCCAGGGTCCGTTTCGGAACTCTGGACAAAAGGACTCTCGCTGCACGAGCGGTGTTGCGCACTGCTTCGCTTGGCGCGAGACCTTAACAACAAACTATTCTCTAACTGTTTTGTTGTTCTTTCACTTTCAGGTTACAGCATAAAAAGCGGACTTTAAATGAAAAAAATAATGCAAATTAAACTAATTTGTCCTCAATTGGTGAATGCAATCACTGTAAAAGTCTGTGCATGTGACCAGAGAGTCACATAATTGAATCCTGATTGATCCAATGAAGAAAGTAGACTTATTTATAGTGCTACAAGGTTCTAGCCTCTGACAGAAAACACTGTGTACATGTAAGTCATCATTTTAAAACTTTATTACTCAGAGTATAAGATAGGCTGTCACAACATAATTTAGTCCTTAAGCTACAACAATTTGCTTTTGCTTTAAAAGTAAATATATTAGCGATAGGTACTCGGACTGTACCCAGTTCAAACATTTTTATAAGTGGCCATTAAAACGATACATTTCAGAGCTTAGCTGATAACCCTCCTTACAATACCTCTCAAGAAGAATAAATGTTTGTCAGCATCAAGCTTTAATGACTCCATAAATTAAAGTGTGTACAGGCTCCAAGCAGCGTTTGCATTTGGTGATTAACCAATTGCACATATTTCCATTTCTAGCAGGCACTCTGGTGAGAAGGTGTTTTCTTTACCTCTATGTCCCTCTCTCAGCTCCATAGCACAGGAGACATGACACCCTCTTCATTTTAAGCCAGAGGCACCTCAAGGTCTGTATTAACCATCTAGATATTGGTTGTTTTTAACAAAAACAGAGTTATACGCAGATGTCCTTTAAGGTGAGTCAAGGGGGTGGCAGGATTAGGAAAGTAGGGTTGCATTCAGATGCAGATCTCTAATAGTCTGGACTCCCGGGACCTAAAATTAATGGCCTAGGGTAATGGCACTCTCCTAGCAAACCACCACACTCTTCGCTTCAAAAGCAACTATTGGCACCAAAAAGAGGAAGTGGGGGGGACTGGGCATTCTCGGTGGCAGCAAGCAAACTCTGGAACCCCTTACCCCTTGTTTCAGATCCATCCCTCTTCTGCTCCAGTTCAGAAAGGCCCTTAAAATCTGGTTGTTCACAGTCGAGCTGTGAGCTGGAGTTCTCTCTTTTTTTCTAATCTCCGTGGTATGAATGGCTGGTCTCTAGCGCTTTGAGACCTTCGGGTAAATGCTGCGCTCTATAAATATCAAAGAGGAAAGGAACGATATCCATGGATACCATCTACGAGATGGCATGCAGGAAGGGAGCATAATGTGGGAGCTAATTATTTCATGTACTATAACCATTACTGCTGCAGGTGTGTCAGGTGCCACTGAACCACATGTATGACTATTTTACTTCCTAAAAGGGAATTGAGTAATTTTTTTGCTAGCATTAAGGCACAGGTCACCATTGCTGTGCACAGAACAGAGTCCAAGCAACAGGGGCGCAATGTGGTAGGACTTTCATCCCTTTTTTTAGGCGGCCTGCTTTTAGCTAGTGGAGTGGTCAGACGAGACAGGGCTGTAGGCATCATTGATGCTGAAGGTTCGTGGGGTTTAGTTGGTCCATCACACCACTGGGTCAAATAAACACCACAAAGTTGTGAGACGAGCTTAGCAAAACCCGCATTATGGCTGTGTTGCTTGCATTAGGGACCTGCTGTGCCATTGGTGCTTTGGGTCTCGGAGCAATGACCCAGAGGAGGGGAACATTGAAGTAGAGGAGACACTTAAGAATGGACTGCAAGATGGTGAGAGGCCAGTGGGGCAAGATGGGGGGCTACCTTTTAACAAAGGGTAGAGGCAGCTCACTTTGTGAGGTAGTAGCTACTAGTGAAGCAGGTGCAGTGGCATGGAGGCTCAGGGATGCGAGTGAGGAGCTCACTGCATCACAGCTGTGATTGTTTTACTTTACAAAAAGTGCGTAGGGGGCTCGTTTTGCTTGTTAACATTAGGACAGAGTGTATCCTAGCTGCACAGGTTGGCAGAGGTGGATGAGGTTCTGGGATTTAACACATGGGAGTTTTTTTTTTTCTGGTAGGACAGAGATTGTTTCAAGATTGGCATTATGGCCAAGCATGGTGTGGAAGGAGTGAAAGAGGCACAGAGGATAGCATACTTACTACTGGGGGTCACAGCTGTCATTAGTGCATCAGATGCAGTTGCATTGGGGCCCAGAAGCGTGAGGGACTCGTATCATCCCAGTGATGGGGAGCAGTGTTTCTTTTAATGGTTTCTGTTTTTGTTTGATGTATTTGTTCTTTTATATGTCTCACATTTAACCCCTTGCATGCCCGCCCCTTTCCCCGCCCAGTGCCGCGCTTTGTATTAGCGGGCGGAGTTCATGACGAGCTGGACTCGTCATGGGCACAGCGCCACCGCAGCCCATGACGAGTCCAGCTCGTCATGGGCACTGAAGGGATTAATGTGGACTATCGGCTATAGAAAAGGTACCCCTGGAATGATCTCATAAGCCCCACTCCCTGTGCTCAGCCCTGTATCTTCCACTCCCCAGCCAATCCTTGCCATACAGTTTTGAAGGGAGGGCCGGACTTCAAAACATTTTGCTCAGGGGTGTCTTAGAGAAAATAAGTTTGAAAACCTCTGGTCTTTGTCTGCTGTTCTTGAACGCATCCTTGGTCTGCCTACAACAGTATTCCAACTGTTCCACATTCCTCAATCTGGAGCCCACTTTTCCCTAGATCCATTCCCTTCAGATTTCAAATCAGTCATAACTACATTGCATATCATTGTGACCAGTTTCTAAGGGGTCAGCCCTAGCGACCGGATTCTCCTCTATTCTGGTTCTTGAGACAATGAGCGGAAACACCTTTTTAACCAATTCTTTTAGTCTGTGGTTCTGAAGTATATCCAAGGTTGTAGAGCGTCCCTTACTAAGACATTCAGACCTGGAGATAAACATTTTGCCTTTATATTGGCCCTGACAATATTTTGATGTTCCTACCCTTCAGGGTTGTCACCATGAGTTTATCACATGTAACAGCTATTGTAGGGTTACGTGCTACGTTTATATGTGTGAGTGCACTGTGTTCACTTTACACAACATAGCCAGTCTAGACCATGCCCAAAACATGCAGTGGAATATGTGTATTTCAATTCTGGGTCTGATCAATGGTTTCAGTATTTAAGACTCTTGTTTGATTGCTTATATGATGGTTCATTTTGTGCATTTTAACAATTTTATCAAACATTTAACAACTGTCATTGGAAAATCCAGACTTGTTGGCTTTGTGAATTCACGTGAGAAAATGTAACCGAACAGGTTATAAAACATGAAGAATTGAATGTGACAAATTGTGTGATGAATCGGTAAACTTTTATATGTCCCTTATTCATTCCAATGGAAGTGTTTCCTAGAAGATAGAACCATATACGAAACTGGTGATAGCAGGAGGTGACCAAGAAAGACTCCTCTAGGCGGAGACAAAACCCACTGAATATGTATTTTTAAGAATTGATAACAATACATTTTGCAGATTGTTTTACTGTCAAGGCAGACCTGAAAAGGCAACTTGCAGTTCATAGTGAATGTGAATAATAACTTGAACACTCTTCTAAATCAGTTTGTAGTGAATGTGAATAATAACTTGAACACTCTTCTAAATCAGTTTGTAGTGAATGTGAATAATAACTTGAACACTCTTCTAAATCAGTTTGTAACTGATTTTTCTCCATGAAAACGTGTGAAAAACTTCAAATTCATCAATCCTACATTTATTTCTGTAGTCCAATATTTCCAAAATTGCCAAATTCAGCATCTCTTAGAATGATGACTCTAGATGTATTTTCAAATTGTTTTCCAGTTTCTCAGTATTGGGAGTGTTCCCGCAATTTATTCAGGCACTATACCTCATCGAACAGTTCCACCAAGGTATGTCCACTAGGCTGTTAAGGAAATTTTTTGGGTTTAATTTTAAATCCCTTTTAAGCTTATATGTTCTGTACAAAAGATTTAACCCCAGATCAGCCACCATTGAATGACTTTTTAATAAGCAGGGCTATTCAGAATTAAACCCCCAGAGATCGCGTCCCCCCCCCCCCCCCCACTTCCTCAACAAAAGAAATTAAGACATATCAATGTTGTGCCCAATCCAATCACATATGTATTGTTTTCCTCAAATCCCGACCCAAATATTTGCCCCTCTTAGTACTTTAACGCCTAAATCACGTTCCAAGGTAAAATCTAGTGTTTGTTCTGTCCCTCATATTCTTACAAACAATTTGAGAAACCTTTTATTAAGATGACTCTGTAGTCTTCTTCTTGATGCATCTTATGTCCTTGAGTGTCCTTTGAACGACAACTAATGGAAAGAAAAACATTTAATGCAACTTGAAAGGAAAGTTTTGTGTTTATGCAATTGTGCTAATATTAATACAGATCATTTTGTTCTGTTGAATGAGCTAGGGCAAGCATTAAGGTGCAGCTGGGAATACGACAGCACTACTGATTTCTGCTATTCGCTTTGCAGTGAAGTCCTAAATGCCATGACGGCTAATTAGGTCTTGCCAAGCGAATGCAGCGCATGTGCGCTGCTTCGCCTTGGCGAGACTATTGTTGTGGGTTTGGTGCGTGACGGGAGACAAACCATGTGCCAGCACGGACAGGCGATGCACATGGCGTCTCCTCTGCCTCCCACGCTCCCACTGCGTGCTTGTTTAAGAGATATGCACGCGTCTGGAGTACGGCGTGATCACATGTCCTGCTTTGTTAAATGCCGGAAACGCAACCTGAAGGTATTGCGGTGCTTTGGCCAAACAAACACACTCAAACCGGAGGCTGCTGAAAAGAATATGCTTGTTAACAGTGCAGTGAAATTTAAATTTTGTTTATTTAGACCTTCGTTTGTGAAACATCAATAAAATGTAAGAATTTGTCCATATTAACGCGACTATACAAAAAGTAAACAAAAACACGCAATAAAACATTATTAACTGGGGAAAATCTAATAACCTACTATGCTATTATAATTCTGAATTCTCTACGAATTTTAAAAAACAACTCCGAGCACATACAACATCTAAAAGCTCTTGTCACTTGAATATTTCTTTTTGCCACTGCAAGATGCATTATTTTATAAAGACCGGTTTTAAAATATGGTGTCGTAAGTTCAATCAAGTAAAATATGAGTTATCGCGCATTTCCTGCTAATACTACTGTTCACTAAACTTGACATTACGTCCGTGCCGCATGTGATGGGCTCACCGTACCCTCAGGTGAAGGGCTCTCCGCGCTCCCAGTGACAGTAAACCTCAGAGCACGCGCCCGAGTGTGCAGCATGACAGCCCGTCAGGACGGCGCATGATGAACGGTGCACCGTGCACATACGGTGAGGTCACTGGAAGGAATGCGCAAACAGCGCCAAGTATCAAAGGCCTGTCAGCCCAGGCGCTGCAGGCGGAAGCGCTGTACTTTTCCATGAAAGCACCTTTCACTGCGGAGTGAAGCACCTTCGGAGAGGGACATTAAGGCCTGGAATGTGCACTATGCAAACAAAACGTACACTGTTTAGGGCTGTGCTCTGTTGCCACAGCCTGGACCTTACGCGGGTCAGAAAGACCGCCAGGGACACTAGGCCTGCGGACTCTAGGACCCCTCGGGCCCCTAGGAAGAGGCTGGCAGCCGCTAGAGGCTTTATCCCCATGTCTGGCTCGGCCCAAGGCCCACTAGGACTCCTAACACAAACGCCGAGCTTGCTTAAAAAGTAAAGATATAGAATTTTTGTTTCTATTTCTTTACTTTTTAAGCCATTGTGGCACCCGCGCTTCTTTACCTTACGATGTTTACAGCTAAAGCACGAGTGCGGCTACAGGATCAGTAAATTAACAACAAGCGCGGCGTTGTGTACATTAAACATATGACGCTTGCTGCACTGTTGATAGCGGCGTCTCTTGGCTGAGAGTGTTTATGCGTAGCTATCCATTGCCCCACTGTTCTAAAGTGTCCCCGTATCATGCGTTGCACCTTCAGCCAGTCCCAATGTTTTTTTTAAAATCAACCATAATGTGCAAGATGGGATTTTTCAAACAAACTTATTTTAAAATAAAAACAGGTATTCCAGAATGCAGGTGCCTCACGTAATGCGTGCCACTTGGTAGCCATGCAATGGACCGGTGTCAATTGGATGTCAGTAAAAAAAAAATCAGTGCTGTCTTTTCAGTGAAAGAATTAAAAATGCTGGCACATGCATTTTCAGTTACTCTATTATAATTACGGGCCTGCGCAAATCCCAGCATGCTTAGTGCTGATGGCAAAAACAAATTGATGAAAGTCACACTCATAGATGTATATTTCTACTCTATTTCTACTTCGAAGATGTATGCGACCATAGTTTGTGGTATTCAACATTGGCGCATTCGGCAGCTTCGTAGCATGTTACTTGTGCTATGTGTAGGCTGAAGGCAAGCTTGTGATTTGTCCTTTGAAATTTACCTTAATTCAGCATGCAATACAAGAAGATCTCTTGACAAAAAGGATTTTTTGTGCTGTCCCCAACTATGGAAGCAAAAACATTTAGGATGTGCTCTGAGATGGGTTGTTCGTCTATTACGAATAATGCCTTTCACAAGCGCCTAGAAGCAATGCGGTGTGTGCTATACAAACATACAACAAACAAAAAAATGCACTGAAAGCGAGCATGAAACAAAAGTAAGCAAGATAGATTTTAGCATATACAAATTGGAGCGGTTTATTGACATAACCGGTTGTATTTCAAGAGGCAAGAGCCGCACACTTTAGGAGAAATCATCTATACACCTGTATGTTTTAATACATCGTGCCCTGGGTACTGAGAGAGAGGGAGGCTGTAATCCTTGGCAAATATTTGCACTAGCTCAGTCACAAAAGAGCCTGCTTGACATCCCAGCTCCTGAGGCAGCTCCTCACAGTCATCAGTCGTACACAAGCCTTCGCATTAACGAGAGTTTGAGCTATTGGCATTGTAAATGACAATGCCTTTTATTTATGTTTTAGTTTTTAAAACATAAATAAAAGGCATTGTCATTTACGATGCCAATAGCATAACTCACGTAAATGCGAGACCTATTGCATTGCAAATGCTTGTTTTTTTATCAGCTAGGGAGAAAACAACCTGCGTAATGTTTGTATATTGCCTTGTGAACTATCTTCTCACCTGTATATTGTGTCTTAAATATAGTTAGCAAAAATATTGTCTTATTGGGTGCGTATTTTCTATTGACTCCAGTGCCACATGATATTTAGCTCATATTTCTTTTATGTACGATCCTATTTTCACTATGATATTCTGGTATTGCACTGTGAAGCAGTCCCTCTGGTAATGTACTTAAATTATGTACTTAAATTATCAGTGAAGTTCTTCTGTGATCCTGTAGTCTTGTGAGAAGCACAAAGAGCTTAGATGCTCTGTAGCAATGACTGCCATGTGGTAAAAAAGGGAAATGGGATGACAAGTGGGCTGTTCTTTGACAAAGATCTCAGTTGATGTGATCCAGGGATAACATAGTTTTCTTATGTTTGTTCAACTGGTTATATTATTTTTATTTTGCCTAGGCTCTTTTTGATACACTAAGATTACTCTGTACCCTAGGGAAGATGCATGGGACTTAGAAATTCAGGGAGGACTTTTTGCACTTATTCATTGGTCCCACTATGCCATTTTTCATCTTCCCAACAGCTAGCTTTCGTTGGTTGTTTGCAGTGTTGCTAGTGCATCTGCATAGTTGCTGTTACCATCTTGTGTTTTGTAACACCTTAATTGGTGTGACTGACTGGATTGCCAAACTCTGGGAGTTTCGGCTTCGGAATCCGTGACTAAGCCTCGTATGTGCAATATCTTCTGTCAAGTGCAGTTAATCACTGTGCCCCACCCCGTCACATATGTTTTTGATGAGTTGTGAGGAACCAACCAGAGCAAATTACTCTAGCCCAACTGACAGTGTCCTAATTTTAAGCAAATTTCACTCTCCAGTCTGTCTCCGGGAAAACAATTTGCAATATTATTGTGCGCCCAGAAAAAATATTAAGCATGCTTAATGTTCTAAAGCAATACAACTTTAAAATGGGTGGGGCAGAAAGATGGGATTTATGAGGAAGTTGCCATTGTATAAGTGATATTTTCGAAAAGGTTAAGATGATGCCTTTTTGCCTTGTATAATGACTGAAAATTGTTATTGACCGGAGGGATGTGGGCTAATGTAGACCTGGGAGCTATGCAAATAATGTGGCTGCCATGCTTCACTTTTTACCAGAATATTGTTTTGATGGGATGTGATTTTGAAACTTTTAGATTGATATTATGATTTCAGAGTCCTTTTAACAACGATCGTGTCTATGGATTCTATTTAATTGCAAAATATGACACTGCTCTTTTCTGTTTATACACCGAGTAGGCACTGGAAGTAAAAGTTAAAATTGCAGACTAACGTAGCACGGTTTGAAGGTGGACCTGTGCAACTAAGGGAGACAGCCATGTGTATGCGGAGACTACTGGTGTTGTGCTGAAGGGTGGCGATATTGCATACCTGGTGGGGGACTGTGTGGTAGTTGTGGTGGTTTTATATTGTAACCTTTGCGTAGATCTTGATACCATTGTGTTTCTAGAACTTCTAGCTCGAGAATACTCTGCTTGCTATGGGGGGGTGTGGGGAGTGTATGTTTGTAATTTAATGTAGATGGGTAGCACTGGTTGGCACAGTCTGACAGCATATTGAAGGCGTGCTCAACTTGCTTCGTTGCAGGCTTTTTGCTTGTTAAAAACATTTCAGTGACATGGAAAGATGCTGGGTGTAGTGCACTCTGACATTATGTTCCATCTCGAGTTGCTCATCACTATTGAATTGATCATTGATATGTACAGGGATACGCTTGTCAGACCCTCCAAGTCAAGTGTTTGGTAACAGACAGGCCTTATTGCTTTTGAAACTCCATTGTCTGAAGGTATGTTAGTCTTTCTGGAAGAATGTTCCAGACCTTGGATGTCTTTACTGCAAAGAAGGTCCCACCAGTGTGGGAAATATTAGAGTCTGACCTTTCTGGAATTTACGTTTCTTTTTAGGTGGTAAGCATGGAATTGTGTTGTTAGAAGAGTGCTCTAGTGCCATAAATCAGCTATGCAGACTTATTTGAAGAAGATGTTTTGTCATTGAAGAACTGAGGTGGTAAAATTACTGATGCATATGTGTGGAACAGAGGTTTTCAAACTGAGGATGTGCCCACACCTTTCAGCTTTGTAGCTGCATTCCTGGTAATGCTAATGCCATCACTGTGTAGTGGAAAATAGTGGTTTGTGTATTTATTGTGCTACGAGGTCCCAGCCTGTGTAAGAAATCACTGTGAAATTGTCATTACTAATATCTATATACTTTAGTAATAAGTAATCAGACTAGACCTAGAAATATTTTTATAAGCGTCCATTCAAAGGGCGCACTCCACAACTCAGCTGTTAGCACCTTCACATTACCTCTCAAGAAGAATAAGGGACTGATTGCAATCTTGGCGGCTAGGATATCCGTCCGCCATATTACATTTTCCATTATATCCTGTGGAACTTGTAATGCAGCGGAAGCCCCCTGTAAAGGAGGGTTATTATTTATATATATATATCTCTATCCCAGGGGCTTCTTATATATAAATATATATGTCCTCCTCGCTGTCGCCAGTAGGTAGTTCTAGTTACAACCAAAGTTTCCATAGGAAAAGCAATTTTTGTTTTGCAAATAACTCTGACGCCGCTTGATGAATCTTCACGAAATTTTGAGAAAACGACCCCTTTTTAATTCAGTTGCTGTTGAAAGTTTCAAGGTGATCCATCAAACGGGGGCGAGGAAAAAGGGGGTCCCAAAACGTGTTTTCCCTATGTTATGTTTATGGGGGTTTTCCTTTTTTTTTATTTTTTTTTATTTTTTTTAATAAGACTACAGCCCGAATCTCTGAGCAGAATTACACCAAATTTGGCTGAAAGCTAGATCTTGGTTCTGAAAATGTGCTGTTTGTGATTTGGTGTAAATCTGTTAAGTAGTTTCTGGGATATTTAAATTAAAAAAATATAGATGTCTGGTCGCCCAAAATCCTACTGAAATTTGATTGGCTGCCAACACTTCAACCAAGAAAAGTGGGCAGCCATCTTGGGACTCGGTAGAACCGAGTCCAACAAAAAATATGTTTTAAAAAAGGGGGCATGGTAGAAACAGCCTGATCACCTAGGCCTCATGGGAAGTGTCACCGGGACCCCGCAGGTCCCAAAAATTATTTTTGCAAAACAATTTTGGCAGGAACCACGCAAATAAAATAAAAAAAGCACAGCCTCCCATGCTTAATTCGTTATATGCCCCTGGGTGGGCCAGGTCCCGGGAAGGGGGAATTGTTTTTTATAATGGAGGGTAGGCGCACAGGCCCTCCCTCCTGGGGCTCATTATGCCCCAGGGAACACCACCTCCCTGCGGCTTTATTGCTGGAGGCCTGTATGGCCTCCCCCGCTGCCCTGGGGACCACATCCTCCCCAGGGATTATTTACTTTTAAATGGGGGTGGGCCCTCTCGGAACCCCAGCCCTGGGGACTGCTACCTCCCCAGGGCTTTAATGTAAATTATTGCGAGAGGGGGCCTTCAGGGTCCCCGTCAAAGGCAGTGGGTGCCCTAAGTGGGACCAGGGGGATGGGGTCCCCGGGGCCAAAGTCAACCCTGGAGGGGGGGCTACGCGCCCCCCCCCCCCCCTGTTATCTAAATTAATGAGAAAAAATAAAGGGCAGGTCCCAGGGGAAGTGGTCACCAGGGCCATGATCAGCCCAGGGAAGGGCCGCCATGTGCCCCCCCCCTTCTTTTAGTAAAGAAAAAAGAAACACCAGGGATGGGGTCCCTGGGGCCGTAATCCGCCCGGGGGGGGGCACACAGCCCCCTCCCCATTTTCAAAACCCCTGACCACGTGGGATGGGGTCCCTGTGGCCAAATATAATTTAAAAAGAAAAAAATAATATTCTACCGGCTCGCTGCCGGATGCCTTGCCCCCTTACTGTACCAATCTGCAATTGCGCCTCCTGGCACGCTGCTGGTGGAGGGATGAAGTCCCCTTGGTTGCTGAGGGTCCTTGTGGGACAACAAGACCTCCTGTTACCTCCAGTAAGTCCCACACAGTAGGATTGCTAAGAGGTTGTTGGAGGCCACGCCCCCTTCCTCCACCACTCTGCAAACACGCCTCTCGGCGCACTGCTGATGGGGGGGGGCTGAGTCTCCATTGCCTCCTGAGTGCCTCAGGACTAAAGTGGACTTCTCCCCTCAACCAGTAGTGCATCAGGAGGTGTGCTTGCAGAGTGGTGGAGAAAGGGGGCGTGGCCTCCAACAACCTCTTAGCAATCCAGCTGTGTGGGACCTACTGGAGGTAACAGGAGGGATAGGTGGCCCCCAAGGACCCTCAGGAGTAAAGTGGACTCCATCCCCTAACCAGTAGTGCGTCTGGAGATGCGTTTGCAGAGTGATGAAAAAAGGGGAGCTCGGCCTCCAAAGACATCTCTGCAATCCCATTGTGTGGAACTTACTGGAGATGACAGGAGGAGTTGTTTGTGGGCCAACTACCCATCCTGTTACCTGTAACTCTGCGGAATTGCTGAGAGGTCTTCGTGGCCCGCCCCCTTTCTCTACCACTCTGCAAATACGCCTCCTGGTGCACTACTAGTCGGGGATGAAGTCCCCTGGCTGCTGAGGGTCCTTGGGAGTGAAACAACCCCTCCTTTTGCCTCCAATAAGTTCCACACAGTGGGATTGCTAAGTGGTCTGCGGAGGCCACGCCCCCTTTTGTTAAATGGTAGCGGCAGTCGTAGTCGATAACCTTTCAAGTATTGCCCGGCGGTAATCGCCTCTTATACCATTCGATGCTAAACCAATAAAGAGGCAGGCGCCGGAGACTGGAAGGCAGGAAACAAAGTTTTATTCCGTCGGAGTGGAACACATCAGATCAGACAGCGAGGTATCGTTACGAGGTGCTCTAACTGCATCTCTGAGGCCTGGCCTCTTATACACAGGTTTATGACTTTATTGCAGGTTTATCATACATGGCACATTCTTGAGATTGTTTTGATACATGAAAGAACATCCTCGGAATCCCCACTTCGAGCTCGTTCCCATACATATCTATAGTGGAAGTCCCCACCCCACCCACAGTAGGAGATGGCTATCACACAGCTGGACATTCCGCCAATTCCCGGGGGTGTGTGCGACCAGTCGGGTCTCAGGGGGTGGGGGGCCTTGATCTACTGTAATCCCTTTGATGTGGGGTGTTTCCCTTACAGTAGGGGCAATAAACTGTATCCGCAGGGCTAGGTGATGGCCTGGGATCGGTTCGGACAATGGGGCGCAGAGGAAGGGGGTTATCAAAGAGATGCATGACCATGTATGGGATGTCGGTCAGGCGTGGGATGTGGTTCCATGGCAGGGTCGCGCAGAAGGAGAGGGTTTATGGCCCGTGTATGAGAGAGCGGGGGTGGCCGGCGCGCGCGGGAATGCTTGCAGCGCCAGGGGGACGCGCTGGTGATCGGTAATGAGCAGGGAGAGACCAGGGTGCCTAAAATGGCTGCCGTGCGCTTTCCTGTGTGTCGTGCTGGGGAGAGGCAAGATGGCGCAGATGATGTTCAGTTGTAAACTAAATTTCCACAGTCCTCCCTTTTAACATATCTCGCCAGCTTGCCTGGCCGACATTCACCTTCGTTAACCTTTTAGCCATACCACCGTAAATATTTTTCATGCATTCCTTAAAAGTACAGAGTCTTTAGGACAGGCAGGAGCAATTTGACACAATTGTACATAGTTACATGTAGTTGGCGTGACAGTTGATGGCGTAGCGTATACAGAATTTCATTGGAACACACACTTGATACTTGAAAAAGGTTCGGTAAAACAAGGGATAATTACGCCCATTTACTTAAGGTCTAGACTTCGCGTGGATCAAGCTAAACGGCATAGTCATGTGTACGGTTGATGTTACACAAATGTCGTTATACAAAGTTAGAGTTTCTTAACTTATCAGTGTACAGTTGGGAGTGATTGATGCAATATCATGAAAACTCGATTGGAAGATAGTCAATATAAAAGCGGTTGGGAGAGGAATTCAACTTAACATGAGTTACAGTCAGGGAAGGGAGTTCTTCTTTCCAGTGTCCTATTATAACGAGCCATCACTGGTAAGCTCTTATTGTTCCTCTTCTTTTGTTGGCACTGTTGAGCACCGGCGGTGGAGCTAAGGTCCAGCTCAAATCCGAGTTTTCACGTAGCAGGGTGTGACCATTCGTTGTTCTCGGATCACAGTCCTGTTCCCTAACACATTTTATCATAGGTACTTTGAGACGGGGTACCTGCTTTTTGTTCTTCTGTTGTTAAGTCAAATTCAAAATCCATATAAAAGAGAGAGAGAGAGAGAGAAGGGGTGTGGCGTGCTTTGGGATGCCGAGGGGGTGGAGTGGGATCGGATCAAAAAGCGGACCAAGGAGAGCAGAATCTTTCAGCACTGGGCCCATCAATCGGGCCCGACGGGTTAAGACTTCAGGCACGTTGGTCAGCGAGCAGGGGGCCTCGAGATAGCCCTTCGTTCTATCGCTTATCATACTGATAATGGTGCCTCGTCTCACGCCCTTTTTGCTTCGTTGTTTCCCCTTTGGTCGATGCCATAGATGTTCCATGGTCCGCGGCCAGGCTGTGCGTCACGTCCGACCCCTCTCTTCCGATGGCCGCAGGTTATCTTTGAATGAGTACAAGAAACAAAATCTTAGAGAGTTGGCAGGGAAGACATTTACACACTTCATCCTCTCTCCCAACCACTGAGTAGTTGGGGAAATGCTTTTATCGGTTGCTGTATGATTGATGTCTATTAACTCTTATGTCAGTGTGTGTTACCAATTCATTAATCATTGCTGTGGTGCAGGTTTCTGTGGGTGTTCCTGTCCATCGTCTGGCCTGCTAGGTGTCGATTCCTGTGCCCTATAATCGTTGCAGGAAGCCTGACCTCTGTCAACTTTCTGGTCTATCAAAAATTCGAACCGGCTTCTCCGGTAGAGACTCGTTCATCTTAACACAAGTTCTGTTAATACACATTTTCCTCCGAGGACTGCTAAGTTTATGAAAAAAGTGCGAGGTGCTACTGTCATGGGTTCACAGGTATCTATTTCGGGGAGGGACATAAGCTAAACATTTTTCTTGCTGGAGACAATAGGTAACCCCCATCAGCTTAGGTAATGTACCTTTAGAGAACAAAGTCATCAGTTGATTTGCTCGAAATACTCTGGGACGGCTAGTACAGAGCTGGGGTGATTCTGGGAGGACGGGTGCTTGGACATTCTAGTTCGGAACAATTGGGCGGGGGCAGTTCTGGGTGGTGGAGGTGGTGTCGTTAAAGCTCTAAAAAACAAAAACCACTGACATATAGTCCCCGTGATGAGGGCCAGATTGGGAGACATCAGTCGTCTTACCTGTCCTTTCCTTCTCAGCCAATTAAATTCAACATTTTGCAGAAAGGAGAGGTAGTAACGTGGTAAAGTACGGTCGTTTTTGTTTCTGTCAATTTGTTCGAACACTGCCGTGTTCGAGGCCAATTATACACATACTGAGGAGGCATGTGTCGTTAATTTGTTAAAAAAAAAAGAGAAAGAGGGCAAGAAAGCCTTCAGCGAGGGAGGGAGAGAGAGTAAGAGAGAGTAAGAGAGTAAGAGAGAGAGAGACACATGCGTACGATAATAGGCTACTTGGTGCACACACAACATTGGAGTAGCATGGGTCAGTTCTATGTAAGAAAACACAAGCGGGGGAAAGACATAAATTCGGTGATCACGTACACACAAATACTGGATAGGGCGTGACAGTACATACATCAAGCGCAGAATCTTAAGACGGAGATACGGGGCTACGTTGAGTATGGGGACCTCTCCTTTTCTGTCCTCTTTCCTATGCATGCTGCGTATTTTCAGTATTTTTGTAGTTTATCTTGGGGGGGGGGGGGGGGGGGGGTGTCGGACCTTTTACTTCCCTCCCTTTGATTGCTAGACAAGCACTTTAATCATACGATGACGCTCTCTTCAAGCGACCCAAGCATGAAATGCATACACATTCATACCGTATAATCGTAGCACACACGCACAATCATACCATACAGTTTTTCATGTTCCCAATGGTGGTCTGCACTTTGCGCACTATCCCACAACGTTTGTCTATGTTTTTCCCTATATTGAACACGGTGCGGTCCATGTCCACTCCATTCTTCAGTCGGAACTTCGTCGTGACCTATAGAGAGGGAAAAGAGGGGGGGTCTGCAGTATTCAAAGTACATTAGCGCGCGTTAGGCACGAAAAAGTTCTACTTACCACGTACCAGGCTAGCCGCAGGAGTGGGTAATACCACAGACCATTTATTTTTATTTTTTTTCTTCCGAAACAAAGATGCTCTATTTCATTCATCTCCTAAATTCGGGTTCCCTGGTCGTACATGTATTTCTCAATCGGTCGTATATTATGGTGCAAGATACCATACCTTGCATTCGGCATATACCTTGAGCTATAGTCGACCATTTTCTGACAACTCTTGGAAAAAAGACAGGTGTGACGGGTACAAATTCCGTTAATCAAAAAGATTCGGGCAAAAGGGGGTCTGCATTATCTGTTTTCTATTGCTTGGGAGTAACAATCATTTATTAAAAAAAAAACTTTACCAACCTAGATGATTTGTCATGACACTGATTCCGTAATTCCTTTAAGAAGCCCTTTATTTAAAACAATGTCAGTATACAAATACGGGCCTACAACCGTTCAGGCCGGCCACGGTGTGAGAGGCGTCTCGGCGCCATTTTGGGGCGAGGTCGGGTGGGTCCAATGCACAGTCTAAGTCTTTCCACTAACTAGCTGCCGGACCAGAATCCCCTTCGGTAGTTCGAGAACTTTTCGTCAGCGTCAGCTTGCGTCAGCATGGCGTCACCGCGGTCTTGTAGCGATGCCTTGGTCCGTCCTTGGGGCGGGACAGCAGGCGGGTTCTTCCGCCGTCGCCCTGAATCGGTCTTTCTTTTACGGCACCAAAACGGAGGCAAGATGGCTGCCGCCCGGGGCAAGGACAAATGTGGAATAATCAAGCAAATAGCGGCGATTGCCCCCACCGGAGGTCCACGGGAGTCGAGTGTCAATGACTCCCGCAGAATCTGCAAAAGCTGAGAGGGTGTTTTTCAAGGGTGGGGGCCCACGCCAGAGCAGACAAGCTTCCGAGTCCAGGGCCGTCTTTCGGTGGGCCAGGCCTGGATTCGAAGAACCGGCCGCCAGAGTCCAGAGGCAGCAGCAGCAGCAGCTCTTCGTTACAGCCACCGGGGTGGGTCCCTCGATCCCTCGGCTGCGGGGGCCCATTCGAGTGAAACGCTAATGGCAATCTTAGTGGATCCGCGCCTGAGTGGCTACCCGGCAGGCAAGACTTGAATGGCTGTCTTGCCGCGGCTGGTCGGTGAGTGCAGGGGCGCCTACTCATCTGGACGGCGAGTGAAATGTCTGGGTGCAACTCAGCTGGCCGGCGAAAGAAACGGCGGGGTGCAACTCAGCTGGCCGGCGAGTGAAACGTCAGGGTGCAACTCAGCTGGCCGGCGAGTAAAATGGCTGGGGTGCCCTCTTCTGCTGGCGAGCCTCCACCTGGGGAGGCGGGGGAGGCCCGTCCGCGTCGCTTCCCCCTGCCGGGGCACCCTTCGCTGCCGGTCGAGGCAGAGAATGGGAAGACCAATACAACATGGTGGACTCCATCTTGGCGCCGCCAGGGCCTCGGCGCTGCGTGTAGCCTCCGGCCTATTCGCACAATCGTCCGCCACTGATGTTGATGGATTTTTGCATGGCTTTTATAGCCCAAAGCCGACTAAACGGACCGCCCAAAACAGGCCAATGTTGCAACTTCGAGGAAGGAGAGGCGAGGACGGTGTCACGCGGACGTGAATGCTTTGGGATGGAGGTTGCAGCAGACTGTCATGTAAATAGTTGTTTAAAACGTGTTTTAACTTGTTCACCCTGTCGGAATGTTGTTATACCTATAAGTTATTAAAATGTTTTAATTATACTACTTTGTTGGGGTGTTGTACATATTTGCAATCTAGCAACGAGCACAAGGATGTTACTGTGTAATCGGAAAAATGGCATAGTCCAATTGTGCGTGATTCTAGTCCGGTTCGGTGACGTCGATGGTGGGTATCAGCAGGCTTCCGGTTGTGCAGGATTTTTTTGTGTTTACTGGGCGGGGTGGGTGGTAGGGCAGACATGTTTAGGCAGCGAGAGCGACGGAGCCGAGTTACCTTGTGGCCGTCTTGACCGTGAGTTTGGCTCCTTCCCCTAGTTTCATATATCCCACAAAGGGCTATTTCCTAGTGTTTCTTTTAGTTTTGTAGGGTCAAAAAGGATCCCACCAGTGGCCACTGACTCTCGGGGTCCCCCTTTGTATATTTATGCCATAGCTTGCTATAAGCTACGGCGACTAGTCCATATTTAGTGAACATGTCCTGATTAGGGGTGCCTTCCAGTGGAGCCGGATGGTCCACCTCTAATAAGCGGTCCGGGCAGAACCAACTACCAATCAGTGGGGAGAAGATAGGCATGACGGGTTACAACGGGGACAAAAGTCAGCACTACCTATCTTTTCACTGCTTGCAAAGACTAGACAGAATATCTCTATTCCTCGTTATTTGTAAGCAGAGAATACCTCCAAAGAACCAATATCGAACAACTAGTGTTCGGACAATCAATCAATGGGGAGATAAAGATAGGCACGACGGGTTACAATGGGGACAAAAGTCTGCGTTACCTACCCTTCACTATCTGCAAAGGGGGAGAGAGAGAGAGAGAGTATTTCTACTCCTCCCCGTTTGTAGACAGCGAATATCTCAAAGAGAACAATCAATAAGCAATACTAGTATTTTTCAATCAATCAATCAATCGTTTCGCAATTTGTCGTGTTTCACGACCTTACCCGGACCGCGTGGACAGTTTCTCGTCTTCCGCCTCCAGCGCCCGATCGTCCTCTACTCTCCGTATTTGCCGCGGCACTCCTGATGGTTCCCAGTCAGGACCGTAGTTCACTCGAGAGAGAGGTCTGCTCAGAACCAGTGAAGTTCGGATGATCGGCTGCCAGACGAGGGTCTATCAGGCAGGAGCTCTCCCGATCGTTGCAGTCGTTCACTCTGTCGTCGGGACCTCTCCCACTGGATCCACGTGTCGCTGATGGGCCCCACGCTTGGGACGCCAATTGTTAAATGGTAGCGGCAGTCGTAGTCGATAACCTTTCAAGTATTGCCCGGCGGTAATCGCCTCTTATACCATTCGATGCTAAACCAATAAAGAGGCAGGTGCCGGAGACTGGAAGGCAGGAAACAAAGTTTTATTCCGTCGGAGTGGAACACATCAGATCAGACAGCGAGGTATAGTCACGAGGTGCTCTAACTGCATCTCTGAGGCCTGGCCTCTTATACACAGGTTTATGACTTTATTGCAGGTTTATCATACATTCTTGAGATTGTTTTGATACATGAAAGAACATCCTCGGAATCCCCACTTCGAGCTCGTTCCCACACATATCTATAGTGGAAGTCCCCACCCCACCCACAGTAGGAGATGGCTATCACACAGCTGGACATTCCGCCAATTCCCGGGGGTGTGTGCGACCGGTCGGGTCTCAGGGGGTGGGGGGCCTTGATCTACTGTAATCCCTTTGATGTGGGGTGTTTCCCTTACAGTAGGGGCAATAAACTGTATCCGCAGGGCTAGGTGATGGCCTGGGATCGGTTCGGACAATGGGGCGCAGAGGAAGGGGGCTATCAAGAGATGCATGACCATGTATGGGATGTCGGTCAGGCGTGGGATGTGGTTCCATGGCAGGGTCGCGCAGAAGGAGAGGGTTTATGGCCCGTGTATGAGAGAGCGGGGGTGGCCGGCGCGCGGGGGAATGCTTGCAGCGCCAGGGGGACGCGCTGGTGATCGGTAATGAGCAGGGAGAGACCAGGGTGCCTAAAATGGCTGCCGTGCGCTTTCCTGTGTGTCGTGCTGGGGAGAGGCAAGATGGCGCAGATGATGTTCAGTTGTAAACTAAATTTCCACACTTTCTACACCACTCTGCAAACCTGTCTCCTGGTGCACTACTGGTTGGGGAAGGAAGTCCTCTTGGATGCTGGGGGACCTTGGGGGCCAAGAAGCCCTCCAGGTACTTTTTGTTAGTCCAACACAGCAGGATTTCTGAGAGCTGGTCAGAGGCCCTGCCCTCTTTCTCCACCACTCTGCAAATGTCATTATTACTTAATTAAAAAAATTAGAAATTTACTGATAAAAATGAAAGATTACAGAGCTATTCTAGTTAGTCTCAAGTGTCACTCGTACAAAACTGATGAGATTCAGCAGTTATAGATAGCTGAGCTAACTATAACTCGCACCACCACAATGCACTGCTTATGACCTCACATTTTGAATCTCTCATTTTTTTTTGTTGAATATTTTTATTGGCATTTAAACACTCGGAAAACAGTACAATCAACGACTATCCCCTGTCAGGGCATGTCAATATACAATTTCCATCGCATAAATTTCCCAGCTATGAGTCAACAGTACATGGGTAAATCGTTGCCCCCCCCCCTAGTCACCCTGCAGGATAATCCTTAGAGGCCCGCCCCCTGGCGTCCCCCCGTAGGCATAGTATATACTTGCAGGGCGCGGGGTCCCCACACAGATGGTACCCCCATGTAATTGGAGCCGCCAAATAAAGTTCAAACTTCAAACAACCACCCCCTACGATGACCCTCCCCCCAACCACCCCCCCTACACCCACCCCCCCCCCTCCGGCATGACTACTTGACAGGATACCTGATGATACATTGAAGACGAGGACTCTACGTCTCTTTGAATCTCTCATGACCTGGCCAGTGATATCACTGATGACATTTCAAATAACATCACTGAGTTGCAGTGAATATATATATATATATATATATATATATATATATATATATATATATATATATATACGGTCGCCAGTAGATAGTTATAGTTAGGATCGTGTTTCCATAGGAAATATCAAAATTCTATTTTGAATAACTTTGGCACCGGTTGACGAATCCTCGCGAAATTTTCAAAACTAATGGGGCGCTCCGTTCAGCTCCTACCCTGAAAGTCTCGGGGTGATTCGTCAAGCAGGGGCCGAGAAAAAGGGGGGGGGTCCTAAAACGCGTTTTCCCCATGTATTTTTCCATAGGACCTTTAGACACAGCTACAGCCCGAACGGCTGAACTGAATTACTTGAAATTTGGCAGAGAGGTAGCCATAAGGTCAAGGAAGTGCCTTTCGCAGGTCTGGTGTAAATCTGTTCAGTATTTCCTGAGAAAATAGCATTTAAAAGCATATCAATATCTATACGCGCGCAGGATGCGCGCACAGTGCAAGCCCTGTGCGCGCACCCTGCCGTGCGCGAGCGTAATTCTGATTGGTTGTTAGATGTCAGTAAACATTCGAATCGGTCGAAATCAGGAAGTGTCGGCCGCCATTTTGTCTGTCGCACTGAAAAGGAAAGGTGGAGACCATGAATAGGGGGCAGGGTAGGGAGTTCTTGACCCCCTAGCCATTGTAAGGGGGTCACAGTAGGAGCACGAAGGGGAAAAAAAAAGATTTTCCTTTTTTGTTTTAAAAACATCGCGAGGTGCGCGCACTCTGCGGGCACCCGAAAAAAAACATTAAAAAAAATAGAAATAAAAATCACGTTTAAGTGTTTAGATATTAGGTGGCTCTAAAAAAGAGCCCTTGTGTTTATTGAGTGTTTTTCGGTACCTACAAGTAAGTACCGATGCACAGTCTAAAGTTCAAGAGGAAGACTCTGTTCCCTTCATCATTGAAATGTACACCGTCTCCTCTATAAATGTCTTGCATGTTGTAACGCAAGTTGTTGTGGTATATAGAACCCATACCATAGTCTCTGAGGAAAGCAGAAACAGACTTATTGACGTGCTTTCTTGCTTTGTCAATTTGCGGACAAAATTGGTTGGACCAGTTCCACTTTTGCCTTTGGCATATATTAGAATATACAAAGGCAGTTTGTGGAAAAAGTGACATCAATTGCAGAAAAGTGTCCTTAATAAGCATTTCCAGACCTACCCCAGTTAAAGTGCCTAGGTCATTTCCACCACAGTGCACAATTATAAGGTTAGGCTGTGGGAGATGTAGAAAGGATTTCACCAAAGGCATTAATTGGTGCCACTTTAACCCTCTCTGACCAATCCATTTAATGTCTACATTTGGCAAAGCAAGGTCTTTCACAATACCTCTTTTTTCTGCATACTTTTCACTCCAGAAGACATAGCTATGACCTACAATCCACACTGTGAACATCTTCCAAGGAGAACAGGATTCACTCAGGAGGTGTCTTTCAGTAGAATGGCAATATGAAAAGAAAGACAGTTGAAAAATGGAGGCATACATACTTTTTTTAAATAAAAAGAACTCATTGGCTGATTCAAACCATTTTACAGTTAAAACTAGGCTGTATGTTTACATTTTTAAAAAGCATGTTTTGGATTGGTACAGAAAAATGTGTTCCCACTGAAAATTACTTTGGATTTGCTGGTAGGTTTGAAAAGTCAAGCACTCTTGCTCTTTGGATTTGAAACATTGTGTGCTGAACTTCTGACCTCTCTGCTCACACCTGTGTTCCATGAGCTGTTGCTATGGTAGCAGGCAGAAGTCATGTTGGGGGAAGGGATGATTTGGAAAGGGGTTGAAAGTTGCAACCAATAGAATTGTGTGATTCCATTTGAAAAAATGTGGGAAGGACTGTGATTTTACATTAACATGTATATGTGGGAAAAAAGAGAGGGAAAAATTGCCATTTACTGGTTGTGGAGAGAGGAGAGAGGTGTACAGCTCTGAGATTCTGGCTCTGATAATCTGCTGTTTGAGTGCCACATTTCTTTCTCAACTAATTAATTTTAAAGGTGAGTTATGAGTTTGAGAGGGGAAGTATGTGGTGTATTTTGATATAAATAATAGAATTGTCATTCTTGTTTTAAAGTTGTGTTTTACATTTTGTGATTTAGGAGAAATGTAACTGTCTTGAACTAGTAAGATATTATGGAGTATGTCTTAACTGTAAGTTAAGGTGTACTGGTATCACTGAGGAATACTGTTTTGTGCCTAGAATCACATCAGGAGTCTGTGTGCACACAGGATTTGTTGTCAGAGATTTAATTTGTGTTGCTCTAGTTCTGTTAGCCTTGCACTCGCAGAAAAGCGGCAGTTTGTTTGCTTAAAGTGTGATGGTTAGCATTCAGCAGAAATTAGTTACTCACAAAAAAGAGGCAAATGCAAACACATTTGAAAATAGCATGGTACATTTTCCTACCACTTCAAAAGTGGTGTTTCACATTGTATGTTAAGGAAGATATTTAAGTGCCTTGAACATGTTAGATATTATGGAGTATGTCTTCACTATAAGTTAAGGTGTACTGGTATCACCCAGGAATACTGTTTTCTGCCTAGAATCACACCATGACACAGTGTGCACACAGGAATTGTTATCAGAGATTTAATTTGTGTTGGTCTTGCTCTATTACCCTTGCACTTGCAGGAAAGGGGCAGCTTGTTTTTTGTAATACATGGTCATGGTGTCAAGGAGGTGTTAGGACATGTGCTCTCTTCTGTTTGTCTAAAATATAAGAAAAAAGTGTCCGGCTGTCACAGTAATTTTCACTTACTCCACCACAGTGCTAAATGTGCTTTCAAATTGCCAAAGAAAATATCGCTTGTGCCTAGAATCACACCATGAGTCTGTGTGCACACAGGAATTGTTGTCTGAGATTTAATTTGTGTTGCTGTTGTTTTGTAAAACTTGCACTTTTAAGAAAGGGCAGTTTCTTTTTTTCAAGTGTGTTGCTTAGCACTCAGCAGAAATCACTATCTGAAAAGTGTGTGGCAAATGAAAATACATTTGAAAATAGCATGGTACTTTTTCCTACCAATTTAAAAGTTGTGTTTTACATTTCATGTTAAGGAAGATATTTAAGTGCCTTGAACTTGAAAGATATTATGGAGTATGTCTTCACCATAAGTTAAGGTGTACTGGTATGACCCAGGAATACTGTTTTCTGTCTAGAATCCCACCATGAGACAACATGCACACAGGAATTGTAGTCAGAGATTTAATTTGTGTTTCCGTTGTTCTGTAAAACTTGCACTTTCAGGAAAGGGCCTGGTATCACCCAGGAATACTGTTTTGTGCCTAGAATCACACCATGAGACAGTGTGCACACAGGAATTGTTGTCAGATTTTATTTGTGCTGCTGTTGTTCTGTAAAACTTGCACTCGCAGGAAAAGGGCAGCTTGTTTTGTTCAAATGTGTTGGTTAGTATTCAGCAGAAATCACTATCAGAAAAATGAGAGGTATTTGGTAACACATTTCAAATCAACAGGGTAGATTGTCCTTCCACTCCTGCAATGGGTGAGGTAGTTCCTACATGTACAAAACTCCAATTAACCTTTACCAAACATGTACTCTTACACACATCTGCAGTCTTCATGCACTTGTAAAAGTCTCCATGCAGATCTCTCTTGCAACTGACAATATACAGTCTCCAGAAACACACTGTTTGCACACATGCAGCAGCTTCTCCTACACTCCCATGCATAATACTCAGCTCTGTGTTGTGTTTCAGATAGCAGTGTGTAACGCAAACAGATTGAATGTCACTAAGGCTCTTTTCCTTTGCTCTACTCTAATCACTCACCCTGTAACACATGCTGATGGTCTCAAGTAGCTATTAGGACATGTGCTCTTTTTTGCCTCTCTAAAATATAAGGGAAATGTGTGAGGCTGTCTCAGTAATTATCACTTGCTCCATCCACAGTTCTAAATGTGGTTTCAAATTGCCAAAGGAAATATCGTTTTCTGCCTAGAATCACAGCATGAGTCTGTGTGGACAGAGGAATTGTCAGAGATTTTATTTGTGTTGCTGTTGTTCTGTAAAACTTGCACTTTCAGGAAAGGGCCAGCTTGTTTTGTTCAAATGTGTTGGTTAGTGCTCAGCAGAAATCACTATCAGAAAAATGAGAGGCAAATGGTAACACATTTCAAATCAACAGGGTAGATTGTCCTTCCACTCCTGCAATGGGTGAGATAGTTCCTACATGTACAAAACTCCAATTAACCTTTACCAAACATGTACTCTTACACACATATCTGCAGTGTTCATGCACTTGTAAAAGTCTCCATGCAGATCTCTCTTGCAACTGACAATACACAGTCTCCAGAAACACACTGTTTGCACACATGCAGCACTACTCCTACACTCCCATGCATAATACTCAGCTCTGTGTTGTGTTTCAGATAGCAGTGTGTAACGCAAACACATTCAACGTCACCAAGGCTCATTTCCTTTGCTCTACTCTAATCACTCACCCTGTAACACATGCTGATGGTCTCAAGTAGCTATTAGGACATGTGCTCTTTTTTGCCTCTCTAAAATATAAGGGAAATGTGTGAGGCTGTCTCAGTAATTATCACTTGCTCCATCCACAGTACTAAATGTGCTTTCAAATTACCAAAGGAAATATTGTTTTCTGCCTAGAATCACAGCATGAGTCTGTGTGCACACAGGAATTGTTGTCAGAGATTTAATTCATGTTTCTCTTGTTTTGTATGACTTGGACTCGTAGGAAAGGATCAGCTCATGTGATAGGATTTGAAAAGTTGAAAAAAAAAATTGTAATGAATTAAAATTACATAAAGGTATTTTTGTTTTTGTTTTTTGCAGGTATTGCTGAGCAACAGTGAAAAAATATAAAGATGGCTATAAAGTCAAGAAAGAGAAAAGAAACAACTATATTTGAAGACCACTGGTAAAAAAAAAATAGGAGGAGAAGCGTGTGTTGGAAAACAGAAAAAGTCTTCTGGTAAGCAAACTAAAGAATTTTTAAAAAATATCTTCCAAAAAAAAAATGATCGAAAGATAAATTCAAACAGTGTTTCAAGTACAATACAACAACAGAGTCGACAGCAAAAACAAAATGCTAATGTAGACTCAGAAGTAAGAAAGAGTGACTTAACACGGAAAATAGATTTTAAAAACATTCGTCGAAAAATGTTTCAGAGAAGAGTGATGTTAAATTTGCTAAAGGATGTGAAAAAATATAAGCAAAAAACCAAATTTTATAAGAAAAAGAAATTAATTGAAAGTATTGTTACCAAGGCATTAGAAATAAAAAAAAAAAATATTAATTTTAATTTTGAACAGGATACGTAGATTAGATAAATTAGTCAATGCAATGAAGTCACAAAGCAAAAGGAAAAGAGAAGTAAAAAAAAATAACTTTTGTAAAGTGTTCTTAGGAGAATGGAAGCATAGTTCAAGTACTGAACCATTTTTTAATGAAGAGAGTTATCTTCAAAGTAATAGTTTGTTGCATGCAGTTGACACCAATGGAAGAGCATATGAAGTTAAGGATGGTTGTGTAATGGAAAAGGAGAAAATTGTTCCAAGAAATGAGGAAGAAGTGATGGCTGATGAGGTTATGGGAAGACGTCCTAAAGCCCCAGTGTACCCTTGGAATTGTAGTAGTATTTGTACTGTGCGTCAGGAATCTATTGATAAATTACGTGACTTTCTAAGAGAATATAGTAAAAAGAGTGTTAAACAGAAAATTAAGGTGCTTCAAAGACTAGATCCATGCAGAGTGAGAGAGAATACTGGTTTGCAAGGACATTCTCTGGCTTGTCTATCTAGGAAAGTGTGTCAAAGTGTTTTTCACCATTTTAGGATGCTCGCTGTTCATCATACTGAAATGAGAAAGTTTGTGAGAACATTGTATTTTGCTAAAAGTCCAGCACTAAAGTTGAATGAGTTGAATAATGCTCTGTTCCGTGGATCTGTATCAGATGTAGTGAAGGTTACTGATGAGATTCAGTTTTGTTACTTTGGTCCAGAACAAGAAAGTGCAGAAAATGACACAGTTATTGATGAAAATGTGGAAGAGAATGTAGAACTTACTGTTAGTAAACATTTTGAAGATGAAATGACAAAATTTACTATCCTCTCTAATGAAAGACCAAATATTACTTGTATTTGTTGCCGGAGAAGCCATTACAAAATTCAAACAAGGAATGTTGATCTGTATAAAAAAAAAAAAAGTGAAAATGAAGATAATTATAAGTGGAAAGATTTTGCAACATATATATTTCTGGAAAATTGTTTTGATTTGGGTGAAGATCAGCGTATTTGTAAATACTGTTATAACAAGTTAGAAGAAAAGTACAAGAGTAAAGATCAATTCTACACAAAATGTCGATTTGGATTTCCACGACCTGTTCTTTCAAAAGGAAGAGTAAACAGTTTTATGTCAGCTGTGCGACATACTATTACAAGAAAATCGCCTAAGAATACTGTAGGAGAGTAGGGTCTGCTATCCTATGGTCACCCCAAATTTTTGCTTTTTGCTTCACTGGTTTTTGACATATTGAGGCTGTGGGCCTGCCAATCAGACCCCCAGCCTGCTGTTCTCTCTACTAAATTAAAACTTTGCACCCTAGGTGCATAACCAATTGGAAGTGGATCACCCTGTCAGCCCCTGTACCAGTGTACACTAGGTACCCAGGGCATTGGTGTACCCAAGGCCTGCCAGGGGCTGAAGCATGTATTATGCCACCCCAGGCTTGGCCTAACAATTTGACACAACTGGCTGATCACTCAGCTGGGGTTAGTTGGTGTAATCACCTCTTACTTAGGTGTAGTATACCTATACCTAACCTTAAAAGGGACACCTGGTAACCTATAGGTCACTCCTATGGCAGGCCTTAACAATCCTGAAGGCAGAGTGCTTGGTTCCATGTGAGATGGTGCTCTGGCATGAGCTGAGCCTGTCTGCAGTGGTCGGAACAACTTCCTTCTACTGTTTCCAGATATCGTCATACCATATACTCTTAAGTGCATTATGAACCTCGCGGTTAAATGCTATCTTTGGTTTGGCTTTATCAAAACATGTCGAGTAAGGTGTCATACGAATTGGAATACTAACCCCTCGCCAATTCTGGCGACGGGGTTAGCATTCCACCCTTCTAGAGGGACACGACATGTGCAGTACCTGAAACCCGGGTAAAATCAGACATAGCCTCAGCTCCACAAAATGGATGCTGCCACCACAGACACAAGTCTGCCCTCCTGCTGCTGGGAGTCCTTCCAGCTTGGGAGGTGTGGACAAAGGGTTTCCTGCCAGGGGGGGGTGCATGCACCACCCCAGACAGGATTTTGTGTATTTGTCAGGTAGGGCTTGAAAGAAACCAGACATGCCTGTGGCTCACAAGGAGCCTCGGTGCATATGCCAGTTCAAACCGGTCCTGGGGCACACCAGTCCCGGGCCTGGGGCGAACTGGACAAAGGATTGGGGGTGTAACCACCCCCCTTCCTGGTCCCACCCATAGGGAGGGACCTAGCAGGTAGTCCGGCCCCTAGAATCCACTTAAAGGTAGGAGCTGTGTCCTAAGACTTCAGACATCCTGGAATCAACTTGAAACTAAGAAGAAGACGGGAACTTCGACATTCTGCTGCACAGAAGACTGAAGGAAATCTCCCCTGTGGTCAGGGAGTGACCACCTTGCTAACGCAAGCACCATCCAGCGAATCAACGTCTGCTTTGCCGCCGCCTCCCGCCGGAGCCCGAGCCCAGAGACTGACAAGACCTGGACCTCCAGACCTCTCACCGCCCGATCCACAGTCCCTGAAAAGAGGAGACCCGTGGAGGCACCGAGACACGTGGAGCCAGCCATCTTGAAACGACCACGACAAGCTGACAAGTGCAACAACCGAGGCTCCCTCCAAGTTGTGCTTTGGGATCTGAGAAGCCCAACCCTCGAGCAGCATCTGCACCAAAGGTGAGCCCTCCAGCATCTCCACGATCTGCGTGGGGCCCTTCTGCATTTTGCCACTCGACGCGCCTAACCGGTTGCTGGCCCGCTGGCTAGTAGCCATCTTGGCGACGAACTTTACGAAATACACCGCTGGTCTGGTTGCTCCAGACTGGCCCTTGCTCCCCTCCAAAGGAGCAGTCCCTCTGACCTTGCTGGTCAGCTTATTTCATCTCCTACAACAATTGCTTTTGCCAAGGCTTGTTTGCTTCGATCAAGTCGCCGACACCGCCGACAGCGAGAGCCTGCGTGGGACAGCTCATGAACCGACTCCTGGACGTCGTCGACCTCCAGGGACCACGTGGCTGCAGAGACAAGCTACACCTTTCTTCCTGTTTGCACCCGACATTGCCTGGTACCCACCTGGTGCCACGCTGGTCACTGGCTAGTGACTGTGAACACTGTCCCCTCTGCTTACAGGTCTTCAACATCTCCGATCCACTCTTGGATCCACCGCATCTCTCCCGGACCGACCGCCTGCAGCATCTTTGTCTTCAGGCTCCACGGAACAGATAAAAGAAACCCGACGCACTTCGAGGCCTATGCACCCGCTTCCTGTGGGTGAGGTAAAGCTGGCACTCCTGTGCCCAAGTGTAGTATTACATCTCTAGTGCCTGTGTTCCAAATCTTGAGTTCCTAGTCCATCTGGAAGATCCTCTTTGCAGTCACTTTGTACTTTTTACGCACCCATTGAAACCTATGGGAGCACGCGTGTGACTATTTGCTCTGCACACGCCACCCGTGGACCTCCTGGTCACTAACTGAAGTTAGCTCCTTGTAGGCCCAGCGATTCTAGAGGCCCTAGGCCTTTTCCCTTTTCTGTTCGTGGTACTTGTACCACTATTTTAGTATATGGTTCGAGTAGCCACCAGGGCCTATCCATATAAAGTGCAACTTCTGTGTATTCTACTGTAATCTTGTTTGACGATTTGTGCTCCTGTGCTCATAAAGAGACTAGGGGTTACTTTGAGAAATAAATACATATATATTTTGAATACATATCTGTGTGGTGTCCTTTCATTGGTATAAAAGGGGGTTGCATTTGGTAAAACAGCTGGCTTAACACGCTTCACGAGTTTAGCCTCAAAGACTGCTTAGCCTACGCTACCACTAGGGCAGCTAGTCCGAAAAGGTTGACTTACAACCACACCATAAGGGTTGCTTGGCATGGTACAAGGTGGTCACTTTAACTAGTGAACATCATATACCAGGCCAACTTCTCACAAATACCTACAACCTAAGAAGAAAAGAGTCAAAATATATAAATGACTACAACCCAGTCATTTTATCCATGTGGAATGCTAACATGGATATACAGTATGTGGCTGACAATTCTATTGCTGTTGCTCGGTATCTTACATCACTAAATCTGAGAAAACGGAATTGAAGGAAATGTGGGAAGAGATTTCTCACGAGAAGACTGTCAGTAAGAAGCTATACAGTTTCAGTTTAAAGATGTTATCGCATCGAGAAATTGGATCCTACGAATGCTCAGATAGGTTATCATCTGCAAGTCTGTACTCGAAATCCAGAAGAATAATTTGGGTAAGTTTAGGCCTTGCAGGAATGCGAAATCGGGTACTGAAATCTATTCGAGAAATTTAATATTTAGCAGAGTTCGAACCAGAAAGTACAGACATTTTAAGAACAAACATGTTGGACACATATTACCCACAAAGAAGTCATCACCTTGAGAACATGTGTCTCTATGAAGTGCTGCAGAACTTCATTTTTAAACGGAATGCCACAGAAGATATCAACAATGGCAAATATAAAGTCAGTGGTGAGGAAGGATGTTTGGTGAAGCAAACAAAAGGAAGTTTGATAAATCACCGGAAGCTGAGTTGCGACACTCCTGACAAAAAGGAATTTTACAACTTGGCACTTTTGTAGCTGTTTAAACCATGGCGTTCAGAGGACGAACTACTTGGAGAAATCCAGAGTTATGAAGATTCCTTCAATGCTAGCAAAGACAGCATAGAATGCAGTACTTTCACAACTTATGTTCAAATGTTAAATGTAGAAATTGAACAAGAAGCAACAATTGCAGCTGAAGTAGCTAGAGACAGTTCTCAAGACAGTCAAAGTTCTGGGACATTCAGTCAAGATCCTCTAGGACAACCAGTCGTAGAAAATGAAGCAGCAATAGCCATGAATGAAGTGGAAACAGCTATGAATCAAGCTCAGGAAGATTTAGTAGACTTAACAAATTTGGAGCAGCAACTGAATGAAGAACTAAAACAAATTTATGAAGAAGTCAGGAAAAAAATTGAACACGGATTACTACATGAAAATAAAGAGTGCTCATGCACATCTTTCGAACCAATGAGAATGTATGTAAGTGGACAAGCTGGTACTGGAAAAAGTTTCTTAATTAATGTAATTAGAAGCTACCTACAGAAGAAAATGGATTCCACTTGTTACTGCTCCAACTGGGTTAGCAGCGTATAACATAAAAGGAGTTACCTTGCATCGTTTGCTAATGTTACCAGTAGAGCATGAGAACAAAATACAGTACCACAAACTAGCAGGAGAAGCATGCTTGGAAGTTTCAAGAGTATTGAAGAAATTGAAAGTAATCATTATTGATGAGGTAAGCATGGTATCAAACTTAATGCTTGCCTTTGTGCATTTAAGAATGCAGCAAAATCTGAAGACAGAGTATGACGTGTTATTTGGAGGAAAACACGTCATAGTTTTTGGGGATCTTTTGCAACTTACTCCAGTTAAAGGACAACCGGTATTCCATACTCTTACACATGAAGACACGAAAAAGTCGTTAGGAAGTATAGGTAATGTAAATATTTGGACATATTTTGAGTATAAGGAACTCATTACCAATATGGGGCAAGCCAATGATGAGGACTATGCAAGTATTCTGAAAGATATAAGAATTGGACTACTCACAGAACATGGCAGAAAAGCATTAGAGTCGATTGCTGAGTAATTTGTTTACAACAGAAGAAATAGTTCCAGAGAAAATATACAAGAAAATTGCTGAAAAAAATACTGTAATCTGCTTAAATCCAACACTACATGAATGCTCTGTATTCAATCAAGAACTTTTGAAATTGGAAAATGAAGAGATCATAAAACTGGAAGCTGTGGATAAAATTCAACATGAACGAATAGCTATTATATTGACAGGCAAATTGGCTACTAAATTGTATTCTCTGGAGAAAAACATTTCAAAAACAGCTGGTTTGGAAAAGAATCTTTGTGTGTATGAACTGTAGAGTAATTTTAAGACTCAATTTGGATGTAGGAAAAGGTTTAGTGAATGGAGCTATGGGTAAAGTTGTGGGTTTTGTAAAGTACCAGAAAAAAGATGGAATTGAATTCTTAAAAATAAAATTTGATCAGATTGAAGAGGTTAAAGTCATTAGTCGTTGTTCAGTTCGTTTTTTGCTAGTGAAAGACTTATATGTACGTAGGAAGCAGTTTCCGATTTCTCTAGCATATGCTGTAACTATTCACAAGTCTCAAGGATCAACTGTTGATAGTGCTTTTGTAAACATTGGGTCTACTGTGTTCAAAGAAGGTATGGCATATGTTGCTTTGTCACGCGTGAAAAAATTATCTGGTTTATTCATGATAGACTTTGATGACTCAAAAGTAAGTGCTGATGCAAACTGTGTAAAGGAGTATAATAGATTAAGAAAAAGAAATGCGCCTCATTTAGGTCAGTATCCTGTGTTTGAAAAACGTGTTTGTCGGAAAAGGAGATTTGAGAATATCTGTAATGAGGATGTACAGAAGAGAAAACAAAAAGATAGTGATGTGACTGCAAGCAAAAAGAAAAAGGACAGTGTGGAAGAGGTTGTTGGTTGTCATTTTGAAAATAACTCTGGTGTCAACTGCTACGCAAATGTAGTGCTGCATGTTGTATTTTATCTTGAAACTTTGCAAGAGCAGATAATACTAAATCATGAAAAAAGATTCTGTTCTTTTCTGAGTCTCCTTTATGAGAAGCTGAGTAATGATAAAAATAAAATAGAAAGTGCATCTGATGTTAGAAATCTTTTAGATGTATGTTCTGGATGTACACAGTTTACACCAAATGTACAGCAAGATGCACAGGAATTCTTGATGTATATCCTGATGGTACTGGAAGATGAAGGAGTAGAAGTAGAACATTTATTTGGTGTCTCTTATACATGGGAACATTGTTGTGATAACTGTATGAACACAAGCAGTAGTAATGTAGATTCTGAAAGGTTCATATATTTACCATTACCAGAAAGTAAAACAGTGACTTTTAGTAAATTAGTTAAAGATGCTAATCACAACATGGAATGTTCTAAATGTAAATCTGAAATGTTGTCAACGTTATTTTTAAAGAAATATGGACAGTATGTAATTTTAATGGTACAACGTTGTAGAGCTGATGGAACAAAATTGGAAACTTTACTAAAGAAGTTTGTTGGCAACCAATTATCTATATCTGGAAAAACTTTTGTAGCAGTTGCAATCATTTTTCATGATGGTCCTTCTATAACTTCTGGTCATTACACAGATTATCTTAAATGTGAAAAAGGATGGACACTGTAATGATTCTCAATTGATTTTCAAGCAACGTTTGCCTTATGATTTACCCAATTGTTACTTAATTTTTCTGAAACCCAAATTTTAAATACTAACATAATCATCGGAAGAAAGCATTATTAAAATTTAAAAGTATTAAAATTGGATATTTCACTCAAAAGGGATTTTAAACTTACCATTTGGCCTCAAGGAAAGGTAAAACAAACAATTGTGGACTTCTTTGACAGATATTATTTTGGAAAATGTTCTTTTGCAACAAGGTTTACAGACGTTATTTCTTGTAAATTGTTATTGTTCTTAAAATGTATTTGTGACATTTCTATTAAGGTATGTTTTAGTGAGGATACATTTGGGGCTTTTTTAAACAATCTTTCACATTGTTTTTTTTTTTTTGCCCGCTGTTACATGATGAATACAATTGATTTCACTATTTTCAGTGAAAATCAAAACATTCTGAAAACAGCAAAAAAAGGGCAAAAAATTGCTTTGCTAAATATGAAAAAACATGTACTGTTAAAGTGTATTGTTGAATATTAATACTTTTTTTTTCTTTTTTTCAGAACTAGAAAGACAATTTAGAAGATGTAATTCAGTTTTCTTTGCAATTAAATAAAAATATTTAATTCTAAATAATTTACTTTGATGGTCAGGTAAGTTTAACATATCTGTATGTGTCACTGCTTTCGTTTCATACTTCCTTTTCTTCGCCTCTCCTTACTCCGCTTTTCTCATTTCTCTTCTCACTCTCTTCCTGCTTTACTACTCTTTTGCAACTCCCTCACTCCTTCTCTACTACTCCCCTACCTTTACTATCTCCATCACTACTTTTTCATCCATGTTTCTTTCTCTGTATCCATATGTCTTGGTCTTTTTAACTGCCTTACTCCTTCTCAGTTGTTTGCTCTCTGTCTCTGTATCTGTCACTCTCGGTTTGTCTGTTTTACCCTTAATTTCCTTAACATCTGTGGGGCACATTTACAAGCCACCTGCACCACCACTACGTCACTTTTCTTGACGTACTGGTGACGCAGGGTGCTTTTCCATATTTACAAGGAGAGGATAAGCCACTCTGTGTGTCTTTTCCTCTCCTTGTAAATACAGCCAATTCAAATGCAGCACTAAAATGAGCCATTATCTTTTTTGATAGGTTTAGGGTACCTATAGGTAAGTATTGATGCAGAGTATAAAGTTTAATAGGAAGACTCTCTTCCCTTCATGTGTGAAATGTACACCATGTCTTTTTTAATTACTTTGCCACTCCACTCTCTTTGTCAGGGAGTCCCTGAAGGTTTACTAAAGGTGGAAAAAAATGATTTTTTTTTTTTTTAAAAACCCCATTGGGTGCGCGCACCCCAAAAAAAAAATGGCAAATAGATTCAAAAAACAAGTTTTTGTGTTTTGATTTTAGGTGGCTCTAAAAAGAGCCCTTGAGTTAATGTAGGGACAGAGGAAGAGAAAAACGGAAAAAAAAAATAACAAAACTATGGCCTAGTGCAAGGGTGCTCCTCAAATTTCCTCTGAATGAGATCAATACTGCTCTCACCCATAGTAATAAGAGTAGCACAATCCATGCACCGTGTAGTCATCCTCCCAAAACAAGGACGAATATCCAGAGGTGTGTTAGAAGGTGAAGGCACCATTGCAGAAGAAGTGCTCGGCTGAGCTGCCGAAGATGTGTTCGGCTGAGCTGCTGCAGATGTCATCGGCTGAGCAGGTGGAGGGTTTGCTCCAGAAGCTTGATGAAAAGTCACAGGATGCATTTTCTCAACCTGCCTCATCATAGTGTGAATACTAAAAGAGTACTTCTTATTAGCATTCCCACGTGACAAGATGCGTTGACAAAGTATGCAGGTGACCTTTGGTGCATTCACCTTCTTTTGTCCCTCAGGAAAAGTGAAAAACTGCCATATAAAGGAGTCTTTGTGCTTCCTCTGCCTCTGTCTCTCAAGAGTGTCCTGCTCACTCTGAGAAGGTGACTGGTGCTCTGCCATTGTCTCACAAAAACAGAGTAGCTCCTTCTCCAAGGGAATCAGAACTAACAATGAGGGGAGTGGGTGTAGTTTTGGAAGAATCTGGAACTGAAAGTACTTTGAAACAATGAAAAGTGATGTTTCTTGATCACATGACTTGCCATGAGGGGATTGGGTGTGGTTTTGAAACAATCTGAAACTGAAAGTAATGAAAACCAATTAAAAGTGTTGTTTTATTAATCACATAACCCGAGGTGCGCGCACGGAGCAAGCACAGAGCGCGCACCGTGCAATTACGCATGCGCAAACGCGTACGCGCGCATGCGTATAAGTATTATGCGCGTACGCAACGCGCATGCGCGCGTGCTGCGTATGCACGTTACGTACGCGCGAGTACTCTACGCGTATACGCGAGTGTAGCGCGTTGAGCACGTACGACGCATGCGTACGTGGTGCGCGCTAGGAGCGCGTACTAAAACGTACGTATGCGTACGTATATAACGTACGCATGCGTACACAAAAAACGTACGCATGTGTACTAGGTGCGCGCTGCGAGCGCGCACTAAAACGTATGTATGCGTACGTAGATAACGTACGCCTGCATACATGAAAAACGTACGCAAACGTACTAGGTTCGCGCTCAGTGCGTGCACCCTAAAAATTTATAGAAAAAAAAAAAAGAAATAAAGTGGACATAAGTTAATAGAAGATATTAACTATGCTGTTCAACTTTATCCAAATTCAAAGTAAAAAAAAAATGACCCACACAAAATTAAAGGATACAGATAATTTATAAATGTATACATAGGGAAATTTTTGAAAAAGAAATATATAAAAAATATATTAAAAAAATAAAAAAAATAGCATTTAAAAAACCTTTGAAATTCACTGAAAAAACCATAGGTTTCACACACGTTATAGTTAGGAAATAGCATTTAAAAAACCTTGCAAATTCACTGAAAAAACCATAGGGTTCACACATGTTATAGTTAGCTGGACATTTCACTCGTAAAAAACCAATGAAATTCCCCCGTTATAGTTAGTTCAGCTAACTATGACTCGCGCGTCCGCAATCCACTGCTGATGACGTCACATGTTACATCACTCATGACATGGTCAGTGACATCACTCATGACATCACTGATGACCTCTCAAATGACATCACTGATGATGTCATGCATGTGAAAAATTAGCACATCTTCTCACACCCTAATATAAACTTTGATACACCGACTCAAAATTTAGAGTTCCATTCTCAAAACCATACATACTGCAATACCAATAGCTACATACCCACTTATTAACTCTTAGGTCTACATACACCTCCACTCATTCACCTGTACAGTCACTCATACTTACAGTCACTCCATACAAGACTATCATATTCATTTATACACCTATATAGACACTCACACACTACCAATCATCCATAGAGGTACTCTCACACCTAGTCAGTCATGCAAATAATCACACTCCCATTTACTCACCTATGTGGTTATACACACTCAAGTTCACTTAGTCATAAAAAAAGTACCACATTCTTACCCTCTTATAGAATCATTCATACAAGCACACACTCATCCATACAGTCACTTTCACAATCACACACTCTCATATCTACTCATTTATATACTGTTACACGCACATATACTGCCTTTTACATATGTAGTTAGTCACAAATGTACTACTGAGATATACATTCAATGCCTAACACACCCATACATAGACTCACTCAACCATACAGTCCATCACAGATGCACTCTTAAAACCATGCACCCTTAGAATCACCCTCTCACACATTTATGCATAGCCACACAAACACTTAGGCACCCATACAGATACTCAGACAAGCAATCGATAACCCATATCGACACTCATATAGCTATTCACAAAACCATGCAGCCACTTATACACCACCAACAGACACATACAGACATTCACACAGTTTAGTCACTAGTCTGCAATAAGATACCTTTAATGACTCACTTAAAGAGTCCGTTACGCACCTAGAAAACCATCCATTCACACACTTATACACCCACTCATTATTCAACAGGCCTTTCCCTATATATATTAAACATATTAAAATTGGTCAGAAACACACATTCACTGGATGATGTCATCAGTGATGTCATCAGTGATGTCATCAGTGATGTCATTTGAGATGTCATCAGTGATTCCATTTGAGATGTCATCAGTGATTCATGAGTGATGTCACTGACCATGTCATGAGTGATGTAATATGTGACGTCATCAGCAGTGGATTGCGGGCGCGCGAGTTATAGTTAGCTGAACTAACTATAACGGGGGAATTTCATTGGTTTTTTACGAGTGAAATGTCCAGCTAACTATAACATGTGTGAAACCTATGGTTTTTTCAGTGAAATATATATATATATATATATATATATATATATATATGCTCTTGTATAAGCCTCACATCTATTGGGGTTTTTAAGCTACAAAGTATCCCTGAAATTATATCCTAAGCCCTGCCCCCTGTGCTCATCTATTTGGCCCTGCCACTCCTACAGTCTTTGTCGTAAAGTTTTGGAGAGGAGTACTGACTTCAAAACATATTTCTTTGGTGTGGGCGGTATCGGAGCAAAAAAAATTTACAGACCTTTGTTATACAAGTTGTCCAGCTGCCATGTTATAATTGCACTGAAGTCTGAAATACAAGAAAGAGCTCCTAGATCTAATCTGTTGGCGTAGTGTAGGTTAGGACAACACCTAGGGAAAAGTGATATGTACCCAGGTAGATTAGTCAAGGTTTTAAACCCTAACCTAGGGTCTTGTGGTGCAGAAGCATTTGATAAACTCATTACCTTGAGAAGAAGATAACAATCTCAGTCAGTGATGAGCCCCAGGTTTTTCACTTAGCTAGCAGCGGTTGGCAAAGGTCCTATTTTTCTGGGGACAAATGGTGAAGTAGTGTTAAAGGCACCAGTTTCTGCATGTGTGGATCTCGTAGATCCTCAAACGAAAATAGACAGAGTTATGCGTGAGGTGTTTCAGCAACATTCATTTGTCCTGATAATTTTCATTCTTGTTAGTAAGTAACTTTGTTAATGGTGCATTTTAGTAATTGGTATTCTGCAGTTGATGGTGGACTTGTCATCTAGGTGGCAACTAATGGAGATTCAATGCTTTGGCAAAGGTGGATTCTGCATGGCTGTTTGAAAGTATGTTTACTTTGAAGAAGGAAGAGAGCTGTTCAAAGGCTGATTTTTCAATGCCTAAGACTGGTCCTTTGAAGATTGGTGTAATGTTGGAGGTGCCTGTTGTGTCGAGGCCTTGTTTCTTGAGTGTAGGCTACAAATGGGATGACAAGAAGGTGTGCAATAGCCCTGTTTTGTGTGCAAAGAGGTGGTCTTGGTGCTCTGCATGCCAGAGAGTGTTAATGTTCTAAATGGAAGGGCTGAGAAGGCATTATGGCATTAATCAGAGGGGAAATTCTAAACATAAGGGTGATCAGTCATGGGCAGCGTGGAGTTTGAATTGTTGACTAAAGCAGTTTCTCGTTTCACCGAACAATAAGCAGAATATAGGTTACTTAGAGGCAGTAGTCTAGCTCCTGGTTGAATCTGTTTCCCACTTTAGAGAAAAAGGCAGTCGCATGATTTGTATTAGAACTGGTTGGGGTTTCATAATAAGCAGAATATAAGTTACTTAGAGACAGAAGTCTAGCTCATGGTGGAATCTGTTTCCCACTTAATAGAAAAAGGCAGTCGCATGATTTGTATTAGAACTGGTTGGGGTTTCAGTAATTCTTAATGTCCAAACGTAGTCTGGAAACATTGCTTGTGTTCGCTCCTGGGTAAGCATTTGCTTGACATGGTTTTTCTTTTAACTTAATGTAACTTTGTTTAAACAGCTCTGTTTAAAACACCCCAGTGCTTATTAGACAGTGCTTGGAAAATTCACCCCACCAGTAACGTCATCGGGACCCACCAACTTACCCTAAATGGTTCTGGCGATTCAGCCATTAACTCATTTAATTTGTATTATGTGGGCTGGCATCTTTCGTGACCATCTCATTCCTAGAGTTAGTTTGTTTAGAGCTAGAGTGTGCCTACAGCTAGAGAAATCAGAAAACACTTACAGAAACCTCTGTTAGGATACACTGTGCTCTAGGTGTCATTTAAGGCTGGCTTAAAAGATGCAGATGGAACTAGTTTGCCTGCCTCATAAGGAAATATTATAACGATGTAACAGAAAAAAACAGGCCTGTTTGAGAAAAGCTTTTAAGCAGTGGAGTAAGTCTGTTTAATATTGTTAGTACATGTACTATTGTGTTTGTAGAATACAGGTATTGCTTGCTATTTATAGCAAAAATAAATATACCAGTTTTTTACATAATAAAGTAATGGATTTCTCCTTTGGCCACACTACATCCAGAATTTCTCTCCCAGTGAGTTATGACCAAATCCATTCACAGTTGCTTTGTGGTGTAGCTTTTATATAGTGTTTCATACCTCTGTTAAGACCCAGAAGCGCTTTCAGGCCAGCATGTAAGCGGCTGCTTTTTTTTGTTGTGCTTGGTTGGTAGGGTGTGGATTTGGATATAGTGACATGTGAGGGAAGAGTTTGTGTCCTGTATGAGGATCGCAGCTGAAAGCGCCTAACGTATGTTGCAAGCGTGTAGCTGTGCTTCTGCACAAGCAAGTTAAGTGTGAGTGAGAGCAGTCATATTTGCTTATGCGTGGCATCATTAAAAATTGTTAGACTGTACATTGTGGAGGGTTGCAAGAGTGTGTGTGTGTGTGTGTGTGTGTGTGTGTGTGTGTGTGTGTGTGTTTGTTGGTTTATATTCGCACATAGCCGGCTATCTGAAAGGTGTTTGGTGTCTTGAGTGTAGGGGTGCTCCGAAAATGTCATATTAAGCTTATCTCTGTGTTTACACATGTAGTAAAGAAGATTGTGGGTCTATATAGAGAGAATTTTGGTGTAGTGCATACAGACGCTACCTTCAAGATTCCTTAAGACTCTTGGACGAAGTAAACATTTGGAGCTCCAATCCATCGCAGCAGGCACTTAAAATTTATATCAAAAGGAATGTCGGCTTCTGGTCCTTCCATTCGGACTGAGCCAACTGGTACAACGTAAGCATGCTTGGTTAGTTATGTCAGGGTTTAAGCCAGGGTTTGTCGCACCATACTTTTCATGCAGTTACGCAGTGATTTTGAAAAAAAAAATCTTGCCTCTCAGAAAGGCCATTCCTGTATCACTTGCCAGGCTAACGCCGTACAAACACTAATATAACGTGCAGGGGGTGCGGGAGCAGTAAGGAAACAATTGAGCATGTGGTATGCCTTTGCCCCGCAATCCTTATTAACCGAAAGATCTTGCTATGGGCTGAATGGAATATGGTTGGTGTTTGCTGCTGTCGACAAGCCATCCTTGCATCCATGAACCCGAATAATCCAGTGCTTAATATCCCGTTCACTAAGTTTGTTACAAGAGCAGTAAAAAGACTGACAAACTGTGTGAGCCAGCAAGTCAATGACGACTGTTAATTTACATTGGGCAGCACTAAGCATGTTGTGTTGCTGATCTGTTCACCTTATTGTACTACATGATAGCGGCAGAACCTGGTATTTTGCACTTTGTCCTTTTATTGTCCCTTGTCTTGTGTGATTTTAAAGTTTTTAGTATCTTATGTAGGGTTGTTAACTATTTACAAATAGAATTGCACCATCAGTGGTTTAGTTAGTAGCTTTTTAGTAATGATTAGTGTCTTGTCCAGTGTTTTAGCAATTAAAAAACAAGCATTGGCATAGCCAATAGGTCTCGCCTTTGGGACCTTATAAGTGTTAAGCCATACATCAGTTGCATAACTAAATACTTATAAGGTCCCAAAAGCGAGACCTATTGGCTATGTGAAAGTGATCGCGATCAAACATCAAAGCGGCGAAAGTGAAAGTAATCGTGGTCAAGCGCGGCGCACGCGCCCGCGCACATGCACTGTAGCTCTAGGCTGGCCTGGTAGCACTTTTTGGAGCCCTCTCAAAAAGTCTCGCCAGACCAGCGCATGCGCTGGGTCAGGCGAGACCTAATGAAAAAGAATTATCACGGTTTTTATTGTGTCTTAATAAAAATGTCTCCTTGTTTAAATGCAGCCAACATTTAAACAGCATGAATATAGAGGGATTACGAATTAACTAACGGTGTGCCGATAAGGTATTAAAATATCTATTGTTAAAAATCATATCTTTCCTTTATCTGCTTTTTATATGGAAACTGTTAATGGATTAGGTGGTCACATCTAGGTTTGCTTTTAAATGAGCATGAGGATACAGAAACTTAGCTAATGCTCTTTTCTACTGCCCCACACGTGTAAATATTTTAGTAATGGTCTGACTTAAGTTTTTACTGTTGCATTTCCATCATTGTAATGATTTTTATTAATCAAACAAAGTATTTACAATAGTGTAGTTCATGAAGGTGTGCGCTCAAAGTGTGTAGCTGCGCTCTAGTAGTGTACTTCATAATTGAATGAAGCAGAGAGTGGTAAAAGTTCAGGTAGCTGGTTGACGAAGATTACTCTCCTGCTGATGCATATCTCAGCTTGGTTGGCTGTCAGTTTGATGATTGAAGGGATGGAAGTCTGTTTCAAAGTTTGAGGTGCTCCTGTTGAGAGTTGCAACCTTATGGCTGTATCCATGATGTCAGAATGGATGTCGCAGAACATCAATCCCGGGCTGAGAGTCAAATCACCAGCCTACTGACCCATTAGCAAATTAAATTTCTCATATTTGCTTTTGATCTGCTTGGCAGCTGTTTAAAAAAAAAAAGAAAATTTTTCTGAGTGAGAAAATTGTTCAGTGCAATGTGTTATCCTCATGATCATAGACACCTTGTTATCTAGAGGTTTAAGGGTGCCTTTTGTACTGTCTTTGCCTTTTATTAACCATTATTTAGTGATTGAATCCCCACCTTCTGAGTTTCCATTGTGAGACTGGACATGACATTTAAACCTTCTTTAAAATATTAAAATATCTTGTTTCTAAAGCTTTGTTTTGACCGAGCTCTGTAACACTTAGTTTAGTTTCCAGAATTCATAAGAAATACGTGGTAAGCATTTCCCATGACTATTCCATCTTTGCATCTTTTAGTGAGCTCTACAAGGTCCAACTCTCCTGGTGTTCGTTTGCAGAGAATCACTTAAGAGCAGTCTTTGTCTTATTTTCTGAGTCTTAACAGACGTCCTGAGAATGCTGATGTTACTTGCTCTAACAGCCAAAATCGCTAAACGGATTTACACTTAACTTGGAATGAAAGTAGAACTCCACTTTAAGTGTGCTCCATTCAGTAGTTCGTGAGGTAGAAGTGTTAAAAAGATTGCAGTGCGGGCTTTAATGAGTTTACATTTTTGTATGTCTGTGGCATTTAAATTCACAATAAAAAAAAATCACAAGTACTGTCATTTGAATTTGTTCTGAAATGTGATTGGCTGATGAAGGGAATTTTTTTGTCCAATGATGTTAAAGTTTGTTATCGCAATTCTTTTGGGCTGTGGTAAAAAAAACTTCTCTCACTGTGGGAGCACCATGAGATGTGCCCAGCCCAAGTGGATTGCAGGATTGAGGGTGTCATTACAAAAATAAATAAACTACAAAGTCACAGAAATATTAAGTTAAACACAAAATACCCATTTTAAAATGGCATAGGAAAAAAGGACTAACTGCCAAAACATGAGGAGTTATACCATGCATTGTGTACATTGCATAAGATAGCTGGTAAAACTTTAGTGGTTTCTCGTGTTTGAGCCAGAACCACAACTCAGTTTTTACAAGTTTTTTAGTGAACATGTATACATACACACCCCATTCAGTTTCACAAGCAAAAAAAACAGAGGTGTTTAAATTCTGTCTTGACCATTAATCCCCCTGATCCCCACTGTTCTCCTTGGCTTGGTTGGCTCTACTTTCTCTTCAATTCTCCTCTTTACTCGCCCCATCCCAATTGCCTTTGCTTCTATCTCTTCTCTTTAACCCAACACCCTATTCCACCCAGATGTTTGATATTCATGTAGTGCTGAATTTGAAGTTAGAACCTTTTGTTCTTTTCCTCCCTTGTTGATGTAAAGAGATTCTATTTACAACTTCATTGGCATACAAGATCCCCTAGCCTTTGTTTCTTATATGAAAGGGCTCTGCCGTCTATCTTACGTAGATTTAAACTATATATAAATGTGAAATAAATTAGTGCACTGGTTTCCACCTGCATACTGGTGTGGATTGGCAGTCTTTTCGTATACGAGGGTTTCCACTGAAACGCGACCACTCTTTTTGTAACGAGTTGTCAGCATAAGACATATAACCACGGTAAAACTGAAATCACCCCTGCTAAGTGTTGTAATCTACTTGCTATATAATGTATCCCTGTTCTTGGCCTTGCTGCTCATCCAGTGGTGATATCAGTAGAATGTTGGAGTGTTTGTGCTTGAAGTAGGTGAGTTAGTTGGAGTGTATGGGCTGAGAAGCCAGGAGGCTGCTCCTAGTGGGGCATTACATGGAACTTACCATCTTCCTGAAACTGAAGCTGTGACCTGAAGAATAAACTTGTAACAGGTTTTCTACATAACCTGTCTACTTGGCATACAGTTTGAACATTAAGCTTCCTGCATGACCCAAATGTCTGCGATCGTGTCTGTGTGCTCTCACTTAATAGTAAGGACTTAAGGTATTCCCTGATGCCATTGGTGATGTACTTGTTAAGAATTATCCTTCTCACAAGGAAATTTTTCCATGTCTGACTGTTTTTATTGAGGTGTGAGAACACCATTGACATTAGGACAGATGTTGCCTTGGTGACCAATGTTGTGGTCTTCTCTTCCTCTTCGGAGTTTCTTGTGGCTGTGAGTGAGTCGGCAGCGCCACTCAAGCGCAGGGAAATGTTCTGTAACCTGGGTCCCCTGTTGCCATGGTGATTTGTCGAGTCCGGTATTGTACCTCTCTCACCTCCCCTTAACTCCTTGTGTTTTTTTTTTTTTTAAATCTATTGAGGGTATTGTGGTTACAATAATTTTGCATTTTTCCATGAATGGTGCTTGTGAGGCTCTGAGTCATGGTATTTGGCTAGAAGTCCAAATGTCTAGATTGCTTTCCTACGAACTCTTCAGTTCTGTGGTCGTTGTCCTTAATTCAGCAGTTTAACAAGCATTTTATCCAACTCATATTATTAGGCAAAATATAACCGCCAATAAAACTAACCTTGTCACTTATTTAGCAAATTTAAGTCCTAAATGTAAATGGTTTACAGCTATTTGTTTCTTTTTGTTTCTTTTGGCTCTTCAAGGACGAAGTATACTCCCAACTTGTAGAACTCGTTAATAAATACACAAAGTTGCTTGACTGGTCTAACCACAAAGAACGTTCACCTGAAAGAATCACTTTTCAAAGGCCATGCAATAAACTAGTGTAGAATAATACCACTGTAGCTCTCTGTAAAGAGACACAAACGTCATTTTCGTTTCGTATTTGACTTTCACACTAAGTTAACCTGTTAACATTGCCTGTGCGAGTATGTTAGATGCATTTAAGAAGAATGAATGTGATGCAGCGTGAAGCTAAGCAAAACTATTTTCATTTACTTACATCATTTTCATAAATTCTCTAACTGTTTACTCTCTGGGCCCATATCAAATGCTAAAGAACCATATATCCTCCAATGGATCTTTTATGTGAGCTAACAGGGACTTGGATATTAAGAGAATATGTGGCAAATCCTTATGAGGACCTGGACTAAGACGATGCCCAATTCAGGTGACCGCAAACAACATTTCTGTAGACATTAAATAACAAAACTTAAGAAGTTTCACTCCAAAAAAAAGTCTCCAATACGATAAAAATTGCTCATGTAAATCTTTTATCTAAGCCTCAATTTGAATGGTCTAGAAACACAAATCGCATTTAAGCTTTGTTTATAGATACCATTTAGTACAATTAGTCACACAATGTTTTACAGATTCTGTAAAATAAACATATGCTGATTACCTAGGGGAGAACAGAGAGAAAAACATATGGATAAAAATCAAGTGCAGCATTTAGGTTATACAAGCAAAATATGCAGAGTTGAAGTGTAAGGAGTCACAGGAATGAGTCCATTAACTCTCCAGCCAAAGAGTTATACTTGCACGCTTTACCAGCTGGCAAAGTACAGGTTGAGTCAGTTCAAAACGTTCAGTTCAAATGGGCTTGGCATAGGAAAAGGAATAAGAGTTCAGTCCGGCAGCATAGCAGGCAAGGAAATTGAAAATGATAACCAGCCCGACTCCTCCTCCATTGGGGCAATTATACTTTCAAAAGTTCTCAGTTTACACCCACAAAGTATCCTTTCAATTGTACATTATGGTTTCCATTGGTTGTCCACAGTGGGCTGCTCATGCTGTGATCAATACCTCACGAAGATATCAGGAAGCATTAAGTAATCCTTTTGCCAAATCATCAATTTCAACAACTTTATCATTTCAATCCTCTCCTCGAAAGTAAGAAAATTCACTTGCTCGCTGTCTGTCCGTTTGTTCCCAGATGCTCTCTCTGGGTTTGCAATTGTATTGATACATTTTTGTCAAAAGTGTTGCTGAATCAGAAAAGGGCCTATTGTTCATATGCATGAAAAGAAACTTCCTGAAAAGTTCTCATAGCATCTGAAATGACTACTTCAGCTAGATTCTGCTTTTCTAAACGGGGGAAAAAGAAGCATTTGAGGCCTACATGAAAACTTACTAGATCATTACCACGTTATGATTAATATAAAACACACAATATGAATAATTCCGTTTTTCTTAGTAAATTCACTCATTATTATTTCCTCCAGAAGTTACATGTCAATATTAGGTATTACAAAATAAAGATCATTTTACACGTTTTTATTTTTCAGATAGATTAGTATGCGTGTCACTTTTGTTATTCACCTTTATATTCTCCTATTACTAACTAAAACTGCAAATCTTGTTACTTTCGAGCATTTTTTAAACTAAACATTTTAATCCATTTCAAGTTTCATTACATAAGCATTAGTTTAATTTATTTACATTTAGAAATCAGTACATTTCTCTGAATTAACCATGTTTGATTTCTTAACCCCTTCTGTGCCACGCCCTTTCCCCCTCCTGTGCCGGGCGTTTCATTAGTGGGTGGGGTTCATGACGAGATAGTCTCGTCATGGGCACAGCGCGACCGTGCTCCATGACGAGACTATCTCGTCATGGGCACAGAAGAGGTTAAACGCGTGTTTACATTGGTAATCTACCATTAATACGCGCCCACTTCTACGAATTTACATTTCTACGCATCTTTTACTAAGCAGGAACTTTTATAGCGGATGCTTTTACTTTGCAGGAACTGTTATAATGCATCCTTTTACTTTGCATGCTTCTAGTACGCATTTACCGTTACTTAGCAAATACATTGTAAGTAATGGAGTATTATAAAGTTTTTAAAATATAAAATTATATTATACATTTTGTTTGCATATATTTATAGTGTATTTAGAGTAAGCGACAGATGCAGAAAAATACTTAAGTATTAATTGAGAGGGCGGCTGATGCAGAGAAGACCGCGAGAATCCAGAAGGACTACCCCAGTGAATGCTGCCGGGTGCCTGGGCAGAGACCTCCGGGGCTGACTGGTGGCACCGGCCGAACGAGTGTGACTGGACTACCCCTGCTGCCGGCCCTGGGATGCGATGACTCCCCCACTCTGTGTGCATTCATTATTTGCCCACAGTTTTACATTGGTTTCAATGGAAACAATTGTCTGTTTTCAATTTCTAAGAAAGATCCAAACGTACATGCATCAATGTCAATACGTCATACAGTGGAACGGCGAGCGGAGTAAGAGAAGCATGCAACATACCTGTATAGGTAAGGGTAAAAAAAAGAATATTTACTAATGTTAGTTGAAGAAATACATTTTGTAAATTGTGATGAGGGAGGATATTTGACATAGTTGAGTGTATATAAGAAAAATATTTAAGAGTGTATAATATAAAAAAAGAAAGGAAGCGACAGAAAGGACATAGTCGTTTAGTTTAACAATCTATAAATATAAAGCAGAAATAATGAAAAATGATTGAATAATAAAACAATGACTAAGAGGACAATATAAAGTTATTAAAAAAAAAAAACAAGGGAATGCGTTAACCGAAAAAGGAGAAAAAGTGGAGTAGGAAAGGGAAAATATTAGTCCAATTGTAGAGGAAGAAGGGTAGGGGAACAGCAGTGGTATGCGTAGTAATTTTCTGCGGAGTAAAAGCATTTTCAGTAGATTACTATGGATTTGCAAACTAAAAGCATTTGCAGTAAAAATATGCGAGGTAATGGTATTTGCGATGTAAAAACATCGTAATAAAAACATGCTAAGCAATGGTTTGCGAAGTAACGACATATATTCGTTTACATTGCGGACGCAAATACGTTTTTTTTCTCTTTATTTACGTCTTTCACTTTTTTACGTTTCAGAACACTTCTGCATGCTCTTACGATGCAGTAAAAGATCTGATGTTTTAAACTTATTTTGCACATTTTATTAAAATCATTGTCGAAATTCTCAATTAATAGTGAGAACTGATAGAGGCAATCGTCTTTAAACTTTTACACTCCATCACATGTTTGAAAAATCTGCTGGCGCCAACGTATAAATGCTGCTTGAGGTACATGTATGATTTATTTTGGTAGTAATTATTATTTGGGGTGGAATGTTCTTGTCACATATTTTGTCCAACCGCCACTCGTTTTAAGTGAACCCTTTGCATTGCGCTTGACCTCAACCTTATTGTGACCAATGGCATGACTTGTCATAATTTTACAGATAATACACTTCACATTACCACTGTGAAAGAGTGAACTATGAATGTAGTATTGGGGACGCTAGGTGGCGCACTAGCGAATGGACGCCTTCCTGTGAGGCTCCCGCAGTCCGGCGACATTTATCCGACATATATCCTTTAAGAGGCAAAATCTGGCGATCTGCTTTGATAAGGAGACATAGCGAGAGCTCCGGCAGCGACAAGCCAAGTCTGATCGAAATCGATGCCTGGGCGTGGGAGATAGCCGCTTTGAAAGTTCCGGCGGTGGGGCCGACTGGAGACTGTGAGGCGCTGGGCCGGCTGCACTTCTGAGGCGAGGCCGAGGCGTGGGAGACGGCAGCGGGCCTCCGACCTGAGGACGGCGTGCGACGCGCTCGGAGGGAAGCCCGTGGGAGGAATTTGGAGCCTTGAGACCTTGCTGACGGTGCGACGGGCCTTCCCCCCCCCCCCTCCCCTGGAGGCGCGGATCGGCCTGGGGACTGGGGCTGGCGGCAGCGGTGAGTGCCTGGGATGTAGATGGCCCCGGAGTATTCATATGCACGACGTTGCTGGCGGTGAGCGGTTCCCCTGACTGGCGGGGGGGTGCGGCTGTGCTTCCCCCTTCCATTGCGTACCAGCAGGAGCTGCGGAGGTGCCTGGGATCGCTGGAGGCTGGTGCTCGATTGGGGAAGACTGCGACATACGACCCGGATTAAGGTTTGCAGGCCCCCTGTGTGTGGACCCGTGCCGCTGCCAATCGCATCACCCGTGTTGTGGGCGCACTGTGCTGTGGGCTGTGACTCCGCCTGGGGAGAATCGCCAGGTGAAGGGATTGTACTGGGCCGCCTGTGTGGCTGGGGGTGTTGCACGGGGCTTCATCTCCTCAGCACTGGCCGCACTGCGCTGTTGGGGCTGCGAGGGGTGATTGGCGCTATTTTTGGTCAGGAGGGCGTCTCTGTGCGGTCCTGCCCCCCCCCCCGGTTGCAGCGGCGGAGTGGGTCGTCGGCACGGGCTGTGAAGTAGAATGCAGTGCTTGGCCCGAGGTCCAGCCAAGTGTGAAGGGGGGACGCATTGAGATCCCGTTGTGAATTGCACTCGGAATAGGTTGGCTATCCCCTAACACTATCCCCTCTCGCTTCCGCCTGCTGGTGGTGCGGTGAACCGGCTAGCTGGGGACTAGTAGAGAGGTCGTAAACGGAAGGGGATATATTACGCTGCCTACAAGTCAGGCTGGGCTGGCCCGACACGCGACAGCCCAAGCTCACGTTTGAGGCTCAAAAGAAGACAGCTAAAGCTGGCGAGGTTCATCATAGTACGCCTGGACCGAGTGGAGCCGCGGGGGAGTCGGTGGAAGCGGGGGCTAATTTGCAAGATGTCCTGCGTGAGATGCGGCAAGGGTTCGCGACGATCGCGGACAAAGTTGATAGAATCTCATCGCGCATGGATGCAGTGGTTCAGAAACTGGACGCCCACGAGGAACGTCTGAACGGTGCGGAGCAGCGGATTTCGGACTCGGAGGACACTGTGACACAGCATACTACGCAGCTCTCCAGAATGGACAACCTGTTGCGTGTGATTGCCGCTAAAAATGAGGATTTGGAGGCGAGAAGTAGGTGTAATAACGTCCGTATAGTAGGTATTCCGGAGACGACGAATGTGGGCAAAATGGAGGAGTACGTTGAGAAGATGTTCCTGGCGGCGATTGGGGCAGACGCTTTCTCTTCGCAATTTATAGTGGAAAGGGCGCATCGCACCCTGGGTCCCCGACCCAAACCGGGAATGGTTCCTAGGCCAATCGTAGCCAGGCTACTGAACTATAGGGATCGGGATGCGGCTCTGCGGGCGGCTCGCAGCATGAAGTCACTAACATATGATGGCCATTCCTTTACTCTATACCCGGACTTCACTCCGATGGTGCAGGAGGAGCGGCGGAAGTTTTTGGCGGTAAAGGCCAAGTTGCGCAACTTGCAATTGGACTATGCATTGCTCTACCCAGCCCGTCTGAGAGTCACCGATCAGGGGAGACAAAACATTTTCACGAACCCTCAGCAAGTGGAGGATTTTATTAAACATTATAAGCGGGTTAACGGGCCTGCTGAGGGGGCGGCGGACGATCCAGATCTACTGCACGGGGACATGGAGGAAGGCGAACAGTGAGGTGTGGTGAGCGTTGATCGCATAATATGACTCTCCTCCTTTCCCCCCCTTTTTTTTTTTTTTTTGTGTGTTTCCCATGCCTGAAGGATGTTGTACAGTTTGCACTCTATGTTGTCTCTTTGTTCTTATAGTCAGATGATACTGCTTGATGATGTGGTACCTATTTTGCCTATGGTTATAACGCTGGCCGCCCCTCTGTGTCGCCGGGTCGGACTACAGGTCCTTTGGTGGTCTGAGCGGCGGTGAGGGGGTTTAGTTGTGCCACCTAGAAATGGTCCCCAACGGGAAACTCCCTCTAGTATCTTGGGGGTATGGGGAGCTGACTGGCCCTGGTTCAGGGGGCAATTGTGGGAGGGGTGGGGTGGGCACATGGCTGGCAGGTTGGGGTATGCTTCAGTGGGAGGGGGGAGGGCATGTAGTGCGAGATGAGGGGAATGGGGGTTGGTGTTTGTGGACGGGGTGGGTGACCTGGGGAAGTTGAGGGGTTTATTCCTACAGGGGAGGGCGGTGGAAGAAGTTTCTGGGACTGATATTTTCCTTATTCGTGAAAGTCCAGTGCTTTGGTTGTTGTGGCTACACCTGCTACTGATCCGGGGTCGGGAGCAGAGCATCAGGTCTACCTTAGGTCGCAACGTAGATTATAGGGACATGATGAGTCATGGCAGATAGTGGACATACTGCGAAACTAACGGTGTTATCCTGGAATGTGCGAGGGTTGAATGATGCAAGAAAGTGCAGGAGGGTAGTGGCGTATCTGGAGCAGCATCAGGTACAGATCGCATTGTTGCAGGAAACCCATCTTAGTCCACGGTCGACTTATTCTTTTGCCGGCAGATGGGCGGCGGTGCAGAGTTTTTCTTCCTATTCGGTGTATGCCAGGGGCACTGCCATTTTAATCAAGAAAACGGTGCCTTTTGTGACACTTGGTGAGCATACGGATGCGGAGGGGAGATTTGTCTTACTGTGGGGTAGGCTTGGCACTGACAATAGAACTGTTATGGTCCTAACGTAGACTCACCTGACTTTTTCATACGACTTTGGGGTAGGCTACTGAGCACAGGGTCCATGCATATTATCTGGGGCGGAGACTTTAATGTTGCCTTGGCTTCGGGAGTGGATCGGTCTGACGGCAGCCCGCAATATCATAAAAATGCAAGGGATGTTTTGGAGGGCATAATGGAGGAGGGGGGCCTGATAGATAGCTGGAGGTTCGTGCATGCGGTGCTTCGGGAGGGTACGCACTTTACTGCATACGCTAACACGTGGGCCAGACTTGATTACTGTTTGTTATCTCGAGGTTTGGTGGCTAATCTGGGCAGGGTGGTGCATTTGCCGAGGTCTTATTCGGACCATTGCCCGGTGTTGGTACAACTATCGATCCCGGGTTGTGGTAGGGCGGTGCCACGCTGGCGGATGCAGTCCACGGCTCTGCTGGACCCACTGTTTAAGGCTGAACTGGGAGAGGAAATTGCAAAGTTCTTCCCTCATAATAAAGGATCGGTAGATAGTGTGAAGGCCATTTGGGAGGCGTTTAAGGTGACGGTTAGAGGGTACTACATCTCAAAGAGCTTTGGGGTACTGAGAAATATTAGAGAGACGCTTAAGAAACTAGAGAGAGATCTTGAGGAGCTGGAGGTTAGAATGGCCCGGGAGCCGATGGGCCCCATTCATAAGGAATTTAGGGAACGGCTCTCGCAGTATGAAAAGGAAGCGGACAGGGAAGCAAACTTCAGAGGGAAACACTGGCAGGCGCGTAGATATTGTGAGGGAGAGAGACCGGGTCGAGCGTTGGCGGAGATTGCTAGGCATCCGAGATGTAATACACATGTACTGGAATTACGTACATCGGAGGGTGGGACACATCAGGATACGAAGGGGATATTGGGTCTCTTTACCGCCCATTATGAGGAGTTATATGCCACACGGCGGGCTGAGGAGATCCCACTTGGGAGCTTCCTGGATGATGTGGCACTATGCTGGCTGAGTGACGAACATAGGCAATTCCTCGGGGCTCCGTTCGAACTAGATGAGATACGAGAGGCGATTATGTCTCTTAACAATGGGAAGGCGACTGGCCTTGATGGGCTGCCGGCGGAATTCTATAAATGTTATATTGATATAATGGCCCCCGTGCTCAAAGAGGTTTTTGAGGAGTCTCTGGAGATAGGCATCTTGCCGTGTTCGATGAGGGAGGTGGTGATTACCTCTTTGTTAAAATCAGGAAAGGACCCAACTGAATGCGATTCGTACAGACCGCTCTCTTTAATAAATTGTGATGCAAAAATATTGGCAAAGGTGCTGGCCACCAGGCTTTCCTTGCTTATGACTAAGATAGCCCTGCCGGATCAGGCGGGGTTTGTACCTGGTAGATCCACGGCCAGCAATCTGCGCACCCTCTTCTCTCTGATCCAAACAATAGCGCCGGAACTGCCTGTAGCCGCCGTGTTCCTGGATGCCACGAAGGCATTCGACTCGGTCGAATGGAGCTACTTATTCGCCATTTTGTACTGGATGGGGTTTCCCAAAATATTTGTAGCATGGATCCGGTTACTTTACACTGAACCAACAGCGCGAGTCCTGATTAATGGTGAGCTGTCGGGTCCTTTCTCTCTGACCAGAGGAACCAGGCAGGGGTGCCCACTGTCCCCATTACTGTTCGCAATAGCGATTGAACCTTTAGCATGCCGTATCCGGCAACTGCACAAAGGAAGTGCGTTTAAATGTTTCCAACGTCAGATAGATGTGTCACTATATGCGGATGATTTAACGCTGTACGTGGTTGACCCGCAGAATCATCTCAATCCCCTGCTCCGGGAGTTTTTGGTGTTTGGCCGCTTGTCGGGTATACAAATCAACCGGAAGAAATCACAGTTTTTTCCACTGACTCCGGCGGTGACACTCGATTTCCCTTAGATTATCCGCTTGAATGGTGTGATACTGATCTCCGTTATTTAGGGATACAGATATCGACTGTTAGGGAGGAGACGATACGATTGAATTATGGCACTGCTATCACTAAACTGGCGACGGATGTCACGCGTTGGATTTCTTTGCCATTCACCATGGCTGGTAGGGCTTCACTCATTAAGATGGTGGTTTTGCCTCGCTTTTTGTACCTGTTCCAGAATATCCCTTACTACCCGGGTGCGTATTTCTTTCAGACTTTGCGCTCCGAGCTGTTGCGGCTGTTGTGGGCTGGTCGGCAACCCCGATTGGCGTGGTCGACTATTACCCAGCCTTATAGTAGTGGAGGATTTGATGTCCCCGATTTCCTAGCATATTATTTGAGTGCTCAAGCCCATTTCGCATATCATTGGTTTATGCCTACGCCATTCATGCCACAGCTGGCTGTGGAGGAGTGGATTGCTCGGCCTCTTCCACTGACTGGCATCATTCATGGGCCAGTGAGTGCGATAGAGACGCCGGCTACTACGGTAACGGGTACGATAGATGCGTGGCAGAGAATACTGCGCAGATTACCAGTCAAATGTCTTTATGCACCGACTATGCCCCTAGTTTATCATCTGGAGTTGTCCTTGTTGCAGGAAGTGGGATTCCAAGAGATGTGCGCCAAGATGAAAATTTGCTCCTGGGGCGACCTATTTGTGAACGGTCAATTCAAAACGCGGGAACAGTTGTTTAAGGATTGTCGGGCTACGCCGCTAGAGATTTTTTATTATATCCGGCTGCGGCAGGGGTTGAGGGCTGTTATACCGCAATTTCCGAAGGAACCTGACATAGTGTTGCCCCTGCAGGTTCTGCTTACATCGGCAGACGGCAGGCATTTAGTGTTTCACCTGTATCGTAGCATGCGAGAGCAAAGTGAGAGTGGGTAGAGCAGAGCGCTTAGGCACTGGTGTGGTGATATAGGGAGGGAGATAACGGAGGCACAGTGGGCATACTGCTGCGAGCTCACTTCCAGGATTTCGGCCAGCTGCAGGCTACGAATTATTCATTATAAGTTTTTGCAGAGAATGTACTATACTCCCGCCAAGAAGATGAGGTTCCGCCTTGCAGATAATGACAGATGTGAGCGTTGTGGCTCGGAAGGGGCGGGCTTCTTACATTTGGCATGGGCATGTCCGCCGGTGGCTGCTTATTGGACGCAGGTGCATGCGGCATTACGGGCTATGCTGGGCGATGCGATTGAGCTTGACCCACTAATGATGCTATTGGGGTATACTATGCAGATACCCAAATCGAGCCGGAAATTTGGAAATATAGCACTATTACTGGCGAAACGACGGGTTGCATGTAGATGGGGGAGGGGCCGTGCCCCAAAATTCAAGGAATGGCTCAAGTATTTAATATATTGTCAAGAACAGAACACGATATATGCTGACACACAACCGCTGCGTAGTCAGCCCAGGGACATCTGGGATCCGTTAAGGGAATACTTGGTGGCCACGGCGAGTGCAGGTGGGAGTCCGGTGGAGGCGGATGAGGTCTTGGCAGTTACTCCAACTGCTTAGGTGCGACTCTTTCAGGGGTTGCTGTGTTGAAGAGTTCGGGTTGGTTGGTGGGGGCAGTGCACAGTGGATAGGATGCTATTTTTAGGGTGCTGAACCGAGGCTACTGAGATGCTGTGGATGCGGTGGAGTTGAATGGCTTGATTGTGGAGCAAGAGCGGGGGCGTATGAGGAGTAGGGGTCGGTTGAGCTGTTGTAGGGGCCTCAATATGTGCCACAGCCGATAGAACGCAGGGATGGGAGTTGCGTTATGCGCTGCTGTTGGGTTTGCTATCTCCTTAGAGCTTGACCCTTTATTGGTGACCCGGCTCGATGGCCTCTCGGATGACGGTAACTCTTGTCCGGGGTATCAGTCGATCTGTGTGCCCCGGGTTGAAATGGGATTGCAGTTGTTTGCTTGGTAGGCCCTTGGCAATCACGACTTGCTGCTTAGCACTTGGACTATGGACACTTACACCCTGGAAAGTACCAGATAAAGGAAAATAAGGGGGGGGGGTTGGGGGGAGTTGAACTTCAGAGACCTTGAACTGACGTGTATCGTGGAGTAGAGGCAGATGGGGTATATCACTAAACAGTGCCGCCGGACCTCCGGGTTGTCGGCCAAATGGCTGTGTACATGTAAGACAGCGGCTGGAAGGTTTTGTTGAACGCGGCCGGCCCGTGTGGTTGTAGGCCTGGTGCTGTGATATGTTGTGATGATACAATCTTGTTATTTAATGACGTTGTGTTGTAAATTATTGATATAAATATTGTGCTTTCCTGAGCTTTTCTTTTGAAGTGATGGTTATGATTTGCTTGGCAGTTCAGAGAGTTAAGGAATACGAAGTTGCCCATAATTATTGAATGGCGGTGATATTTTCTATTTTTAATTAATGACCATAACTGTGTAAGTAGAATTCTTTTTTTTTTTTCCTACTAAACATTAAGGTGTTCTAGCCAAATCTAACTTTAACTTTCCAGTTTATGACACTACACCCTACCCTGCTGCTTACAGCCGTTGGCAGAGTGTAATAGCCACCGGCCCCATCCTGCCATGGGTGGCCGATCCATGCTGTGCGCGGTTTTAGGTTGTGAGGAGTAGTGGTTAGGGGCAGGGACTAACACTGTGTGAAGACAACCCTCTGGGTATTTGGCCATCCCTCTTCACCTATTGGTCTGTTAAAGTACAGTACACAAGTGCCGTTCACATTTTGCTTCCACCCATCACAGCTTACAGCATGTGATAGTGAGTTAGCCTCATTCATCCACTGGGCCTCTTCACTGTAAGTGGAGGCATTTTTAGATTTTGTATTGGCCAAAGTATGCATGCCACCTTTAGGCAGCAGCCTTTTTATTTTTTATCTTCTACTGTCGTTCCAGCAACATCCCATTCCATCTTATTTTGCTTCGTCAATTAAGATTTAACCTACTTGGTAAGAGTGATCATAGACATTTCATTTTGTACTTGACCTTTTTTTATTTCTGTAGACAATTTGGCATCTCGGCTAACTGTTATTGAGAGAGCATTAGGTTAAGGGATGGTGGGGGGGGCACGGTGCTGTCCTTCCATACTCCACGACAACCCTGTATGTGCACTGCAGGAAGAGATCGAAGGACCCTAGGTAGTGCTCAAGGTGGATGTGTCATTTTCCGCTTCCAGGTTGCGAATGTAATTCCCACCCCCACGTTTGCTCGCCACTGCGAAGACATCCAGCTCCGCCTTTGCCCAACGCAGCAATGTGCAAACCCAGCAGTGTATGTCGGGCTGGCAAAAGAGTGAGATCAGTAAACCTTTTCAAGTATTATTATTATTATGTAACTTATAGAGCGCGCGGCTACCCCCAACGGGAGTGTCCCGGCGCTAGCGTCGGATAGAAAGAGGTGGGGTGAGTGTGTTGGATTCCGCAAGGTACTAGGGAAGACTAAAGAGCCCTGTCTTCAAGGATTTTCAGAAGCTAGGCTCCAAATTGGCCTTTCTGATGTGTTTGGGCAAGGAGTTCCACAGAGTTGTGGTTCTGACAGGGAAGGACCTCCCTCCTATTCTAGCTTTGGCAAAGCGAGGGATGACAAGGAGTTTAAGATGATTGGATCTTACATTTCTTGTTTGATGGGATTAACGGATTCTTTTCTGTAGTTAGTGGGGGCCAACTCCATTTATTGCCCTGTAAGCAAGAGTGAGCACTTTGAATTATGTAAGTTTTTTCACGGGCAACCAGTGTAGACTACGGAGATGTGATGCCTTAGCGGGACATTTCTGATAAGCCTTGCGGCTGTTTTCTTTATTATCTGCAGTTTCCTGAACAGATGGGTTGGTAAGCCCAGATATAGACTATTAGCGTAGTCTAGTTGTGATGTTATAAGTGCGTGGACAATTATTTTCCTACAGTCCATTGGTAGGAGGTGAAGAAATCTTTGTAATGCCTTCATTTTCCAGAAGCAGGATGATGACACATGCCCTATCTGGGTTTTGCATGAAAGAGTGTTGTCAAATTTGGGGGGCGTGGCCGAGCCGGCAGCGAAGATGGCCACCTGCGAGTGAAGCTCCAGTAATTGGCTGGTCTCATCTGCGATTTCCCCATGGCAATGCAAGAATTTTAGCGTTGAAAGCGGCGTAACTGATGGCGAAAGCGATGCGGCGCGGGATGATCTGATTACCGGGCACCGTTTTCCTTCCAGAGTGGAGAATCGTCGTGCCGGAGGAGGCGGGGGGGGCAGGCCGGCGCGGCCACGTCTGGCGTCCCTATGAAATACGAAGAGCACCCGTCCATTGGCAGGAGGAGGGCTCCGCCGGATCACTACAGCGACGTACCGGGTGAGTCTGGCCCGTGCGTGTGGCGCTCCCCCCTCCCTTGCCGTTTGATCCCACTGCGGCTGCTGGGCCGGCTGCTCCGACCCGCTGCCCTGCCACGCTTTGCTGGGTGCGCGAGGGGACAGGGCCCTCCGACTTTCACCGCTGGGGGTTGGGCGCTGGCCTGGCGCTGCGGCGGCTGCGGGGGAGGCGGATGCACACTCTGCTGCACCCGATGTCAATAACTGCTCTATTTGCTTGCTGGGACTCCCCGAGGCGCCCCGGGATCCTCCATGATGCCGCATGATGACTGGAGCCACTTTACCCACAGTATCAAGATGCTGCAATTATGACTATGACGCACAAACAGTGAAGGTTGCACTGCGCGACCTGCCCATTAAGAACCTGTGAGTAGTGCATGCACACCCCGTCTGCACTGGTGCCATCAAGTTTGCCACAATAACGCTCCGGATACCCTGAAGTGTAGCCGCCATCTTGTTTGCCCTGGCCGACAGGACACAGACCTTGCTACAATCGCGTGTTTGCGCCAGCCTGCTATCCTGCGTGTCTGGAGAGTCTGGGGCGTCTGGGGCCCATACAAAGCTGACACCGGCCCCCCTTCCTCTGTTGCCCTACATTCGTGGAATGGGATGCAAGGATCCCAGGAAAACAACCCTGCCTTTTGAAAAAGTGGCTGAAGGTGCACCATCTCACAACAGTAATGGCTGAATAGGATCCAGCCACGGCGCAACCTGAGCCCTCGGGTGCCTCAGTCGCCTCCCTGCTGCTGGAAATGAAGGTGGGCTTCAAGGTGCTGGACTCCCGCTTCGACTCCCTGGACCAGACAATCGCACCCGTGGGCGCCAAAGTGCAAGGCCACGACAGGCGCCTCGACGTGGCAGAGGCTCGTGTCTCTGATCTGGAGGACGGGACAGCTCAGTCTCTGAAGCGGCTGGAACAGGCGGAACGCCTACTCAAGGAAGTAGCCATAAAAAAGGAAGACTTGGAAGCGCGCGGACGACGTAACAACGTCCTCATTATGGGGGTCCCGGAGACGACATCTACAGGCCGAATGGACCTCTTCGTGGAGAAATTACTTGCAGATCTGTTTGGCAGTGAGGCCTTTACACCTGGCTTTGTGGTAGAGAGAACCCACAAGTCACTGGACCCTAGACCTAACCCGGGCCTTCCCCCTAGACCCATCATAGCGCGGCTCTTGAATTTTAGGGACCGAGACACCACGCTCCGTCTGGCAAGAGAACGTGGCACGGGGTCCAAGTTGGCATTCTATCCAGACTTTACTCCAATGGTCCAGGAAGCACGCTGCAAATTTCAAGGGGTTAAGCCTACATTACGCAATCTTAGACTCAAATATGGCATGCTATACCCCGCGAGACTTAAGGTGGATGTGGGCGGCAGATCTCGAATATTTGATACCCCAACAGAGGCCCAGAAATTCTGCCGCACGCACAAGACGCGGAATTCACAGTCCTCGGCGGAGGTTGCGCTTGCTTCCCCGCCTCAAAGCGGCTCTGACGCGAGTGCGGACCAATTTTCGAACACTGGTGCTGGATGATGGTGTCTTGCATGGCCTTGTGCGATCTACAGTTTGTATATGGGAAATTGCATTGTTCGTTTTGATTTTTCTCTACAGATACGACACTAGGCCGGCTCGATTCTGGGTTGCCACCCCCCTCTGGTGTGTCCGCTAAGTTGGCTTATCCCATCTTGGGGCCCACTTATTGGACCACGACTGTCTGCCCGGCGATCCCTATGATTACCAAGCGCTTTAACTTGCTAGGGGTTGGCCACCTAAGGGATGGTAGGCGGCTGGGTGGGGGGAGGGGGGTAAGTTCACACATTGCAAATGTTGTTGTTTGCACTTTAGTTTTGCATTGCTTGCCAAGTTTTCATCACTTTACAGTCCTGACAGGAGTATGTCTATATTGAGTTTAAATCTCATTGTTGGGTAACGTGCAGGGGTCCTTAGCCATCACCCTAATGACCTGGAATGTCCGAGGCCGCAACAACACTCGTAAGAGGCGCCAGGTGATTCATTACCTTCTCCGACACAAGGTTTATATAGTTTATTTACAAGAGACACCACACGGCACCTGGTCCAGGATAGATTATTGGCTGCTCTCCCCCAGCGTAACGGATTGGTTTGGCTCCCTCACTAAACTCCCCAGCACATATTCTGACCACTCCCTGGTAGTCTTACATTTGCTGCTTCCACGCCCGGAAGAGTATGAAAGGCAATGGCGGGTCCCAAGTAAGGCCCTCCAGGATGATGTGTTCAAGGCAGAAGTGCACGAGGCAATAGAGGACTATTTCGAACAACTTAGGCTCGGTAGACATGGTGGCGGTTTTATGGGAAGGGTTCAAGGCAGTCATAAGGGGGGGGTATACATCTCCAAGCAGGCCGCTGTGCTCAGGGATCTTCGTCAGACGCTGACCCGCATCGAACAAGATATAGCTAAGCTAGACTCCCAGCTCGCATCCCTCCCGGATCCAAGAGCTCAGGCAGAGCGAATCGTCCTTCTGGCGGAGTACAGAGACATAGCAGATAGGGAGATATTATATCTGGGGAAATATCAGACTGCACGACGATACGGAGAGGGCGAGCAACCTGGCAGGGTACTGGCACAAATGCTGAGACCACCTTACATCAAATCCTACATTACTGAGTTACACTCCGCTTCCGGCGCCGTGCTAACCACCACATCGGCTATTAGAGATGAGTTCCTGGAATATTACACCACATTGTACTCCTCCAGGGCAGACCCTGATGGCGCTGCCCAGACTGCTTATTTGGATGAGATCGCGCTGGTGTTTCTGGAAAAAGATATGCTGGACTTTATGGTGGTGCCCCATATCAGTTACTGATGTCACACTGGCTATAGACACCCTGCGACGTTCCTCCAGCCCGGGGCTTGACGGCTTCACGGGGGATTTTTATAAAGAATTCAAGGACATCCTGGCCCCACAGTTGATTGAGGTTTATGCGGAAGCATTGGAGAAACAAATTCTCGCCCCCACGCTACGGGAAGCTGTAATTATACTTCTTCTGAAAACCCGGCAAAGACCACAAGCAATGCGGTTCATACCGACCGCTGTCTTTATTGAATCTAGGCTATAAAATCCTAGGAAAAGTGCTTGCAAATAGGCTATCACAGCTGATGGAGTATATCATTTCCCCAATGCAATGCGGCTTCGTTCCCCGACGCTCTACATCCCTTAATCTCTGCACGCGGTTTGCTGTGCTGCATAGAATAAAGCCCGACGTCCTAGCGGCTGCGGTATTACTAGACGCGGAGAAAACTTTTGATTCTTTAGAATGGCCTTTCCTAGTGGAGGTGATGCAACGCATGGGATTTCCCTATGGCTTCATTTCCACAGTCTCCCTGTTTTATAGTAAGCCATCAGCGCGACTCCGTTTGAACGGCACCCTGTCCAGGCCATTTCGGCTACATCGAGGGACCAGGCAGGGCTGCTCTTTATCTCCGCTCTTATTCATCCTAGCCATGGACCCTTTGGTCAGACATTTCCAGGAACGACATTTGCATAGAGGACTGCAGTTCAACACTGGTCCACTCCTAGCTTCTCTTTATGCCGACGATACCATCCTTTACGTCCAGGAACCACACATTAATCTGTCTCCCCTTATTTGGGAAATTTTCCGCTTTGGTAGATTTTCAGGGCTAGGTATAAACTGGCACAAATCGATCATATTCCCGCTTACGGCATGCACAACCCAATGGGAATGCGAATTTCCTCTCGAATGGTGCCATGACTCGGTAAAGTATCTGGGTATACATATTCATCTGGACACCACGCAAATCATTTGCTTAAATGACGGACAGACTTTTCACAAGTTGGAGGAACAGGTCGACAGATGGCTGTGATTGCCGCTGTCTCTGGCTGGCCGGGTGGCTATATTGAAAATGGTGGTCCTTCCTAAACTCTTATACCTCTTTAATAACCTCCCGATCCCCCTTTCTGATGACTTCTTCCGCACTTTGCAGACACTCATGACTTGACTGATATGGGGTGGGAGGAGATCGCGTGTCTGCTGGTCAATAATGACTCTACCGTACGACAGGGGCGGGTTCAATGTGCCGGACTTCTAACTAAATTATTTAGTAGCGCAATGCCACTATGCATTCGCTTGGTTCCATCCCGATGCACGCATACCCTTTCTACGGCCGGAGGCAGACCTGGTTCTCCCTGACAAATTGTGCGAGGTGCTGCCGGGGTTTTTTCCAAAAGACAGACACGAGATACAAACAGTGTCCACAACTGCCTGGGCGTGGGGTAAGTTGAAAAAGCGCATAAGTGCCTCAAAACTATATTCCTCCTCCCTGCCCTTACCCAATGCCAGATGGTTCCCAATCACTGGAGAGAGGCTGGTACAGAACACGCTGTCCACACTAGATATTACAAAAGTGGGTGATCTCTTCCCGGGGGGCCATATTTTCTCGATAGATGAGGACGCCAGGTTCACCAATTGTAACTTCATGACCCGATTCCTTCTGAGCCGCATGAAATCCTCACTGCGTGCTGCTCTCCCCACTTACCCTGTTGAGCCTGACTCTTTCCCTCCACTCACACTGGTGTTGGAAACCCCTGGCAGGAAACGCCTCATTTCTAAAATGTACAAAGCCTGCGCTGGGATGCTGCCTGCAGACGACTCTAGACTCAGACAGACCTGGGAGGCAGACAAGGGTTGCACCATCACTGATGAACAATGGGTCAAATCCTGTAAGGCCACCAAGGACATTTCACTTAACAGCCGCCATAAGTTGCTGCACTTTAAATTTCTCCGCTGCGCTTACTTTACACCAGCCTTGGCACATAGGATAGACGCCGAAAGACCACACACCTGTTTGAAATGCACTGCACCACATGACGATTTTATACATCTGGCATGGTCCTGTCCCCGCTTGCAGTCTTATTGGTCTGCGGTACATGTGACTTTGGGGAAGATAATCGACCTTCCAATGGTCCCCATTCCTGAAATAGCTCTTTTAGGGTACACTGCACAGATTCCTAAGAAAGTCAGGAAACTAGCATCATTGGGGCTGCTATTAGCTAAAAGAGAGGTTGCCATTCACTGGGGCAGGAAGTCCACTCCTAAGCTACAAGATTGCCTGGGTAATCTAGCACACTGCAACACCAATGCTGAGATATATGCCAGTCTTATGCCACTGACGTCACGCCCAAGGGATATTTGGAGACCACTGAGGACCTACTTTGATGCCACAAAGCGAGCCTCTACTACACAGACAAATGATGGGATAGTGCCTGAGGGAGTGGGCTGAGGGGATGCTTTCTGAGCCCCGGTTCTCCTTTTCAGCACGGCATGTTCTGATTGAGCCGTGCTCCATTAGCTACACATGGGTGTCACTGCTGATCGGGAAGCCCAATCTCTGGGACTGGGAGTGTGGGAGGAGGCGGGGGGTTTCGCTGTGCGGGCCTGGGTACTGTGCTGGACCTCCGTGTAGATCGCTATAATAACTATCGTTGTGTATGTATCTGTCAGGTACGACTTGATTGGCTTGTAAAGTGACTATCTGCAATGCAATGTGACTATTATTCTTTATCTGAAAAATAGTGTGTTTAAAAAGAAAAAGTGTCAAATTTGAAACCCAGATTCCTGGCCGAGGACACAGGAAATGGAGGAGGATTGAGCTGTAAAGGCCACCAAAGATCAGCATGGGGAGGGGAAGGCTGATTAAAAAAACAGTACATCCGTTTTATCGGCATTCAGCCGTAGACTGTTCTTAGTCATCTAGGTTGATATATCTATCCGACACGGCTTAAAGTTTGTGAATGCGGCCTCTGAATGGTCTTTAAAAGAGAACACCAGCTGGGTGTCATCAGCGTATGAGATAACACCTACGCCATGTTGCTCTACAAGTGGGGCTAGGGGGGCAAGATAAATGTTAAAAAGGGTCGGGCTGAGAGCTGAGCCCTGTGGTACTCCAGAATTCACGAGGCGTGGTGATGAGAAATGAGGATGCAGCCTTGTTCTCTGGGACCGCCCCTCAAGAAAGGAACTAAACCAGGCCAAAGTGGTCCCAAATACTCCCAGTTGCCTGAGCCTGTCAAGGAGGATTTTATGCGACAGGGTCCAACGCTGCTGACGGGTCTAGCAGCACCAGCATTGCACAGCTACCCTTATCTAAGGTTTCCCGGATTGTTTCAGTTACCTCCAGCAGAGCTGTCTCGGTGCTGTAGCCAGCTCTAAATCCAGACTGAGAATCGTGTAGTAGTTTGTTAGTTTCTAGGAAATAGGATAGCTGTTTCTGCACTTCTTTCTCAAGGATCTTGGCTGGTGCTGGCAAAAAGGAGATGGGTCTGAAATATTTTAGTACAGCTGGATCTGCATCCTCCTTCTTGAGAATAGGTTGGACAAGTGCAGTTTTCCAGATGGACGGGTAAATGCCTAATTTTAGGGAAGCGTTCCAGAGCAGATTCAGTGTAGGGTTAATCAGTGGGGCAAGTAGCTTAAAAACCTAGCCGGGCAGGGATCCATGGGGATCCAGATTTGGTTTTTTCCAACTGCCTGAGAGAGGTATCGGAGTTTAAAGGGCGGAATTCCGACCAGGTGTGTGTGTGTGTGTGGGGGGGGAGGGAGGAAGGTATGTTAGAGGTACCTGTTTCCGTGAATGAGGCGTAGATGTCTTGAATTTTTTCTTGAAAAAAAAATCCAAAGATTCTCACAGAGATTATCGTACTTGGTTATATTGCTTTTCATCGTCCCTTGTTTCAGGAAGTCTTGGACAATTTTAAAGACTTCTTTAGTAGAGTTGTCTGATTGTTTGATTTGGTTGGCAATAAAATCCTTTATGGAAGTGCGTTTTAGCCTATGAAAGTGTTTTTACTGCTTTCCTATAGGTGTTTTTCATCTCAATGCAGTAGGTTTTGCGCCATTCCCGCTCAAGCTTTTTACAGCAGGTTTTTTCTGCTTGTAATTCTGGCGTGAACCAAGGGGCTGAGGGTTTGTTATGGACAATTTCATAACTTTCATGGGGGCTATTTTGTCTATAGCAGAGGTGACCCAAAGATTGAAAGTTTTCTCATCACTATTAGGTTATCCAGTAAGTAGTAAGGGGGTGTTAAGTAATGCCGGGCTCATAGTTTCAAGGGTGACCTTTTTCCAATTTCTTCGGACTTCGTGTTTAATTTCCCTATGGCTGTGGTTTGTGGTGGAGGTTATGTTGAAAAGAATCAGATTGTGATCTGACCATGCAAGAGGGATGGGGTTCATGTGTTGGCATAGAGACCAATTAATTAAGGTTTAATCCTTTGAGTGTGTCCTCCAATTGAGAGGCCAAAGGACATTGCGTGTTGTCCATATGGACGTTAAAATCTCCCAGGACTAAAAAGTTTGCGTATTTCAATGAGAGGTCAGCGATCAGGTCGCAGATATTCCATAGCTCAGTGGGTTGTGACCCAGGAGGTCTATAGACCAACATTCCTGCAATGGAGAGAGGGGGGGAAATTGTAACATTAAAGAACATTGCTTCCAGCAGGTCAGTGGATTCGATCCTTTTGTGTGATATCTCCCATTCCACTTTTATGATTATAGCTAGTCCACCACCTAGTCTGTTGCCAACTCCATTTTCTGTGACTATTTTGTAGCCCTCCGGGATGGCCAGACTAATATCCAGGGTGGTGCTTTCTCTTAGCCATGTTTCTGTGAGGAATATGATATCCCAAGATCTTGCTTCCAATAATAGCTAGATATCATCCGTGTGCTTGGGAAGAGACCTGCAGTTTATCAAGCAGGCTTTGATATTGACGTTTTACCTTTTACTGGCGGTCATTGAGCCTGAAGGTGTGACCTTATCAAAGGATTTACACCTCATACCTTGGTATTTTTCGTTGAATTCAAAGGTACAGTGCTTGCAGTAGGACCTCTGGTCAAGTACCTCATGATCTAGTGTGCAAGGGTTGATACGTATTGGATTAGGACATCCTTTGGGCTTAAGCTCAAGGATTTGGTCCCTGGTCATTATTATTCTTGTGGCTGCCTGAAAATGGCCAGCGCTGGACACGGGACGGGCGCAGACGGGCTTGCCTGGCTGTCATGTGATTTATATACTGTGGCCCCACCCGGAAGTACCGAGGGCAGGGGGAGGAGCTGCGTCCCTCCACACAAGCGGCACGCAAAACCCGAGGTGGACCGGGGACCAGCAGAATTTTTCCAAGATCTAAAGTGCAGTTTGCAGACAAGTTCAGGTACAGTACGTGCAAGTCAGTTTAAAACGAATTTCTTTAAAACCACAGAACACACACGTTAAAATCAATGAGGCTGATTTCCTCCCAGCGCGCTTCTATCTGTCTCCGCGCGGCCGGGCACTCATGTGCTTTATATACTGTGGCCCCACCCGGAAGGGGCCACATTATATACCTCCCTTTTAGGTCACTTAGGAGCGGAACGCACAGGGATGGTCCTTGTGTGGTCCTGAGGAAGAGCCTTGGGGAGGCTCGAAACATGTTGACCAATACTAGAGACGCTTAACTCATTAAGGTTACACAGTTATCTCCAGTACCCCTGCTTTTAAACATACCGACTAGGAGCTAGAATAAAATTATTTCGCTCACTAGCAAGGTATTTTTAACATTTTTTCCTCCACTCCACTCCACTGCACAACACATTTTCTCACATAAGTGCTCCTACTTAATTTCGCAAGTCGCAGCACGCCTCAATCCGCAGCGGATTGAGAGGACCCCTATGATGGAGTATGTCACCAAGGGGAAACCCTAGTGAGTGAGGGGACTCGAGAAAGTAATCCTTCTTTCTTGTTTAGCAGACTGTCTAACTCGACTTGAGTAGAAGTCGCTCATCACCCATAGCTAGGTTCCTATTCCGGTTTTTCTGTGTTCGATCTGCAGGACAGAGCAGAGAATACTTTAGGCCCAGCTGCCAGAGGTGTTGTTCGACCGCAGTATATCAAAGGGCGGGGGGGGGAGGGGGATAGGATTTCCAGCAGGGATCCGGGGGTCGAGGATGTCGTTGTCACAGGACACAGGGTTAAAGTCGGATGGAGTGGCGGCTAAGGTACTTCCGTGGATCCTATCGGTTCGCTAGTGAGCGGTCGAGGAAGAGGACTTTGAGCAGGCTTTTGAATTTTGCAAGAGAGGGGATTGTTCTGATGTGGGGGTGGATGGAGTTCCAGATTTTGGGCGCGTTACCAGCAAACGACCTGGCCGCGGTTTTTGGTTTGCGTGTTTTCAGCGGGATGAGTAGCCGAGTATTGGAGCTCCTGAGGTTCCTGGACTGGCCGGCCTTTTTGAGTTTGGTGGCCAGGTATTCCGTTTTACCGGTGTGAAGGGCTTTGTGCGGGAGGCAGGCTGTTCTGAAGCTGGCCCACATTTCAATTGGGAGCCATTTTAGTTCTCGGAGTGCGGGCGAGATGTGGTAAAATTTCTTAGTTCCGGTGACCATTCTGGCTGCTGCATGGAAGGTTGTTTTGAGAGGGGCGAGGTGGGATTTTGCTGTACCAGTCAGGGCTGCAATCCCGTAGTCTAGTCTGGACAGCACCAGTGCCTGGGTGGCTTGTTGAAGGTCCTAGGGCGGGAGGAAGGGTTTTATTTTGTGCAGTAGCTTCAAATTAAGGAAGGCGCTTTTTGCATAACTTATGTGTTTGTTCATGTCCAGTTTCGGGTCTTGGGTGATACCTAAAGATTTTACTGATTCCGCCAGGCTGAGGTTACCATTGAGAGCATCAATAGCTTTGAGCCATTCTGCAATTTGGGGGGTTCTCGTCTTTTTTGGAGGTGAGGAGTATTTCCATTTTCTCTTGATTGAGTCTTAGATGATTACTTGAGAGCCAATGTTGTAGCTCTTTGAGCGTGGTGTTGAGTCTCTGGATGCCATCAATGGAGATGGTTTCCAGATATAACTGTGTGTCGTCGGCATATAGGTGGAAAGGGATGTTGGAATTTCTGAGTAGAGTGATAAGGGGTTCAATTTTGATGTTGAAAAGCTGAGGGGAGAGCACTGACCCTTGTGGAACACCCCTGTTAACGGGGTGATGGTCGGACTCGTAGTTTTTGATTTATTCTTTGTGAGCGGTTGTGGAGGAAGGAAGAGAACCAGTGTAGGACAGTCTCTTCAAGACCTGCCATTTCTTGTAGATGAGAAGTTTGTGGTCGACCGTATCGAATGCAGCCGATAGATCCAAGAGAAGGAGAAGGCAACACTGGTCCGAGTCAAGTGACTTGTGTAAATTGTCTATGACATTAATGATCACGGTTTCAGTGCTGCAGCCTTTTCTGAAGCCCGATTGGTGGGGATCTAGAAGGTTGATGTAGTCCAAGTATTGGGTCAGTTGTGGAAGTACACATCTTTCCAGGATTTTGGACAGAAGAGGTAGGTTTGAGACAGGTCTGAAGTTATTCAGATTCTCAGTGTCTAAGCCGGGCTTTTTCATCAGTGGCGTGACTTGACCGACTTTGAGGCAGTCTGGTACAACTCCTGCTCTTAGGGAGCTGTTTATGATCTTGCACCATAGCTGGGCTAAGACGAGCTTCAGGTCCTTGGTCAGTTGAGGGGGTAGCTGATCAAGGGCGTGGGATGAGGGCTTAGCGCTGGAGATTAGTTTGACTTTCTCTGCTTCCTGAATGGTAATGAAGGAGAACCAGTGTTTTGGGCAGTTCTTGGATGCAGTGTCGTTGGTTTCCAGCGTTGGGTTCTCGGTGGAGAGGATGTGATTGGTGCCTAGTGAGAGATCAATCTTGTTGATTTTGTAGTTGAAAAAGATGGCGAAGTTGTCATATCGTTCTTTGGATGCCTGAATTGGGGAGGCAACAGGCTTGGAGGTTTGTTTCTTGATGATATTGAACAGCTCTTTAGGTCTGTTTTTTGCATTGTCTAGCACGGAGCAGAAGATTTTTTGTTTTGGTCTTAGTGTGCTTTTTGTACTTCCTGCGGGCTGCTTGGAGTTGATTGCGGTGGATGACGGTAGGGTTGTTCCTCCAGAGTCTTTCTGAGGCTCTTAGTTGTCTTCTTTCTTCGTTGATGTCAGTGGTGAACCATGATCTGGATGGAATGCACCTGTCTTTTTTTTTTTAGTTTCAGTGGAGCTAGTTGGTCCAGGATGAGCGTCATATTTGAGTTATAGAGATAGGTGAGTTCGGTAGTGGGGAGGTGCTCAGTGATGTTTGGGAGGAGCGAGCTTACCCTTTCTTCTAGTTCAGCTCGAGGGATCTGAGCTACGTCTCTAATCCATTTGAGAGGGTCCTGCGTGGGGGGTTGAGTTGGGACCAAATGGTTGATATGAAATAAGATGATGTGGTGGTCGGACCAGTCTACGGGAAGGATGTGGTCGATGGTAATTGCACTGCTTTAGGCAATGATTGCGTCAAGGGTTGCTACTCTGTGATGAGTTTCTTCTGAGCAGTGTTGAGTCAGATTATTTTCTAGTAGGAGGTTGTTTAGGGTTTGAATTAGCGAGTTATTTGTTTCATTCCACCTTAGGTTGAGGTCGCCAAAAATTATGTTGTTTCAGTTTCCGAGCAATGGGCAATCAGGTCGGAGAGGTGTTTCCCGAATGCGGCGGTGTTGCCTGGGGGGGTATGATATAAGAGGTGGTAAAGTGTTGGCCTGTTGTCACTTGTATTGATGTTGGCTGTGAGACATTCAAAGGAGCTGTACAGGCAAGAGGCAGTTATCGTAATGGAGATGTTATTTTTGTGTATGATTGCTATACCTCCTCCTCTTTGAACTTTTCTGTCTTTGTTGAACATTTTGAAACCAGGAGGCACCAGCATGTCCAAGCTAGGGTAGGAGAGATTGTTGAGCCAAGTCTCTGTGATGAATGCTATGTCTATATCGTGGGAGAGGATGGCTTCTGCTAGTTCGGGTGCATGTTTAGAGGCTGATCTGCAGTTTAGGAGCATGCAGTTGATGGGGGACCCTTCCTTGCTCTGATTCTTTGTAGGTGGGGCCCTAAGTAGAGAAGTGGGGTGAGCCGGGGGTCTTGGGGCTTTCGGTGGAGGGTGGTCTCTTCCGACTCTCGTAATCACTTGGATCTTAGATTTGGGGGAGGTAATGGAGGGAGAGTCGTAGGTTGAAGCTAGATCTGCCGCTTCCAGAGAGGACATCGCGGCTTTCGATCTTCTGGGTCTCTCTAAGCTTTTCTTAGTTACCGTTATTCTAGGGGTCAATGGCCGGGACCTGAGGGGGGCAGGGAGCCTGCTAGGGGGCGACACCTTGGCAGGCCAGAGTTGGGTGAGATCTGGCGCTATGGTGGGGGAATGAATGGGCTTTCGGACCGTGTCCAGGTTAGTTAAAATTTCGTTCAGGCCTCGGATTAGGATTTCAAGCTGAGTTTCAAGGTGGGTGAGGCGATGCATCATATTATCCGAGGTGGGAGGGAGGGTGTCTTGGGCACAGTTGGCCAAGGAGGTGGGGGACGGGTCCAAGTTGTGGTGGCTATTGGAGGAGGGGCTACCTGATTTATCTCTGGGAGGGATCATGGGAAGGAGGAGCACTGGCTCGTGTCGTGAATGGGCTTTGTGTGGCCTGAGGGAGGAGTAGAGTCGTAGGGAGTCTGTGGTTGGGAGAATGGCTGATTCCTAATTGGCTGGTTGAGCTAGAAGGGAAGGGAAGGGAAGGGAAGGCGAGGGTGGGAGGGTCGTCCGCCAAGGGGGGGTGGGATCGTTATTCGGAGGGGCAAAGTTGCGGGAAGTGTCTCGCGGGGGTGGGAGGAGGTTCTCATGGAGGACGCGAGAAGGGTTTGGTGCCTCACCTGGTGAGGCAGGTTCACTGGGGGGAAGGGAGGAGTCGGGTCAGGTTGAATAATGTGCAAGGGGGCCTTTTTTAGCGAGGGGAAGAGAGAGTCGAAAACCTCGATTATCTTTATTAGTATGTATCAGGACTGTGCCATTCGTGTAGATGGTTATGGAGATGTTCCCGCTCAGCGTCTGGCGGTTAGAGTGAGAGGTCGTCAGTTTACAGCTATAGGATATGATGGTAGTTTTGGAGATGTGGCGATAAGTTGTGAGGATGGCATTCCAGTTGTCGGGTCTTTCAGTATGGAAGATGAGATTCATTTTTATCTGCCCTTCGGAGGAGCAGTGGAAGGTCTCAGCGAATAGTGTTTCAGGGTGCTGTTGAATCAGTCTAAGTTTGAAATTTCTCTTCGCTTTACTTGAGAGGTTGGAGGGGAAATTAATCGCGCAGGAGTTCGGCCCGTGAGGTTTCGGGTAATTCGGTGTTCAGGGGTTATCAACAATTGGCGTGACCGGTGGCATTTTATCTGGGTTCGGAGGGAGGGGGGATTCCCTTTGGGGTGGAATAGAAGTGTTGCCGTGAGGAGGATAGAGTGCTTCTTGGCGGGTGGAGGGATTGGGGTGGTCGTCTTCTACCTTCCTGGGAGAAAGGAACGTGTAGTGAGAGGAGGGGCGGAGTGGGACTTCTCTAGGACCAGGTTTGGGGGTCTGTGCTAGGTTGATATCCTGGGACGGGGGCCTGTATCGTTAACGGCGCCCTCTATGGGGTGGCAGGGACACCTCTGCAAAGTTACATCGGCAGTTCAGAGATTAGGTCCCGGGCGGCCATTATGGGGACAGGCACCAAGGGGCTGGCTACACTAACCTGTGGATCCTTGTTAAGCTGTCCGGCGAGTCGGAGGGGCATTGGTTCTGGGCCCTCTTGCGGCTGGTCCATACTTTGGCTTGGTGAGGTCTCGACGACTCCACTGAAGCATCCGGGAGAGCTTGGTGTTTCGGCCTAGGGCGGTAATCTTGGGGTCCGGCTGGGAGCAAGTAGTGTTGGTAGTTGGGATTTTAGGGTTAATAGGAAGCCCCGTGTGTCTCAAACAAGACTGTGCTTTATTATCACTGAAAATGCTTTTTGGCATTTACCTGCAAATGCATGCAGTATTCCATTGGGTTTTCTATTTGTTGCAAAGTCATCCTGTGCCCTGGGCACCCCCAACTTTTTGCTGACTGATGCTGGTGGTAACTGATTTTGACTGACCCTGGACTCTGCCTAACCAGGCCCAGTGCTAAGCTGAAAGAGACACATTAGAATACAGTTAAAACACCTACATACACTAGGGTACACAATGGTATGGTGGGGTACCCCTGTGATTGGCATGACCTACCCTATAAGATCCTAGTATATAATAGGGCAGGGGGATTGAAACTACCTAAAAGTCCCCAGTAGCCTGGGGCACGGCAGTTTAGAGGCCAGCAGACTTTTTCTTCACGTGCATGTGTGCAGTGATGAGGCCTGAGCTCAGTTTAAAATCAGACCTGGGTGCCAGGATTGCTTTTAAAAAGTAAATTGTGCCCAAACTCGACTTTGGTGTTTGGGTCACTTAAAAAAGGATAACCTACAATGTTTTGGCATATTAGGGACCCCCTGGGTCTCCCCTAGGTATCCCAGGGGTGGGGGGTCAATTATTTATAAGGTATACCCTTCTAAAATGAGTTTTTATATGCCTGGGTAAAGGAAAATTCCACATTTCACTCCCCACATTGTGGTAAAGTGCTGCTCAAATTCGACTTTGATGCTAGGAGCGCTGTAGAGGGAGAATCTGCAATATTTCTACAGATTCAGAATCCCTAAAGTCTCCCCTAGTTGCACATGGGGTGTGGTTCCTGTAGATATAAGACAAGTACTTATAAAATATGTTTTTGTAAGTCCTGGTGCTAGAAAAATGGCCCAAGTAATTCTTCCCATTGCAAATCACTTGTTGCATAGGTTAACATGGTAGGAAGTTATTGATTAATAACTATTGATAGGAGAGGACTAAAAATGCCATTTAAAGACTTCCCAGAATGGTATTAATAAATCCAACAATATCATATTGTTGAATTGCTCCTAAAGTGTACATACAAGGAGTTATAAGACATTTTTGTTTGTCAGTCCAAATTCAGCCTTCCAGAGGTCTGCCCTGATTGGTCAGAGTTAAGTGGATTAGCCAGGCTGCCTTGTAGAGGTGATAAAGAGCCCCTGGGGTTGACCAGCTCTGCTGGGAGGGCAGTGTGCTGTTCCATAGGAATGCCAGGCCAGGGGGAGGAGTCGTAAACCATGGTCTTCAAAGAGAAGAGCAGAGATCAGTGTCAATTATGGCTCTGAACTTACCACCTCAAGCAGATGGTAGGATTAAGGAAGGTATGAGCAGATGCAGAGGGGAGAGTCTTAGTAAATTAGCCATCCTAGGGGTGTGTTTAGCCAGCTCTTATCTCCTTACTGGAAAATCGGCCATTACCGATTTGGAAGATTTGATGCACTCTGGGACAAAATAATGCCACACTCTACAGGATGTGGTCATCACTGTGAGGAGTTACCCTGCTCCCATTTGAAAAAGTGACCTCCTGCATGACCCAGAGAACTTGGAATAAGTATATGAGAGGGGCAGAGCCCTCCAGATCTGCTGCTTTGAACTTACTGAAGGAAGAAGTACCCTGCTGAGAAGTTTTGCTGTGCAAAGATTTCTAAGGCCTGACCTCTGAAAACTGCACCTTCTGAGACTACAGCCCTGTGTATTATTTTGCTGAAAAAGAACTAAAGAGTGGACTCCCTGAAAGCTACAGGTTAAAAGAGCTCAGCTGGAACATCACCAACTAAATCTACACCTTGGAGAACCATCAGTGGATCTGTGAGGGTTTTGTACCAGTGGATTGTGGGAACTGACGTCCTCAACTTTCAAGGACCATCTTGGAGCTTCAAAGTAAGTTTGAGATACGATGGGACCCCTTGAAGAACTTCAGGAAGTATTTCAAGAAGTTTGGAGAACTTTGGAGCAACTCTGGCAAAAAAAGCTCCATAGAGGGACTGACTCAACCTGGTCAGCCAGGCCGCCTGCCTTCAACTGCGAGCTGGTCAAGCCATCCAGGTTTGATACGCTAAATGCTCCATGGGTCCAACTTCCAGAGATTATTATATTATTATATGTATTATTATTATTATGTAACTTATAGAGCGCGCGGCTACCCCCAACGGGAGTGTCCCGGCGCTAGCGTCGGATAGAAAGAGGTGGGGTGAGTGTGTTGGATTCCGCAAGGTACTAGGGAAGACTAAAGAGCCCTGTCTTCAAGGATTTTCAGAAGCTAGGCTCCAAATTGGCCTTTCTGATGTGTTTGGGCAAGGAGTTCCACAGAGTTGTGGTTCTGACAGGGAAGGACCTCCCTCCTATTCTAGCTTTGGCAAAGCGAGGGATGACAAGGAGTTTAAGATGATTGGATCTTACATTTCTTGTTTGATGGGATTAACGGATTCTTTTCTGTAGTTATTGGGGGCCAACTCCGTTTATTGCCCTGTAAGCAAGAGTGAGCACTTTGAATTATGTAAGTTTTTTCACGGGCAACCAGTGTAGACTACGGAGATGTGATGCCTTAGCGGGACATTTCTGATAAGCCTTGCGGCTGTTTTCTTTATTATCTACAGTTTCCTGAACAGATGGGTTGGTAAGCCCAGATATAGACTATTAGCGTAGTCTAGTTGTGATGTTATAAGTGCGTGGACAATTATTTTCCTACAGTCCATTGGTAGGAGGTGAAGAAATCTTTGTAATGCCTTCATTTTCCAGAAGCAGGATGATGACACATGCCCTATCTGGGTTTTGCATGAAAGAGTGTTGTCAAATTTGGGGGGCGTGGCCGAGCCGGCAGCGAAGATGGCCACCTGCGAGTGAAGCTCCAGTAATTGGCTGGTCTCATCTGCGATTTCCCCATGGCAATGCAAGAATTTTAGCGTTGAAAGCGGCGTAACTGATGGCGAAAGCGATGCGGCGCGGGATGATCTGATTACCGGGCACCGTTTTCCTTCCAGAGTGGAGAATCGTCGTGCCGGAGGAGGCGGGGGGGCAGGCCGGCGCGGCCACGTCTGGCGTCCCTATGAAATACGAAGAGCACCCGTCCATTGGCAGGAGGAGGGCTCCGCCGGATCACTACAGCGACGTACCGGGTGAGTCTGGCCCGTGCGTGTGGCGCTCCCCCCCTCCCTTGCCGTTTGATCCCACTGCGGCTGCTGGGCCGGCTGCTCCGACCCGCTGCCCTGCCACGCTTTGCTGGGTGCGCGAGGGGACAGGGCCCTCCGACTTTCACCGCTGGGGGTTGGGCGCTGGCCTGGCGCTGCGGCGGCTGCGGGGGAGGCGGATGCACACTCTGCTGCACCCGATGTCAATAACTGCTCTATTTGCTTGCTGGGACTCCCCGAGGCGCCCCGGGATCCTCCATGATGCCGCATGATGACTGGAGCCACTTTACCCACAGTATCAAGATGACTATGACGCACAAACAGTGAAGGTTGCACTGCGCGGCCTGCCCATTAAGAACCTGTGAGTAGTGCATGCACACCCCGTCTGCACTGGTGCCATCAAGTTTGCCACAATAACGCTCCGGATACCCTGAAGTGTAGCCGCCATCTTGTTTGCCCTGGCCGACAGGACACAGACCTTGCTACAATCGCGTGTTTGCGCCAGCCTGCTATCCTGCGTGTCTGGAGAGTCTGGGGCGTCTGGGGCCCATACAAAGCTGACACCGGCCCCCCTTCCTCTGTTGCCCTACATTCGTGGAATGGGATGCAAGGATCCCAGGAAAACAACCCTGCCTTTTGAAAAAGTGGCTGAAGGTGCACCATCTCACAACAGTAATGGCTGAATAGGATCCAGCCACGGCGCAACCTGAGCCCTCGGGTGCCTCAGTCGCCTCCCTGCTGCTGGAAATGAAGGTGGGCTTCAAGGTGCTGGACTCCCGCTTCGACTCCCTGGACCAGACAATCGCACCCGTGGGCGCCAAAGTGCAAGGCCACGACAGGCGCCTCGACGTGGCAGAGGCTCGTGTCTCTGATCTGGAGGACGGGACAGCTCAGTCTCTGAAGCGGCTGGAACAGGCGGAACGCCTACTCAAGGAAGTAGCCATAAAAAAGGAAGACTTGGAAGCGCGCGGACGACGTAACAACGTCCTCATTATGGGGGTCCCGGAGACGACATCTACAGGCCGAATGGACCTCTTCGTGGAGAAATTACTTGCAGATCTGTTTGGCAGTGAGGCCTTTACACCTGGCTTTGTGGTAGAGAGAACCCACAAGTCACTGGACCCTAGACCTAACCCGGGCCTTCCCCCTAGACCCATCATAGCGCGGCTCTTGAATTTTAGGGACCGAGACACCACGCTCCGTCTGGCAAGAGAACGTGGCACGGGGTCCAAGTTGGCATTCTATCCAGACTTTACTCCAATGGTCCAGGAAGCACGCTGCAAATTTCAAGGGGTTAAGCCTACATTACGCAATCTTAGACTCAAATATGGCATGCTATACCCCGCGAGACTTAAGGTGGATGTGGGCGGCAGATCTCGAATATTTGATACCCCAACAGAGGCCCAGAAATTCTGCCGCACGCACAAGACGCGGAATTCACAGTCCTCGGCGGAGGTTGCGCTTGCTTCCCCGCCTCAAAGCGGCTCTGACGCGAGTGCGGACCAATTTTCGAACACTGGTGCTGGATGATGGTGTCTTGCATGACCTTGTGCGATCTACAGTTTGTATATGGGAAATTGCATTGTTCGTTTTGATTTTTCTCTACAGATACGACACTAGGCCGGCTCGATTCTGGGTTGCCACCCCCCTCTGGTGTGTCCGCTAAGTTGGCTTATCCCATCTTGGGGCCCACTTATTGGACCACGACTGTCTGCCCGGCGATCCCTATGATTACCAAGCGCTTTAACTTGCTAGGGGTTGGCCACCTAAGGGATGGTAGGCGGCTGGGTGGGGGGAGGGGGGTAAGTTCACACATTGCAAATGTTGTTGTTTGCACTTTAGTTTTGCATTGCTTGCCAAGTTTTCATCACTTTACAGTCCTGACAGGAGTATGTCTATATTGAGTTTAAATCTCATTGTTGGGTAACGTGCAGGGGTCCTTAGCCATCACCCTAATGACCTGGAATGTCCGAGGCCGCAACAACACTCGTAAGAGGCGCCAGGTGATTCATTACCTTCTCCGACACAAGGTTTATATAGTTTATTTACAAGAGACACCACACGGCACCTGGTCCAGGATAGATTATTGGCTGCTCTCCCCCAGCGTAACGGATTGGTTTGGCTCCCTCACTAAACTCCCCAGCACATATTCTGACCACTCCCTGGTAGTCTTACATTTGCTGCTTCCACGCCCGGAAGAGTATGAAAGGCAATGGCGGGTCCCAAGTAAGGCCCTCCAGGATGATGTGTTCCAGGCAGAAGTGCACGAGGCAATAGAGGACTATTTCGAACAACTTAGGCTCGGTAGACACGGTGGCGGTTTTATGGGAAGGGTTCAAGGCAGTCATAAGGGGGGGTATACATCTCCAAGCAGGCCGCTGTGCTCAGGGATCTTCGTCAGACGCTGACCCGCATCGAACAAGATATAGCTAAGCTAGACTCCCAGCTCGCATCCCTCCCGGATCCAAGAGCTCAGGCAGAGCGAATCGTCCTTCTGGCGGAGTACAGAGACATAGCAGATAGGGAGATATTATATCTGGGGAAATATCAGACTGCACGACGATACGGAGAGGGCGAGCAACCTGGCAGGGTACTGGCACAAATGCTGAGACCACCTTACATCAAATCCTACATTACTGAGTTACACTCCGCTTCCGGCGCCGTGCTAACCACCACATCAGCTATTAGAGATGAGTTCCTGGAATATTACACCACATTGTACTCCTCCAGGGCAGACCCTGATGGCGCTGCCCAGACTGCTTATTTGGATGAGATCGCGCTGGTGTTTCTGGAAAAAGATATGCTGGACTTTATGGTGGTGCCCCATATCAGTTACTTATGTCACACTGGCTATAGACACCCTGCGACGTTCCTCCGGCCCGGGGCTTGACGGCTTCACGGGGGATTTTTATAAAGAATTCAAGGACATCCTGGCCCCACAGTTGATTGAGGTTTATGCGGAAGCATTGGAGAAACAAATTCTCGCCCCCACGCTACGGGAAGCTGTAATTATACTTCTTCTGAAAACCCGGCAAAGACCACAAGCAATGCGGTTCATACCGACCGCTGTCTTTATTGAATCTAGGCTATAAAATCCTAGTAAAAGTGCTTGCAAATAGGCTATCACAGCTGATGGAGTATATCATTTCCCCAATGCAATGCGGCTTCGTTCCCCGACGCTCTACATCCCTTAATCTCTGCACGTGGTTTGCTGTGCTGCATAGAATAAAGCCCGACGTCCTAGCGGCTGCGGTATTACTAGACGCGGAGAAAACTTTTGATTCTTTAGAATGGCCTTTCCTAGTGGAGGTGATGCAACGCATGGGATTTCCCTATGGCTTCATTTCCACAGTCTCCCTGTTGTATAGTAAGCCATCAGCGCGACTCCGTGTGAACGGCACCCTGTCCAGGCCATTTCGGCTACATCGAGGGACCAGGCAGGGCTGCTCTTTATCTCCGCTCTTATTCATCCTAGCCATGGACCCTTTGGTCAGACATTTCCAGGAACGACATTTGCATAGAGGACTGCAGTTCAACACTGGTCCACTCCTAGCTTCTCTTTATGCCGACGATACCATCCTTTACGTCCGGGAACCACACATTAATCTGTCTCCCCTTATTTGGGAAATTTTCCGCTTTGGTAGATTTTCAGGGCTAGGTATAAACTGGCACAAATCGATCATATTCCCGCTTACGGCATGCACAACCCAATGGGAATGCGAATTTCCTCTCGAATGGTGCCATGACTCGGTAAAGTGTCTGGGTATACATATTTATCTGGACACCACGCAAATCATTTGCTTAAATGACGGACAGACTTTTCACAAGTTGGAGGAACAGGTCGACAGATGGCTGTGATTGCCGCTGTCTCTGGCTGGCCGGGTGGCTATATTGAAAATGGTGGTCCTTCCTAAACTCTTATACCTCTTTAATAACCTCCCGATCCCCCTTTCTGATGACTTCTTCCGCACTTTGCAGACACTCATGACTTGACTGATATGGGGTGGGAGGAGATCGCGTGTCTGCTGGTCAATAATGACTCTACCGTACGACAGGGGCGGGTTCAATGTGCCGGACTTCTAACTAAATTATTTAGTAGCGCAATGCCACTATGCATTCGCTTGGTTCCATCCCGATGCACGCATACCCTTTCTACGGCCGGAGGCAGACCTGGTTCTCCCTGACAAATTGTGCGAGGTGCTGCCGGGGTTTTTTCCAAAAGACAGACACGAGATACAAACAGTGTCCACAACTGCCTGGGCGTGGGGTAAGTTGAAAAAGCGCATAAGTGCCTCAAAACTATATTCCTCCTCCCTGCCCTTACCCAATGCCAGATGGTTCCCAATCACTGGAGAGAGGCTGGTACAGAACACGCTGTCCACACTAGATATTACAAAAGTGGGTGATCTCTTCCCGGGGGGCCATATTTTCTCGATAGATGAGGACGCCAGGTTCACCAATTGTAACTTCATGACCCGATTCCTTCTGAGCCGCATGAAATCCTCACTGCGTGCTGCTCTCCCCACTTACCCTGTTGAGCCTGACTCTTTCCCTCCACTCACACTGGTGTTGGAAACCCCTGGCAGGAAACGCCTCATTTCTAAAATGTACAAAGCCTGCGCTGGGATGCTGCCTGCAGACGACTCTAGACTCAGACAGACCTGGGAGGCAGACAAGGGTTGCACCATCACTGATGAACAATGGGTCAAATCCTGTAAGGCCACCAAGGACATTTCACTTAACAGCCACCATAAGTTGCTGCACTTTAAATTTCTCCGCTGCGCTTACTTTACACCAGCCTTGGCACATAGGATAGACGCCGAAAGACCACACACCTGTTTGAAATGCACTGCACCACATGACGATTTTATACATCTGGCATGGTCCTGTCCCCGCTTGCAGTCTTATTGGTCTGCGGTACATGTGACTTTGGGGAAGATAATCGACCTTCCAATGGTCCCCATTCCTGAAATAGCTCTTTTAGGGTACACTGCACAGATTCCTAAGAAAGTCAGGAAACTAGCATCATTGGGGCTGCTATTAGCTAAAAGAGAGGTTGCCATTCACTGGGGCAGGAAGTCCACTCCTAAGCTACAAGATTGCCTGGGTAATCTAGCACACTGCAACACCAATGCTGAGATATATGCCAGTCTTATGCCACTGACGTCACGCCCAAGGGATATTTGGAGACCACTGAGGACCTACTTTGATGCCACAAAGCGAGCCTCTACTACACAGACAAATGATGGGATAGTGCCTGAGGGAGTGGGCTGAGGGGATGCTTTCTGAGCCCCGGTTCTCCTTTTCAGCACGGCATGTTCTGATTGAGCCGTGCTCCATTAGCTACACATGGGTGTCACTGCTGATCGGGAAGCCCAATCTCTGGGACTGGGAGTGTGGGAGGAGGCGGGGGGTTTCGCTGTGCGGGCCTGGGTACTGTGCTGGACCTCCGTGTAGATCGCTATAATAACTATCGTTGTGTATGTATCTGTCAGGTACGACTTGATTGGCTTGTAAAGTGACTATCTGCAATGCAATGTGACTATTATTCTTTATCTGAAAAATAGTGTGTTTAAAAAGAAAAAGTGTCAAATTTGAAACCCAGATTCCTGGCCGAGGACACAGGAAATGGAGGAGGATTGAGCTGTAAAGGCCACCAAAGATCAGCATGGGGAGGGGAAGGCTGATTAAAAAAACAGTACATCCGTTTTATCGGCATTCAGCCGTAGACTGTTCTTAGTCATCTAGGTTGATATATCTATCCGACACGGCTTAAAGTTTGTGAATGCGGCCTCTGAATGGTCTTTAAAAGAGAACACCAGCTGGGTGTCATCAGCGTATGAGATAACACCTACGCCATGTTGCTCTACAAGTGGGGCTAGGGGGGCAAGATAAATGTTAAAAAGGGTCGGGCTGAGAGCTGAGCCCTGTGGTACTCCAGAATTCACGAGGCGTGGTGATGAGAAATGAGGATGCAGCCTTGTTCTCTGGGACCGCCCCTCAAGAAAGGAACTAAACCAGGCCAAAGTGGTCCCAAATACTCCCAGTTGCCTGAGCCTGTCAAGGAGGATTTTATGCGACAGGGTCCAACGCTGCTGACGGGTCTAGCAGCACCAGCATTGCACAGCTACCCTTATCTAAGGTTTCCCGGATTGTTTCAGTTACCTCCAGCAGAGCTGTCTCGGTGCTGTAGCCAGCTCTAAATCCAGACTGAGAATCGTGTAGTAGTTTGTTAGTTTCTAGGAAATAGGATAGCTGTTTCTGCACTTCTTTCTCAAGGATCTTGGCTGGTGCTGGCAAAAAGGAGATGGGTCTGAAATATTTTAGTACAGCTGGATCTGCATCCTCCTTCTTGAGAATAGGTTGGACAAGTGCAGTTTTCCAGATGGACGGGTAAATGCCTAATTTTAGGGAAGCGTTCCAGAGCAGATTCAGTGTAGGGTTAATCAGTGGGGCAAGTAGCTTAAAAACCTAGCCGGGCAGGGATCCATGGGGATCCAGATTTGGTTTTTTCCAACTGCCTGAGAGAGGTATCGGAGTTTAAAGGGCGGAATTCCGACCAGGTGTGTGTGTGTGGGGGGGGGGGGGGAGGAAGGTATGTTGGAGGTACCTGTTTCCGTGAATGAGGCGTAGATGTCTTGAATTTTTTCTTGAAAAAAAAATCCAAAGATTCTCACAGAGATTATCGTACTTGGTTATATTGCTTTTTATCGTCCCTTGTTTCAGGAAGTCTTGGACAATTTTAAAGACTTCTTTAGTAGAGTTGTCTGATTGTTTGATTTGGTTGGCAATAAAATCCTTTATGGAAGTGCGTTTTAGCCTATGAAAGTGTTTTTACTGCTTTCCTATAGGTGTTTTTCATCTCAATGCAGTAGGTTTTGCGCCATTCCCGCTCAAGCTTTTTACAGCAGGTTTTTTCTGCTTGTAATTCTGGCGTGAACCAAGGGGCTGAGGGTTTGTTATGGATAATTTCATAACTTTCATGGGGGCTATTTTGTCTATAGCAGAGGTGACCCAAAGATTGAAAGTTTTCTCATCACTATTAGGTTATCCAGTAAGTAGTAAAGGGGTGTTAAGTAATGCCGGGCTCATAGTTTCAAGGGTGACCTTTTTCCAATTTCTTCGGACTTCGTGTTTAATTTCCCTATGGCTGTGGTTTGTGGTGGAGGTTATGTTGAAAAGAATCAGATTGTGATCTGACCATGCAAGAGGGATGGGGTTCTCTGTTGTTAAGGTTGAGATATTAGTAAAAATAAGATCCAATATATGTCCTGCCACATGTGTTGGCATAGAGACCAATTAATTAAGGTTTAATCCTTTGAGTGTGTCCTCCAATTGAGAGGCCAAAGGACATTGCGTGTTGTCTATATGGACGTTAAAATCTCCCAGGACTAAAAAGTTTGCGTATTTCAATGAGAGGTCAGCGATCAGGTCGCAGATATTCCATAGCTCAGTGGGTTGTGACCCAGGAGGTCTATAGACCAACATTCCTGCAATGGAGAGAGGGGGGGAAATTGTAACATTAAAGAACATTGCTTCCAGCAGGTCAGTGGATTCGATCCTTTTGTGTGATATCTCCCATTCCACTTTTATGATTATAGCTAGTCCACCACCTAGTCTGTTGCCAACTCAATTTTCTGTGACTATTTTGTAGCCCTCCGGGATGGCCAGACTAATATCCAGGGTGGTGCTTTCTCTTAGCCATGTTTCTGTGAGGAATATGATATCCCATCCCAAGATCTTGCTTCCAATAATAGCTAGATATCATCCGTGTGCTTGGGAAGAGACCTGCAGTTTATCAAGCAGGCTTTGATATTGACGTTTTACCTTTTACTGGCGGTCATTGAGCCTGAAGGTGTGACCTTATCAAAGGATTTACACCTCATACCTTGGTATTTTTCGTTGAATTCAAAGGTACAGTGCTTGCAGTAGGACCTCTGGTCAAGTACCTCATGATCTAGTGTGCAAGGGTTGATACGTATTGGATTAGGACATCCTTTGGGCTTAAGCTCAAGGATTTGGTCCCTGGTCATTATTATTCTTGTGGCTGCCTGAAAATGGCCAGCGCTGGACACGGGACGGGCGCAGACGGGCTTGCCTGGCTGTCATGTGATTTATATACTGTGGCCCCACCCGGAAGTACCGAGGGCAGGGGGAGGAGCTGCGTCCCTCCACACAAGCGGCACGCAAAACCCGAGGTGGACCGGGGACCAGCAGAATTTTTCCAAGATCTAAAGTGCAGTTTGCAGACAAGTTCAGGTACAGTACGTGCAAGTCAGTTTAAAACGAATTTCTTTAAAACCACAGAACACACACGTTAAAATCAATGAGGCTGATTTCCTCCCAGCGCGCTTCTATCTGTCTCCGCGCGGCCGGGCACTCATGTGCTTTATATACTGTGGCCCCACCCGGAAGGGGCCACATTATATACCTCCCTTTTAGGTCACTTAGGAGCGGAACGCACAGGGATGGTCCTTGTGTGGTCCTGAGGAAGAGCCTTGGGGAGGCTTGAAACATGTTGACCAATACTAGAGACGCTTAACTCATTAAGGTTACACCGTTATCTCCAGTACCCCTGCTTTTAAACATACCGACTAGGAGCTAGAATAAAATTATTTCGCCCACTAGCAAGGTATTTTTAACATTTTTTCCTCCACTCCACTCCACTGCACAACACATTTTCTCACATAAGTGCTCCTACTTAATTTCGCAAGTCGCAGCACGCCTCAATCCGCAGCGGATTGAGAGGACCCCTATGATGGAGTATGTCACCAAGGGGAAACCCTAGTGAGTGAGGGGACTCGAGAAAGTAATCCTTCTTTCTTGCTTAGCAGACTGTCTAACTCGACTTGAGTAGAAGTCGCTCATCACCCATAGCTAGGTTCCTATTCCGGTTTTTCTGTGTTCGATCTGCAGGACACAGCAGAGAATACTTGAGGCCCAGCTGCCAGAGGTGTTGTTCGACCGCAGTATATCAAAGGGCGGGGGGGGGAGGGGGATAGGATTTCCAGCAGGGATCCGGGGGTCGAGGATGTCGTTGTCACAGGACACAGGGTTAAAGTCGGATGGAGTGGCGGCTAAGGTACTTCCGTGGATCCTATCGGTTCGCTAGTGAGCGGTCGAGGAAGAGGACTTTGAGCAGGCTTTTGAATTTTGCAAGAGAGGGGATTGTTCTGATGTGGGGGTGGATGGAGTTCCAGATTTTGGGCGCGTTACCAGCAAACGACCTGGCCGCGGTTTTTGGTTTGCGTGTTTTCAGCGGGATGAGTAGCCGAGTATTGGAGCTCCTGAGGTTCCTGGACTGGCCGGCCTTTTTGAGTTTGGTGGCCAGGTATTCCGTTTTACCGGTGTGAAGGGCTTTGTGCGTGAGGCAGGCTGTTCTGAAGCTGGCCCACATTTCAATTGGGAGCCATTTTAGTTCTCGGAGTGCGGGCGAGATGTGGTAAAATTTCTTAGTTCCGGTGACCATTCTGGCTGCTGCATGGAAGGTTGTTTTGAGAGGGGCGAGGTGGGATTTTGCTGTACCAGTCAGGGCTGCAATCCCGTAGTCTAGTCTGGACAGCACCAGTGCCTGGGTGGCTTGTTGAAGGTCCTAGGGCGGGAGGAAGGGTTTTATTTTGTGCAGTAGCTTCAAATTAAGGAAGGCGCTTTTTGCATAACTTATGTGTTTGTTCATGTCCAGTTTCGGGTCTTGGGTGATACCTAAAGATTTTACTGATTCCGCCAGGGTGAGGTTACCATTGAGAGCATCAATAGCTTTGAGCCATTCTGCAATTTGGGGGGTTCTCGTCTTTTTTGGAGGTGAGGAGTATTTCCATTTTCTCTTGATTGAGTCTTAGATGATTACTTGAGAGCCAATGTTGTAGCTCTTTGAGCGTGGTGTTGAGTCTCTGGATGCCATCAATGGAGATGGTTTCCAGATATAACTGTGTGTCGTCAGCATATAGGTGGAAAGGGATGTTGGAATTTCTGAGTAGAGTGATAAGGGGTTCAATTTTGATGTTGAAAAGCTGAGGGGAGAGCACTGACCCTTGTGGAACACCCCTGTTAACGGGGTGATGGTCGGACTCGTAGTTTTTGATTTATTCTTTGTGAGCGGTTGTGGAGGAAGGAAGAGAACCAGTGTAGGACAGTCTCTTCAAGACCTGCCATTTCTTGTAGATGAGAAGTTTGTGGTCGACCGTATCGAATGCAGCCGATAGATCCAAGAGAAGGAGAAGGCAACACTGGTCCGAGTCAAGTGACTTGTGTAAATTGTCTGACATTAATGATCACGGTTTCAGTGCTGCAGCCTTTTCTGAAGCCCGATTGGTGGGGATCTAGAAGGTTGATGTAGTCCAAGTATTGGGTCAGTTGTGGAAGTACACATCTTTCCAGGATTTTGGACAGAAGAGGTAGGTTTGAGACAGGTCTGAAGTTATTCAGATTCTCAGTGTCTAAGCCGGGCTTTTTCATCAGTGGCGTGACTTGACCGACTTTGAGGCAGTCTGGTACAACTCCTGCTCTTAGGGAGCTGTTTATGATCTTGCACCATAGCTGGGCTAAGACGAGCTTCAGGTCCTTGGTCAGTTGAGGGGGTAGCTGATCAAGGGCGTGGGATGAGGGCTTAGCGCTGGAGATTAGTTTGACTTTCTCTGCTTCCTGAATGGTAATGAAGGAGAACCAGTGTTTTGGGCAGTTCTTGGATGCAGTGTCGTTGGTTTCCAGCGTTGGGTTCTCGGTGGAGAGGATGTGATTGGTGCCTAGTGAGAGATCAATCTTGTTGATTTTGTAGTTGAAAAAGATGGCGAAGTTGTCATATCGTTCTTTGGATGCCTGAATTGGGGAGGCAACAGGCTTGGAGGTTTGTTTCTTGATGATATTGAACAGCTCTTTAGGTCTGTTTTTTGCATTGTCTAGCACGGAGCAGAAGATTTTTTTTTTGGTCTTAGTGTGCTTTTTGTACTTCCTGCGGGCTGCTTGGAGTTGATTGCGGTGGATGACGGTAGGGTTGTTCCTCCAGAGTCTTTCTGAGGCTCTAAGTTGTCTTCTTTCTTCGTTGATGTCAGTGGTGAACCATGATCTGGAAGGAATGCACCTGTCTTTTTTTTTTTAGTTTCAGTGGAGCTAGTTGGTCCAGGATGAGCGTCATATTTGAGTTATAGAGATAGGTGAGTTCGGTAGTGGGGAGGTGCTCAGTGATGTTTGGGAGGAGCGAGCTTACCCTTTCTTCTAGTTCAGCTCGAGGGATCTGAGCTACGTCTCTAATCCATTTGAGAGGGTCCTGCGTGGGGGGTTGAGTTGGGACCAAATGGTTGATATGAAATAAGATGATGTGGTGGTCGGACCAGTCTACGGGAAGGATGTGGTCGATGGTAATTGCACTGCTTTAGGCAATGATTGCGTCAAGGGTTGCTACTCTGTGATGAGTTTCTTCTGAGCAGTGTTGAGTCAGATTATTTTCTAGTAGGAGGTTGTTTAGGGTTTGAATTAGCGAGTTATTTGTTTCATTCCACCTTAGGTTGAGGTCGCCAAAAATTATGTTGTTTCAGTTTCCGAGCAATGGGCAATCAGGTCGGAGAGGTGTTTCCCGAATGCGGCGGTGTTGCCTGGGGGGGTATGATATAAGAGGTGGTAAAGTGTTGGCCTGTTGTCACTTGTATTGATGTTGGCTGTGAGACATTCAAAGGAGCTGTACAGGCAAGAGGCAGTTATCGTAATGGAGATGTTATTTTTGTGTATGATTGCTATACCTCCTCCTCTTTGAACTTTTCTGTCTTTGTTGAACATTTTGAAACCAGGAGGCACCAGCATGTCCAAGCTAGGGTAGGAGAGATTGTTGAGCCAAGTCTCTGTGATGAATGCTATGTCTATATCGTGGGAGAGGATGGCTTCTGCTAGTTCGGGTGCATGTTTAGAGGCTGATCTGCAGTTTAGGAGCATGCAGTTGATGGGGGACCCTTCCTTGCTCTGATTCTTTGTAGGTGGGGCCCTAAGTAGAGAAGTGGGGTGAGCCGGGGGTCTTGGGGCTTTCGGTGGAGGGTGGTCTCTTCCGACTCTCGTAATCACTTGGATCTTAGATTTGGGGGAGGTAATGGAGGGAGAGTCGTAGGTTGAAGCTAGATCTGCCGCTTCCAGAGAGGACATCGCGGCTTTCGATCTTCTGGGTCTCTCTAAGGTTTTCTTAGTTACCGTTATTCTAGGGGTCAATGGCCGGGACCTGAGGGGGGCAGGGAGCCTGCTAGGGGGCGACACCTTGGCAGGCCAGAGTTGGGTGAGATTTGGCGCTATGGTGGGGGAATGAATGGGCTTTCGGACCGTGTCCAGGTTAGTTAAAATTTCGTTCAGGCCTCGGATTAGGATTTCAAGCTGAGTTTCAAGGTGGGTGAGGCGATGCATCATATTATCCGAGGTGGGAGGGAGGGTGTCTTGGGCACAGTTGGCCAAGGAGGTGGGGGACGGGTCCAAGTTGTGGTGGCTATTGGAGGAGGGGCTACCTGATTTATCTCTGGGAGGGATCATGGGAAGGAGGAGCACTGGCTCGTGTCGTGAATGGGCTTTGTGTGGCCTGAGGGAGGAGTAGAGTCGTAGGGAGTCTGTGGTTGGGAGAATGGCTGATTCCTAATTGGCTGGTTGAGCTAGAAGGGAAGGGAAGGGAAGGGAAGGCGAGGGTGGGAGGGTCGTCTGCCAAGGGGGGGTGGGATCGTTATTCGGAGGGGCAAAGTTGCGGGAAGTGTCTCGCGGGGGTGGGAGGAGGTTCTCATGGAGGACGCGAGAAGGGTTTGGTGCCTCACCTGGTGAGGCAGGCTCACTGGGGGGAAGGGAGGAGTCGGGTCAGGTTGAATAATGTGCAAGGGGGCCTTTTTTAGCGAGGGGAAGAGAGAGTCGAAAACCTCGATTATCTTTATTAGTATGTATCAGGACTGTGCCATTCGTGGAGATGTTCCCGCTCAGCGTCTGGCGGTTAGAGTGAGAGGTCGTCAGTTTACAGCTATAGGATATGATGGTAGTTTTGGAGATGTGGCGATAAGTTGTGAGGATGGCATTCCAGTTGTCGGGTCTTTCAGTATGGAAGATGAGATTCATTTTTATCTGCCCTTCGGAGGAGCAGTGGAAGGTCTCAGCGAATAGTGTTTCAGGGTGCTGTTGAATCAGTCTAAGTTTGAAATTTCTCTTCGCTTTACTTGAGAGGTTGGAGGGGAAATTAATCGCGCAGGAGTTCGGCCCGTGAGGTTTCGGGTAATTCGGTGTTCAGGGGTTATCAACAATTGGCGTGACCGGTGGCATTTTATCTGGGTTCGGAGGGAGGGGGGATTCCCTTTGGGGTGGAATAGAAGTGTTGCCGTGAGGAGGATAGAGTGCTTCTTGACGGGTGAAGGGATTGGGGTGGTCGTCTTCTACCTTCCTGGGAGAAAGGAACGTGTAGTGAGAGGAGGGGCGGAGTGGGACTTCTCTAGGACCAGGTTTGGGGGTCTGTGCTAGGTTGATATCCTGGGACGGGGGCCTGTATCGTTAACGGCGCCCTCTATGGGGTGGCAGGGACACCTCTGCAAAGTTACATCGGCAGTTCAGAGATTAGGTCCCGGGCGGCCATTATGGGGACAGGCACCAAGGGGCTGGCTACACTAACCTGTGGATCCTTGTTAAGCTGTCCGGCGAGTCGGAGGGGCATTGGTTCTGGGCCCTCTTGCGGCTGGTCCATACTTTGGCTTGGTGAGGTCTCGACGACTCCACTGAAGCATCCGGGAGAGCTTGGTGTTTCGGCCTAGGGCGGTAATCTTGGGGTCCGGCTGGGAGCAAGTAGTGTTGGTAGTTGGGATTTTAGGGTTAATAGGAAGCCCCGTGTGTCTCAAACAAGACTGTGCTTTATTATCACTGAAAATGCTTTTTGGCATTTACCTGCAAATGCATGCAGTATTCCATTGGGTTTTCTATTTGTTGCAAAGTCATCCTGTGCCCTGGGCACCCCCAACTTTTTGCTGACTGATGCTGGTGGTAACTGATTTTGACTGACCCTGGACTCTGCCTAACCAGGCCCAGTGCTAAGCTGAAAGAGACACATTAGAATACAGTTAAAACACCTACATACACTAGGGTACACAATGGTATGGTGGGGTACCCCTGTGATTGGCATGACCTACCCTATAAGATCCTAGTATATAATAGGGCAGGGGGATTGAAACTACCTAAAAGTCCCCAGTAGCCTGGGGCACGGCAGTTTAGAGGCCAGCAGACTTTTTCTTCACGTGCATGTGTGCAGTGATGAGGCCTGAGCTCAGTTTAAAATCAGACCTGGGTGCCAGGATTGCTTTTAAAAAGTAAATTGTGCCCAAACTCGACTTTGGTGTTTGGGTCACTTAAAAAAGGATAACCTACAATGTTTTGGCATATTAGGGACCCCCTGGGTCTCCCCTAGGTATCCCAGGGGTGGGGGGTCAATTATTTATAAGGTATACCCTTCTAAAATGAGTTTTTATATGCCTGGGTAAAGGAAAATTCCACATTTCACTCCCCACATTGTGGTAAAGTGCTGCTCAAATTCGACTTTGATGCTAGGAGCGCTGTAGAGGGAGAATCTGCAATATTTCTACAGATTCAGAATCCCTAAAGTCTCCCCTAGTTGCACATGGGGTGTGGTTCCTGTAGATATAAGACAAGTACTTATAAAATATGTTTTTGTAAGTCCTGGTGCTAGAAAAATGGCCCAAGTAATTCTTCCCATTGCAAATCCCTTGTTGCATAGGTTAACATGGTAGGAAGTTATTGATTAATAACTATTGATAGGAGAGGACTAAAAATGCCATTTAAAGACTTCCCAGAATGGTATTAATAAATCCAACAATATCATATTGTTGAATTGCTCCTAAAGTGTACATACAAGGAGTTATAAGACTTTTTTGTTTGTCAGTCCAAATTCAGCCTTCCAGAGGTCTGCCCTGATTGGTCAGAGTTAAGTGGATTAGCCAGGCTGCCTTGTAGAGGTGATAAAGAGCCCCTGGGGTTGACCAGCTCTGCTGGGAGGGCAGTGTGCTGTTCCATAGGAATGCCAGGCCAGGGGGAGGAGTCGTAAACCATGGTCTTCAAAGAGAAGAGCAGAGATCAGTGTCAATTATGGCTCTGAACTTACCACCTCAAGCAGATGGTAGGATTAAGGAAGGTATGAGCAGATGCAGAGGGGAGAGTCTTAGTAAATTAGCCATCCTAGGGGTGTGTTTAGCCAGCTCTTATCTCCTTACTGGAAAATCGGCCATTACCGATTTGGAAGATTTGATGCACTCTGGGACAAAATAATGCCACACTCTACAGGATGTGGTCATCACTGTGAGGAGTTACCCTGCTCCCATTGGAAAAAGTGACCTCCTGCATGACCCAGAGAACTTGGAATAAGTATATGAGAGGGGCAGAGCCCTCCAGATCTGCTGCTTTGAACTTACTGAAGGAAGAAGTACCCTGCTGAGAAGTTTTGCTGTGCAAAGATTTCTAAGGCCTGACCTCTGAAAACTGCACCTTCTGAGACTACAGCCCTGTGTATTAATTTTGCTGAAAAAGAACTAAAGAGTGGACTCCCTGAAAGCTACAGGTTAAAAGAGCTCAGCTGGAACATCACCAACTAAATCTACACCTTGGAGAACCATCAGTGGATCTGTGAGGGTTTTGTACCAGTGGATTGTGGGAACTGACGTCCTCAACTTTCAAGGACCATCTTGGAGCTTCAAAGTAAGTTTGAGATACGATGGGACCCCTTGAAGAACTTCAGGAAGTATTTCAAGAAGTTTGGAGAACTTTGGAGCAACTCTGGCAAAAAAAGCTCCATAGAGGGACTGACTCAACCTGGTCAGCCAGGCCGCCTGCCTTCAACTGCGAGCTGGTCAAGCCATCCAGGTTTGATACGCTAAATGCTCCATGGGTCCAACTTCCAGAGATTAACTGGGGCTAGAGAAAATCTGAAGCCGGCGAACCCTCACCAGATCCGGCTACATGAGGAGCATCGAGAGACCCCGCGAGAAAAAGCTCCAGAAAAGTTTCTAAGTCCGCTGTAGAAAAGGTGACCGGGAGCAACCGCGAGAGCCAAGCCGCCTGCCTTCCATCGCGTAACGGCCTGGATTCCTGGGTTGCCTCGCTGAAGCGATCTTGAGAAATGTTCTAAGTCCGCTCTAGGGAAGTTGACCGGGACCTCGTCACAAGTCAAGCCTTCATACCCTCATCGGATCCGGACTGACTAGGAGCTTCGGGGGGACCTCGGGAGAAAAAGCTCCAGAAAAGTTTCTAAGTGTGAAGGTAGAAACTGAGACCGGGACCTGCCGCGAGCTGTAGCCGCTCAGGACTCCATCGCGCCCAGTCTGAAACTTTGGCTTTGGTCCGGTCTATTGCGAGCAGGTATCACAATATGGCGCTATAATCTTTAGTGCTATATTTTTTTTAATCTTTGAAAATTCATATCTCCGGTTCCCTACATTGGATTTTTGTCGTTTTGGTGTCATTTTAAAGATAAAAATATTCCCTATTGTATATAAATTGGTGTTGGATTTTTATTGTGTGTTAATTATTTACTGAAATTTTGTTTTTAAATTCTTTACATACCTGTCTTTGAAGTTAAGCCAGTCAGCTCGCAGCCACGTTACCAAGGGTTGAGCATAAGAATAATTTTCTAATCCCTATGCTGAGTCCTATCATGTGTTAGTGGCCTGATTGCCAGTGGCAGACCTACATTTGCCCCTACAAATAACCCACTTTCCAACACTATTAATAAAACCCCATTCCACTAGGGCCACTGATGAGTGCATTTGGACGCAGAGCAGACCTTTACCGTTCTAACAGCCTTTTTAGAACAATAAACTTAAAAAAAAAAAGAAAGAAAACATGCATTGTTGCTAATAAAAGCGGACCAAGCGGCCTGGCAGCACGGTGCATCTGTCAGACCCTCTTAAATAATAATAAAACTAATTATTTGAAATGAGTAGCAGGACAGGGAGCAGCGGGGAGCAGGTGAAGGTATTATACAAATAGTACACAGGAAAGAGTGAATAGAACACCACAAAACGTTCACTCCCATGCAGTGCTACATGCAAAAGAAAAACGTCCCTGCCATATTCTCCACCCCCCCCCCCCTTTCTTCAAGTAAGCATGGAAGGAAACAACTCATCCAGTTGAAACAGGCACCTGGGTGACACAAACCCAAGTATAGTGAGAAAAGATTGAATGAAGAACAGGAACCAGAGATGGACGGCTAAGCCATGCAGTCATGAGCAAGGGGCTGCCCTAACGCCTTCTCTAAGAATATACCATTACATATGATATTTCTAATTAAAAGGTGGTCCCTATGAGGGAAGTTTATCGCTTTACTCTCACGGCAGGGTGTTAAGATATTAGAAATACATTTGAAATGAATCAAGCTACAGCCCATTCTGGAAGGAGATATGTCGGAGACTGCAAAAATACGGATATGAAATGCACTTGTTTGAATAATTCCCGGGTGAGACATGCACCTTTAAGAAGTCCAAGTCTCTGCTTTGATAAGCTCATGCAAAATTTTAAAGCACGCTTGGCCTTCAACAGGAGGTGTTCAGGTAGACAATATGCGCAGCAGTTTTGCCCAGTCTTGGAGTTGTTGAGCCATGGGCTGCCTGAGCACCTGGGCCCCAACTCTCCTTCCCCCTGGGAACTGAAGATGGCCAGACCAGTGGTGAGGGGACAGAGGAGAGGATGAACTGTTTGCTCACCCCCTTTACACACATGTTCGGGTGGCTGTTGGCCACCAGTTAAGTGAGGGGTAGGGGAGAGTGCACTGGCCTGTTTCTACAAAGGCCAGCTTCACCATTGGATTTTAAGGCAACTTGACATGTGTGGCTCTGTGGGAGCCTTTGCGACCAAACTGCACCATACCATCAGTGACATCCAAAACATATTCCCTTGACTATTCCTGACTGAGTCAGGATGAGTATCCTGCATATTAGCCACTGAGACCCCAGTCTGACTTATTGACCGCCCAAACCCAGCTCTGCACTTGGGTGGGAGATGACCTATGCCAGTAGGTTGGCAGAGGTGGGGTATACACTGGTTGCTTGTCTCACCCACTGACTAATCTCGCAAATTTATGTAGCAAGGAAAGGGCCAGCATTCCCAGTGCACTCTTCTAGTCTGCTTCCTGCACCTTTGATCGGTCTGTGCCGTTCAGAATTGCTTGGGATACTTGCTTTTGCTTCAAAATTTACAGAGCTGCCCACCTTTTCCTCTGGTTTCCCCCCCTCCCAAGAACTGTGGGGGTGGTGACCACTGCACTAGGAATAGGGGAAGCCGGGAACAGCTTGCCTGCTTCTGCTTCCTCTGGGTCATCAAGTGGCTATTGCCTGAGGGTGGGCGACAGGGCACATAAGGACTGTGCCTTCCTGATGATCCATGAAGCCCCGGTCTGCCTTGACCCCGGAGTTGGATGCAAGCTACTGGTCTCACTCAAACTGGCAGGGAAATCCCACTGTGGTACCAAAACTAAAACCCATTGAACCTATTTCCCTTGACACACCTCGCTTAGTGGAATAGGGACCACCTCAATGCACTGTACAGAGAGGGCAGATTCTGGTGTGCCTCCCGCTACCAAACCCCAAGGGCCCTTGTATTCCTCATTTGAAGCAAACTCAAGACTGGGGACGGATTATAGTGAGGTAGCCAAGAGTCAAAAACCACCAGAATTGTGCAAAATGTGATACTAATATGGCACTTGGCACAGTGTTAGGTAGTCATATGAACATTGTTTTTTTTTTTTAGAAAGACCCTACAAAACTGACCCGCCATTTTAGGCGCGTGATGTCATAATACAAAATGGCCGTCGCAAGGGCCAGTAAATTATCATTATTGTAATATTAGTCTTCCAGCACATAACTGTAATGGTTTTTAGCCCAGCATTTAAAAAATGTTGCAATTTAATTGACTCATAGTACACTTTTATAAGTATGTAGATATAGCGTAGATATACAGGGTGTTCCACATAACTTGCTCATGCCCCTTTACCTTTGACTGGCTAAAGATAGAATATTTCAAACACAAATCGTCAAAAAAGTCTAGTATATGTTACTATTTTAGGGGCACTTGGGCCCCATATATGGGTGTACCAAACGTCTATTACAAAATTTTAAATGACGCCCTGTATATTTATTTTTGCTTTATTTTTTGTTATAATATAAAAACAGATTTTGTAACACTTAAACATTAAAACTTTTTTTTATTGAAAATGAATGAAGATACAAATTATATTGTTATTAATGTTTTTGGATATTTTAGTCAACTGTTTTTTTTTTTTTTTTTTAAGTTACAATTTTGTAATCTAAAACATGTCCTCTTGATTGCCTTGTCTTTCACAGCCACAAAGACTAGTACATGGAAGAGACCATTGATTACATTTACAAGCATAGGAGCACAATGTTTTACATCCGCAATTAAAAAGTTTTTTTCAGTATTTTGAAGCATCAGGCAAAAGTGACCAGAGAGGTTCATATCCAGAATCTTCTCTCCGCCATCCCCACTGAGCTGGATCAGGTATATCAATATACACATTCCACCACTGAGACTACACATAACCCGCTTGGAAAATCGCTATCTTGCTGTGCTGTAAAAGAGCAGCCTCACTTTGTGGCACATTTTCTAGAGGGCAATTAAGTTTGGTCACCATCATTCTTCAACACTCATTAACAGAATGTTTTAATGTTCTTATTGTATAATCTAATTACAAATCGCTGAAGCTAACTGAAACTGTTATTTGAAATATCTGGTTGGCAATGAGAGGGCTCAATTATTGTTTCTGTGACAGCCTGGCCTGGAAATTGTATTATTGCCGATTCATCCATAATATCACAACTGACAGTTGTTATTCATGTTATTTACAGCACCATTAAGCTTTTCCAAACAAGAGATTATATCAGACTTTTCTTAGCAATCCTTGCTTTTTATGGTGCATACTTAGTGATTCACTTATTTTGGGACTACCTTATGAGAAACATAGCTTGTTTCTAGGAATAGGTTCAAAAATAGATTTCTCGCAGCGTACCAGGTGTTCTTGAACAAACGTTCCATATTGAGTTCTCCCCGCGTCCTCGGCAATGCACACAGATTTATTTGCATTATCACTCATGGTTAATTTGGATTCAATATTCATAAAAATTTCGCCAGTGCCACAAGCATAAGGATTTCTCCTATCATGCAAAAACACTTGTGTAAGTTCCTTAACATAATTTCCAAATTGAGTCTTGCAAGAGACGTTGTCTTCGTGGTGAACAGTTATTTTTGTTTTCACTGTATACCATTTCTTCATCAAATTGTCCCAATAAATTGGGAATTTGAGGTCCATATACCATCCATTTTTGGAGAGGATTAAGAAGATGAGAATTTCAAGTTGTAGGGAGGTCCAGGGGAGAGAATGTGGAAATATTGCCACAACTTGTGACTTGGGAACTAGAGAAGCAGGGCTAAGTCGTAGCGCTGGTTCAACATCCTTTGATTGTGGGAAGGTCATTTAATCTCCACCGCCTAAAGAATGAACGTGCCCTTGTGTAATAAAACAAAACTCTCCTTTGCCTTTGGGTACATATTTCGGTATACAAAACTGCAAGAAAGACATATTTAGCACCAACACCTTCTATCCAGTTTAACTGTAATACATTTTAGTAGCGTTCACCAAGTGTTTTAATTGCAACCTATCACAACATATGTCAACGAAAAATGACTTGCATAATTTATTATTTTAGATTTACAAATCAAATTATCTGTTAAATACGTCACATATGCAAGCGATTTGTGAATAGGTATCAATTTTCTTGTACATTTAACTAAGAACGAGTAAGTAAAATATTTGATGCACATTGATAGAGCAGTTCAAGGGATATCAGTTCTGGAATATTCAGGTGGTCTAGAACCTCCAGAGGTGTTTAGGAGGGTTAGTATTAGAATGAGGGATTATGTTGCAGGTCAGCATTCCAAGTAAGCTGTCTGTGGGCTATAATATCCCTGTAATAAACCTGTATCCTCACTTGCACTGTCAGCGCCATCCACAGAGCTCCTACAATGCTCTTCTTTCTTGACATAGCCGGCAATGCCATCAAGGACTGAGGAGTACACTCTCACAATGCAGCTCTTTCTTATCTTCTCTTTGCAGTGCTTTTGCAACGTGGAGGCATTCACAGAGCTCCCACAATGCTCTTCCTTCATGAGATACCTGACAGTGCTATCTAGGTCAGAGGCATCCACTTTCTCAAAGCACCTCATTTCTAACCTTCTTTTGGCAGGGCTGTCATATGGAGGGTTCCACAGAGCTTTCCACCGGCTTGTTTAACTTGTAGCAAACTGGGAGCTTTTATGGGGCCATGGGAGACAGAAGAGGGGCAACTCAATGATGCCTTTAGGGATCTGAAAGGTGCGCGATGTGAATTCCTCTAGTTCGAACGTGTTTATTTTTTAAACGAACATCTATGTTAAACATGAATATGCTTTAGGCTTTTTCCTCCGCTCACTTGCTAAAAACCATGTCTTTGTTCTTACTGCTACCTTCTGTTTGCAACGTTCTCCCCCACGCACACTTTTAAACAAGCTTTTGGAATGCAATAGGTCTCGCATTTAGAAACCAAAACATAAATAAAAGGCATTGTCATTTACAATGCCAATAGCTCAAAACTCGCGTAAATGCAAGACCTAATGCATTTCATATGCTTGTTTTATATCCTTGTTACTCTGCTCATACATCTGATCATGAGATATGCAGGAATGAGGACTACCACTCTGACAAGCAACAAAATATCGTTTGAAAATTCTTCATAAACATCTGGAATTCTTGTTTTCAGCTCGAGAAGCATTTTAATGAACACTGGCATCCACCTGGTATAGTGGGTGTGGTCCATAGCAAACCTCTAAGGACACATCACTTGCAGGGTTACAATAAACTTTGCTGATCGAATGGTATCCAGAAATTGGAATAGCAGTAATAGTAATTTGAGTTGAAGGGTAATATACCAATATTTTAAGTGAATAGACTCTGCAACTCTTCGTGTAATCCATTCTTTCATGGATATTTTCCCAACAGTAGATACAGCATAAGCCTTCTTCAAACATTTATACAGCGAGGCAACACTAACTTTGTGTATGTAGTGGAATCGTTTTACATGAGACCCATTTAGACATTGTCCAACTTTACCCTCACTGGTAACATTGGCTTCAACAAAAATATCGGCCCAGCCACTGCATCAAGCCAATCTCCTAAAACTGCAAGGAATGACATTTCCGTATGTAATGCTCCCGTCATGACTACCGTTTTGTCTTCCCCATACAATTCTGGAAGAAACCATTCTAATTATATGCCGTTCACATAGACTGGTTGATCACCAGAGGAATCTGATTAGGCTTAATTGTGGCCAGTGTACGCTTTAGTATATCAAAGCAGTGGTGTACCATAGAAAGAGAATTTATTGATTTATTTAATAAAAGTAGCAGTACACTTTGGCTTTATGTGACGTAACCACTTCTATTGGAGTCCAATATTGTCTATTGCAGCATATGTGAAAGTGGAGAGTTGAAAGCCTGTTGCACACACAACCCTGTCATTGCAGAATTGCTTACATTGTTTGTTATTATTGTTGACACTTCTCAAATGCGCTTAACCCCTTCAGTGCCACGCCCTTTCCCCCTCCTGTGCCGGGCGTTGCACTAGTGGGTGGGGTTCATGACGAGATAGTCTCGTCATGGGCACAGCGCAACCGTGCTCCATGACGAGACTATCTCGTCATGGGCACTGAAGAGGTTAAATGACACGCAGACACCCAATGTGTGCAGTTTGTCATCTAATTCTCATTTTTGAATTTTAGCATGCACCGTTAATCCAAATTAAAGAGATAATGGAGTTTTATTATCTTTTTGTGGCTTATGTTTCCTTTAGGATTTGCCTTCTTACACTTACTGATATGATACTGAACCAGCTGTGAGACTGACAAAGCTACACTCCTCTTATTACTGTGCTGTCATTTGAAATGTTACAACCTTCCATAATCATTCGTATTAGATTTAGCATAGCAGTCCCTACTAACTTGGACATTTTGCTCAAAAAGTCCACTAACTCCATCTACTTTAAGTTGAAACATTTCTTTTTGAATAATGACCGCTGCATTAGCCAAGCAGACACCATCCGGAAGAGCATTTTGTTTACAGATACTGAAAATATTTCATCCTATATCGTTTTAGCTTATTAGAAGAATATGTCTACCTTTTGGTTTGGCTGTAAGTTCTGGTATGAATGCAAGAATCTTTTCTTTTAATCTTATGCAGTGTACATATTTGTCTGCATTTTCTACACCTAATTCTGTCATATGACGAGTGATTTGATGTTAGAGTAAGTAAATACTGGTGAAACTTCAGAATTTGGAAGTGTATCTTCAAGATACTTTTCAATTTAACCTAATACTGTGCCATAGATTAATGTCAATTTGTTGTCTGCGCTTTTTTCTTTGTTCTGTATTTGCGGAAGCCAGTTATAAAAACAAACAAGACACCTTTTGTGGTCTTTCGCTTTGGTCACAACCATTTCACCACCACTTAACTTTGCAAGTACTTTTGTATCACTTAATGCAACTGCAACATCTCAAACATGATTGCTCAATTCAAGTGTATGCGCATTTATAAGCTCTGCCCCTGACTCCTAGTCACAGAAGAAACCCGTATCTTTCCGTTCACCAACTATAAATGAAGCACGCATACACCTTGGAGTACTCCCTTGAAAACTGTCTTGAACTAGTTTCGTTTTTTTGATAGCCTTGCAAGTTTGTGTTTGTCAAATTTGTTCCTACATGTTTTATGGAATTTTCAACAGTTTTCATTTAACAGTTCAACTACATCATGATTTATTTTTTTTGTTAACAATTTAGTCTTGATTGATGGTAGTCCCTTTTTTTTTTTTTTTTTTTTCAATCTCCGTTTCAAGATTTTGTGTACTAGATATAAACTCTTCATTAATATTTACAAATTCACAACTTATTTTGGTAGGCATTTTTACTCCTTGACAGCGGATAATCATTCACAATTTCAGAAACCTGCAGCAAAAAAATGTGCTGGTTTACAAGGGCAGTAAAAAATACTTTTATATTTCCATCATAATGTATTTACTGACTGGATCCATTAAAACGTTCCCATACTTCGGCAGGGGTCAACTGAAATGCAGAATTTGTACCACTTTTGGCATTCCAGACCAGAAAAACGTGTGGAATGATGTGGTGATGGAAGCCTAACATTAGATTCATAATCTCTTTATAAATCAGAGCGATGGCCATTTTCTTATATGACGTTACACGGGCAAAGTAGTCATACCATTTTAGAGTCTCTATCATCTCTCATTTTTAGGTCTCGCCTATGCTGCGCGCATGCGCTGCATAGGAAAAAGACCTTTTGAAATCGGTCCGGTTTTAAAGGCAAAAACGTGCACGCATTGCATTGAATGGCAACACGTGCACGTTTGGCGATTTCCTTGCGGGAGTGAGCGGAGTAATGTTACCAATTATCGCGCTCGCTCCCGCAAGGGAAATGCTGCCTGCTCTAGGCCGGACGCCCCCCCCCCCCCTTTACTTGTGCGAGGCGCGCGTGCTTGTTCTATTTGGCTGAAGTTGCAACTGCATTTCCCAGAAATAGATGCTATCAGAGAAATAATCTATTTGACCCAGTTTCCTTGCCATGTATTCTGTTGTTAAATCCACTTGTTTGCTGAGCATGCTAAGGTATTCTGAGAGTATTTCAATGATTACTTGGCACTTGCTTTTTAGGTTACAGAGATGTATACATTTTGCTTTAGATGCTTCAGTCCCATTGAAATCAGGTATTCAGTTGTTAACTGTGTTTGAATCTTTACACTTTTTCCACGGCGCTGGGCTTGTTTCTTTGTACAAAGACACAGGAGAGCAAACACAATGCGCCCTCTCTGTCTCCTGTCCAGACAAACAGAGGCCAGGAATGTAAAGCGCGTCCTGGAGAGGGTGCTTCGGTGCCACTCTCTGAGCTGTTGTAATCTACAGACTTATTTGGAGCTGGTCTGGGAGTGGTGGTTGTTTGTTCTCAGACCATCAGTCTCAGAGGCTCCAAGCCAGTGACATCATGTAAACTGTCTAAAGGGATGATCTTTCACCCTCCAATTAGGAATACGAGGACCTAGGCGCTTCCACTGATTCAATCACTTCTTGGCACTTGAATGTATCTAGTGCCGGTTAGTAAAGCTCGCTCATGCCCAGAGTGGCTGCTGATCCCTCCTCTAGATACAAGCAAGCGCCTGACATTGTAAATGAGATGTCAACACCAACTCACCAGTGTACACACCACAGAGCCTTAGAACCAGTGTACACACTGCAGAGCCCGAGAACCGGTACTCACTGCACAGCCCTAGTTTGCACAACCAATCAAACAGGCTCTCGAATCCAATGCCCATGTTCATGCCACTGATTGGTCATCACTGTTGCCTGCAAACTGCCTCCATGCTCCTAACGATAAAAGTATGGACCTCCATAAGTCAAGTTAAGGCAGCCTGGGGGGTACCGAATAGTGGTCTTGTTACCTTACTGCAACAGGCCTGAAAATGGGCAAGCTTACATGTATAGTGAACACTCCATCAGGCAAAATAGGGCACCTACCTCACTCCAGATCATTACAGGAACTGTCTCCAGTCCTCAAACAGGATCAGACACCCACATACAGTCCATAAACTATCCCAGAAGCTACAGGCCATGAACTACTGCAGAATCCATCCAATGCCCACTCAGTAGTGGCGCCCACATTAACCTAAATATCCCAGATAGAGCTGGGTTATACATACTCCAGCTTGTCCACACATCAGTCAATGTGCTCTCTTCAGCCCTATGTCTTTTAGCGGTATCTAGCACACGTACAGAGGTTCCCAAACAGAATCCAAACTCTGCTGTAGATCAACAGAAAGACTGTTGAGACCTGAATATCTTTCTAAGGGCTTCGAAATAACACGGCATCTCATCCAATATAAGCCCTAACCCTGCTAACTTATATCTTATACGTTTAAATGCATGGGATAACCAACTGATCTGGATTCTTTTGTTCTGCTCAGGCCTCACAACAGTACAACTAAGCTTAATGACTGCTTCTCTCTAACTTCCTATTTTGCTGTCTAGGCCAAAGGCCTCTCTGGTTTAGGATAGGCCTGGGTGAACATTACGTAATTTTTTAAGTTCAAATAATTTTATTAAAAGAAAGTTTAGGTATCCATACAAAGTACATAGTAAAGAGTTTACAATGTTACATTCCTGTCTCGCTGCTTAGAGAAGAAAAAATTGGACAAATACTACAAGGCTGAAACATCAAAGAAAACAATGCGTATAAATGAACCATATATGCACTATATAAGAAAAAGATAACAAAATGACATCAAATTTTGGAACTACTAGGGAAATCAAGGTGGTTTGGGAACCTCTTGTTGGGACGGCGCTGGCAGAGTACCTTTTAGCACTATTGTCAATAAATGTTGGAACAGGTGACCACAAGTCAACACGTTTTGTAGCCATTTGAGGTGGGTAAACAAAGGAAGTGTCTAACCTATGATTATGGCAAACCGTGTACCACCAAACTTTGTATGAAATTTTTGAGAAGTCTTTCCAGTTAACAGTAATTTGTTGAAAAGCAAGCGCTAACAACAAGTCAATGATTTTGACGTTAAGGGAAACCCCCTCCCAAATAGAAGATGAACTTCCTAAAAAGATATGAATAACAGAAAAAGGAAATGAAGTGCCATATATCAAGTTACCCTGTAACCATATTTGCTTCCAAAAGGTATGCACCTGTGGACATGTAAAGAGCATGTGAAGCAGGTCAGCATTGGGGGAAGAGCAGGTCCAACATGTGTCCGGAGTAGCTGAAAAACGCTTACATAAATTGGCAGGTGTGAGAAAAAGTCTATTATAAACAAAAAATAATGTCTGGGTGGTGTTTGCCGCCCTAGAGGTCTTGCGTAATTTGATCCATATTCCTTTCCAAAGTAGGAGTGGCCAGCATAACCCAAGGTCTGTCTCCCAGGCAGCTTCAATTTTTGTTTTTTGTCTGTCAATAGCAATACCTTGAAGGTTTTTGTAAATGGTCGAGGCTTTGGGTTTGGTTAACAACAAGACGTAAAGAAGGTTCTGATTTATTAGAAGTGGGTGACGTGTTAGGGAAATGGGAATAAGCTTCTAGTACAACTCGCTTAAGAGTATTATATTTATGAATAAAGGAAGTTGGTAAGTTAAGTCTTCATGAGCGTGTTAAAAGGTAGAAATTCTGAGTTTGAAAATAACTGGCGAACCCATATCAAACCCCTGTCTCTCCAAGTCTTCCAATGAAGGGATCTATTACGGATCAATACATCTTTATTATGCCAAATAGGGGAGTGCAAAAAGGAGTCTTTAGAATCAATAGTGGAGCAAGTGGGAAAGTCGAGTAATGTGGAAGTATGCTTCAATATAGGAGTGGAGATAGATTGCGGTTTACGTGAGAAAGCTAGATATTCAGTAAACTAATAAGGCGATATAAACAAGCGTTCAACTGAAGTCCAGAGAGGGCAGTCATCTAGAGAATCAAGCAACCACATAGAAGCCTGACGCAATAAAAAAGCTTTGTGATGAGCCTGAAAATCTGGAAATTTGACTCCGCCCTCTGTTTTAGGACGAATTAGTTTCTTTAAAGACAACCAGGATTTTTTATTATTCCAAAGGAAAGAAGTTAAGGTGGAATTAATTTTTTTTTTATTGATTTGGAGGTGATGCGGATTGAGATATTCGAAATAGTATATAAGACTATAGGTGACCGCATCATTTTTATAGTATCCAAGAGACCCCACCAAGACAAATAAAGGGGATGCCATTTAGAAGTTGATTCCATAATCTTTTGAAGACATTTATCCATACATAAAGATACCGTTTCAGAAATTGAGGGCGTAAAGTATAAACCTAAATATTTAATATGAGTTGGACTCCATTTAAATTGAGAGGCTTGAAATTGTGAGCTAAAAGTATGTCTTGTAAGTGGTAGTATTTCGCACTTATCATTATTTAGCTTATAGCCGGAGATGCATGAAAAGGAGTTTACCTCTGCTAAAAAGGCTGGAATTGAGTCTTCTGGTTTAGACATGAAAAGAAGAATGTCGTCAGCATAGGCTGCGAGCTTGATGTGAACATTCGTTGTTTGGAATCCATAAATGTTTGGGTTCTGACGTAATTTGGACAAAAATGGCTCTAAGGCCAAATTAAAAAAGAAGGGAGAGAGAGGACAACCCTGGCATACCCCTCTACCTAGATCAAAAAATGAGGAAATCAAGCCATTAGCACAGATTGCTGCACGAGGATTAGAGTAAAGAAGAGACACTAAATTAACGAAATTAGGACCAAAACCGAACCACTTAAGGGTGTAGAATAATTATTTCCACTCAACTCTGTCAAAAGCCTTTTCGGCATCTAATGCAATTGCTGCCAGAGGATGATCAAGACGTGATCATTTTGATAAGATATTAAAAAAAAGCCTAGTATTGTCTGTGATAACTAGGCCTCTTACAAAGCCGTATAGCTAAAGCCTTAGAGAAAATTTTATAATCAATATTGACCAGTGAAATGGGCCTGTAGTTTTTGCAATATTTGGGGTCTTTGCCTTCTTTAGGAATAAGACTGATATGAGCTTCGGAAAATGAACCAGAAGAATTTTTAGAAGTGCAAAAGAAATTTATAAGGGAGTGTAGTTTGGGCAATAAAAGTGTAGAAAAATGAGTGTAAAATTCAACGGTGAAGCCATCCGGGCCAGGAGCTTTATCCTTTTTGAGAAGTTGAAGAGCTTAGAAAAGTTCATGCTGAGAAAGGTTCGACTCTAGGGAGGAAAGATCCAAAGGGGCATGCTGAGGTTTTTGGATATTGGAGAAGAATTGAGAAAATAGATTATATGTAGGCTGGGTTTCCGATGAGTATAAAGATTTGTAGAAGAGAGAGAATTCATGTAAGATTTCAGTGTCTTTAAATTTTAAAGCTAATTGCGCATCAAAAATAGATTCAATGTTTAGTTTGTTTTGGCGTACTTTTAAATAGTTGGCTAGAATTTTGCCAGCTTTATTTTTACCACCATAAAATTTAGCGCTGGATTTTAATAAATAAAGTGAGGCATCTTCTGTTGATTTTTTGGTAAATTCCAATTTAGCCTTGATGAGGGTCTTTAGACTTACCTCTGATTTTGTGTGGTATAATATGAGTGTTCTAATGCCTTAATGTCTTGAAGGTCTATAGTCCTCTTACGTGCAATTTTTCGTTTCCTTGCTACCAAAATAAAACCTCTAGCTGACGGCATCCCAGATGACTGCAGGGGATAGGGAATCTGTATTGTTCCTTTCAAAATATTCTGTGGAGAATGTAGCAAAAGCTGTGGTGAAATAGGGGTCTAAAAGGAGTGCATTATTAAAACGCCACCTTCTGGGAGTATTATTCCTGGGAAGTATATCAAAGCCAATGGAAACTGGTGCATGATCTGAGAGGAGAATGGGACCAATATCCGCATGTGTAAGGGACTGTGAAATATTATGAGATACAAAAACATAATCTATCCTTGATTGGGTATGGTGAGTGGAGGAATAGAAGGAAAATTCTCTAGTGGTCGGGTTACAAAGACGCCAAGCGTCAAGTAATTTATGTTGATGTATAGTGTGAATAAAAGACTTGTGCGATTTGTTGGGCACAAACGACACTTTTGAATTTCTATCCAAAAAGGGGTCAAACACCTGGTTACAGTCCCCAGCCAAAATAAAATTATCTTCCATGTGCTGAGAAATATGCTGCGCCAAAGTAGGCCAAAAGGAGGCATCCCCACCTGTGGGAGCATATACGTTAAGGAAAGAAACCAAAACACCCTTGAAGGAAAGTTTAACAATAAGCCACCTCCCTTCATTATCTGATTGCCGCAAAACAAATACAATTGATAAGGATTTGCGACACAGTATCACCACACCATTTCGTTTGCCATCCCCTGGAGAGAAATAGACCTCCCCCACCCAACCTCTTTTCAGTTTGAGAGACTCAGTATCTGTAAGATGGGTTTCCTGTAAGAAAACAATATCAGCATTTAGCCTAGCTAGATGCGACAAAACCCTTTGTCTCTTGATAGGGGAATTTAAACCCTTAATGTTCCAAGAAACTAACTTAAGAGACATGATATATTAAAGTGAAATGTCCAAAACATCAGAAAATAGTAGTCCAATTCAATATGATAAAGAAAATCAACAAAAGAATGATACAAAATAATAGTGCAAAAGTCCAACTTCATGCAGAAAAAGTGTATAACATTGAAAGATATAGAAAAAAGAAGAGAGAATGAAATAGAGTTAAAGCAGTGAGAAAAATAGGAAATAAATAAGCAAATATAAGAAAAGATAACAAGATAAGTTGAACTTGTAAGACAGCAATCTAACCTTCCATAATACGATTGCAAAGTAGACCGAAAGAAGAGAATGAAGAAAGGGAAGAGTGGGAATTGAAAATATCGAAAGATCTAAAAATTAGGTGCCCAAAAACCGGGATAATAACAGAAAGTAACATCATAAGAAAAGTTGGGCTTAAAGGGAGAATGAGAAAAGGAAAAGGGTTGAGATAAAATGAGTATTGTAAGAACTAATAGGAAAAAATATATAGAGTGATAGAACGAGACAAAGGCGTGATGGATACCATACTCAGAAGGTATAAAAAAAATAGAAGAAAGAACAAAAGAGAGAAGAGAAAAGGAATGACATACCTACAAGAAGGGAACACAAATGTGGGAACAGGTGGGACCACGAGAAACAAACTAAACGCCTGAGAGCTGAGCCGGACCAAGGGAAGACACGCCAGAGCTTGAACACGTCTGTGGAAGTAAGAAGAAATAGGAAAATTAAAGTAGGTGAGAAGCTATGGAGTGAACAATGAACAATAAAGGTAATGATGGTTAAAATTATTAACATTTAGAAACAAAGTTAACGTTAAACCATGAATACAACGAAGATAAATAACATCAAGGAAGCTGCAAAGTATGGAGACAGCGATAATTAAGGAAAGGGGATAAGAAAGTCAAGTAACATGTGAAGAAGTTGGTCTCGGAGTCCATAAATTCTGTTCTGTGGGCGTTGATAAAGCTTTTCAGTCGCACCGGATCTTCATATGACGTTGTTTTATTGTTGTAAGTGACTTTAAATAAGCATGGGTGAAAAAGGCCATATCTGGCACCCATGGCTCGAAGATCTGGTCGCTTATCAAGGAAGGCCTTGTGTCTGGATGCTGTAGCTTTGGAGTAATCTTGTGCAAAAAATAGTGTGGCACCAGACCATGAAATTCTTTGAATGGTCTTAGCTGCCGCAAGGACTTTTAATAGGTCGGTGTATTCAAGAAAGTACAGGATGACACCTCTCGGCCTTTGTTGGGGTGTAGAGTTAGTGGCGGCTCGGCCCAACCTATGAGCTAGCTGTATGTTCAGTGTAATGTCTTCCGGCAGGTGCAAAATCTTGGGAAGAAAGGATTTTAAAAAGTCAAAAGGATTCGTACCTTCGACCCCCTCCGCCAAGCCATATATGCGTAGGTTATTTCTCCTACTTCGATTTTCAATGTCCTCGACTTGTTTTTGTAGCGTTGAGATTTGAGAATGCATGAAAGGTACACTTTTAGCAACAACATCCAATGAAGAGATAGTATGTTCCACTGTTGTAACTCTAGCATCCAACTGCAACCAATTGTCCGAAAGAGTTTGTAGTTTGGTGTTGGTTTCCTCTACAAATGGCCTGAGGGCCCTAATTTCCTGCAACAATAATTCCATTGAGACTGGAGAATTAGGTTTGGGCGGCGAAGGAGGGTCTTTCTTGAGACGTTTCACATTTGTTTTCCTTGGTGGTGGTTGTACAGGATCCATATTTGACTTTGTTTGGTCCATCGCAATTGCTCCTAAATTTTCTAATTTAGATAGCTCAGAGAAAATCCTTGAATTTTTAACAGAAACCCGTTTAGGTGTTCGATTGGTAGAGAGGTTGCCCTTTGTTCTGCCCATCAAATTGTAGTGAGGATATTAAAAGGTACAGTTACAGCTCTAAATGAGGGAGAAGAGCAGAGGTGAACACGTGTCGGCTGGACAAATGTATGGCTGAACACGTAAGTACAATTTTGAGGAAAATTCACAGCCTATTCTGGGACTCATGAAGGCAATGACCGCCTCCTTTCACAGACAAAATCACTTGTGATATGTCAAATCCCAAAGGCTTGAATTATCCAATACGTAGGGAATGCTTTGTAGGACCCTTGTAATAGCACCAAAGTGTAACAGGGCTTCACCAACGCGCTTTATAAAGTTATCACAGTGATAGGATATCTGCCACAACATCAGATTCCAAAATGCAGGTAACACGTTCACCAGTTTGCTGCACCTTAAGCGACTGATCCAAAACGCTGTCAAAGAGCGAAAGAGCGCTCTTGGTTTGCATGAGAAGGGTAGGAGTAACGATATTTAATGCGCAGCTACCATGGTGCGCGAAGTGGTAAAGATTCTTTGGCAGAGAGAACCAATGAAAAATGCATGAAGAGTTGGAACGCCTGGGTAACAGCGTAATAACAATAATTAGTAAAACGTATTCAAGAACGTTTCACAAAGGGGCAGCCATAGACCAAAACCCTGATAGCAAGTAAGACTCACCCAGCTTCACAGAAAAAAGGGGGGAAAAAAACAACCTGTGGAATGGGAGCACTTTGTAAGTAAAGGAAGCAAGTCATTGTCACAAAACTATTAAGAAAAAAGGAAAAAAACATGACCGGAGGTCTCCTTGAGGAGACTAAGGTGCGCTCTTGCCGCGCTACAGCAAACAAAATGGCGGCGCTTCAGGCGCGACCTCCGTAATGCGAGCGTTATTGGAGATTAATGATGAAAAAATACCGAAATGACTTCCCAAAGATGATTCATCGTTGCGAGCAGGTGTTCAGTGACTGGGGGATTCGAAAATAATCCCGCTGCTCGATTTCTGAGCGTGTCGCCGCATCGCCGGTCCGGGAGCCTCACATCAGGGCTTCTGTGTTCCCCGGGCGACAAGCCACGCCCCCAACATTACGAATTTGATTTATGAAAATGTACTGCAAATTTCTCAATGTTATTCAAAATGGCAGTTTTGGCATTTTGCACTGTTTTTTTTTTTTAGTGCAAAGTGCATCACCGTGTCCATTTTTGGCGTGAGGACTTATTTAAAAGTAAAAAAAAAAAATTCAAGCGCAAAAAACAATAGTCACTCTTGTTCTTCCTGTGCTCCTGTCATAGGAGTTTAACCCATTACACAACATACTGGCGTAATCCCAGACATTTCGCGTAACAATTTGAAATGCCAGAAAGTTACACTAGATTAAGTTGACATAAATGGCGTTTAATTTGGGCCTAGTTGAGCGCACGCTGACAGAGACGCTGTATTACAGTGGCAGAATACAATAGCTGCTTGTTTATAATCATCACGACCAGTTTTCCAAGTTTATGGGTTTTTACATATACAGACTTCAACTAATTTGTTTCCCGGTCTCGGTTTATTTTAAAAAATAAATAAGAAATGCGTTATTCTTTTTGGGGTCTCTGACAGTAGGTCAACAGCTGTGATTTTAACAGCATGCGGGAATCAAGAAATACGATTTTTAAGGAGCTTAAAGTAGATGCAGATGGGCACATGTGCTAGTACTATTAATCCTAATGCGCATCTATTGTCATGTACTACTTAGTGCACTGCAGAATGAGGTGTGAGTAGAAATGCATAAGTTTAAGTGATGTGAAAATATTTCCTTTTCACTGAAAAAATAAAACAAGAAATAAAAAAAATGTTGATAAATACAAATGAGAACTAGTATAACACCAAGGCATTGCTTAGGATAAAATATTTAAGCTTTCTGATCTCTATACTGTACTGCATTAACTTTAATTACAATATCAGACGCAATGTCAAAGTCACAAAAACAGAAATGGCTGCCTTGTAACAGAATGTGCATTTACAAACTTTTGCGGTGGACGCAGAGAAACATTAGCCATCTATTTCACTTTGATATGACAGGACGTGAAAGGGGTCTGGCAAAAAAACAGAACCGCTGATTCATCCAGTCCAATAAAATATGGATTCGTTCGATTAAGCTCTCACTCTCTACAGAAATCTGATTCCCGTACACACAGCAGCAAAAGAACGGCGCAGGCGGTGTCACATCAGATGCCAAAGTATACCAGAGGGTTGAGCGCCTGCTGTAGGGATCAATCAGTGTGTAAAATGCCAAGTCCTGGCAAGGCCAACCTTGCCTTTTATGCATAGGAGATCGATATACAATTAGCGTTCAGTTTGATAATAATTAGGATTGTCACCTGTCTTCAGGAAAACCTGTTTCTTTGGCTTTTCACTTAAACCCTGTTAATGTCCGGGCGCAGATAGCTTAACTGATTCAACAGAAGAAAAATCAAGACCACATCTTCCAAAATGCATCCGGTTGATGAATGAAAGTCCAGTACTGGAAACATGAATCTCCTAATGACGTGGCCTGAGGACTGTCTTTAGGAATAATAACGAATACTGGATTGGAGCAGTTCAGATAGCAAAATGGGACAGTGAGTTAAACTTCACCCCTAACACCTACAGTGATTTGAAGGTCACAAGTTTAAAACCTGGCTTGGCAGACTTAGCCTTCATCTTTACAAGATCCATATGCTAGTAAATGTTCATGTAGGCAGGTGTCTAGGGTGCAGGGGCTGAGAGACTCGAAGGAATAGCCAAATTACTTCATCCTTAGTAGATTTATGGATATTTCACTTTTCAAACAAGCTAATGACTATAAACTGATCGCACAAGATACAGTTTATTAGCAATGTCAGAAGTCGGAGTCCAGCTGTTTATGAACACTTATGGTTTATAGACTAAAATCCGGCCTAACCCCGCCCCGCCCCCCCCCCCCCCCCCAGTGTCTCCGACCTGACCCCCAAAAAATAGCTCTCATTCCCCACCACTCTCGACTCTGGAGTGATCTCTAGTAATCTGCAGCAGGGTCAAGACTGATTTGCATATGGCTGGATCCAAACTAGGGTGGCATGGTGAGCAAAAGAACGATGGATTTAACCCAGATCTCTTGCCTGGGGGTGAATGTTTTGATTTGCTCTGCATTCCGTCCATCAATTGTGTCTTTTGTGATCTCTAGTAAATCAGTAGCCAGGCGAGAAGCCTTAAAATTGCTCCCATAATAATGATAATGCACACCGGATGCTATAACAGGGTAGGCATTAAATTAAGTTTAGCGTCCGCCTGCTCTCAACTTCACTTTACACTAATCGATAATAAACTGAGCTTCTAATGCAACTAATTAGACAGGTTACACATGCTTCTCTTAGATTGGTCCCAGCATGCCCATAACAGCATCCAATCAGACCATCCTAACACCCACCCAAGGCAGTGCAGAGAAGCCAGCAGATAGATAGCAAGACCCTGCAGCATCACCCAACACTTCCAGTTAATTCACACCCATACAAACCTGCAGAGCTACGAGCAAGCCAAATGATCCAGTTAGCACTTTAAGCAATTAGGGTAGACCTCCGGCCACAAACACCAAAGGCATAATACACCTGTCCACAACAAAACATCAGACATCCACACATTTCCTGCTACAGACCACAACTCAGTAACCCCACCAGGCTACTGTCTGAGATCGAATCCTCAAAACCAGGCTTAAACCAGGGCGCAAAGTACCAAACTCTGTTGCTGTGGATACCCCATACCAACAGCTGACTCCCCAACTTATAGATGCTTGGAACACAACAGGCCTTTTTAATCAAGAGTGGACAGTGCTTTTTTATGTTCTTTTTGTATGAATTGCAATGATTTTAATTAATTGTGCAAATAAACATATCCATCAACGTAATATTGTATTTTACTGCAGCAATTCTATGGTGCGTTCCTAGCCGAGATCCCCAAGCGCTTTACAGGTGGCTGGGGCAGCATGCACAGCTTGCTGTGTATAGTTGAATGGAGATGTAGATTGTGGTGTCCGGGCTAAGAGTGGTGCTTTTTGATACATGAGGCCCAGAGATGTGCATCAGACTTAAAGAAGTGTCGTAAATGGACTTACTACTTTTTGCACACTGGTATCTTGCAATTTACACAGTTATTGCATCATGGTTGGCTTTGGAAATAGGCAGGTCTTTATTGCTTTTGTGAATTCTAGCTGAGTGCTGGTGATTCTTAATATCTTTGGGAGCCTGTTCTGGGGTGCACATGGTCACACACACAAGGAGCAACCCTCAACTAGTGACGTTTTAAATGGTGGAATGCTTAGGAGAGCAGCCATATTGGATATGAAGTCTCAGTTTCTGTTTGGTCTGTAAGAAGGCTGGTCCAGATGCATCACCAGGTGGGCTATACACAGCGCTCTGTGGGAGCTTCTTCTTGCTGCTGGCAGCCAGTGTAGAGCTTTGAGCACCAAGTTAACACTGTCCAGAATAGTCACGTTCAGGATTATCGTAACTGGCCTATTTTATTTTCCAAAGTCCACTGTGCAAGCCTTTAACAGTGTTGCAGCATGAGGACACCATGGCTATTGGAGCTTGAACCCTTTGTGAGGGGCCTAAGTAGGCGAAGATCAGGGTCAGACTGGCGCAGAAAATAGGCCTGGAAGCCAAAATGAAGCTAGTGCTTCTAAACCACGGAGGCTACGTCCGGCTGCTACCTCCACGCCTGTAAAAAGGGCCTGCACAGGAACCGCTTGGTCAGGTCCCCTCTGCATGCATGTCTGGTTCACAGACTAGCAAAGTATAGAGTCGATCAAAAATGGGACTTGGATATCATTAATGCAGCAGGTGCAGTAGTGCCAGGAACAAGGTGGCGAGGGGACCACTGCACCTAGTTATGGCTATCATAACTATTCAACCATGGCGAATTGGGCCCAGTTTTCACATGCATCACCGCAAGTGGTACTTGGTTGAGAAAATGCCTCAATGCGATCTAAGGGGGAAGTGTTCTGGTTCTGTGCATGAACAGAGTGGTGCTCTTAAAGCTGCTCATGCCGCATGGGTCTGATGTGTTTTTCTGTTATTCTCAGGGGCCCGGGGAATATAAGTGCTAAGTACATACATATGCACGCCTGCTCGCACAGGGGTCTACTAAATATGGACAGAGCGCCCCCCCGCGTGATGCTTAGGTCGCAGGGCCTCCATGGCCCTGGTCCCCTGCGATCCAGCGAAGTGCCGGCCGAGGGCGGCTCAAGCAGGTTCTTTGGCTTCTGGTCACCCCGCCTAGCAATAGGCGAGCGGCCGGAAGCACGTCACTTTGCACAAAGTCACTGGCGGGGGTGGGGGATGGGGAGAGTATAAAGACCCTTTAGCATTGGCTTCTTTCCTCACTTGGCCATCCCGGCGGTGACAAAGCGGAGTGGCAGCAATTTGGTGTCCACCTCTCGGACACAGCAACCGAAGGACATTTGGGCATTTACTCAGTGAATGTTTTGTAGCGGGGGAGCCGGAGGACCTTGGGGCCCTGGTTGCCCTTGTGACTGGGGCTAGAATTCAAAAGTCACCCCTAGTTAACGGAGGTGGGGGGGTATTCCAGAAGCAGTTCCCTCCCCAGGACAGCACTACGGGGTGAGGTTCTGCAATCCGGATCCAACCAGAGGATGTACACCAGCTCGTGGGCTAGAGGCCACAGATAGATCATTAGGGGTCGGCACTGGGTTCACTGCTCCTACCCACCTTGTCGCAGCCCCTGGGGAGTTTTGTGTTCGGGGAGCGGTGCCCATAATGAGGACAAGGGTACACCTAAGTCAACATCTTAAGCTACTCCATTCATTTTTTTCTTAATTCTTTTTATTATTTCGTAAACATCATCAATGATAAAAACATCTGACACTGACATCGCATAACACTTGACCCTTAGTAGTACATGGACTTTGGACCTATTACAGACAATTGTGACATTCTGAGCTAGCATCCAAGATCTGTTTTTTCGCGATGGTCCCCATATTTTTTGGGTCTCGCCTAGGCAGCGTGCATGCGCTGCTCTAGGAGATGACCTTTAGAAATTGGTCTGCTCTTTTCAAGTTCTCCTGCTTGTGTTGGCATCCACCTTGCGGGAGCTCACGCTCCGATGCCAGCACAAGCACGAGTGCTTGAAAAGAGCTGTTTGAATTTGCCTGCTCTCGGTCATGTTCTTGTACTGTACCTGAGCTCCACCTACTGCCCATTGTCTGCAAGGTATTGGCGAAATGTTTAACTTTTAGACTCTGCCGCGTTACAAATATCTGTGAATAAATAAACTTGCGAACAGCTCCCCAACAAATATTGAGCCACAATGACATTATTGAAGATAGGTCCTGTGTGTGGTGTTCAATTTCCTGCTTTTTACTTTCATACCAATAGTGATGTTTAGACAACCTATGTATATAATTTGTTGCACAGATACATCCTGATCATTCTCAAATAAAAAAAAAATAGTTTAGGGGCTAGTCATGCGTGGAAGGTTTCTTGCATTCTCGTATAAATAATTAAGAGGTAATATCTTGTTTTTCATGCTCAGCAGAGATATGCACAGGTTATTGGAGAGTAGTCTCTTATGCTGAAACTTGCTATGAAACAGATACTTCCATTCTTCGAAATTTGACAAATTAACGAGGATTTATTGCTTATTTGTAATTTCAGAGGTATCTTATATTATTTGTAAATCCTAGTCACATCCATTCTTTATCACTCATTCGGGTATCCTGTCGCTTCAAGCTGTGCTTCTAATATTATAACATGCGTTTTTCTATAAAGTGGACTTCTGAAATGGGATGAACAATTTTAAACCTATTGAATGGCCACTGCTCACTCACCGTCTGTTATATGTTGGATGGGCTTTCAAAAATATTTTTCTAATTGCTCCTTACCTATATGTAATGTAGATCAAGTTATTAGTGCTGAGTGTCGCAAATTTGATTGATTATGTTTTTAAATTTCAATTGATGACGAGACCAACTATATAACTTTTATAAGAGAACAGATTTTGCCTTGATGTGAAATATTTCAATTGCTGTTACACCTCCGTACACCCCCCAGCCATGTAAGTTGTGTAAGACAATCGTGGGAAGAGCCTTGGAACACACTGGGTTCTGTCAATCTTGTAGCAAGCACTCTGGGCTCCGTTTTCTCCTTCAGTCTGTAGTAGTGCAACCCCAAGAGCAGAAGTCAGGCTCTCTAGGGGCCTATAGTAACGGCAGGTGGTAGCGCAACATAGTGCACCCAGCGCTGTATATTCCTATCCAGGAATCTCTTGTGACTACCTGTGGTAGTGCACCATAGCTCCCCCTGCGCTGAGACTGGCTGGTAATGTGCTGCATGGTTATACACTTAAAAGGTCCCAAAGGTGAGACCTATTGGCTATGCCAATGCTTGTTTGCCTTATTATTAAGCCCTGTGCAAAGTTTCATGTTGGTATTCTGTTTTGCAAGATTCTAGCGCTAAGCTGCCTCACTATTAGAAAGCACTACATCCTTGAATGCTGTATCCAGTGGGCCATCCTGTCATCCACGGATATGTAGAAGTCAAGGATTTGGGGTGTCAGCCTTGACATTTTCCTTTTGGGGCATGACTTTAGAAATGCAGTAGACAAGACATTGTAGGCTGAAGTGTGCATTTCCGACTCTGAGGCTTTGTAGACAACAGGGACTTATTTGTCAGCATCGTCAAGACATTAGAGCACAGGGACGAGAACACAGAGGGAATCAGTCAGAAAAAATAATCTGCACATTATAGGCATTCTGAAAAGTGCAGAGGAAACGCACCCATAAAATGTCCTTTACTTCGAGACTCAATCCCTAAAGAGACTGTTGATGTGCTTTGTATTTAAGCAAGGACATTGGGCACTTATACCAAAACAGTCTTCAAGTGCCCCACCGTAGCTTCCAATCACTCGTTTACTTAATTACAAACACTACTCTAATGACATAGTCGGAGCAATACAGAAGATGGAATCAATTCACTATGAGGCTCCTCATATAGTTACTTTTCTCAGATTACACCTAGCAGGTGCAGCATCAACATAAATCCTTTGAATAAGTGAAGAAGCCACTCCGGGTAAACATTACAAGCCTGACCTCACAGTTCTAAAGACTAAGGGCCCCGATTATGAGTCTGGCGGTCCATGGACCGCCCCACTCACGGGGGCTTGGCGGTCTCCCAACTGCCCTATCACTGCTAGGGCAGTGAGACTGCCACAACCCCGCCACAGCCGCCGTTCTCTGATGGTGTTGCGGCGGTCAGGAGGCCTCAATATGCTTGGCAGGACCGCCGCGATCCCACAAAGCATATTCCAAGTTTCCTCTCCGTCGGCAGTGTCATGGAGGTTCCTTCTCCATAAACACTGTAGCGGAGAGGAGACAAAGGTGTGCCTCCTCTGCATGGGGATGCACACAGGGGGACACAACATTTGCCTTGCTGTGTGCAGTCCTGAGTACAGGTTCACTGCTCCTTGTTATGGTTTTCTTCTAAATTAGGGACTTCATATAGGATACCTGAACGAAGGGGTGGGGGGGGGGGATCCCCATCACCCTTAATCCTTTCTAGGAGCAGCCTTTCTGTCCACAGTGACATGACAGATGCCTCATGGTTTGAGGTATGGAAAGCGTTTTTCTTGGGTGTTTCAAGTTTTTTGAGCACTGAAAGTCTCTACATGCACGAATCGACTTCCTGTGTTTTAGCCATGCCTATTGAAGTTCATCATGGCTGACAACTCCATCATTCACCCTTTGCCCTTCATATGCCTCAGAAGGAATGTCAATGGGTTACTTAACCAACTTATTAAAGAGAGTAGTTCTAAAAGCCACCAAGCACTATGGGGGGGGGGGGGGGGGGGAGGTTGTAGCCTTACGGCTACAGCGGTCGACCTTGAAGCTTGGGAACCGTGTTCGAGTCTCAGCAACGACGCTCCACATCCTGTGATTCTGGGCAAATCACTTAATCTCCCAAGCCTTTAAAAAACGGATGTGTCCATCTAGGTCAAAATTGGTGCTCATGTAAAGCGCTCTGATACCCAATGTCTCTGGTCTGCTTCACAACAGCCCACCATGAAGACTTTAGGGGGTTTAGGGAGTATCTGTTCCGGTCAGGTGACCTGCATATGGATTGACTGATTAGGTTGATATATTGTCACCCTTATCAAAGCTCTTTCTTCTTCTGCTGGGATCCACCCTACTGGTTTCCACCAGACTTGAGAATCATGGAGGGGGAAGACTGTACCTTGGCTAATGGACTCCACCTTAGATATATTTGACCCACTGCCCCTGAACCCTCCAGCCTGATTTCGCTTGTGACCTTTACACACTCTTTGGTTTTGTAACATGGCAATGTTTCCATCCCACCAAATTAAGCTACACTTCTTTCTTTGCACCCCATTTAAGATACTACTTTGTCCTAATGCTCAGGATTGAGGGTGCTCAGACCTTGCTCACCCCAATAGCTATTTAGCAATAATAATGTGGTGACCCGGTGTCCCTCAGAACCTGGGTATTGGTATTAAACAAAACAAATGGTTCTGTCGGGTTTATCAATTGCTTTTCAATGTTAAAGAAGCATACAATTTACTTATAACAGTATCAGAGATTTTTGAGAAAAAGTGTAACACACGGGTTAGATTGAAATCATCTATTTTAGGTTATATCAAATATTCAAGGCTGTAGCAATATACATATTTATTTGCAAAAAGGAATCCAGTGACTGTGGTGAAGGAGTGACATGTGGTGATAGGTGATGTATACAAAACACTATGTACAAGACATAGAATGATGGTGCAGTAAGAAAAGGAGGGGAGGAACTTTCGGTTTGTCTTTATAATTTTCGCACATTAGCTCCAAGGTCCATTTAAGGGTTAAACTACAATCATGGGTGATGTGCTGACATATATAATGCGTCGATGTTTTGACCCCATGCGTTGCGCAAATTGTAATAAGCGTCAAAGTGGGTCTTCTTCAGGACCAGGGGGGATAATGTGCAGTCTGTGGGTTAAATTAGAAAGACTGAGTCAGGTGTTTGTTAAAGGATAGAACAAAGATAGATTGTTCTAATGGGGTTGGGCTTACCAAGGTGCAGATTCTTTAATGTATCTGCGATGAGCGTCTGATTTCAGGTAGTGTTCCGTATGGATCAGCCAGAGGTAGCCTACAAAGTTAATAATCATTTAGCCACTCTCCAAGTGAAGAATTATAGGGTTAACACTGAAGGAGAACAAATCAGAGTTTAGACAAACCTCAATCGGTTTCTTTAACGATTTTAGACTTACACCGGTCGGTTGGAGTCTGTGGATGTAGCCAGTCGATCGTTTTACTGAAAAACATTAATGTGAGGGGATCGTAAATCACTAGCACTTGGGACGCGAAGGCGCGTTTCTAAGAGTATTGTCATTTCTCTCTCTATTTTCTCCTTACCGGGATCTGGCAGCACGCGTCCTCCCGTCTATAGCTCAATGTGAAGAGTGAGGCCGGGGAGGTGAGTTGGTATTTAAAGGCATTCCTGGCGTGCACTGGACGTGCACGTCTGCCGGTGCGAGTCATGAGAGCGCTACACGTCAGAGCGGACGAGCATGTGAGCTCGTAAGCTAGTAGTTAGGGATGTGCTTAAATGCAAGTATTGTGATTAGAAGTTACAGTAGCGCTGAACATGTGTGAACTTAAATCAAATTACGTTCCAGCAAATGCATTAATGGTATATCTATTTTTACCGCATTTGTGCATATTTACATTTCAATATAGTTGCAGCAGGACTAATCATGTGTCTGCATGCGTTTTAAAACACAACATATTTCATTCCAGCCAATTCATTAATGGCATATCTATTTTTAAGAGAACATTTGTGCACATAAGGACGGGTATTACATATATAATGCAAGGCATCATGCGAACAGGTAACATTTACAATCCCGCCAAGAATAGGTCTTAGAGCACGTAAACATTACTGCACAGATTATACTGGTTCTATTAGTGATTCAAACAGTTAGAGGTGTAATTCTAGAAGCAGTTCTCATATGGTTTACATAGTATGGGTCATGCATGTGACTATTCAAAGTGACATCACATGTCAGTGTAACATCAAGAGTGTGTATATCAGTGGCTAAAGATTATACGTGACAAACTAGAGGTGTTTCAATGATTATCACATATACGGGGTTAAGCTACAGGTGTGTGTTGATGGGCCTCTAGAGTTTTAAAGTATGACCGTTTGTTTGTATGTCTCCTCAAGCTCATTTAACCCGTTCTTCACTGAGTCTAGGAGATAGATCCACCTGCATTCCTTGAAGTTTAGCAGTTGGAGGGTGACCTTTTCAAGTACCCACCACCGTAGGTCGTTTGCGTTATGGCTGCTTTTGGAGAAGTGTTCTACCAGGGGTGCTCTCTGGACCATGCAGCGGATTCTACTTTGGTGTTGGAGAATCCTTGTCATGACCTTTTGAGTTGTTTGGCCAACGTAGATCTTGTTGCACGGGCATCCTATGGCATATATGACGTTCTGGCTATTGCAGTTGCTGTGTTGTCTTAGATGATAAGTCTTTCCTAAATGTTGGAGTGATGAGCCAATCTCTGCAAACTCACAGGCTTTGCAGGAGCTACATTTGAAGTGGCTGATTAGGGGTGGTAAATTGAGTTGTTGTCGAATGTCTCTTGGCTTCTCAGTTTCAAGATAAGAGCTTACAACATAGTCTTTGATGTTTTTTGCTTTTTTAAAGGCAAATAGAGGTTTCTCCTGGCTCTCAATTTCAGTGCATACCAGGTTCCAGTACTTGAGTAGGACTTTCTTGATTTCATGACTACGTGTATTCAACGTGGTCACACATACCAATTTCTGAATGTCTTCTGTTGGAGGTTGTATATCTAGGAGTGTCTGCCTTGGGCAATACCATGGCCTTTTCCTGGATCGATTTAGCAAGCTTTTCGGATATCCACGGTCCCTCAGTTTTTTGATGAGGATATCGGTCTCTTTATAGAAGTCGCTTCTTTTTTAACAATTTCGTCATAATCTTAAAAATTGATTGTCCGTATGGCAGATTATCTCAGACTTCTGGGATGGTGGGATTTCAGGGTGGTATTGCGCACTGTAGGTTTGGTATATAGTGTTCTTTCTTCTTCGTACTGTATAGTGATGTTCAAGAAGTTAATGGCCTCATTATTGTAGGCATTATTGTAGGACATGGTGAATTGTATGTCTGGACTGCGCGCATTCAGCCATGATTTAATTTCGGTTAGGCTTTGTTCTGTGCCGGTCCATAGCATAAGCACATCGTCAATGTAGCGCTTCCATACTGATATGATGTTCAAGTAGGGGTTAGTGAGGTCATACAGATGTGTATGTTCATAATCATCTATGTAGAGGTTAGCTAGGCTAGGGGCGAATCCAGCCCCCATAGCCACGCCTTTACATTGCAGATAGTATCTGCTTTGGAAGATAAAGTAATTCTTTTTCATGGCTATTTTGAGTAGCTTAACCAGAAATTCAGTTGGAATCCATGTTGGTGCTGGTCGTTTATCCAAGTTCCTCTGTACTATTTCAATGGCCTGATCTTGGGTGATGCTCGTGTACAACGAGGAGACATCCAATGTAGACAGAAACTGGGTGTTTTTATCATAAGGTTGGTTTTCCATCAATTGTATAGTGTGCATTGTGTCTCTTAGGTAGGAGCGTGTTTTCACCACGAACGGTTGTAAAAAGCCGTCCAAAAATTGATTGAGAGGTTCCAAGATGGATCCGCAGCCCGATACAATTGGGCGGCCAGGTGGATTTTATAGGTCTTTGTGGATTTTTGGTAGTGTATAGATGGTGGGTATTCTTGGTTCTGTTTTGTAAAGAAAATTGTACTTGTGTTGTGCCAGAAAGCCGTCTGTCAGGCCTTGATTGGTGAGGGATCAAATGAGCTCAGCGATTTCTCCAGTTGGATTCTTCATTTTTTTATAGTTCTCTTTGCAGCTCACTTGTTGGTTAATTTCTGTGATGTATGCCTGGGTATTTTGAATCACCACGGCACCACCTTTGTCTGCTGCTTTCACAACAATAGATGGGTTCTTGTTTAGTGAGTGTAGGGCCTGTAATTCGTCCTTGGTGATGTTGTACTTGATGAATTTCTTATTGTTAAGGAGATCCATAAATTCTTCCATCACGATTTTTTCGTACGCAAGGATTTTCTCACTCGTAAGGTATGCTGCAGGGAGAAAGGTCGAGGTAGGTCTTAATTCAGTGGCCGCTGAGCATTTGCTCCAGTTCTCATTTTTCTTAAAGTAGTATTTGAGACGTATTTTGCAAAAAAATTGCTGAAGCTCCAATTTAATATTGAAGTTACTGGGTGGAGCGGTGGGGATGAATGATAAGCCTTTGGATAATACAGCATGTTCATTTTGTGTTAATACGTGATCTGAGATGTTGATGGTGTCTTTTGGGTTAGCTTGTCCACTTTTATTCGTTTTGATTGTTGTGCCTCCTTCTGCTATTGCAGCGCTTTCTTCTGTGGTCAGATTTGGAGTTTCTTCAGGAGCATCTGTGTTAACTACCAAGCTTTCTGGTAGGACATTGTTATCATCAGCATCTGGTAGTCTTTCTAAAAATTCCTCTGGTGGAGGTCGTTCTTGTTCCGTGACGATTTCTTCAGTTATTACCACTTGTAGGTCTGTCTCCTTGTGTTGATCTCTCCATGGTTGTCGTTTCTCTGGAACCGTACTCTGGTGTTTCCACGTGGTCTGTTCTGTCCTCGGTTCCATCTTTTTGGTCTGTCCCAGTTTGTATCTCTGCTCATCCATATCTGCTCTCCTAAAAAAGGAACACTGTCTTGTGATCCTTGGGAGTGTTGTGCTTGTTGGTATGTTCTGCTATCCGTGCTAGTTGTTGGTCTCTGTTTCCCTTCCAAAGGATGAGTTTGAAAAGTTGGCATATCTTCAGTATCCTTGTCTACCACGGCTGATGTAGAAACCTTGAGAGTCCTGCTCATAGTAGTCGTCACTCAAGTATGGGTAGGTTACTTGCTTTTTTTCAAACTGGGGCGCCGAATGCCCCAGTGCCGGAAGCACAGCTGCGTTTGATGCATCACAAAACAATGCCACAAATAAACTTATTTTCTTCAATGTTTTATTTGCTTCTTCAATTTTTTCAGGTTCGAGGCATGTGGGCTGCTGAATTCATATCTGTGCATAGATCGCCGTCTAGTGTTGGGTCCGGATGTTTGCACGTTGTTGTCCTGGAAGAGTCTTCGAAGTATCCTGGGATAGGTGACTCCTCCCCTGGACTACAGTGCGCATGGGCATCCTCTCCATCCTCAGATTGTTTTTTTCCGCCATTGGGTTCGGATGTGCTTATCTTGACTCAAGTTAGGAAAAACTTTTTCCAGGCCAAAAGGCCTTTAGTTCGCGTCGGTACTGTTCCCGATCGGTATCAATAGTATCTTTGTTAGTTTACTAACCTCCAGAACCAACTTTTTCGCATCTTACCCGACATCGACGATGGAATCGAGGACACCATTCAAGCGGCGTCCTGTATGCAATGCGAAATATCCCTATGTCGACGTCTACCCGGTGTGCAACAAATGCCTTTCACCGGATCACGACGAGTCTACATGTATGGCCTGTGCCCGATTCCGATCCAAGAAGACTCTCCGGAATCGACGAGCAGCGAGACTCGAGGCGCAGCAAGCGGCACCGGCCCCGACCAACATCTTCAGCGCCTAGGACGAAGATGTCGAAGACGTGGAGAACCTACCCTCCAGCCCCGCTTCCGAACACGACTCCGGCTCTGAGGACGTCGAAGAACGACTCTTTCACAGAGATGAAGCCGACACCGAGGTAGGAGACTACGATGAGGCCTTAGGGGCCGAAGAGAGTAGCTCCGGTGACGAGCAAGGCCTACCCGTACAGACTGAGGATATCCCAGTGCGCCAGTCTATGGCTCCGGTCGAGGGATCGCCTTCGGGCCTTACCCAAGACCTATCCCGCAGTTCTTCGGCCCCGCCCTCTGGCCCGGCCTCGGACATTCAGCGGCATCCATTACTACCCAAACGGCTGGTTTCCCTTCTTCGAAACCGAAACCGAAAGCTGTATTGGTTCATCAGAAACCAAAACCAAAAGTGACGCTGGTCGGATCGAAGCCCACCACACCTTCGACGCCAGCAAAACCCGTCGGCACCGACCGCACCAAACGAGACTTCGGTGCCGAGCTTGCAGCAGCCGACGTCGGCGCCGACACACGGAAAAAGACCTTCGGTGCCAACAAACCTACTCGGCTCCCGGCACCGAAACAATCGGCTCCGACCACAAAGGTCAAACTAACTGCTGCGTCTCACACCGCTTCGACAGCACCACCAAAGGCACACTCATCGACGACGTCGACGGCTACTACCGCTCCTCGACTCGATGACCCACTGGCGCCGAAAAAGTCCACGCCCGCCTCTACAGAACCGGTCGGCGCCAAAGAATCGATGGCGCTCCAGGTGCGGCCAGTTGCTGCGTCCTTGCAACGCATCAAACACAAGGCAGTCCTCCAGGACACGTCAGGCTCCGAGCCGATAAAAGCTCCAACAGCCTCTTCGGCACCAGCCAACATCACTTTTGGCCTGCCGCCATCCACGGCCCCAAAACTGTTCCAAATCAGAACACGGGTCACCCACACCACGATCACGCCTGCCGAACGCTCTCCTGCAGAGACGTCACCATCACACATCATCGACGCCGACACCGGCAGGATGATGCTCCACAAGAGGAGAATAACTTCCGAGCCAGCTTTGGACTCCTACCGGATCCCACTTAAGAAAAAGCTGCCAGTGGCTTCGGAATCGGTTCTTTACGAACCTCTCCATTCCTCTTACCAGGATCCACAGTCCTTCTCTCCCACACACTCCGAAACAGACGTTTTGGAGGACTACATAGGTGACCACGTCCCCTACCCCGGAGAGATGGACCCTGAAGGCCAACAGGACCCTGACCAAGCTTGGGATGACCCTGTAGACTCTGGTGCACCTATGGATACACAGGACCCGCAACTCTATGGAGCAAAAACGTCTCCCACAGAGGACACTGCCGCATTCAACGCCCTCATTGAACGTGCTGCGGCCAATCATGGTGTGCAACTCCACTCTGACACCGTCGAGGACGACTTTCTCATGGATACTTTCGCATCCTCAGAAAGGAATATAAAAACTCTACCCATGTTGAAGGGTGTCCTCAAACCAGCAAAGGACATCTTCAAGGAACCCACCAGAGCAAGAGTAATAAACCCCAGGATCGACAAGAAATACAGGTCGGCGCCTGGGGACCCTACCTACATTAGAGGCCAGTTACCTCTGGATTCCATAGTAGTTGCGAATGCTCGCAAACGGGCACACTCGCAAACAACAGGTGATGCTCCTCCCCCGGACAAAGAGTCCAAGGTGCTAGAGACCTCCGGCAAACGGGTTGCGGCCCAGGCAGCTAACATATGGCGCATTGCCAATACTCAGGCGCTCCTCGCTCGCTACGATCGAGCACACTACGACACATTAGAAACATTACTCCAACATCTCCCTGACCAATTCAAAGAGGGAGCAGAGATCCTCATCAGGGAGGGACAACTCTTCACAAACGCATCCATTAAGTGCGTACTGGATGCCGCGGATACAGCTGCCAGAGCCATAAACACTAGCGTCATGTTGCGACGACACGCATGGTTACGAATCTCCGGATTCAAACCTGAGGTACAAAATAACATCCTCAACCAGCCTGTAAACCCAGACTACTTATTCGGGCCAGAGGTTGACACCACCCTAGAGAAAATAAAAAAGGACACAGACACTGCAAAGTCCATGGGGGCTCTCCAAACGCAGTCCTTTCGGAGCGGCTCCTTTCGTCGCCCCGGAAATAGAGGAGCAAGTAGAGGACAGGGGTCACAGCAAACCTACAACAAGGGAAACACACAGAGTTCCTACGATAAAAACACCCGGGGTGGTTATCGTGGCTCAAGCACAAAGGGCAGAGGACGCGGATACGGCAACACCAGGTCCTCCCCCAAGAACAAACAGTGACGCCCTCTCCCTTCCTCCCGACCACATAACACCTGTCGGGGGAAGGCTACAAAGGTTCCTGTCCACGTGGAACTCCATCACCACGGACAGGTGGGTCAAAGATATTGTCAAACACGGTTACTGCCTAGAATTAACCTCAACTCCACCCACAATACCTCCAAAACACCGTCCTATGTCCTCAGAGCACTTAACGCTCTTACAGCAGGAAGTGCTAGGTATGCTACTAAAAGGCGCAATAGAGGTCGTACCCGTCCACGAGCAAGGTACGGGGGTGTACTCCCTGTACTTTTTAATACCGAAAAAGGACGGGTCACTCAGACCTATACTAGACCTGAGACCCCTCAACCGCTACATTCTCTCCGAGCATTTTCACATGCTCACTTTACAGCAAGTCCTCCCGCTGCTCAAGCAGGGAGACTTCCTGGCTACACTGGACCTCAAAGATGCGTATTTCCACATACCCATTCACCCCTCACACAAAAAATACCTCAGGTTCACTGTTCAGGGGCAGCACTACCAATTCAAAGTCCTTCCCTTCGGCGTGACAACAGCACCCAGAGTTTTTACAAAGTGCCTAGCTACTGTGGCTGCACATCTACGGAGGCAGCACATACACGTCTACCCATACCTGGACGACTGGCTTGTTCAAGCAAAGTCAGCCCAGCAGTGTGCCAGCCACATGTCCCGCACCATTCACCTCCTTCACAGTCTGGGGTCCTCACTAAATTACCCAAAATCCCATCTCCAACCCGCACACGTACAACAGTACCTAGGTGCGACTATAGACACTCTGGCGGCCACGGCTCAGCCAAATTTAGTGAGAATCAACAGCATGCAAATGCTGATTTCCAAGTTCAAACCACAACACTCCCTTCCCGCGCGAGTGTTCATGCAGTTGATAGGCATGATGGCCTCCTGCATTTTCATAGTCCCACACGCGAGACTACATATGCGCCCGCTTCAGGAGTGCCTAGCACGTCAGTGGAATCAGGCTCAAGGACAGTTGAAAGACCTAGTGTTGGTGAGCGGTCGGGCATACAACTCTCTGCATTGGTGGAACCCACAAAACCTTTGCAAGGGCCGACCGTTCCAAGAGCCTGTTCCACAAATAATACTGACAGCGGACGCGTCTCTCCAGGGATGGGGAGCTCATGCACTCAACTACACTGTGCAGGGACTATGGACAACACAACAAAAGAAGATGCACATCAACCTTCTAGAACTGATGGCAATCTTCCTGGCTATGAAAGCATTCAAAGTACACTTGTGCAACAAAGTCGTGTTGATCCGGACGGACAACATGACCGCCATGTACTACATACAGAAGCAGGGAGGAACACACTCTCCACAGTTGTCTCATCTGGCTCAGAGCATGTGGAAGTGGGCCATTCAGAGGAACATGTTCCTCATGGCGGAACACCTCCCCGGCAAGGACAACCAGATGGCGGATCTGCTCAGCAGACACAGCCACCAGATGCACGAGTGGGAGTTACACCCATCAGTACTCCAACCGTACTTCCAGCAATGGGGTCATCCAGAGATAGACCTATTCGCCACAAGCGAAAACGCAAAATGCCAAAGCTTTGCCGCTAGGTTCCCACATCCACAGTCGCAGGGCAATGCGATATGGATGAACTGGTCCGGCAGATTTGCGTACGCTTTTCCCCCAGCGCCGTTGATACCGCTGGTGGCTCGCAAACTCAGACAACACTCCCTGACAGTCGTCCTGGTTGCTCCAACGTGGGCACGCCAGCCATGGTACACCACTTTTCTCGAACTTTCCGTGGTGCCGCATCAAAGGCTGCGGATCAAACCCGCGCATTTGACGCAGAACCATGGAGAGATTCAGCACCCAGATCCGCAACAGCTGAACCTGGCAATCTGGCTCCTGAAGTCCTAGAGTTTGGCTACCTAAACCTGCCACCTGACTGTATGGACATCATTAAGGAAGCTAGAAGACCCACTACCAGAGCTTGCTATGCAGCCAAATGGAAAAGGTTCGTCATTTATTGCAATAATAATGACATTAACCCGCTAGACGCATCCATCCAAAACATAATTTGTTACCTCTTACACCTATACCGATGCAATCTGGCGGACACCTCTATACGTGTCCATTTGACCGCAATATCAGCCTATCTCCAGACAGGCAGCACCTCTCTTTATTCAGAGTGCCTGCCATCAAAGCATTCTTGGAAGGACTCAAACGAGTAATCCCTCCACGCCACCCTCCGGCTCCAATGTGGAACCTCAACTTGGTCCTCACACGACTGATGGGTCCACCCTTTGAACCTCTACACTCATGCGAGATTCAATTCCTTACCTGGAAAGTAGCTTTCCTAGTAGCGATCACTTCTTTAAGAAGAGTTAGTGAACTCCAGGCACTAACCGTTCAAGAGCCATTTATACAGGTTCACGCCAACAGGGTCGTACTACGTACCAACCCCAAATTCATGCCCAAAGTGATATCGCAGTTCCACATGAATCAAACTATCGAACTGCCTGTTTTCTTTCAAAACCCACAAACTGTCGCAGAAAGAGCACTCCATACACTAGATGTGAAGAGAGCCCTCATGTACTATATTGGCAGGACTAAGATCTTTAGGAAGACTAAACAACTTTTCGTTGCCTTTGCCCCACACCACAAAGGTAACGCTATTTCCAAAGCAGGTATAGCCAGATGGATCGTTAAATGTATTCAAATTTGCTATCAAAAGGCTAAACGCACATTAACGATTCCCCCACGAGCCCACTCAACACGTAAGTTAGGGGCCTCCATGGCTTTCCTGGGAAACATCCCTTTGCATGATATATGTAGAGCAGCCACCTGGTCCACTACACACACATTTACCAAACACTATTGTGTAGATGTGCAATCAAAACAGCAGGCAGCTGTAGGACAGGCTGTTCTCAAAACTCTTTTTCAAACCGCTGCAGCTGGCACTGGTAGCCGCCGCTAATAGGAGGTACTGCTATGTATTCTATGCACAGATATGAATTCAGCAGCCCACATGCCTCGAACTGAATATGCTACTTACCAGTATGCATCTGTTCTTGGCATGTAGGGCTGCTGACATTCATATCGCCCTCCCTCCTCCCCGGCGCCTGTAGCAGCTGCAGCTCTCAGAATTACTGTAAGCATGGTCATCACTTTCTGTATCTACTCCATCACTGCCACAATGGCGAAAAACAATCTGAGGATGGAGAGGATGCCCATGCGCACTGTAGTCCAGGGGAGGAGTCACCTATCCCAGGATACTTCGAAGACTCTTCCAGGACAACAACGTGCAAACATCCGGACCCAACACTAGGCGGCGATCTATGCACAGATATGAATGTCAGCAGCCCTACATGCCAAGAACAGATGCATACTGGTAAGTAGCATATTCATTTCTCTTTAACCAATGTTTGTCCAGTTGTCACTTGAGAGACGCTTACGCTTTTCGCTATATCCTTAATGCCACAAAAATGCCAATCCAGGCCTTATCTTGGAGCATGGAGCGTACATAAGTATTCCTCCACTGTTGATTCCAATAACCCAATGCATTTCGGCCTTTGCTGGCCCTTCGTCAGGGGTGCTCTACAAATTAAAACATTAATGTTAGACTGTGCGTTTCCACAATTATAACATGATACCTTTTGCACTACATATTAGGAATCCATGCCATGGATTCCAGCTCACCCCTTATTCAACGTCCTCCCGCTACTTGTGTAGCTCCATCGCTACCACTACTTCGATATCCTAAAACACCAACATATTTCCCACTAACACCTTTACAATCCTAACTGACCAGTACCCATGACAATACAAAACAAGTGTCTAAAGCAACCTCACAATCTAGCTATTACCCCACTTCATGAGATATTCCGTACTGACCCATACCTTCAACAAATAATCTGATGAACATCCTTCAACCGTGTTCATAGCAATCCAAATCCTCCCCTCACACCTATCCCTACTTATAGCACCTGTAACATTACCTCGCCCCTCCGTCGTGCCCATTATCCATTGGCTCCTTCCGTTCCCTCTCCAAGTGTAATTGCACTATCTTGCCACATCTCTATAAGTCTCACTCTAATCTTGTGCAAATCATATTAAACACTGTTAGCTTTATCCTTGGTTTCACCTCTAATTACACTCGTGTGAACCTTCCTGTTACCCGTGTTAACACCGACTCTTATTGCCCGTCAGTATAACTCCACCAACCAAAGTAATTCCTTTCTGCGCCTATCGATATTAACCACTTTCCAAAACACCTTATTCATACAGAAATCCGCTCCATAATTAATTTTGTAGTTTACAAAACAAATGTTATTGTTAACAAAATAAATTCCCTCACAATCACCCTCACACAAGCGCTATCGTAACCTCATATACTACGAATCCCATAAGCCCCTACGTGTGTCATGGCCAAATGTCTCCATGTTGATTTAAAACCTCTTATGGTATCCTCACGGTGTGCCTCGTTGAAATGCGTTTCAAAAGTACCTTGTTGTACAAACCCAAACATTAATGCCTCGCTCTTCCTCGATATCGAACTAAAGTTGCCCCGCCCACCCGCTGATGTCATCTCTGACGTCAATTCATCAATGTCCCTCGTTTGATATTAACATGAGCTGATGATAAAAAATAGGTTACTTTCTTGTCATATACTCTTGTATCTATATTGAGCTTGTCAAGTTTTTTGTTGAGAGTGATGATATTGAACTCTGCCAATGTCTTTTCAGTTCGTTCCAGGGCCTCCTTAGCGTTTGAGACAGTTCTATCATCCAAGATTTCTCTTTTCAGATCTGCAATTTCTTGAGCGAGTTTCTTGACATACTCAAGTGTGGTCTCTACTCCCAACACCATCCAGTGTCGTGAGCAGTTGTTTGCAACAAAGGAGAAACCCTCCTGGAACTTGGGGATTCCTATGAAGATAGCTGGTTCGTTCCTCACCTGCAGGCCCTTAGGTATTATGTTGGCCTGAAGGTACTTAGTTAGAAGGTGACCATGTAGGCGGGAACAAATCAGTTTCTTTTCTAACCTCTCTAATTTGGAGATTTTCTCATTGAGTGTGGTGTCAAGTGGCGCTGCCCCTGATCCCAGGGGATTAAGCTCACTCTGTTCCTGAATTCGTTTCGCTATGTAGTCCTCGCTATATGCAACTGTTTCTCTGTCTGACATAATAAGACGACTTTTCACGGTGTAGTGATTCGTTTACAAGAAACCCTCGCAGGTCAATACCTGTACTGGTACATTTAGCAATAGCTAGGCTTAAGGGACAAATCTGCGAAGGCTACTGTCTAGGTGGCTTAGGTCTTGGTAGCTCAATAAAGGCAGAGGTCAGAGAGAAGCTGCAAAAAGAAACCACCCAACATTTTGAGTCTGGGTCAATAGATTCTCATATTCCCTTTTGGGGGGTGTACACAATTCGGTTGAGGGGCTATGTCATGAGCACTGAGTGACATTCCAAGCTAATCGTAGCCACCAAAATCACCTTCCTAGTAGCAGCCGTGCTGGAATCAGAAGCCAACTGAGAAAACATCTCTGAGGCAAATCTCCTAGAATTGATTCTGGTGAAACTTCAGTACCTGCAAAGTATGGCTTTCCGGTCAGGGATGAAAGACAGGCAAGCTGCTTCGTTGGTTGTGCCACAGGGAGGAAGAACACGTCTAAAGGGGAACTCCCGAAAATGTGCACATTATCGGGCCTTGTAGTATCCCTCATTGAACATATATACTCTATGCTGTAGTAGACTTATACATGTCCTCTTTTCAGCTGTCTCACCTTCTGCAGATGTGTAGAGCCCTACTTGACTTGGAACTAAAGACAAATTAGGAAATCTCAGGTGCTGTTGACCAACTGTCATCAGGCAAAATACCAGGACACATTGGTTTCCAAAACCATTTTTCTAAATGTTTAGGCTGTTCCCTAGCCCAACCTCTTTGTGCATTATTTATGGCTGCAAAAGAAGAGGGTGGTTTCCTGAAGGACTTGTGAGGATTATCGTCCTTTTGAAGACTAATCATCTGGTCAATCACACAGGCACATCAATTCACTAGAGGAGGAGAGTCCCCCATCAGTGCTGAGGCTACGATTGTGGCTGAGGACTTTGCAAATCTCCTCCTAAATGTGATTTGTGGTTTCGTGCCACATAGGTCCACACTCTTTGGCATCTTTTCAATGTGTTAGTCCCAGTAGATTTATGTGAACTTCTGGCATTACTACTTTAAAACTCCTAAATGACCTTTGACAACCTTGCATGGGATTATATATTCTCATTACTCCATAAGGAGTTTTGGCCTGATCTTTATTTGCTTTGTCTTTGTATTATAATGGAACCAAAGTGCATGCGAGAGTAGGAGGAATTTTGTCTGATTCCATCCCTATCAGATGAGGCACCTGCCTCCTTGGAACCTTACTATACAGATTTTAGATGACTTTGTTTTTTATTCTGGACTTCGAGTCAACTGGTTCAAATCCGAAGTATTCCCTTTTCATTCCTTGACAGATGTTGCTGTCTAGACAAACCAGGCACAAATCAATAAGTAGTTTTAAATACTTGGGTACCGGGTAGCCAGCAAGGAATCGGAAGTCTTGTCAGAAATGTCCTTCCTTCCTCATCCGCTTTCTGAAGTATTCCCACCACTGATCGTCGCTTACTCTCTCCCTGATATGAAGCATAGCCCTCCGAAGGGTACTATGTCTTGCAGACCTATATCTTCTGGATTCCCTCGTCCTTTTATATTGAGTATTACCTCCTTCATGAGGTCCTTCCTCGGGCAGAATGGAATTCCAAGGAAGGTGGTGGAAAAATGCTACAGATCCACGTATAACTGATTGCTCAGGTTGGCTGACTTTGTCATATCAGGCTACCCACTTAGCTTTCATTTTTTAATATCTTCATGGCCCAGCCTGTCATCAGCATATAGAGCAGGACTGTGGTGATGGCAGATGTTCCCCCACTTCATTACTTGAATGGTGGGAAGCCTCCCTCTGAAATCCCCAAGTCGCTAATGTAAACTTGAAGTATGGTGAACCTCCTTTTGTACATTAAATGGGTGGGTAAATTAACTGAAGAGACCCCATCGTGACTGATAATCTGTTCCCTCAGGTATCTGCCCTTTTGTGGGGTGGAACACACTTGGGTTATTCTCGCCGAGGGCTGCAACCCTCCCAAACCAGTTGTGGTCATTTGTGACTCTCAAAGAGGAATTCAGGCTACTACACTCACAGGTCTACCTTTACCTCTACCTATAACTTAGACCAGCCCTTACTCCCTGCCTGGGCACTGTTGATGAGTTGCCTGCCTAAAACCCCTTGGAGGCTAAGCTTACTGTGTTGCATTTATCAGAGGGAGAGCAGATCATTCCAAAAATAATCTGAATACATTTGTCAGGCTGAGGTGTGCATTGGACGCTGACCTGGGTATTATGAAAAATAAAGATTGGATGTTTGCCTTTAACCCCTTCAGCGCTGCGCGGATTCCTCCGCGGTGCTGAAGGGTTCGAGCGCGGGCGGGGCCATGACGGAACGGTTCCGTCATGAGCACAGCTCAACCGATGCTCATGACGGAACCGTTCCGTCATGAGCATGGAAGGGGTTAAGCCACCAAGGGCTGTGGTTCTCACCCCTAGATAGTGCTTGATAGAGTTGAAATATTTACATCAAGTTTATTTTAGCCTCCCCTCCCCCCCTATCCTATATGCTGCATGTACAGACTGTCCTCCCATGCCTGCCTCAGGTGATTTCCTACATCTGCTTAGGTTGTGTAGATTTCTGCACCCTTTTTAGGATGGCATAGTAGAGGTCTTTAATGCTGCCCCTGGTCAATCTGTTGATCTCACCCGAAGACTGAATTACTGAACATCAATAATTTACTTGAGCAGAGAAAGCCCTACTGGGTCTTGGTACTGGTATTGGGATGTTGCACTGACTATGAGCAAAGCAATAGTCACTAGTATTACTCGCTGGAAGGCAGCACTTGATACCTGCCACCTTCTTGAACTTCCCATAAGACAGCCCAGACCTTTACATAAAAACTTGAAAAAAAATACATTTAAAAAAGTGATTTGCTACAGGTGCTCTGAAGAGGGGCTGTGGAATGATTAATGTTCACCATGGTGGGCAGTAGGCTTACTGCAAGATATTCCTATTAGTGGTTTATAATGTGATGGTTGTTGAAATTAGGATATGGGAGTTTTCTCGTTTTCCTCTGCTTAGATAAGTATGCCATTACTTCTTGTGCATTGTTTTCTTAATTTGCTTCTCTCTAAAAATGCCAATAAAAGTTAGGGGAAAAAAGTTTTGTATTGAAAGAATTATCATATAGCTTTTGGGACTTGACAGCTTGCTAAAAAATATTCTAAAAGTTTACTTTGAATGGAAAATGTCTATTTATTGTTCATGCAGAGAGGAGGTTGGTGATTACCCATAACTCCCATTCTCCACCTTTTTCTTTACTTTTTTTGGGTTGAAAGAAATTCCTTCTTGAGTGAGTCATCTTGTTGGTTTTCTCCGTGAATATGGCACTTTATAAATTGGCTTCTTTTTAGGCTCTGTCAGGCTAAATTATTCACAATTTCTTTACAGAAACCATGCTACGTATATACATTTTTACAGCTGAAGTGGTTACACGCGGTTCGCAGGAGATTTTTTGCTGTACCGAATGTTGAACTGGGTTATACGTCTAATTAGGATGGTTTTGGAACAGGCTGGACTAGCAATGGAATCGGTAAGTGTGTTAAATCATTTTTTAAAGTATGTTTTCTTTCTCTTCCTATTATGATTAATATATGGTTGGAATATAAAACAGCAACATACAAGGTTATGCAAAAAAAATGTGTATTTGTAGTCCATATTGAAATTGTGGTTCTCCTCTTCCATAATCCTGTCCCCTACATTTGTTTTGCAGGCTGTTGTCTTTTGTTATCTGATAAAATACAGTCAAGGCTGTAAAAGCAAAAGTAGGTAGTTTTTTCACAAAGTTGTAATGCACGCATGGTTTTTGAGACAGCATTGCTAGCAGATAGTTCTGTGTGCCTGAGCAGGATCGGTTCTATCTGGTGACCAGCTTAGATGTTGAGGGTCTTGATGTTAGCACCCCAAAACGTGGAAGCAAAATAACACGTACTGTGTGCCCAAATAAATAATATGAAGACGTGTTAAATGTACGTTGTGTAATTGTGCTTCAAAAGGCAACAGCTACATGAGCACCTTCTTTTACACAAGACAAAGGGGTTGTGATTTCAAACCAGCATTGGCATAGCCAATAGGTCTCGCTTGTGGGACCTTATAAGTAGTTTGTTATGCAGCACAATATCCTTGGTGCAACAACATCAACTGTTGCATGGCTAAAGACTTATAAGGTCCCAAATGCGAGACCTATTGGCTATGCCAATGCTTGTTATGGTTTAACATTATTTGACTGGCTGGCTGGTCATCACTCTTGGAAGCTCATTTGTGTTAATTGTCCAGTGAAATATTGTATAATTTTGTCTTCAAAACGTTCAAATTTGCGGCTCATAACATTTCTTAAAGACAGATGTCTTGTCAGTTGTGTACACTGTGCTGTGTTTTGTGTGTATGCCTTCTTATCTCACCACTTGCAACACAACCGTCATCTCACGGCTCCGGTGTACAACAAACGTCTGGTGTGAGGGGACAGCTCAACACTTCCGCTGGATTCTGCTCAGCTCTCTGCCTTTCTCTTTGCTTCCGTATTTTAGACCGAGATGTTGTCTGGTTGTAGGAACGCACCGATAGTTACCGTCTATTATCCAACACACCCCTAACCGAAGCCAGGTCTACGTCGGGGAACTGTGTTGGCAGTACTCTGACAGCCACGTGGCTTTGATGCGGAGGTGTGTGCATGAGGCTGCGGGAGGGGGGCAGGGGGGCATTATAGCGTATGCGGTTAGTAAGGCAACTAATACGTGTAATAGAAAGGCGTTCTATAGGAAGTGTTGGGTCGAAGGTGATCTTTGGGTCCGATGAGAGCCACTGATTGCAGATCGGACGTTGTGTGTGTCGCGAGGTGTGTGTAATGACTCGCTGGGCATCACACACAACATAATAGGCCTGCTCATATAGGTTCAAAACTAAAGCACACCTTCCAGGGACACGCCCTGCCCAGAGTACATTGCTGTCTGTGGGAGGGCTTATGGCTGCTCAGCGCTCCCAAAAGGGGTAATGTGTGCTCTATAGATGCTACTGTGTTTATGTGGTAGGAAGGAGTGTGTCCCAGCAGACTTGGTGCTGCCAAAGCAGTAATGCGCACGTCTGCCTTCCGAGGGCGCTGCAGGGTAAGTAGTGATGAGACGGTCCATTAAAAGCTACATAAACTTAGAGTCTCCGTCCTGCTGCTTGTCGGTTTAGCGTCGCATATGGATTTCACCTGAAAATGTCTGTATTGAAGTAGAGCTGGGAGGGTGTAATAGGCAAGGGGTTATACTACAGACTCGCACACCTGAGTGTTTTGCTGTTTGACCTGCGGTATTTGCTTGCTTCTGTTGTTGAATGTCTGCTTTAGGCTAGCGCTACGAAGCTACCAGGAAAGAACGAGAAAGCAAATATTTTTCTTTTATCCAGTATAATGTCCTGTTGCCTATGCACATTGCGTTTTGAGCAGGGGCCCGATTCGTACTGCAGGAGAGGGTAGATTAATCTAGAACACACTGTCCCTGTGCAGTGTTGGCATTCCAAGGATGCAAGCCTTCCCTTGTTGGACTGTTTTGAAATGGACGCCGACACACTGCTCTAGGCTCGACCTAACAATGGCGGAATATTCAAGCATAACAAGCATTGGCTGCGAGCGAAAGTGAAAGCAACGCGGCGGGGGAGGGGTGGGGTGGAGGAGCGTTAAGGAAGCGATCAAGTGAGAGGAAAGACGGATAAAGTTGGTGGTTGCGCGTGTGTGAACGCAAGCGCTAGGCCAGCCAAAGCAGCTTGTGGTAGCCGTTGTTAAAGCCCATACTAAATGTCTCTCCGTGCAGCGCATTCGCTAGGTCAGGCGAGACCTAAAAAGAAGAGCCCTGTAATTTACAGGATATGAAATGTGTGGTATATTCTGTTTAGCCAGATCTTCAGCTGGTGGATTGTTTCGAATGTTTCACTTACCAAGCTGCGTTTGCTTATCACTTAATGCACTCAATGAAAAATAAAGTCTTATTCATCAACGCATGATGAGAATCCTTCATGTGAATAATGCACTTTTTTACTTTACACTTCTAGATTGGGGCCAATTTGAATCTTGCCCTCAGACACCGTCGTTGGTGGCAAACAGTCTCAGCCTATGGATGCTTATAGCTGGTAAAAGTGAAAACAACAGATCTTAAGCCACATGACGCAGTGTGCTAGAGCAGAAACCTAAAATCCACATAAGGTTTGTCCTCTAAAGTGGTCTCATTTCCTTGTTCCACCTATCCCCATGGTTGCAGATTTCATGGTCATTAGTATTTCAAGGTCCATAAATATCCACAGTTCTGCAGTGCAGGGGTAAATGCTAGTAACTTTTTTTTTTTTTAAACAGTTTTTATTAAAAACAAAGGCAGCATCAGAGACAATAGCATTGACAATGTAGGTAAGCCAGTACATACGGTTACAAAGCAACCTCAGCGGTCATCAACCTCTCTGGAGTCCAGGGCATCCAAAACCAATCGTAGCCAATTGCTCCCCTTGAAGACCACCTGCGTGTCCCTGGGTCAGGAGTCTGCATATCATTCTGTCCATTCCTGCTCGTTCACCACCTGTGCCATCCAGTACTTGGCTCATCCCTCACCTCCTGTCGGCCTTGCCCTCCTGAGTTCTATTGTCGGAGAGACACATATCTCTCCTCTGTACTTATTCCATTTCCCCCACTTGTGGTCCCATTTGCGCGGGCACCCCCTCCCTTTAAACACTGTTTTTTCAGCGAGCATGGCATGGTCCACATCCTTTGCCTAGTCTGTCATCATTGGTATCGAGGCCACGCCCCACTTCTGGGCAATGTTCCGCTTAGCTACACACCACCCCAATGTGGCCCATGCCTGCTCAGCCTGCGTGAGGTCCGTCGCCTCCCAGATATTGAGGAGACATAACGTGGATGTTGGGTGAATTGTCTTACCACACGTCCTAGTCAATTGCCTGGTTACATCAGTCCAATATCTCTGTATATGAGGGCAGCCCCATAAAATATGCAAGAATGTTCCCGTCTGAGCGCAATGCCGGAGGCAGAGTGTGTCAGGTCGTCTGTTAAGCCTGTGCAGCAGGGTGGCATCAAAGTACACCCGGTGCAGGATTTTAAGCTGCACTAGGCGAAGACGCATCGGTATAGCCACTTCTCTGGGTGAGGACAATGCCTCCCGCCAGTCCTCATCAGCCAATTCTCCTAGTTAATTTTCCCAGGACGCCCTGAGTTTCAACATCGGGTCTACCCAGTTGTTGATCAGCTTCTTGTATGTGAATGATATGGCCTTACGGTTCATAGGATCTAACAAGAGCCTATCCTCAAGGGGAGAGGAGTCCGGAAGGGGTGTATTTTTAGGAAGGGCCGATTCAATAGCATGGCTTATCTGTAGGTACTGAAACCTTTCCGACGCAGCTAATTGATATTTGGTCTGGAGTTCCGGGAATGATGCCTTTTTTCCCTTAACCCAAAGATCGCCCACCTTGGAGATTTCGTCATCTCCCACTTATCGAACCCCGCATATGCGCTGAGTCTCCCTAGAATATCCGGCTCCCATAGTGGGGTAGCCTTCGTTAGTCGTCTCTGCCATCCCATCCGTCTCTGCGCTCCATGCCATACATCCACCATGCGCGCCGTCAGTCCGGTCAGTCCCAATTTCTTATTTGTGTACAGAGCTCTATTATAGCCCCCTTTCCCCAACAACCAATGGTCCGTGCGGTAGCTCAGATCATCATGTCTCTCGAACACCCAATGGTTAATGGCCGTCAGTTGTGAGGCTTGGTAGTAAAGGCGCAGGTCCGGCAGTCCTATACCCCCATCATACCATCCCATTGTTAACTTAGTCATAGCTATTCGGGGCGGCTTATTGTCCCACAGAAAATCTCGTAGTGCTGCCTCAATCTGCGAGAAATAGGAATTGAGGACCGGGTTGGGCGTATTGTGCAACGCATAGACGAAACGTGGCAGAGCAAGCATCTTGTATAAGGACGCCCGACCCAACAATGTTAGTGGGAGAGTTTTCCAGTATGTAACATCCGCCTGAAAACGCCGCAGCAGCCCCTGTAGATTCCTTTAAAAAAACAGTGTGGTATTGGTGGTGATAAAAATCCCCAAGTAAAGGAAACCCTGGCTAGCCACCGGGATAGTGTACCCACGAGGACTTGGAGGTGGTTCGCCCCAAAGGGAATACATCTGGGACTTAGACCAGTTTATTTGATATCCGGAGTGAGCCCCAAAGATATGAAAAATATGAAGTACCCGGCGTAGTGATCGCGCTGGGGAGGCGAGGTAGAGTAAAATATCATCTGCATATAATGATATACGGTCTTCGTGTTTTTCTGTCCATCTCATGCCTCTGATACCCGGGTCTCTCCGTATCCAAACCGCCAATGGTTCGAGAACCAGGGCGAAAAGGAGTGGTGACAGTGGACATCCCTGTATAGTGCCCCGGCAGAGGGGGAAGGAGGCGGAGTGGTGATTATTCACTAACACGTGAGCCCTGGGTTGTGAATATAACAATTGGACCCATCCCTTGAATTTGGGGCCAAAGCCCAATCGATCTAGGACTGCAAACAGATACTCCCACGCTACGGTATCGAACGCCATTTGCGCATCCAGTGCCAGTAGTATAGCCTCCTCTTCCAGGGTGTGCACCCGCCCAATGGCCCCATTCACCCTCCGCAGGTTGCGCGCCGTATTCCGCCCTGGCATGAATCCAGATTGATCCGGATGGATCAAATCTGTTAAGTTGGGGAGCAGGCGATTCGCCAGTAGCTTGGCCAATATTTTTGCCTCAATTGCAATGAAAGAGATAGGTCTATACGAATGACACTCGTCCTCTGGCTTGCCGGGTTTATGGATAACCACAATTGCGGCCTCTCGGATGTCTTCTGGGAGGAGGGCACGTTCGTAACTTTCATTATACAAATTAAGTAATTGAGGAGGTAGCATGGTAGCCATTGGCTTGATTAGTTCAATCGGGAGTCCGTTCGGGCCCGCAGCTTTACCTGTGTGGATATCTTGTATGGCCTTATGTTAATGTTAATAAGATTTGTAAAAGCGCACATATACCTGAAGGTGTCTTGGCGCTAGGACCAAAAAAAAGACCAGCACAAGCTAGAACCTAGTACTGAAAAAGCCAAGTTTTTAATTGTTTTCTGAAACCAGTCAGGGAGCTCATTTCCCTAAGTTCCAAAGGCAGTGTGTTCCACAGTTTTGATGCACCATAAGAGAAGCTACGGCCTCCCCAATGGGCAGAACGGATCCTAGGTGTCAGCAGTAATCTTGCCCCCATCGACCGAAGGTGTCTGGTCGGTTGGTACCATGCAAAACGCTTCTGAAGAAATAAAGGACCTATATGGTGCAGGGCCTTGTGCACAATACACAGAGTTTTGAATTTAATCCGCTGAAGCACCGGGAGCCAGTGCAAATTGCGGATGCCGTTGTGAACTGGACAGTGTCTGGGGATGTTAAGCAAAAGACGTGCCGCCGAGTTCTGGATCATCTGAAGTTTATTCAAACATTACTTCTGAGCATTGAGATAGAGCCCATTACAGTAGTCTAACTTCGATTGAACGAGTGCAGCGACTACTGTTTTCCTGGTATTTTCTGGGATATACAGGAAAATCTTCCTTATTTTCTTTATAAGGAAATGTGACGCGGAGACCACGGCATTGATTTGTTGACAAAATGTCAATCTCTTGTCGATCAGCATACCCAGGTTTTTTACTTTTGCCACTGGGTTAGGAGGTAGGCCCATTTCTACTGGCCACCGCAAATTACTCCACGAGGGCTGCAAATTACCGAAAATCAAAACTTCAGTTTTATCGGAATTAAGTTTAAGGCAATGCGCTGTCATCCATTTGTTGATAGTTCTCATGCAGCTTTGAAACTGCAGAGTCGGGGAGTTTTGACGTTTATGTGCCGCTACAACAATCAGGGTATCGTCAGCATATGTAGTTAAGCTGAACCCAAATTCCCGGATTAGTGGGGCCAGTTCAGAGACGTAGATGTTAAACAACGAGGGGCTCAATGAACTGCCCTGAGGAACACCGCAAGGTAAAACGTAAGGGACTGAGTTAAAACAGTCCATGGATACGGTGGATTTCCGATCTGTTAAAAAAGAGGTCAATAATGCCCGAGCTGCTCCCCCTACTCCCAGCATTTCCAGACGTCTCTGCAAAAGGGAATGATCAACTGTATCGAACGCAGCGGACAGATCGAGGAGCACAAGAGCCGCTGTGCCTCCTTCATCCATCACTGCTCTGATCTCCTCTGTTGCTTTAATAAGCGTGGTCTCAGTGCTATGATCTTTACGGAAGCCGAACTGGGAATGATCAAGCAGACTATTCGTGTTAATAAAATCCGACAGTTGAGTGTTCATAGTGGATAAAATGATCTTTCCAGGCAAAGGTGTTCTGGCGATCGGACGGTAGTTGGAAGGATTAGTGGCATCTAGCGTGGGTTTCTTTAATGCAGGCAAAATGGAGGTCTCCTTCCAGCTGGTCGGAAAAATACCCGATGAAAACATCAAATTGAAGATTTCTGCCAGCCTGGAACTCACCAAATCTGCCATGCCTGTGGGAGGGCATGGGTCCATTGGTGAACCTGACTTAATTTCATTTAAGTGCTTTATTACATCTTCGGTAAATACCGGAGAAAAAGTAAAAATGTGACTATATGAAACCATGTCACAAGAGTGGGACAGAGGACAGGGCTCGGGATCATTCTTGAAAGCTTTAAAAATTTCTAAAACTTAAGATTTAAAAATATCTGCAGTGGCATCACAAAATTTCTGGTTAGCCCTCCTCCCTGTGTGATTGGGTGTAGCCAGTTTATTAATCACTGAAAACAGTTCCTTAGGTGAATTAACTACTAACTCTATCTGGTGTGTAAAGTATTTTTTCTTTTCTGAAATCAAGAGTTTTTTGTATTTCAGTAGGGCTGTTTTGTAGTCTAGTTTTCCTGGCTCATCATAATGTAGACGCCAGCGCCGTTCCAGGCGACGGCAAAACTGTTTTTCCTTCCGAAGGGCTTCTGAGAACCAAGGGGCGGAGGGGATAGCTCTGTTGCCTGAAAGTTTTTATGGGCACGGTAGCATCAACCGCCCCCTGAATCCAATTAGTATAATTAGTCATGGCTAAGTCAACATGGTCCTGGAAAGAAGGACAAGAGGTTAACAAGTGAGTGTGAAGAAGAAGTTTATCCACTTTATTCCAGATTTTACATGTGGACACCGGCGGTTTAGTGCAGCTGATCTTCCCCACTTTAAGATCGGGAAGGCTAAACTTGATAAATAGATGATCAGACCATGGCAACGGGAGAATTTCGTCTACAATGACGCCAAGGACAGAGCAAAAGACGCCATCTAGTGTATGTCCAGCTACATGAGTGGGTGACTGCACTATTTGAGTGAGACCTAATGCTCCTAGTGCCTCCAATAGTCACCTCTTCAGTGGATAAATCAGCCTCTAATACCAGTCTGTCTTGCTCAGAAAGACTCCTCGCGTCGATAGTGGCAAGAAGGTCCGCCGCCCATGCTGCCTGAGAGGCGTCTGGAGCCTCATACACTGTTTTATAATGCTGAGTGAAAGTTGCACCCATCTTGCTGCCTGCTCTTTCCGCTCTAGCCAGGCCAATAGCTTTCCAGGACGTTCCCCTTGTTCGTAGATGCGGTGTCGGGTGGCTAATACTCTCCTATTAACGTCCTTTAGTAGTAACTGTTTATAGTCTTGCCTTTTTATGTTTAGTAAGTGTTGAGTGCCTGGATCTGGGTCTCGAGAATTAACAACTTCAAGACGTAGAATTTCTGTTTCTAACTCCAGCACCCGTCTACGGCGCTCGGCCCTATGGCCAGCCATCGCCGACCACGCCCTTCCCTTGATTACAACTCTGTATGCGCCCCATAGTGTAACCGCTGACGTGACCGAGCCCGTGTTTTCCGCAAAGTAGTACTCTGTCTCTTTTCTCAAAGTTTCTCTAATGTGAGGGACCCTTAGTGCCCAGGGTGGAATCCTTATGGGGCCCGGTTGCGGTGGGTGCTGCACACCCAGCACCGTCATTACAGGGGAATGGTCTGATACTCCTCGTGCCAGACATCGTGAGTCCGAAAAGTCTTGTATATGCTGCGCGTTTGTGAACAGATAGTCTATTCGTGATTGACTCCCGTGGACCCCCGGTTGAAATGTGAAGGGTGTGTCCCTGATATGCGCCCACCTCCAGACATCCACCATCCCCAAGGCATCTACAAATGCGCATAGGTGGGAACCGTGCGCAGGGTCATGTCGAGGGGGGGGGGGATCTATCCACTAGTCCGTCCATCGTCAAATTAAAATCACCCCCCAACACCAGTGTGCCCATTGGTAAATTCAGTAGTAGGGTCCCAACGTCAGTCAGCGTCGTACGTTGTAAACCGGGAGGTGCATATACTGAAACAACATTAAGGACTCTACCTTCCCACAATCCTGTGCAGGCTACATATAGTCCCAACTGATCTGTCCAGGTATTTTGAAGCACGTATGGACAGTTTTTCCGTAGGAGTATTCCAACCCCCCTAGATCCAGTAGTGAAGCCTGAGTGTGCCAACATACGGTACCCTTTCCTATCTAGGGCCTTGCATGAATTCCCATTTAAATGAGTTTCCTGTAGTAGCACCATATCTAGCCCCTGTCGGTGGACAAATTGCAACACTACACCTCTCTTAATCTTGTCTCCTAACCCATTGACATTACAGGTGACAAGTCTAAGCCCTTGCCCTGTTGTCATGGATCCCAGGTAGCAACGGGTCAACATGTACCGAGAGCCCGCAGTGGCCGGAGCCCATCAAAGACGAAAATTGAGCAACTCCTGGACTTTCCCTAATAGCACTGAGGTATTTGATCATCTCCGCTGTCGCCTGAACGTAACAACCAACCAATGCGTACAAATATACCCAATCACAATATTGTACCTCCAAATAACACCCCGTGTTACCCCCCTAACCATTGAAACTCCCAAATAACCCTATCCGTAATAACAAACCCCCCTCCCTGCGTAACGGGACCAGAACTGCCCGCCACCCCCAACATGCAGAGTGCCTGTTGCCCCCCCATAAACGATTCCAGGGAACGCAAGTAACCCCACTCCCAATGCGGTTGTACGTTACCGTTAGTGTCTCGCCGCCCCGGCCAGACCCCCACCCCCACATCATTAACAGCCGAACTGGGCCCGACACTATTCCCCCCCTGAGATCTCACAATCCCCCCTCCGCCAGGCAACCCGTCACAGCTCTCTCCAAAAGTGGACCAAATCCTGGCTGAGTAGTCCAAACCCATTCAGTGAGTATTACACTCCGTGATATACGTATCGATTTCAAGCAGTGGAACAGTTCCAAAGATCCAGTATCATTGACGTCCCACCGGTAACAGATCTAGACAAATCCCACTCCAAACCTACGTATATGGGATCCAGATTGTAGGGCTTTCTTACACCAATGTCTCACTCCCCAGGACCCCCGAGGCGCACCAGGTTCGATAGCTACACCTAAAAGTCTCACCCGGCGCTACATCAGCGCCCTCCCGCAGGCTCCTGAGAAGCAGAGTCAGAGTGCGCCAGGGAGCGCCGGTGCTGGCGCCAGTCCACATCCTCATCCGCTGCCGAGGATGTCTTCTGGCTTTTCTTCTCGACCTTGCGCCAGCCCTCTAGCCAATCCCAGGCCTCTTCCGGACGGGTAAAAAACCAAGATTTTCCGTTTGCTTCCACTCGTAACTTAGCAGGATACATCATAGCATACTTGAGTTCCTGATCTCGCAGAGCCCGCTTCACCTCCAGGAAACTGCGGCGTTGCTTCTGCACTGTCAGAGTAAAGTCCGGAAAGAACATTATCCCACTGCTTTCCAGGGTGAGCGGTGGGGCCGCTCTTGCTGTTTGCAATATAACATCTCTGTCTGGCACCCCCGCGGCCAGCAACGGCCGCGGGGGTGCCCCGGGCCTCGGACGGCCCCGAGGCACTCAATGCGCTCTTTCAGTTGTGAAGCACTTGGAGAGTCCCCTTGGTTGTAGGTGTTTGAGGACCAGATCCTCCACAAATAGGTCTACCGCCTGCCCCTCCGCCCGTTCCGTTCCGCCAATAATGCGGATGTTGTTTCTGCGCATTCGCCCTTCGTAGTCGTCCAGCTGCAGGCCCATCGCCTCGTGAGAGGAGCTAAGTACCTTGACTTGTTCCTTAAGCAAGGCGGTATCGGTAGCTAGCTCCCTGGTAGTGTTCTCCGCGGTTCCGATTCTCTCCGTCATTTTCTCACGGATCAGCGTCACATCTGTGGCCACCGTATCAATTTGCACCTCCAGGGAAGTCCGCACAGCCGTTATCGCCTCTAGTAAATCCCTATTCGAGGGCTACGTGGCCTCGCCTGGTGCCGCTGCCTCTGTTCTATCCTCAGCCTGCTGCTTCTGCCATGCAAATTTATCCAACTTCGACTGGGTCGCCGTCCGATTCGCCCGGCCGGTAGACATCTTCTTCCGCTTCTGAGACACCTCGCGATGACCTGGGCGTCTCCGCTAATCACCGCCGCCTGCAGTGAGGTCCCTCACTCGGCCTGTCGGTTTTCGCTGGAGGCACCTCGCCCAGAGGGCTCGATCCGTCACCTACTGCGCCCAGGCGATGAGACACTGCGCCTCCGACTCAGCTGCAGAAGGTTGTTCAGGACACAGGGCCAGGCTCCCTCGATAGGTGTCTCACAATCACTCCACCGTATATTCCACCCTGTCGAGGAGGCAGGCCAGGCGCTGCAGTAGGCCCAAGACCCAGTGGTCTCCGGCAGCCCTCACTCCGCCGCCCTAGCGACAGGTGCTTGGTCGTGTCCTGTCTATGTACTCGGCATCATCAAAACGGTGACTCCTCCGTAGCAGCAGATTGCTGTCCTTCGATCCCCCCCGAGGGGGTCTCCACTTTTCTTCAAGGGTGCCCACGCACTCGGCCTCCACCAACGGCTTGCATGAATCACTACAATAACAGGGACGCACAGGGGCCTGGCCCTGGCCGCCCCAACCTGCCGAAGATCATCCTCAGGCACACAGCAGTAGGTTCTCTCACCAGTAGTCCCAGCATGGGGTCCCCCCCTCGACCGAGCCTCAGCCAGTAGCAATCGGGTCTCCGCCCATATGTGGTGCCTAATAAGTGTCCCGAAATTGAATGGCCTCCTTTCAAGTTTTGCCCCCTCTCTGTAGCTTGTAGGCCTTGCATTCCAAAACTCCTCACCCGGCACTCAGTCCATTTGAGTTCACGTTGGCAGCCACTCACCGCCGTCCTCCAGCGCAGTCCCCTCTCAAGATGTGTCCCTGGGCCCACACGACCTTTAACGGGTCTCTGTCTCACCCGGCCATTGTACACGTCACCGCCGCTGCCTGGAGTGTTCCGGTGACAATCTCTCCTGCGGGGCCGGCTTACTTCAATTCACGGCCGCCTCCGTCGTGCTAGGCCCCAGCCCCGCGTAGGCTGCGCCGCACCTCCGGCCGGCAGGGAGATCACAGCCGGGCGGGCCGCTGGAGCGCGTTCCGCGCACCTCCACCGATGTCTGCCAAATTTTGCCAGGTGATGTCTGGCCCCCCGCCAGGCCAGCAGGGGCAATGTTTTCCCGGATATTACGGGAGTGGCGCTTCGGAGTGAAACTACCGAGCGGCCATTCCCGTCGGCGGTTAGCCACGCCCCCCAATGCTAGTAACTTTGACATCACTGCCAATTACTTATAATGCAAGGCAGACCGTTTCGCTCGTATTGTAGCAAAATTTGACTGACACCCATTTTGAACTCAATTAAATTTAGCTCTGTGCATAATAACGGATGACATCGAAAGTTTGCTAGAGTGTGTTGACATGTCTGTACACAACTGCTAAAACAGACAACTGAACAATCAATGTAGGGTGTTTTTCCTTGGCAGACAAACATAGATATAGATAAACTAGACTAGTGACATAATCATTTTTCAAAAAGGATGACTTATTGCAAATGTTATAAAATAGTGTACATAAATTGAAGAAGCTTAACATTTGCCTATACCAGTGGTCCTTCACCTGTGGTCTGAGGAACCATCAGGGTCCACAAGGTCTACTCAGGGGGCCAGCGACTGTTAAAGTATATATAAATAAGGCAGCAAAATTGAAATTGTGCAAAGTTTTTTTATATTTGTTTGTGAACTAAACAAAAAATTGCATATTGGGTAACACATAAATAGTGTTTAAGCAGTAGCATTGAGTTTGCCTTATTTCAGATCACCTCTTTAAAATTGCCCAGATGATCCTTATTACATACTTAGGTTAAAATTGAATTTATGCAGATCATTTTGGCTTACAGTCTTATTACAATGTAAAAATTAAACTTTGTGGTAGTATTCTAATTGTTTACACTGAAGAGGACAGAAGACTGTTGGTCATCCATACCTATCCATAACAACTTAACAAAGTTTTGCAAATCCTGGTAAGTCTTGTTAGATCGTACTGGAGATATTTTTTTTTATGACCTGCTCAAAGGTAAATGGTTCGCACAGCATTCCTGATTGTGCAGAATTACTCTGCATTGAAAGCCATGCAGGAGATTCCTTTGCGTTGACCAAAACCATCTGAGTCAATATGTCATACCAGCCATCCCACTCTTGATGTAAATGTATTCCTTTGAGATATTTTCTTAAGGATATTTGCGTGGACCTCAACTGTATAATCCCAGCTCAACATAAAAGCTCCCATTTTGCTCATAGACTCTGCCATGACAACCAGGGCACTGACCCATGTCATGGAAAACATATTCTGTTGAGGAGATAACCACTTGTTTTTTTGAGTGTTGTACCTTTTGGCAAACTAAGCTCTAGTATAGGTAAGCTGTTAGTGATTTCAGATATTCTGTCTTGGCTGGTTCATGAAAGGCATGCTCTCTTCTTGTATACCTTCAAGCAGAGTTTTGTTTGACAATGTTTTGGTCTTCAGAGTTAACATCTGTAGACCGAAACCCTTCTCTTGAATTGTTTCTTTCATTTGTCCTCTTCTTTTCATGGGGAAATGACAACCAGGTATTTATGGTTTACCTCTTATTTTATATACAGTTGTATACATATGCCCTTCTATAACCAACGGCTGATGGGGGGGGGAAAGGCAAGTATAAGAAAGGTAGAGTAAGTAAGGAGAGAGCAAAATAAAATTTCAACATTTGAGGTTCAATCGGCAGGATCTGCACTCTCCCTGGACTCAGTATGTCTATCGCCTTCATTAATCACAGTCCTGATCATCCTTGTTCATGTTGCAACTCCTCACAGCCACATGTGTATGCTTGGTGTTCTGTCGTTACAGCATGAGGTCTCGGGATGTTGACCCCAAGTCCTCTCCAGAGTTTTCAAATATCTTGGGCAAGAAAGCACTTTAAAATCTCTAGCCTAGAGAGATATACAAGGGCCCTATTCATTTTCAAAGTGGTCTAGCTTATGTTCCAGGGCCGCAATGATTTTTTTTCTTTCTTTCTTTTCCATCCCAAGTAAGTTCTAAAGCTTAATTAGCCAGAATTTGTATTCCAGAATTCGGTCATAGTGCCGTGATAACTTGCTTGGCAACGCATAAGGCCAAAGCCATGGCTGTTCTTACGTGGGAGAGCATGGATATGTCTATTGGGAAGCCAAGAATGATATGGCAGGGAATCGTGGTGTTTCCAGTTTAAAAAGAAACGTGTTTATATGGGCCAGGACCTCCTTCCAATATCTCCTTATTGGGATAGTGCCATAGCAGTTGGGTTAGTATATCCATTTCTGCCAGCACCTCCCGAATTTTGTGAGGATCCATATGTGTATACATGGTAAGATATGGTATCAATTATGGGTGTTTTCTAACATGGCATCCTTGCCCACCACACTCTCTGCCGAGGTGCATGCTCTGTAATAGATACTGGCCAATGTTTCTTCTGAAAGGGCGTAATCTTGCTCTGCTTCCCATATTTTTTGTGTAGTGGTCTTCCCCGGGGCCGAGAGAGGGTCTACTTCTAAGGAACTTATAAGTATCCAATAGCAGCTGTTGGTCATCTCTCTTGAATAGGACCAATTTTTCAAAAGAAGTAATGTGCCTACTAGTGTAGGGCTTAATTGAGGCCTGACTGACCCATTGCCTAATATGCCAATACCTCAGTTTTTCTTTTTCCAGGACTCCAGTGTCTGCCTCAATCACTTCAAAGGATTGTATCTGGGCTGCTTTTCATATACCTCCTATTCTCTTACACTTTACTTGTCATTCGAGGTCAGCCTCTTCAGACACCACAGGCGTGTAGCCAGGGTTCCCTATGATATGTCAGTGGGATTTGCATGGAAGCAAGTCCCCTTCACGCATGCCCCCTGCCCAAGCTTGTACCTTGGATCTAGTGACAGGTGAGGAGTAGAGCCCCAGTACTCTGCCCAAGCATGGCACCTTTCATAGTGGATCCTAGTGATTTGTTGATCTGTGATGCACCACTGCTTTTCAGATTCACTTTTGTTCCATCCCATTATCTGTCTAAGTTGTGCCGCGAAATAGTTGGTGAGATTGTATAATCCCAAGTGACCTGCCTTCTAGGACAAATATACCAGTTTCCTTGCTAATCAAGCCTTTGAGCCCTTCTAGATATAGATCTGCAGTTTATCCAGGATCTATGGAGGGGCTGCAGTTAAGAGAGTTTATAACACATAAGGTATTTTGGGCAGATGAGTAATTTTAACCGCTTCAATTCTGCCCGGTCAGGCTAGACCAGAAATGTCTTAGTTTGAGGTCTCTAATGGCTAGGGCCAGTAGTTGGGAGTAGTCGAGGGCTGCTGTTTTGTCTTGAGAGGGTCAAATTTTAATCCCAAAGTATTGAATTGTTGCTTCCAGTAGACAAAGATGCAGTAGCGCATCATGTTTGTTTTCTGCGGTAGATATTTTCAATATCTGAGAATTCTGGGAGTTGATTTTGAAGCCTGATACCTGCCCAAAAAAGGTTAGGCTCAGTCAGTAAGCCTGGCATTGAATACAGCTGGTCTGATAATTTAGAGTCTACTTTTATCAATGCTTGCCAACTCTGATCCCCACAGTCTTAGGGCTAGCGATAATTGTGTCAGCCAGGGGCTCCTTGTAAAGTGCAAACAAAAAGGAGCAGCTCTTACACACCTTAAAAGGGTCAGAGAGAATACAGTTGACCTTTACCCTAGCCAAGGGCTGAGAGTAGCTGCTTGGGTTAGAATGTTTGAAACTAGGACCACAAGAAGTGCCAATGTACTCGATTAAACACCTTCTCTGCTTCTATTGATAACAGAAGAGCAATTTTCTTGATGCCAGTGATATTGGCCAGAATGTGAAAGATTTGTTTGGTGTTGCTACACTTTCTCTGGAATCGATCAGTACTGATCAGGGTCTTTAAATACATGCCTTAACAGGTTAAAATGCAGCACTAGGATGCCTGTGAAGATTTTATCATCAACATTGAGGAGAGGGATGAATCCATAGGAGATGCAGGATGATTAGTCCTTTCTGGTATTCATGATCAGTGTTATAACCGCATCCTTCATGGTCAGGTTGCTTGATGTCTTTATTGAATTGTAGAGACTTGTTAAGATTGGGCTAGCAAAGGGCAGAAGTATTATAAAGCTCTACTGAGTATCCATCGGGTTCAGGGTCCTTGGGGAGCTGAAGCTTAGCGATCCCTGATATCAGTTATTCAGGGCAATATCTCTTTTGGGAGAACTCGCTTGAATCTGGGTCAGTGATGGTATTATAGAAGATTCTACGTGGGGCTCTGTAGTTGGTTCAGAAATATCTTCATACATATGTAGGGCTGTATAGAAGCCCAGCAAGGCATGGGTGATCTCCTTGTCCATATGAAGAATCAAGTCCTGGGACATGACAGTCTGAAATACCTTCTTGCTGTGTATTTTGGCCATTAATTTGCATGCTAGTAGCTTCCCTGCTTTGTTCCTCCCTTATAGTATTGTTGGTGAGAGCGGAGCATACTTTCCTTTATCCAAATATAGGGCTTTACACTGTTGTCTGAAGTAGGGCTAGCTGTCACCAGATCTTGCGGGCATCTGTGTGTTTTGGTCTATTTTGAGAGTTCTGCATTCCCCTCCAATTCGACCCAATTGTATTCCCTTACTTAAGTTTCACAGAGATGGCAATGATGTTATCCCTCACTACTACTTTGAGCATGTCTCGTAGTGTGGTGTGGGTTTCAGGTGTATTGTGAGGTTGCAGGAAGCTCTGTATCAATCCCCGCAGCTCTGTATGGATGGATTCCCTCCCCAAAAGACGGTCATTCAGTTTACAAACCGTTGCAGCAGTTCGTCACTCTGGAGTTCCTTAAGGTTATACATTATGGAGACTGGTTGGAGAGGAAAGAAATTCCAATTTCGACTCGTTCAATCCTGGATAGGATATGGGTTGCACCTACAAAGTGTAATCTTTGGAAGTGGGTTTTGGAAGCACCAAAGATCTCTGTCCTAGGTCCTCTAGCCACTTTAGCCAGCCCCGGGATAGGGCACCAGTTTCATCCACTATTTGTGCTGACCGAACTATTGACATATCCGGTGCTTGAATGTCCTCAGGCTATCACCCAAGAGTTAGTGTGTCTCAGAGGAGGTGCATACCTAGTGAAGTTCATTGTGTTATGTTATGAGTTTCTTGTAGAGCGCACAACTCACCCTGGGGCATGTAGGCGCTTACTGGGAGAACTAAGCTGAGGGGAAGGAAGAGGCTAGCTCCGAGTGGATAGATTAGAACAGGAAAGCTTTTAGAGGTTTCCTAAAGGTAGTAAGTGAGGGGATTTTACGAACCGCTATAGGAAGCTTGTTCCAATAGCTCGGGGCTAGATATGAAAAAGCTCTGCCTCCCGTACGCGTGAGACGAATTCTGGGGACTTGAAGGAGGTCTAAGGTGCTAGATCTGAGTTTTCTGTCTGGAGAATATTTAACTAGTTTCTTTCTTCCCCTCAGAGCATTATAGGTAAGGCAACAGATCTTGAAAAAGGATCTGTTCCTTATATTTAGCCAGTGCAGCTCCCTCAACAGGGGGGGTTGAAGCTGAGCCTGCAGGGCGGTTCAAAATCAGCCGTGCTGCCGTATTCTTAAATTACCTGTAGTTTAGCCAGATGGATTTGACCCACTTCAGCCAGCAAGGCATTCCCATAGTCTAGACGGCTGATAACCATCGCCTGGACTAGGGTTCTGCGCTGAGAAATAGGTAAATAGGGAAAGATTTTCCTAAGCAACCTTAAGCCATAGTAGCACGAGCTGGTTGTTGCTGCAACCTGATCTTTCATGGTCAGGGCCTGATCTAATTGTAGACAGAGATTCTTTACAGACTGTTTAGGAGTGGGGGGATGACCCAATTGACTAGGCCACCAGTCGTCCGACCAGTTGTTTTTGGCTTTGCCTAACAGCATAACCTCCGTTTTTGTCAGGTGAAAATCAAGTGGAATGTGTGATTGAGTCGAATAACCTCCTTTCAGTTGAAAGGCCATTACCATCATCAGTAAAGTAGTTTGACACCCTGTAAAGTGGTATATAATATAAGGACATAAAGGATAGACTAGGATCCAAGATTGAGGAAAAGGCGGACCTATTTAAGTACAGCACGGGTATCCTTATTAGCCAGTTACCTTATAGGACTAACTTCTTGATATTGTCTAAATATTGCATTCAGATACCACTGAGAAATCCTAGAAAACCACATCCCAAAGAACTGCATCTGTTCAGTTATTAAAAGTAATGCTTCTACAATTTTCTTATGATTTACCAGTCATTGAAAATTAAAGAAGGTAAATTCTGCCCCAAGAGAATTAATTGCAGCACTGAGTAATGTAATATGCTTCAGGAGACATGTCTTACTCGACTCCCGTAATTTTGTCAAGGCTGAAAAACAGAAAGCGATAAATGAAAGTAAACAAAACCTGAGCTAAGATCATAAACATTAGTAAATATCTTGATAGTGTTATTCATTGATTTGTTACATATATTGGTTATGGTCACACCATTGAGAACGTGTGCATTCAATATAGAGCTACATCGCAAGTGAGGAACAAATTGGTCCTTGTTTTATAATCTCAAATAATTTAATAAAATCCAGAATTTATTCATATCAGTGTTATCAAGATTGTTTTCTATATCATTATTGTATATGATTACCAAACTTACATAGTTAAATACATTCACAAAAGGATATATATCTATAGATTCTAACTTAATAAGGTGTCCTAATGCTATTTATAGTCACGTTTTCTATTCTAGTTGAAAAATGGATAGTTCAAATTTCTTTTGACACTCACTCAAACAGGGCTGCAAAGCAGTTACTATACTGTATCAAGAATCGGCAAGGACAATCCTATAATGAAAGAATAATAAACATCTTTGTAACTTAAACCCCTTTATATCCTTCTTTATTATTGTTTAATCATGCTTCAAATCTCACTAAGCATCAGATCAAATTTGAGGAGTTTAAGAAGATATACCTCTTAGGCAATCATAAGTAAAACAAGAGAAATAGAATACCAAAAATAGTCAATTTGGCATGAGCCCTCCAAAACACAAACTTCAAAGGTTGAAAATACCTTCAAATCCGAAATACCAAAGAATAAGCTCCCAAATCGTTTTCCATATTTTCAACACCGATTTCCTTCCTTCTGCCCTTCCAGGGTCTAGAAATAGACGTTTACTGTAAGAATAAAACCTATATTTTTGATTACATACCTTAAACTGGTAATGTCGATTGGAACGCCACCAAACTTAAATAATTGAATGATCAAGTAAAGTCTTAAAAGAAAGAAGGATCAGACACTAGACAATTTATTATCGAACTTTTAAAGGAGGCCTTCCCTGATTTAAAAATATGGGATTGGACAAAGGAAATTCAAAGAGCCCATTGCTTTCCGTTCTCTATGAAGAATACTGGACAGGGTGACCAGCCATATCCTCGAGCGATCCTCGTCAGCTTCAATAACTTTCTTGCAAGAGAAGAAATCTCATTGCTAGCTAGACCTGAGAAGAAGATATCTGCTAAAGGTTGTACTTTTTTTGTGCGGCCGGATTTCTGTCAGGCAACGGTGACCCAGCGTTGGCAGCTCAGACAGCTAATACCCCAATTTCAGCAGAAGGGGGCCACCGTTTACCTCCACAATCCCGCCAAACTTAAAGTTATATGGAAAGATCAAACAAAATTCTTTTTCTCAGAGATCAAAGCTAAGGAGTTCTTACTTATGTTATAATATACGGTCCAGCGTCAGATAATAGATATTTTTCTGTCCTTTTTTTTTTCACATTACAATTGCGCAGTTAATTCTGGGGCGAAGCCAGAGAGATACGGCACTCCATTCTATACAGGAACTGCCAGTTCCTGAGCCTCATGTGTGGGGGAGGGGGGGTGGGTGGGTGGTCATCAACCTGGGGGTTGAGACTGCGGGGGACTGCGGGGGGGGGGGTGGGGGTGGTGGTGGGTGGTGTGGTATAAAGCAGCAATAATGATTGATTCGGGCTAAATAAGCCTTAATAGGTTGATTTTTATGTCTTATTTGAGCGTTTGTTGTCGAAAGGACTTCTCGATTCAGTTAAATAGATTACTATTGTTGGTGTTCTTTAAAGATTCTCAATATGGAGAGAAAAATCAAAATCTGTTCTCTTAACGTTAACGGCCTGAATGACTTTAAAAAGATGGGGATTTTGCGATACCTGATTCAATTTCTGCAAATCGATATTTTATGTCTACAGGAGACCCATATCCCTTGGTCTAAGAGAAATCTGCTGAAAAATCTTGATCTAGAGCTACTTGTCTGTTCTAAACAAATGGGAATAACCAGAGGCATCGCTATTCTTATAAAACGTGGAATTGGGAAATGTATTAGATTTTTAGGCGATAGATGGGGGAGATGGGGGATTGCAGAAATTATTATTGACGGGAATAAACTGACTATCTGCTCTTTATATGTCCCGAACTTAGACGATAAGGAGGTATTTAATACAATCAATGCTGAACTAGCAGTTTGGGATCATCCTTTAATTCTCTGTGGTGATTTCAACATTAATATTAATGCTGATTGTAATATTAGAAACATCGGGAAATATAAAGAGCGCAAACCTCAAACGTTTACAGCTCTTAGAGAACTAACGTTAAGTAACGGATTGATAGATGTGTGGAATAAACTTAGACCCCTAGAATCAGGTTTTACTTATTTCTCGGCTCCACATCAAAAATTTGTTCGCCTGGATTATTTCTTTATCTCTGCTCAAATTGTCTGTAATAGTAGTATTGATGTTTTACCCCAAATCATTTCTGATCATAATCCTATTGTTTTAGATCTTTCGCTTTCTTTTTTAGCCCATTTACAAAAAAGACCATGGTCATTTCAGAGAAATTTATTGTTAGATCAAGATTATTTAGCTCATTTGGCTCTGGTAATTAGGGAATTTTTTTCGAATAATAATAATACTGCCTCGATACAAATGGTTTGGGATACTTTTAAATCAACAATAAGGGGTGAGACTTTGAGTTATTCGAATTTCCGTTAAAAAAAAACCAAGCTGTATTTAGGGAGAGTCTGGATCAAATAAGGCAAGCCGAAATGAAACTAGCTTCCTGTGTCAGGCTGGGTTCAGAGATACAAGAGGCTCAAAAATCGTTGGCCACTGCGCGGTCGACCGTTTATTCTTTCTTAGCCAATCAGGTAGCCGAGAAGTACAAACTATTTAAAAAAGAATGTTATGAATTAAGTGAACAAACTGGTAGAGTACTGGCTCAAAGACTGAGACAGAAAGCAACTGCTACGGAAACAGTTCAAATACTGGATATGGATGGGGTCATTCAGGAATCCAAGTCTGGTGTTTTGAAAGCATTCCGAGATTTTTATCAATCTCTGTATAATCAATCAAACGATAGTACCAGTGTTTGTGAAGATGCTTTTAATTATTTTCCGAATATTGAACATCTTTCCTCTCTTATGGAAGACCAAAAAAGTACGCTAGTTGCTTCAGTCACTTGGGAAGAGATAGAAGGGGCTATTCTTGGTCTGGCGTCTGGTAAAGCGGTTGGACCAGATAATATTCCTCTGGAATTTTATCGAACATTCCGTAATGATCTACAACCAGAGTTGCTGAAAATTTTTCAAGAAGCTTCTAATGGTCGGCTGCCTCCATCATGGTCATTAGCCACTATTGTTGTATTTAAAAAAAAAAAGGGAAAGATCCTATGGATCTCGGGTCATATAGACCTATATCCCTAATAACGTCAGATAGTAAAATTTTCTTTAAAATATTAGCTAATAGATTAAATGACTTAATGCCAAATTTAGTGGCTGACTCACAACACGGCTTTATTAAAAAGAGAGATACAACGGATCATGTCAGAAGGATTATTACTTTATTAGACTGGGCGCAGGCCACGGGATCCCCAGTCGGAATCGCCTTACTTGATGCTGAGAAAGCGTTCGATAGGGTAGACTGGGGGCTCCTTTGGCAGGTACTGACCTGGAAAAAGTTTCCTGTTGAATTCATATGTGCTTTAAAAGCTTTATATAAACAGCCCAGGGCTGTAATTCGAATAGCCTCTGATACATCTACTACACTATCAATAACAAGGGGGACTAGGCAAGGGTGTCCATGCTCCCCTCTTTTATTTGCACTTTATATTGAGCCCTACCTGCAAATATTAATACACCAGGAAAGTATCCCTCCGGTTATAATCCATCAAGTAGAGTATAAAATCTTCGCGTATGCTGATGACGTTGCGATTGCAACTTCGGATATTAATGTAGCATTCCCTAAAATTATAGAGGCATCCCGGGATTTTGGTTTATATTCTGGATATAAATTAAATATAGCCAAAACACAAATAATTCATTCTAGTGTTAGCCCACCAACTGATCTGACATATTCTACAACGGCTTTATATTTAGGTGTAATACTCTCCGCCAAGGTTGAAGATATTGTTGACCTTAATCTTGATCCATTACTCGTCTCAACTAACAGATCTCTTGAAAGGTTAAATAACCTCCATCTCTCTCTTTATGGTCGTACTAATGTTATTAAGATGCTCTTTTCCCCAAAATGTCTTTATTTTTTTCGTACTATACCCTTATTATTTCCTTCTACTCTATTTACTAAAATAGATAGAATAATCTCAAGATTTTTTGGGGGATATAAGAGAGCTAGGCGATCCCTTAAATGGTGTTCACTTCCTACTTATAGAGGAGGCTGGGGACTACCAAATCTTCGCTTCTACTACCTGGCGGTATCACTTAAACTTGTGAGAGTCCTAATTTTTCAAGAATTATCATCTAAGGACCCTACTTATCCATCAATTTACGAAATGATTCTAGGTGCTCAAGTACCTCAATGTCTTGTACGTTTTTCAGAACCAAGCTATTACAAAAAAACAAGATTCAAAGTCATATTGACCGTTTATCAGGTATGGAAACAATGTAAGAAAAGATTTTGCTTTAATAACATTACCTATTATACACCATTATTTAATAATCCGATTTTGCCACCAACATTTTCAGACAAGATTCTTGAACAATGGCAAAGGCTTAATATGTTTAGTCTAGGTGATCTCTATCAAGAAGGACGATTTGTCTCATTCTTGCACGTGCAACAATATTATAATGTACCACAAAAAGATTTTTTTAAATACTTGCAAATACGTAGTGTTTTTACTCACCAAGAATTTATTATATACTAACAAAATTAGGAAAATTGATATACTTGAATGTTGTAAGAAACAAAATAGAATTGGCATAATCTATCAGACTATGCTAACTCGGATGGAAGACAATCTCGATTTATTTAATTTAAAATGGCAAAAGGATTTTGGCATAGAGTTTGTTAATCTATCTGATGCTTTATATTTATCTGATTTAGTTTTAATTAATGGATCCTTAAAAAGCCAATTCTTTATGAGTATTTTTGATTTATATTATACTCCAGCCAAATTGATGAAGTGGAAAGCTAATAGGGGTGATAAATGTAGTCGGTGTAAATTCCCTGGTGCAAATGCTGCTCATATGTTTTTTTTTCTGTCCAAATCTAACTCAATTTATCTCTGAAATTCAAATGTTCTTGAATAATAATATGAATTTATCTGTTATCCTTTCCGCTGAATTTGTTATTTGCGGTGTCCAATCAAATCCTGCTAAATTGTGGACAATTGCTGAAGAAGGCTTTTTATTTATATCTATGTCTATTTTTAGATATTGTATTACCTCCCATTGGCTAGATTCTGATCCTCCTTCATTCTTTCAATGGCAATCGAAACTGCTGAACAAGTATCAGCTAGAGCAAGCTGTGTATCGGCTAAAGGGGAGGAAAAAGAAAGCTTTAGGTTTAAATATTTGGGCCCCTATTAGTAACTGGATTCAATCTTAAAAGGTTAATTTCCCTTTTTCTGTTTCCTCTTTATTGCCTTTGTATTTCAATGTTTTTGATATGAAATCCGATCTGATTTTATTCAATTTATGTCAATTTTTTGTATGATTTGCAATGCTCGATCAATTATTCTTGCGGCTGTAAAAATCTAATAAAGATATTATAAAAAAAAAAAGATCAAGTAAAGTCCTTACGAAATCACGAAGTCTTATGATATGGTCTCTAGCTAGCTAAACATGAAAAAGTGCAGTACAAAATTTAAAGCTGATCTAAAATGCAAAAATAGTCTTAAAGGCCAACTATATTCTCATCATCCAAAGACTTGTCAACAGATTTTGTCCCTCACAAAAAAGCAAGCAATTAAACACCTAGACCATCATTATTTATAGCACACCGACAGTTCAAAAAGTGAGTCAAAAAAGAAGCGTGAACACACAAAGCCTGTTCCTGAAAGTTATAAGCATCATAGTTGCAGTTGCTCCAATAATTTGTGATGCAACCATTTCCTTCAAAATAGATGTCTACAAAATATGCAACTTCAAAACAATTTTGGAGTTTTTTGGGTTTTTTTTTATCACCAACTTCATTAAAAGTTTCACAGCAAGACACCGCATTACAAAACATGGACGTCCTGGATACAGCAATCCAATGAGACATGGCAGCATTCTGGCGTAGAGATAGTGCATCATATTGACAAACCATATTAGCGACACCATTTCCCCCACACCTGCTCGTGTTTGTGAGGACATCCACGAGCCATAAAGATGGGTTTCTCTTGGTGTGCACACCAGTCCACCCCCCTATGCCAGCACTGAATACTGGCTGGTGCATGTTGCCTCCAGTTGCACGCCATGTCTCTTTTGGCAACCAAGCAGGCTACCCACAGAAAGGTGTGCTCTGCCCTCAGACCTTCAAACTCCTGGGTCAGCTCTCGGGGTTGCCCCAGGACATTAGAGAGTACCAGACCCAATCCCTCCCAGAAGGGGCGCAGCACTGGGCATTCCCATGCAGGGCTGGCTCTAGGGCATTGCGATAGGTGCCACCACACCGGGCGTTGACTTGGGGTGGGGGGCGTCATTTTGAACATGTGTATTATCATTTTAAAAGCTCCTGCTGCCGAGACCGCAGGTTTGTCTAGTGGAAGTTTTGAGTCCTACTTGGTTAGCGTGGAGGGTTAAAATGCCTGCTGCTCAAAACGTGTACCATGCAGCTCACAAAGTGTATATAATGTAAATAGGCCAGTGGGTTACTGCTTCTGTAAGAGAGCTCCTTTTGTTACTGGTCGTTTCTAAGTCAAAATCCTAATATAGAACATTGAGCTATTAACTGGCATCAAAAGCTGCATTCAAACTGCAAGGTATATGTTAGAGCTATATGTTTTTTGCCCAGTCTTTTATCATCCTAATCTTGTGAAAAGGATTCATTTGGGTAGAAAACAATTCTTATTAGTAAGGAGAACCCCTAACAATGATATGTTTTAAATTCTGAATTTGTGCTTTTCTAAAATAAGGACTCAAACTATTTTGCCTACTAGTATCGATGACATGTCACTCCTACTCTACACCTTGTAGTCCTGTCTGACATATATGATTGTCTCTGTGAAACGTGTGTGTGGTGTTAAGTGCTCTGACACCTTACACTGGTATGAGTGGTGCTATATAACTAAATTAATCTGAGAGACCGTGGTTATGGAGACTTTAGGGGCAGTGTTAAAGGGTGGTAGTGAGGGAATGCGTGCGAGGGGTGGTCATTGGGGGGTGCTAACAAACCATGTCGGACAGGGCGCCACCAGTGTTAAAGCCGGCCCTGTTCCCATGCCACGTGAAAGAAATCTGCTGCCGGAAGTGCACAACGTGCGCAGGCGGTGTGAGCAGTGAGTGGCAAGTGTTGCAGTCGCTGCGGGGTTAGGTAGGTTGCATGGAGATAGTTAATTGGACCATGCGCAGTTGCGAGGGAATTGCTAACTCGCGGAGCGCCATGCATGGCTCCCTCCATTCGTCCTCATTGATGTCCCTCACCCAGGAGCTCCATCTTTGTCTAGTGTACTCTATGCCATCCGGAGCATGAATAACCAACGAGCAGTAGATTAAGGAGAATGGCACCTTTCCCCAGCTGTCCAAGGAAAATATTGGCTTTGAGGGGATTGTATTCAGAAAGTGGGCCATCTGGGGCCTGCAGGGCATGACGCAACTGAAGGAAGCGGAAGAACTGTGTATTGGACAGGGCATATCGGTTCTTCAGATCTTGAAAGGACATCAAGGTACCAGGATCTGGTCCCAGGGAGCAAACCCCTCCAAATTAGAGACCTGGGAGAGCCAAGTTCCCTGCCATAAATGTGTCATCTCAGTAGAGCGCTGGTTCCAGTGGGTAAAACAAAGAGCAGCTCCCCAGCAGGTGATGGATACCTGAGTGCATGAAGGCAGCGTAGAAGAAAGGTGCGCCCCGTAGAGAAGGTAAAAAAAAAACATCAAGACCCAGGGCATAGATTTCCAGCCGATAAGCAAGGTCATCCCAACCCCCGGTGAACCAGCCATTATTAGGAACCAGGTGGGCTGTTAGATAATAAAGATAAAGATCCGGAGATCCTATGCCACCATCTAAAGGAGATCTGCGCAGCAGCGAAAAGATGACCTTTTGCCTACCTCCTTTCCATTTAAAAGCATTAAATTTAGCAGTCGGGGAACGGAACCATTTGCGATGAATTAGATGAGGGTAATTCCCGAAGACCTATAAATAGCACTGTAGGCACACCACTTTGAACAGGGCAATACGTCCCAGGGGATTCAGTGGGAGGGTGGACCCTGACCTTGGTCACAGGTCTGCAGAAGTCCCTGAAAATTAAGGCCCCAGGCCAGGTCAGGAAGGAGACAGATAGGAATACCCAGGTACTTGAAAGAGTTACGATGAACTTGAATATCAGAACATCAGAGCCTCCCTTGCGCGTCTCCCTGATCCTCCATCAGGCAGGACTTAGCCACATTAACCTGCAGACCCAATGCATCACCATACAAGTGAAGAAGGGTCAAACATCTAGGCCTTGAAGTTGGTGGATTTCTCAAGAACAGAAGACTATCATCCATGCACAAGCTGATTAGACCCCCATCGCCACCCCCTAATCTGAGCATCACATCTTGGAAGCCACGCCAGGTGCTCTATTGCTAAAGCGAATAATAGTGGGGAAAGAGGGCGGCCCTGGCGTGTGCCTTGTCTGATGCGAAAGGGAGGGAGGACCCCATTTATCCGGACCTGAGCGGTAGCAGCACAGTTAAGGACACTGACTATATGGCGGAAGGTACCTCCCAACCCGGCCCTCTGGAGTACCCTGTCTAGGAAGTCCCAGGATACAGCCTTGGTGAAGTCAACAAGCAGGAGAGCCAGCGTGCCGTCCAGGTCCCGCGTCCTCGATAAAGCAGAGTGGACCCTCCGGATGCAGTGGCACAAATTCATATTGATCGGGAGGGGGGAATAGAGTATGGCAGGGCCAGGGTCATTCGGGTTGCCAAAACCTTCACGTATATCTTAATATCCGTGTAGAACAGAGAAATGGGGCAATACGACGAGTCTCTGGTAAGGTCTGTCTTAGGCAGGACCACAATGGTGGCTCAGTCCAATTCCGATGGTAAGGACCCCTACCTTAACGCGGATGTATAGAAATTTAGTAAGTGAGGGTTACAGTATGTCCCGAAAGTGTGCATAATATTCAATAGGGTACATGTCTGAGCCCGAAGTCTCCTGGTCTGCAACACCGTCACAGCAGAATGCATTTCCTCAACAGTGAGGGCTTGGTAAAGCTCTCTAGTCAAGAAATCTGGGATGGACGGCAATGGAATGCTATCTAGAAAAAGATTGATGTTCTCCGGTGGAGGCGGTGGACGCCCTTAAGACAGTTTCTGGTAGAAATCTGCAAAAACTTGGGCTATATCCCTCAACCTCTCCTAAAGAAGCCCGGAGGAATCCCTGACTGCCAGTACCACTCTTTCTGAAATGCCATGAGTTGCCAGTCAATTTAACAGTATGCCCGACTTATCGCCTGACTCGTATACTTTCTGTGTAGAGGCCATCCAACAGTGCTTCGCCTCGTCCAGAGAGTTCTGTTGCAGTTAGCTCTGAGCCACTGCCTGGGCGCAGCGGGGGTCTTCTGAGTCATTGAGTCATGCCGACGCAATTCAGCCTCTAAGTGCATTATTTGACCTTCCAGATCGCTCACATGTTAGCGGAAGGGCCTCGTAGCGACACACGTAGCCCTTGAGACAACCCCATAGGGAAGGCTTACAATAGGCCCACAGCATCGCCGCAAAGGAGACTGACCCCACTTTAAGTTCAAAAAAGGATTGCAGCTTCTTCTCCTCAAGGCAGCACAATCTGGGCACTTCAAGTGCCAAACACTGAATCGCCACATAGGGCAGAGGACACCGGGTTGAGTTCACAAAGATAAGAAAAGGGGGTCGTGATCTGAAATTTTGCGCAGGAGAATGCATACAGATTGCATGAACAGGAGATCTGAAGCCGGTAACCACAGCGAGTCAATGCGTGATTCATTGTTGTGCGCAGCTGCGTGATGGGTATAGACATGTAGGGTAGGGTGCCAGGAGTGCGCCAAGCATTGCATAGGCCCACAGAGTCGATTCAGGGGACAAATGGGTAGGGCGAGTCCGCCTACCGGGATATAGGGCCATGGAAGCATCAAGCTCAAGATCGGGAGCTGCATTAAAGTCGCCACCCACGATAGTGAACCCCTGAGAGGGGGGACAAAACAAAGTAGCGCAGTGATTGAAGGGTAGGCTGCAGCTGCGGTGGGGGAACGTAGCAGGATAAAGTAATTATAATGCCTGGCTTCTAGACTGCCTTCAACTCCCACATAGCACCCCTGGGGATCAGCATGATGCCTTGTAACTGCGGGGAGCAGAAATTTTGTTGCAGTATGACCACCCCTCTGGGGACACAGGCAAACCCAGAATGGAAAATTCTATCGTACCCAAAACTGCCTAAGAAGGCACAGCGCGTGCCCAGCAGGTGGGTGTCCTGTAATAGTACAACCACTGGTCTGAGTCTCTTAATGTATGTCGGCACTGCAAAGCGTCTAATCCGACCCAGCAGGCCGTTAACGTTCCAGGAAAGACCTGTTACCTTAAATGGGGGGCGGGTGTCATGGCCAGTCACGTGAGAAGTTGCTGTATACTGCCAGATAGCACAAGATGCACCTGAGGAAGTACATTGTAAAACCATACACAAACTGATGCAATAATGTCTGCTGCTGAGAACCTGAAAAGTTAAAACATCAAACCAGGCCCAGAGGGCTAACCAAATCTCCACACTCCCAACACCCACTCCCCACACTTACATTTTTGAGTTGTTAAATGTTACTTGCCAAATCGAATAGATACAAAATTTAAAGATATTTAAAGATACTTAAAGTCAGTGAAGTAAACAGTTAAAATAGTCTGGTCCCAGGAGGATTGAACCACAACTTGCTCAGATATGCAATTATGATATAGAAAATTGTATTTTGATGGCGTTGATATGTGCCAATTCTTGAATATATGCAATTGTTTGAGATTATAAAACGATTGGGAGTTGCAAAATGTGTATGCTGAAACCTATTACGTTATTCATTGCTGACATTAACTGTACTGATTTCTGTTATGATTCATTGGAGTAAAAAATTCTCGGTTATTGGTGAATCATTGCTAAGAATAATTATGATGATTGAATGTATGCAGTTCTTTAGAAACTCGTGTTATAAGATTATAATAGTGGTGTCTCAATCCAAGATTTAGTCAATGTAGACTAAGTTGCTTTAAAAAGAAACCATATCATTTTTTAAACGTAAAATGGCTTCACTTTGTAGTCTTTTTCAGTTTCCCTTTATTTAGCAAATGTCCAAACATCCGATAGATAAACTTGCATCATAATCGATCTAAACATATCTGTTGGCTTGTACAGCATTTGCATGCCCAGTGCATAAATAGAAAAAAATTGGACTCTGCAGCACAACTAATTTAACGGCAATTAATTTTTCCCCATTGTGCTGCATAGTGAACCAAATGCAGCTTCTATTCATTGGAAAAACAAAAATTTTACTTTTGTGTAGTTTTTCCTTGTCCATACATGGAACTTTTTGGTATAAGAACTGCGTTTATATGAAACTATTTCAGCCCACCAACTCCGTTTACCCTTATTAAACTTCAGAAAAACATGTTTGTCTCTTCTAGTTCCCCCTTCAGTTTCCCACCATATTACAATCGCTTCTTAGAAGGTCTTGAGAAGAACTGCACGTCATTGAAGACAACCTTCATGGCCGTTCTAAGAGAAACATGTCTGGTATCTTAGGAATGTGTACACACCTTTTTTTGTTTAAATAGTTTTGACACAGGTCGCTATCTGAAAAATAAAGTTTCTAGCAAACGAATTGTGAATAGTTGACATACTGCTGCGTGTGTGTTTTTTTAAATGTTTTTGTTAGTACTTCACTCCTCATGATTTGGATGCCCTGAATCTTAAAAAAATTATATATTGAAAAATGATTTGTTTTATTTCTCTTTCAGGTCCTATGGTCTGGGAAATCCTATGGTTCATCCCGAAGTATTGTGAGAAAGATTGGTTCTAATCTGTCACTCATACAGTCTCCTAGAGTTCATTTTCAAGTAGGACTTTTACCTTCTTTTTAGATAAAGATGCAGATGATTTTGTGTTTAAAATCATAAAGCTAGTGTCTGTTTTTGTGATATCTCTGCTCTCTAATTCTCTACATTTTGTCCTCTACCTCCTACTCCCTCTATTCAAATTGTTCTTAGTTTTATCGCTTTTTAGTAATTCTGCATACATTTCTTATTGAAAAAGCTATGAAGAGTTATGATGGTGAGTGAATTTTGTGTTACGGCATTCTGCTATTGAAAGTGGGAGAGGACCTGTGAATACTACCCTTAAAGCAGCTAGTTTTAGCTCTTACTAGATTAGATCGAGGTTCGAACAAGAATGTCAGGATGACACACGAGCAAGTGTAGGATGAAAAGATTTACAAACGGAGTTTGTTACTCATTGTAGATGTTTCTGAACCACTTTAAAAGTTCAGGCAATGAGAATAATTGGAGCATTGTAAAAGTGTATTCTTTGGTGTTCCTTTGAGCAGTATAGCTATATGAGGAATCTAATCCTTTGTGTCCGTCAGCTAGACTGATCCAAGTTTCTTTAAACTATACATAACGTTTTTATCCCAGCCCTTTTCATGTGTACCACATTCTGATTACTACATAACATTTTTTTACGTATTTCATATTGTATTTTGTCTTTGAAATTTGGTATTTTACTACATTTTTCATTACAATGCAGTGCTTTAGTAGGGTTTTTTCTCCGTGTTGTTAAAGACGCCTGCAGGCTAACAAGTTGTCTCCCGATTTAAACATCTTTTTGTGCATGCAAAGGCATTGCCCGTCATGACCAGTGTCAACTGCACACATAAAAGCAGTCATTCTTCACAAAGATCACTATCTGAATTTTTGTATATTCAGATGTAAAGACTGCAGAAAACCCACAAGATGTGTAGAGTTGTAGCTTGAAACCAGACTGTTAATATGAGAATATCCGATAAAACACCACTGGCCACAAAGTATTTTGAGATAATACTGCCAGTGCTTAATTTGACCCAGTGGGGGGTTCCAGCACTTATTTTTACCATATGAGACATTTACCGAATATAAGAGCGGGAAAAGCACACGAATCAGAAAGACTGAGGAAGAGAAAGACGTCAAAACAGTCAGAAACGGGAACATTCAAGTTTGGGGGGGAAAAAAAGGATAGGGAGCGTCTCGTCGTGAATTAAAGACTACTGGCCTCTGTATTCGACGCGCCAACATTTAATTACACCAGCTGCCAGTTTCTGAGCAGAGCTTTGTGCACCGGCACAATTCCGTTCGCAAATTAAGCACTGGGTTCTGTCCATACAAGCAGTAACTAGGCAGACCCAGCAAGCTGAAGGGGGTATAGGGACTGTTGAATGGAGATCACATTTTGGTAAGAACCCCTGAAGTCATCTGTACAGTCTTCATAACCAGGGTGAGTTGTTGTTTCACCCTCCCGGAATTATTTCTTTCCTGCTTTCTCCTTTATTGCTGATGACGCACCTTATTACTTTGTTCCATCATTTTACACAATACTTAATAACACTCGTGCTAAGGTATTGGGCAAACTAATGATCTGTCGTTTATTTGAAAATAAGCATTTAGGGCCATTTAAAATATGCAGTGTGCATATATTTATAAAGAAGCGTTATCTAACAGAGAAAATATATCTGCAATGTGTGTTCTCCACTTTAATCAAGTGAACTGATCCCTAGTTGTTTTTATGTTGGTTCCCCGTACAGAGTATCGGGTGCCATTTCAGCTTGCCCAGTAACCGCTCACTAAATGATTGGGCTTATTAAGTGCTTGCATCCTGTAGCGCATTGGCAGGCATCTTCACCCAGCATCATGTTTTCTTGCTACCCTCACCAGGCAACTGCCTATCCAGGCACAGAGACTGTATAACTGGAGTCTCCAACCTTTTTTTGTAATAGGAGCTACTTGTGTTCAGTGAGAACCATCATGAGCCGCTAATATTATTAGTGTTGTAATGGTGACCACATCAGATATGATTACACTAGGTGCCACGACTATATGCAAGACTAACAGCAATGGTTATCTCGGTGCACCAGGCAAGGTTGCCAGCAGTAATGGGAAATATGCCTGATCAATGTAGAATGCCCCTACATGGATAGTGCATAGGTGCTATGCCCAGGCACCAAATTAACCATAGCAGTAATAATTCTGCCTGCTTGATTTATCACTCCTATATCCGATTTAAACTTGTTTTAGAAATGCAAATATTTTCCTCCAAACAGTTAAGAGTGCTGAAAAGCCTCACATTTTCGTCTTGAATACACACTTTTCAATGTTGGTATATGCATATTAATTCAACCAAGCAAAAGCTTCTAATTTAGCAGCCTGTACTACTCACAGGAGAGCTACTTCCAAGTAGAGGGAGAGGTACCAGTAGCTCACGAGCTACTGGTTGTAGAAGCCCTCGATGTAACCATCTCTCTCCTAGTTAGAGGGTAGAAGGACAAGCTACAGGTCTGAGAGGGATGTATGACGATAGAATGCAAACAAAAACGAATGCCATTACATCGCATGCATTTACCACGCAAACCATGACCTCGCATTCCCCTTCACATGCATGCAAAATACCTTTTCAACGCACACAAATACCACGCATTCAATTACATCGCAAAATTCTCCCAAACGGCCTACCAAACACAGTACGACCCCCGGACACTACCCTAAGCCTTAAGCCCTAAACACTAAATTCTATAAAACGACCCTACACTACGACCTCTACCCTAAGCCCTAACCCATAAAGCCAAAAACAGTACCCTACAGTACTATTAACCCTAAGCCCTAAAGCCAAAAACAGTACTCTACACTACTCTTAACCCTAAGCCCTAACCCCAAAAACAGTACCCTACACTACTCTTAACCCTAAGCCCTAACCCATAAAGCCAAAAACAGTACCCTACACCACTCTTAACCTAAGCCCTAAAGCCTAAAACACTACCATATAATACTTACTCAACCCTAATCCCTAAAGCCTAAAATACTACCCTCCACTACACTCCCCATCAACTACCCTAAACACGAGCCCAGCGTCGACCTTACCTGTCTCTTGTCATGGTTCCAGCGTTGTCTCCCCGTCCCGGCGCACAACCTTCCCGGAGCCCGTCCCGGCACACCACCCGTCGGTGTAAAAGCATGCATTGTAACGTCGCATGCGATGTAATGGCGTGCGTTGTGACTGCACGCGACTTAAATGCATGTGTTGTAACGCATGCGTTGAGATGGTTGTTTGCCGTCTGAGAGACGTGCCCATCCCAAGAACAACATTTTTGTCCTTTCCTAGCATCCGTTCATTTATCCGAAGATGCTAAAATAGATTAGGATATTGTTGACGGGTCATCTCAATTAACATTAGGACGGTCAGAATCCTGTAAGTCAGGAACATTAAGGAAAAATGTTCACAGCTATCCTTCTTTCAGTTCTCAGTTTGTAGATTTATTTAAATGTCAAATTAATCATTACAGAAAGCAAAACATTATATAGAATCAGAAGCCAATTCAATAATAAATGCAATAATACAATGTGCCTTTACGAAATAAGGTAGTCACAGCACATATGGCATTAATCAAATTAATGACAAGCCCTGTTATAAAAGAACACCACAACATCTAAAGGTCTTTAAATGAGCAACAATTCTCTCTAATGCAGCAGCAGAATGACAAATGAGACTGAATGAACTCCCCCCCCCCCCCCCCCTTCCCCAATATCACATCTTTTATAATGTTTCAGACAATGAAAGCACACAATTTCATAGCTGGAAATTGCGTGAAAAGGCAGCACTAAAATGTTACTTGCATAGCAAACAAATTAAACTCCAACCCACCCTAAATAAGACATACTTGCACATGATTTTCATTGGTTATTAATTCACACAATTCAAACAGTTGCATAGGGGAAATAAACAGAAATATAAACTTAACCCCTTAGCTTGGGGCAGTTAAGGCTTAGGGCTCCATAACTTGTTTCCACATAAGGTATCCATGCCAAATCTGCATCCTTTTTTCCACAACATCGTGGGGAGTCTAAAGGTACCCAGGGTTTGTGGATTTCCCTGGAGGGGACAGAGAAAATAGGCATAATATAGCAACATTTTGAGGTTTTTTTTTGGGGGGGGGGGAAATCGGGAAAAGGATATTGAGTTTAGGAGCAGTGTTTATTTTTACATCTCTTAATTTGTAGGTATCTGTAATAGCGTTTGATTTACAGGGTATTTTTCAAAATGTCATGTTTCTTGTGCACTGGCTTGCATTTGAAAGGCACAAATGCAGTGAAGTCCAATTGGTAATAACAAATGTTCTATTATTCTAGCTTCCACAAGTCTTCCGATAAAAATGGTACCTCACTTGTGTGGGTAGGCTTGGTGCAAAATGCAACATGGATGCACCGAAAACCGACACTTTTTCCCCAATATGGGTAGCCAAAGGTTTTAGATTGTAGTTCAGCCGGCACCTAGGGAAACCTAGCCAACCTGTACATTTTTAAGAAGTACACACCTAGGGGTATCCAGAGTGGGCTGACTTGCATGGCGCTCATCTGTGTTTTTTTTTTTTTTACACCGAATCCCTAGCAAACCCAAAACTTTGACAAAAAACCACTATTTGAAGAAAAAAAAAATCTTTTTATTGAACAAGCTCATTAGACATTACACAGCTGAATATAAATGCATGTATACAACCAGGTTGAGTTGGTAGCAAAGATGCATCGTGAAAGGGTTGTATAATCACAGTTATCTTGAAAGTAATCATAGTGTTAAATTAACAATTCTACCCCAAACAGGGAGTAGATAATAGTAGACTCAATGTCTTTCGTCGCAGAGTAAATGTGTCCGTGTGACGGGGGCATTAGGCCTCTTTATGCGCCTTTGTAGCTTCGCCATGGGGACCATATTTTTCCCCATTTCTTTAAGCATCCTCTACTTTTACACACTACTTCTTCCACTCGTTAGCACCAGTTGAGGTCGATCTACCATTCTGCCACTGACTGGGGAAAGCTTGCACCCCTGCGCCTGGTGATATTTCGTTTTGCGACACCCGCCGCAAGTGCTAGCCAGAGTCTATTGTGTCTGGGCCAGTTTTCCTCCCCCTTAACCAACAGAAGGAGCCATCGGGCATCCAGCGGCACCTGCATCCCCAGTACCATTGACATTACTGCCGTCACCCCTTGCCAGAACAAATTTATCACAGGACACTCCCATAAAATATGGAAAAAGGACCCTTCGTGCTGGCAGCCCCTCATACACAGCGTCATCTGTGCCTTCCCCCATTTATGAAGCAGTGTGCATGGGTAATAAGAGCGGTGTACTATCTTAAGCTGTATCAACCTAAATCGTGTGCGGATTGCTATTTCTCTGGGGCTTTGTAGAGCTGCTGTCCAGTCTTCGTCTTCCATATTACCTAGGTCGTCTACCCAGGCCCTTTGAAGGGAAGCCAGGGAGTCTGGTGCATTTTTTGAGTTTCCGGTATATTGTTGACATCCCTTTATCAGGGATATGGTTCACTAGCAGCCTGTCTTCTAGAGGGGAGTGATCTGGAAGGACCGTGTCCTGGTGTGCATGTCTTTGTAGGGCATGTTCAAGCCTCAAGTAGGAAAATCTTTGGGAGAGTGTCTGGTTATATTCTTGTTGGAGATCGTCAAAGGGGAGAGGTGCTCCGTCCCTCCACACGTCTGTGTGACTCCCATCCCTTGAACCCCTCCAGGGTGGCGATCTCCAAACCATAGGGGTGTCATGCATGTCAACCGCTCCTAAATCAACAAAAAAGAGAGGGGGACCAGGAGCTGTTTATGGTCCAATGTCCGTGCTCCACTTATGACAGTTAAATCAATGAGGACATTGTTCCATGTTGGCGGTGAAAAAATTAGTGAACACCTGCTCAACAAAAGGAGTAAAAAGACAAAGAAGAGAGAGAGAGTGTAGAGGGGAGGTAGAGGGGAGGTAGGGGTGGTGGAAGGGGGTAGGGGTGAAGGAGAAAAGAGGCAGAGAGAACTATCCCCAGTATCAAGGATCCAATCCCGAAGGGGAGGACTCAATATGGCCTCTTGTTGGCCCTCACACACCCCGAAGGATGTCTTGCTTCATCATTGGGCTTGTTATTGCTCCTCGTCGGGCCGGCGCTGCAATGCCCGACGGTCCCCCAAAGGGTCTCTTTGTCGGAGGTCTTTTAAAGAGAAAAGCCGATAGGTGAGTGCGAGTGTGTGGGGTAAAAATGGTGGTGGATCCAAGAGGTAGGTGGTTACGTGCGTGCAAAGTGTGTGGATAAAATTACCTAGGGGTGTCCAAAAAACGCTGTTTTAATGTAACGGGACCCCTGGTAAAGTAAAAAGACCGGTAGGTGGGGGAGTCATTAATAAGCGCAAGGTGCTAGTGTGACTCATAAAGAGGTCGACATGTTTCACGCCTAATAAGCCTGGGAAGGTCAGTGGCGTTTCTTCAGGACCTAGTTGAGTGAAAGGGTGTGCACGATACAGACGGGGGTTCCAGGAATTGGAAGGGTAACCTGCGTCAATGGAAGGTGGTGTAAGGTACAGAACTGCGGGGTACAATGACCGAGTTAGCAGTGTGAGTCAAAGAATGATCTCTACGAAGCGTACCGAACTTGTGTTACCTAAAATGGGATAAAAACGGGGAGGGAAAGGATAGGAAGGGGGAGGGGGGGGAACACAAGAGACACGAATGGAGGTTTTTTAGGCAGTACTGGTATAAATGATAATAACAGTATAACGGGCGTAGCACAGCACACACTGTCCGTGCCCCCGATTGCCATCCAAAGGGTGGTTGTGCAGTCAGACATGTGGTAGCTCATATTAAAACATACCGGAATGCCACACCAACCATACGACATCCGTGACAGACAAAACATATAGGAAGGGGATACCGCAATTTCCGTACGAGGAAAGCAGTGTTAAAGGTTGCAAGTCAGCCTCAAGACGGGTCAGCATCTGTTGCATTCAGTTAGAAAGATGTAAAAGAATAGTCCGTGCACATGAACGTGATCGCACGGTGGTGGTCAACTGTTGAAAGTAGAATACACGCCCCAAGTATACTAGTTAGTTAAGGTAGTGATTTCAACGATCGCTCGAGTCATGCGTGGGAACTCTGCTCACCCCCAAGGGGTGAACCAAATAAAGATGACATGAAATCACATACGGGACATTCAAACACGCGTACCAAGTTGCTTTCCCTCGTGAGTGTAAGTGAGGGCTTCATAGGTATTGCCGTGGCTGCCTGCGCCCTATTTGCTAAAATAGAAGAGCACAGATAGATTGGTGGTATATCACTGGAGCCCTGAAGCATGGGTAAGCTGCGCTTTGAAATCGTTGAGCGTCTCCTGTGAGGTCCCATCGTGGTAGAGTACTTACGGTTGCGTCGGGGGCCGGCTCATTCAGCACCTACCCTCCGCCAGCGGCTGCCTGTAGGAAGCACGGGTCGTGTTCGGACTCTCATTTAAGTATGGTTGGTAAAGGCGTTTCCTACTTCCTGTTCAGGTCATGAACGCCGCTGATTTCGCGGGCGCTGGTTAATGCGCATGCGTGGATAAGTGTGTCTCGAGGGTGCGCATGTTCAGATGGGACAGACCTGTTGTGTGCGCATGCGTCCTGTGGTATCTGCGGCTCACGTCTAGGAGGGGGACTGCGCCTGCGCATGTCGTGGGGCACGTAACTTAGAACTATGCCCATGATCCTGATCTGTTATGTGTAGTAGCGGTCCCTCACCAACAAATAAATGCATTTACTCAATATGCAAATGCAGCTTCCCTTAACCTAATCAGATGTGTCCAGTGAGGTAAAGAGGGAACCAGGGCTCACAATAGAGGTAGAATAAACCTCAATAATGAACCCATCGAGCGGCTGCACAGTCATAAGTGTAAAGACACTTAAACCAAAAAGGTGGGGTGTATACAGGGGGTCCGGTCAGAGTTCCACCCAGGGTATCTCATCGTTGAGTCCTTTCGTGTCAGTGTGAAGACGGAACACCCAGCGTTGTTCTTGACATAGGAGGGCCTGGGCGTTCCAGAACGGTCTGGATTCTAGTACCGTCCATGATATTTGTTCGCAGTTATGCCCATGTTCAAGGAAGTGGTTGGTAAGCTTGGTGGCTGTACGTTCCCGTCGGATAGTGCTCTTATGCTCGCTTATACGTTCTCTCTTCTTTGTCTTTTTACTCCTTCTTTTGTTGAGCAGGTGTTCACTAATTTTGTTTTCACCGCCAACATGGAACAATGTCCTCATTGATTTAACTGTCAACCGCTCCTGCCATCCCAGAAACCTATTTGCCTCGGTCCAGCAATTAACCACTGCTGCAGTATGTGCTGGCCAGTCTGGATGTATCCTACAGGCGTATAGGAATGGCTTGTGGTTTCTGCCTGGCATTGCATCTCTGTCCACTCTATAGGTCGGTTCCTCCGTGGCCGTGTAGACCCAGTCATTTATTACCAAAGTTGTGAGGCCCAGTAGTAGAGTTTGATGTCGGGGACAGCCAAGCCTCCCTCATAAACCCCTCTTTGCAGCTTATGCAGGGCAATCCTAGGTGTGTCTCCCTGCCAAAGTAGTGTACGGAGCACCTGTACTACTTGTTTAAAGAAGTTTGGGGGGAACCGAGTATGGGGTATTTTGCAGAATATATAAAAGACGCTGTAGGGTCATCATTTTATGTAGGGCAGCTCTGCCCATTGAGGACAGGGGAAAAGTGTGCCAATGTATTATGTCCATGTGAAGACTGTTTAGCTGGGGATTGAGTTTTCTCTGCAAAAACAATTGGTGATCAGGGCTCACCTGAATGCCCAGGTATTTAAAACCCTCTATGTTGATCGGGGCAGCGCACCTCGCCGGGAGTCTCGGAGGGGGGCCAGACAAAGGCAACACCAACGACTTGGTCCAGTTTATGGTGTAGCCTGAGTAGCTCCCAAAAAGTTCAAAGATATGTAGGACCATTGTTATTTAGTGATAGGGCATTGAGAGATACAGGATTATGTTGTTGGCGTATAGGGAGATACTTTGCTCCCATCTACCCGGCGCCATGATGCCCCAGATCATCGGGTCTGCCCTGATCCATAGTGCTAGAGGCTCCAGCGCCAATGCAAACAGCAGCAGCGACCGGGGACAGCCCTGTCTTGTACTCCTGCGCAGCTGGAAGATCCTGGATAAAGCACTATTAACTCTCACTCTGGCCAGTGGGCTCTGTAGAGTAATCTTACCCACCCACAGAATTTGGGGCCAAAGCTCCAGTCTGGCAAGCACGGCTAATAGGTAGCGCCACCCTATTCTGTCGAAGGCCATCGAGGCATCTAGTGCCATTAGTGCCGTCTGTTGAGGTGAAAGATCTTTTGTCAGGTGGAGGACTCCGTAGAGCCGCCTTAGGTTCTGATGGGTGCTTCTGTGTGGCATAAAGCTGAATTGGTCAACATGGATAATGGTGTCTATAACTGTTACTAGTCTATTTGCTAGGGCCTTCGCTAGCACCTTTGCTTCCATATTCAACAGGGATATCGGCCTGTAGGAGCTACATATATCTGGATGTTTGCCTGCCTTATGTATAACTACAATTGTGGCTGTGCGCTGTTCTGCAGGTAGTAGTCCTTCCCTAGTTTCCTCGAACATACTCTTTAATGGTTGTGCGATTTTAGTGATGAGGCTGGGAGTTCAACGGGAAGTCCGTTCGGGCCCACCGCCTTCCCTGACTTCAGTGACCCCTGGTCACTGGATAGTTCCTCTTCTGTGAGGTCGGCTTCTAGCGCCTCTTTCATCAGTAGGTAGTGTCTCCAGCGTGAAGTCCAATAGCAACTCCTCGCAGTCCCTCTCAGAATGTGTACTTACCGGGGAGTGTAGACTTGCGTAGTAGGAGGCAAAGGTCTCTGCAATTTCTACGCTAGATGTTTGAAGTATCCCGGTTTTATCCCTGGCACTGACCACCCATGACCGCTCTTTATCTGCCAGTAGCTTGGAGGCCTTATTTCCTATGTCATACAGTCTGTGCTGCATTGCCAGAGCATATGCTCATGCTTCATTGGCGGCTAAGGCACGTAGTTCTTGCTGATGTAGGGTTAGTCTGTGTCTCAAGTCAGCACTCCTGCTGACTATTGCCTACCTCTCTAGTGCGTGGATCTCCTGCTCAAGTGTCCATATTTTTGATGCATCTTCCTTTTTCTTTCCCCCTATCAATCCTTGGGCTTGTCCCCTGAGCACTGTTTTGAACGCCTCCCATACGGTCTGGTGTGATTCAACCGACCCTTCATTTTCTTTAAAGTATTAGATCGGCCCCTTCCTGGAGCTTATCTCTGAAGTCTGGGTCTTTCAGATACCAGGGGTCTATCGTAGGAAATACTGCTCTGTTGATGGTCGGCCCTTTTAGGGTAACACTCACTGGGGAGTGGTCCAAGATGCCCCTTGCCAAATGTCACTTGTGTAAAGCCTCCAACCCTGTCCTGTTGAGTGAGTAGGTAGTCTATCCTGGAAAATTAACCAGGTCTTGCAGAGTAGTATGTGTACTGCTTTTCGTGGGGGCTGTGTGCCCTCCAGGGGCCCGCTAAGCCCATGGCTGACAGAAAACCTGAAATAATCTGTTCCCTCTTCTGTCCCATCGCTGCATTTGATCAGTCTAGGTCAGGGTTTGTCACTGCATTAGTGTCTCCCCCAACTCAGAGTACCTGTGGGAAGTCCCACCAGGAGTGCACTAATTTTAGGGAAGATAATTGAATGTAATCTCGGCGGTACATAAAATGAGATCTGCCTGCTACGCAGCAGCCGGCATCATCATGCCAGGTTGTATCCAGAGTGAGGGGCAGTGTGTTACGTATCAGAATGCCTACGCCATGGGCGTCTGTCGAGTACCCTGAATGGCCTTCAATTTGTATCCAAAGTGGTCTAGGGCTTTGTAGTGGTTCCCTTTCAAATGTGTCTCCTGCATCATCACTATGTCCGGGGAATGTCGCTTGATGTGTTGAAGGACAAGAGTCCGTTTAATGTTATTTCCCAGACCGTTCACATTATAGGACCATGCCTGTATATTAGTAGTTTCTCCTGCTATCTTGGAACCAGCAATGTGTACTTACGAGTTGACTCCCTCCCACGTTTGGCCTAGTGCATACATGCATTGTTGTAAGACTGTATCTGTCTTGAGCAACATTAATGAACCTAACAGAGCTAAACAGTTTCCCCAACTACCGCTCCCTGCATCCCTGCTAGGTGAGTTACAAACCCCCCACCTCCCCAGCATGCAGAGTGCCTGTCGCCCAAACGATGCTATGATAACAGCTGTTGAGGGTTAGTGGGCGAGTCGCCAGCATCGATGAAAGTATTACTGCAGGCGGATAAAACAAGACCCCTGAACTACTTGTAAGAGAGTACATATTGACAATCGCTGTATCAGTATAAGAAATTCTAATGCAAAGTCATAAGTCTTTGATTTAGTACTAAACTATATGATCGGAGTATCCCCCTGATATCCTGTTTCACTTTCCAGTGCCCCCTCACATAAATTAGGGAGTCTTTGGTTTTTAACACCCCTGGAGAGTCACTTATCTTGCTCCTGTAGCTGCTCTGACCTGCCGCACGGGGAGCCGGAGCCTCGCCTCTTAAAGTCTTGTTCCTTTGTGATATGAGCCCGTTCTCTGCCCTCCTTCCACCCGACCGCCCTCCAGCCTTCCAACCAGTCCCATGCTTCTTACAGCGTCGTGAAGAAGTACGACTTTCCCTCGGCTAGGACCTTAAGTTTGGCTGAGAACAACATCATGTATTTCAGATTCTGCGTTCGGAGGGTCCGTTTCACTAGGTCGAAGGTGCGCCTTTGTTGTTGGACCTGGAGTGTGACATCTGGGGAAAAACTGATAATGGCGTTTTCATGGTGGTCTCCATGCTTTCGGCCGCCTTCAAGATGGCATCTCTGTCTCTGTAATTTAGTATAATAGCTATAAGTGTGCTGGATGGAGCCTTGGGCGCGGGAGTGGCTCCAATGCGTGGTGCGTTTTTTCCACTGAGAAAAAGGTGGACAGACTCTTAAACTTGAGCGTGTTAAGAATCAGGTCTTCGAGGGAAAAGTCTGCTGATTGTCCTTCCATTCCCTCCGGGACACCTACCACCCGGATATTATTGCCGCAGGCTCTGCCCTCCGGTTTTCTCGCTGGTCCTCCTGTCTGTTTGTCGTTAGTTCAGCATTGTTACGTGCTCCTCCAAGTGTTTTGTATTGGATTACAGGCCCCCTAATACTTGCTTCAGCTGTTGACATTTTATTAGCAAGTTTCCAAAAGTCCACCCTGAGCAGATTCACTTCCTCCGTCACAGAATCAAGTTTGGGATCCAGTGTGCCCCGCAGGTCTCTGATTGCTATCATAATGTCTTTTAATGAGGTGTCTGGGGTTTGATCTTCTTCAGCTGGCGTTATGGTTCCAGTAGCGGCCCACCGTGTATTTGTCAATTTGGTTGGCCTGGCTTGGGCCCGTGCCCTTTGTGCGAACCATTGCTATTGCCTTCTTGCCGTCCTGGGCGGCCTTGTATTGTATTCGGGTGTAGGTAGCTATATTCGGGTGTAGGTAGCTAGTTCTTCCCACGTGTATTCACGAGCTGTTATTTCTTCACTTTTGCGGTTAATGCTTGTGGTCGCCAAGCAACCCACATCGCCTGGCTGGAAAGGTGCCAATTTCCATCCACCAACCTCGTTCCGCGAGCCTGGCTGTGTCGTCGTGAATTTCACGTCTGTTGTGGGGCGAAAAATAGGGCGCCTCTATCCAAAGGCCAAAGGCTCCCTCTTCGGCCTGCCCGTTTCGGTGAGCACCACCGCTGCGCATTGTCTTTGGGGCACCGACTGTGGTTTTAGAGGATGTTGGGAAGTGGGGGGGAAGGCCCCCGAAGATCTCATCCCCTGCCTCCTCAGATTATAATTCAGCTGTATTTCTTTTCCCCATCCTAATCACCGGCTGTGGTCTACCAAGCCTGTGTAGAGCCTCAGTAGAGCATAGGATCTTTGGTTTGTGATGGAAGGCCCACCCTCGGGCCTCTCGGCGATGTATTCACCGGGCTACACAAACCGAGCCCGTTGAGAGTTCCCCCTCCGCTGGGGTGCCGCCCGGTGCCTCCTTACTTGGTTGCTTCTGACTTGGGGCATAAATTTGTGTCGTCGTCTGTGGGCGCCGGGTGTTGTCGCCTTCTGCACTGCGGGGGTAGGATCTTCTCTACAGCGCCACTCGAGTGCCTGGATTCTTTGCGCCCGTAGCTATCGGGCGATCGGTGCCATGTTGGTACTCTGCTTTCCACTTTCTTCTGGTCTTTGCCGCGGTCTGGGTCTCTTTTGGCCAGCGGTCCTCAGACCACTCTTTCCTCCGTCTCTTTATTGCTGCAACTCTCTCATCTTGGGCTGATGATGTCAGATTTATCGGGGCTAAAAGCTGTCGGTTAGCGCAGCTCGCTCAGTGTGCGGCCATCTTCGCCGCTGCAGACCACACCCCAAATAAAAACACATTTGGCTCACTTTTCTGTGATGGAAAGTTCTGGAATCTACAGGGAGACACAAACTGCCTTCCACCCAGCGTTCCTCTACTTCTGATAAAAACGCTACCCAACTTGTGTGCTTTAGGCCTAGAGCTCGTGACAGGACAGGATCACACAAGGGTCGACAGTAGTCTTTGCATGTGGACTATTGTTTACCTGGTGTGATCCCTTCCTGAAGCGTGCACTAGGCCAGGCACGCAAGGGGGGTTATATTGTGGGAACACTGGGTATTAGGAATTACGTGGATCCCTGCACGTGGATCCCTGCACATTCATGTAATTTACATCACAGAAATGCCCCCCCACCCTCCTCCTCTCCCCCCCCCCCCCTTGCAAAAACAGGTCATTTTGTGATTGATAATTTTGATGTCTCCACAATACGTTTTGGGCCCTTTCCTGTTGCGCGTACTTCGGGAACACGGTTGTAGGAAATCTGTGGCTCCACGCAGATTCCATGTCTCTCTATCACAATAATGTGATGAAAATATGCGTCTGTTACCAAGGTTTGAAGTTTGCAAGGGCTTCTAGCTAATATTACCTTTTGAGAGCAACGTATGTCATGCACTCCTGGACTCGTTGGGTTTTCTAGTTTTCAAAAATGTGCAGGTTTGCCTAAATGCCAGCTAAGCTAGGGCCCAAGATCCACAGCTACCCACATGCCATTCATGCACCACACACAAGACTTTCATAACGCCGACCGTGGGCCTAATCCAACAGATAAGTGCAGTCACATTCCGCCGTCATGCAAGGGGCCAGTGCATTCATATTCCACAGGACGGAATCAGTTTGACTACATTTTACCACCTATCAAGTAACCACCTCGTTCTTTCTGGAGAAAATTACCGCACGCATGCCTAGTGAACCTTTACTAATGGCTCCCATGACAGCCACATGAAGCTCAGGAAGACATGTCTTACATGCATCTTTAGTGTACTCACTATGGTAAATCCAAATTGGGGGTTTCAGAGTATGCCTCTAAGGTGTCATTCCTCGAACTGAGTGAACATATCTACCTTTGAAACTAAGGCAAACTTACTGGAGAATACTGCTGAAGTTTCTTCAAAGAGAACATCATAAATTATGAAGAACAGTAGTTTTTGACACACAGAGTAGTCTGTGAGAACGTAGCATATGTCCCATCCACCTGTTATGTGCAGTGCTGTGACTGTGATGCACTTATCATACAGCAAACCGAACATCTACTAAGTTCTGACGGATGATGAACATGGCAACCAGGTCAAATATTTTAGCCATACATGTAGCGTTGGGTGCAGGGTTCTCTGTAATGGTACAATTTGTTTGTAAAACGCACCATAACAGGAATCTTAAGATCCTGCCCCAACAACGTATCCAAATTGGGGGCGGGGGGGTGTTAGGACAGTAATATTCATATTCCACTCCAGGACTGTTGCAGTCATCCTGTGCCCTGGGCACCCCCCAACTTTTTTGTGCTCACTGGTACTGATGGTAACAGACTCTGACCGACCATAGGCTCTGCCTAACCAGGCCCAGTGCTATGCTGAAAGAGACACTTGAAATATAGTGAAAACACCTACACCCACTAGGGTACACTATGGATTAGGTTACACCTATGATTAGCATGACCTCCCCTATAAGGCCCTAGGAACATAATGAACAAGGGGTTGAAACTACCTTGAAGTCCCTAGTATGTAATCGGGCATGGTAGTTTAGAGGCCAGCAGCCCTTACTGCACTTACATGTGTGCACTGCTGAAGCCTGAGGTCAGTTTAAAATTAGCCCTGGTTTCAAGAATGCTTTTAAAATGCAAATTGTGCCCAAACTCGACTTTGGTGTTTGAGGCGCTTAAAATTGATATACTACCATGTTTGGGCATATTAGGTACCACCAGGGTCTCTCCTAGGTGTTGTAGAGGTGAGGTGCGGTCAGGTATTTAAGAGATGGACCCTCATAAAATTAGTTTTAGTGAAATTGTACATTTCACTCCCCACATTGTTGTAAAGGGGTTCCCAAAAATTTGTACTAGCAGCACTATGGAGAGGAGAGAGAGAGGGGAGAGGAGTTGGCCTAACGGCTAGGGCGCTCAACCTCGGACCTGGGGGACTGGGTTCGAGTCTCGGTAATGACGCTGAACATCCTGTGATTCTGGGCAAATCACTTAATCTCCCCGTGCCTACCAAAGAATGAATGTGTGTCCTAATGTAATGTAACTGGTGCTATGTAAAGCGCTCTGATACCTGATTGGATTCGGGTCAAGTTCGCGCTATATAAAACTCTGCAAAAAGAAAAAATGGAATGAAGATCTGCAATACTTTTACATATTCAAAACCCCTAACATCTCCCTTGGGTATCCTAGGGGTGTGGGGTCCTGTAGAAATAGACAGGGCCTTATAAGAGATGTTTTATAGGCCCTGATGTTGGAAAAATGGCCAAAGTCCTTTTTTCCCATTGCAAATCCCCTGCCACATAGGTTAACATGGCAAGAAGTTATTAACTAATAATTCCAGCTAGGAAAATCCTAAAAAAAAATGGCATTCAACGACTTTCTAAAATGATATCGATGAATACAGCAATATGGTATTGTTGAATGTCTCCTAAAGTGTATAGAGAAGACGTTATAAGACTTTGTTGGCTGTAAACCAAAATTCAGCCTTCCAGTGGTCTGTCCTGATTGGTCAAAGTTAAGTGGGTTAGCCAGCCTCCTTTGATGAGGTGATAAATAGCTCCTAGGGTTAGCCAGCTCTTCTGGGAGGACAGGGTTCTGCTGCGTAGGAATGCCAGAGCAGGGCGAGGGGTCTTAAACAATATCATTTAGATGGGCAGAAGACACCAGTTTCATTTACACCTCTCCTCTTTGAACCCAGCCAGATGCTAGGATTAAGGAAGGAATGTGCAGGTGCAAGGGGGAGATTAACCATCGTAGGGGTGTGTTTAGCCAGCTCCTCTCTCCCTGCTGGGAAATCATCCATGATGAATTTTGGAGAAATGTTGCTCTCTGGCAGAAAATAAGGGCACATTTTGGAGGATGTGGTCATACCATGGGGTGTTGCCCTGCACCTCAATGGACAGGAGTGCTCTCCTGCTTGACTCCGAGAACTTGGAATAAGTATCTGAGAGGGGCAGAGCCTCTCTAATCTGCTGCTTGAAACTTATGAGAGAAGAAGGGTCCGTGCTGAGGAGTTGATTGGCACCAACCAGACCCTGCACTCTGAAGATTGTGCCTGCTGCACAATCATAACTACAGTCCTGTGGACCTACCATGCTTCAAAATGACTAAAGAATTAACTCCCTGCACGCTACAGGTTAACAGAGCTCATCTGGAACATCACCACCAAGAATCCTCTGCCTGGAGTTCTACCAGTGGATTTGTAAGGGTTTTGTCCAAGTAGATTGTGGGAACTGAAAACCAAACTTTCAAGGACCATCTTGGAGCTTCGAAACACATGGAGTGAGTTTTGGACACTTTGGGACCCTTTAGGAAACATCAGGAAGAAGTTCCAGAAGTTTGGAGCAACAGTGGAAAAAAAGCTCCATAAGTGGACTGACTCGACCTGGCCAGCCACACTGGCGACCCTAAACCACAAGCCGGCCTGCTGTCCAGGTTCATCCCGCTGAAAAGCTCCAGACGTCCGACTTCCAGAGTTTGACTGGGAGTAAGCTGAATGAAACTCAAGCTGGCTAGCCCTCACCGAATCAGTTAGGAGATCCGGAGTGGTGGAATTGAATTTTACAGACCAATTTCATATATGTGTATTTCAGGAAACATGGCCATTACTACCAATCTGTGCTTAGGGTTACCTGAATTACAGCATAGAAGCAAGACCCTCTGTAACAGGTTGCACATCAGGTGGATTAACAATCTGGGTAGAAACTACGCTTCACTGTGTAGAGGATGGAGTTCAGGTGTCCACTTTGATCCCCCTGTCTATTTCTCCTTGAAGGAGACCATGGAAGCTATTGAGACCTTGAAAGTCGATGAAGCTTCAGGACTGGACAGGATTCTAAGGGGGGATATCTATTGATCTGCGTCTGTGGACCCTTTGTGAATCTATTATCCAACACAATTGCAGATGGTGGCAAGATACTTGTCCTGGAGAGGGGCAGATATTATCCTGATCCATTAGAAAGGGAACAGGGATAACCCTGCAAACAATAGGCCGATCAGCCCAATAAATAATGTTTAAAATATTTTCAGGAGGCAATTATTTGTCAAATGCCAAGATTCGATTGAGGAAACACAAATTCTATCCCACCTCCAGGCAGGGTTCAGACCCCATATAAGCACTACAGACCAGTGTTTTTATTTGAATTCTCTGTTAAACAGTCACTCTGAACAAGGAGCACTTGTATGTAGTATTTGTCGATCTAAGGACAGCATTTGGTCTTGTAATCCTAGACAATCTATAGGTTATACTAATACATCTGAAACTCCCAACAAACCTACTTGACCTTATAATACACTTGTATAGTAACAGCTATGCCCAAGTTAGATGGGGGTAGTAGGGCGAGCTAACGGACCGAATTAAAATCGAGCAAGGTGTCCGGCAGGTTTGTGTGCTCGCCCCCACCCTGTGACATATATAAATAGGATAATTAATATGCTTCATGACTGCAGCAATGACTCTTTCCCCCCCCAACCCCCACTCCTCCGCCCGTCACATGTTCCTAGTACAGAAAGTTCCTTCCCTCCTCCTTGCAGACAACACCCTTATAATCTCAGACGTCTGTAGGCCTTCAAATATTGGTCAATAGATTTTCTGTTGCATACAAACAGCATGATCTGGAAATCAATACCAACAAGAAATGTACTGCCTTTCATCCACACATTTATTTTGACGGAGGTGGGATGAAGTTAGGCGGTCTTGAGCAGGAGCAAGTTAAGAATTTCGACTACTTGGGGGTGGCAGTACTAGAGATTTATTGGGCAAGAGTGCTGGGGGCTGCTTTATATGGTGCCGATGACTGGCACAACTGCAACCTTACAAATCTGGTGAAAGTGAAAAAAGGTTTATGAGATCGCTTCTTAATCTCCCGCAAATTGCTCCATTAACACAACTATGCCTGGACCTTGGTCTTGAGAACATGGTGCACATTACAAACCTCTAACTTATTGGGTGAGACTGGTATAACAAATTGCTTCAAGCTTCCAAGGATGGATTTGCCGATTTAAAAGGGATGAAGACGTTATTATCCAAATTGGGTATAAAGGGTATTCAGGCGCTCATACAGCTATAACACTATTTCTCAATACATTAATTATTAGTATTCCACGGTGCCTTCAACATGGGGAATCACACCCAAACCCCCAAAACTCAATCAAAGATTAACTAATCACAATTGTTGAAGTACACGCATATTATAATATATCACAGTACGGTAATGTATCAAAATAAAGCAGTAATAAGCTGGGCTTCTGTTCTTTCTTTTTATCGTCAATGGATCTTCCACTCCCAACGCGTTTCGTCGCTATAGGGATTTACCCTAATGACTTCCTCAGGGCTGGAAATAATACAAATACCATAGTTGAAGTACATATAACAATTACAGCTATTATTATTTCATGTTGTGAGCCAAAAAAAACTCCAACCTCATGCAGAGGGACTATATTCAAAGTAATTGACACGTGTGTGTAAAGACAATAAAAGTGCTCTTTAACATAATTATGCACGTATTTTCAGATTATACCATACAGTTCCATTCACTGAAGTTCAATAAATTATTATATATCAATTTCTAATGCCACATTTTCTTCTACTTCTTATTACACCCAGTTCCTCATTATTACCATGTCAGTAGTGGTAATAAGACCAATAAAAAACCGTAGTGTTTTATTTTAGCCAACCCAAGTGTATGGCATGCTCCATGAGTGCTTAATAAACGGGAAACCAGTACCTTAAGACTTCATCCAAATCAAATGTCTATAAGGGTTAAAGTGATAAGTTCATCACTAATCAAGTTCTAGAGCACATGAGGCACAGGTCTCTCAATACGTTTGTTAATGACCACTAAAAACGATCTTCCTTTTAGAAAATCTTACCTCTAAGAGGTCATATCTTCCACTCAAATCTTTAAATGGCAAAAATATGCAAATTCACTGTTGATTGCGACCCTAGAAAAGACGTGATTCCGTCAAAACATTGCCCATATTTTCACTCTTAATCTTTAATTACAACAGACAAAGTGAAACGTGTTCCACCATTCGCTATCCCTTACCTCCACTTCAGGTAATCGTAAAGACAAGATTTTAATGCTTTCCTTATTGTCAAAAAATGGAGACTATCCCTTCACAAAGGTCATAGGCGGTCCCTCATATTTGGGATATCTATAACAAAATAGTAAACCATCATCAATACCGATAGTCTCACGTGATTAATCTAATACTAATTAATCTCCTCATTGTCTTACCTCAACAGAGGCTGTTCATTTGATAAGATGCAACAGCGTTTTATATAACACGGAGATGATTCCTCCGAGAATTTCAACAGGTCCCTGAAGTATGGGGAACCTGTAATTAAAAAAAGTATTGTTCATCAAGAGCGGCTAATCCGTGTATACCTAGAATTCCTTATTTGCGACCAATAGACATATAACGTACCTCACACTGCTCCCGCCACCCGAATACAGGTAACAGCAGGGTGTTTCAGGATCCTTCGTACACATAGTCTACCACAGAAATAGAAGAGGTGACTATCTGACCTCGATAATCCACGCCATCTTAGAGTGGCGAGATAGTGCGGAGTAAGCGCCATTTTAGAACGGTGGTTCAAACGTGAAGACTACTATTCGGAGATTAATCCACTCCAAATTCGTAACATTATCCCCTTAAATTCAGGGGAAAAAAACACAAGTAAAAGCAACAAATTATGCCGATTTCAGTGTATGCTTAAATTAGGGTCACATTTATATTACTCTCCATATAACCTACATCCAAGGCATTACCAATCCAAGTTATGTTCAGAAGAGCATAATGGATATGCTACCTTTGAGTTAACCAGCTGGCACTGTTGTAAGATATGTTGGGTTTCCCAGCATATAGAAAGTGTACCCGAAATAGCATCCTTACAATGTGTATAAACAAAAGCTATCAATAGCTTATCCGTGCCTACATGTGCCTCAATGAGATAGAGCATGATCATGTTATTCCTACATCATTATTTAGTTATTCTCGATCTACAATTCATATACCAACGAGATTGTTCATACTCAGAAATTATTAAGATTAGTGTTGAATACCATCATTCACTAGAAGGTTCGAAATACCATCTCTTCAGTTAACTATCCTAATCTCCCAAGAAATATTGTAGTTCCTGGTCAAAATTAAGACCATCCTCTATGGCCCTGAAACGCATGATCCACCTTACCTCATGCCTACGCAGTTTAAGTTCTCTATTACCACCCCGTGGGTCTAGTTTGATGTGCTCAATACCAAATAATTGAAATGTTTTGGTCGGGTCCTGTGCATTGCTACTATATACATGTTCTGCAATAGCGTATCTCATATCGTTTTGTTTTATCACTCTCATATGTTCACTGACACGATCCTTTAAGGCCCTTACTGTTCTACCCTTTATTGGTCTTATTACCACTACTGACACGGTAATAATGAGGAACTGGGTGTAGTAAGAAGTAGAAGAAAATGTGGCATTAGAAATTGATATATAATAATTTATTGAACTTCAGTGAATGGAACTGTATGGTATAATCTGAAAATACGTGCATAATTATGTTAAAGAGCACTTTTATTGTCTTTACAAACACGTGTCAATTACTTTGAATAGTCCCTCTGCACGAGGTTGGAGTTTTTTTGGGGGGCTCACAACATGAAATAATAGCTGTAATTGTTCTATGTACTTCAACTATGGTATTTGTATTACTTCAAGCCCTGAGGAAGTAGTTTGGGTAAATCCCTATAGCGACAAAACGCGTTGGGAGTGGAAGATCCATTGACAATAAAAAGAAAGAACAGAAGCCCAGCTTATTACTGCTTTATTTTGATACATTACCGTACTGTGACATATTATAATATGCGTGTGCTTCAACAATTGTGAAGGGATGAAGACGTTATGCAAATTATCTTGGTTCAGCCATGTCCGGTCTTGGTTTTATAAGTTGAGCATGCATGAAGTTTGGGACAATCCTGAAGGGAATGTTGGAACAACTGAAATTAAAGTATTGGTTGCACGTTCATGACAGGCCGATGTTGAAGGTGCACAAGCTTGACTGAAGTTTTTATTTTACAAGTGTCCAGGAATTTGAACAGTTAGTAAATCAAACTGAGCTGCCTTTAGCAGTATCGAGCTTTGTGAAATGTAGGCACGGAATTTTACCAGTGAACTTCTTTTGTAGTAAATGGCGAGCCACTACTGAAATTCAAACCTTTGCCTGTCAGGCAAATTATGCTCAGAAACTGAAGCTCAATTATTGTTTTTCTGCCTGGTTTACCGAAGTTAAGAAGTACTTGGATAATACCACCCTGACGCACTTTTGCTACCAGACATTATGCAGCGACAATTGTTTAAACAACGTGTTTTAATGGTTGATTGAAAAATGTATTCTGAATTTTAAATGAAAATGTTTTTATGTATCTCTGATGGATTCTTTTTATGGTCTGGCTTTTGCCTGACATATGTGAGCCTCACTAGAAAGGGGCTTTGGCTCCGCCCACAGGTTGGGAGCCAGGAGTACCTTTGATTAGGCAGAAGTTGCATGATTCTACAAAAAAAGTTCTTGTCATCTACAAAGCTGTGACTTTTTTTTATTATCCAACTGTCTAAACTTTTACTTTTAGGGGCACGCACTTCCCACTGAAAAGCTATTAAAGTGGCTTAGATAACTAGATAATTCATGGTGTTTTGCCGTGGCTGCCGAACAGATGGGAGGGGGTTAGTCATTAACATACATGGATGTTTGCTTGATTGCATTCATAAGCCACACCTATTGCCATTACCAGTGCTTGTTTAATGTATGCACTAACTGTATTGATTGTATTTGTTTATGTATATATTTTATAGGTATTCCCCCAAATAAACTTGGAGTTGTAATTTTAATCACCAGACCCCGAATGAAGTACATTACGGTTCAACTTGTACTGTCAGCTCTGTTATTGAGGGCATTGCCTAGGAAATCAGTGTACACTCTTGTACTTCGGAGTCACTCTCCCTTTTTCCTCCTTAGCAGTAAGATTCCATTTATTTCTATGCTTGGCACCTACTTCATGAAAACTCAGACTTTAACCACGGACACATTTAGTGCATGCACAAATACCTTTAGATCAACTTCAAGGTGGTTTTAGAACATTTTAGGCAGGTTCCCTTAGAGGGCCTTCCACTTTCAGTTCCTGAAAGTATTTGTAAGAGTTACTTGTTAAAAAAAATATTTTGTACGTCTTAACTGATATCCAGCATTGGAACTAGTAGTTTTCAATGGTATAACTCAAATTATATCCATCTTGGAAAGTCATAGATATTTAATTAATGCTCTTAATGTTCGTGTTTAACAGTCTCATAGAGTGGTGCAGTTAAAGGGAGAGCTGTCGCTAAGATTAAATTCCTAACATTAAGCATACCTCCCTGCATGTGATATTTAGAGTTAAGGTTTTGCTGTCCCATGAAAGAGATATTGGAAAATCTCTGTTGCCAGTTGCTAAGTTGCCTTCATCTGGTTATCACGTCCTGGATGATGATGACCTGTATCATGCCTGATGCTGTTGTAAGCTCTCAAAAAAATCTTTATTTTGTAAGGATTAAAACGGAAACATTTGCGTTATTTATTAGTTGAGGTTTTCTTTTGAAGTCAAAAACGAGAGCACAGGTGCACCACTCAGAAAAAACTTTTGCCAAGGAAGATCGTTTTAGCGTCCATATCAAAGAAAGAAAGTTCTTGAGTTTATTCTTTTTTCTTTCTCTTTTATTGTTTCTTTTTCATATCACGTTGCTGAAATATAGCGTTCAACACACAGAACAGCCGACGCGTTTCGTCCCCTTGAGGGACTTCTTCAGGACAATAGATATAGGTGGAGTAAGACTCTCTCCATGAAGTATATTTTGGTTCTGGGATTCCCTTGAAGGAAGCTTATCCCCATCCGATAAAAATTGTATTATGTTGTAACGCCGTTTGATTAGAAATAATGATCACTCAATAACTAGATAATACAAGTCCCACTTTGATAATGTCCAGCTCTGCCACTGTATATATTATGCAGGTTAAAAGTAAGTCCCTCGCAGGGTATTCTAAACTCAATCGAACAGACAGTCGTCCCATTAAGAGCACCGTAATAATTATAATCCAATGAAGTAAGTAAGCAACAACCACAGTAAGGATGTAATGGAAAACACAAGTTCAATGGGACGTATCGTCAGCCCGTCCGTACTTTTAACCTGCATATTATATACAGTGGCAGAGCTGGACATTGTCTTTCTTTGATATGGACGCTAAAATGATCTTCCTTGGCAAAAGTTTTTTTTTGAGTGGTGCACCTGTGCTTTGGTTTATGAATTGTGAAGTTCCTGTTGGAACAAGTACTGTGATGGTGGGTACTATACAGTGTGCACACAGATCCCATTGAATATAAGGGACATTACGCAAGGAGTGTAAAAACAGGTTAGGTGCTGTTAATTGGAAGGTTCCACTGTCAGGTTCTCCCTTTTTTATGTTTTCTTTTGAAGTATTCAATTAAATGAAAGTCATGTTCTGTCCAGTTGTTGTTCAGCCTAATCTCAAACTTTCTTCTGATGTTATTACTTCCCTTCTCTCCTACCTTCGCTAGCTTTGCTATAAAAGGATATTTTGAAGACTATTGTAGGTCAGTTAAACTTTTCGATATCTAGTTGCATGAACTAAAGGTGTGTGCATATGATTGTTCTCTGTGGATGGTATAACAAGTAAAGTGTAAATGTAGTTTCCATGTTCAGGGAGCATGACCGCATGTTACATAATTCTATTCACAATGTTCTAGTTAGAAACTCTTGCTCTTGTTTAATGTTAAATGGACTGTCATAAGTATGTCTACAGGATGCAGTTGGTGTGGGAGTAGTTTGCAGGGAGTATTTTAAAATATTGGTATTTTATCATGCATCTATAAAACAATATTAATGCACTTTCAGTAATGGTGTCAAATATGCAATTAAACGGTGTGTGGCTTAGCCCACATCAATGGTGCCTTCCAGATTGGGCTGCTCTGCAGTACTCACAAATCCGTCCTAAATCCAAGTCTTTACTGGATTGTAATGGATTGGTTGCTCTACACACACATTCACAATGTTTTAGTTGCAAATTTGGACCTCCTGGGCCGGGGGACCGCAGCCTGTAACCCAGTGCTGGGGGCCACATGAGAAACTTGGAACTCTGGTGCAGGAGCACTGCTGCAGAAGAGCTATAGGAAACAGTTGGCGACATGAGCAAAACCCCAGGACATCGGCCAAGAAACAATTTCCTGCATCCCCGATGAACTCTGCGCTAGTAAGAAAGAGGTATGCCGCCTGAATTCATTCGGCAACCGGCTTGTTGATTGACTTCAATGTAATACAGCAAGCCCCACGGTGGGCGAAAGGTCCAAAGTATCGTAGTAGTGGTTGTGGAGGAGTCCCCCAACAATATTGAACGCTAAGGCGACCAGTTTGAGAGGTATGACCTCTGCTAAACCTGGTCATTGAAACTGGTATAAGCAGATCCATACACTTGGCTTGGGGAAGAGTGTAACTGAATCTGCAGTAAAAAGTTATGACTCACGATTGGCCTGTACAATGGCACCTGGCTTATGGACTGTTGCGCTTGGTTCCATAAATCTGACTGGTGGGTACAATGATCCGGTGATACCCACGATAAGTTTTACTGTGTGCCCTGGACTGCTACAAGCCCTCGGAGGATTTCAAGTCCCTAAATGCAGGACTGCTTCACTCCCTGCACCCGTTCCCACCCCCCACAGCAAGATGCTGCATATGACTCCAGGCAACAGTGAATAATCAACAGGCCCACACTTATGATTGATATTGTCGAATCGGGAATTTGGGGAAAGCTAATCGGAAGCAGGTTAGATTGTCCTTTGAAAGCACGACACCTCCAGAAGGCGCTGAAAACGCTATCCCTTAAAGAGATTGCTAATGAACTGGATGACACACAAGCAGCAGTCAACACAGACATTAGACTGCTCCTTTTAGAAATGAAAAGCCTACACACCATAGAAAATTTGACTCCCTCACCATAAGATTTGTTCAAATGAAGGTGACACTAGACATTCATGCAAATAGACTAGATAATGTGTAGCACAGAATTTCAAAACTAGAGGATGGATCCAACTGCACGAGTGAAAGGCTCGTTATCATGAGAAAAATGATGTCCCCTATTAAAGCCAAAAAAGAAAACCTGGAAGCCTGGTATATGAGAAGTGACATCTGTATTACAGGAACTGATAAGTCAACATACAGGGACATAGTGAAGACATTTGTGGAGTGAATGCTGATCAATCCATTTGGTAATGACAAACTGCCCTACTTGCTGGAGGTGGAAAGGGCACAAACATCCCAAGCACTAAGATTTTCACAGGGGACCCCCTTCAGGCTCATTGTGCTAGAATGGTATTGAATTATAGAGTCCGAGATGCAGCGCTAAGACTAGGTGGAAAAAAGATTACCTCTGTTCCCAAAGACAAAGTGTAGATGTACTTCCATTTCACTGGCTCGATGCAGGAAGGCAGGGTGGCTTATGTCAAGGCAAAGTGCGCCTTCAAGATGCAGAGGAGAAATAGGCAACGCTATATCCAAGTAGATTAAGATTCACAAGAAACTTACATTTGTACTGATCCATATCTATTTCGAGAAAAGTGCAGTTATGGAAAAACAGGCACCACACCTGATCAGCTCGAGAGTTGTATCCAGATAGAGAGGGTGAGGAGGTACTGTGATACGCAGGAGAACTATGGCGTAATCAGGAACTTGCTGTCTCTTGAATAATCCAATGCTTATTGTATTACAGGAATGTTGACTTGAGAGGGTTTCTTAATAGGCTTCATGAGCACATTCATTTAAATATTGAATAAAATCATAACTGGCGATACCATAATAGATCAATGAGTGAATTGTGGTTGGCAAGCTCCCATGAAGGGGGATTGAGGGACCAGTTGAGTTTAATAATTTTGGAAAGCTGGGGATAAGGTTAACAAGTTGGGTGGTCCGTGTGGGTGCCTGGGAGAATAGGGGACTTGTTTGAATGTACAGGCATCATATTAGAATGAGTTGCACACCTTTACTTTCACCTAAAGTTCTCCACTTTTCTGAACTTGTACTAAATCATTGCGTGCCCAATGACGTCGTGCCTAGCCCAACAGCACGTGTAAAACCAAACATCAACATATAGAGGCCACCTTTCTGCCCCTAACCATTGGCACAGCTTTTTTTTAACTTGTGTTTGCAATAATATTTTTTCTGTCCATTTTCCTCTTTTCCACTTTTACAACGCTGTTACGTTCCTTGGATGATCTAAATGTTTACTTGAAATAATGTTTGGTCTTCGTGCAAGGTAACGCCATTTCTCAAATTTCTAGTGCTCCTGCCGGGCCATCCGAACCTCTAATCAAGAGCATGACTGAAGCCAAGTTCATCCATAGCAGTTTATTCAAATCCAATGCATTTCGGGCCTCTAGGGCCCTTCGTCAGGGAAAACTAAAAATAACAATAACACTTGTTTTAATATGACAGCCAATATATACACTAACATGTAATGCTTAAAGTTACCCACTCATCTTTGTTTCAATTAATTAATTTAGTAAAAATACATTCTTAGTGTTCCCCCTAATGTCTTTATCATACTCGAACCCCGTACAGTTTAACATTAATGACTTCCTGTCACTCGGTGAACTAAATGCCCTAGTTTAACCCAGACTGCTAATGATCTCAACCTACTCCTTCCCTCATAACCCATCAGTTAGACGAAAACCTCGCTAATCTCTCCTCTCCTCTCCACTTCCTGCTTCCCAGCTCTCCACAGACATCCCATAACCAGTTCCCTTTTACCCAACCTTTCCATTTTTAACATTCTTTCCCTTTATGACACAACATATTTCTCTGATTTCGCTCCTCGTTCTCAACTCGTACCTGCTAGGAAGCAATCGTCCTCCTAACTCCATCCTAAATAGAATTTCTCCTTTCCCTTTCGCCTTCCTGCCTTTAAATGCCCAGGGAAAGCTGGGAAGCAGGAAGTGGAGAGGAGAGGAGAGATTAGCGAGGTTTTCGTCTAACTGATGGGTTATGAGGGAAGGAGTAGGTTGAGATCATTAGCAGTCCGGGTTAAACTAGGGCATTTAGTTCACCGAGTGACAGGAAGTCATTAATGTTAAACTGTACGGGGTTCGAGTATGATAAATACATTAGGGGGAACACTAAGAATGTATTTTTACTAAATTAATTCATTGAAACAAAGATGAGTGGGTAACTTTAAGCATTACATGTTAGTGTATATATTGGCTGTCATATTAAAACAAGTAATATTGTCATTTTTCGTTTTCCCTGACGAAGGGCCCTAGAGGCCCGAAATGCATTGGATTTGAATAAACTGCTATGGATGAACTTGGCTTCAGTCATGCTCTTGATTAGAGGTTCGGATGGCCCGGCAGGAGCACTAGAAATTTGGGAAATGGCGTTACCTTGCATGAAGACCAAAAATTATTTCAATTAAACATTTAGATCATCCAAGGAACGTAACAGCGTTGTAAAAGTGGAAAAAAGGAAAATGGACAGAAAAAATATTGCAAACGCAAGTTCAAAAAAAAAGCTGTGCCAATGGTTAGGGGCATAAAGGTGGCCTCTATATGTTGATGAATGTACAGGCAGCCATGGTCTTTATTAACTGATTGACTTCATCGCATTAGCTTCAAATGCATATTCTAAGTGTACTCGGGTGCTGCTTTCTTGTATAGTACCTTGTTAGAAACAGTTTAATATGTTGCATCATAATATTACATTACATGGATGTTCAGGGCGTAAGCACCCCCAAGTAGGCTAGATTCGTTGTAGCTTAAATTACTTAATTACATTGTTGGGTCATTCAGGAGAACCAACTAACCAGTCCTCATTCGGGTTCAGAGTGAGTCAATCCCAATACTTTACCTTATATATCAATTCTGCCATCGGTGTGGCAGTGTCAACTGGTAAATCCCTCGATTTCAGAGTACAATGACCACACTAGCAAAGAGCTGCACCTAATATTAATTGGGTATATGACTCACAACTTATGTATTATGTCATAAATACAATGTCAGTTGTTTTATATTGGGGGAGGGGCTGACTTAAGTCTTTCCTCGACTCTGGTAGAGGCAGGTCTGGAGCCACTATTTCACAATCCTCACACGCCACTCGTAGATTTATGGATATTTGAGAATTGGTGGAAAGCTGTAGGATACATGTGGTAGAGGACCAGTGTACTCTGCAGTACGTAATACTTAATCCAGAATTGACTACCGGTCAGTATGAATTAACTACTGGTCAGTATACTAAAAATCTGTCTGAATTATCGTAAATTCCAGTATATCTCCCTCATACACTTGCAGATCAATCACCGTGCTAGATCTTCATACTAAGTGCCCAGTCTACCGACATTGGCCCTTCCTATCAGAAGCTTGAGGATGAAGTATTTAGAGGTGAAACAAACTCGTCAATAACTATTTTTAGGTCTCGGGTGTAGACCGCGTATCTCCGTAGACAGCAGTATCTCGAAGATACTGCTGTATCTACTTTGTGGGCTTCAGCCCGCACATAGGCCTCCGCTTTGCTTGCGCCAGCGTCGCTCCATTATACGTTGTCCACACTTGTCAATGGCATGAGTAGTTCATGGCTCTTCCAGGGTTTATCCCTCCCAGAGAGCAAGGACCAGCTACTCCTAAACATATGCAGTGGCCATTTTAGGGCATTGTTTAGGGGCTCCTTTTTTTATTTTTATTTCTTTAAGCTTATTATGTCGGAGAGAATGTGGCGTTACAGCCGGGGCTGTCCACTTTGTAACTGGGGGATTGGGTGATTCAGGGCAGATCACCTAATAGCCCTCTGTCTAAAAAATATGTGACATTATGTAATGTAACTGTTGCTCATGTTAAGCGCTCCCATACATCCGAGCTGCGTTCGCACCATTTAGCTTTACAAAAACAAACCAACTCGTAGGTGGTGTGTAGCCTAAATTATGTAGAAATTATTAACGAGGACTTAATATTAGTTGTTCTCGTTAACATTAAAAATCAGTTTAAAAGGAGTGTGAATGGAGAGCGCGCTCCTTGTGAAAATGAGAAAGCACGGAGGTGGACGGTAGCCCAATGTTTTTGGTCACGTACACAGAACTAAACAGCAGCGTTCAGCTCGTGGCACCGCGCACCGCTTGTAAACAGAGTTACAAAGAGTGAGGAACAAAACAACCAAAGAAGTGCTGTTCGATTTAATACAAGACCAATTCCCGAGCAAGACGCAGACGGGAAGACATGGATTTTCTTATGAATTTCTCCAAAGAGACATGGACTTTGCTTGTTTTGGTTGGTATTTCATCAGCATAGTTTTTATTTGCCAATGGCAGTCTCTGTGATTAGTAATTCGTTGTTAAAAAGGGCGCTGTATGCCACCGAATTCGGCATTTTTAAGCACTGTAAAAAGAGGTCCTTATTTTGTTACTGCCATTTATTTTACTGACCGTGGAAGAGTGAAAGCATGAACTGATCCTGCCGGGTTCCAGTAAGGAGCAATGACTTAACTCCAGTAGTCTTGCCAATAAAACAACTGTGTGCTTGTCTGCCCTCCATTGTTTAATCAGTAGCTGCGATAAGTTCCCTGACATTCCCGAAGGTTAAAAGCATAGTGCTAAAATAAAGAGTACAGTAAGACCAATACTTACATGACCATACTGATCTCTTTTTCACTTTACCATTATTATTATTGCATACTTAGGCTGAAATACTAGATGGCAGTCTTTAATAAAATGGAAATAAAACAAAACGCCCACAAATCATTGACTACTAAAAGTAAAAGATCCAAACACAGATTGGAATCATATACCCTGTACTCCTTGCCTTGCTCACTGCAGAGAGGATGTGACATAACAGCCAAAGCTACCAACTTTGCAGCAGGGGAACCAGGTTCGAGTCTTGGCGTCCGATCTGAACTTAGGTTCTCTCACAGTCTCACAGGGTCTAGGGTTACAACCAGGGCTTAATTTGTCAAATATGAAGTGCAGGTGGTCGTATGTTTGTCGGAGACCACACCTACTTTTCTCTGGCTCCACCCACTTCCACCACAGGCTCCACCTACTTACACTATTAGCTCCGAGTCCTCGCCCATCTCTTGCTCCGTCATCTCCCTCTCGGTATCTGACCTCGTCCTCACCCCTCTTTACCTCTGTCTCTGTCTGCTTCCTTCCTACCCTTCCTCCTTACCCTCTTCTAAGTTATTCTTCACCTCCCCTCCCTCTTGCTGCCATACTTCTGTACATCCAACATGTCAGCTGACTCACCCAGCCACACCGCAAGTTTCTGCACATTAATAATGAACCCAACAAAGTGTGTGAATCGGATCTACAGAGTCTAAATATTTTATAGAATCGAGCATAGCTTGTATTTGAGAAGTATTAAAATTATCAAGCCACAGTGCAGAGAAAAATTTAAAAAGATGAAAAGTTTATTTTCCTCAGGGGAATCTCCTTTCTACATAGCTTCGTTGAAACACTTGCAGCTCACAGGTTAGTGACTTCTGCAAATGTAATAATTTTAGGTCATTGTCTGCCTAATATACATTCTCTCCTGGTAACTGTGACACATTTTACATTGATTACCTGGCTTGAATGCCACTATGTTCGCATCACAGGTCATGCATTTCTTTTGATGTGAAGTAACTGCTGCCGTAGAAGTAGTGGTGGAACACAAAGTGGGGGTTTCCATCAAGATTTACCATGTAGCCTCTAGAATTAAAATTCTGTTATTAGCCACCTCTCAGACATACCAATGCCTTGGGCTCAGAGGGGGCTCTAGGATGGATGGCACTTGCCCTGAACACCAGGTGCTGAAGAGAGGCGTGGATTGTCCTAGATCTATACATAAATATCATTGTTGACAGTTAAAACTCTACACCTAATTTTTGTGGTAGGTAGCCACGGTCTATGATTTATGTCAGAGCTGTTGAAGTACAAGGATGACCAATTGACTCTACAGCGCCTGTTTAACCACACACAGCACTAGACCGGGTTGATCAGGGTCGCCCTCCATTTCAAAATCATATATCAGGTCTATAATATGGCAAGCCTGTATAGAGATGTAGGCTGTATATTGACACAGCTATCTCACATGACTCAAGTTGCACCTCCATGATAAGCCCCTACAAGGCTTAAAATCACCCAGGCCAGGCTCTATTTTGGACCATTAACACATTGGTATGACACCTTTAACCATTATTATTTTCGTTAACAGGGTGATGCAGAACTCCGACACAGAACTGTTGTGGCCATCCACAGCAGAACCAGTCCTTGGGCCAGTACAAGCAGTCAATAAGAAGCCAATACGAAATAGACGATTTGCAACACATATGAAGTTAATTTTTTCGGAGCGTTTATTGCCACTTCAGCTATTTTTTGTTCCCATGTTTCCCTTCTTCAGTATTCACTGCAGCCCTTCCTTCAAGATAGTGTGCATCTCGATCTGTCCTATTAACTCTTAGGTCGTTCAGTGCCTTGGTCCAGAGTCCTAAACATAAAACTTCTTACTCCGAATGATAAAGGGTCTACTAAAATATATGCATCATTAAAAACAGTCCAAGAAGATTTCAATTTATCAAGCATTATTTAAACTTTGGAGCCCTTGGCATATCGATGTCCTGTGAAAGAAGCCTTTGTCGCCCAATGTGAGGATTTTTAGATAAATAACACTTTACCCCCCCCCCTCTCTGCTGGGCTTACTTGAATGATGCTTCGAATACATTTCTGAAATGGCCTAATTTATAAAAACGGCCTCAATTAAAAACAAATCAATGCCATTAAGGGCATTGTACTTGCATACAGTGCTCAGCGCCAGGGGCTGCAAGGCAAACGAGGGAGAGAAAAGTGGAGCACGGATAGGGGGTGGGGGGGGGGGGAGCAAAGAGGTGAGAAAGAGAGAAATATGGAACTGGGAGGGGGTGAGAGGCATACAGGCGAGATAGCAATGCAGACTCTGAGGCATGATTGCACAGGGCAGGCCTTCGCCTTGAACTAGTCACTCTGTGGTTAACTTTACAGTTCACTTCACTTCGTTCATATACGTATGAACTGTAAAGTGAACCACGGAGTGACGATCCAAGCCAGATCACCCGTTTGCCCTCGTGTGCCCCTCATGTTGCTTCTATGGTCACCACCTGCTTTCCCCCCAAAACACCCTGTCACCGTATGCAGTGCAAGTACAATGCCACTGACTGCTTGGGCTAGGAGAAGGCTGGAACTTAAGCGCCGGGCAGGGCCTTTACCCCGGCCCTATCATGATAAATGTTCTAGAAGAGGACTACAAGCTCTTTTTCTTTCTTTACTGGTTTAGCGCATTTTTAAGTACATGATTGAACCCTCGCCGGACTAGGCTGTGGTTCACTATACTGGGGTAATTTAACCCTGTGCTGACGTTGACACAAGCTGCTCCCAACCACCCTGAGTTAATATAGTTAAATGAATCAATTTTTCTGTGCTGTACACCATTACACACACTCTCTCCCTCTCCCTCTCTCTCTCTCTCTCTCTCTCTCTCCCCGGATTCGACATCGTCACTCTTCAGACTAGCCACCAGTTACCGCTTGCTGATGTCTCGGGGTGCGGGTGTGCTGGGGCGTGGTATTTTTTAAAAAATCTACGCACACTGCCTGCCGCACAGTCCTACCCCCGCCGAACCAAATCAAGGCCAAATTGAGCCCAATCAGTGTTCCGCCCACAAGGCAACAGTGCAACACTGAACTAATGGCTGCTGGCTGCCGCCTAACTCGCAAATTCGCAATGCGCATCGTCACCAGTCAGTAATAGTTAAATATTGTGAATGAATCATATTGGATTTGGAAACGGAAGACTAAATAAATTATGGTTCGAGTCGTACGGTCTGATGAATCTTATAATAGCATTACAATGCCGATCGATGTGAATATTTTTAATGGCTCGCACATCCACTGCCACAACACACTAACTTCACCGCAGTACTGCTTCATGGGGACTCTGTCTGGGAGATGAACCAACACCACCAGTCTGCCAGTGCCAACACAACACTGTTTGCGCTGAGTGAGTCAGTGAGGTAAATTTATATACTTCCTGCGAGCGCCACAATGCCATGTGACGCCCAGAGTTGCAGCGTGGGGTAGACCTGGCCCTGATCAATAAGTGCCGGTGCTAAGCACCGGAAGGCACCGGCACAAATTAAGCACTGAGTCGGGGTACCACGCGGGTGGACGGCATCCCCACACGTATTTTACCGGGAGCTTGATAACTGGAGCAAATGGAGCCACACATTCACCCTTTGACCTCTCTGGGGCGAGATCGGAGCTCATTCAGAACGCTGCTCACGCGCTGGCTTCTCTGATGCAATCGCATCTAAGGGGTGAGCGAGGGGAGGCAATGAGTCTGATGGTGCAAGCCACCTTTTGTGACGTCACTTCTGTCGTGACGTCAGCATCCCCCCACTTCTTTTTTTAGGACTTGTGCCCTGGTTATAACCCCAGGCAGAAGAGCATTGCATAACTTGTTTTTATTCTCCACCCTGTCCAGGAGGCCTCAGCCCCTCCCACCACCACCACCATATCCCAGAGCACGCTGCGCTCTTTGCTGGTCGCTGGGGGGGGGATGGGGTGTTTGAGTAGTCTTGAGGTGAAGATTAACTGGTTGCGCTGGTCTGACACCGTTTGTGCTCATGCCCCCCCATACCACCATCCCACTTGCTTTGAGCGAGCTCTCTGGCTTCAATGCCCTGCAGCTATTACTCATAGCTAAAAGGCTGGTTAGCCACACTGTGGCCTCAAGACGTCCCTCACTTATGGTGTGCCAGGGGTGGATGGCTAATCGTTTCCAGTGGGCGGACTGTTTGGATATGCCTTGGCGAGGGGCAGCATGTGTGTCAAGTCTACAGTGCTGAAGCAGGCATTCTGCTTCAGAGGCACGCAGGTACTCTAAAGTCCTTCCACTGAATTGCTGAGCACTGGTTGGCATCTCGTCCTTCCTGCTTTTTGTTCTGGACAGAAGGAAATTATAGGGAGGTACACAGCCTCACAAAACACAGCGACAGCAAGTGTGTGCCGCACTGGTCATTGCCGCCCAGTTTTCTGCAACTGCACTCGGGCTTTGTAAAGCACGTGGGGACTACATCTTTGCCTTTAATCAGTGACGCAGGGCAGCTATGTTGTACGATGAGCCTCGGGATCACCCCCACTTGGCCCACTGCAGTTAGTACACATTCCACATACCTATTTACACCAGCCATGTGTTCGTTTTCTTCTGTGCGAATGGTTGACTGCAGTTTTATTACATGCATGGACTCTACGTTACATCATTTACCTCATAACTCACAGTGGTCAGGCATAATTTAAGATGACAAGGCCACAGAACATTAATACAGTGTCTTACATCATCTTTGCCGTACATAAATCATTTGGACAGGTTCCTAAAACTTCGCTATGTGACAAGTCATAAATCATCACCGGGTGATATGTCCTAAATCATCTCTGCCATATATCAATCAAGTACTTGTCATTTGCTTACCATAATTTCCGACACCTTTTGTTGTTGAGGCCCTCCTCCATGCCACATTTTGGGGTCATAAAGTTTAGTTGGTTTTTTTGTTGGTTCTTTCTCTGATCGTGAGGGGGGTAGCTTCTTACTGCTGTTAGGCTCAACACGCTACCTTGTCTGTCCATTGTGTGCCCTGCCAAAGGATGTGGTGGTGTCCTCCCATAGCGGGGTTCAAACACTAAATGGCATTAACGGGGCCCGGTGTCTTCGCGCCAATCTTGGCGTGCTTTTCTTCCCCTGGGAGAGGGGAGCCGCCCCTTTCATTGTTGGTTTGCTGCAAAGGCATCTGAAACAGGTAATTTCTGGTTCCCCGACAGATGTCATTGCACCAGCCCCTGATGTTCACTCCGCCACAATTGTTGTGTTTTGCACTTCAAACGTAATTGGGGCCACATTTTACTTAGCTGCTGCAGTGCTAAAAGAAAACACTTAAAACCATTTCAGTTACAATTGTGACTGATATATGCAGTTAATATCAGGGCTCAAGTCGAGGATAGACGTGGATAGACGTGGATAGACACCCTCTACACACCATTTTCAGAGTGTAGACACAGTCTACCCTCCAAGCGGTTAAGTCCCACAGAAATATGCTAAACTTGTCCGTGCGTTATTTTCTGACACCAGGACACTTTCAGCAGCGCCTGCACGTTGTCTGCTTTTGTTACGAGCAGCAACATACAGATGCATAGAGGGCTTATCAGATTACAGCTTTACCCATAACAAAAGCCGGATTTAAGGCGCCATTAGACAACTTATTATTTTAGTATCTTGGCTGGGAGCTATGGGGAGCCTCATACCTAAATACAATGGAAGGGAAACAAAGGCTCATATCTTATCACTTCACAGTTACTTAACCGAGAAATGCTTTTGACGTTGTTCAGTCCCTACCACCATCGCCGAACTCACCGCACCCCACGCCATCACCTCCACAGACTACATTCTACTCTCCAACCTCAACTTCCACCTCGACAACCGCAACAACCCCGACTCCACCACTCTCCTGGACAACCTCTCCAACCTCGGACTGAAGCAGTTGGTCAACATGCCCAGCCACAGAGCTGGACCACCAGCGCATAAGAGACACCAAACGGACCTTCATAAGAGACAAAGTCCAGACCAACGTGGCAAACGCCAAGGAACTGTTCAATGTCTTACAGCAGTTCAGCAAACTCCCCAGCGAAGCCACGGACGTCACACCTTCCCGGGAACTCTGCGACAAGCTCAGCTCCTACTTCCATCAGAAGATCCAGACCCTCTACAACAACTTCAGCGAACAGACGCCAGACATCTCCACCCTCGCCGCCACCACAGCCAACCATCACGACCTGGAATCCCGCCACCGTCGAACACATTACCGCGACCATGAAGAAAACTCACTCGGGGGGGCCCCAACGGACCCCTGCCCACCGCACATATTCCACAGGGCCACAGCTGCCATCGCACCCAAACTAGGATGGACCATCAACCCCTCCTTCAAAACCGGCATCTTCCCAGACGACGAAGCGGGCGGAGGTTAAACCCCTTCTCAAGAAGCCAACAGCCGACCCAACTGACCTGAAAAACTACCGGCCCATCTCCTTCCTCCCCTTCGTGGCCAAAGTCACCAAGAGACTTGTAAATGCCCAGCAGACCACCTTCATTGAAGATAACTCCATCCTTGACTCCTCACAATCTGAATTCCGCAGCAACCACAGCACTGAGACCACCCTCCTTGCCGCCACGGACGACATCTGCATACTACTCGACCAGGGACACACTGCGGCCATCATCTTCCTAGACCTCTCTGCAGCCTTCGACACCGTCTCTCACCGCACGCTCGCAGTCAGACTTCACAACGCAGGGGAACAAGGAGCCGCCCTCGACTGGATCCAGTCCTTCCTCTTCAGCAGAACCCAGAGGATCAGACTCCCTCCCTTCCTCTCCGAACCCACAAACATCAACTGCGGGGTACCCCAAGGATTGTCGCCCAGCCCGACGCTCTTGAACATCTACATGGCCCCCCTCGCCGCCATCGTCTGACAGCATGGGCTCAGCATAGTATCCTACGCCGACGACACCCAGCTCATCCTCTCGCTCACAAAGAACCCTGAAGACACCAGACTCTGCTTCCACGAAGGAATGAAGGACGTTGCAGCCTGGGTGAGAGATAGCTGCTTGAAGCTCAACTCAGAGAAAACCGAGGTCCTTATCCTCGGCCCCTGCACCTCTGCTTGGGACAACACCTGGTGGCCCTCCGCAAGCCACCCACCCCTACAGACCATGCACGAAACCTTGGCATCATCCTCGACTCCTCCCTCTCCATGAACCGCCAGATCCAGGCCGTCGTCTCCACCAGCTTCAACTGCCTGCGCATCCTCCACAAGACCTTCAAATGGATCCTCCCTGATTGCAGAAAGACAGTCACCCACGCACTCATAACCAGCAGACTAGACTACGGCAACGCTCCATCAATCAATAGAACTCTACTACACAAACTCCAAATATCCCGAATGCAGCAGCCCGACTCGTCCTCAGAACACCACCTCACGAACACATGACCCAACACCTACGAGACCTCCACTGGCTCCCCATCGAGTAGAGGGTCACCTACAAGCTCCTCACCCACGCCTACAAATCCCTCCACAACATCAGATCTAAATACCTCAACGAGAGAGTCTCCTTCCACGCACCCAAGAGGAACCTCCGCTCTGACGACCTCGCCCTGGCAGAGGTCCCGCGCAGAACAGAGCAGGCGAGAGAGCCTTCTCCTACATCGCAGCCAATACCTGGAACGAGCTCCCTGTGAACATCAGATGCTCCTCAACCCTGCACACGTTCAGGAGGGACCTCAAGACCTGGCTCTTCGACTAATCCGGAGCTGCCCCCCAGCGCCTTGAGACCCTCACAGGTGAGTAGCGCGCTTTATAAACCCCCTGATTGACTGGTTGATTGATTTATGTTAGAGATGCAAACACTAAGAATGTCGGACGTTTTGGTCTCCCCACTATTTACACAAATAGTAATTGAAATACCACTATTTTTTAAAATAATTTTATAGCACTATAGTGCTACACATCCCATGGCAGGGTATTAGAGCACTTTACATCCCATGTACACATTGACAATAAATCATGTGTGTAAATCATTGTACAAGATGTGTTACTTAAGGCAGTGAGTGTTACATGGTGTAGGAGCCCCATGTCCTTCGTTCTTGCTGTGCTGTATTAGAAGGATTACAATTTATGAACTGCGAGTAAAATAAAAAAGGATCTCGTTCTGATAATTAGTAACCCACTTGCCCATTTACATGAAATACAAATCTGTCACCTGCGTGTTACATAATGTGCTTTGCAGGAGACCTATTGACCCTCTATGCTACTTTGATTCAAAACTAAGACTAGGCAAAACACAGATCTCTCCAGCTAGTACGTTATCCTCCAGAGTTATTTTACCATTATTATTATTATTATTCCTATTCCCTGAGATTTAGCTGGCACACAAAAATCTCTGCAGCAGGTGCCTTAACTCCATAAGATATTTTAAAATACAGGCATTGCAACCAATTAAACAGGACAGATTTACTGCTATATTTCTCCTTGTCAATTTTTTTGTGGCCAAGTTTTTAAAAAAATGTATGCGCTGAGGCGCAGATTTGGTCTCGGTGTGGAGTCAATATTTTGGCACAACCCCAATGCAACACCTAAATTGTTAAATATTGTAATGCGCTCAAATGTACTCATGATAGACCTGCTAAACATATTTGAGGTCTTAAGATGTGATGTCACTTTCTGTGAGATCATGGGTTGTGATGCCACTTCCTGTGATACCACATGTGATGTCAAGCGCTGTGAGGTCACTTCCTGTGATGTCACGTGTGTTGATATGACACCCATACTGCACTTCTTTTTCTTTGAGGACTTGAGCCCTGGTTAAGTTTCCATTCTGTGACAGATTTGCCTCTGATATTGTTTGTCTCTGTGTTTTGCATTTTTATATAATGCAAATGTGAATCGAAATGGCGCTCAACATTACCATCAGTTACACAACACAGGGTCGCGGTCAGTTTTTAGGCACAGGGAGACTGATCGAATTGGCCAGAATAACAGAATGTTTTCCTGGTCCATCCTCATGCCCGTGAACGCATTCTTTCGCAGACTGGGTCATGCAAAGGCCTGAAGATTTGGAAAGCATATCAGGATATGGTGCTCTACTTTGGGCTGTTTAGTAGAACTGCAGTGCAGCTGGAGATAAACTAAAAGGGGATATATGTAAATAAGATAGTTTTGGATGAGCATAAAAGCAGGCAGGGCTTAAGTGTTCTTACCAGTGTGCTTGTTGTCATGTTATAACGTCTAAAGTCGGTGATTTGCATGTTCTATGAAGCTTCAATCGGCCCAAGGTTTCATTACACATAACGTGGGACGCATTTCAGATGAGTAATGTATGCAAACATGACAACAGACGAAACTCAAGTGATGTCTCACGATTCTTGAAGCCAAAAATGGCTTTATTGTAGCCGTCTTCCGCCTAAAATGCCTCTGCTTCAATATGTCAATTGGTAAACTACATTCCCACAACTTTTCTTTTCAAATCGCCACCTTTTAAAATATTGTCATGTATGAATATGATAAAGGTTAATAAGATGGTTTTAATGTACAGAAACAAGTTGATCGTGTCATAGCACTTTTTTCAGGACTTTCAGGTGTGCTGCTATACAACATGGCTAAAATACATTGACAAAGCCAATAGCTCTGACACTGCCAAGACCTATTTGATTTGCCAATGATTGTTTTTTACATTACTGTAGCATTGGTAAAGTTTGGTGCAACCGTCTGGGGAACCCTTTAAGGTGTATATTATAGGAATAGCATTATCAAAGCATACAGAGGGTTTAGAATCGGGCAGGTGGCAGCTAAAATGCAATAAAAATTAAAGCTCTGGAATACAGAGGAAGCGTAAATGCTCTTGCGCAAGGGACCGCTCCCCCTCCTTCCCCCCCCCCCCCTCCCTGGTGTCTAGTGGGTGGATCCCTGCTTGTGTATCACCCTCCTGCGGCGCTCCTCAAGCAGGGATCCACTGGGGAAGGGTACCATTGGAAATGGAAGATTCTTCTCTTCCCAATGATACCTCTCCCGTCTGCCTAGGTGCTCGAGTGCTGAGATAGTCCCAGGAGCACGTAGATAGTGAAAGTGAAATGAGCTGTTCGGCTCTTTTCACTTTCAGTTTCAGTGTAATGATGTCGGAACGCCATGCGCGCCGATCGTCACTACACTGGAAGAAAATGACTTGGGCAACTGGGGAAGCTCTTTTCCAGCACCCGAGGCTGGGGAAAAAGAGAATCTTTCTGGCTGCTGAGGACGTAATTGTTATGTCCTTGGCACCGCAGCTGAGGACGTACCCATTACGTCCTGTGCATGCATGGGATTAAAACAGAGAAAACAGCGCAAGACCATCAAACAATTGAAGAGTTTATGGTAAAAAACATAATGTCTGTTGATGAAAAGGACACATGGCTGACAGTTTAGATTGTTTAGACAGGTCCTGACCTCTCTCAATATATCCTGCAGAAAACATCCACATGGGGGTTGAACGTAGGTTTGCAATTTAAAATGCGTTCAGCACAGCAATAAATGATTGTCCAGTCAAAAAGGAGCATTTATTTACAAACACAAAGTAAATACATCATTCACAAACAATTTACCCAGTCCCCTGAGGATCAGGCATCTAGTGTTTTAACAGGTGGGTTCCCAAATCACACTCTCTCGGTTGTGGTAGTGGCTATTGGCAATTCATTATAGGCGACATTCAGGTTACACCCCACTACTAGTCAGAGTCTCAGGAGTCCCGCTCTGACTCTTTAATAATGTCAAATGTGTTCCAACAACAGAGCACTATATTACACCAAGTTCCCGCGGGGCCGTTTGGCCTGTAAATCAGTCTTACCGGCACGACTGTAGTCTTCGAGTGTGCCCTGATCTTGGGTGCTGAAGCACCAGCGGCTGTCTCCAGTGAGTTTTTCTCAAATGGCCCTGAAGGGACAGTGGTCAGTGGTCCTTGAGTTTCTCATAGGCAGTTTCGGATAGCCTGTGGTGGCAGCGGCCAGGGCGGTCCTGGCTGCTCCTCTGATGCTGTTAAGTTTTCTGGTATCCTCTCCATGGGGTGGGGTGGTTCGCAACCTTACTGGTGCTGGTCCTTAATGGGGCTTGGGTCCACACTGGTCACCACGGCAGCCTCTTCCTCACAATGACTGGCTTGACCAGAACACGCTCCGAGCCTTGTTGCCTCCTCCTCCTCCCCCCCCCCCCCCCCCCCCCCCGCCCGACACACGAGGGTCACAGTCCTCACTCTGTATACTGGCTACAGCACGAATTGCACATAAAAAACCTTCACAGCGGCACTGCCTGGTATGTAGGGTCGCAGACTTCACTCCGCAACTGGCCTATGCACTGTTCAGCACAGCAGCATTCTTCACAGCAGCCCCACCTGGCATACAGGGTCACCAACTTTACTCCGCACATATGGACTACAGCCCAATCAGTGGAGCAGCCGCCTCCTAACACCTTGCTACAGGGGTCCGATTGCCAGGCTCTTCCACTGGCCTCGCTCACTCCAACACTCCATTTTCTCACAGGGCACAATGGTCTTGTCAAGCAGGCACTGGTGTTCTAGAGGCTGGTGATCTTGGAATCCTTTGGTGATGTCACTTTACCCATCTGGGAGACTGTCAGGTCTTTGCCCCCCGTCCTGGTCACTGGCTTACAGAGTTCCTCCTCTGCCAACAACCATACAGACTCCTTGACAGTTTTTAGGGCCATGAGCTCCCATTCTTAGTCTATTTCTAGACATCAAATTTGATTTAGAATCTTTGAAGATTATGTTGAAGGGTCTCATTTCCTCTGAAGTGCTCTCTCTTCTTCCTCCAGACAGCAGTCCATCACAGTAGGAGGAACACCAAATCTGATAACCCCGTAACACAGACCATGGTAGAGACGAGAGGTTTACAGCTGGATATCAGCCACAGTGATGTGTATCAAAAGGTTACCCCAAGGCCTCAGCCCTACTCTTCATGATTCTCTTATCAGACCCATCTTCCTGAGTTGTGCCCAGAACCCTACTCAATAAAGATCACCCTTTGAAGTGTACTGAAAGCCTGGCTCTCCTTTTCCCCAATGTGTCCCACCCAGCTCACAGGATGCATCAGTCTACCAATCTGTTTCGGGTGATTCCTCTACCTCCTCATGTTCCTGCAAGTAGCCCTGGGTCTCCCAAAATGGAACCCAGAGTCTGCTATGTATTGTACCTTTTGCAGGCACATCTACATCCATCCCATGCTTATAAAACCCACACCCACTACACAGCACTGCATAATACCTTTATTGCACCATTCGCCGGCACACATAAACCCAGAACATGTATAATGGACATGCACTGCACAGCTCTTCACACCATACCAGTACAGGGCAAGAGTGAGTTAAGCTAACAGCAGCGGAACTGTAAATAAATGAGCCAGTAGGCCTCACTACAGTGACACAGGTAAAAAGACCTGTTTACTCGTACTACACGGAATGCTACCGCCACAGCACTTGTACTCCTTAACCTTTGGTAAAGGCAGTAGCCTTTTGCTACTATGAATGTAGCTCTTTGGGCGCCCCTCTTACTCCAAAAAGACCATATTCTGTGAGACAGGCCTATATGATGCTACTCACACATGATCCATGTTCGCCCATAACAAAAATGTACTTTCAGGATACAGACATCATTACAGAAGGGGCACTCAGGACAGAGGGATGGCCCAACGCCACCAATTACCTGACCTTTTTAGGTCTCGCCTGAGCCAGCGCATGCGCTGCTCTGCAAGACATTTAGTAAGCGGCTTTTGAAAGTGCCACCACAGGCTTTTGGTGGCCTCAAGCTTGCGTGCACGCGCGCAGCCGCCATCTGTCTTTCCTCCGTCACACAACTCTCGCTTCTCCCCCTACCCAGATCGCTTCTCGCCGCACTTGATCGCGATCACTTTCGCGGCCGACTTAGAGGGCAACGCGACCTCCCAGCACGAGCGTCTTTAAGCTTGAGCGCTTTACAGCACACGCGTTTCTGAGGGTCTTTAAGCTCGAGCGCTCTACAGCACAAGTGTTCCTGAAGGTCTGTAAGCTAGAGTGCTCAACAGCACAAGCGTTCCTGAGCCCGACAGAGAACCTGCACACTAAAATTAATCAACTCACTTGGGCTTCTTCACTCGCAGCCTTTAACACAGTGGTTCGGAGTACGAAAGTGTCTCAACTCGTAACTCCAACGCAAGAATGGAAGTCTTGAACACAATCAGTTCTTAGATTATGCTTCTCACGTGAGTACATTAATACTCGCTCTTTGTACCACACGATCTCTTCACGCCTCATTTCTGCTTCAAAATACCTGGAACTTACCTACATTTCTGGCCAGTTCGTTCCTCAATCCACAGAGTGCCATCTTAATTTCAGCTCTCTTCCTCCTACATTTCCGGCTTCTACCATAGAGCTGAATTAAACTTCACTGCCTCCTGTGGCCAACAGCAGTATTGCACTTTTTTTTTTCTCTCTCCCCCCATTTTGGTACAAGTTTGTAACTGCGTATGTCAGCGATTCACACGCTTTGTGCAGATCCACCCAGTGGTGATGCATTATGCATATTCATCAGCTCCTTCTGCACACGCTGCTGTTGACTGTTTGGACTTAGGGTGCTGGGAGAGGTAGTCAGCCGCGTTTGTGCATCCATGCTTGTACCTTAGAGTGAACTGATACTTCTGAAGATGGAGGGCAGGGGGGAACCACTTTTCAATCATCAGCGGAGGATGGGGAGTTGTGCCAGCGAATAGTGGTGTGAGGGGTTTGGAGTTGATGGTTACTTTGAAGTACCATCCATACAGGTATAGGTGGAAGTGTGCACACACCCAATTTGATGGTAAGCACCTCCTTCCCTATGTGCACAAAGCATTTCTCTGTGCTGGTTAGTGCACTGCTTGCAAAGGTAATTGGTCTTCATTCATCACTTCCAATGTGTTGAGGTAGGACCGCTCCAAGTCCGATGGGGCTGACTTCTATATTAGCTTTGCCTCCTTGGCAGGATCGAAGTATGCCATAGTTTTATTTTGTAGTAGTGCGTCTTTGTTGTTGTGAAATGCTGTCTCTTCTGCCTTTCCCTTGACCCAGAGATACGTTGTCTGGGTTAAATTTCATAGCGTTCCGTAGAATTAAACGTCATGCTGTAGGAACTTGCCTTTGTTCAGTTATCGGATCGGCTCCTCGCAGCCAGGGCACTCCGACTTGGTGCACTCAGCCCCAGCCTATGGACGCATGCTGGCTCAACAGCAGTTCTCCCAAAAACAGAGCACTTCCCCCGCACTTGGCAATTGCACAAACTAGTGCTCCAGCCTCCACCACGCACTTTCACTGTGGAGGGCACCGCACGTCACCGGGGGTGCACACACTCACCATCTGCCAGGGGGGAGGGGAGAGAGCACTTCCTTAACAAGCTCTCCCCTCCTGCTGATCCACACACGAAGGGCCCTTTCACCAGTGCTCATCACACGCTTCCCAGCACAGTACAACCAAGAAGAAAGCGCTCACCACACGCGTCTGCCCATCAGCCCCGGGAAGCCAACAAGCCTCACAAGATCACTGGGGGAGACCAAAGGGATGCACACAGGTAGGCCAGCACATGTGTTTCCCAAGCAAAGCTGTATTCCTTCCAATAGCCCAACAGGCAGCAAACCGTTCATTGACCGATTACCATAAAAAAATTCAGGATCACTTTGGGTTTGTTGACGATACATTATACTAGTTGTCTGTTTGCCTTTCTTCTTCAGTATCAGAAAGACTGAAACAATTGCAGAATGCTGTGGTAAGGCTTCTCTAATGTCAAAAAAGACAATGATTGCTTACTTTCAGCATTTCATAATTACCGTGGCTTCTCAATTAACGCCACATAGAGAGTTCAGGGTTCTGTGTGTTTGTAACCAAGCCTTCTATTAAGTTACTCCATCTGCTTTGAAAAATGTCTTGCTGTAGTCCCTTTAGTTCCGTTTTCATCCTGGTATTTCGTCCTTCTTTCTTCTGTCCAAGATTTTGAGAAACCATGATTAGAAAGAGAAGCATTATCAGTGCACGCTGTTACACTCTGGAACAAACTGGACCACCACTTTTGAAGATCACTATGCCTTTGGAAAGGCTTTGAGAACTCTTCTCCTCTGAGCCTAAGTTTATGTTATATCAAGGCCTATGTGAAATCTGGTCACTTTAATAGCACCTAGGTGCCTTCTTCATGACACTTGTACATTCCTAAAACACATCAAACATTCCCGTTATGTAAGCCTTTCTTGCACAGAGAGGCGGTATCAAAGGCGCTCATAGAGAACACATATGCCAACAGTACTGGCACATGTATGCAGAGGAATTTATCGGCACACTACTTAGTCACACCGACAACATCACCAACAAGCATTGGCATAGCCAATAGGTCTCGCCTTTGGGACCTTATAAGTGTTTAGCCATGCAACAGTTGGTGTTGTTGCACTAAGGATATTGTGCTGCATACCTAAATACTTCTAAGGTCCCAAAAGCGAGACCTATGCCAATGCTTGTTTTATAATTGTGTTTTACTGTGGCAAAAAGGGGCATAGCACAAAGGTGGAATAATACATGTACTGAGCTTAGACGAATGGTCCCTTTTTTAGGTCGAGCCTGAGCTCATTCGCTGCTCTGCGAGACTTGTGGTGGAATAGAGAATAGAAGCCCCGCCCACTCTCCGCCCATATTTCCCATTGGCTTGTGGCATTGTCCTTCCTAAATGCTGGTGTCTGATTCGTAAAGAGGCTTGTTAGTCACTCCTTAGTATCGCCTACTCTTCATTTGTCACTTCCCATGGCGACTGGCCCCTTTACTTCGGTTGTTACACGGTACCGGTTATTTAGTCTTTAAGCACTATTTTCTTTTTTCGAGTTTCTAAGACGACATGCTTTTGTCCCAGGTACTTGGGTTGGAATGAATACAGTCATTTGCAGAGGAGTGGACAAAACCAGATAAAGGAATTAAATCGATCACCTCCAACCACATTGAGGAATAGACCCCATCACATTTAGGGCACGGGCAGAAATGAGCACATTGGCATGGAGGAACAGACTCACTGAGGAATGTTCACAATCACAGCCTGGTGCAAGTAGGAATGTTAACATTGTATGGCTTATTGTTTTTATAGCTCTTTACGTAACCATAAGGCAGCCCAGAGTAATTAGTTGGGGGATGCAGCAGAGATGCAATCTCTGACAGGGAGCAAAAGACCCAACATGCAAGCACCTTGAGGAAAGGCACAATTCTACTCAAGCATATAGAGAAATATGTAAATTCTAGATCCTTTAGGGTACACACTTAAAGAGAATCTGGCACAGTATAAAGTCAGTACAGTAATTCGTTGTGATGTTACGTTTAAAAAAGCAATGGAAATAGGCAGACAGGCCGTAAAGTAAATACAGTGCAGGGGTGTTTCAGAGAGAGGTATGTGAAGCGAGGTTACCACATGACTCCGTGTCACAAGGGCACACCTGTTCCACTTCATGACTTGTTCAAACCGTTTTTTCCAGGTGTGACATTATACGTGTTGTAATTGAGCTGAATGAACACTAACATTCCCAGAATTCACTGACGCTGTAAATAAAAACCTGCTGATGGCTAAGGCAACTACATGGTCTAGCAGACACAATCGCGTGGACAGGCCAATAAGACAGTGGCTTCCAGCAGACACGGTGCAGGTTTTCGGGACGATTGATTTTTGATGTTCCCTTGCCTGTATTTACTGTGCAAAAGCAAGGGAGGAAGGTTAGCAAATTCTTGGCTGCTGACCCATGGCTGTTGATTGTTCCTGTATTCACTGTGAAGGGATTTGCACGGGGTTTATATTTGAACAGGGCGGCCGCTTTTATATTTACAAAACCAATCAAAGGCGAGGCCTGTTGCATTGTAAATGCTTGTTATTGCCTTGTTACATGGCAGCAGTAGAGTTGGTACATAGGTACCAGCTGCCTTGGTAATTTCAACAAGGTATAGGGGGCATGGTGCGAGACATTTGAATATATTGGTTTGATATTTGAATTGCAATTAAATGGACGTCAGCAGGCTTTCCTAGCCAGCGGCCTGAAGGGTCTTTGCCACATTAACAAAATGGACAGATTCAAATAGGGGAATCCCATACCGTACGGTATCTGTGATGAGGGTGAGTGTTAATAGACTTTTTATACTGATGCTAAAAGTCATGATTTTGAATGCCTAATTGCACCCCTGCATGAATACTATTAATATGCCGTGGTTTGTGACTGTCGGGTGTTGGGGTTGTTACCCTTAGGTCCGCACTCCTTTGAGCATATTTTTCTAGATTACATCGGGAGATATTTTCTTGGCCTCCTACAATGAACGCCTAAATATCTTCTACTTTCATTGTTAGTGCGGAGTAACCCCGGACGGCGGACAGTACATTAGCGCATCAGGGATGAGCAAATTGGGCATTGCAAAACCTTTCTCCTACTTGTGTTCATTGAGTGTGTTTGATTGTCCCCGTGGGTTTTGACTTTTTGTCTTGGACAGTCATATACTTTTATTGCCCGATCCTGTATGTTTGGATATTTTAGTTTTTTGTTTGGGGTTTTCTGTTATTCTGTTGTATTTCTGTACTGTTATAGCCACAAGTTAATGCTCTTACGTCAGTGATTAAACACCGTGTATTAGTCCTGCCTCGAGGCCAATTGAGTAGGCCGCGTATATTAACTTGAAATATATTTGAAAAGAGTATTTTTTAAGATTCCTAACGGACAGCGATGATGAAACCCCTATAATGTACTCACTTTTATTGTAGGTTATTCCATACCCTGCAGAAACGTTCCTTCACCGAGAAGATGGCACGGTAGCTTCTTTGGCTGATGTGGGATGGGTGGCTGAAGACGAGGGCGAAGCCTTTACCCGGCTCAGGTAAGGACAGCGAGGAGGGTTTGCATCTCACCGGGTAGACCTTTGTTCTTCTATGTCGTTATCCATAACACACTGCAAGCGAAAGTAATCCCACCCATTCCCTACAGTCCATGTTTACCCTTATTCAGAACATTTCAATCAGTATAATTGGAATTAAGATAAGCAGGGTCGGATTGGGATCACAATTTGGCCCTGGCACTGACACAAAAAGTGGCCCACATTCGCGGTGGCGCAGCCCACATTCCCAGGGCGTGGACCACATTTGCGCATGTACCCTTTCATGAAACACACAAGGAACGTAAGTGGGAGGATATTGTTCTTGAAAAGGACACGGGCCAAGGTGCAAATGTCATACAAACTGAGCACCTGAAAAGCAGCGAGGCCCCTTCCTATTACGAAATTATTCCCCAGCCTTCCAGGGCAGGAGCACCTGAAAAACAGTGAGGCCCCTTTCTCCTAAAACATTATTCGCCAGCCCTCCAGGGCAGGAGCACCTGAAACACAGTGAGGCCCCTTTCTCCTAAAAAAAAAAGTATTCCCCAGGCCAGGAGCACCTGAAAAACAGTGAGGACCCTTTCTATTACAAAATTATTCTCCAGCGCAAGAGCACCTGAAAAACAGCGGGCCCCTTTCTATTACAAAATTATTCCCCAGCCCTCCAGCGCAGGAGCACCTGAAAAACAGCGAGGCCCCTTTCTCCTAAAAAAGTATTCCCCAGCCCCCCAGCGCAGGATCACCTGAAAAACAGCGAGGCGCCTTTCTATTACAAAATGATTCCCCAGCCCTCCAGGGCAGGAGCACCTGAAAAACAGTGAGGCCCCAGCTATCTGTAAATTACTCAGCCCTCCCCAGCTCTTTACTGCCTCGGGGTAATGGCCTGAGAGGAGATAAAGCAAAAAAACACAGCTGTTGGGCCATCCATGGGGATGGGGGGGGGGGGGGGGGGGGAGGTTAAGGTGAAGATGGTGCCAGTTCCCAACATTACCTGGCCCCCACAGCGAGACCCATTCTTCCTCTCCCACTATGCCCTGAATGAGAAGGGCTGTGGGCGAGGTGTTAATGAAAACACTGTTTCAGGGCTGCGTGGGCCCCAGGGGGGCCGAGGTGAAAATGGCTCAATGGCCTGAGCAACACCTGGCCCCTGGGAGGCCTATTCTGGCACACAATCGCCCCTCCCCAGCCCACCATCAGCGTGATTGCTTGGCAGGGCAGGGCAGGGGGTCAAGGGGAGGCCACAGCTGATCATCACTGAAGGGCCACACAGCGAGGCTGCTTTCCTCTCCCTGTCCAGTGCTCTCTGTGGCCTGGGAAAGGGGGGGAAAACGGCTCACAGAGGGTACTGGGACACCGGTCCTTCGGCCAATGCCCGAGTGCCCGCATTACCAATCCGTCCCTGAAGATAAGGGTACATTCTGTTTATTAGGCTGCGGCAAATGTGGGCACAGTAGGTAGAGAACTTCAAAATTGAGACATGGCCCAATAAAGTTGCCTTAAAATACTTAGACAAGTAAAGTTTATCTTTAAAAGCGTTGCTGCTCTGTGATATGTAATGGAAACTTCAGTCTTCCTGGCAAGTTCCGATAATCTGGATTACTGTTTCCTGGGTGACCTTTGTGATGTTGAAACCTATGTAAAAAGTGTAAATGGTCCTTCTTGTGAAGCCGTTTTGAGGCGGACTTGTCATTACTAGAACTGTGAATGAAATAAGAAGGCAAGGGATGTGTGTTAAAGCATACCCGGTAGCAGGAAAGAGAGGTAAGGCACCAACAGTGTTAACTAGCCATCCAGAATTGGTGTGTTCCTTTTTTTAATTTTTTTATTTTGCATCGTCCCGCCTATGTATGTATCTATTCTATCTAAATTATCAATAGTTTATTTTAAAAAAACTAAAAAAAACGGTGAGTTACGTTCCTGGCTTGAGTGCGACGATTCACTGATTTTTTTTTTTTTTTTTTTTTTCTTTTTTTTTTCTACTGCTACGGACTCATGGCATACATAACTCGCACCACCAGCAAAGTTCCTTTGTTAGCTTTTTTTCCTCCCCTTCTTGTTTCTGTACTGTTGGTAAATAGGTGCTTTGGGATGGCAGGTGGCATGAGTTAGTGCATGTGTTGTGTATTTTGTTAAGCATAATGGACAAATGCAAATGTTTTTGCTCCTTTCACCCAGAACCACGTGTAATTTCTTTACTGATGTCAGGCGGGGTTGCGGTTTGGAAGTCGAAAATGACAACTGCCTTTGATTAAAGCACCAAACACTGTCCACAAAATCTGACACAATCCAACAAGGACTGTGCTAAAATATGGTCACTGCAATGGTCTGAGCTGCCAGACCTTTTGAGAAAACCCGGCTAAAAGTGTAAGGTGGCCTCCCTTGAGTCAGTGTCAACCTAAAAGGAGAATGCGCCCCTCTGCCCTACTGGACAATGTGATGTTTCATGAGAGGCAGCCGCCTCAATCGACTGCCGAGGCATCGGAACTCCTTAGTCCTCAATCACAAACCGGAAACAGAGGGCAGGAGACACGTTTCTTCATGAGGACGAGGCTGCTCGGGTGAGTGGGCTTGGTGGGACTGCACCTAGAGTGGAGGGCCAATCTTTGCATGTTTGGCGGCCCTGGGAGCTATGGGCTGGATGCCCTGAGATCTGTTGATAAGGGTGCCTCAGTGGGACAAGGCGGTGTGGCTCCAATACCTTTACGACTGTCTGTGGTGCGCCTGGTCCTGAACCGGGGAGGGTCGGCGAATGCGGGATGCCCTGGGACCTAATAGGTGCAAACCACTTGTGACCTCCAACTCCACAAATGGTATGTTAGCTACTGCCTTACAGCAATTAGGGATATTGTAGCACACAAATAAAAGCCCGGCTCGAAATTGAAACCGAGGTTCTACAGGGATCATGAGTGCACTCCCTTGAGGCACTGGTTGTACACAAAAGTGTTCTAGCTGAAAGCATACCGAGGCCCTACTTGTTTCCTTTTGGATGCACCGCTGGAAGATGGGAGAAGTGCTGCTGAGATAAGTGATTCATTCGTTTGGCCGGTGGCCACTCTGGTTGCGCACAACTCTACAGTGGTTGCGCATGCCCCAAATGAAAATATTGGTGCCATCGGACTCTGGTGTTATGAACCCCAGTGTTCCCCAATATAGGCTTAGGTAGTTACACGACCTTTTACCAACATTAGTCCTACCATTGTTCTACATAACAGGTTGGGTGCTGACCTTTTACCTAGTTAGGTGCTGCATAAATGTTGTGCGGTTTTCTCCAAAAACTAGCCTCATTTATTATGCATGAGGATTCTCAGTATCACAGCAGGATTACCATCTTCTGCATAATAACTCTGCATAAGGGTCAACACTATCGTCTTCCTTGGCCGACATGCCCATAGTACCATGACACATCTAGGTAGAACCCCTATGGGTACCTTTTGGTTATATAAGCACCACATCTTTGCTGGGCAAAAGAGAGGAAAAGAAACTTCCATGCTGACACGGGACGCTGAAGTCACTGCACAAAGACATTTCAGCTCGCAGTGGTCTTACATCTCTCGCTGGGTGTCCAACTCGAGAACAAGACTGAGTCTTTCGCTCTCTCACATCAAGTAATGGGGTTGGCTCTTTCCTTGGTTGATTCCTGGCTCTACACCTAACATACATGCTATGTACACTTAGGTACATGTAGTTAGAGTTTGCATCGTAAGAGTACGCATTATTACTGCCATGTATCTTTATGCCTGCATATATTCATTGTTTTAGCACGCCGAGATCAACGCCTTACTCAAGGAACCCAAGGCGGACCCCAGGGACCTCAAGAACTTCCGGCCCATCTCCCTGGTCCCGTTCGCGGCGAAGGTCATCGAGAAGACCGTCAACAACCCGTCGCAGTCCGGGTTCTGAAGCAACCACAGCACCGAAACTGCCCTCATCGCCGCCACTGATGACATCAGGACCCTGCTAGACAACGGAGAAACCACAGCCTTCATCCTCCTGGACCTATCAGCTGCCTTCGTCACGGTCTGCCACCGCACACTACGCACACGCCTCCACGATGCTGGTATCCAAGAGAAGGCCCTGGACTGGACCACCTCCTTCCTCTCCGGCAGAACATAGGGCGTCCGCAGCCCCCCCCCCCCCCCCCCCTCCTTCCGCTCCAAAGCCACCAGGATCAGCGGTGTACCCCAGGGCTCATCCCAACGCTGTTCAACATCTACATGGCACCGCTCGCCCACGTCGCCCGACTGCACAACCTCAACATAATCTTACGCCGATGACACCCAGCTGATCCTCTCCCTCACCAAGGACCCCCACACCGCCAAAACCAACCTCCACGAAGGAATGAAGGCAGTCGCCGAATGGATGAGGAACAGCCGACTGAAACTGAACTCGGACAAGATGGAGGTCCTCATCCTCGGACCCACCCCCTCGGCCTGGGACGACTCCTAGTGGCCGACTGCACTAGGAACAGCTCCAACACGCACCGACCACGCACGCAACCTCGGGGTCATCCTTGACTCCACCCTCTCCATGACTAAGCAGGTCAACGCCGTCTCTTCCTCCTGCTTCAACAACCTCCGCAAGATCTACAAGTGGATCCCCACCGAAACAAGAAGAACGGTCACCCAGGGCCTCGTCAGCAGCAGGTTGGACTACGCAAACGCCCTCTACGCAGGAGCCTCGGCCAAACTCCTGAAACGGCTTCCAGAATGCTTCTGCGCGCCTGATCCTTGACATCCCTCGCCGCAGCCACATCACACCCCACCTGAGAGACCTGCACTGGCTCCCCGTATACAAGAGGATCACCTTCAAGCTCCTCACCCATGCACACAAGGCACTCCACAACACCGGACCAGTGTACCTCAACAGACGACTCAGCTTCTACAACCCCACCCGCCAGCTCCGCTCCCCTGACCTCGCCACAGTCCCCCCGCATCCGAAGAGCGACCTCTGGCGGCAGATCGTTCTTCCACCTCGCCGCCAAGACCTGGAACACACTCCCCATCCACCTACGGCAGACCCAAGACCTGCTGTCCTTCAGAAGACTCCTCAAGACCTGGCTTTTCGAGCAGTAGCAGCACCTCCTACCCCCGGCGCCTTGAGACCCTCACGGGGAAGTAGTGCACCTTACAAATGCTATGATTGATATGGTAGAATTCTACCTTCTATTTAGTCTATTGGTGCTTATAACCATATACATCTGTTTCTGTCTCATGGTTGTTGAAGCACTTGTATTTCTATACTAGAATGATGCTGGTTCAATAAATACTTAAAGAAAACGTCCCCACCATTTATTCTGTGTATCTCTCTGAGACAAAGTGAGCACGAAAAGTACTGTACTGTTTCCATAATCCCTGAGAGGTCAAGGAAGTCATGTTCGATAGTTGCCAGAAACTGTTCGCTCCTTGGTAGGGTTGTGGGGCTTATAGTGTCACTGTAAGCTAGCTGGTCTACAGGCGAACATATCCTGTGGGGGTGTCTGGAATCAGTCTGGAAACCAATCCCTAAGTTTATGTTGTCTAAACGCATAGATCCTATATAGATTTATAGGAACTACACAGCACAGGTGGTGGTTGGGTGAGGAGGGTAAGTACTCTACAGGTGCCAGGTGAGGGGGTGCTAATTCCAAGATAATGTCTGAGAACTGCTGGGTGACATGAGCAAACATCAATATTTCAACTGTTGGATCTCATACGCAGAATAACGGTTATTGTGCAACCATCATGTTGCAGCACAAAACCATGCTCAGATCGGAATGGGCACTTAATGAGGTTACAAGAAGAGGCAGCAGCATCAAGAAGACTCAATTAGTCATTCAACTTCTAGTCCTGACAAGATGGTCCTAGTACAACGCTGGCAGCTTGCTCCCATAATGAAGAGAAATTGGACCTGATCTTAACAGCAATATCTAACATGCATACTGTCTTAAAAATAAAGATGATGCTGTCGCTGTAGAGCTGTGCATCCTACTAATGAATTTAAAAAAATTTGCTTTAAAAAGTGTGCAATAATAAGGCAAGATTTACAACCACAAACCACATAAAAACTAACTTTAGAATTAACAGAACGAGTAGAGGGTTGAGCTAAAGATGCAGAGGACAGGGCAAGATGCTATGATTTTCAGATTGTTGGGACGCCAGAAGTTACAGAAATATGAGACCCCACTTAGAACATTGAAGCCTGGCTCCGAAAAAGGATGTTCAACCACAGGGATTATTGCCCTACTTCACTGTTGAACGGGACCATAGGGTGCCAGATAGGCAGCTTCTGCCTTACATTTCTCCTAGACCCAAAGTGGCAAAAATCCATAATTATAGATAGAGATACCATTCTGCAGGCAGAACAAAAAGCAGTGTTCCCGCTAATTATTTTTGTCTGTGTTAAGCAACAGTATGGTTGTGGGTGCACTTTTCTAGACTGTGTGCACAATCATGAGTAGTGAGGAACCATTATATGAGAAATTATGGTGGATCACTCATGTCGGAGTAGTGTTGGAGGTGGATGGTCAGAGAAACCAAGCTGGAGACCCAGCCAAGATCAAGTTTCTTATCAAAAACTGTCCCCAAAACAGAATCAAGCATGGCCTATGCTGTGTGTTTTTTAGCAGGCGTCCAGTTATACGAGGCGGACCATTATTGGGGCAAAATGACCTTACAGTGAAAGAGTATGTGCTCCCTCTAGCTCAAATATGTGCCGATATGATCCAAATTCTACCTATAAGACAGGGCAAGCTTCGCAGAAGCACAAATTCATAGTGACAATAGATAGCTGAGGAGTGCAACAGTACAACAAACATACCTCAAACAGAAAGAACCTATAACACTGGTGGCAATTGGGTGTGGCCAGCCTCCCCCCGCCCCCAAACCTCCTCCTCGGTCTCTAGCCCACACACCACCTCCGTACAGTGAAGGCACCAGGAGTACAAGACGGGGCCATACACACAAAAATGAAAACATTATTAGCGGCAGTGCAAGCATCCTTCAAAAACACAAGTACAAGTATAAATAGACCTACATGCATTGCTGATTGACCTGATAGTTGCCTTGAGGAATATTTTTAATGTTCCGTGATTGCCATATTTTTAAATGAGTAGACCTTGGTGTCATATTAGTGTTTTGATTATGATATTTTTTAGGTCGAGCCTATAGCGGGCATCCGGTGCTCGCTTTGCGAGGCATGGAGTATGCAGTGGAAGCTCCGCCCATTTTTTAAATTGGCTTGTGTAATTGTCCTTCGTAAATGCTGCCTTCTGATTGATTTTGAGGCTTGTTAGTCCCTCCTTATTATGGCCATGTCATTTGTACCCTCCCATGGCTACTGGCCCCTTTACTTCGAGTGTTGTACTGTACGTGTTATTTAGACTGTGAGCACTACTTTGTCTGTGCCTTCTTGCCCCCTTCTCCCCCCTCCCCCCAACCCGCACCTTCATTGTCCGTGCTTCCTCCCCTTCCCGTTGTCTGTGATGCAATGCAATAGGTCTCGCGTAACTGAGTCCTATTGCATTGCAAATGCTTGTTTAGTTTAGGCAGGTGACTTCCACCCCTCATCTGTCACCAGTGGCGCTCGCCTTCCCTGCCGACGGCGATCCACCTTCCTTGCCTGTCATTTGTGAACACAAAGAGGCTTCTAATCTCACCGCACAATTAGTCTAGCTGCCATGGCCTCCCCTGGCTGCCTCTGAGGCAACCGGCTTGGGGGTGACTGACAGGCTTCTCTACCCGGATCACTGGGACTGCTGCATGCAAATCCCCGGCATTACTGCTGGCCACATTCCTACCCTGGGGCGAGAAGGGAGCTCGAGCTAGGAGGAGCAGTCAGAGGCGGGACAGGCCTGGACGAGCAAGTTTACGGGCCAACTGGCCTAACAGGGCCATTGAGGGCAAGCTGGGCTCGAAGTACCCATGCCATGTGCATGTTAAAGTAAGGCGAGTATCATCAGCGCATGCCACTGGGTGGGTGGAGGTAACGGAGGCGCCCCATGTCTGCATCAGTACATGGTTTAAGTAGAGAAGTGCGACGTCCTTTTGTCTGACGGACAATCACAGGAACAAAGGGTACAGAGAGAACGGGGGCATCCATCTTTCATACTGACCTTCAATGCTACCTGGGTACACATCGGCTAACCCGCCAGCCTTCACCTCCACTCAGTGTTAGAGAGGTGGGGGTATTCTGCACCGTCTACTGTGCATGCACTATGGAGAACATCTGTCCATTAGGACATACAGAAAGATGCACTTCAGAGGGCCAGTGTCACTCTTGCTGTGGGTGGAATAGCAGTCTTCTTCTTTGGCAGCACCCGTTCTTCTCTCACCAATTCTCTGCTTCTTTCCGGCCCTTCTTCCTTCGCTCCACCATGTCTATTTCAGCACTGTCACAGTTCTGCACTCTGCCCGCCTTCATCTCACCGCTTTTCCCTCCTTGGGACCCCTGCCCTCTGTTCCTTTTCCCTTTTGTCTCTCTAATGCTCTAAGCTCTATATACCCTCTGCTAATCTCGCTAACCACTGCTGCTTCCCCTCCCGCCTGTTTCCCTTTGTTGTGGTATTGGCTCCTCTTTTTCTACATCTCTCAACCACACTCTTCCTCTTCACTCACTACTGCTCAGTTTCCTCTTTCTGCCACCCTCTGAGCCTTTTTACATTTCTGCCACCACTTGCTGCCCGCTCACACTGCCTCCCATTCTCTGCCCCACTTTTGGTCCTCTTCTCATCAGCGCTCATCTCTATCTGCTGCTCCCCACCCACCGCCTCTCCTTGACATTCTCTGGGTCAAGCTCAGCTCTCGCTTTGAAGTGGTCTTATGCAGTGAATGTTCCTATTCAGCAGAAGAGACCCACAGCTGGATGAAGGGAGCCAGATGTGTGTGGGTGGGTACCCAGCCCAAAAGCTGGAGAAGCTCATGTTCTCCTGGCCTGTTTATCAACACACCTTTTGGAAGGGATATATTTTACAAAAACATTAGAGGGAGTATGACCCTCGAGGAAATCAACAAGTGAGATCCGCAAGATACAACAGGGTTAGCAGAAAGAAAAAAAATTTCCTTTGTAAAAGACCCCTCACTCACCAACCTAGTTGGTGACATGCTTCATCCTAGGGGTCCCACCGAGTAACCGAATGTTACCAGGGTGTGCTTTAACACCTGATTACAGTGGAGCTGGTTGATCACAGTGAGGGTGCAAGTGAGTGTAAAGTGAGTTTAAAAGTATCTTTATTGTACTCCCTAAGGTTTAATGTGGAGCAATAATATACGATTGAAAGCAATGCAAGATACTCATAGGGGCTATAATGGCCCGTGGTATCTGTCAGAAAGTGCAGGTGGTGGTCTACATGTTTCAACCTATTGATGTTAATACTAGGTTTTCTTTAGGACCAGGATGGCAGACCCGGGCGGGATGCACACACTAAGGTGCACCACGTCCCTGGGTCAGCTGTGAACCACGCTGTTGTTTCACAGTATGGTCCATTCTCAGCGTTCTGTGAGAGTAACAGGCTGAAAAAGACAATCACACAACATTTATAATGTGCTGAATGAACATTGTGCCTCTGCCAAGTGTATCACGTCAATTTCTGCCAGTGTGGTAAGCGTAAATACACGTTACACTCATACATTGTTGTGTATACGTGACAGTATTTCTAACAAGGAGTGAAACACTCCTATAAGTGCATACATACTATATATCAAAGCAAGAGGCAGACTACCTGACAGAATGCGAAGGGAGCGTTCCCTATTTCTACACACTGTCAAAAATGCACAAGAATAAGAATCCCTCTTCAGGCAGACCCATCGTGTCTGGAATAGGTTCTCTCCTCGAACCCCTTTCACGCTTTTGAGATTATTTTCTCGAAACTCTGGTTCATAATACTGAGCCCTACTTACAAGACACCAAAAGCCTACTGAATCGCCTGAAGGATGTAACTGTCAATATAACAACGATCCTTGTGAGCTTCAACATTGAAAGTCTCTACACAAGTATTCCCCCCCCCCCACCCCCCCCTCCATATGACACCCTGGAGGTACTTCGAATAGCTTTGAATGAGAGTGAATGGACATACACAACGACTCAACACTTCATTCTTGAATGTGCCGCACTTACCCTGAAGAGGAACTACTTTGAATTTGAGGGAGATCTGTACCTCCAAATAGGGGGGACTTCAATGGGTAGTACCTTCGCCCCGAGTGTGGCAGGGCTCTATGTTTCTGATTTCAAGAAGAAACTCATTCTAGGTGATGCCAACCCTTTCTCTACAAACATTGTATTCTGGAAAAGATACATCGATGATTTCCTTGCTATTTTGCAAGGACCCATGGACCTTCTGATGGACTTTATAAAATGGATAAATTCATATGACAGGAATTTAAGATTCACACATGCGGTGGACTACAATACCATGGTGTTCCTGGACATTGTGATCACAAAGGAGAATGAAAAACTAGAGACACGCACATATCACACGCCTACTGCAAAGAACAACCTCCTCGGGTTCGAGAGTTTCCATCCAAGAGCATTGAGGGAGAATCTACCCTATGGTCAGTACCTGAGACTGAGACGCAATTGCAGCAAGCTTAGTGATTACATAACTCAAGCAACCGACCTCTCGGAAACTAACGGAAAGAGGCTATCTAAGGAAAATACTAGACAAATGCCAAAAACAGGCAAGGAATCAACAACGTGATGTCCTCCTGGAAGAAAAAAGCACAGCAACAAAGGACATCCCACGGTGTCAAACCAGGTACCCCGTTCTATAAACAAACACTAGGGTATCCTCCAGACAGGAGCCCAACATTGGGAAAAACCACTTTTCTCATTTAAGAAAGAGAGGAGCCTTAAGTATATACTGGTTACCACCCGTCCCCGAAAAACTGAACCAAATAAGACATCTATAGTCCTGAACGCATGGGGCCTACCCAGCATCACAGGCCACTATCCCTATGGCACTTGCAGTGTGTGCCACCTCACAGTGGCCTCAAACACTGAGCCTTGAACCTGGCAAGACATGGACCTTAAGGGCGCACACCAACTGCAACAGTACGAACGTGGTGTACCTTATAACTTGCCCCTGCGGACTCCAATACGTGGGGATGACCGGGAGAAAAATCAAACAAATAATCTGCGAATATCGCAGCGCAATAAGATGTAAAAAAGGAACAACAAAACTAACCGAACATTTCCTTCAGGTCAATCATACGACAAATGACATGCGATGGACTATCATTGTCAATACCAGTGAACACACCCAACAACGCCTCATTGAAAAAGAACAACGTTGGATTTACAGAATGTCCACGAACATGAATGGGCTAAACGACAATATTCTATAACGACACTTCATTAACTAGTATCCGCTTGGTAAGGCCTTTTTTTTTTTTTTAAAGGCCTTTCTTGGGTTATTGTGATTTATTTTCGTTAACTTATTATGGACCGATATGTGGATCTTTGATATTCTCACTCTTCATCCCTGAAAATGAATGATTCACATATGCGCCAACTATGGCATGCGTCTTTAAGTGTGCGACCAAGTAATGGCAAATCCCTCTCTTTCCCTTTCAGCCTCAGTGTTAAACTGAAAATGCACGTGCAGTCCAGCCCTTCATGCGGCATACTTTCAATATTTGGCTCTCACATTTTGCTATCCTGTAGGGGAAATACATTTATTTCTCCAGTCTAGTATCCTTGGCAACATAGGATCTTAGCAGCAGTATGCGCGATGGACTGAATATTTGGCAGTTGCATGTATGATCGGGTAGGAGAAATATAGAATTTTTTTATTTCCTGCTTTTAACTCCTGCTTCTATGTTGATATAGCAACGCGGCGTGACACACATGCGTAGTCCCGCCCCCAATCCTGACGTAGCTGCGCTGCGGCACGATGACGTCATTTTGCACGCGACCCTTCTCCAGCGCCAGTCACCTGCATTTAAACAGAAACGGAACCGACTGCAGGACCATCAGGATTCCGTGCAGGGCTCCGTAACAGGTAGAAAAGCTGGTGACCTGGTTTCACGCAGTAAATACTAACACCAATGCTGGTGGGCTCCGCTCAAACTAGGCTTCGAAATTCGATCTTTTTTAGGAGTATTTTGTCATGCTTTATGTCCACAGAATGCTTTGTTGAACCAGCAGCCCACCCCCACAGTCTCCATGAGGCACAATAATAACAAACTTAAGTAAGCCTTGATCTTTTTGTTTCCTTGTTTTCCCCATGTGAATTTGGTCTTGTTAGGTTTCTGCACTAATTATTCAGTTGAATGTGTTCAACACAGCTCACTCACTCGGACTGAGCAAGTATTCACCCACCGTCAAATGTCCACTGTGGGTTTATCATCATAGCTGACTTGCGGTTCTTGCACTAATGACGTGAATTAACCCTGAACTATGCCAGCATTAAAAAACACTCACGTTTTGCTGAGAACTTGTCACACAAGTAAGATTGCTCACTGTGGGTATATATGCACTTATAGGGGTGTTTCACTCCTTGTTAGAAATACTGTCACATATACACATAACAATGTATGAGAGTAAAGCGTATTTACGCTTACCACGCTGGCAGATATTCACTTGATACACTTGGCAGAGGCACAATGTTCATTCAGCACATTATGAATGTTGTGTGATTGTCTTTTTATATTTTCAGCCGGTTCCTTTTCACAGAAGGCTGAGAGGGGACCATACTCTGAGTAGACAGCGTGGTTCACAGCTGACCCAGGGACGTGGTGCACCTTAGTGTGTGCATACCGCCCGGGTCTGCCATCCTGGTCCTGAAGAAAACCTAGTATTGACATAAATAGGTTGAAACATGTAGACCACCACCTGACAGATACCACGGGCCAATATAGCCCTTATGAGTATCTCGCATTGCTTTTAATCGTATCTTATTGCTCCACATTAAACCTTAGGGAGTACAATAAAGATACTTTTAAACTCACTTTACACTCACTTGCACCCTCACTGTGATCAACCAGCTCCACTATATTCAGGTGTTGAAGCACACCCGGGTGACATTCGGTTACTCGGGTGAGACCCCTAGGATGAAGCATGTCACCAAGTAGGTTGGTGAGTGAGGGGTCTTTTACAAAGGACATTTTTTTTCTTTCTGCTAACCCTGTTGTATCTCGCGGATCTCACGTGTTGATTTCCTCGGGCTCATACTCCCTCTGTGTTTGTAATCTTCTACAAGGGGAACAGGGTATCCCTTACTGCCAACCCTTTCTCTCTTTTTTGTTAATGAAGGGATATATTTTATCCATGTTCCCATACATACACCTCCCTGATGCCCCCCACTCCAGAGAGCTTTCCAATAAACCTTGCCTCACCATGTGCTAACTAGGGCAGTGGCGCCTGAGTTGCTGATAATCTAAGGAGCCTTCTTCCCCTGTGCTTTGGAGGAAGTGATAATGCTTTTCTGACACTGCTCTAAAGTAGGGAATGGACGGTTTTTGTTCATCAGAGAGCAGGAGACGAGTCCAGGTCAATGTAAACACACTCCAGACGTCACTAAAAAGATGGGCGAGCATGGTGCAGTTTGGATACAGCAGAGTCTGGGTGGCGAAGGACAGACAAAAGGATAATTTTCTATTTCAGGTCGGATCTATCCACAAAGGCAGTGTCTGGCAGGCTTATAGGGCAAGCATGCATTGCCCAATGGGCTGGTCTGACAAGTCGGTGTGTGCGCTGTTTTTAGGTCGAGCCTGGGCAGCGCATGCGCTGCTCTGCCAGGCATGCTGTATTCCAGTATGACTCGAAGCCCCGCCCACTCCGCCTTTATTTGTCATCGTCCTTTGTAAATGCTGGCTTCTGACTCGTTAATAGGCTTGTTAGTCTCTCTTTAGTACCGCCTTGTCTTCATTTGTAACCTGTGAAAACAGAAGGTATGCAGTTCCTAACGTTAACGCAAGGTGTGACAGAATAACAAGTGGGTAACACAGTGGTGACAGGGAACTATGGTGAGAAGCAGGAGTAAAGGTTACTCCTTATTTGGAAAAGAAGACCCTCACACACCCAACAAGCGGGTGTCTTGCTTCATCACCGGGTCTTTGCTCCTTATCGGGCCGGCGAGTGCAATGCCCGATCAGGCACCTAATAGGGCCTTCCTAGCGGAGATCTTTTATTCCAACGCCGGTGAGTGATGTGTGTGTGGGGTTGAAAAAACAGTATTAAGACATAGGTGAGTGTAGGTGCAAATGGGATTAAAGTGAACCAATTAAAACAGGGGTAGGTGATCCACTAAATAATTTTAATACAGTGTGGTCACCATCCTGGTTAAAAAATATACAGTCTGCACATGTGACACCAATAGTTAAGTGAGTGTATGTGCTGACGTGATCAAGAGGTCAACATGTTTCTTGCCTTTGTATATAATAAATGGCAATTCATCAGGACCAGGGAATTAATGCGGCTACCTACACCTCTTTGGTGGTGCCCAATGTCTATAAGAGACTGAGTAGTAAGCACGCATACAGCACCCTAAAAAAGTGTGGTACCGTAGTTAAAAAGCACACCTGCAGAGAAGGAAAATAACAACAAAAAAGCATAAACAACAAATAAAGTTAAAACAACGTAAGCATTGCGACAGCAGTTACTTAGGACAAATGGTGGTGTCAAGCCAACCGTGGCATGCAAAGCTAATGAGCAATGTATGGAGGACTTGTAAAAGAACCAACCGCAAGCATACAGAGGAGGCACAATATCCAATAACTGATACCAGAACTCATCAAATTATGATAGATAAATCAACCAAAAAGAACTCACCCTCCTGGGTTGTGCTGCATACAAGGCTGGGGGGAGTACACACTAAATTATAGTGTCCTGGGATGAGGGAAACAAAGAGAATATAGAACACTCACAGGTTGTAGAGCAATTGCATCCAACATCATTGGGAGCAGTCCGTGAAGCGGAATTGCCAGTATCACTCCTGTCTTGCTACTCGCACCACACGCGGCAACTGACTCCATGGCGACCGCTTCGACACCATGAAGGGGAGCTATGGTAATGAGGCTTCCAAATTGCCGTGTGTTAAGCGGGGAGGAATAGTCAAATCACTAATTAAACAAGGATGTTACCAACATTGTGCGAGCTATAATGGACAAACACGCCAGTAATCGAGGGAACAAGAGGAAGTGGGTCTGATCATTGAATGTCTTGTGGACCAACAACACATTCGTGGGACCAGCGTGGTGCGCTAGTTGCAAATTGAATGTGCACGCAGAAACCATACACAAAAGGAGGAAAAACGGAAGCGTTGCCGTCAAGGACGACGCTCTCAGTGTCACTATATCAGTACTCACGGTTCCGTTACTCAACAAACGCCGTCCACCTAGTGACGCGCCAGCCGCTGTAGACTGGTGGTGTCTGAACGCGCCTTGCCTGTATAACACCCCCCACCGGCAAGCTCACGCGAGAGGCAGGTGGAGTCGGAAGGGGGCGTGCTGACGCCGAGTTAGCTGGAACGCTAACAGCCACGTTTTCCGGTTCTGACGCGTGTCGTCTATTATTGACGGTGGTTTGCCTTCGCGCTGTGTCATATTTCCATGACAACGAGCAGGACGCGCAGCCCCGTACGTTCTTTGGCTGTTAGCGTTCCAGCTAACTCGGCGTCAGCACGCCCCCTTCCGACTCCACCTGCCTCTCGCGTGAGCTTGCCGGTGGGGGGTGTTATACAGGCAAGGCGCGTTCAGACACCACCAGTCTACAGCGGCTGGCGCGTCACTAGGTGGACGGCGTTTGTTGAGTAACGGAACCGTGAGTACTGATATAGTGACACTGAGAGCGTCGTCCTTGACGGCAACGCTTCCGTTTTTCCTCCTTTTGTGTATGGTTTCTGCGTGCACATTCAATTTGCAACTAGCGCACCACGCTGGTCCCACGAATGTGTTGTTGGTCCACAAGACATTCAATGATCAGACCCACTTCCTCTTGTTCCCTCGATTACTGGCGTGTTTGTCCATTATAGCTCGCACAATGTTGGTAACATCCTTGTTTAATTAGTGATTTGACTATTCCTCCCCGCTTAACACACGGCAATTTGGAAGCCTCATTACCATAGCTCCCCTTCATGGTGTCGAAGCGGTCGCCATGGAGTCAGTTGCCGCGTGTGGTGCGAGTAGCAAGACAGGAGTGATACTGGCAATTCCGCTTCACGGACTGCTCCCAATGATGTTGGATGCAATTGCTCTACAACCTGTGAGTGTTCTATATTCTCTTTGTTTCCCTCATCCCAGGACACTATAATTTAGTGTGTACTCCCCCCAGCCTTGTATGCAGCACAACCCAGGAGGGTGAGTTCTTTTTGGTTGATTTATCTATCATAATTTGATGAGTTCTGGTATCAGTTATTGGATATTGTGCCTCCTCTGTATGCTTGCGGTTGGTTCTTTTACAAGTCCTCCATACATTGCTCATTAGCTTTGCATGCCACGGTTGGCTTGACACCACCATTTGTCCTAAGTAACTGCTGTTGCAATGCTTACGTTGTTTTAACTTTATTTGTTGTTTATGCTTTTTTGTTGTTATTTTCCTTCTCTGCAGGTGTGCTTTTTAACTACGGTACCACACTTTTTTAGGGTGCTGTATGCGTGCTTACTACTCAGTCTCTTATAGACATTGGGCACCACCAAAGAGGTGTAGGTAGCCGCATTAATTCCCTGGTCCTGATGAATTGCCATTTATTATATACAAAGGCAAGAAACATGTTGACCTCTTGATCACGTCAGCACATACACTCACTTAACTATTGGTGTCACATGTGCAGACTGTATATTTTTTAACCAGGATGGTGACCACACTGTATTAAAATTATTTAGTGGATCACCTACCCTTGTTTTAATTGGTTCACTTTAATCCCATTTGCACCTACACTCACCTATGTCTTAATACTGTTTTTTCAACCCCACACACACATCACTCACCGGCGTTGGAATAAAAGATCTCCGCTAGGAAGGCCCTATTAGGTGCCTGATCGGGCATTGCACTCGCCGGCCCGATAAGGAGCAAAGACCCGGTGATGAAGCAAGACACCCGCTTGTTGGGTGTGTGAGGGTCTTCTTTTCCAAATAAGGAGTAACCTTTACTCCTGCTTCTCACCATAGTTCCCTGTCACCACTGTGTTACCCACTTGTTATTCTGTCACACCTTGCGTTAACGTTAGGAACTGCATACCTTCTGTTTTCACTATTGCTTGGGCATGTATGCTGGACCTTGATAACAATAAAATTTATTGTTATTTTTTCAAGCCCTCTCCTCCCTCGATTTGTTTAATATTGATTGTGCGAGTGATCCCCGCGGGTTCATTTGTAACCTCCCATGAGGACGGGCCCTTTTACTTCTGTTGTTACAACGTATGTCTTATTTAGTCTGTAAGCACTGTTTTCTTTAATGAGTTTGTTTGGATGCAGGCATGACATGCTTTCCTGCAACTTTCAGCGCGCCATGCGTGCTTTCACTTTCCAAGCAGCCCAGGACAATGGCGGCTGCTTCTCTGAAATGAAATAGGTCTTGCATCTACAAGAGTTTGAGCTATTGGCATTGTAAATGACTATGCCTTTTATCTATGTGTCAATTATCAAAAACGATATATAAAATGCATTGTCGTTTACAATGCCACTAGCTTAAACTCTCTCGAATGCGCGACCTATTGCATTGCAAATGCTTGTTTTTCAATGACTTGCAGTGCTGTGACTAACTTATTTCTAGTTTTTGGTGAGTCTGCACCACTTACTCATTTTGCTTTTTTTGTGGCTAAAGTTTTAATCAATTTGCAGTAAATATATTTTCAGTTCTATTGCATTAAAGTAAATAGAAGAAAAGAAGAATCTCTTGAGTGGCTGACATTTGCTTACATGGGGGCAGGAGTTAATTCAGGAAGGTGTCATGCAGTTAGGCAGCAGTTTGTGGTAACTTCTAGAGGAGCAGCAGTGTGAAATTGCTGTCACCCGATGCCCAGGGCACGTTGTTTGGTGTTGGGGCAAAAAGATTGCATGTTTACTTTTATAATGGCCCCTAAGCAAAAACACTTTTGCTACTGGTTCACTGTACCAATCTCTGAAAGGATTGTCTGCCACTAAAGTAAGATTTCAATTTACGCGGTTCAAGCTTGAATATGATTCATTAATGCAAAACCTTTACTATGAAGGCAATCACTGTAAGGAAATGCAGTGAGTTGTGGGCTCAACCTGTATTACTGACAGCTGTTCTAGTTAAAAAACATCTACACTTGTTTGCAAAATATAACAATTTGTGACTACTTCTAATGGTCAGAGAATTCTCCTTTATTATACGCTAAAGCCAAAATGCAAGATTGTTTTTAAAATAAAGTATACTCTTCCATTATGACCTAATAAAATAAATGGTATTTTAAAATACTGGAGCAATATTAGGTGAAAAAGAGCCATGGTGAAACTTGCAATGCATTTCCACACATGTGGTCACTATGAAAATTACGTTGGATGGACCATCATCGGAAAAAAAACCTTCATCAACAGCTATACTATCAAACACCTTCATTAGGACTACAGAATTAGGTTATGTTCCGTTTATTCCTTTAAACTCTGGACAGTGCACAAAAGTACGACCCCTTGATGCTTATATTTCCCATCATGCTCCGCTTTACCAATTACGACAATTATGGACGGTTGTTTTAAATACACAGTGCTTTTCCACCATTACGTTTGCACAGCTGGGATCAGACTACCGGTCAGAGGCATCTTGGACAGCAGGTACAAGAGGGTGAGTAAATAAACAATACCTATACTATGGGATAGTTTTATTTTAAAATTTCCTTTACAGTTTCTCTACACTCTAAATTATCCTGCATAAAGCACCATCATTAACAGACTCTCCTCAACTTAAATGTTTACCACACAATGTTGTTTACAAAACCCCAAGTATAAGGTCTTGACAGAGCCCACGGAGTTTTAATAGATTCTTGACCCTCACATCCATTTGCACACATAATAAACAAGTTACATGAGGCCTATGACCGCATAAGTGTATTGATTTAGCACTAAACCAATTTACTTGATTGTTAGAGCATTTCTTTCATCCTCCTCTTTTATAAGATTTGGGGTCCACCGACTCCCTTTAGGATTATACTGTTTGTAGCCAGACCATACATTTTTTATTTGAACTGGGGTACATGGGCCCTCCTTTATAGCTAAACACCCCCCAAATCATGAGCATATTGAAATCCCCATATGTACAAACATTATTTGCTATGGGTTATTAAACGGTCATCTATCTATGTTTATAATCTTTCTCCACCGATCCTATCTCCTCTGATTCCACAAGTGAAGGCCATAACTTAACAATGAGCAGGGCAATGTATTTTAGAGATTAATATTTTTTGTTAATAGAGAAACTCACATTAAATTCATTAAGTGTCATTACGTGTTTTTATCGCGTGAGCGTGCAGAGTCTGCCATTCACTTCACAAGTGCCATTTGATTCAATCAGTTGTCAGTGAAAAGAAATTAACATGTTATGTCTCCCACATCAGTTCTATGGATAATGTAGCAGGTCAATAGACACCTAGGTCAAGTATAAGGCCTTTTTTTAAATTTTCTTTATTTTATTCATTACCGATGTGGACTTTAAATACAGAGACTATTTCCCGAAGGAATACCATAGCACCAATTCAAGGACCGTGTTAGAGACTTAAACATGTCGCCCATTGCCCTAGGGTAGAATTAATCCTACTCATTCCACCCCCCAATCGGTTTTACCCATATGTAATGATTAATATTTTGGTCCACCGAGAGGTTTTTTTGTTTGCTTTTTTTTACCGTTTGCCTTGGTATGTTTGCCTGAAGAGAGAAACTGTTTCCTTTTCTTTTTCCTAACCCTTTTGCCCCAACACGCCTACACTCACACCAACCATCATTGGTCTTCTTGATTTTCCAACTAAAGAGCTCCCCTGGTTCCCAGGGTTGTAGCCCACCTGGATAGCTTTGGTATCAATTTGAGAAGTCCTATGATGAAGCAAGCCACTTTTGAGTGGTTGAGGGCTTTTGTTCTTTTAAAAGAAATATTTCAAGCGGAGACATACCTTTTTTTCTACTTTCAATTATTTCATTACTTGGATACCCTAGTTTAGATTTATGATTTAGGAGGATGAGTCCTGGCAATCGAATTTCTTTCTCTACCCTTTAATTTGAGTGTATTAGAGCATCAGTTCAGTTGCGGGTTATTACTGAACGTTTGGGCAACTAAATATATTGTGCTCATCTCTCAAAGACCCACCACTGTGAGGTTCTTTTCCCTAATGCTTTGATGTTCTCTGTTTTTGATACACACCGCTACCGTATGTTATTTCCTTCCCACTCTGTACATCACAACAAAACAGACAGGACTGACCTTTGATAGCAAGGATGTCCACGACATTCTAAGCACCTGAATCTAGTAGAACAAACATTAATGACTAGGGAAAACCTAATCATTTAAAACTGTATCAGGCAAGAGTGGCCCTTCATGGGTGATCATGATGGAATATTTATGCAGCAATGCACCCTAAAGCCCCTTAATTGCAAATGAGCCTCTTATCTTTACAGAGGACAAAGCCTTTGGAAAAAATTGGTCCTTACTGTCTTGGTAATGCACATGTGATTGGTTGATCCCTATTATTAATGCAGCAGAACGGATCTCTGACAAGCAATTAATAGAGATCCAGACAGTGTCCTCATTCAAGAAAAAAATTGGAAGAAATCAACAAGACCATTTTAGAAAATAAAAAATACCTTAGGCCAAAATCAATAAGTTAAAAAAAGACGCAAATCTATTTTCTCATGGGAATGTTTATCAATATGAGATAGCTACTACAAAGTTAACACAGCACCATTGGTTTCTAAGGGGCTCAAGTAACACCACTATGTCAGTATGACTGGTCCTGCAGCACTAAAGAAAAATAATGGCGATGAATTTGAACAGTCATACCCCAGGAGACAGATGAATCAAGGATGCATGCAACATCAACAGCCACCCAGGTTTGGACACCCTGTAGCTTTCTGGCCACAGATGCTGTTGCAGTATCAATTTTGTCAGGGTCCACATCACCCTTTTCCTAGAAACCAGACTCCTTTTTTTAGGAAGAGGCTGATCAAGGGGATGAACAAGGAAAAAAGGGCCCACAACACCTGCACTGAAATCCTCCTCATATTCCCTTATGCATATACGGACAGATCCAGGAAACCAGCCCCACAAGCTTGGCTACAAGTTGTTGAGATAATCATCAGCATGAGTGACAAACTAGTAACAAAAGAACACTTTCCTGTACTTAACAAACAACTAGGTTTTGTTCCCACCAGTGATGCAAACAAATTAGATATTCACCCCAAATTGCCGTGCTTTTTTTTCCTGCAAAGGCTCAACGTTTTCTTAAACTCAATGCCTGACAGCAGAGCTCCTGAAATAACAAGCATTGGCATAGCCAATAGGTCTCGCCTTTAGTACCTTATAAGTGCTGAGCTATGCAGGATATTATCCTGGGTGCGGTGCTGCCAGGGTTTAAAGTTATAGTCTACAAAACAGTGCTGTGGGGTAGAGGAAAACTCCTTTAAAGTAATAAAAATTAGCAAGTAGCAAATTGTTCTTTAACTAGAGCACACACAAACACGATCATTCTATTTGAGTATATATTTTTACTTTTGAATATTTTTTTGGTCAAAAACAGACTGTCATACAATAAGTACAGACAATGCGAACAGTTAATGACTGATGTGACATGTGGTGAAAAAGTGAGGAAACTGTCAGCCAAAACAAAAACACACGAATGACAGAACATAACAAAATAATATACATATACCTCTGCTGGGAGACTTGTAACTAGCCAGGGATTGAAGTGCAAATAAGTACTCCGATGAACACATGCATTCGACACATGTACGCACACATAACATACACACATGGACATGCACTTGTTAGAGCAAACCACAGATGGCTATTCACACATGTAGGTAGATACAGACATGCTTGCACAGGTACACACCCACAGGCAGAAAGAACACATACAGATATGCACATCAAGCATACCCCACACAGCTCCTCTCATATACACAGATATCCATAGATATGCACCTTTCCACTCATACTGTACATGCACGCACACAAGTCGAATTTTCAAGCTCAGATCCTCCTATCTCCTGCTAAAATGATGTCAAAATTTTAAAAATGGGAGAGGCTGAATCTATTTTTGAGATGGCCACCAGCAGAGGCAGAATGGGAAATCTGAAAATTGCGCAACCAGCTCTAGGTCTCTTAATGGTTGTAAGGAAGGGGCAGCTCTGAAACAATGGGTCAGCTCACTTCTGCCACTGGCTTACTTCACTCTGAGTAACAGCTTTCTGCTCTTTTTCAAACAGCACCGATGCAAAGTAGTTTCCTTTCAGTGTCTATGACTACGATAGCAATGTGTGCCTTTTGAGACGAAAATATATTTTTGCTTTTAGTAAAGTGTGCTGCGTTTTTAAACAACACTCTCTAGATGATCACTCAGCCCCTTCCTCCTCCTGTCATCAAGAGCCAGGTGGAAACATCAAGAGGGCTGATCTGCGCACGGCAGGGTTAATATAAACATGAAAGTTATGTTTGCGTGAACCTCTAAACTCAACTCAACTCAATTCCTACAAGTGTGAGGAGAGTCTCTGAATTTAATGGTGGCTCACAGGTGGCAGAGCTACGGCCCGAAAACACTGAAAAGGAGCTGCGCCTGGTTAAAATGAACGTTCTGTTGGAACTGTACATATTGTATGGGCATGACCAGTTAGGGCACACCGCACAGTTGGTGCCATGCGATGGATCGGAGTCTATTACCACTGTGCTGTGCAAGCTGTCCATGTTGCACCCATGACACCCCATGGATCACAATGATTGTCAGTCCTTCGGGTCTTCGTTAAAGAAACTCTGCGCACTGCAGGTGAATGCCCGTATACCAGTCGTGCTACAGCTGAGTGGACCAAGCAAAGCTCGAGATGAATGTATGGTTCTGACTTAAACCTTGCCCCAGGCGATCAGCTGATCCCAAAAAGAGCTTAGCTCATCATCCTTGGCATGCCCTTTCCCTTCATGAAACTGATTTAAAACGGGAACGGTGAAGTCTTTTCGAACTGTGCAGTTGAGGAGCTTGCGTTTAAGCAGGGTATTTACTAACTTAATGTTACCAGCGTGTCTGCCTGCTGCTGAGTGAGCCCAGTTTATGAGCCTATCACTGCTACGTGCCCCATACCTTGAGAATTGCGGGTCAGTCATGGCCATTCAATAACCTTTCTAACATTTTTTTTAAACAATGTAAGTAAAAAAATAACATGTTTACATCACGTTTTGGCAGAGATTCGATTAAGGCAGGCCTCCTTTGAATCAGGCCCCGGCGCATGCAGTGTACTTTATACAGACTTCCGCCACCAATGCCCCCCCCCCCCCCCTGCCGATAGCATTAGCCATACCTTACACACAAGAAACCTATTTGGTGAAAAGCTTGTCCTGGTACATCACAGCAACAGAATCAGAGCTACTTATAGGGTGCGCTAGCCTTGCACCAGTCCTGTGTGAGATACCGCAACAAAAGAAAAATGTATTCAGATCAGACGCGCCCCGCTCGAGTCCGCTAGCTTCATCGGAGAAAGGAAAACGTAAGAGAAACGAAAAACGGAAATGAAGGCTGGCATCCCTCGCGTTTAAGAAACAAGTAACCTGAAGCTGGAATGCAGCCAGCCCACCATCTGGCACACTGCACGCCAAGCGCGGCCGTAATCTATTCAATAACAATGAAAGCTTCGCAAAATGGCAGAAGTGTCCACGGCAAGCTGTATACGCGAAGCAGCATTTTCGTTGCTATGACAACAAAATGGCGTTGGACTGTCCACAGTCCCTACGGACACGCGCATGCTGTTTGCTTTGGACAAATGGCAAGAGCAGCCATCTTTGGCCATGCAGACACGTGCGCCTTTGGGAGAATTGATTGCAAAAGGCACTTGCATGGCGAGTGCAGCGCATGCGCTGCTATTGCCAGGCGAGACCTAAAAATAGGTCTAATAAAAAGATCAAACTTTGTTCCACCATCACATACGATTCCTCCTGAGATACATCCCTTTTAGCAAGCTTTGATTAAGGATTTGTCCAAATCAATGCAATACAATAGGCATATGTTTCATACTCTCTCCTTTCACGGAAAGAACATTCTGAAACCGTTGGCTATTGATTCAGGTATAGTAATAAAGCTAGTGTGTAAAGGTGGAGCAAGAGTTATTCAGAGAACTGAAGTTAGAGATCTGAATGTCTAAGACTTCTTAACAGAAAACAGAACAACAAACGACTCCAGATTTCAACCCAAAATTGACTGCTCGAATAAAACTGCTTGCGGAGGAAGGACTCCGCCAAAATTAGATAACCAGACTTGAGGTGAACTTTCTTCAAAAAAGAGCTCAGTCAGGTACTATGTTTATACACTCCCCAAATACACAAGCACAGAACACCACCTCCTAGTAGAACTATTGTCTCAGGATTGGGTCTGTTTTGGAACCATTGTCACAATTTGTGGGCCTATTTTTGAGATCTTTTGTGAAACCAATGCCTTCCTTCCTACAGGGCACAAAAGATGTATTTCTTGAAAGATCGGACCTTCGATCCAGAAAAATATATCCTAATGGGATTAGACATCAAAGTGTTTTATACAAGCATCCCCCAGCTTGAGATACTGAATACAGTACATCACTTCTTTAAAGAGTCACTTCTGGATTAAACTACCCCTGTTGAATTAATCATACATTGTGCCTCACTTTGAATGACCTGAAGTTTCTTCCAGTTTGAATACCAACTCTTCTTACAGGTTACAGGAACTTCGATGGGGAGTATCTTCACTCCCAGCATGGCTGACCTCTACATGCACCATTTTGAGAAGACATTCATATAGCCAGAATTCAACGCATACCATTCTTCTATCATAATCTGGAAAAGGTATATAGATGACATCACATGCTAAAGTAATGAAGAAAGTGCCACATAATTTATTACTTAGATCAGAACATGTTACCCTCACTTGAGACTAACCATACAATCGATAGACATCTAGCAGTCTTGGATTTGTTGATTTAGTGTTGACCATGGGGAGTTAATATCAGAAGTATACAGATTGCAACATACAAAAATTATTTTTTTACACTTCAGTAGTTGTCATCCTCACTTATAATATGAGTACCTCACAGTAGGACAAATCTTATTCTTAGAAAAAAACTGTTCTGATTTACGTACAATTCCCACATAGCCATCCTTACAAAAAAAATGGTATCACGAGTATCCTTCCAGAATCAGCTGCCATGCAAAAAAAACGGGCAAAACAGAACACCAATGAGGTCTGGACCAGCACATATAATGGCATGTTAAATAAGATCAACGAACTGATCAATCAAAATTGGCATATCTTGAATACAGGCAACATGTTCTTGAGAAACCACTATTTGCCTTTAAATGCAACCGTAGTTTGTGACAAGTTAATCCAAGCAAGACAAATCAACAAACTTAAAAAAGATGCATGAGCTCAGACTTCACTACTAGTGCTCTCTAAGATCACAGGACATCACCCTGCCGGAAATTGTGGTGTTTGTCAGCCCACCCAGAAACAAAGCACATTCAATCTAGGTCTATGTGCCCTTTGGACACTAATTGCAACAGCTCTGGTGTGATGTACCTTATTGTATGCCCATGTGGCCTATGAATCGTAGGAATGACCACCTGCACAGTAAAAACAAAGATTAAAGAACACCAGAGTAATATTAGGTGCAAAAGACCCACAAGAAAAACTTACCACACACTTCCTCACGTGGTCACCATGAAAATGACATCCGATGTACCCTAAACAAAAACCCTTGGATCAACAGAGAGCCTGTATTAAATAAACGTTTCCTAAAAGAACAACAGTGGATTTTCAAACTCCGTATCCACCTAAATGACCTCAAAGACGAGATACCATAGATCTCATAAAACTGAGCTCATTTATGGTCCAGCCTTAATACCGGCCGCTTGATGGGTTGAGGTGGGCTACCTTTTTTTTCCAACGTTTGTCAACATCATCTTCTGCGTTTTTGAATAGGCTATCTAATTATTAGACTTTGACTTATCCTATCCTTTGTTGGACCTTCATTGTACCGCCTGCTTTCCAAGGATATTGTGCAAAAGTACAGGATAGGGATATTCAAAATGAATCCTACAGGCCTCCATTACTTTGTATATCTCGCACATTTAATGTATGCACCATGCAGGTTACAAACATGCACAGCAGTCACTTGATGTCAGTGCTCGGAATTTGTTAACCACACACAAGTGGAACTTGACATGAATGGGCCAGTAGGCCTCCACTTCACTGATCTGGTTAAAGGGTCTGGCAACAATTAGGAGCACACAAAACAAAGTACGCTGCCTTGAGCTCTCTGTTTGCAAACCCCATAACAGAGACAGTAGTGAACTGTTTGTGAACGAGTGAGGGCTTGGTGCACCCTTCCAGGTCACAAGACAATTCCAGGACCTTACCCATACCGCACATGCTAGATTAGCATGACACCAGTGTCTAAAATAAAAAAGCAGGATACCAGATACTTGCAGTCAGGCCCATGGATCACGAGAACACACATGTGCACCATGTATGGAAATTTGTCATACCAACAACAGTGCTACAGCTAATAACCAAAGAGGGATGTCAAGTGTTTGAGATATTATATAGTCTTTTTAATTGTAGCGTCCACTTGAGTATATAAAAGTTTCTAGTTAACAATTCTGTGGGGGAAAAAAATAATCTATTTAAATTAACATTGACAAGTAACTGGGCTTTAAATTGTGTCACCATATTTAAATGTGTAAGGAAAGGTGTTGGGCAACTTACTTATTTACTGTGCTTGTAGTCTTTTAGTGTGGCCCAAAACTGCACGTCTGTAAGTGATGGGCTTGATTGGTACCTTTGCACAGTGGTATTTTTAAACTTAATAATTTCCTTTTCATGTGTATGATATTTGCTGTAAAGTATCACATATATGGAAAAAATTGATAAAACTATTCCCTCATTTTCTGTTCTTTGCCTGTGATTGACTAATGTGGGGCATAATACCTTGATGTGTTGAGGTTTTAAAGCTGTGAAACCTCAGTGCGACACCTTAGCTAAATGAAATAAACAGAAGTAGATTAAAATATTCTTGTTTAATTACAGATCAGAGGTTCGATGTAACGAGGCGCCTCTTCCACAAGAGAATATACGTGATTATGCTAGACTTCCAACTAGACAGGTGTCCTTGCCTAGCCTGACAAGAGAGGTGTCGGTAGAAGACCCGCCTGTGGCAAGCAATAATGAAGCTCTCCTGAAGATCAACGCTCTGGAAAATGAACTCGCCACGCTACGGGCACAGATAGCGAAAATCGTTACCTTTCAAGAACGACAGAATTCAACTTCAGGTGTGTATGTTCAGGGGCGTAGCTTCAGGCGGGTGTATGGGGTAGAACCACCTCCCACCCCCCAAAATAACCGCTCTGCCTGTTACGAGAGAGCATAGTCTGTTCGGCTGTTGGTAATCAGGTCTTTATTTTTATTAAGATTACTGGGACCAGGAGGAATTGCTGAGAGCACAGACAGGGCCCTGAGCTCAAAGCACACATCTGAATAAAATTGGCACAACCGCGCCAGAGCAGTGGGCCTCTCTCTGCCTGTCACTCACTCCACTGTGATGCTGGGCTGACCCCTCAGTAAACGAACGCTCATTACTTAGCCCCTTTGTCAGGATGTGGCATTTATTAGCAAAGAAGCAGGATTAATGATACCTTGACTGATGTTCATGAAAAGAAACATGATTGTGTATGAGTTGATGAACTGATTTTCACCATGAATTCCCCCAAAATATTATATTGTTAATCTTAATAAACTTGCATCTTTTCGTGCTTTTGGTGTCTTGAATAATTAAAGGTTGTAACATTTTATAAGTATGTTTAAGGACTGGTGCAGAGGCATCACTGGGCAGTTGCGCAAGTAGTAAAAATTCTCAACAAGTGAAAAGATGGATAATATATTTCTCAGCATGAATCTATATAGTAAGAAATTTATTTTTGAGATCATCAGAAATCCAACATGAAGATAGTTTTAGAATAAAGACTTTATGGTAAGTCTGAAAATCTGGAAAGATTGCTCTACCATCAGACTCGTAATCTTGAAATTGATATGCGTGGATGTGTCCAATTACATAAAAATGTAATTAATTCACTGAGCTCATCACTGGACGGAAGGAGACGGGGCATGGACATGTATATGTCAGGAGAGATAACGAAATACATAGCACGGGGCTGTCCCAAAAAGTTCAGGAAAATATGGAAGCAGTGGATAAAGCATTATGGTCTCCTGCTCACTGACTCAGTGATACCCACGGCGGGGGGGGCGGGCCCTCAAGCTACCATCTATGAAAGTCCATTTGCTGTTTGCATGTATACCACTGCTGTTGAATGATAGTGTTGATGTAACACTGAAGGAAATAATTTTCTCTGGAAACCCATACTGTTTCTGTACTATTAAGAAAAATAAAAAAATTAGGAAAATGCCAATAAAACATTCCCCCCCCCCCCCCAAAATTGTTGGAATAAAAAATATCTTTAAATAAAAGATAATCTGGGTATTAATGAAATGGTGTATAAAATTAAGGGAAGAAACATTATTTTGATAAAGTCCAGCCGAACCCACCAGGACTGAAATACAATATTCCATCTGCTAATAAGTATTTCAGGTTTCTTCAGCAATTCCTCCATTTTTAATTTGATACCATCTTTTATTAGAAACAATACAATACCCAGTTCTGTGGTTTTCTTCTAACAGGATTCAAAGCAAAAGCAGTTCAAATAAGTGTTTAAGATAAAAATGATTCACTGGCAAAATCAGTTTTTTCAATATTTAAGCTGTAGTCGTACAGTGCAGAAACATCAGTGACTCGTGAAGTAAGGTCTGAATAGTGTTCCGGGTTAGTAATGTATAAAAGAATGTCATCTGCATATGTAGACAATTTTCGATGTAGATCTTTAAACACAAAGCCGGTAACGTCTGTGTTCTGACAAAGCCAAGAGAGGATGAGTTCTAGAGCCAGAATGAACAACAGAGGGAACAAGGGACAGCTTTGTCTGACCCCTCTTTACAATTAAAAAGGAGAAGAAAAAACATTTATAAATTGAGGCTTTTGGGTGTAGAATAGTGTATAGCGATAAGGTTAATAATTTTAGGGCCCAAACTAAGGCATAGACTTAAACACAAAATCCAATTAACCCTGTCAAAAGCATTTTTGTTGTCCAGAGTAATAACTGCAAATGTAGTCTAATTTCTGGTACTAACTGAGCATATGAAGAGTTTGCATGTTATCCAATATAAACCAACCTTTTACAAATCCAGATTGTTCTCATCCCAGTAATTTAGAAAAAAGGATTCCACACGGAGAGCAAATATCTTTCATTTCATAGCCAAAATTTACCAAAGAAATTGGTCTATAACCTGTACAAAGACAAGGATCTTTATTACCTTTTTGGTATGATGGAAATTAGAGCATCCTGAAATGAGCCTTGAGAAGAGGTTCAGTCAGAGTTCCAATCATTTAGGATTTAATATTTGAGAGACGTGTTAAGAAAAATTCTAATGAAAACCAATCTGGAACTGGTGCTTTTATTCTCGATAAAGATAAATTCAAAAGCAATTTCATTAGTCTCCAAAGGTGATGAATCAATATCAGCAGGAAAGGATTTCTTTTTTGATAAGAAATAGTCTTTTAGTTCATGTTAAGTTAGGAAATGTTTGTGAGTATAAAGCGGTTCATAAACCTCAAACTGATTGAACAATATCAGCATCTTTGTGCTTGCTTATTATAAACTGATTCCGTTTTTGTCCTTTCCTTTTTAAATTTTAAATTTCGCTAACAATTTCCCAGATTTCTTTTGTCCCCCATAGTACTTGATATGTGAATGTAATATAAAAATAAAATGCAAATTATGTGGAACATTTATTAAAATTACATTTTGCCCGAATCAAATTAATCAGAAAGTCTTTAGAATTAGATATATAATATAATTGCTCAAGAGTTTTAAAGTTTTGGGTAATTTAATTTAATTGTCTGGCCGATGATCTCTTTTTGTTAAACACAATTAATAGCACAGCCTCTAGGCAACATCTTGAAAGTATTCCATATCGTTTTAACCCATTAACCCTTTGTATCATTTTAGGTGAAACATTCTTTAACAAATATCGGTAAAAAAGTGCCCAAATGTAAAATCTTTCTGAAGAGCATTATTAAACCTCCATCTGTTTCTGTGCATTGAAATTGAAAAGATATCTAGAGTAGTAATGACTGATGCATGGTTGGAAATTAAAATATCACAAATACCTGTGCTAATATTTGGTGTGGTAAGTTATGACTCAAAACTATATAATTAATTTGGGACTGAGAATTATGTAGGAGAGTAAAATGTATATTCTCTATTGCTGGGTTTACAAAGTTGCCATGCATCTACAAGAAAAATATTGAGAAACAGCAGATTTAAATTTCTTTTGCATTTTGTTTGGAATATATTTCACATAAGACTTCCTGTCAACTTGGTTATAGTGGCCTCCCGTCCCAGTAATTAGGTAATTAATAGTACAATTCATCAATTTGTGAGAGAAGTCAACCCAAAATGTATTTGCATGGGCCCATAAACTTTAAATGTGGTAAGAGGAATTTTATTAATTCAGATATTTACACAACCCCATCTTCATTATCATTTCTTCGTGAAATAAGTTATATCAAATTTCTTACTACATAGAATTACAACAGTATTTTTGTTGACAACAGGTGGAAAAAAAACGTTACGAACCCAGGTTTGCTTACGTTTTAACGTTTCGCTTTCAGAAGGGTGTGTTTCTTGAAACTAGGCAAAATGCATATTGCGCTTGGCTAAATATGAGAGGACATGCTGCCTTTTAATAGGATATTTAAGACCTTTCAAATTCCAAGAATTTACATTTAAATGGATTGGGGAAAATACATGTAGAGATAATTAAACAACTTCATGCAGAAAAAGGATCTTACAATGAGAAGAATTGATAAGAATCACATAGCGATACTGTTGAGGAGAAAAAGGAGAACGATAAGGGACAACATTTCACCAGTGTGGTACCCTGAAAAAAAAAACAGACTAAGGAAAGTGAGAAAGGGAGCGAAAGGTATAGAGAGAAAATGCATAAGGCATACCTACATTTAACACAAAAAAGTGGTGCTGGTGGAGCCACGTAGAGAAAATGGCACAGCGTCTTTCTGAGAGGACCAAGGGTGCCAAAACACAAGGAGAGAAGGTGAACCACATGAGGGACCAGGCTACATGCATACCCAAAGGACAAGCTGGAACGTATAAGACATTAATTAGAAAAACTAAATAATAAAGGCATATTCATCCACAACAACTTTATACATACTAAAAACATATATAAGAAAGAGTCCTAAGAAGAAGTATATCTTGAGGTTTCCATGGCTACTCCTGGGCATTCATCCAGTGATCTGTGAAGACTATTTGGGTCATCATAGACTTCAGAAATCTTTTAGTTGTATATGTCACTCAAAAGCTTCATAGATAAATTAAACTAAATCTTACTTTAAGAAAACTAAAGTTAAGATGTAGATCTAAAAAACACTTATGATGATCTGCAGTATCTTTTGCAAAATCTTGTGTGAAGAACCTCAAGACCTGGCTGTTCGAGCAGTAGCAGCACCCCCCCCCCCCCCCACCCCCCAACCACCCCAGCCCCCCACCCCCACCGCCTTGAAACCCTCGTGGGTGAGTAGTGCACTCTATAAATGTACTGATTGATTGATTGAAGAATTTGTAGCCAGACCACAAAATCTATCTTTTAACTTTTGCTGCCATTATTACTTTTAATAAATCCGTACATTCCAAAAAGTGGATTATAACACCTCTTGGGTTTGGAGATGATGAAGCAATTGATCAACACACTATTCTGTGAGCTCTGTGGATGTTTAATCTAGTTGTGTCTGGCAAATCAAGGACCTTGGGTATAAAGGACTGAAAGAAAGAAATAGGGTCACTCCGTTCTAAATTCTCTGATATGCTATGAATCCTCACGCTGTCAATTATCAAGACCCTCTGCGTGTTTTTGACAGTGGAAACATTCTTTTGAAGTGAGGCAATTTTAGCAGATGAGTGTTGGGGATCAATAATCCGCTGTTCAACATCTGTTAACCTTTTATCCAGGAATGACAATTTGCCATCTAAACTTTGCAGGTTTTTTTGTATCTTCCACAAACAACCTTAGAACTCTTATTTGCTCCTATGGTAAGTCCACAGACACAGATGCCAAAGCTTTAGTAGGAGATAAAGGGGCTAATTCACAAAGAGGCTCCACAGTCGTGGCAGAGGCTCTGCAGTTCTGGTGGAATCTCCACAGTGAGAAAATGCAGTGCGGATATTCTGCCACGAGTGTGGAGACTCTTTGTAAATCGTGTCCAGAGTGTTTTTCTTTGGTTACTCATTAGCTGCTGAGTTAGCATTCACAGATATTATACAGTAAGTATTTAATGGCAGTTAAGATAATGTTGCAGGAGAAACTGCCTGACGTTTCCTCTACATTAACAAGCACTGGAGAACAAAAGTCGGAATGTTAATTTGTGGGACACAAAGTGAGTTTTCTTCACTCGCAGCTTTCTCAATCATCCCATATATTGAACATAATGGTACAAAGCGTAGAAAAAATATAGGCAGGCTAAGAACCAAGGGAGCTGTTATATGATTGTAGATTATAAGTCGCTGGTCACAAAAATGAGCAAACTATTAGGAACCTGCTACATCATTTTGTTTTATTTTGAAAAATATGAGGTAAGCGAAAACAGAAGACTCAGGAATCACACCATTGACAGAACTGCAGCAGGAACAAGCAAGTAAAACATTTAAAAGCACCAACGGGAATGTACTGTAGAAAGAGACGCTGTGAACCGCTGTGTGAAGAGAAGTAACTTACAGGAGCTCAAAAGTGTTGACATGCAAGCCCAAGCACCAGTAATCCCTTCATGAGCAGCATTGTGGGAAATCCAAAATGGCTGACGCAGCTGAAGAATCTCATCAGAGCATGCCTCTTAAGGGAAATACAGAAGTGGAAGTTTCTGTTCAACGAAAAACAGATAATTGTACTTGTCAAAAAATTCCTCTGCAGCCGCATTTGTTTGTAACAGGACACCCCGGTTTTTGCAGAGCGCTAAACTGATGCGGCCATCTTGATACGGAGCCAGGCCATGCCGCTACTTGAAAAGGGATTCTCAAAGTTTACATCCCACTAGATGTTTACTGGAATGCATTCTGTGCTTCTTCTATTATAAAAATATGCTGTTTTGTAAATGCATCTTTCTTCCGGTTACTTTTTTGCTTTGTTTATTGTTATAAAAATGTGAAAATCCCCCCAAAACACATTTAAATAAATATACTTTAGTCATAAACACTGGTCCTCTTTAAAGTAATCCATACTTTCCGTGTGACATCAAATATGCAAATCATTGATTCAGCATATGTTTAAATTTGGTTTGATCATGGATCAACTTATGTGTTGTCTCTTTAGGTGAACAGAACTCTGCTTGCATTTCAACATTGCCTGCTGGTGCACCTGCCCCTCCGCCGCCGCCGCCTCCACCCCCTCCTCCACTTCCCTCTGGGTTTCAGCGAAGTGTATCAGCCATTGACCTCATTAGAGAGCGGAGAGGGAAAAAGATTGGAGTGGATGAGACCTTGCTAGATGGTGGCCCAAAGAAGCCTGAAGTTCCAAGCATGATGGAAGTGTTAAAAAACATGAGCAGTGTAAAACTGCGGTCTGTAAAACAGTAAGCATAAGTTTTAACTTTTTACATGCTTTCTTTAGGTTACACTGACCTTTTCTTTACAAATAGTAGTGCGGATTTATAATCTTCATTTGCCAAAAGTGATTGTTTAAAAACTTTAAATCTCTATTATATTCTTCATGCTATCATTTTGAATCTTCACCCAAAGCAGTGTAGAAAAAAAAATGGCAATTTGTGGTGCTGGTCCATTACTTGACTCTTGATACGTTAGAGATTTTACACTACATCCTCAGTTCGGTTTTGCAGTGGTTATTTTTTTGTTTGGTTTTTTTATACACCGTTGTTTGTGGAAGGGGTTCACATGAAGCTTGGCCACCTGAACCCTATACATTAGTTTAATTTACAAGCGCTTATTAAATATCTTTATAGTTGTATCATACATACATATAACATGGAAAGTTGGCTAAATAAACTCCTTTGAATTTCTCCCATTATTTTTATACCCTTATGCTCCCAAAAATGCAGTTGATTAGACATTCCATGATGGTCTGAAACTAGAGCCTTCAACATGGCAAAGCAGCTTTGGGGAACTTGAAGCACCTTTAGAGTAGTAAATCGGTCCATCTAGTGTTCATTTTTTCAATTTAGATACTTAAAATAGAGTTGCTCACCTTGTATATCACAGTTAAGATCTTACAAAGAGGAATTACTATCTGGCAGTGACGGGTAGAAGGTTCGGAAGACTTACTTCCTTTACATGAAAAGTCTGGCTGTTGCTTTTTGCTAGAATGTATTACTATTGTGTTCACTTTCTGGACCAATTCAGAACATAATGGGAGAAATAGATCCTGTGCTGCTGATCTGAACCTTCTCAAATATGACATGTCTCTTAAACTGTTTACATGCATAGCACATTCCTGTCCATGGGTTCTTGTCCATTTGTGTGATTTTTCAATTTGATGGTCGTATTTCTGATGCACTTGAAGTTCCATATTCAACTCTCAATCCTTTTTCACTTCCAGGAACTGGTAGTCTTCTGGTACATAGAAAAGACACTGCATACATTTCTCTGAAATTGGAGGATCTCTTCAAAATAATTTGGGGACCTTTTGTGGTAAATGGTGACTTTTACACAGGAGTACAGTAACATTGGCCCGTAGGTGGTACAAAATAAATTCTGGTTAACATTGGTGATTCAAAAGTAACATAGGAAATGTAGTAAAATTTGCCTCTTAACCACAATGTCACTAGTTTTAACTTGGGTGTAGTGGTATCCTTGGGTGAGATAATGCTCCCCACAGTCACAACTGGTCTTTTATTTCTTCAGTCTGTATATCGCAGGTTCGAGAACACTAGGCTTGAGATTACCTGCCAGAAAACCTGGCATATAAAATGTAGATTTGGCAAGGTTGCAAACAAAAGCAAAGCCTGGCCCCCACTCGATACCATCAACATCATGTGGGAAGCATGAAAAGATTCCTTTTGCCAGGCCACAACCTTCCCTGTTCCTGACACCCTCACAACCTTGTGGCACGCAAAGGCCCCTCGCTCTCATGTACCTGTACACTGGAAATTCACCTGTGAAAATGAACATGGTAATGAAAAATTTCCTAGCTATCGTAACGGAAAGTTTCAATTCTATTAAGGACTCGGAGGCGAGGATTATGCCTTCTTTCTTCACTCTTTATTACAACAGCAGCCATGTAAAACTTCAACAAAACTACTTTTCCCATGATACATCGGGAAACAAATGTAGTTTAAACAACCAATGAGAACACCAATGTCCACCAATCAGCATAGAGCCTTTTCTATATAGTCCCTTCTCTCTGTGTCCTTGTCCTCTTTCGAAGCCAAAAGATCCTCTTCAAGAATCCGGTTTGTTAGAATTGACACCTACAACAAGAAGGACATTTGTCAACACCAAAGGTTTGATACTGATACACAACCTGTGGAAAGATATATACTTTTGAGACAATTAAAGACCTTACTTCAAGAATATTGATCATCGGATAATTAATAAATAACTTGATCATTGTTCATCAGGTAATGTAAAAGTTACTTACTTCAGTACGGGGAGGGCGAATTTCACCGGAAACTCCCTAGGGTGGGATAATCCTGGCCTCCGAGTCCTTAATAGAATTGAAACTTTCCTTTACGATAGCTAGGAAATTTTTCATTTTATGTCCGGACTGAAGGCGAGGATTATGCTATTTTAAAGCTTATCAACCACCAATTGTGCCATGTTAAGCACCGGTTTGAAGTAAAACCTCTTAAAGGTGGAGTCTGATGACCAATCTGCCGCATTTAGGATATCCTCCAAACAGGCGTCCAAGCCAAAAGCCTTAGAGGCCATTGCGCCTCTGGTAATGAGCTCCAAAAATTCTGAGATCAATTCCGGCTTCCTGAATCACCCATCTAACCCACCGAGCAACGGTGGGAGAAGAGACTACTTTAAAGGGTTTCCGGAGAGCAATGAGTAGTTGCCGTTCTCCAGGGGGATGGAATTCCTCCGTCATCTCCTCATAGGCCTTGAGGCATCATACCACTCATAGTTTAGGGACTTCTGCAAACTCTGGAAAGGAACCGGTTTGGTTTGCATGAGAGAAGAAGGTTAAGAACCTGATTAACATCCCAAAGAAAGGAATAACGAGGTTCTGGGGGTAGAGATAATCTGATACCCCGAAGCAATCTACAGATGAGCGAATGTTCACCCACCGCAGCATTATTAACTGGGACATGTCCGGCTGAAATGGCCGATCCGAAAGTATTGATAGACCTATAGGCCAATCTTCTCTGAGCCAAATGAGCCAAGAAATTAAGAACATGGACTACATCTGAGTCCAAGGGATTGAGATTCCTTCGCAGACACCCACTTGGACCATCTTCCCCAAGCGGATTTGTACCTCTTGACCGTACTGCCTGCCCATGCTCTGGCCATAAGGCTTTCAGCTATCTGCGAAAGGCCTGGGATTTCCCAGCGTGTCCGGAAATCCACCACGCCATGAGCCAAACTGAATTCTCTTGAAGAAGAGGATGAGGAACCTGATCCGGACTCCTGAGGAGAGTTGGAAATTGGGGGAGTAGGATTGGAGAATCCCAAGAAAGTTCCAGAAGAACTGGAAACCAGACTTGAGACCTCCAAAGCGGGGTCACCAAGACCACGTCTGCTTCCTGCCTCCTGACCTGCCCTGTCACTCTTGTGATCATCACAAATGGGGGAAACACATACCCCGTCTCCAGACTCCAGTCTTGGAGGAACGCATCCGTGGCCAAAGCCAGAGGTTCTGGCCTCCAACTGAAGAAGCGAGGCAGCTGATGATCTAGCCGAGAGGCAAACAGATCTATTGAAAAAGGATTGCAAACACCTCTGAGTCCAGCTTCCAAAGGCTGGCATCCCTGAGATTGCGAGACTGAAAGTCCGCTTCCTGATTGTCGCAGCCCAGTAGATATTCGGCCGTGACCGAGACCTGATGCTCCAGGCAATAATGCCAAAAGGCCACTGTTAGATCTGAAAGAGCCTTTGAGCGAGTGCCCCCAAGATGATTTATGTAGCGGACCGCCGATACGTTGTCCATCTTCAGAAGGACACACGACGGACTAGAATCTTTGGTCCAACAACGCACCGCAAAAGAACCCGCTAAGGGCTCCAGACAATTTATATGTAAGCATTGTTCTTCTGTTGACCATAAACCTCCCGTGGACACTGCATCGCATCTTGCCCCCCAGCTTGTCCTGCTGGCATCGGACTCTATAACTAAATCTGGAGTTTAACCGAAAATCGCGCAGCCGTTCCAGGCCTCCATGTGACATAGCCCCTAATTGAGCTCTTCTCGGGGCTCTGTAGAAAGAGACACCTTGTGGGAATACGGAAAACCCCTGCGGAGATGTGAAGCCTTCAGACGTTGAAGGGCCCTGTAGGGCAAGGGCCCCGGGAAGATAGCCTGGATCGATGAAGAGAGCAGGCCTACCACACGAGCAATTTGTCTGAGAGTCACCTGAAGTTTCGACAGTCTGCCTAAATTCGAGACAAATTTTCGCCATTTTCCTGGATGGAAGACTTAAGGTGGCGGAGGTACAGTCTATTATGAATCCCAAAAAAGTTACTGACTGAGATGGTGTCAATAGAGACTTTCTCTCGTTTATGAAAAAACCAAGGCTGTTTAAGAGATTCACTGCCATGGGAAGGTGCGAAAGTAGTCCCTGGGAACAAGAATCCATGAGAAGATCGTCTAAATAAACCATTAGCCGTACTCCTCGAGTCCTGAGGTGTTCCACCACCGGTTTGAGAACCTTGGTAAAGCACCACAGGACGGATGAATGACCGAACTGAAGGGATGCAAACTCGTAAGTCTGGTCCTTCCAGATGAACCGGAGGAATTTTCTGTGAGGAGGAAAAACCACCAGATAGGCATCCTTGAGATCCAAACGTACCATCCTATCTAGAGGCCTCAGGACATCTCTGAGAAGGTGAATCCCTTCCATTTTGAAATGGTGATAAACCACCCATTGGTTGAACTCTCTCAAATTTATCACCGGACGTTGGCCACCATCGACCTTCTCGGCGAGAAAAATATTGCTGATGAAACCCGAAGGGTGAGGGTTGGTCGGCAGAATGGCGCCTTGGGCGAGCAAAGAAGCTACCTCTTGATCTACTAGAATGGTATCCTGAAATGTAAACTGTAGGAGACGAGGTAGCCCTCTTTGTATTGGGTTCCCCAAAACCTCTAAATGAAAGCCCTGGACTGTTTGAAGGACCCATGCATTCCCTGTGATGGAAGTCCAGGCTGGGCAAACACTCGCCAGATGCCCCCCTAACTTTAACTGGGAAGAAGAGTACACTCACCAGAGTTTGAGGTAGAATTCGCTCCTCTGTATCCTCTACCCTTGCCACGGTGTCCTCGTGTAGGGTAGAAATTCCCGAACCTTGTCTGGTCATGGTATTGACGGGAGCCTTGACCTTTCTGCTGGTACTGGTTGCCACCTCGGCTGGACGAGCGACCCCTGCCTCGACTGTCCCCGTGGAAAACTCACGGAAACACTTTCTAAATGGTTGACTGCGCTTTATCCAAAGATGTGAAAGTGTTCACAAACTTGCCTAGTTCCCTCACAAACGGTTCTCCAAAGAGACCCCCTTGGGCAACAGCACCTGCCTCAGAATCCGCCATGTCCCCCAACTTCGGGTCCACTTTTATGAGAAGAGATTGACGTCTCTCTGTTAAAAGGGCACAGTTTGCGTTACCCAAAAATATTATAGCTCGTTGAGCCCACCCAGACAGAGTTTCAGGGGAAATTAAAGCACCAGAAATCTTGGCCTCCTTGCCCATGTCAAGAATTTTGGCTAGGAATCCCAAAGCATCCAGGAGTTTATCCTGGCATGCGCGCCAAGAACGATCGATCTCCTTTTTGGGATCGTATGAACTTCTCCAAAAAAGTAGCCATGTGTGGATCAATCTCCGGGGTTATGGCTACTTTGCCCTCCAAAGAGGGTCGGGGACATTCCGCACGTAAGCAGTTCTGAGCCTCCTTTTCCAGCGGGGTTCATACATGACTTGCCATATAGCGACCTTCGCCTCCGGAGCCCACTCAGAGAATCCAGGTTGTATATCTGCTGGGTCCAGCATGTCTGAGATATCATTGTCGGAGGGAGGAGGTTGGAAAGGGTCATCAAGACCAGATGGACCAGGAATATTAACCCCCATCGCCTGGACACTTAGGAGTTGATGGGAGAGTGATCAGGACAACATTATCAGTCCCAGGTGGTAAAGGGGGCTGAGATGCCATAAAAGCTTGGCGTAGCCTATCAAAAGCGCCAACATCCACCACTGCTTCGCGAATACGTTTTGCAGGAGGGCCCACTGGATCCACTGAAACAGGTGTAGGAGGGGGAGGACCTGATGCAGGTGGTTGAGTCAGTTTGTTAAAAGCCTGGGCAATCTGGCGTGATAATCTCTCCTCTATAGGAGTCATAACCTCTTCAACTGCACGATATATGGAGGCATCCCCCGCGTCATAAAAATCATCATCCCATGGGAGATCAGCCATTGGCTCTGCAACTCCTTGGGAGTCCTCTTCATACTCCATGATAGGTAAAAGACAGGCAATGGAGACAAATTATTTAACAGGGAGGACCCCACAGATTAATAAGTCTGGGTGGCAGACTGATAGCCCTTGAGAAAGTGGCCTTGGTTATGGGGGACTGGGTGTCAGTCCAGTGCTGAAGCGTAGAACGCAAGTTTTCAATGGATCACAGCACTGGGACACACCTGGTGCCAAAACCTTTATATGCAGCTGGTAATATAAGCCGGGGGGGCGAGTGTCCCAAAACGTGTGTTTCTCAGGCGAACACAAGACCTCACAAGAGGCGTTCAGCGAAGGACACCGTACCGATTTTGGTAGGTAACAGCACAGGTCGAGTGAAATAACAGGCCGGCTTCTCACTACGGACCCAGAGGGGCGTCTCCCTTCACCGACGTACCACACAATGGGAAGCGCGCAATCGTTGAAATTCCTCTGAGAGGAATTCAAAGAACGCGTTGCTCCCGCCGTGCCTCTCACGCCCTCTAGGGGCGGGAGGTCACTGCTCTCCAGGCAACAGGGACACGAGCAAAGCGAACCGCTCTCGCGTCCGGGGAAGCTCACCACAAGCTTTCAAACCCCTAAATACTATGGAATAAACAACACGCGCAATGCGCGTTACAAGTGAAAAAACAACAGTTATAAAACCAGTAACGCCATGCCACAAACGCGGTAAACAATCACAGAAGCATTGCGCCACAAAGCGAGAGCGCATAAGTACAAACCGTGAACAAAACTAATAGCACAAAACCCAGCAGCGAAGATAGAGGACAAGGACACAGAGAGAAGGGACTATATGGAACCGGCTCTATGCTGATTGGTGGACATTGGTGTTCTTATTGGTTGTTTAAACTACATTTGGTTCCTGATGTATCATGGGAAAAGTAGTTTTGTTGAAATTTTACATGGCTGTTGTTGTAATAAAGAGTGAAGAAAGAAGGCATAATCCTCGCCTCCAGTCCTGACATAGAATTCCCTTATTCCGTATTCTAGACACAGAATCTCAAACTTGCATGGTGCAGGCATGCAATTACTGCTTGATATCTTCGATTCCAAAGCCGTCTGCAGCAAACCGCTCACATTTGAAGCCCCTGGGCCATTCACCGCAAACCATTTGAGAAATATTATGAAAAGTAGTCCATTTTTTTTTTACCCGATCAGTGTGGTAACATTGGTCATAACTGGATATGATTTAAAGACCACATTCCCTTTGGAGGTTTTTTCATTTGAGGACAATAACTGTAAATGCCAGAATAAGACCCCTTAACATACTGAAGTAGGTGATTCTCTCCCATAAATGCTAACAGTCAGACATGTATACTCACATGGAACAAAGGCTTGCTGACAAATCACATTGCCCAGCACATTGAGAGCCCCCAGTGGTTTAGACCCCAGCATATGGAAACCCTGCTGCCTACACCTTAAGTGAACATGCCTGCAGCAGAAACATGTGTACTTACACAATCCTCTGCTGGTGCCACTTTTCACAGCTGATTACAACAAAGCCAATAGGTCTCGCCTTTAGGACCTTATAAGTGTTTAGCCATGTAGCAGTTGATGTTGTTGCACCAAGACTATTGTACTGCATAACTAAATACTTATGAGGTTCCAAAGGCGAGACGTATTGGCTATGCCAATGCTTGTTTTATTGGATGTATTTTACTTCATCTTGCATTGCGTAAGAGTGCTAGCTAATTCCAGGGTGTTGTTTTTGTGTATTTTTTCAGTGTAGCAGATTACTCTTCTATAGTGCATACTTTGAACGGAGTTCTCCATGTGCTCATAATGGGCAACAATTGATAAGTCTGGATTGGAGGCTGACTGCAGTGCTTGTTTTGATGGTGCTTGTCAGTGGGTTAAACAGGTGTTCAGAATGCCTGGTCATCCAATCCCTGGTCCCTCTGCAGGGCACATAGACAATGGTCACATATTTTAGTTGCAATCGTGATTCAGTCCAAATATGTGTGATGGAGGTATACAGTTGTTAAAATATTGCACATGGTGAAAGTAAAAGAAATTGCAGTGTTTCCAGGTGAGTGGGTGCGTTGTGTTTGGGGTGGTGAAGTGAAGAAGATGTGAGGAAGTGCCTTTAGTAAAGAGTGAAAAGAGGGTGGTGAAGAGGAAATAGATGGGGAGTAAGATATGCAGATGAAGGATAAGGTCCCAATCCTGTTTGTGATTATTCCAATACACCAGATACGCTTCCGCTCTCAGACCTATTATATATGAGAACAGAAGTGAACGTTGGCAACTCTATTGTTTTTTGTAAACTCCTACAAGACTCAGCACTGTACATGCTGTGCGCACTTCTCTAAAGTGGAAAAGACACAGGCTTTATTTTTCCAGTGCAGGCGGGGGAGGGGTTAAAAGGTTCACTGATTTCGTAAGGCACCACCTATCTTAAACTATCAGGAGCGCATAACAGCAGCAGCAGCCTGGGGGGGGGGCGTGTGCTTTCTGGGTGTGAATTAAAACACCGCCTCAATATGCCAAACCAGCCCTGTGTAGCGCTGCACTGATGAGGACATTTCTGGTATATGGAGTGTCCTTAAATGTCTGTTTCATAACCACCACGAGTCACCGCATTTTACCTCAGCTGCTTGTCCTATCAGCTACCTCCCAGCGAATACAAGAGTTAAAGGCCGGTAAAACGATCTGAGCATAGGCCATTCATTGTGGCCCAATAAAGTGTTCCACTCTCCAGAAACCCTCGTTCAGAAGCCGAAAGACATTGCTTTATCTCTATCAAACTACAACGTGGCATGCACCAGGTCAAATTCCAATGCCCGTACTTCACTGCGCATAATCAATCGATGATTAAAAGTGCCACTACATCACTGAGATTGATTATTATAAGGACTGTATACAGGTGAATACGGTGATAACCTAATAGAATATGGAACAATGCATATTTTTGAGCTGCCTACCGGTGTGACGCTGAAAGCTAGCAACCAAAACTGTGCGTGTTTTAAAGTGTGCAAAGAAAGTTGCTTCACCCTAAGAATCGAACCATCTAGATTTGGACACCGTTTATGGGGCTAAATGAAAACCATATGTAAAGATGGCAAAAAGCAGTCTTTGTTACACTAACAAAACTGCTCCTTAAGACATTAGTCTAAAATAGTCACCCCAGTTTCCTTACTCTCAAAAAACAATAGTATTCTTTCTATAGCGCTTGTATTTTTCCGCTTTTCTTTGGAAAAGCTGCAAACTCCATATTCTCCCGGAAGCCTAGCAGTCATAGGTGATCCATTAGAATACCGATGAGAAGCAACGTAGTAGACGTACACATCAGTACAATAAAGCATGCATCACGTAGTGTTGTGTGACAGTGAAACTTTCCATTCAAGGTTAAAAGCTTGCCTATGGGATGACCGAAGCGGGCAACCCTCCTAGAGCCAGATTAGCAGTGACCGCTAGAGTTATCTCTGTACAAACCTGGGTCATGTAATTTACCCAGTACCTCATTAGCGTAAATTGTTTAAGAAATCAAAACTCACAGATAAAATATAATGAAAACCGCTGCTGCGTCACGAGAGTGGTGTGCGAGCGCTCGTGTGAAATCTAACACAAAACAGATGACACACTGCGCGCTGCTGCTCGTAACCATAATCTGTAGGCCTTTTCACACGCACAAGCGTGTGAAAAGTCCAGAGCGATTCCAAGAGGTCGTTTTTCTAAAGCAGCGCATGCGCTGCTCTAGGCACGACCTAAAAATTCAGGAGGAAGAAATATGAGTTGCACAGACCAATAAAACTGGTGCTTACAGAGTTACACAAAATAAAAACACAAATTACAGTGTAAAACAAAAAACAATGGCAGAGGAAAAAATATAATAAAGAGAAGTCTGTCAAGTTACAGGAACAGAGTACAATATATGTTTCCTCTTAGTTTGCCAAAGGAAGGCGTTGACGGCGTTTGAACCTTGTTAATTCGTTAGGTAATCATCAGTACGTAAACCAAGCGTTGAGAGCAACCATCGAAATCAATCTGTAATTGAAGACAATTGGATTCATCACATCCCAGCATAAAACTATTAGAAGGGAAAGGAGGAATCATTACAAATGTTAAACAACTTGCTGCAAAGAGCGCATGCCACTGTTGTGGTAGGGTCAATTACCTAATGGTTAGATCAGCTCCTTACACAGTCTCTCCAACTATTCGGTAGAGGTGCAGGTGGCACATTATCTAAAGTAGCACTGCTCTCTGTAAAAAGTGAAAACAGACTGCGTGTGTGCACACACGCACAGTCCTGTTGAGGTATTGCTTGTACCATAGTGCTTCCATGTAGTACACTTCCACCAAAACACAAAAAATTGTCATAAAGACAGCAATGGCGCTGCAGTTAAGACCACGCTATGAATTTACTAGCTAATAAAAACTAGATGGTCGTGGTTACCCATTATGCCTAATTAGAAGATCTTTAAAGAGGGCATGGTATAACCATTGCAAATTCCAATTGACTCCACAACCCCAAAAACCTAAGGCGAGGGTAGTATGCATGACTACTTTTTGCACACAGAGCCATGCTTAGGCCAAAATATTAAAAAGACATTAGTCCCTGATTCAGTCGATCGGCCTTTCTGATTACCTGCTCCTGTTTTCCTTCAAGAGGGTTGTAAAATACAGGAACATTTGTTACATGCCTGTTTACCTAAAATCCACTCTCCGATTAGGCTTCTGTTTGGGGCCTTGTAGCAGTGCTAATTTACACGCTGCCCTGCCCAAGCCTCTACCAAATCGTTCAGAGAGGTGCAAGTAAGGACCTCATCTAACCACCAGGTAATTGACCCTGCCACAACGGTTACATTCACTCTTTGCAGCAACTTGTTTTCAATTTGTACTGATTTCTCCACTCTCTTCTAATAGTTTTATGCTGGGAGGTGAATAATGCCCAGAGGAGATTCCTATAAAATTGTCATTAGGACCTCAATGCGTCAAGTAGAACTTCACTCATGCACTACTAGGTGAGTGTTCTCAATTTACAGACGTTCTTGATCCACTAGCTTATTTGTTTGGTCTTGCACACTTGAATTCTTGTGTTGCAGGGACCATGGAATGCATGTTTGACCCAGTGGTTTTCCCTTGATTTACTCCAGTGCCTACAAGTATGCCTATTTAACATATTTTTAACACTGAGGCTGCACAATTCAGCATTGCTATCCACTCTTTTGGGTAAATCTGAGCACTGCTTGTGGACTTTTAAAACTTGGAAAATCAACTTGATTACATTTAGCCTTACTATACAAGTGACTTTTATAAATACTGGTGATGATACCTATCCCTGCACAACTACCATGAGATGCATGAAACTTTAACTCTTGGTATTGTGCTATGCTCAATTATATTGGCTGAATTGTTTGTCTTGGTACCCCTACAATTCTGGTTGTCTCTTCTAACAGATTGATTTCAATGGTCGCTCTCAACATTTGGTTTATGTCCTGATGATGACCTAATGAATTAAAAAGGTTGGAATGCCGTTGACGCCTTCCTTTGGCAAACCTTATTTTCTCTTCTGATAAGAACCATACTTTCCTTTTGACGCATTTTTGCGGTAGATGTTTTTTAGAACATTACTTTTTTTCTAATGGTCTGCAATAGTCTGTGCTTATAATAAGAGGTGAATGTTGTTCCTTTAAAACAACTGCAGGTAATAAATGCACATTTGTAAAATGACCCTTATGCGAGTAGTAGCACTGTTCTGTAGTAGGGGATCTCTGTGTATAGTCATAATCTATGAATAATCCCCGCCCATGTGCGGGGACCCCGGAGCAATCAAAAATATCTCTTAAGCTGTCCCGCATTTGCAAACCTGCAAAGACACTTAAGAGACAGACAAAATAATACAGCCTAATCACCACAAGGCTGCACTGGCCAGCACTTCCTCTGAAGTGAACACAAAAGCCAAAATAAAGTTGAAATGTCATTTTTATTCACATTTGACATGTTCCTTTATTATCACACACTCCCTTCACCAAAATCCCTTTAAACAATAGAGAGGAAGGGGTGGACAGACAAGCCCTATAGGCTGTCATTATGTGTCTGCTAAAGGGATACCGTGCCTTTAAGAAACTCTCCAGAGACCCCCGGTATCCCAGGATGCACAGCCAACACAAGTTACTTTCAGTTCTTTTTTCCGGCTCCTGCTAGCAGGACCCTGGAGCTTGAGCTCTACCCTTTTGGGTGGTTTAATTGATTAAAATCGGATTTTTTGGATTAAAAGTGGTTTCATTCGACGTCTAAAGCCTTTGTCTACTACTGCCTGCAATCTGGAGCAGTTTTGGCCCACTCTCAGCATGGCTTTATTCGATAAATGCCCTGAGTGTGGGAGGAAGAAGGCTAAGACGGACCCACATGAGGTGTGTATCCTCTGCTTGTCGCCCTCACATGTCCCAGCTGCCTGTGACATCTGCAGCACCTTTTCGAAAAGGACCCTGAGGGACAGGGAGAAGACTCGCCTTCAGGGACAGGAGAAGCAGAGGACCGGTGAGACTTCAGGGCATGGAGGGTCCCATTCCCCCTCCTCCGCCCATGCTTCAGCCCCTGGAGGGACCTCCGGGCAGAAAAAGGAGCAGAAGCGACACCTACCGGCTGGTAGGTCGCGTTCGACGTCGAAGGCGACGACGACGGCGAGAGAGAAGGCACCGGTATGTTCGCCGTCGATCCAGGGCTCTGGGTCGCGGCAGCCTCGGCGTTCGACGTCGAGGGAGGGGCCGGCGAGGACCGGGTCGCCGTCGCAGGTGTCACGGTCGACGTCAACAACACATCGACGTCGTACCGAGCCCCATGGACTGCACTCGCCGCCGTCTACCCACGGCTCGACGCTGACGGAGTCGACGCCGAGATCCCGGTGCCCGCCGTCGAGGCGGAGGCGGTCGACGCCGAGACGCAGGTCGACGTCGAGACACCAACGATCGACGTCGAGACATCAACGATCGACGTCGAGATACCAACGATCGACGTCGAGACACCAACGATCGACGTCGAGACACCAACGATCGACGTCGAGACATCAACGATCGACGTCGAGGTACCAACGATCGACGTCGAGGTACCAACGATCGACGTCGAGATACCAACGATCGACGTCAAGATCGCAGCGGTCGACGCCGAGGCACCGGCGGTCGACGTCGAGACGCCAGAAGTCGACGTCGAGGAGACAGTCGACGTCGAGGCAGACACCCCGACGACGGCGATCAAGGCGGGGCTCGACGCCGAGGAGGCATGGGTCGACGTCGAGGAGACTTGGTTCGACGTCGAGAGGACGATCGACTGCGGGGCGGCACTCGTCGTCGAGGGCGAAGAGACGCCGTTCGAGGTCGACGTACAGTTCGACGTCCCAGACATCGGGGAATACGTCCTCGGTGATTACGATCTCCAGTCGGGAATCGGGGAGGCGCGGACGTTCGCCTTCGGTGGCTTCCCCGCGGGACAGGCCCGCCAAGAAGAGGAGTGGCCGCGAGCCCGGACAATGATGATGGGGGCTCTCCGGCTGGAAGTGATGGGGCTTCAGACCATCTGACCCCGCTGCGTACCCAGCGGCCGCCTTTGCCTCCAGTGCCCGACCTTCCACCGGCGCCTCCACCGGTGCCTGCACTGCCTCCTCCTCCTCATCCTCCTCCTCTTCCTCCTCCTCCTCTTCCTCCTCCGCCACCTCCTCCGCTGCCTCTGCCCGTGCCTCAGCTGCCTGCCTCACCACCGCAGCCACCGCCCCCTCCCCCGAGGGTCCCTCACCGGCAGAGATCTCGCTCTCGCCCTCGCAGGCGATCACGGAGTAGGCGCAGATCCTCCACTCGCTCTGGACATGGTCGACGGAGGTATCGGTCCCGTTCCAGAGGGTCGAGGGGCACGCACTCTTCGGGGGCTGGCAAGTATTCGCCCTCGCTGTCAGAGACGCCTCCTACCCGCGTCTCTCCAGTGGATGACATTGCCACGTTCCAGGAGGTGTTGCTGAGAGGGGCTGCGAAGTTGGGGATATCAGTGACTACCCCTATTCCCACTACTTCTGTGATTTTTGAGACTTTGCATAAAGTACATCTGTCGTGCCCCCTCCTCCCGCTGGTCCCAGGACTGGAGGAACCTGCGATGGAGGTGTTCTTAACGCCGGCCGTGGTGAAGCCGGCGCCCTCGAGACTGTCAAAGAAGTACAGGGCCCCTGACTCAGATCCGGCGTTCCTCAGAGTGGACCCCCCACCGGATTCTGTTATCGTGGCGGCGGCTCGTAAGCAACACTCTACGACGCCTTCCTCCACGGCTCCCCCGGATAAGGAGAGTCGCAAAATGGACTCCTTGGGGAGGAGGATGTGCTCCACGTCGGCTACTACAATGAAGGCCGCTAGCGCCTCCGCTCTGTTGGGGCGCTATGACAGGTCTCTTTGGGACTCCCTGCAACAGTTCGCGGCCTCCCTGCCCAGAGACAAGAGGGAGGATTTTCAAGAGGTGCTGAACGAGGGCATGATGGTCTCTAATCAGATCATCAGTGCGGCGGGGGACGTGTCGTTGCTGGCGGCCCATGGGTACTGCCACGGCATACATATGAGGAGGCATTCCTGGCTGCGGCTGACTCCGCTCAAGCCGGAAGCGCAGCAGAAGATCGCCAATCTACCATTCTCTGGCACGACGTTATTCGGGTCGCATGCGGATGACGAGATGGCCCGCATGAAGGCTGAGGCGGAGACACTGAAGGCGGTGGGGCTGGAGCGGCCTAAGGAGCAGAGGAGGTCCTTCCGTTCCTCGGGCAGGCGCTACACCAAGCAGAGGGGCCAAGGGCGTCAGTCGGGCCCCCAGCAACAGCCCCAGCAACAGCAGCAGTACCAGAGGCAGCCCTTTCAGAAGCGCCAGAGGGGCAGAGGCCAGCATCAGTCCTCAGCGGGGAACAAAGGCCCGTCCGGGTCGAAGCCCTGAAAAGTTACTTCCCCCTCATCCGTTACCCGCACCGGTGGGGGGAAGTATTCAACACTACCTGGCAGAGTGGAGGACAATAACACAGGACAAGTGGGTGCTGAATATTGTTTGCAATGGCTACTGTCTTCGTTTCACCAGTTCGCCTCCACAGATTCCACCAGTGCGCTCCCTTTACATGGTGCGGGAGCTCCAGCGGGAGGCGGACGTTCTATTAAAAAAGAAGGCGATAGAAGCTGTTCCTTTGAGGCAAAAAGGAAAAGGTCTCTACTCACGGTTCTTTCTCGTAAGAAAAAAAGACAAGAACGAGTTCAGGCCTATTCTGGATCTGCGTCAAGCAAACAGGTGGATCCGCCGAGAAAAGTTCCGTATGTTGTCCCTGCATCAGATTTACCCTCAGTTGCATCGAGGAGACTGGCTGTGCGCCATAGATCTGCAGGACGCTTACTTTCATGTGCCGATCGCACCGAAGCATCGCAAGTTCCTGAGGTTTCTGGTAGGCAACAACCATTACCAGTATTCCGTACTCCCGTTTGGCCTGAAGTCTGCGCCACGGACGTTCTTCAAGTGCATGGCAGTGGTCGCAGCACACCTGCGGAAGACCAAGGTGTTTGTGTACCCTTACCTGGACGACTGGTTGATCAAAGCGTCCACTTATCAGGAAGCCCAGTGCCATTTCAACAGGACGGCGGCTTTGCTTCACCGTCTGGGGCTGCACATCAACATGACGAAGTCAGTGCCGATCCCTGTGCAGTGTCTCCAGTACTTGGGGGCTTCAGTCAATACCTTGACCGCAAGCGTGTGTCCTTCGGAGGAGAGACGCTTATCGATCCGTGGGAAGGCTCTGCATCTCATCTCAGCCCGCTCTCCTACGGTGAGGACGGTGTCTTCATTACTGGGGTCGATGGCTTCTTGCATCTTCCTCACCCCCAATGCACGTCTGCATATGAGGCCCCTGCAGGAATGTCTGGAGGATCAATGGGACCAGAGGAGGGGGCGTTGGGAGGACAAGATCCAGTTGTCTCAGCACGCTCGGCAGTCTCTGAAATGGTGGTGTTCCCCAGAGAATGTCTGCAAGGGGACCCCTTTTCACAAGGACATTCCGGCCCAGACCATAGTGACCGATGCGTCTCTCCAGGGCTGGGGAGCGCATTCGGGCCCTCTTCAGATTCAGGGGATATGGTCGCAGATGGAGACGACCTACCATATCAACTTTTTGGAACTCAGAGCAGTACACTTGGCCTTGAAGGCGTTCCATCCCTCCTTCAGGACGTCCTCCCTGCTGGTTCAGACGGACAATACTACGACCATGTATTACCTCAACAAGCAGGGGGGCTCCCGGTCACGCACCCTGTCTCGGGAGGCACAGGCGATCTGGAACTGGCTGGTGGCCAGGAATCTGACGATCACGGCGACCCACCTGCCGGGAGTGCAGAATGCCCAAGCAGACGCGCTCAGCAGACTCGTTCAAGAGAACCACGAGTGGGTGCTAAACGACGACGTGCTAAGAGACGTCTTCGCAGAATGGGGCACTCCGGATATAGATCTGTTCGCTACGGCAGAAAACAGCAAATGCCGCGACTTCGCGTCCAGGTACTACCAGCCAGGGACGCGGGGGAATGCACTGTGGATCAGCTGGTCCAACAGCTTTCTCTACGCCTTTCCACCCATTCCCCTGATTCCGGCGGTGCTGATCAAGCTGTCGCAATCCAGAGCCAGAATGATCCTGATTGCTCCGGAGTGGCCGAGACAATGGTGGTTCACCGACCTTCTTCACCGGTCTGTTCTGCCACACCGGCGCCTGCCGTGCCGGCCGGACCTCCTCACGAAGTTCGGAGGGCAGATGGTTCACCCCAATCTCTCGTCCTTGAGTTTGGCAGCATGGCTCCTGAGCTAGTGCAGTATGGACACTTGAACCTGCCTCAGGACTGTATGGAGATCTTAAAAGAGGCTAAGAGACCGTCTACGAGGACCTCCTACGCCTATAAGTGGAAGAGATTCTGCTTATGGTGCAAGGCGAAGGACTTTGACCCTACATCCTGTAAAGAAGACGTTATTTTGCCTTATCTGCTGCAGTTAGCTCAGTCTGGGCTTAATTTTCAATCTATTAAGGTTCATCTCGCAGCTCTGACTGCGTATAGGAAGGGCCCTTCTCAAACCTCATTTTTTCAAATCCCTGTGATTAAGGATTTTTTGGAGGGTTTGCGTAAGGTGTTTCCCCCTGTTAGAAGGCCTTCTCCACCTTGGGAATTGAATGTGGTGTTATCTAGATTGATGAGGGAGCCTTTTGAACCTATCCATAAGGCTTCGCTGCAGCATTTGTCTTGGAAGGCGGCCTTCCTTGTAGCCATTACATCGGCCAGGAGGGTGAGTGAGATTCAGGCTCTGTGTTGCCAAGAGCCGTATACTGTTTTCCATGCTTCTAAAGTAGTGATGCGTACCCATCCTAAATTTTTGCCTAAGGTGATATCAGATTTCCATGTGAATCAGATGATAACTTTGCCTACGTTTTTTCAGCATCCTTCCTCTCCGGCGGAGAGGTCTCTGCATTCACTGGATGTGCGTAGGGTGTTGAAATTCTACCTGGATAAGACAAAAGATATCCGCAGGTCGGATCAACTGTTTGTTAATTATGGTTCGGTAAGAACTGGTTTAGCTACCTCAAAGCAGTCCATTTCCAGATGGATTGTTTCCTGTATTCAGCTTTGTTACCAAAAAGCTAATAAAACATTAGGGGGTAAGCCTACAGCACATTCGACTAGAGGAAAGGCGGCTACCACCGCTTTGCTTAGGAATGTTCCCATTGCTGACATTTGTAAGGCTGCCACCTGGAAGTCGGTCCATACGTTTACGAAGCATTACTGCCTGGACTCTGATGCTAGGGCAGATGCGCAGGTTGGACAGGCTTCGCTAAGGAATTTGTTTGCACAGTGATTTGTTGGTGGTTGGTCTTACTCCACCGCTTCTTGTTGGTTGGGATGGGCTTGCCATTCTATTCATAGATTATGACTATACACAGAGATCCCCTACTACAGAAGGAGTAGTTTCTTACCTGTAACTCCAGTTCTGTAGTAGGGGTATCTCTGTTATAGTCATAAGCGACCCTCCCTCCTCCCCGGTGGAGTAACCTGGCGGTATCAGGCCTGTTGTTGTACACCTTCAAAAAGAACTGAAAGTAACTTGTGTTGGCTGTGCATCCTGGGATACCGGGGGTCTCTGGAGAGTTTCTTAAAGGCACGGTATCCCTTTAGCAGACACATAATGACAGCCTATAGGGCTTGTCTGTCCACCCCTTCCTCTCTATTGTTTAAAGGGATTTTGGTGAAGGGAGTGTGTGATAATAAAGGAACATGTCAAATGTGAATAAAAATGACATTTCAACTTTATTTTGGCTTTTGTGTTCACTTCAGAGGAAGTGCTGGCCAGTGCAGCCTTGTGGTGATTAGGCTGTATTATTTTGTCTGTCTCTTAAGTGTCTTTGCAGGTTTGCAAATGCGGGACAGCTTAAGAGATATTTTTGATTGCTCCGGGGTCCCCGCACATGGGCGGGGATTATTCATAGATTATGACTATAACAGAGATACCCCTACTACAGAACTGGAGTTACAGGTAAGAAACTACTCCATCCTGGATGCTGTTTCTGCAAAAAACATAATAAATAGTAGTCCCACAAATAGAAATGTAGTAACATACCCTTATCGCTCCTGTTTCTTGAATACTAGAAGTTTATCGTAATAAAGCCATAGGTTTTTTTTATAGAGCATAGTGAGCAAGATGTTCTTCATCAAAGTCATACGTATCTTAGCTTGCAAATAAAATGTGTTTCCCCAGATATTTTTATGTTGCAAATATTGTGATACTTTCTACTTCACTTCTTATGTAGAATAGATCTTAAATGCAGAATTTAATTGCTGCTGGCCCATCTCCTTTTGCTGTTTTGGGCTATCATAAATCAGTGTTATGAAAGAAATGTATTCTGCAGCATCATGCTTGAAGTATTCTTTCCTTAATTCTTGCACGTCACTTTATACTTTATATAGGCTGCAACAAAAATGTTGCATTATTTTTTTATATCTGGTTTGGAATCATGAAAACTACTTTCTTAGTAATGATTGAATAAACTGCCTAATTTTTCACCCAAATAAAAGAATATTGTATAAATTATTTGTGTAGGCATTATTGTGGATTCACATGGACATTTTTTTTCTCTGTTTATATTTAACAGATCACCACAGCAAATGAAATCTAAACCAACTGATGCAATAGATCCAGGGACATTAATCGCAGAAGCGTTAAAAAAGAAATTTGCCCACAGATACAGAAATGATAGCATAAGTGAAACAGAAAATAAGGACGTAGAAAAAACGGTTCCAAAAACGAATTACAAATCAATACCAGAAGCTCCACTGGTGAGTGTCCTTTTCTTTTTAGATTAACCTGATATTGTTCCTGTGTAGGTTATGAACGAATAAAAGGTAAAGTACGCAATGATTTTGGCAACTATTCATCATTAGTATAGTATCTTACTGCTTTCTAATGCTGGCTCCCTTTTCGTATGGTTCTGAGATTTCAATCCATCTATTTTATTTGGTTGTGTTTTGCGTGTAGGAATTTGTCAAGTGTTTTGTTTATTAATAGTTCATGTTGCTTAATGCGAAAGTACGAGTCTAGTAAAACTTAAGACATTCGTTATATCTATTCAGGCGACACAGTATTGCTCGCCCGCACGGAAAATAGCCTCCAGGGTTTACTTGACCATTTTGAGGCCTTTTTGAATGAGCTGGATTTAAAAGTGAACTATGCTAAGTCTTATGTAATGACCTGTGGGCCTATCAATACCAAATCAAAGTGCTTCACAAGAGGGGCACACTTTTAGAGAAGGCAACTCAATTCACTTATTTAGGATTGACTTACAGCTCAACACTCCTCTGGAAATCCCTCTAACTTTAGAAATCACAACAATTTGGTAGGAACATTGAAGCAATATTTTGTTTTGCCCGGAAACTTAAACACAAACCGGTAGTCGAGATGCTAACCCTATATAGAACAAAATGTGTATCAGCAGCAGTCTATGGTACAGGTGTTTGGGCTTATTATAAAACAGAGGCACTTCAACGTTTGGAAAATTACTTCACCTGGCGATTGTTGGCTAATCCTAAAAATACTGGGTTTGCCCGTTGTTGAGAATTCAATTGCTATAGCACCCCCCCTTTTATGGATAAAATGTTGGTTAAACCTGGAGGCGCAACTAGTAAGTTCATGCATTACTGATTGCTTATCTTTAGATAATGCCTTTAGGATACCTTGGTTTGCACATTTGAAAAGTATTTTCAACAAATTAGGGCTAAGTGAAATATTTTTAAATCCCCAAAACCTGCACCCCAAGAGCAAAGAAATTACAAAACCGTGTTTTGCTGATTTCCGTTTAAATGAGAGATTGTAGAGAGCACAATCCATGCAAAGTGTTAAGACTTATTTGCAGGTGGTGACTACTAGAAATATTGAATGTTATTTATTATGGATTGGAAACCCTACTGATGGTCTGTAGCTTACATTGTTCAGGCTGAACTTAATCCATTTAAAATGTGCATTTCCATTTCAATGCGTTTGGCAGCATGACCGCCCTCCTTGCCGCTGTAATCGTACTGAGAAACAGAGCACATGTCATTGTATTCTGTATTGTTCTCTGTACTCAGCCCCCAGATACTCTTTTTTTTAAAACCTGTATTGATCAAGGCAAATATGAAATACTATAGGCATGGCCTGGAGTTTTTACAAAAACTGTCCTCTTTAGAGATCTGCTTTGCGGTTTTAAACTTGTATAAAACAGTATTCTATGAAAATTATGTAGCATATTGAATTGTGCCTCCTGTTTAGTTTCGCTCAAATCACTTGATATTATGCTGCCGATTTGCATGTTTATAGTTCATTCATGCTTTTCTTTCACACACTTTATTCGTTGAGATTTTTGGCCAAAATTAATCTTAGTCCTGTTTTTTTTATTGTATATATCGTATACTCTTTACTTGATATTATGCTGCCTTTTGCATGTTTACAGCTTCTTAGTGCTTTTTTCACATGCACTTTGCTCCTTGAGATTACTGATCAAAATTAATTTTAATCTTGCCTATTTTATGTATACATCAAACTCTATATGATCTTAATTATAAAATGTCTCTAATTTTAATTGTATGGCTCATTGCTGAATAAAGATTGTTCTGACTGATATTTGTTATACATATATATATATATGTTATATTTCTATATGGGTGAGTGTGCTGGAGAGGTTTTCTGCTTTTTGTTGATCTGTTTCGCTGGTTGCCCATTGTTAGATATAATCAGATTGTTTTCCAAATAGCACCACAAGCCAGATAAGTAGTCATGATGCAATGTTGTTGGAGGTAAGTCTGTGTTATGTTTAAGTACTCTGAGCGTTTTTAACATGTATCTCGGTGTGGGGTTATGCTTTTGAGTTGGAGGCTTTATGCCAACTATATGGCTTTGGTGACTTGTTGTCTGCCTGAGGTTGGTCTATTGAAAAAATACAAATGTAAGTGTGATTGAGATGGTGTTGTTGAAAAAGAAAAAGGTAAATGTAAGTGTGATTGTTGTTGCGTGGATGCAGCAAGTTATAGTGGGTGCTGTGGTAGCGGAGTGCTTGGTATATCTAGGCTGTGTTAGGATTTTTTTTAAGATGTGCCCTGTTGAATAATGGCTAGTCATAGTGACCAGTGCTTTTTCAATGTCTTGATGGTTAACATACCTAGAATACAGGTGTTGTCGCCATCAGTTTTTGCAGTGTTCTTTGACTCTGCCTCTGCAGATGCTTCATTCAACTTATTCCTTCAGGAAATTGGGGCTTTGGTTTTTGTTTTTCTTTTTTTTAACAGTATTTTGAAGACTCTAGAATGCCGGAATCCCTTTTCGATTGCTTAGATTTATCATCTCAAAATCTCAGGAAAAAATCTGTTTGTTCACTGAGCAAATGACACGAAGTCAAGAGGCCTATTTACTATTGAGATTTTAGCACGCACTGCCACAGAGTGGGTAGGTCTGAGCTCTCAGAGACTGGTTATACACAAAAAACGATTTCTTCAAATGTGACATATCACCACCTGGTTGCATCAGTTTGACCTTTACATCCTTAGTGCAAACTCATTCTAGGTTTGTGATTACTTTCCATTCTCAAAAGCCAAGAACAGACTGCAGGTTGACTAGAACTGAGCAGTGGTGTTTTTTGACTCCTCCAGTGTACAAGAAATATGTAGCAGCGCTGTTACATCAATACAGTCACATTTTGTACAGATTACGTGTTTGACCTGTATAACTGTTAGTCTCCAGACCACGGTCAGTTCGAATCCATCTCTCACTTTATGGTACTTCAAGCAGCATTAAGCAAGACTAGAAAGATGTTGCAATGACGTATCTTGGTGTAGATGTTAAAGTATTGTCTGAATGCAGAAGTCGTGTTCAGGTGTGTGTAGTGCTACATTTCAATGATATAAATTATAATATACACACTGGTGAACAGGCCTTCAGCCCTGTTGTTTAAACCAACAACTGCACATGCTGTCAAAGGAAGGCCTTGGTTCCATATTGTTCAGTCATCGCCTCCAAAGAGGAGTTTTAGTTGAATTTTTATTTTAAGAGTTCTTTAAAGCGTGGACAAGACCCATTGGTATCGGTACTGTTCAGAGGCAAGACCATAAATGAGTTAATTTATCTCTACACGACCATGACATAACAGCTGAATGCACAGGAAACCAACATACTTGATTGATCAACAAGATAGTGAGCATGTTATTCCAGTGATCAGGAGGGCCATCCCTGTATTGTGCCTTCTGCTCTGCGTGCTACATCTAAGGTGTAGGTGGTCCTCTAATCTGGCTAACCTAAATGCTTTACGTTCTAAATCTAGTTTGTATAATCCTGTTGACCCAATTGTGTAATGTGTTTGTCGATGGATTGGATCTGATCTTTGGTGGGAGAGAATTCCTTATTCTGGAAGCGGAGAAAGTGCAAGCTTATGTTTTTTTTCTTTCTTGAATTTGCACCCTGAAGGCAGTGTCTTCCTAATATTGTTTGAGCTTATTTGATAAGTATCTGGGCTCATTGGGTCATATAAGCTATTTTTAACTGGATCCTGCCTTCTACAATGAGCCAGCAGAGGGCATTCAGAGATGGTGTGATGTAGTCAAATTTTCTTGTCCCTATTACGAGTCTCAGGCAGGGTTGATGGTTTCTTTGATGGGTGTCTAGCTTCATTTTGATAGACCTGTTAACATTGAAGTTCCATAGTCTTTGACTGTGGTCTTGAAGTCTGGGGTGGGAGGAAAGATTTCACCTTGTTCAGCAGGTTGAGATGGCAGAATGCAGCATGTTTGAATGACCTTGTGTGTGCTTACATGTTTAAGTTATTGTCAAGGCAAGGGAAATCCCAAGGGATTTTGTTGATTCAGTGGTGCAGGGTTTATAGTTAAGGGTGTCCAGGTGTTTCATTCAGTTTTGTATGGGAGAGAACTATGAGGGGAGAGAACTATGAGGGGAGAGAATATGGTGTTTCGTGGTTTTAGTTTGAGGTGGTTACTTGACAGTCAGGCCTGTGTTTTCATAAGTGTAAGTGCATACTGAAAGGTTAAGACCTTTGCTCAAAAGATTGTACTTTAGTCCTATCAAAGGCTTGTATTCAGTGAGTTTTACATTCTTGAACTCTTGACTTTGAGGGATACATTTGGAATTTCAACTTCTCTAGGAGCTGCTGCAATGGGCATGTTTTGATATTGAAGAGCAGCCATGTTGGGATAACCTATGGTGTACCACACATGACCCTTTCATATACCCACTTCTTTGTTGGACATTGTTGGAAAGGGGGACCAGAAGCATTCCTATGTGGTTGGAGTGAATCAAGGCCATTCCCTCAGTCTTCTTTGTAATGGCATGATCCATGGTGTCTAAGCTTGCGAAGAGGTCAAAGAGAGTAAGATCTGGTTACTTTTTCACTATCATATCTTCCCTGATACTAGCAAAGATGTTTTCAGTGCCCCTTGCTGGCCTGAACCCAGATTGGTAGTGGTTGGGGATAAACATAGGTATGATATCTTCTTAACGCAGCCCAGCACCCTGCCATTCATCATATTGTTTAGATCGCCGAGATTGGCTGGTAACTGCTCACTCTTACTGGCTGATGGTTTCTGTAGCAGTAGCATGATAATGGTATGTTCCAAGTGGTCCAGTACTATTGTTTGCATAACGGATTAATTAATTGCAGCTGTGACATCTGCCTAAAGCGACAGAAAGAGTTGCTTTATGTTCACAGAAGTGCATGGTTTCAGAGGACTGTAGGAAGCTTTTGTCTTTCAAACCATCCTTGACACTTCCTCATTAGTCATTTGTTGAATATGATGTGAGACGGAACCAGAACTGAAGTCACAAAAGGGTAATGTGACTGTTCTGAAATATTGGTGATAAAATTGTAGATTCTTGATATCAAAAATAAGCAGAACATAAGGAGGGGTTTGCAATGTTGCAGTTTCACAAGTCTTCCTGATGTATTATCTCCTGATGGATGTTGCAGATATCTCTAGTTAGATGTAGCATTGTTAATTTGTTTAGCAAGATGGACTTTTTTGGTTCTCTTCATGACTTTCTGATGGTTTCTCCTCTGCCTGTTGCAAATTATTTTGTTCTAGTCAGCCCCTGACTTCTGCCATGGACATCGGAGATTATGGTTGTATGTTTAAGCTCTCCTAGATCGCGGATGAATCATATGAAATGTGAAATCGCCTGAAATGTAAGTGGCCTGAGTGTAGACTATCATGGCTAACGTCTTTTGGATTAGAATATAATCAGGAAATTGCTGATTTATGTAGGACTTGTTATAGCCAAATATACGTTGCCACTGCATCAATATGTTGTATGTCTGCTACCATTTCTTTGCAGCTTAGGTTTGAATATGCATGAATTGTGTGAGCATTGACAAGCGATGAATTTGCTCCTGGTTCTTGTGCTTTCGCATTTGAATTGTGTGACAAAATTAGGTGTATTATATTGTGTAATTGTGCGACCTCAGTGTGTAATACAACAGTGCCAACCCCTTTGGGTCCAGTAGGGATCCTCAGTAGCGATGGCACTGGCAGAAAGGCTAACACAGAGTAACAAGGGTAAAACATTTAATGAGCACCAAAACAATTGCAGAAGAAATCGACATGACTCAAGAAATCCAACACCAATTTATAAAATAGACTGTATTTCTATAAGAATTCAGACAGTAGACCAAAAAAGATCCACTGGTGGGGTCCGGAGATGTAGAGTTTACAAGCAGTAATAAAAAACAAGTTATTTACATGTACACTGTGGTTCTCCGATATTGATATCTTTTATAGATTCACATGCTTGAATCTTCCCTGTCGTCATGGTGGGATTCCCATGGTAACAGTAGTGCTAAAGCCATTCGCATTAACTCCTATAAAAAATACTATTTAGTAACCCATTTACATTGTTTTAAAACATCCAAACTTCAGCTAATCAGAGCTGTGACCCTGGCGTACTCATCCCCTGACGTGTCACCATACCTCAGAATTCAAGCATGAGTGAAAACTAACAACAATAGAGGTAGCAAAAGGTGAGCATAACCTGGGAGGAGGAGGGGTGCATGTGAATCTATAAAAGATATCAATACGGACGAACCACAGTGTACTGGTAAGTAACTTTTTTTTCTCCAGTATTGTATCCTTTTTTATAGATTCACATGCTTGAATCCGACTAGTTAGCAGTATCTAAAGAATAATGGGCAAGGCAAACCATCACACTATGATACACAACAGAAATACAAGTAGCCTGTTGAATTCCTGTGAAATTGCACAAAATCAGAATATTCAACTTAATCAAATTATTATAACAGAAGAAACAAAGCTCAGAACAGTAGCATACCTTATGGAAAGAGTCAAAGTAGAGCAGCCTGACCAACTGTTAAATCTGCTTTACGCCAGCCATCGAGGCAGTAATGCTTCATAAAGTTGTGGGTGTTCACCCATGTTGCTGCCCTGCATAGGTCTGGTAAAGATATTACTGCGAACATGGCTGAGGAGGCTGCAACCTTCCGAGTGGAATGAGCCCCCACATTTGTAGATAGTGGACGCGCTGTCTTTTGAGGGCAGAAGAGTATAACTGAGGAAAACCAGCGAGCAATAATAGCCCACATTAAGGCCTATCCTTTTCTCGGAGCAGAGAAAGAGATGAGCAACTGGGTTGATATCCGTAAAGTATTAGTTCTTTGCAAATAGAATTTCAAACCATGCTTAATGTCCAGCGAGTGCAAAGCTCTCTCTGCTGATGAAGAAGAATTGGGAAAAAATAAAGGCCGGATCACTGGTTTATTGAGGTGAAATGTTGAAGGCACCTTGGGAATCAATGAATGAAGGATTTGTCCACAGAGCTACTGTGTCCTCCAGGAACTGGAGGTAAGGCTCCATTATGGCGAAAGCTTGAATTTCGCTAATACGTCTTGCAGATGCGATGGCTAGTAGAAAAACTGTCACGTTGCCAATGGGGACATTGTCGACATTACTAAGTTAGAATGAGCCCTGCAGTGATGATGCAGCTTTTGCGCACGTTACTACAAAACTTTATTTTTTGCAAGACTCTGATTATGCCTTTCACATGAGAACTGTTTGCTGTGTTCGTTCTCTGCTTGTTCCTGGAGTTTAGTCTGAACATTGTGGGCAAGGTCAATAAACAATGCCCCTTGTTGTTGAGTTCTGGTCAGGCCCTAGCACCTAGACAAAACACACAAACGCAGCTGCTGCTTGAAGCTCGTACTCTGATATTACGGGGAGACATGTTTAGGTGAGACACACTTAGAGAGTGACCTTTCCAGGGAGAAGAGCAACACGCACCTACGATGTAGAAATACCATCTATAGTCTAATGTGCGGTGTCGACTGACAAAGCCCAGAGATCTTCTATTACATAATAATACTACTTCTTACCGAGGGAGGGAGGTTAGACACTATAGTCCTTTCTCTATTGTCTTTATACAATGACATCTCCCTTTATGATGTATGGCCTAGCTGCAATGTTAACCATATTGGTGTTATGCATTTTTAGGTCTCGCTAAGGCAGCGCGCATGCGCTGCATAGGAGGGCCTTTAGCCGTTGCTCTGCTCATTTCCAAACACACTCGTGCTTGTGGCGGCATCCACCTTGCGGGAGCGAGCAGCAGCGCGCATGCTAATTGGCTGTTGCTCGCTCCTGCAAGGCGGATGGCACCACAAAAACAGCTGCTGTTACTCCCCCCTCTCTCTCTCAACCCTCCTGCCCATTCCTTTCTTTGATGCTTTTTTTTAAAACTTTCAGCGCGAGGCGTGCTTGTTTTAATAGGTTTTACATTGTTCGAACTCGACCCAAAGGTATTGGAGAGCTCTACATATGCACCGCTTACATTACAAAAGGACATTCACTTGTTTAGTCTTTTAGGCACGAGGAGATTGAGGGATTAGCTCAGTTTCACAGGGTGTGGAGCCGACGCCGAGATTTGAACCCGGACTCCCCAGTTCCAGAATCAGTAGCTGTACGCCACATCCACTCCCAGGTTTCATCCTTCCGAAGTTGGTAACATGAGAACGTTCAGTTTATTAACAATATATATGTTAATTTGCACCAAGATACCCCATTGTGTTACACGATTGAATTGTGTATTATTATTTAAGCGCTACATCAGAAGGACGTCGAACATAACAGCAAGTTAAAATACACAAAAAACGCTAACTCAACCACTGAAAGCAGACTGCCCATTACACATTCCACTTAAGACTGCTAGGGCGCACAGCGGGTCCCATCCACATGCTCACAGATATGGGAAAGAGCAGGACAAGCTGCTGCCACCTTCGGGTCCAGACTAGAGCCTGGCAGTGTCACCCAGCGCCTTGCACTCTGGGACTTGTAGTTTTAAACTTGCTGTTATACAATAGGCCAGGGCTGAGGACGGTCTGTTAGAAGAGAAAGGCGATCTGAACAATATCTTCAGATAAAGGAACTGATCACCGGGAGGTAAAACGCAGAGGATCACACACACAGCTCTTCATGTGACTTTCCTAGGCAGAATTAAGGCTGTTATTCTTTTTTCTTCTTGTAGCTGGTTGTTTGCCACGGTACTGCTTCTAATTACAGGGTAGGGGGTGGAGGGTGGGTGTGTGTGTGTGTGGGGGTGTGTGTTTTTGTGTTTGTGGGTGTGTGTTTTTGTGTTTGTGGGTGTATGTTTTTGTGTTTTTAAGTTTGTGTGTGTGTTTGCCCGGATACCTAGGGAAGGAGCACAAGTCCTGTGCCCACCTACGCTGTTCCTCGCGTTACCTACCTGCCTCAGATGTTCACAAGGGGTAACAATGGAAGCTTTTCACTTTGCCTATCCGTGCCAGCTTTTCCCACTACCCACCACTGGTGACTTCTCGCGCGTCTCATTCGCGCCAACACCTTCCGTACTTCACTAATGCTAACTTGAATTCAGTGCCCATTCGTTTGTTGGCCTCTCCGCAGTCAGCGTTTGTAAACAGGTGCAATTTGTTATTGTTTTTAGGTCTCGCCTGGCGCAAAAATTAAACACGCGCCACCATTCCCAATGCCCCTGTCCCGGCTGCACATGTCGTCCCGACTCTAAAACCAGACGAGGAATTAAGACCTTAAAAACAGTAATGCTAATTACAATCCCCGGCTTAGTCATCTGTCAAGAGGTAAACATTTGTTGCAAGCACTATTTCCGGAGTTCCTTTTAACCCAGAATATCCTGCTTTTCATGAACATGCCGGACTCGTCTCAGGTCTGCATCTAGCAGCAATTGGAAATGCGTCCTGTCCTCCGCGATAGTCCGTGTGTTTGGTGTATATGAACAGTAAAATAGAGCCTGAGCAACAATCCGGGTCCGACTGCGACAGAAAATGGGTCCGGTCATTGGCTTCTTTTGATTTCATGGTGCTCCTCTGCAAATAAGAACTATGGGTAAATGGCACGTGCGCAGTACAGATGTTGCCTCTAACTCCCTTCTTTGGCACTTTTTAAGCAGACCAGGCCAGTGTGCATGCAAGAGGAATAGCTGACACCGCAATAAAACAAGCATTTGCAATGCAATAGGTCTCGCATTTACGAGAGTTTGAGCTATTGGCATTGCAAATGACAATGCCATTTAGTTGTGTTGTTTTTAAACTGATAAATAAAATCCATTGTCATTTACAATTCCAACAGATTAAACTCTGCAAATGCGAGACCTATTGCATTACAAATGCTTGTTCTGCTTGTTGTGGCACGTATTCTGCATATTAGAGCACCATAGTTAAAATAAACATTTAAAAAAATATTATTGTCTCAGTCAGATCTTATTGTGTACAGGTACGAGAGTGTGAGCAAAAAAGTGTGTCTTGTTACCGCGATTCCTAAGAGATCCTGGAGTGTTGTGGGGTGCCTAATCATTTGCTTCTCCGCGAGTGTGTAGGATAGCAAGTGAGAGACTATAGCTAGTCGGTCGTGGGCAATATGGTGGTAGGAAGGCTTAGCCCCTATACACCGAGGTCTTATAATCCTGTGCTTAGTTCGGTGTATGTGCAGAACCCCTGCAACATAGCGCGATCAACGTTTGGTCTGGTACTTAGTCACGAGACCCCTGAGTAGCACTTGTCCACAATACCCTCTCACCAGTTTTGGAGATGTCCGTGGTGCACGGGGTTTACCTCCTATATTTGAGTTCATATAGGTTTTTCAAGCTTGAATTTTAAAAGGTTTAGTTTTGTTTGTTCTTGACCCAGTGTTGCGCTACCGTTTTCCTTGCTTACATTATAGTGCCTATAATGGCAATTAACATTGCTGCACCTAATTGCACCGCAGTTTCTGCTCATTTGACCCAGCATAGAGTCCCAGTTGTGGGAGCGGATTTTAAATTTGTCATAGAGGCGGATGCTGCTTTCCACTTCAAGGTTTTTTACTCCTGGGTTAAGTTTCCAGCTGTTGATGGAAACGATAATTTCTTTCATGAATATGAACGTGGTGCGATTCCACAGGTTTACCGTCCATATCGTGTACTTGAAGTTCCGTTGTCAGCTTGGGAGCATACCATATGGTTCAATGGCGCCCTTCCTCTCCCTGTTTTAGTGGTCCGTCTCGGCCCCCTATCAGTCGACGGGGCCACATGGCCCGTTTTGGCGGGATTTACACCACATCCTAGTTATCTTGGTGTTTCACACACAGAGTTGCGCATATTACACACATCCTTTATTCATATACACAGAAGTGTTATTCACTATGTGTCTCGTAATGTACCGGCAGCTCCGGCTGGTGCCGCTCTGCCACCTGGGCATGGTGGTGTGGTTATTAGTCCTATCATGGTTAATTCAGTGATGGGGAAACTTCCTCAGAATAGGGATGATTTTCTTTTCAGGTTGGCCGAAAAATTTGAGCAACTCGAAGCTGTTTTTACACACACTTCTCCTATGGATGAACACCGGATCCTTACAATGAGTTTACCAAAAGGCCTAATTCCCAATCTGGCTGATTGCACCACTTGGGGGGAAGGTGTTTGCGGCAGTTTATTTGCTGTATTTTGGCACCCCCTCCATGACCGTGCTTCCGACGGTTCTTAAGAAGGTTCAAGATGAACACAGGGCAGAGGCCGCCCTAGAGTTGGGGATGAGATTAGTCTGTGTGTTCCCTATTGTCTCTGACATGATTCTTGTGAACATCAGGGGTAAGCAGTTAGCTTGCAGGTGAGTCAACGCCTGGAAGCAGTGGCTGACTTGGATAAACAACGTGAATTGCCAAAGATTATTGTGAACGTATATAAATCCTTGGGGCGCACTAATCAGGGAATTAGACATTTTACTCAAACGCAGAATAAGCCTTCATCTGAAAAGGAGGGGCATACAGTCTTTCCTAAAAAGGCTTGGAATAGAAATCAGCATCTGAAATAGACTATTAGTAATGGATTCCTTAACTTAGAATTACCCCAGGGCGTCAGACTGGATCCGGATAATTTTTCTTCAGCATTACCCCTGCGCGTCGGTAGGTGGCGTTGGTCAACTCCGCATTGGCATTGTGATCGCCGGAATGATGTTGCGGTAACTACTCAGACGCCACCCCTGCGCGCTGACATCAGCTCTTTCTTTTTCCGCGCCTGCTAGCGCATATCTGGTGAGAGCGGTGCCCTTAGTCTTTTTTGACTAGAGTGTTTCCAACTTTTTGTCGACTTATTTTTTCGAGTTGTTCAACTCTTAGTGCAAAGGATGTCACATCGTCGGACCGTTTTTCAAACCTTGTGACTCCTGTCACAAGTTGATGTCCGTCATGGACCCACATCTTGTATGCCTCTGGTGCCTGGAGCGTGACCACAACCCGAAGTCATGCTCCGACTGCCGTGCCATGAACCCGAAGTCTTTGCGGGAGCGGTTCCGAAAGCTTCTGGAGGATCGCATTCAGCTCCGTGCCGTTTGAGGTCCCGGTCGAGAGGGAGGTCGTGGGACCGGTCGCATTGTCACCACCATCACTCCTCTTCCAAGTCTTCGTCTTCGGGTAAGTCGAAGCACAAGAAGAAGGCGAAGAAGCACCGTCTCTGTTCGCCTTCTCCCCATCTGTCGGCCGACGCGAGATGCGGAAGGTGGTCGTCCGGCTCCGCCTGCGGAGCCTGTTGGGTCGACTCCGAGCTTCCTTACCCTCCCGGGAGCCGAAGCGACCCCTGCCCACCTTCGTAGCTTAAACGAAGCCCTCCAATCCATCTTTGGGCAGCCCGACTCCGCCAGCGCGCCTTAGAGCCCTGTTGACTCGGCTGGGGGTTCTATGCCTTCGATGCCAGCAGCTTCAGCCCAGCAGGGCCCCAGGGATCCAGGCCTGGTACCAGATAGGCGCCGGTCGACCTTACGACACCTCCCCTTCGACATGGACACGGAGCTGGACTGGCGTCCACTGCCGCCGACCGGTACTTTTGCACCTCTGTTCTATCCTGGCGTTCCTCATCGCCCTGAGTAGCAGCCAGAGGAGGGTGAGGAGGACTGGGAGGGGTCGTTTGACCCTGTGGCAGACCAGCTGGAAGTCCCGGACTGGACAGAGGAACTGGGTTAGGCCAGTGGTCTGGATGCATTTCCAGACCTTGGCATGCTTTTTCCCCCTACCGTGGCTACGGAGGAGGGAGCCTCCTACGCTGTGCTGTTGCGTAGGGTGGCTGAGGCCTTGGGCTTTGAGCTACCTATGGTGGCATTCAGGACTAACCTCCTGACTGAGGTGCTTCAAGCAGCAGCAGCCTCTTAGGAGTCCCTGCTGCCGTTCAGTGAGGCCCTCACAGACATCCTTCTGGGTACCTGGTCCAGGCCCAGCACAGGGGCTCCTGTGGATATGATGATTGTCCGACGCCACTGCCCGGCCCCGGGCATACTCCCTTTTCCTCTCCCAACACCTTACCCCTGAGAGCTTGGTGGTCCAAGTGACCACGTCTAAAGGCACGTTCCCTACTGCTCCCCCAGATAGGGAATCCAAGAAGCTGGATAATTTTGGGAAGATGTTTTCTTCCGCCAGCTTAGGACCGCATGTCTCTTGAACCGTTACACCCACTCTGTGTGGGACACGGTTGCGCAGTTGCTGCCACAGTGCCCGGAGGAGGCTCGTGCCCCCTCTGCAGCAGCCTCCAAACCTTCCTAGTCTGACATTTCAGGGCCGCCAGTGGGCGGCAGGATCTGCAATTACCTCCCCCACTGGCAGAATATCATGTCGGACTGGTGGGTTTTGCAGGTAGTCCGAAGGAGCGACTCCCTCCCCTTCGAGACTACCCATCCCTCCATGGCACTTACATTCCATTGCATGTCAGAGGATCACCTGGCCCCGCTCAAGCAGGAAGTTGTGGCTCTTTTGGCCAAGAGAGCCATCAAGCGCGTCCCTGTGCCAGAAGTAGTTTGTTGCTGCTACTCCCACTACTTCCTGGTGCCCAAGAAAGACAAAGGCCTGCTTCCTCTGGAAGGAGAAGTTCAAAATGTTAACGTTGGCTCAGGTCCGGTCTGCCCTAGGCCCTGGAGACTGGATGGTAGCGTTGGACTAGCAGGACGCTTATTTTCACATCCCCATCCTACTGGCCTAGAAGGTGTTACTTACAGTTGACTGTAGGCCACGAGCATTTTCAGTTTATGGTGCTCCCCTTTGGCCTTACCAGCGCCCCTCTGGTGTTTAACAAAGTGATGGCGGTGGTCGTAGCTCATCTGCGCAAATCAGGGGTTCCAGTCTTCCCCCATCTCGACGACTGGTTGTTGAAAGCAACCTCGCCCCAGGCTGTCGTCGTTCACCTCCAGACTACAGCGGACATCCTGCATTCGCTGGGGTTCACACTCAATGTGCCAAAGTCGCACCTGAACCCTTCTCAGAAGCTCCTTTTCATCGGAGCAGTTCTGGACACAGGGCAGTTTCGGGCCTATCCTCCCGAACAGCGAGTCCAGGATATTTGGACTTTAATATCGATGTTCCAGCCTCTATCCTGGATTTCGGTGATGACCCTGAGGCAGCTGGGCCTCATGGCTTCCTGCATCCTGTTGGTGGATCATGCCAGGGGGCATATTCGGGCTCTGCAGTGGGAGCTGAAGTTCCAGTGGGCGCAGCATCAGGGGAATCTGTCCGATGTCGTCCAGATCTCGGCGGGGACTGCACATCAGTTTCAATGGTGGTGCACGAACCAGGATTGGTTCAACGGCAAATCGCTTTCCCTTCCCCACCATATTTCACAATGGTGACAGATGCGTCACTCATGCGATGGGGTGGCCATATGGGAGAGGCGGAGATCAGAGGCCTCTGGTCTCTGGCAGAGTCCAGGCTCCACATCAACCTTCTGGAGCCCTGGGCGATTCGTCAAGCACTGAAGGCATTTCTTCCTTCTGTAAAACAGAGTAGTTCAGGTGTTCACAGACAACACTTCCACCATGTGGTATTGCAACAAACAGGGCGGAGTGGGGTTGTCGACCCCGTCAGGAGGCCCTTCGTCTCTGGAAGTGGCTGGAACTTCAGGGCATGTCCCTGGTGGTTCAACACCTGGCAGGTTCCCTGAATGCCAGGGCAGACTAAGTCAACCGCCAGTGCTTTGATGGATCACGAATGGCGTCTTCACTCAAAGGTGGTGCAAGATCTCTTTCGGCAGTGGGGAGAGCCTTGGTTAGATCTATTCGCCACCAAAGAGAACGCGCAATGTCAGCAGTTCTGCGCGTTGGAATTTCCAAGGTGGCACTCACTAGGCGACGCTTTTCGTCACGAGTGAAGTTGCGGTCTTCTATACGCCTTTCTGCCTATACCACTTCTGCCCAGAATGCCGAAGAAGTTCAAGCGCGACTGGGCCCAAGTAACTCTTCATGAACAGTCCGGAGCCACAAGAGTCTGGTATCCCGAGCTCTTGAACATGGCCATCGATCCTCTGATCAGACTCCCCCCTTAAGGAGGATCTTCTGTCGCAGCAGCAGGGGACGGTCCTCCACCCGAACCTGTCCAGCCTCCACCTCCTTGCGTGGAGATTGAGCGGCGACAGTTGATAGCATTTGACCTTCCTCCTGAAGTCTGTAGTGTTGTCTTGGGAGCCAGGCGTCCCTCTACTAAAACAGTATACGCCTGTAGATGGAACAGATTTGTGGCATGGTTCACAGCAAAGGCTGTGGATCCCCTTTCTGCCCCCGTTTCTGAGGTTCTCCTCTTCCTGCTTTCTTTGACTCAGCAGGGCTCTGCTCTGGGAACCCTCAAGGGCTATATTTCGGCCTTTCTTCGCCTTCCTGATCAGCCTTCTCTATTCAAGTCCCCTATTTTAAATCGTTTCCTTAAGGGCATTACTCACCTGTTTCCTCCTATTCCTTTCGTAATGCCCCAGTGAGACTTGAACCTTGTTCTGACTTACCTTATGTGCGCTCCCTTCGTTCCGCTACATAATTATCCTCTCAGACTCTTGACCTTAAAGACTGCTTTTCTGGTTGCCATCACCTCTGCTCGCAGGTTGAGTGAACTTCAGGCTCTTTCTTTTTAAGCCTCCTTTCCTTGCTGTTCATCCGGACAAGGTTGTCCTTTGAACTCGACTTTCTTTTCTTCCCAAAGAGGTTACACCTCTTTCCACATAGGACAGACCATCACTTTGCCCACCTTCTTCCCGCAACCTTCTAAAGAGGAGAGGCTCCACCGTCTGGATCCAAAACGTGCTCTTTCATTATATCTGGATCGCACAAAGCAATTCCAGGTGGATGATCAGCTCTTTGTTGTGTGTGTTTTTTTAATTTATTTATATATAGTGCGAACTAGACCCGAGACATCTGGTATCAGAGCACTTTACATGAACACCAGTTTCGTTACAGATGAACACATTCATTTTTGTTGCGTGGGGATAGGATAGGGTATATGCTTGTAGAGCGCTCGTATGCCGTGGCGTCTTGGTGCTAAAGGAAGAGAACCTAGTGAGGCCTGTAGGCTGTAACATTCACCTATGTTGTAGCAAACAGCCAAGTCTTCAAGGCTCTCCTAAAAGCCAATCTATTAGGTTGAAGATGCATGGCTACAGGCAACAAGTTCCATAGCTTTGCCGCACGGTGGGAGAACGCTCTACCACCCCATCTTGCCTTCCTGATCCTATCCAGGCAAAGAAGATTCAAGGTACCAGATCTTAGCGATCGGGCCGGAATGTAAGGTCTAAACAATATGCGCATAGCCCTAGCACCTCCTCCGTAGAAAGCTTTATGGACCAAACATAAGGCCTTAAACTCTATGCAAAGCTGGATTGGAAGCCAGTGCAAAGTTCGGATAGCCGCAGAGGTAGGCTTGCCTCTGGGTATATCCAAAAGTAATCTAGCAGCAGCATTCTGCAATGATTGAAGCCTGTTCATTTGGGACTTATTAATTCCCAGAAATAGGCCATTGCAGTAATCTAACTTGGAGAGCAAAAGAGCTACTACTACTAATTTCTGTTGTTCCTTCCTAATGAAGGGAAAAATCTTCTTCAAGGTTTTAATTAAGAAGAAACAGGAAGAGGTAAGACTATTAACTTGAGCCGAGAAAGTTAAATTACAATCAAAGATAACCCCCAGATTTCTGATCTTGGATGCAGGGGTGGGACATTCCCCGGCTATAGTTGGCCACCAGGAAGCATCCCATTGAGGTTGCCCCTGGCCAAATTCAATAACCTCTGTTTTGTCGGTGTTTATTTTTAGGAAGCTATGATTCATCCAAGATATAATCTCCTCCAAACAGGCATGAAACCTAACAGCCGTGTTCTCTGGATGTTTAACCATGGAGATTATAAGCTGAGAATCATCGGCGTAAGATGTTAATTCAAAACCATGCCTCCTAATCAGACTGGCCAGTGGCAACATATAGATATTAAAGAGGGTAGGTGACAGTGCGACGCCCTGGGGGACTCCACAGGGCAAGAAAAAGCTCTCCGATTGCAAACCCTCCCAACATAGGCTCTGCACTCTCCCATCTAGAAAAGAGGATAGGAGGGACAATGCTCAACGCCCGATACCCACATCTTGGAGCCGCTGAACCAACACTGTGTGGTTCACGGTGTCGAAGGCTGCCGACAAATCAAGCAGAACCAAGACTGCATTTCCCCCTTGAGCCATGGTTCTGCGGATCTCTTCTGTAACTACAATCAGGGCAGATTCAGTAGAGTGATTAGATCTAAAACCATGCTGAGTTACATCCAATATTTCATTGGTCTCGAGGTAGTCAGTCAAGGTTCTGTTCATTGATTTTTCCAAGATCTTAGCCATTATGGGCAGGCCGGCAATCAGCCGGTAGTTCTTGAGCTGTATGGGGTCTAGTGTGGGCTTTTTTAAGATAGGCCTAATAGTGGCCATCTTCCAGCATGCTGGAAAGCTGCCTAGCTCCAGAATTTGATTAAATAATGGCGTTAGTACCTCCCGAAGCACCGTGGCTGGACAGGGGTCTTTAGATGATCCCGATTTTGAGGAGAGAAGTAAATCACCAACTTCCTCTCGCCAATCATGGGGAAGCTAGTTAGTTCCCTCGAGGATGGTCTCACTGTCGCCTCTGAGTATCGTACTATATCTGGGAGCTGGCAGGCTTCAAGAAGGTTGTCATAGATAACTTGGACCTTATTTTGGAGATAGTGATTTGTCCAGAATCACAGGATGTTGAGCGTCGTTGCCGAGACTCGAACCCGGTTCCCCAGGTCCGAGGTCGACAGCTCTAGCCGTAAGGCTACATCCTCTCCCCATGAGGCTATGTGGGCGCCAAGAAGGGTCGGACCGTGCAAAAACCAACCATCTCTCGATAGGTCGTTCTTTGCATTAAAATTTGTTATTCCTTGCCGAAAAAGGAACCTCCAGTAGGGTTTTCTAGCCCATTCCACCAGAGCGACGGCAGCCACTACTGCTTTGGGACATGGAGTCCCCCTTCATGACATCTGCCGGGCAGCCACGTGGGCTTCATCACACACCTTCACTAAACATTATTGCCTGGACAGCCAAGTCCGGAGAGACGACTCATTTGGCCGCTCCGTTTATCAGGACTTCCTGGTGTGAACTTGGTTCGCAGAACCACCTCCGGGGTTAGTATTGCAGGGGTATCTATTTTAAGATAAGGAGTCCATAACTAAAAGTCTCTTTCAGATTAACAAGTTACTTAACTTCGGTAACAATATATCTGTAAGAGACATATATAAGTTATGGATTCCTTACCGCCCCACCCATCCTTCCCCTTCTGCGAACTGACTTCTAGAGAAAGGGACTCCCTTTCAGGGCCCAAGTTTTATGCACCATTGGTCAGTGTCTTGCATGGCTCTGCGTTTCTGGTGTGGAATGTCGTGTAAAGAATTGATGTCAGCTTGCAGGGGCGGCATCTAAGTAGTTACCCCGATGTCATTCCATCGATCACAACGCCAACGACTAACGCAGAGTCGACTGACACCACCTATCGATGCGCAGGGGTAGTGCTGAAGAAAAATTCTCCAGATACAGTCCGACGCCTGGGGGTAATGCTAAGGTAAGGAATCCATAACTAATATATGTCTCTTACAGATAGATCGTTACCGAAGGTAAGTAACTTGTTCTTCTGTGTACTCTCAGCCTTTTTTGTGACTGATGTTCCTGTGTACACTCGGCCTTTTTGGGCATAGTGGAATTTTAATATGTGAAAGTGCTGCTCGACATCCAACTCCTTCCTAAGGTAGGAACTGAAGTTGTTTACTGAAATAACAAATGACCACCGGTTGATAGGGGATACAGCCGATATCGTTAGTGAGACAATTGGGTGGATTGATGATTTGTTGTATATAGCAGCTTGCAGCATGCAGGCTCCAGACTTGAATCTTGAGGCCCTTTATGTCCTCTATCCCAGGTTGCTGAGGTGCTTCGAGATTTTTGTAATTGTAATATGCAATGCGTGCAGTGTACTTGGTTAATATAAATGAAACAATGGCGGTACATAAATACAAGTGGGCTCACCAGGCGTAAAACATAACACAGTTGGGTATGATTAACTGTGAATTGCCTTTGTTTTTTTAGTTCATGAATCCCTATCTGCTTTACAGGAACTCATTTCCAGAACAAAGCGTTTAACAAAGTTATTATTATTTTTTGTTAACCAAGGTAAATATAATTACTTACCAGCATGAAATTTAAAGTAATTTTTTCTCTTTTTTTTGCAGTTTGGACCACACATGCTGAAGTCTACCGGGAAGATGAAGACTTTAATTGAAACATCTCAATCCTGATTTTATATTCTCCTGATTACTTTCTACATTAATTTGATTTCCCAGGAGTTTTATTTGGCCTCGCCATTGCTGCACAAAGCTTCATTGAGTTGAGGAGTTCAGTTTTGCTGTCAAGTGGGTTCAGGGAAGTGGAACTGATTTTTTTTTTTTTAAATAGAAAAATAGGAGTCTGTTCAGCAAGGAAGTTCTTCCAAGTTGGTGTATACTTCAAAGCTTACCACTGTGTGCCTGTGCACGTTGGGCTATTTCTGAGAAAGGTAGTTTCCCCATCGATGTGGTTTGTTGTTTTGGCTCTCCACTGTGTGGTAAGGTCATTAAATTGATCGAATTAGACACCATTACTTTGAGACAGAGGCGAGGGTAAATGGCTTCGCTTACCATGTCTCAGATTTTGTTGTAAAGAACGGCAGGTGATGCATCATTCAGTTATTTGCACTTTCTGTTTTACTTTATTGTTTTTAGGGGAAAAACATATGTAGGGTAATTTGTTCCCTCAAGCAAATCACACAGTTGAGCCCAAAGTAGGAGTATTCACAAATGTAACTTGCTGTTAATTTTTAAGATCGGGACTGATTTGCAGAATGCAGTTAATTACTGCAGTCGGTGACCTCGTCCACCATGGTACTGTCCACTGTACATAGTCCTACATATGTAATCCTTTTTATTTGTTATAACATAAAACAAAACAATAAAATGGGCGACGGAAAAGAAAGGAAGCATTTTAACTTAAAAATGATTGCTGGCGCCCCTTCAGGCATGGGTAACCTACATACTTGGGGTGGCCAGAAGCCTTAAAAATCCTCACGCATCCTCTCGTCTGGTTTACTTAAAGCCTATGGTGTAGAAACTGAAAATGCAGCGTCTGCTTTACTAACACGCGTACGCGGTGGGCTAAGTTCCAGTGGCATTCCGTCTTGTCTTCCATTCTGGTACATTATGAAGGATCTTTTCGGAAGTGACATGGAGGTCCTGGACACGCATGAAAGCATAAAGGTGTGAACTGACTGACACACTGTTGAGGTGAACGACGTTTCAAAGTAGCTCTGCACACAGATATTTCTGTGATTTAAGAACTAACACTCAAAGTAAATATTTATTTCAGATTCTTTTAATCTAAAGAACACAAATGGACGATAAATAACATTTTAAGAATACATATCCAAGTATGTTTACAAAAGTTTAATGTACATTCCAGTTTGACAAAGACATATAAAGTTTTAAACACTTCTTGTGAGTCCTCCTAGAACGCTTCCTTATCGTCCTATCTAGCCATGTCATTCTCTTTGACCCAATATCCAGAATTACTTGATTTCTTTACAACTCCTGCCTGCCTCCTCTACATCAGCAGCCCTGTGCTATATTAATCCAATTTCCTGAATTCCATATAACCCTTACCTTCCTCCTCACCTCTTTGACATCACCAGCGTTGTACCCCACCGATCAGAATGACCATTTGCACACAGGGTTAGAACCCGACCTGGCATAGTGCAATCTAGACCTTTTACGTATGTATTTGTAGCAACTGGATAGTGGGCACATTGGGAGAGTAGTTGCTATATGTAGGCTCATTTACACTTGATTGCCTTTGTTAAAAGGATAACACCAAGAAATGGCCACTGATAAATGCATTGTTCCCACAGATATATTTTTGGGCATCTGAGCCTTCCCTGTTTTTATAAAATTTTACAGGCATTATTGACAAAGGTCCTAAAACCTACATTTTAGGTAGAAGTTTTGTTAAAGTATTTGCTGCTAAATTAATGTTTATCCTGTATTCTTGTGTTACTTTAATGCATAGGAGTGCCAACGTTTCGCTGAAATAAGTTTTGGCTGTGTTTTCTTTAATGGTGCCAGTACTGTGCCTGTGCCACAGAGTGTTGTTGATTCAAAGATGTGTGCAAGCATATGTTCTGATAGTACCATTGCAAGCTGCAGTACATTGGTTATCGTGGTCACCAATTCACACATCATTAAGCTTATAGAAACCCATTCTCTAATTGAGATTTTAAACTTGCTTCCTCCATGCGACTGGCAGGGGAAGTGAACCGCTTTGATTCGCCCTAGAGCACTTTTAAGATGGCAGAACAAAACACTTTAAAGATATAGCTTCTGCTGTGTGATATGTTGGAGTTTTGTCATGTTCCCCTTTATGGGTGACTACGCCTTTGCTTGTTAGGTCATGATTTGACAATGATAGCATGACATGAGGATGCAGTAGACAATGACATATGGGTATTGCTGCTATCAACTTCTAAGTAATGTGACCCGAATGAAACTGCAGTATTGCAATGTCATAATTAAAGTATAACACTGACTGTTAATTTAGTTGAGGTGTAACTGTTCGACGTTACACCTACTTTAGAATTTACAGTTTCTTGGGACTTGATTGGCAGACTTGTTTGTGCATCTAATTTAAACTAATGTGGCCCAAAAATTACTGGCAGCTTTACATTCTTAGATCCCACTTCCCCGGATCTGGAAAGATTTATGCTTGTTGGTTGAACTTCAAATGGTGGAGAATCGACTAGTGCTGTAGATTTTCACCATTAGTATGTTTTGGAGTGTAAGGGTAACCAAAGGACGCTATGGAAGAATGTTGATGTAAAGTGCATGGAACACTCACAAACTCTAGGTTTTCTAGTATCACATCTTTTGCGTGGCTTCTCCCATCCTGGAATATATCTGAGGGCACTGCTGAAAAGGCAGGACTAAGTATGTTTCCTGGGAGGAATGTGAAGGGCATACCCCAAGATTTTTATGGGCTGTAATGGGCAAAGATTTCAATGAGCCTTCAGTTATCTGTGTAATTGGCTGATTCAGTGTACCATCTGCAGATTTCCATTTTGTGTGTAATTAAGGTTCATGGTTCTTATCCCTTCTTTTCAGATACATTTTTTATTGTCAACTAATATTTTTTTCATGCATGTCAAGAGTTTAGCTTCTCATATTTGGAACAGTGTACAAGTTTAAAAAGCGTTGGTATTTTAATGACACCTATTGCTTTGATAAAAAATAATTAGTACCATTGGGTAGTAAATAATACGCATAACAGAAACATTCATGTACAAGGTAGTTTTTGATGTACAGAAAGGACAGCCCTTATATTTACTCCCAGTTAAACGAGCACTATAACTATGACAACAGTTTTACTTTTGAGATGAAGTTTTGTCATCTCCCCAGCGACCTTACTCATTCTCGGCCAAAATTACCTAAGAATTGTGTGTGATGACGAAATACGTACTCAGATTGAGCTACTAACAGTAGATGAACATTTTTCCTCCAATGAGATTGTGCAATGAGAACATATGTACTGTAGTGTTTGGGTTTGATTGTTGTGTTCTTAATTTAATGCCACTTCTTTGTCACCGACATACGTTTAGTAGAAAGCCAAAATACGGAGATGTCGATATAAATACATTCCCCTATAAAGTGTGAAAGAGATCTAGAGGGTATTCATGTTAAAACGTCTCTTTTCAGTGGATGAAGCCGCCCTTTTGTGCTCCTTTCAAGAAGCAGTGACGCTTTGCCTGGCTGACACAAACGGATGGTAAACAAAACCACAACTGGTGATATCCAACAACGTATTTGTCTGGTGTGAGCGTCCAACTCGGGCCTTTCTTTTAAATTCACTATTTCAGATGGTTATTAGCTGTGCAAACAGGCTTATGACAAAAAGAATGTTTCTAGTGGATGTCTTGGAGTGGTTGAAGGGATAATGGAAGTAGAAACCTGGCTGCTATTCACCCCCTGATAGCAGGCGACACTGGTAAAAGTCATGAACTGTAAAATACGCTTTGTACAAAGAACTCATGAAAAAAGCATTTCGATCTTAGACATCAATTTCTGTTGGGTTTTTAAAAGTCAATATTAAGTAGTGTAAATATAAACAAACACTACGGGGTCATGGGTTCTAGTGATGTGAATTTGCTCAGTAATTTGCATCTACTCTTTAATGCTTAAAGGTTGCGTTTTGGCTTCATTTAAAAAAAATATTTTTAACAATTAATTTATTTGTTGTTAGTGGACGGATCACAATGGTTTTGTGTATCAGTAAATTCGCTCTGGGAGACCAGAGGTCCAGCAGGTTGTTATATAATGTGACCATAAACACCATTTAATGTTTCCGATGTGTCTGCAAACTTCGACTTTATAGTGAACACTACGGTTTTTTCCCCTCACTGCAGCTGTCTAAGCAGCACTTTGAGCTCTGTCGTTATAAGCATTTACTTTATGAAACAATGTGTAAAATATGTATTTAAAAGGCATTGAATTAATTTATAAATTCATGAATTAAATGGTTGCAAGAATGGTCATTTTTAATATGTACTATTTTGATATAAAACATGGCCAAATGAAATGGTTTATTTTTCATAAACTGATGTTTGTTCAACATTTTTAAACTGTTTTAAAATGCAAAAGTGTGAGTATTTTTAGTACCGAATGATGTCTTCTAAAATAATTTGTTTGACAACTAAAGAAGAGCTTTATATAGTGCTAAAGTGCAATTCAGAAATGGCCTGCATCTTATTTCAGTAAGGAACGTGATAAATGCTTGTGTATCACTACCTTTTTGAGCAAATCCAACTTACCCGTTAAATAAAAGGCCAGTTTAATACCACAAATATAAAACATATGTCTCTTTGGTTTTATTTGAACATCTGCGTATTTCAGTTGTGACATTACCAATAAACTGAGGCCACATCGCTTCACTGGACATTCAAATGTTAGAAAATTATGCCAAACACAACATGAACATTATTCTTACTAACAATGAAGCCCTGACTACCAAATCAGGGAATGCTGAAGTCTCTGATCTATGGGTTCCTTTTTCTTTGTTCCGGTCTTGCAGCTTTTCTTAATCCAGAACCCAGGGCAGGAAGTAGGGATAGTCAGAGTGGGCAGCAGATCTTCTTGTGCCCCCTCCCCATCTATTTGAGAGTGAAGTGTGTCTTGTTCCATTAGGTAACAGAGTAGGGGGTGGCCCCTTACACGGGGCCTTGCAGCTATGGTGTAGCGCTTTGAGGTCTAGTAGCGGGGACCCCTCCCATGGTCCCAATTGTAATGAAACACTTATTGCTGGTTTGTCCTGCAGTTCTGGCTCCTGCCCCTTTGCCTGCATAGAAGCGCTGTGTGGTGCCTATTGTCTCGCATTTTGGAGCCCTGCCACTTATAACCCCCTTAAATAACAAGTGGCTCTCATTCTTTGAGCCCTTCATGAGCTGTAAAATAGGTGCAGGGGGGGGGGGGGGTGGCTGCTGCTCAGTAGGAGTCCTGCTAAAAGATAAAAAAAAAATTTAGGTGTTTTTATTAATAATTTTTAAATATTCAGTTTTGCATACACCCAGGAATCATGAATACATTTCACTTTACCAGACAAAAGAAACTTAGGGTTCACTATAGTAAGTTTTAAACAACGCATTTTGAGATCATAGAAATACCTTATTTCTTTTCTTCAACATTTTGTACCAGTATCCTTTTACCTCCTAATTATGGTTCCTGTTTTTTGAAGTAGCATTGTTTATTCCAGGGAGCAACATCCATCTTTTTCTAATAATCATATCTTATTTATATTAATAAACAGATTGTCCCATTTACTGGCAAACAGTTTAACGTAGCGCCATCCAGTGTTACCGCTAACTGACTCTGGTGAGGTGGGGGGTCGGAGGGATGCTTTCTTAACGTATGGCGAACCTCTTCATACCAATCCCCATTCTTCTTTCCCCCTCTGTTTCAGCTTGAGTCACTGTCCTATTCCGTGTTCTCATCAGTGTTTGCCTGCTCACCATATGGTTAACATCTCTGGAGTACCAAGCCCTCATTATTTCTGTCCATAATTCTGTTATGGGGCATCTACAAAGTCCCCTGGCTTCCTCTCTTTGTATAAGAGTCCTGCTCAAAGATGATTAAGGTGTACATGCACCTAATGAAACACAAACAGCCATCAATGTATGAAAGAAAATCATGCTAGGGGACCTGTCATGGGAGTATGCCCTTGGTGTCTATTTCTTCCCATTTGCGGATGGTGAAGTTTGAAAGAGGTGGAGCGTTAATGCAGCGCAAGGCTTACTAAATTTTTCTTTACATCAAACCAAAGCCCATTCCATCCTATTTCATGAACACACAGAATTCTGAGTTGTTTACCTGAATACCAACAACCATGGTCTTTTTGTTGAGCTAACAGGGACTAGATTACTAGGAGTACGCAAAACAATTATTCTATGTGGACCTGGATTAGAATAATTGTTATCTCAAAACCTAATTCATAGCTCTTCCCTGACACTGATACAAACACCTTGAGACCAGAAATATGACTAAAAGAATGAGACAGAATCGATAAAGATAACTCATGAAAAACATTCATCTAAAACCTCAGTTTGGATGGCCAGATAAAAAAATTGCATTTCAAATTTGATTTAATGACAAAAATCACTAGTACATGTAGCCTCACAATGCAGTACAGAGCATTAAAAACAGCTGGAAGTTTGTCTGTGGAGAGAAACTAAATGAGCTTTGAGATTATCAATTTTACAAACCAAAGCAAGGCTGGTCGATTCAGTTTGTCTTCAAATAGATCTGGCTAAGTCTGAACTGCAGCACCTCATGCCACAGAAGGAGTCAGATAACCCTTCAGCTGAAAGGTTATGTTCGAGGCATATGAGCTGCAGATTGTACACTTAGCATAGATCGCCATCTGGTGTTGGGCCCGGATGTTTGCAGTTTGTTTTTCTTCTTGGACAGTCTTTGGAAGTCACGAGTTTGGTGACTCCTCCTTCGGTCCGTACTGCGCATGGGCTTCGGCTCCATCCTCAGATTGTTTTTTTCCGCCATCGGGCTCGGATGTGATACTTCGTGCTCCGGCTTCGAACTTCTACGGTTCCAGCCTCGACGGAAAATCCTAGTTTCTTCGAGTTTCTTCATCATCATCTTCATCTCTCGAAGCGGCACTTTTCTCCAACCCGTACATCGGCACCGGCCTTCGGGCCCTCCTCGACTCCGGTCCCGGCCGATGGAAAGGACTCCGTTCAAAAAGTGCCCAAAATGTGGGTCTAAATTTCCCCACACCGACCTCCATCAGGTGTGTAATCTTTGCCTCTCTCCAGAACACGAGGCCAGAGACTGCCCCGCCTGTAAGTCTTTTCGATCGAAGAAAACCATCCGGGATCGAAAAGCTCGACGCACCATGGCGCACTCATCGTCTGCAGCTCCACCGGACATCTTCGGAGACGGCGCCGAAGCTTCGGGGCAAACACACACCGAGCAGGAAGAAGACGTCGTCGGCGCTTCCGAGGCCGACGACTCCGACGTGGAGGACATCACACCGGCGCAGCGGGCCATGTGTACTGTGCCCCCTCCCACCCCCGCGCCCAAAACCAAAGAGACTCAGGTTACTCCCTCGCCTGCCGGCCTGGGCAAAACCAAGACCAATGCTTCGATCACCCCACCTTCGGGCCCGGTGTCGAAGCCTCCAAAGTCTCACGGCAGCTCGGGATCGAGCCAGCCGACGCCCGGTGCCGAAAAACAGCATCCGGCACCGAAGAAAGCAATATCCAGCTCGACTCCGAAGCCACCGGTGCCGAAGCCTGGACTCTCGGTGCCGACCAAACACAAACACAAATCTGTCGGCACCGACGCTCCGGCGCCGAAAACTCCTTCGACGCCGAAAAAACCGGAGGCCCCAAAAAAGCATGGCGCACACAAACCATCGAAGTCCTCGGTTCCGAAATCACCGGTGCCGACGGACGATTCAACGCCATTGGCTCTGTTTACACCAGACCCTTTACAAAAGACTCTACAAAAGACTCTGTCCAAAGATCCAAAGACTGGACTATTGACTTTAATTATCAAGAAAAGACGCCTTGATACTCCGGCTCCTCCTCCACCACCCAAACGGAAGGACTCTGCTACTTCTCCCCTCAGAGTGCCCTCCCCACTACCACCTCCCCTACCTCCTCCACCCCCTCCCCCTCCCAGGTCTCCGCCACCTTTACCTCATTACTCTCCGGCCCCGTCCCCAGATCCGGACGACGGGGACCCGGACAATTATCCGGCGGACGCCCCAATGGATCCCACTCCACCAGGGACCCCAGACCCGTGGGAGGATTACAATAACCCTGATGTACCCGATATTCCTCAGGACGACCTATACCCATCCAGGCCGTCTCCTCCAGAGGACTCCTTAGGGTTCCATCATTTAGTGCAGAGAGCAGCACACTACCATGGGGTGGACATGCACACTGAACCAGTGGAAGACGACTTCTTACTGGATACATTCGACATACAGGACAAATCCACCTCTATCTTACCCATGCTTAAGGGTGTCACCAAGCATGCCGCAGAGGTGTTCAAAGACCCTGTCAGGGCCAGGGTACTAAACCCTAGAATAGAGAAAAAGTATAAGGCGGCACCCACAGACCCTGCATACATTAAGGGCCCTGCTCCCTTAGATTCCCTAGTTGTCTCTACAGCTAGAAAGCGGGCTAACTCCCAGTCCTCAGGAGAAGCCCCACCGCCAGACAAGGAATCCAAACTCCTAGACGCGTCTGGCAAGCGCACCGCCTCTCAAGCTGCAAACATGTGGCGCATTGCAAACACACAAGCGCTACTTGCGCCCTATGACAGAGCACACTACGACGAACTTGAGGCTCTTATGCAGCACCTCCCCGAGAAACACAAGCGTAGGGGTCATGAGCTAATACAGGAGGGTAAACTCATTACAAACACCTCCATTAAATGTGCCCTCGATGCAGCCGACACTGCTTCTAGAGCCATAAATACCAGTGTCCTGCTTCGTCGCCATGCCTGGCTCAGGATCTCAGGGTTTAAGCCTGAAGTCCAGGCGTCCATACTCAATCACCCCTTTGACCAACAAACTCTCTTTGGGCCCAAGGTAGACGAAGCGTTGGAAAAGATGAAAAAGGACACAGACACAGCAAAGTCTATGGGGGCACTCCAAACACAAGCCTCTAAATGTTCCTTTCGACGCTCCTCCTTTCGTGGCACAGGCAGAGGCTTCTCCACCGATAGCACCTCTACCTCCTACAAATCCCCTCCTCAAAATACCTTTTCAAAGGGCAACCAAAGAGGTGGTTACAGAGGCAACAACAATAAGGGCAGGGGCAAAACTAACAACACCCGTTCTGCCACCCCGCCCACACAATGACTTCCCTCCGCTCCCCCCAGACCATTCCACTCCGGTCGGGGGCAGACTACAAAACTTTATCCACGCATGGGAGTCCATAACATCGGACAAATGGGTGACCCAAATCATTCGGTCAGGGTACTGTCTCGAGCTAACATCTACCCCGCCCAATATCCCACCAAGGCACCGTCCAATGTCTCAAGAACATTCCACACTGCTCAAACAGGAGGTACTCTCCCTCCTCCAAAAACACGCTATAGAGCAGGTCCCCATCAATCAGCAAAATCTAGGGGTTTACTCCCTATATTTCCTAATACCAAAGAAAGACGGTACCCTCAGGACCATTCTGGACCTCCGGCCTCTAAATGCCTACATACATTCAGACCATTTCCATATGGTCACCCTACAACAAGTCCTCCCGCTCCTCTGTCAGGGAGACTTTCTCACAACCTTGGATCTGAAAGACGCATACTTTCACATTCCAATACACCCCTCTCACAGGAAATACCTCAGGTTCGTGGTGGACGGGCAACATTACCAATTCACGGTCCTCCCCTTCGGGGTCACCACCGCACCACGGGTGTTTACCAAATGCCTAGCGGTAGTAGCAGCACACCTCAGACGTCAACACATTCACGTCTTCCCTTACTTAGACGACTGGCTGATAAAAGCCGCGTCTTACCACCAATGCGTGCAGCATACAAACAGCACCATCCAACTGCTCCACCAGCTAGGCTTCACGGTGAACTACCAAAAGTCCCACCTCATACCATCTCTCACAAAGCAATATCTCGGGGCCACTATAGACACCTCCAAAGGTATTGCCTATCCAAACACAGCCAGAATCACAAGCATTCAAGCCTTACGCAAAACATTCCTTCCCCAACACACTCTTCCAGCAAGAGTGTTCATGAAGCTCATAGGAATGATGGCGTCTTGCATCTTTATAGTGCCCCATGCAAGACTACACATGCGTCCACTTCAAGAGTGCCTAGCACAACAGTGGAACCAGGCCCAGGGTCAGCTGACGGATCTGGTGTTGGTGGACGGCCGCACACATCACTCTCTGCAGTGGTGGAACACCACAAACCTTTCCAAAGGGCGGCCGTTCCTGGACCCGGTTCCTCAGGTGATTCTAACAGCGGACGCATCGCTCTCCGGCTGGGGAGCGCACCTCCTACACCTCACAATGCAAGGTCTATGGACGCCACAGCAAAAATTGCTCCACATCAACCATCTGGAGCTTTTGGCGATCTTTCTAGCCCTAAAATCTTTCCAAAAACAGATTTCGGGCAAAGCAGTCCTCATTCGCACAGACAACATGACTGCAATGTATTATATCCAAAAACAGGGGGGGGGGACACTCTCCCCAGCTCTCCCGCTTAGCCCAGAGCATATGGAGATGGGCAATTCCCCAAAACATATTTCTCCTGGCACAACACGTTCCAGGCGTACAAAACACCATGGCAGATCTGCTCAGCAGACAAACGCAACAACTACACGAATGGGAACTGCATCCGCAAGTTCTTCAGCCATTCTTCCAACAGTGGGGGCATCCTCAGATAGACCTCTTCGCCACCCACGAAAACAAAAAATGCCCAAGCTTCGCCGCCAGATACCCACACCCATTGTCCAACGGCAATGCGATATGGATGAACTGGTCAGGCAGATTTGCATACGCCTTTCCACCTCTCCCACTAATTCCATTAGTGGTCAGGAAGCTACAACAGCACTCCCTCACACTCATTCTGGTAGCTCCGACGTGGGCCAGGCAGCCGTGGTACACCACGCTACTACAACTATCAGTGGTACCACATCAAAAACTGCACCTATCCCCATGCCTCCTAACCCAGAACCATGGAGAAATCAGGCACCCGGACCCAGCTCAGCTCAACCTGGTGATCTGGCTCCTGAAATCCTAGAATTCGGATACCTTAACCTTCCCCCTGATTGCATGAACATCATCATGGAAGCCAGACGTCCTACCACTAGAGCATGTTATGCCGCAAAGTGGAAAAGATTTGTTATTTACTGCCGTAACAATACAATCAACCCTTTAGATGCATCCATACAGCACATCATATGCTATCTGCTCCATCTTCACAGGTGTAACCTGGCATATTCATCCATACGCCTACACCTAGCAGCGATCGCTGCTTATCTACAAAACAGACAGCATTTATCTCTCTTCAGAGTGCCCGCTATTAAAGCCTTCATGGAAGGCCTTAAACAAGTAATTCCTCCCAGGGCACCACCTTCCCCTGTATGGAATCTAAATTTAGTTCTTACACGACTAATGGGTCCGCCCTTCGAACCAATGCATAAATGCGAGCTACAGTTTCTCACCTGGAAAACAGCTTTTCTCGTAGCTATCACTTCCCTTAGAAGGGTTGGTGAAATACAAGCGTTCACTATACAGGAACCCTTCATACAAATACATCACAGCAAGGTCATACTTCGCACAAATCCGAAGTTCCTGCCCAAGGTCATTTCCCCCTTCCATCTCAATCAATCGGTGGAATTACCTGTCTTCTTCTCGCAACCTCAATCTGTTGCAGAAAGAGCCTTACACACACTCGATGTAAAAAGGGCCTTGCTATACTACATACAAAGAACGCAACCCTTCAGGAAGACTAAACAATTGTTCGTCTCCTTCTCTCCACCACATAAAGGCAACCCCATTTCTAAATCAGGGATAGCTAGGTGGATTGTAAAATGCATACAGATTTGCTACCAAAAGGCTAAAAGAACATTATCTGTTCCGCCTAAAGCCCATTCTACAAGAAAGTTAGGGGCTTCTATGGCCTTTCTAGGGAATATACCCTTAGATGACATCTGCAAAGCAGCCACATGGTCTACACCGCACACCTTCACAAAACATTACTGTGTAGATGTGCATTCCAAGCAGCAAGCTAGAGTGGGCCAGGCTGTACTAAAGACACTATTTCAAACCACTGCAACGGATACCGGTGGTCGCCGCTAGGGTTGGGTACTGCTATATAATCTATGCTAAGTGTACAATCTGCAGCTCATATGCCTCGAACGGAATATGCTACTTACCAGTATGCATCTGTTCTTGGCATGTAGAGCTGCAGAGTTGTACACGCCCACCCGCCTCCCCGGCTACCTGTATCCGTTCCAGTACATCTTATTTAGATACTACACACATGGGTTTCTCACTGTGATTACCAAGCTCCATCATTTCCCTGTTGGCGAAAAACAATCTGAGGATGGAGCCGAAGCCCATGCGCAGTACGGACCGAAGGAGGAGTCACCAAACTCGTGACTTCCAAAGACTGTCCAAGAAGAAAAACAAACTGCAAACATCCGGGCCCAACACCAGATGGCGATCTATGCTAAGTGTACAACTCTGCAGCTCTACATGCCAAGAACAGATGCATACTGGTAAGTAGCATATTCCTTTCCTGCTCCGCTTTACCAGCCGGCAAAGTACAGGTTCCAGGGTCGCAGTTTCGAATAGTTCAGTTCATTTAAGAATTTCGCCACCCAATATAGATGGGGAATAGCATAAGGGAGTCAATAGAAATCAAAAGTCAGTCATGAAAGGCAGGAAAAATGGGAATGGCAGCCAGCCCGACTCCTCCTTCGATGGCTCATTTAGACCTCAAAAAGTTCCTGGTTTACACACCTTAATGTATCAATTTCATCAGTTCATATGGTTCTCATTAGTCACTCACAGTGGGCCGTTTATGGGGGTTATCGGTGAATCACAAATATCCGGAAGAATTAAGTAATCCTTGTGCAAATTTCATTAGATTCATTAAGTTCAATTGTATTACTCTTCTGTCACTTCCACAGAAGTAGGTGGAACTTTATTTTGCTCACACTCCATCCGTTCCCAAGTGCCTTTCCCTGGGTTTGCAGTAATATTGTTACATTTCTATCGAGTATGTTTCTTAGCTAGAAGTGAGTCCATTGTTAACCAATACAGAAAAATTTCACAAAGTTCTCACAGTGGCTAGAGTGACTGCTTCATATGATTTTACATTTGCGCAGGACAGGAAAAGCATTTGAGGGCTACATGAAAATTAGCTGAATTGCTACTGTTCAACATTATTATTAAGCACACATTTCATAAAGGCATTTCGATTTTGTGCATTATTTCAGTTATTAGTTTTCTTTAAGAACTATGCATCAGTATTAAGTACTGTTAAAATATTCTTTAAGCATCACTTGCACGTTGCCATTTTCAAAACAAATAATTTGTGTCACTCTGAGATCAATTTTTGCATAAACATTACAGAAAATCACGTTTGCACTCACTATGTGAAATCTTTCTAAATATGCTACTCATTACAATATTCTCATAATGCAGGTGTATATTTTCATATTTTGATGCACTTATAAATGTCATCACAAAACTCTGTTAACATATATTTTATTCTCTCAACACGTATATGCGGTTATATGTAGTTCTCATTGTTTACATTTTCACATCATCGTGTTGTTATATGTTATGTTATAATGTACTTATAACGCGCGCAGATACTCAAGAGTGTCCGGGCGCGGAGAGTGACCGTAGCAGTGTGGAGCAGAGAATTAAATGGACCGATTAAAAAGAAAGGTTTTTAGTTGTTTTTTGATGAGCCTGGTGTCCAGAGTATTCCGCAGTTCCATGGGAAGGGAATTCCATGACACTGCTGCTTTAACAGAGAGGGACTGACCCAGCCCCCCCCCACCCCCCCCAGACGCATCTGCGATAACTGGGGATCGCCACCCGTCGTTGAGTGGCTGAGCGCAGAGATCTGCTGGGGGCATAGACGGCAAAGCGCTTCCACGCTTTTACAATGCATCATGTAACCGGTCAACATGTCTTCATCAATAAATTATTGTTGCTATGATCTTTTACTAGTGAGAATTGATAAAGGTAGCCGTCCGATAACATTTACGATCCATCAGCGTACATATGTACTTGGAATCGGGTCAAGGCTAACATTCTAAAGGAGGGTTCAGGGGGTTCTGTCCTGCAAGAACATTTTGAAAAAGCAAGGCCAAATGCTGTATTTTACTGTATATTTTTTTACGTAAATGGCTAAAAATCCAGAGGTGTCGAATGAAATAGTCCAGTTAATTTTGTGGTGTGCCAGGCTGGTGCAACTCCCTGTCAGTTTGTTGGAGCTCAACTTCCCCAAGACAACTGTAAACAATTGGTGGCAAAATAGGTTTTTCATCAAATTTTTCCTTAAAAGCTGGGTAAAGAGCTGTATGTAATACAGGAAGTAAATAAAATGGCTATTCCACATCACATGACGCGTCATTTATCAAAATGCAAATTTTTCCATCTAGCTTCTTCACATGGGAATGTGAATTATATGTATGACTGAATTTCTTCATGAAAGGCTTAACCAGAACAGCTGGAGCTAGCACTCCTATGCGCACACGTTGAGGTCAGCAGCAACAAAAACGCAGGTAAAATAGACTGCACACAAGTTGACAAAATCCCAGTACAGCAGTAAAATACCAAACAATAGTCTGCAGTGGAATGCATTTTCAGGTACTGTTGGAAGTCACCCCAAGCTCACAAACATCCTCATAATAATTATTGTGCTCAAGAGGCTGCGAGTGGTGACAGAAATAGTGGTCACCCACCTGCAAATGATCTCAGACCTATAACCTGTTTCATCCAGCCTTTCTTGCTATTTAACCATGCCAACATTGGAGGCTGAAGCATAGGTTTGTCTATATGGTTATCGTGGCACCATGCAGGATTAGAAAGTGGTTATACTGGTTGAATCCTCTCCTGTTTGAAACAATCGGGTTTGTGTTGTTGAATTGCGAGAAGTGAGGTGATGGTAGATAGGGTCAGTAGATTGTGGTTACTTGGCTTTGCTCTTTTATGTGATCTTGTGTGACGCAACTGGTACTCACTAAGGCACTCAATACCTTCGGGTCGAGTTTGCGGTATATGAAAACTGCAGACAAATGCACAGAGGACACCACAGAGCAGTAACGGAAAAAAGACGGATACCCATTTAGTGGTTGATTTGTACACAGTGAAATCAGAAAACCTGCCTAAATCACAGCTTCTCCTCTTAAATTGTGTAAGTATTTTAATTCACCAAAACTACTTTTTCTTCACTATTGGCATACGAAAGTACTTTCAAATATGCGAGTTCAGCATACCAGCTGTACACAAACATATTGTTCGATTTTATGGACTATAATGTTTATATATAATAATCTGGGTCACGTGCAGGGTTTTTACATCAACTGCCTCGCCTCTAAGTTCACTAATGGTTTATTTTGAAAAATTGTCACTTTTAATAAGCATTTCTCAGTGCGGTGCTACAATGCAACATATTAATGAACAAAAATGCACTGACTGCACCACGTTTGTTTTTGTTTCAGTGGAACAAAAATGCACTGCCTAACCTGGTGCAGTCAGTGCATTTTTGTTAATTTTTTCGATGAGCCCTTAAAATATTTGCTTTATAAATCATACAACAAATATCACGTAAATATGCTAAAGTGTCCTGGAAATTTAAACAATTGTATTTCTTTAAAATATGGAAGCTTGGGCATTATTAATACGTCGGACATTCACCACGCCCGCAATTGAACAGACATATATCCATAGAAACACTTGCATGCACACGTTCAGAAATCCACACATTGCAGTATTGAAACTTACCTCCGACACTCTCCGAACTGCAATTCCTGCTTGGCTGGTCCTGAAAATCATGAATTTGTGCCTCCTGCTTCGAAGACCTGGAAGCTGACACCAGAGCTTCTGCTTTTTATTGTATTCATATGCTCAAGCCTCTGCCTGATCAGAAGCCAGGAAAGTATTTGAGTTCGACCCTTCTTCCCTAACCTGGCTTCTCCTAGGGCATATGAGCATCTCATTTTGTCTGTCCCACCAAAGCTCCATTAGCTGCACAGCCTGAAGTTTGTGAAATGTCTGCTATGGAATGGGAATGTGTGGAGTAGGGCTGTATGAGGCAAAGCACTCATGAATGCACACCATAGAGCCCCCTCTGGTGCTAACATGATATTGCAGCTTTTTACATAAAAACAAATGATCAGTAAAAAAGGTTTGTTTTCATGTAAAAACTGGTACACATGTAACCAATATTGAAGGGGGGGGGTTCCGCGCTGGTGTCCCTCTTACTGGCGAGCTGCTGCTGTTACTTCCATAAAGCCGGTTTCGAAGTGGTGGCCATTTGTAAGATAAGTGGATGAAGGCACAGGGAGAGTTTTATTTTCACAGGATCAAAGAACTTGTTAAATTATTAGTCTCGAGGCTACAGCAAACAGCTTTTTGTTGCAAAGGATATACATTTTTCCTCTAACTTGAATTTTGGTGAATATACCATGTGGCTGGGCACTTCTCATATCCCCCAGGTTATATCCAGTACATTTTGTTATCTGTACGCTTACTAGCAGCTTTAACACTGGATTTAAATACTCCCAGTTCGGCATTAACGGAAGAAGAGCAATGATTGCCTAAGAGCGCAAAATATAGCGAACGCCAGGACTAAGAACAGTCTCTCCTCGTTCTACATTTCCAAGCAGTCCACTAGGCCACAACTGGGGAGACGGTGATACGGTGATTCGTATAGCAAGGCCAAAGGGCACCTCTTCCCTGGGAAATGTCTGTGCTGTAGGCCATACCCAGATTTAGAAAACAGTGTTTATTTCCATCTTATTTAGTTGAAATAGTAAATTTGTGATTAGATATAAAATATCCTAGTTCTATGGCTAAAACACACCCATGGACCAGGTCCTGTAACAGTGGGTAGTTACTGGCCAGTATTCACAGTAGACACTAATAGTGACTACAGTTTCTTCATACTTTAAGACTATTTCATTTGGATACCAGCATTGTTCATTTTCTAAACTGATCCTTCAAAATGTGCAATAACGGGCAGTTAAGGTTTACTTCCAGAGGTGGTAAAGGGATCAGAACTTAGAAACAGTAGGAGAATTAATCACAGTTGATAAACTCAGTCCCCAGCTGTGTTTCCTTTTAAGACGAAATAACAACTGGGGCAGATACACATAGTCCCAAAACAAGTGCTCCTGCAGGATGTGCCTACCCTGCCAGCACAAGAACACAGTATCAAAGTTTCATATACAGAAATATTTTTTTTTGAGGAGCAAAAAGATAATGTACTTATAATAATTGTGTTGTCCAACCATAAATCAGAAGGACGGTTGACATGTCTGATTTTGTGGTTAGGTACATTATTATATGTATGCCAATACTTGTTTGGATAGGAGAGACTTTTTTGTTTTCCAACGTTGAGTTTAGTCTTTTTTAGCAGTCTTGATTAGCTTTCCTGTGCTGTGCATGTATATATTGCACTGTTTAAGTACGTATCTTTTAATATGGTCTGAATTAGAGGAGGGGGTTCAAAATGAAACTCTGAAAAAATGCTGGGCTGCTCATAGCCCCACTGCTCCCCTAACATCTTCTGATGTTTCAGCATGCGCAATGTCTCCACACATTTCCTTTGAACTGATAATGGAAAGTTGACCACCATTCCTGGGCCTCATAGGGATAAACCATGATTACAAGACCCACTATAGGACTTTCATTAAATCCCTGCTGAGATGCATTCACGTTGCTGGGTCATATGCGCAAGGTCGCAGGCAGTGGGGGCCTCCGCCCATGGGTCTTCGAGCAATAGACCTTTGCTGTGATGCCTAGGGCGTGGAACCACCCCCCCTCGGGGCTTGCAGTAGTACACAATGGCGGTGGGGATACAGTGCTGTGGGGCCCCCTCCTCTGGGCTCCACAGCGTTCGACTATAGATATGAGGCCCAGGAGGAAGCACCTTCCTGCCCTGGACTTTGCAGCTCGGGATTATAGTCGTGAGGTGCAGGGGTGGTGATCCCCTTCCCCTGCATTTGAACACTCAGTTGAATTGCTGTTAACTAAGACTCATAACCTTACGAACAGAGGGCTCATAAAATATGAACAGGCCCTTCTGGCCTCTGAAAATTTTACTGTTAAACAATGTGTTGAACGTTTCTACTCTGATGCCTATACAGAACACAATGACAAAAGTGAAGAGTTTGATCATGCTTGCCTAAGTGTCACTGACCTGTGTACTCGGATATATCTCTAATGATTCCCTGGCCCCGTTTCTCAGAACCTTTTCTATGATTTCGGACCCAGAGAAAGCAGCCTCGGAATTAGCCGACTGCATTCATGGGGCAGTGGACATTTTAGCTCCGGCAACCCCCAGGTATGACGCGAGACGTAAACCCTCCGCCCCGTGGTTTGGGGAGCAGCTTAGGCTTATGAGACAAGAATGTAGAAGACTGGAAAGACAGTGGAGGAGGACATGGGACATGAAAGACAGAGAAATGTACAAAAGTTCCCTAAAACTCTATAAGGCCACAGTCATTAAAACCAAACAAGACCACTTCTCCAACATTACCACATCCTTGACATCATCAAGGGAACTTTTCAAAATCGTAGATTCCCTTTGTTCACTACAGGTACCTGATCCCATAATAGGCTCTCAGGAGCTCTGCGATAATATCTCAAGCTTCTTCCACACTAAAATCGTAGATATTTCCATGCATTTGGAAACACAGAAGAAGCAGCTGGGAACGCATATAGCCACTGATCTGGCAATTCTAGAAACATGGTCGAAGGATCCTGACAAGACCCTTATGAATTTCCCTCCTGTCACTTTGGAAAATCTTAACTTCCTCCTGAACAGGACAAAGTCCTCTTCTCCCCTGGATCCATGTCCGCTTAAAATCCTGAAGGAATGTAGGGACATCCTCCTTCCCTACATCTTGGAGGTCATGAATAGCTCTCTACGTCATGGGGTATTCCCCTCGGCTTGGAAGAAGGCGATTGTCAGGCCGCTACTCAAGAAACCATCACTGGATCCTGCAGTTCTAAAAAATTTCAGACCAATTTCTCTTTTACCTGCCCCAGCCAAAATGCTTGAGATGCACCTGAATCATCATTTATCTGCATTCCTTGACTCCTCTGGGTTCCTTGATCAGACCCAACATGGTTTCAGCAAACTTCACAGCACAGAGTCTGCACTCACAGTTGTGACTAATAACATCAGAATGAATGTAGATAAAGGACAGACCACGGTGCTGGTTCTGTTGGATCTGACCGCTGCATTCGACACCCTTTCTCCCTCAGTCCTAACATCTCGACTGAGGGAGCTGGGGGTGGAGGGGCCTGCCCTGAACCTTCTATCCTCCTTTTTAGAGCTCAGGGAGCAGAGGGTCAAAATGGGCAAATACCTCTCCCCTGTAAAGTCTCTGCAATGTGGGGTGCCACAAGGGTCGGCTTTAAGTCCGACCCTATTTAACATATATGTAGCCCCTCTTGCTAGACTAGTGAGATCTCAGGGAATGGAGGTAGTGTCGTATGCAGACGACACTCAGATCATGGTGTCCCTGTCACGGTCTGTCAGCATCACAGCGCTCAGCTTCAGGAGCTGCATGCAGTCGGTGGCCGACTGGATGACTCTCAACTCCTTGAAGCTGAATGGCGATAAGACCGAGGTGCTGATTTTCGGAAAGGACAGGGACGCCTGGTCGAGTGAATGGTGGCCGCCATCACTAGGAACTTGTCCCACTCCTTCACAGTCGGCAAAAAACCTAGGGGTCATCTTTGACACCGAGCTGGCCATGAACTTACAGATCCACAGAACGGTAGCTACTTGCTGGGGAGTTCTAAAAATCCTTCGTAGAATAGCTCACTACTTATCCCCACAGGCAAGAAAACAAACTGCCATAGCATTAGTCGGCTCTCGCTTAGACTACTGCAATGCACTATACACAGAGACTAACAAGGGATTGCTACATCGCCTGCAAGTAATACAAAATTCAGCAGCGAGATTTGTTCTGGATCTTCCGTGCTCTGCCTCTGCCACTTTAGCCAGGAAGAATCTCCATTGGCAAAATCATCTGCCTAGTCTATAAGACTCTTGTAGCAGGAGCGGCTGACTGGATCTTTGCTCTCTAATTACGCTCCCAGCAGATGCCTTAGATCTTCCCAACAGAACCTCCTTGTTATCCCCCTCATTAAAAAGTCAAGATGGGGAGGTAGAGCCTTTGCATCAGTGGCCCCTCGGCTATGGAATGCTCTCCCTTTCGAGCTCAAGGATCTATCATCTTTGCCCCTCTTTAAGAAAGCTCTTAAGACCTGGCTCTTTGGGAAAGCGTATGCTTAAGCACAGCATGGTGATTCATCATATTATGTTAGGCGCCTTGATGCCCATCGGGTTGAGTTTTGCGCGGTACAAATCTATTTTCATTCATATTAAGTATCTAAATGAGCCTGATCATGTCCTTCTCGTTCATGCCTAAGAGTAAACTAAGCAAAAGACACACAGATGATGGACAGAATGCAGAGCAAATCAAACATTCAAACCACCAGTCACAAGATCTGGGTTACATCCATTGTTCTTTTGCTCACCATGCCACCCCAGTTTCGACCCAGCCATATGCAAATCAGTCTTGACCCTGTTCCTTATGGGAACAGTCCAGCCCGAACTTGCCAAGCCAGGTCCTCCCTGGACCGGAAACGTGCATCCTGGGACTGGTTTCGGGGCATCACACCTCATCAGCCAGGCTAGCTTGAAGCCAGTGAAACAGCCCGGGGACCCACGTCTGGGCATACCCAGTGCACTTAGGGCAAGAAAGGAAAAGACACACAGATGATGGACGGAAGGCCGAGCAAATCAAACATTCACCCCCAGTCTAGAGATCTGGGTTAAATCCATAGTTCTTTTGCTCCCCATGCCACCCCAGTTTGGACCCAGCCATACGCACCTCAGTCTTGATCCTGTTCCTTATGGGAACAGTCCAGCCAGAACTGCCAAGCCAGGTCCTCCCTGGACCGGAAACAAGCATCCTGGGACCGGTTTCGGGGCATCATCCCTCATCAGCCAGGCTAGCATGAATCCAGTGACACAGTGAGCATGGGATCCACGTCTGGCCATATGATCTCGCTATGTGTGTGCTTCTAACCTGTGTCCTCTTTCTCACGTTTAGTTGTTGGCATACGACACGTGGTCCCTTTAACAGACTGCAGATGGATTTTATTGAGATGCCTGTGCATAATAGGTTTAGATATATCCTGGTGATTATCTATGTATTCTCAAGATGGATGGAAGCCTACCCAATGAGGAGAAATGACAGTCTCACTGTAGCTAAACTGTTATTGCAAGAGATCATATCAAGGTTCGGGATGCTGGACATTCTTGAGTCAGACAGGAACTCACTTCAACAATGAATATTTTACAGACCAGAAGCATCCGGCATAGTTGAGCAAATGAATGTAACAATAAAATCTAGATTGGCAAAGGTATGCACTTCAACCTCACTGAAATGGCCAGGCGCTTTACTTGTTGTGCTGATGAATGTCCGAAGTATTCCATACAGGAAGACAGGTCTTTCTTCCTATAAGATACTAATGGGGAGGGCCATGAGGTTACCATCTGTGCCCATGAATGCCTTGGTGAACATCACAGACTACATAGTTTTGGACTACTGCAAGGCACTCGCTGATGAGGTTCTTTCTGTTTATTATCCGGTATCTGTTGCTACACAAGACCCTCATCAAGAACAGTGCCACAACCTTAATCTTGGTGATTTCGTCTTGCTCAAGAAGCACATTAGGAAGACTTGTCTTGAACCTTGATGGAAAGCTCCCCACCAAATCATACTGATGTCAAATTCTGCTGTTAAATGTGCTGGTATTCCAAATTGGATTCATGCCTCACACACCAGGAGAATGAGTTATTCAGAAGAAGCGCTTTGATCTATGACCCAGAGAGAAGAACATTAGTGGTCTCGTCAGCAGTCGAGAGAACACTTAGACCTGCAGCACCAGCACTTGAAGAGGCACCCGAATAAGTGCCAGGTGAAGTGCAGAGAGAAGAAAGGAATGAAGATTTCCAAGTCAAAAGACAAGTGTCTGAAGTTACGCACAGCGGCATCGAGGTCTCAGAAGCTGATGTAGCAGAAAGTGAACTGTATGTTGGAAATCTTGTGAAAACGCACAAGGAGAAGAACAAGATTCTGGTGAAGGAATGAGCTTGGCGAGAAGAAGGAACCATTGCAAGGCATAGTTGCCATAACCTAAAGAGAAAGATGGTCTAAAAAGGAGCTCGTCAATAGCGCAAATTACTGAAGCAGTTCCTGAAGAGAGTGAGACAGAAAACGAAAACTCTCATGATCCAAATCACCATATCCTAAGGAGATCTAGAAAAACTCTAATACCTTGCCCAAGATATTTTGCACCTAAATGGTTTTACTTTGCAAATGCAGCGCTAAATGTGACTTTGGAAAATCTATGCGACATGAATTCTGAACTGTTAGAACCCTCCCTTAAAAGACTAAAAAACTGTTGTTTCAGCGATAGAGCCATTGAAAAAGTAAAACAAACTTGAATAAAAAGAATGATTATGAACCATGTCTATTAGTTGTTTATTGTTATAGCTATTTGCTTTACAGAAGCCTAACCTTGGTCTGAGACGAAACTTACAGAAGAGATAGAGATTACATTTAGAAGAACACGGAGTAGAGTTAAGGATTGTCTGTTAGGGAGCTGCATTAACAAAGAAAAACTAAGGAAAAGAGGACTCCTTTACAGCTATAAATGTAGAAGCTGTCTACAAATTCTTTATAAATTTAACCAAGTACTGACTCTAGAACAATGTGTTGCATTAGGAATATGTGCAAACGTATTGCATGTGATTTCCGTAATAGCAGTAATAATGATTTCAATAGTATTAGTAGGATTTCACCAAATGCCCAATTCAGAGCCCTGTAGGATTAATGTCACAAATACACTTACACAAAACCTTAGTGATACTGTCTTTACAAAAAAAATTGTGAATTACAAGAAAGAAGATCACTCCACAAATGTTTATTCTAGATTAGTGCAAAAATGCACTCATGCTTTAGATGTTAAGGATTGTTATGTCTGTGTACACTTGCAGACTACAGTTTCAGAAGTCACCTATTTCTCCAGTATTCAATCTTTCATAGATTCACATGCTTGTATCTTCCCTGTCGTCATGGTGGGAGTCTCACGGTAACAGGATGACCATAGCAGTACTAGAAAAAAACTGCATAGCAAAATCCCATAGGGAATCATATTATTTGGTAACCAAACCTCATCATTATTTGGTCCAAAACCCAGCCAATCAGCTGCCAGCGCTGACATCACACTCCCCAGCAGAGCCATCCTACCTCAGATTTCCAACCGCCTTCGTGTGAGAAGTAGTCTCCCTGAGCCTTGCTCAGTTTTGTTCCTGAGTGAACTTTTGACCTTTTTCAACTGACAGTTCTTTCTTCTGGATTTGAGGTACTGTATTTCATATTTTACTTACTATGGCTGAAAGCTCTAAAAAGAGGCTCTTCAGGCCCTGCAGATCCTATGGGAAACCTAGACTGTATTCTGAAGACCCCCACAAGGACTGCTTGTACTGTCTTCATCCTAAACATGTGCCTAAGGACTGCAAGCATTGCAGAACCTTTTCTGCAAAAACTCTGTGAGACAGGGAGGCACGTTTACTGTTGTGGCTTCAAAAAAAGGTCACTTCAGATTCTGACTCTGAAGAAGAAATTGATTCTCAGTCATCTAAAAAGAGAATCTTCTGCTTCTGAGGAGAAAGTAGAGCTTAAAAAGCAGAAAACCAAAGACAAAGAGGCTTCTTCGTCTTCTCTTCCTCATACCCCTCTGAAAAAATCCTCCGGGTCAAGAGAGGTATCTTCAGCTCCGTCGACGAAGACTGGGGCGTCGCTGGCACTGATTTCAATGAAAACGTCGAGAGCGACTCTGTCGACGACTACCATCTCGACGACGATAGCTGCGTCGACGACTAAGACATAGTTGTCGAAGAAAGGGTCATCGACGACCCCGTCGATTGGGAGGCCGGTTATGACCTCGTCGACGACTCCATAGTCAGTGACCTCGACGATGAATTCGTATTTCCTCGTCGACGAGAACTACGTCGACGGGAGCTCCGTCGACAACATCTTTTAAATCTCCCAAAGCAAAGACAACAATATCATTAAAGTCTATTCCACCGTCGACGGGTTCGTCGACGATGAAGAAATCTTCAGATTTTACCAGCAGGACAAAGATTTGTCCGCTTCCTCCATCTAATCTGCTGGAATTGCAGTCAGAAGATGAAGAGTCATCAGGAGTAGCATATAGTCCTTCTCAACTTCAGATAAAGAGTCAGGAAACGGATGATGAAGAATATCAGGAGGTTCAAGAAGTATTCTCTTTCCAGGATCATCCAGTGCATGAGTCAAAAAGATATGAGTCTTTTCAGCAGTCATATGATTATGAGGATGAGAAAGAATCACAACCTGATTTGAGAGAAGAAACTATCTCAATGCCAATTTCTCTAGTGACTGACTTACGGCTCCTGATCAACGACTATTATCGACGTTTTCCTGAGGCTAACACTCAAACCTCAAACTTCATCTGCTCCTACTCAAATTCAACTACCTCAACCTCCTCCCAATTTTTCAACTCAAAAGGTTCAATCTCCTCCTATTAGGGATGATTTAGAGGAGAGTGCTGCAGATCAATCAAAAGAAGGGGAACTTCTTCAGGACAATCTGGTTGGGATAGAATGTGATCAGTACTTTCTACCTACTACGCCGTCTCCATCACCATCGCCGGCAAACTCTCCGCCACAAGATATTGGAGGTTTCCATGACATTATGGAAAAAGCATCGAAGATTTGAACTTCCACTTCCGGTACAAGAAGCTGAGTGTTTTCTTTACGATTTCAGCGAGGAATCACGGAAATCCATTAGATCGATTCCAATTATTGATCACATTTGGGACGAGGGATTAAAAATAATGAAGAATCCAGCTTCGGTTGCTGCCTCGGTACCCAGAATAGAGAAAAAATATCAAGCCCCAGAATCTTCTCATGCTTGTTTAATTCGACATCCGCAGCCGGAGTCTGTAGTGATGTAAGCCGCTCAAAGACACTCCAAAAACCCAGTTTCCACTTCTGCAGCTCCTCCGGATAAGGAAGGAAGGCGAATGGATGGTGCGGGGAAGCATTTTGCTGTGATGGTAGCATCCGCCATTAAAGCTCCAAATGCTTTAGCTCTTATTAGTAGATATAATAGGCAGATGTGGTCAGATATAGCACCTTTGTTGGCCTATCTACCAGAGGATAAGAAGGAAGAAGCGGCCGCCATTTTACAAGATGGGGCTAGGGCGGCATCTGAATCCATAGATATTGCGATGGATTGGTCATCGGTAGCATTCAGGTAAATGGCGGGTGCAGTGGCCCTCCGAAGGCAAGGATGGCTTAAAGCCACTTCTTTTAGACTGGAAGTCCAAGCAAAAATAGTGGACGTGCCGTTTGACGGAGATAATCTCTTTGGAAAACATATAGATGATGCCCTCCAAAGTATCAAAGCCGACACAGACACTGCGCGAGCGTTGGGGTCTCTTCAGCAGGGCAGGTTCCAGTCCTTTCGGAAGAGAGGAACTAGAGGACAATATAATCAAAGATCTTCATACCAATCCAACAGATACCAGCCATACAGTCAGCAGGGGTATCGCCAATTTTCAAATAGCCAACAATTTCGATACTCAAACACATATCAGCAGCAGTCCAGAGGGAAGTCTTCTGCGAGAGGTAAATCGCAAAAATCTAATAGACGACAGTGACACTGTCAAAGCGCCCGCCACATGTTCAGACGTCAAGGATCATTACCTCTTTTATCAGGCTTGACTGTCGATAACAACAGACAGATGGGTATTGGACGTGATTAAACAAGGCCATACCCTGGAATTCATACAGAAGCCTCCAAATCACCCTCCTATACACAGGAAGCAAGAACACCTATCAGCCCTCAAGGCGGAAATGTTATCCCTTTTACAAAAAGAAGCAATAGAAGAGGTTCCACGTCTTCAATGAGGTAAAGGCTTTTATTCGCATTTCTTTTTAATAAAGAAAAAAGACACATCGAAATGGAGGCAGGTAATGGACCTGAGAGGTTTGAACAAATTCATCAAAAAGAAATCTTTTCGAATGTTATCCCTGCAGGAAATACTCCTACTTCTCTGCAAGGGAGATTATTTGGCATCCCTGGACCTTTTAGATGCTTATTTTCACATCCCGATTCATATAAATCACAGAAAGTTTCTTTGTTTCATGGTGGCGGGGCGCCATTACCAGTTCAAAGTATTGCCTTTCGGTCTGAAGTCGGCGCCATGGGTCTTTACGAAATGTATGGCGCCAGTGGCGGCACACCTAAGACTTCAAGGTCACCAAATTTTCCCTTACCTAGACGATTGACTCATAAAGGGTATTTCGTTCAGGGAAACCCAGCGCTCTCTGCAATGTTGCATGGATCGCTTCAGTCGTCTGGGTCTAAGGATCAATCTAGAAAAGTCGCACCTCATGCCATCTCAGTCCCTTCAATTTCTGGGAGCTATGCTTCGCTCAAAGGAAGCAAAAGCTTATCCCTCAAAGGAGCGTATTCAGAAAATCATAAGCCTGGTGTCGCATATGCAAATAAAAAAGTGCGTTTCAGTGAGAATCTACAAATCATTGCTGGGGATGATGTCTTACTGTATCCCCTTACTTCCCAATTGCAAACTTCACATGAGGCCTCTTCAAGAGCTCCTAGACAAACAATGGATTCAATCTCAAGGGTCCTTCGAAGATCGGATAGTTATCACTCCTCAGATACAAAAGGCCCTGTCATGGTGGAAGATCAGAGAACATTTGACAGAAGGTCTGCTTTTTGAACCACAGAATCAGTTATGTTATGATAACAGATGCATTGCTACAAGGTTGGGGAGCGCATCTCCAAGACCTCGAAAATCAAGGTCACTGGTCAAACCGCGAAGCTCAACTTCACATCAACCTGCTAGAGCTAAAAGCGATCTTCTTGGGATTACAGGCGTTTCTCCCCAGAATTCACGATTCAACAGTACTTGTCAAAACAGACAGCACTACATCAATGTTTTACCTTCTAAAACAAGGGGATACAAAATCAAAACTCCTGTCGAAACAAGCGCAGGAAATTTGGAGGTGGCTTCTGCTTCGCAACATATCACTTCAAGTCCAGCACGTTCCAGGAGTAGACAACACAAGAGCAGATGTTCTGAGCAGATCGTCCAGTGTTTCTCACGATTGGGAATTGGACCAAAGCCAGCTTCTCAGAGTATTTCATCTATGGGGCACCCCATCGCTGGATCTGTTCGCGAATCACCACAACTCAAAATGCAAACACTTTGCAAGCAGGTTTTCACAAAAAGGTTTGTGGGACAATGCTCTTCAGATGCGCTGGACAGGTATGTTCGCGTATGCATTCCCTCCATTTCCTCTGATATCGAGAGTGTTGCGAAAGATGAAATCGGAACCGTGCCATTTGATTCTTGTAGCCCCAGCATGGCCGAGACAAGCTTGGTTCTCCGAACTTCTCAAATTATCAGTGGCACCCAGGATACAGTTTCCATTACTGCAGAATATGATCACTATGAACAACTGTCAAATTCCCCTTCCAAATTTGAAATCTATGAACTTGTCAGCATGGAACCTCACGAGCATGAATTCCAATCTTTGAATATTTCTCAGGAATGCCGAGATATTCTGTCACGATCTCGGGCAATCTCTACAAATAAAACATATTCGGCTAAATGGAAGAGATTTTGTCAATGGTGTGTATCTAAAAATCGACATCCTTTTCACGTCTCCTCAGAACAAATTCTTCCATATCTTTTAAATTTGGCTAAATCTGGACTTTCACATATGTCTATAAAAGTGCATTTGGTTGCTTTCTCAAGATATACGAGAGTTCCTGACCGTCCATCTCTTTGGTCTCAAAGAGTGATAAAAGAATTTCTCAAAGGACTCTTCAGGATGTTTCCCCCGGTGCAACGTCCAATAGTCTCTTGGCAGCTTAATACGGTTCTTACGCAGCTCATGAAACCGCCGTTTGAACTGGTACATAAAACGGATTTACAGTTCATTTCATGGAAAACGGCCTTCTTATTAGCTCTCATGTCGGCAAGAAGGGTCAGCGAAATTCAAGCCTTCTCAATTGCAGAACCTTTCCTCCAATTCCGACCGGATAGAGTTATCCTTGGAACGAATCCAAAGTTCATTCCTAAGGTCCCTTTCAACTTTCATCTGAATGAGCCGGTAGTGTTACCTACATTCTTTAAAGATCCTTGGTCATCTGCGGAAAGAGCCCTACACTCTTTAGACATTAAACGGTGTTTAAAATTCTACATTGATAAAACAAAATCTTTCAGAAAAACAAACCAAATTTTGTGGCTTTTTCTGGTCCCAAGAAAGGTCTGGCGCTCTCCAGATCTAGTATTTCAAGGTGGATAACTTCGGCCATTTCCTTGTCATGTCAAAGCTGGAAAACCTCTACAATCCAAGGTGCACGTGCATTCTATGAGAAAAATGGCAACTTCTACGGCTCTGTTTGCAGGAGTGTCTTTGCCGGACATTTGCAGAGCAGCGACGTGGAAAAATGCACACACCTTCACTAGGCACTATTGTCTAGATGCAGCATGGAAAAAGGATGCAGCAGTGGGACAGGCAGTTCTACGTCATCTATTTTAATAAGGTATTTATCAAGATATATATGTATATATATATGTTCTGGTATACATATTGCAAATGTATATATGTCTTCCTAACTTTATTTTCTTGAATGTTTTGAATACTGTTATGAATGTTAATATTCTAGACAGAAGAGCAGAGCCCACAGACCATTTGGGGTTCTATCCTGGAAACGCAGTTTGGTATAAGTACTGCTCGCTATTCTGATACAAGCATGCGAATCTATGAAAGATTGAATACTGGAGAAAAAACTAGTTACTTACCTGTACACTATGGTTCTCCAGTATTATCTTTCATAGATTCACATGCGGCCCGCCCGCCTCCCCATTTCTCAGGTAGAACCTTTTTATCTCTAGATATATCCTTGTCTCTCACTTGGGGCTGGAAATCTGAGGAAGGATGGCTCTGCTGGGGAGTGTGATGTCAGGGCTGGCAGCTGATTGGCTGGGTTTTGGACCAAATAATGATGAGGTTTGATTACCAAATAATGATTCCCTATGGGATTTTGCTATGCAGTTTTTTCTAGTACTGCTATGGTCATTCTGTTACCGTGAGACTCCCACGATGACGACGGGGAAGATACAAGCATGTGAATTTATGAAAGATCGTACTGGAGAACCATAGTGTACAGGTAAGTAACTAGTTTTTTTTCACATCCCCTTGTTCTATGCAATCTCCTGTAGTATTTTCCTTTCACTAGTATATAGACGAGGATTTTGAATATTTTTACTCAAATTATAATTTAGTGTAATCAAGAGTGCCTTTAATGGAGAGCATAAACTTACACCCGCAAGCCAAAACTATGGCTACAGCTCGGTATTCTTCCTTTCCACACTTGCCCACAGATAGTGTAAAATCCTATAAGCAAACCTAAAACTGCTTAATGTGATCTGAAGAGAATGCTTACATCATAGCATTAGAAGAAAGGTACGTGAACATGACAAAGATGACAGACTGAAAGGAATATGTTCTCGAATGTATAGAAGAAGGAGGAAAATTAATTTGAAAGAAGATTGTCTACCCAAAACTCAGATTAGACAGTCGACCCAAAGGAAAAATTAGCTTTTACAAAGGAAGGACACAAAAGAGAACCAGACATGTAGGGATTAGCAATTGCGAACACACATTCAAATAAATGGGAGGGTCATCTCACATTTTGAAAGGGAAACGAGAACGCAATAACGGGTATGCTAAATATGTGGACAGAATGATTATTTCTTGCTACCTGCTGATTGGGAAGGAATCTGCTATTTAGGGATATTAATTCCAAAGATGCACCATGTCACAAGTATAGAAGCATTAACCTTAGCACCATCACACAGACAGAAATGCAACACAGAGACTAGAGCTTCAATGGTAGAAGATATTTTGGAGCAGTGATACCACCAGTGGGAATCATATTAAATGACGAAAAGATTGGAAAGTTGGCTACCGTAGTTGATAAAATGGCACATCAGGAGCTTTACTCCTAATTAACACTGAACTAATTACTATAAGGTCTGTGGTTTTGCAAGACAGTCTTGCTTTAGAGAGCCTTGTTGCCAAGAAAGTCTGTCATATGATGAAATGAACCAACTGCTGTGTGTACATACCAGATTAAAGCAAGCAGAATTAAGCTTTAGCAAAGGATTCAAACCCGACTTACATGAATTGGAATCACCAAATTTGTATAAGAATTTTAGGAAAGGCTTGAGCACAATTGGAAAATAGTTTTCAACAGCTGGGAAGGGAATAAGTAAAGATATAGTTATGCCAATACTAATAAGACTCTGCTTAATTTTTCGCTAGGTCCTATTTCTGAGCTGTAACTAAATTGTGTGCAAAAGACCGGATGCTTTTCAACTAAAAAAACATGGGTTTGATGGGAATTATAAATGACAACTACATGAAGTAACTTCAGCTTAACCATGCAATAAAAAGAAAAAGACAAGACTCATCTGAAGATGAAATGTGCTTTCTAGACTTAAGATTTGAGTGTGAAACCTAAATTAGTGTGATGATTTACTATTATCAAAAGGGCGGGAACTGGGGGAAATTAGATTAAAATAACAATTTGACTTACATATGTTAGATTTGCACTTTAGAATGAATTTAAACTGCTGCAGAAATGTTTCACATAGAAAAACGACACGTAGCTGAAAGGTGCACATCACATGAAATGTGTAGAAACTTTGTAAGATGCTGTAAAATGTATTAATCACTTGTAGGATTAAGAGTACTCATAGAATGTTTACTAATTATTGTAGGTTTAACATTTTCTGCACTAAGCAGTCATTCTTAAATGTGCCCTTTTAGTTCCGGCCCAAGAAGTCATTTTTCTCTAGACTCTTGCTCATGGTATCTGAAAGAAACACGTTACTTATAGATTTCTTACCTTAGAATTACCCCCAGGCGTCAGACTGGATCCGGAGAGTTTTTCATCAGCAGTACCTCTGCGCATCGGAAGGTGGCGTCGCGGTAGCCAGGGCCATTTCTAGGTGCTTTGCCGCCCTAGGCGAGAATTGAAAAATGCCGCCCCCTACCTTTTACTACCATCACTCTCTCCCCCTGTCATCCAGGCCAGAAGAATTGATGCATTAGATATAAAAGAACTTGTATTTAACATTAAACAATAAAACACACCAAACATCAAATAACTAAATAAGCCCTGTTCATTATATTTTATTTCATTTTTAAATTTCTGTCTTCTAACTTCAGTGGTGTTTTGGTTTCTTTCTCTTAATCCAGTGGTACCTTCCTTGCCTTTATTTTAGCAATGTCTTTAAGAATATCTCTAATGTCAAGCTGGTAAGCCATGTCTTTTTCTACTAAAATTGTGGCTAGTCCCATGAGTCTCTCTTGGCTCATGGAACTGAGCAGATAGGTTTTTATTCATTTGAGCTTTGAGAAACTCCTCTCTGCACTTGACACTGATAGTGGTAAAGTCAAAAGGATACGAAGAGCTAATAACAAATTAGGAAAGCCATTTTCTAACTTGTTTTGGCACAGATAGTTCAGCACATATTCGGGTTTCGCATTTTTTTGTATTCAATGACTTATTCCTGAAAGTTCAGAGCAGAGAGCTGCCGCGTCAGTGTCCTTTAGAAAAGATGGGGTTTATCCAGGTCGACGCCGGGTTAGAGCTGTTTCCAATTTGATATACAAATCCATGAGTTCTTTGGAAGTTTTCATCTTGAGGTCACTTATATTGTGTAGAAAACCAAATAATCTTGCAATTTTATTCAACTGTGTGAATCGTTCTTTTACAGAACTTATTGCCGTGTCCAATATTGCAAAATAGTAATTTACTCTGAACTTCTCTTTGGGGTCAGCGATGGGTTCATCTTCTGATTCGTAAGCAAAAAATTTCCTTTTCCTCCTTCTTGTCTCTGGCTGAAAAAGTGGCTCAATATTAATTTCTTCAGCTAGCTCTCGAGCACCAACCAAAACTCTCTCAAATTCCATGCGACTCCTCATGTTTTTTAAATACTCCTCTGTATTTTTAAGCTCATTTACTGTTTTCTCTAGAGTAAAGTGCTTCTCGGCAGTTTACTGGTCAAGTTGATTTAAAATAATATACTGTGCCATGTTACAACTGCCACAACAAACTTAAATGAAGATATGCTGTTTAGAAGACCTTCAGCTTCAACCTTAGTCATGGTGCCTGAAGAGCTTTGGAGAGTTGTTCTTCAGTAATTTCAAACAACGCATCATACACATGCGGTAACTGGTACCTGATGGGAGTTAAGGCATCGATCCTGCTTGACCACCGAGTATCACTCAGAGGTTTTATAGTCAAAGATGGTATATGACGTTTCAGTATATTCAATCAATGTGGAGACTCAACAAAGAATACATACAGTCGCTGTATAACATCAAAAAAGGCTGTTGCTTTAGTGCAACACGAAGCAGCGTCATTTACCACGAGGTTCAGGGTGTGGGAACTGCAGGGGACATAGAAGACACTTGGGTTAATATCCAGAATTTTCTTCTGCAGACCTATTTCCTTGCCCTTCATATTGCTCCCGTTATCATAACCCTGACCTCGTAGGTCTTCAATTGGCAATGACAAGCTTTTGAGCTGATTTCTCAGAACATGACTCATTGATTCACCTGTGGTTTTGGTTAGTGGTACAAATCCCAAAAAGTGTTCTTTTATTTGCACGAGGCTGCTTTCTTGGAATTCTTCATCAGAAGACTGAAATGACTCTGTTCCTGAAGATTGCACGATGTCCACAAATCTTATGATCATGGTTATTTGTTCCGTGCGGCTGATATCTGGGGTGCAATCAAGAATGATTGAAAAATACTTTGCCTTTTTAACCAATGAAATGATTTTCTCTTTGCCTACCGTTTGATAGCACTTGGATCAGTTTGTTTTGAATAATGTTACTTAAATTGTGAATCCTTATTCTGTATTCTCCTGATATGTTCATTCATAATAGGATCAAACATGGTGGGCAATTCCACAATTTTAAGAAAATTGCCATTGTCATGAGCATGAAGTTTATCACTGCTGCCATGGAAAGCCACATTTTGTGCACCTAGAACTCTTACAAGAGATATTACACGCTCTAAGATCTGATGCCAGTACTTTTCTTCTTTAAGCTTTTTTGTATTAACACTATCTATAGTTGCGTCTTGTTTTAGACTTGTATACAGGCTCTTCCAGTTATGGAAGTTGGTAATATGTTCAACACTCTTTTCGTGTGAAGACAGAATTGCTGATATATTATGCCAATCGTTGCATCCATTCTGAGTGAGACTTGTACTTGAACTTGAATTTCTGCCAAATACGTTGCAGCAAAAACAGAAAACTTTATCGGTTGATACAGAATACTGGAGGTATTCACTGTAAACTTCTTCTCCATTTGGAAGTGTTCTTTTATAATGTACAGCTGAAAACTTCCTTATTTTCTCATCTAAAGGACATTTTTTGCTCACTTGTTTTGGCCCATTTTCAACGAAAAGAGTTCTTAATTTGTCTCCACTTATTGGTCAGTCTTCCCAGGAAGCAGGATCTGAATAATCTATTTTAACGCTTTCTTCAGTTATTTTCGGGCATTTACTTTGATCACCATTTTCAAGGTTATCCTTTGCAGTATCCACTACATGTTCTTCTTGCTCTTGGCTGTTAACTTCTATGTCCTTGTCTGCTAGACCTATATCGGCATCTTTTTCTGAGGTTGAAGTTGATGCCCAAGCAATTTCAAGAGAACTCTTTGGAGGACGTAGAAATTTTTCAATAGACCCATTCTATTTGGATAGTTTTATTTCTCTATCCAATTTTCTTTTTCTGTACTGAGCACCTGAGAGTTGTTTTCTGCCTGCCATTTTTGATCCTTTCTAAATTTTACCTAAAACAATATAGGGCAATATTAATTCTGAGTATTGTATATAATAATTCTGTATATTTCATTACAAAATTGTAACAACATTATTACCGAAGAATTTAAGAAGCCACCGGCTGTCTATGCTATAAAACAGTCTAGGCTCTACATACCCCGCATTACTTCTCCTTTGAATTAAATACAAGCTTTATAACGATCACTGCAAAAAGAGCATCTTTTTTGGGAAAACGTAGTTGTCTATTTTAGGGGGTTGGCACCTCAACAAACACTGATAAGCATAGATTTCAAAATATTGGAAAGCACTGATAAAACACCACTGAAATTCACAACAAAATAAACACTGAAAACTGGACAGGCTGATGGATGGCTCAGCTTGTGCTCTGACTCTCAACCAGACTCTGCATTGCTTCTCCTCACTAATTTGCTAACGCCTCTCACCCCCTTCCCTCCGAGCAGAGGGGTGAATAGTCACTGGTAGGGAGCCCCACTACTGTTCAGCATGAGTCACCCAACAAGACATTCAGCGCCTGGGAGTCTTAAAGGGGTGAGTGAAAAGTGAGAACGTGAATTTACGAGCAGCAGAAGGAGTGGAGAGAGATGAGTGACAGATTAGAGGGAGGTTTCCATAGAGAGGTAGCCTACGGAGAATCAGTACAAGAACCTCAAACGGGTGAGGTAATATGTGTGATCATAATAGGTAATGGTTTAAAATCGGTAAAAATAAATTCAGCATCAATATTTGAAACACATTTACCCACTACCTTTTTCCCCATTGCAGCAGATAAGTACAGGGTTTGCCCCTAGCCGAATGTGAGGTAGATGGAAATTCATCATTCTTCAGAGGTGTAAGTATGAATGCGGTATTGAACTGCAGTATGGGATTTGAAGATTGTTCATATTGCAGACCTATTCTATAGACGCAAATACAACAAGGGTCAGGTTCAGAGTTTGAGCAGCAGAAGTATAATCCTTCTGCTGCAGATTTTGCAACTCTGGGGGAATGTTGCCATAATTTGGCATGCCCCCTAGGAAGGCGTAAATCACCCAGATGGATTCCTGCTAAAATGAGCAAACCTACCTGCCTGCGGAATTTCTAGCAATGGCTGAAAGTCTGTGACAGAATTTCCACCAATGTGTGTAGTCGCTACAAATGCACCCCTAATGATAAGTTACATTATTTACACCCATATTCCCTATACCATGGTCTCGCTATGGGAATCCCATGAGATGAGTGCATACGGAAACATTATCTTCCCGTTCCTGCTAGGTATACATAGTGGATAATATGGAAGAGAGGACAGCAGGGCGGGCTTACTGTTAGGGCATGGGGAGAGCTAGTGAAGAGGGCGCTGCCGGTCCAGGGGAGCAGGGTGGACAGGACTGTGGAAGATTTAACTGAGGTGTAGCTGCTTAGAGTCTGGGGCGGTGAGGCAGGAAGGTTACCATACGTAGGTGCCACAGCACTTGCTTTGGAAGCAGCACCCACAGAGGAGTTTGGTATAGTAGTGTTTCACTATGTTGCTGTGGTGCCAAATACACGTGTCGAGGATTTACTGTCGGATCAGCGCAAGCAGTGTAGTTCTTCTCCTTGCTGATCCTTCAGATGAAGCAGGCATCCACACCGAGTCGTAAATAGTCAGTGCTGTCACGCCCCTGCCCTCCCCACCGGCCCCTTAAATGGCAGCAGATAAATGAAACCGGTGACGCGCCGTGGGACCAGTGCAACTCCTACCGGGACCCGCGGAGCACCATTGCGTCATGCTCCGTTCTTGACATAGCCAAGGAATCTTAAAGTGTAGGTACTCTGTATCTCAGAGTACCGGTTTGCTTCTCAGAAGTGCAGGTACTCTCGTGCTAAAAGCATTGCATCACTGCTAAGAAGTGCAGGTGCTCTCCCCTTCGAATTAATGAAGTGCGGGTACTCAGTGCCTGTAAGTATCTGCCCATTTGAAGCACTGGATGGTGAACAGTGCTCTACGCCCAGCAAGTGTCTTGCGAATTTAAACGTCTTTTACTTCGTTCCCGGAGAAACACACGAGAGTAGATCTGATTTCATATAAGGTGGTTATTTTACCTCTCAGAAGAACGGATGCTCCTAGAAGCGGGCAGGCACCTTGGGTTCAGCACGGGGTGCGACCGTGCAAGCTCAGAGGTCTGACTCCGATCGGGTCGAGAGTGAATTGGAAGTCAGAAATCGGCACACACCGCCCCCGCCCGTCACGACAAATTGTAGAAGGCGCTACCCAATGTGATTTCGAGGTCGAAGGCCATTCAAGGGAATTCCCCAACTCATTTTTTTTGCCGCCCTCCCTCTTTTGCCGCCTAGTCTTGCCTAATGGTAGAAACGGCCCTGGCGGTAGCTACTTAGATGCCGCCCTCACGCGCTGACGTCAGTTCCTTCTTTTTCAGCGCCAGCTAGCGCAGATCCGGAGAGCGCGGTACCTCCAGTCACTTTTTGACTGACTTTTTCTTGACTTTTGTCGACTTCTTTTCTTGAGTCCATCGACACCAGGTGCACGAGAGATGCCGGTTTCAAGGCCAGCGGTTCATGTACCCGACTGTCTGTTACGGATTCGCACCGCGTGTGCCTCTTTTGCCTGGAGCGCGACCGCGAACCCAAGTCGTGCTCCGACTGGCGGTCAATGGCGCGAAGGCTTTGGGGGAGTGGTCCTGAAAGCTGCTTAAGCGCCGGCAGTCGGCTCCGTGCCGTTAGAGGTCCCGGTCACGAGGGAGGTCAAGGGACCGGTCGCAGAGCCATCACCACTCGCCCAAGTCATCGAAGTCTGTAAGTCGAAGCACAAAAAAGTCAAAGAAGCATAGTCGCTCTTCGACTTCTCCCCATTGGTCGGCTGACAGGACGAGGGATGCGGGCGGTGCCCCTCCTGCGGCTCCGCGTGCGAAGCCCAAAGAGTCGACTCCCGGGCTTCCCTCCCTTCCCGGGACCCGGAGCGACTCTCTCCAAACTTTGCACATTCTACAAAGCGATCCATGCCATCTTTGGGTGTCCCAAACCTGTTGGAGCGCCTTCAGGCCCAGCAGACTCGGTTGGGAGGCCTAGGCCTTTTCGGCTGTCAGCCCTGGCCACGGCACCGCAGGCCCGCCTCGGACCAGGCCTGGATCCAGATCGGCGCCGGTTGACCCCATTACACCTCCACCGGCTCTGCTTCCTCCGGCACCGCAGCCGTAACCGACACCAATTGTGTCCCGGCCGGCGTTGACCTTGGTCTCCATCCAGATGTGGACCCAGAGTCGGACCGGTGTCTTCTGACGCCGAACCCGGCGCCGAGTGGGGTTTTTGTACCCCTGTTCACTCCTGGGGTCCCTTTCTGGCCAGATTGGCAACCTGAGGATGAAGAGGAGGACTGGGAGGGGTCAGGTGACCATTTAACTGACCAGCTACGTTCGGACCAGGACTGGAGAGAGGAACTGGGGGATGCCAGTGGTCTCGACACCTCCCCTGACCTTGGCATGTTGTCTCCTCCTACCGTGGCTATGGAGGAGGGAGCGTTATACGCTGTGGTGTTGCATAGCGCGGCCGAGGCTCTCGACCTCGAGCTTCCTACGGTGGCGGTCAGGACTAACCTCCTGACAGAGGTGCTTCAACTGGCTGCGAGCTCTTTGGAGCCCTTGCTGCCGTTTAATGAGGCCCTCACCGCCGTTCTTTTCGGCACGTGGTCCAGACCCAACACGGGGGCTCCTGTGGACAAGATGATTGCCCGACGCCACCGCCCGGCTCCGGGCGACCCCACTTTCTTCTCCCAACACCCCACCCCGGAGAGCTTGGTGGTCCAAGCCTTCCCTTCAAAGAGCGCATTCCCTACCGCTCCACCGGAAAGGGAATCCAAGAAGCTGGACCACCTTGCGAAGAAGATTTTCTCTTCCGCCTGCTTAGGGCTGCGGTCGGTAAACACGGCATATCTCTTGGGCCGTTATTCCGTTTCTGTGTGGGATACGGTTGCGCAGGTGCTGCCTCAGTGTCTGAAGCAGGCCCGGGCAGTGCTCTCCCAGGCTGTCGCCGCTGGGAGGGATGCAGCGAACCCTCCTATTCCGACTTTTCAGGCCCATCAAACACAAGTGGGCAGCAGGGTCCGCCATCACCTCCCTCACTGGCGCACCATCACGTCGGACAGGCGAGTTTTGCAAATAGTCCGAAGGGGCTACTGTGTGAAGTTGGCCTGATATGTAGTGCTCACTATTCTAGTGATCACTGTGTATCATTCCAAACGACCCTTATTGATGATTGGTTGTAAGTCAACCTTTTAGACCAGCTATCCTAGTAGCGTGGATACGAGCAGTCTTTAGGCTAAACTCTAGAGGGCGTGTTAAGCCAGCTGTTTACCATCACATATACCCCTTGAACACCAAGTGAAAGGACACCACACAAGTTGTTATGAAAATAAAAGGATATTTATTTATAACAAGACTACCCTGGCTCTTTATGAGTCAGGGAGCTAAGCACACTACAAAACTCTTAGGAAAATACTTCAGTTGCACAATTTACACAAATGCCCGAGGGGCACGAGAAACCATCTACACTAACAGTGAAATGCGAATGGTTAAGTCTGGAGGTACTGATTCCGGAGTGATCCGATCAGTGGGACTAAACGAAAAAAGGAACTGGACACTTGTAGAGCGAACCTGCGATGGAGCACCGAGATGCTCGAGTTACCTAGCCCGGAGGCTGCGGCTGCGTGAAGTTCGGCAAGATGTCGGGAGTCCTCGTGTAGTCTCAGGAGCCTGAAAGAAGAGGTTGCTGGCAGGCGACCAGTGACGATGTTCGGAGCGATCCAAGCCTGGATCGGTGATGAAGGAAACCTGAAAGCAGAGGGGACTCAGTTCTCAACCGCTAGCCAGCGATCGTGTGGGTACCAGGAGGGTACCGGCTGAAGTCACCTCGACCAGGTGAGTGGGTGACGTCGGACTCGGCTTTTCCTCGGACCAGGAGGCGCGGCGGCGACCAGGATGGAGGGCGAGCTGTCCCACGAAGGTGTCTGCTGTCGATGATGCTGGGCCCAGGCAGGGGCAGCGGATCTTGGCAGAGGCAACCCAAGCGGGGGAGTCAAGATGGCGTCGGGAGTGGACCAGGAGGGTCCGTGGTACTCCTCTGTTGAAGGGGAGCAAGAGCCAGTCTGGAGAAACCAGACTAGTGATGAAACAATCGTGGTGCGTCGTGAAGAGGGCCACAAGCCGGTCGGCAAGTGGTCGAACAACGCGGTGAACAACAAGGAGCGGAAGGGCCCCCACGCAGATCTCGGGGATGCTGGGGAGGCAGACTTCGATGCTGGAGCTGCTCAGGGTTAGGGCTTCTCAAACCCTAGGTGCACTCACTCGAGGGTCCCTCGGTGGGCGTGCTAGATAAGCGTCGTGCAGGTTCTGAAGATAGCCGGTCCCGCAGGTCTCGTCACACCTACGACTCTCAGCTGGGCTGATGAGGTAGGTAAAAGGTCAGAGATGGCAGGGACTCGGGTCTCGTCGAGCTGGGCAGTCTTGATCCGTAGGAGAGACTTACAGCAAACCGCAAGCGCTTAGATGGTGCCTGCTGGTGCAGGGTGGCTACTCCTTAGCCACAAGGGAGAGTCTTCAGAAATAGTCAAGAGTTCCTTTCGTGGAAAGTAGTTCGTGATTCGGAGTTATCCGATTATCTGATTATCCAATTTGGGAAGGGGACTCGCTCCTACCTTTATTCTAAGAAAAGGGGCTGGCCCGTGACTAGGTTCTACCTATGGGTGGAGCCAGGAGGGGGGTGGTTACACCCCTATCCTTTGTCCGGCTTCGCGCCAGCTCAGGGGCTGGTGTGCCCCCGAAACTGGTTTGAGCCGGGCTATGCACAGTGAGCACCGGGGTGCCACTGGCAATCACCTTCCTTTCAGCCCTGCCTACCTGGGATACACAAACCCTGTCTGGGATGGTGCTAACACCGCCCTCGACAGGAAACCCTTTGTCCAAGCTCCCTTTGCTGGAAGGTCCCCCAGCAGCAGGAGGTCAGACTTGTGTCTGGTGGCAGCATCCATTTTGTGATGCTGAGGCTTGAGTCAACTTTAACCGGGGTTCAAGGTTACTTCCATGTCGTGTCCCTCTAAAAGGGGGGAATGCTAACCCCGTCACCAGGACTGGCGAGGGGTTCGTATTCCCATTCGTATGACACCTTACTCGACATGTATAGGTGATGCGATGCCATAGTTAGCAAATAACCGCAAGGATTATAATGCATTAAAAGTAGTTGGCCCGCGTCACCATGGAACGGCTATTAGGACTTGGTTCCGCAAGCCGTCGACGGGCTCAGCTCGCGCCAGAGCACCGTCCCACATGATTCCCTGCACTCTGCCTTCAGGATTGATAAGGCCTGCTATAGGAGTGACTGATAGGAATCCATGTGTCCATTTCAGGGTTTAGGTGTAGGAATACTACACCTACAGCAACGGGTGATTACACCACGTGGCCCCAGCTGTCGTGCAGCCAGTTGTGTCAGATTTGGGCGGCCATTCCAGGGGTGGCATAATACATGCTTCAGCCCCTGGTAGGCCCTGGGTACACCGATGCCCTGGATACCTGTGGTATGCTGAGACAGGGACTGACAAGGTGGCCCAGTTCCAATTAGTGGATGCACCTAACGTACATGTGTGTTAATTTCGAGAGAGAACAGCTAGGCTGTGGGTCTGATTGGCAGGCCCACAGCCGGAGAAAGTCGTAAACCAATGAAGCAAAAGCAAAAAATCTGGGTGATCATAGGATTGCAGACCCTACTCTCCTACATGACCCCCCCCCAAACTTTGGGACAATAAGCTAACCTTGACCAGGTGAGTCTTCTTGCTCTAAGTGGAAATACCTGGAGAGCCCATCTGCATTGCCATGATCAGTGCCAGGTCTATGCTCCACTGTGAAGTCCATCCCCTGTAGGGAAATGGACCACCTAAGTAGTTTGGGGTTTTCACCCTTCATTTGATTTAGCCACAAGAGGGGCTTATGGTCGGTCTGAATCTTGAAGTGAGTGCCAAACAAGTATGGCCTCAACTTCTTCAGGGCCCAAACCACAGCAAAGGCCTCCCTCTCGATAGCTGACCAATTCTTCTCTCTGGGGGTCAGCCTCCTGCTAATAAAAGCTATGGGCTGGTCATGACCATCAAAATTCAGTTGCGATAGAACAGCTCCCACACCCAGCTCCGAAGCGTCTGTTTGGACAATGAATGGTTTGGAGTAGTCTGGACTCTTTAGGATAGGTGCTGTGCACATGGCCTGCTTTAGGTCATCGAATGCCTTCTGACAGCTTGCTGTCCACTGAACTTTTTTTGGCATCTTTTTACTTGTCAGGTCGTTTAGCGGGGTCACAATGGATCCATAATTTCTGACAAATTTCCGGTAATAACCAGTCAGGCCCAAGAAAGCTCGAACCTGAGTCTGGGTGGTTGGAGGAGCCCAGTCCTGGATGGCCTGTATTTTGCTCTCCAATGGTTGAACCTGGCCTCCACCTACAAGGTGGCCCAGGTATACAACCTCTGTCTGCCCTATCTGGCACTTGGTGGCCTTGATAGTGAGGCCTGCCTTCTGCAGGGCCTCTAACACTTTCCTCAGGTGGACCAGGTGATCCTCCCAGGTGGAGCTAAAGACAGCGATATCGTCCAGATACGCCGCACAGAAGTCGTCCAACCCAGTGAGAACTCGATTCACCAGCCTTTGGAAGGTGGCAGGTGCATTTTTCAAACCAAAGGGCATTACCACGAACTGATAATGCCCACCCGGGGTAGAAAATGCTGTTTTGGGCTTGGCCTCCTCAGCTAACCTGATTTGCCAATACCCAGCTGTCAGGTCAAACGTACTTAAGTAGTTGGCCGAGGCCAACTGGTCGATAAGTTCGTCTGCTCTTGGTATCGGGTGGGCGTCGGTCTTAATGACCGCATTGAGACCTCTGTAGTCCACGCAAAACCTCATCTCTTTCTTACCGCCCTGGGTGTGAGGTTTTCGGCACGAGCACTACGGGACTAGCCCAGGGGCTGTCCGAGGGTTCAATGACTCCCAGCTCCAACATTTTCTGCACCTCTGTCTTGATGCAGTCTCTGACATGATCAGGTTGCCGATAGATTTTACTCTTTACGGGCAGACTGTCCCCAGTGTCGACCTCGTGGGTACACCACTTGGTCTGACTGGGTGTCAGAGAGAACATATGTCGAAAGGATTGAAGAACCTGTTTACAATCCTCTTGTTGATGTCCAGAGAGGCTGCCACAAAAGACAACACCATCTACTGATCCATCGTCAGGGTTCTGAGAGAGCAGGTCTGGGAGAGGGTCACTCTCCTCCTCCTGTCCCTCATCTGTGGCCATGAGCAAGCCCATGCCCTCCCTGTCGACATATGCCTTGAGCCTGTTTACATGGAGCACCCTGTGGGGGCTCCGGGGAGTTCCCAGGTCTACCAAGTAGGTGACCTCTCCCTTTTGCTCAATGATCGTGTGGGGCCCAGACCATTTGTCTTTGAGTGCTGCTGGGGCCACTGGCTCCAGCACCCACACCTTCTGTCCAGGCTGGTACACAGTCAGGACAGCCTTTTGGTCGTGCCAAGCTTTCTGTAATTCTTGGCTCGCCTCCAGGTTTTTAGACGCCTTTTCCATGTACTCCGCCATCCGCGAGCGGAGACCGAGCACATAGTCCACAATGTTTGATGCCGGCTTTCTGAGAGGTCTCTCCCATCCTTCCTTTACCAAACAAAGGGGTCCCCTTACAGGATGTCCGAACAGAAGCTCGAAAGGGCTGTAGCCAACCCCCTTCTGCGGGACCTCTCTGTAGGCGAACAAGAGGCAGGGTATCAGGACATCCCATCTCCGCCGAAGCTTTTCAGGTAGTCCGTGAATCATCCCTTTTAGGGTCCTGTTGAATCTCTCAACAAGCCCATTGCATTGTGGGTGATAGGGTGTGGTGAACTTGTAGTTGACACCACATTCCTTCCACATAGCAGTCAGATATCCCGACATGAAGTTTGCACCTCTGTCTGAGACGACCTCCTTAGGGAAGCCCACTCTGGAGAACACTCCAAGTAGGGCCCGTGCCACCACAGGTGCCGTAGTGGTCCTAAGGGGAATAGCTTCAGGATACCTGGTGGCGTGGTCCACCACCACCAGTATAAACTTGTGCCCTGAGGCTGTCTGGGGTTCCATTGGTCCGACAATGTCGATCCCCACTCGTTCAAAGGGTACCCCCACCACTGGTAGTGGTATGAGGGGGGCCTTTGTCGTGCCACCTGACTTACCACTGGCTTGGCAAGTGACACAGGAGCGGCAAAACTCCTTCGTATCTTCGGACATGTGGGGCCAGTGAAAGTGTGGAACAATTCTGTCCCAAGTCTTATTCTGGCCTAAGTGACCTGCAAGGGGAATCTCGTGGGCCAAGGTGAGAAGGAAACCTCTCAGAGACAAGGGGATGACCAGCCTCCTGGTCGCACCAGGTTTGGGGTCTCTTGCCTCAGAGTACAGGAGTCCATCGTCCCAGTACACTTTGTGGGTACCTGTGGCGTTCCCTGCAGCCTCAGCAGCGGCCTGCTGTCTGAGGGGTTCAAGTGAGGGGCAGTCTAACTGTGCCTTCCCCAGGTCTTCCCTGGAGGGTCCCCCTGAGCCCAGAAACTCAACCTGACCAGGTTCAAGCTCTTGCGGCTCAGTTTCCCTCAGTTCTTTAAGGTCAGCCTCCTCGGAGACTTGATCCACGACCTGGGGCAAGGGGGAAGGCGAAGCCTTACCCTTACTGCTCCTTTTCTTGGAAGGTGTCTGGTCCGTTCTTCCAGGATCCAGCACCTGTTCAGTGGGGCATCTTTTGGCCTGTGACCTGGTCACAGCAAGGACATGTGCTGGCAAACCTAACATTTCCATGTGAGTCCTCTGCTCCACTTCTGACCATTGTGACGTTTCCAAATCATTGCCCAACAGACATTCTACTGGGAGGTCTGAACTAACCACAACCTTTTTCGGGCCACTTACCCCTCCCCAGGAGAAATCAACAACTGCCATACGGTGATTGGTAGTGACGTTGCTGGCATTGGTCACTAGGTAACTGGTACCTAGCATGATCTGTCCAGGGTCCACGAAGTTAGGCGTCACCATGGTGACACTGGCACACGTGTCCCTGTAGGCCTGAGCCACTCTTCCATTTATCAAAGGTGTCTGTCTGTATTTGCCCAAAGTATTGGGACTGGCATCAGGGGACATATCCATATCCCCGGTACAGACAAGGACGGCCTGAGTGAGTGTGCCGACTAAGTCGTCACTCCCCTCGGTTCCCAAGGTTAACCCAACTAATGCCTTGGGAGGCGCACTACCACTGCTGACTGTACTAGGGGGCGCAGGTGCCTTAGGGGCTGCAGTGGTAGGAGTTTGCCCTCCTTTCTTGGTGCACTCACTAAACCAGTGAGTCTTACTTTTACAGTATTGGCACCACCTTTTTGACTGGCCTTCTTGAGTCTTCTTCTTCTGTGAAGCCTGACCCCCACCCTCTTTGGTTTGTTGGGGACCTGTCGAAGACTTCTGGTCATTTTGTTCGTTCTTGTTACCCTTTTGGTCTGCTTTCTTCTGACCACCCTGGTTCTGATTCTGGTTCTGCTTGACCCTTGTTCTGACCCATCTGTCTGCCTTCTTTCCCAATTCTTGGGGAGAGGTCAGATCCGAGTCGACAAGGTGCTGATGCAACAATTGGTTCTGACAGTTGTTTAAAATCTGTTCTCGCATGATAAGATTGTACAATCCTGTGTAATCAGTAACCTTGCTACCCAGCAACCAGCCTTCCAAAGCCTTAGTGGCACAATCGACAAAGTCAGCCCAATCCTGAGACTGAATTTTCTGGGTGTCCCGGAACAGCACCCGGTACTGTTCCGTGGTTAAGCCGAACCCATCAATCAGTGTGTTCTTCAGGACTTGGTAGTTGTTAGCATCCTCAGCTCTTGTAGTGAGGAGCTTGTCCCTTCCTTTACCTTCAAAGGAAAGCCACAGTATAGCTGCCCACTGACTTGGGGGGACGCACTGGACAGTGCAGGCCCTCTCCAAGGCAGTTATCCACTTGTGGATGTCGTCCCCTTGTTTAAAGGGGGGCACTATTTTACTCAGGTGTCTAGTGTCTATACCCCTGTCTTTCTCTCTATTGAGAATGCTGCCACCAGCGGGATCTAACCCACTTAATTTCTGCTCTCGGGCCAAGGCAAGTCTTTCTTTGGCGAGGGCAAGTTCTTCCCGCTCGATCCTCAGATTGACCTCCCGCATCTTCGCTTCATGCTCCCTCCTCTGAGGGGAAGTCATTCCTCTCTGAGAAGATGCCTGAGAGACATGTGTATGAACCGATCTGCCAGAGCCTCTGGAGAGAGACCTAGCTCGTCCGTTCCCAAGGTTAAGCCTGCTTGAGCGTGGGCCCGGGGCTCCCCCAGTTCCATTCTCATGCCTGCTTAAGTTGGTCCTTGTAAGCCTGCCGACTACCACTGGACCTTTGTCTGCCTCGTCTCCCGATAACTCGTCCTCGTCCTCCTCCTCTGTGTGGAGGTCGAGGTCTGGGTCACCGAGGGTTCCCTCTAAGGGAGGCATGTTCCCATCTGCACTGGGGGGACCTGGGTTAGAGGACCTCCTAGCATCGTACGCCTCTAAGAGACCTATCAGTATTGCGATGGTAGGGTTAGAACCCTGGTTTAGCTTCCTGGAGGCACACAGTTGTCTCATCTCCTTGAAGCTAAGAGTTGCATATCGTGACACGACCTGTGGAGGGTCACTGACCACTAGGGGAGTCCCTGCAGACTCTCCGTGGACCGACATGCTTTTCTAGTGAGGTGTAAGTGTTGCACCTACCTACACTATGGGTTTACCTACTGATCCCTTGCTAAGAGTTGTAGTCAGGGTGTGCTAAGCCCTGTTACACTACAACAGCCGGTTCAGTAGAACTCGGAGTATTCTAAGTTAAGTTATATGTACCTGGGTACTTATGTGATCTTTCACTGCGATATTCTTAGGATACGTGTGTGGTAAAACAACAGCAAGCTCAAATCCCAACCGCTGCTCACCAATGTGAGAAGTTGGCCTGATATGTAGTGCTCACTATTCTAGTGATCACTGTGTATCATTCCAAACGACCCTTATTGATGATTGGTTGTAAGTCAACCTTTTAGACCAGCTATCCTAGTAGCGTGGATACGAGCAGTCTTTAGGCTAAACTCTAGAGGGCGTGTTAAGCCAGCTGTTTACCATCACATATACCCCTTGAACACCAAGTGAAAGGACACCACACAAGTTGTTATGAAAATAAAAGGATATTTATTTATAACAAGACTACCCTGGCTCTTTATGAGTCAGGGAGCTAAGCACACTACAAAACTCTTAGGAAAATACTTCAGTTGCACAATTTACACAAATGCCCGAGGGGCACGAGAAACCATCTACACTAACAGTGAAATGCGAATGGTTAGAGTCTGGAGGTACTGATTCCGGAGTGATCCGATCAGTGGGACTAAACGAAAAAAGGAACTGGACACTTGTAGAGCGAACCTGCGATGGAGCACCGGGATGCTCGAGTTACCTAGCCCGGAGGCTGCGGCTGCGTGAAGTTCGGCAAGATGTCGGGAGTCCTCGTGTAGTCTCAGGAGCCTGAAAGAAGAGGTTGCTGGCAGGCGACCAGTGACGATGTTCGGAGCGATCCAAGCCTGGATCGGTGATGAAGGAAACCTGAAAGCAGAGGGGACTCAGTTCTCAACCGCTAGCCAGCGATCGTGTGGGTACCAGGAGGGTACCGGCTGAAGTCACCTCGACCAGGTGAGTGGGTGACGTCGGACTCGGCTGTTCCTCGGACCAGGAGGCGCGGCGGCGACCAGGATGGAGGGCGAGCTGTCCCACGAAGGTGTCTGCTGTCGATGATGCTGGGCCCAGGCAGGGGCAGCGGATCTTGGCAGTGGCAACCCAAGCGGGGGAGTCAAGATGGCGTCGGGAGTGGACCAGGAGGGTCCGTGGTACTCCTCTGTTGAAGGGGAGCAAGAGCCAGTCTGGAGCAACCAGACTACTGATGAAACAATCGTGGTGCGTCGTGAAGAGGGCCACAAGCCGGTCGGCAAGTGGTCGAACAACGCGGTGAACAACAAGGAGCGGAAGGGCCCCCACGCAGATCTCGGGGATGCTGGGGAGGCAGACTTCGATGCTGGAGCTGCTCAGGGTTAGGGCTTCTCAAACCCTAGGTGCACTCACTCGAGGGTCCCTCGGTGGGCGTGCTAGATAAGCGTCGTGCAGGTTCTGAAGATAGCCGGTCCCGCAGGTCTCGTCACACCTACGACTCTCAGCTGGGCTGATGAGGTAGGTAAAAGGTCAGAGATGGCAGGGACTCGGGTCTCGTCGAGCTGGGCAGTCTTGATCCGTAGGAGAGACTTACAGCAAACCGCAAGCGCTTAGATGGTGCCTGCTGGTGCAGGGTGGCTACTCCTTAGCCACAAGGGAGAGTCTTCAGAAATAGTCAAGAGTTCCTTTCGTGGAAAGTAGTTCGTGATTCGGAGTTATCCGATTATCTGATTATCCAATTTGGGAAGGGGACTCGCTCCTACCTTTATTCTAAGAAAAGGGGCTGGCCCGTGACTAGGTTCTACCTATGGGTGGAGCCAGGAGGGGGGTGGTTACACCCCTATCCTTTGTCCGGCTTCGCGCCAGCTCAGGGGCTGGTGTGCCCCCGAAACTGGTTTGAGCCGGGCTATGCACAGTGAGCACCGGGGTGCCACTGGCAATCACCTTCCTTTCAGCCCTGCCTACCTGGGATACACAAACCCTGTCTGGGATGGTGCTAACACCGCCCTCGACAGGAAACCCTTTGTCCAAGCTCCCTTTGCTGGAAGGTCCCCCAGCAGCAGGAGGTCAGACTTGTGTCTGGTGGCAGCATCCATTTTGTGATGCTGAGGCTTGAGTCAACTTTAACCGGGGTTCAAGGTTACTTCCATGTCGTGTCCCTCTAAAAGGGGGGAATGCTAACCCCGTCACCAGGACTGGCGAGGGGTTCGTATTCCCATTCGTATGACACCTTACTCGACATGTATAGGTGATGCGATGCCATAGTTAGCAAATAACCGCAAGGATTATAATGCATTAAAAGTAGTTGGCCCGCGTCACCATGGAACGGCTATTAGGACTTGGTTCCGCAAGCCGTCGACGGGCTCAGCTCGCGCCAGAGCACCGTCCCACATGATTCCCTGCACTCTGCCTTCAGGATTGATAAGGCCTGCTATAGGAGTGACTGATAGGAATCCATGTGTCCATTTCAGGGTTTAGGTGTAGGAATACTACACCTACAGCAACGGGTGATTACACCACGTGGCCCCAGCTGTCGTGCAGCCAGTTGTGTCAGATTTGGGCGGCCATTCCAGGGGTGGCATAATACATGCTTCAGCCCCTGGTAGGCCCTGGGTACACCGATGCCCTGGATACCTGTGGTATGCTGAGACAGGGACTGACAAGGTGGCCCAGTTCCAATTAGTGGATGCACCTAACGTACATGTGTGTTAATTTCGAGAGAGAACAGCTAGGCTGTGGGTCTGATTGGCAGGCCCACAGCCGGAGAAAGTCGTAAACCAATGAAGCAAAAGCAAAAAATCTGGGTGATCATAGGATTGCAGACCCTACTATCCTACAGCTACTCCCTCCCCTTTGACACCACGCCTCCAGCCATGTTACCTTAATACCACCGCATGTCAGAGGATCACCTTGGCCAAGGGAGCCATCGAGCACGTTCCTGCCCCAGAAGTAGGTCGTAGTTGTTATTCCCACTACTTTCTGGTGCCCAAGAAGGACGAGGGCCTGTGTCCTATCTTGGATCTCAGTAACATCTACCGCTTCCTCCGGAAGGAGAAGTTCAAGATGTTGACACTCGCTCAGGTCTTGTCTGCTCGCGACCCTGAAGACTGGATGGTAGCGTTGGACTTGCAGGACGCGTACTTTCACATCCCTGTCCTGCCGGCCCACCGGCATTACCTGCTGTTCACGGTAGGCCACGAGCACTTTAAGTTACTGTGCTCTCTTTGGCATTTCCAGCATTTCGGCTGTTCACAAAAGTGATGACGGTGGTCGTAGGTCATCGGCGCAGATCAGGGGTTCCAGTCTTGCCCTATCTCGACGACTGACTGTTGAAGGCGGGCTCGGCCCAGGCTCTCGTCTCCCACCTCCAGACTACGATACACCTCCTGCATTTCCCAGGGTTTTCCTTCAATGTGCCGCAGTCGCACCTGATTTCCTTTTTTTTGTTTGTTTTTTGTTTTTTATTTATACATTTTTTATTCGGCACAAGCAGATTACAATAACATAACATACATAATGAAGCCTTTAACCAGACATAGACACAACTTTAGCAAATTCTTGCATATTCATATCTAGTTGAATTAAAATACAGATACCAATCATATCCATCCCGTCAATGGCGCCCATAATTGCACACCCAGCTGCCTTCTTTTATAGCCTTTCAGTTTATATAAGGCCATTTCCATATGATACATGGCAAGAATCCTCGCCCTCCATTCCGAAAACAAAGGTGGATCCTGACTCAACCACTGTGAGGTAATGCAGAGACGCAGCACTGACATACAAAGAAATAGAAAACCCTTTTGCGGTGCTGCCCGCTTATTACCTATTGTGTCAGCTTCAATACCAAACAGTATCAATCCAGCATTTAAGACCATCTGGATTGCCAAAGAAGAATTTAAAAAATATTGTATATCGCGCAAAAACGGCGCTAAGGATGGACATTCAAAAAACATATGTACTGCATCAGCTGCATATAGACCGCAGCGGGGGCAACTGTCTCCCCTTCCAGTTTTCCACTTAGCTATCTTAGCAGGGGTGTAGTATAAATCAAAAATCACCATAAAGCATTGACTCCTAAAAGACCCAGTCAACAAAATTGAATTAGCCATTTCTAGGACTTCCTGCAGATCTATGTTCAAGATCCCAAGCCTGGTTTTCCATTTTTGTTCCTGTGCTATAAGGTCGTCCTGCTGCCCCCGACTAACTTCTTGATACATCAATGCCAATTTATCCCTACGGATTATTGCCTTGACAATAGGAGTGTCCTCAAACGAACAAGTACCTTTTATAGTGGCCTTCTCTAGAAAACTCCGCAGTTGCAGATATTTGAAGAAGTCAGCTTTATCGAGACCAAATTCCTCCTTTAAAGATGCGTACGACTTGATTTGATTATTTTCGACTAAATCCCCAATATCCCGGATGCCGACAGTGCGCCACCTGCGTGCGACTGAATCCTGAAAAGTAACAGGCAGTGTCCCTAATAAGCCAATCGGAGTGTAGCGGTTAAAATCTACTATATTAAACAGAGAACGTACCTTTTTCCATACGTAAAACGCGGCTGATATAGTTTTAAACCGCGTTTTTTTGTAGTAACTGGGTTCAATAACCCTCACAAATAAGTATAGGGCTTCTGGGCCCAAGATTAGTTCATAAACAGAAGGAGAGGTGGCCGGGTCCCATGAAGCCCTCTCTCCAGAAATCATAACCCCCATATGCTGTAGTAATGATATATAATAATAGAGACGAAAGTTAGGGACTGACCACCCCCCACGACCATTTGGTAGATAAAGCCATCTCAGGGCCCTTCTCGCTCTTTTATAGCTCCACATAAACTGGGAGCACATCCTTTCTAAACTCATAAATATAGAGTTAGGGAACCATAGCGGGATAGCGCGGAACAGATATAGGAGTTTTGGAAAGATAAGCATTTTGATGACGTTACTTCTTCCATAGAGTGATAAATGCAGGTGGTCAAGCTTTTCCAAAGTTTTGTTAGAAGCTATGATAATAGGGTCAATATTTAGAGCGGGGATATTTTCTACCTTTGAAGAGAGTTTGATACCCAAATATACTGCCTCTTCAGTAATTTTAATACCGGATGGATATCCCTTAGCCGAGTGTAAAATCTGTGTTTTTGCTAAATTCAGTTTATAGCCAGAGAATGCTGCAAATTCCGTTGTCACAATCTCAATTCTGTTTATAGCACTGATCACATTACTTGTAATAACTGCTAGATCGTCGGCATAGGCTAAAACCTTAACTTCGTGCTGATAAGGTTTTACTGGGACGATTAGTGCATCCTGTTCAAGCTTAAATATTAGCGGCTCTATGTATAGGGCAAAAAGAAAAGGTGAACAAGGGCAGCCCTGTCTAGTCCCTGATTTCCTCTCAGAATCTCCTCTTCATCGGAGTGGTTCTAGACATGACTCTGTTTCGGGTTTATCATCCCGAGCAGCGAGTCTGGGATATTTGGGCTATGATTCCGATCTTTCAGCCTCTATCCTGGGTTTCGGTCCGGATGACCCTGACGCTGCTGGGCCTCATGGACTCCTGCATCCTGCTGGTCGATCATGTCAGGTGGCATATGCGGGCTCTACTGTGAGACCTGAAGTTCCAGGGGGCGCAGCATCAGCGGAATCTGTCCGATTGCGTCCAGATCTCGGAGGGCACTGCTCGCAGTTGCAGTGGTCGCTCACGAACCAGAATTGGATCTACGGCAGACCCCTCTCCATTCCCCAACCAGAGCACACAGTGGTGACAGACTCATCCTGTCTGGGATGGGGCGGACGCAGGGATCAGAGGCCTCTGGTCTCCGGCGGAGTCCGGGCTCCACATAAACCTTCTGAAGCTTTGGGTGATTAGTCTTGCACTCAAAGCATTTCTTCCCTCTGTCCGGGAAAGAGTAGTGCAGGTGTTCACGTACAACACCACCGCCTTGTGGTACTGCAACAAACAGGGCGGGGTGGGGTCATGGACCCTATGTCAGGAGGCCCTCCGCCTCTGGACATGGCTGGAACATCAGGGCATATCCCTGGTGGTTCAACACCTGGCAGGTTCCCTGAACGCCAGGGCGAATGAACTCAGCCACAGGTGCATGATGGATCACGAATGGCGTCATCACTTGGAGGTGGTGAGAGCCTTGGTTAGATCTATTCGCCTCCAAAGAGAACGCGCACTGTCAGCAATTCTGCGTGCTGGAATTTCCAAGGCGCCGCTGTTGGTCACGCGTGGAGTTGCCTTTCCACCTATACCGCTTTTGCCCAGAGTGCTGAAGAAGATCCGGCTCGACCGGGCCCAAGTCAACCTTGTGGCTCGGGATTGGACACAAAGAGTCTGGTATCCCGAGCAGCTCAACATGGCCATCAATCCTCCAATGCGATTGCCTCTTCGGGAGGATCTTCTGTCGCAGTCACAGGGGATGGTCCTCCACCCAAACCTGTTCAGCCTCCACCTCCTTTTGCAGAGATTGAGCGGCGGCAGTTGGCGTCTTTTGACCAGCCTCCTAAAGTTTGTGATGTAATCTTGGCAGCCAGGCGTCCCTCCACTAAGACGGTATATGCCTGCCGGTGGAACAAGTTTGTGGCATGGTGGACAGCAAAGGCTGTGGATCCTCTTTCTGTGGTTCTCTTGTTTCTTCTTTCTGTAGCCCAACAGGGCTCTGCTCTGGGCACTATCGAGGGCTATCTTTAGGCCATCTCTGCCTTCCTTCGGCTTCCAGATCAGCCCTCTCTTTTCAAGTCCCCGGTGGTTAATCGCTTCTTGAAAGGCATAACTCATCTCTTTCCTCCTATTCCTTTCGTTATGCCTCAGTGGGATTTGAATCTTGTCTTACTGCCCCACCCGTCCTCCGCGTTCTTCAAACTGACTTCTAGGGTTAAGGACATCCTTTCAGGGCCCTAGTTTTGGGCACCAGTGGTCAGGGTTTTGCATGGCTCTGCGTTTCTGGTGCGGAAAGTCACGTACAGAACTGACGTCCGCACTGGAGGGCGGCATCTAAGTAGCTACCGCGACGTCATCTCGGCGACCATGACGCCAACGACGAACGCAGAGCCGACCGACGCCACCTTCCGACGCGCAGAGGTACTGCTGACGAAAAACTTTCAAGATCCAGTCTGACGCATGGGGGTAATTCTAAGGTAAGAAATCTATAACTAATGTTTCTTACAGATATATCGTTACCGAAGGTAAGTAATTTGTTCTTCACAGTCATTCATTGCATTATTTTACCTAGCACTAGCAACTCGCTTAGGAATGTGCTGATTTAACTTCATGTTCATTTAGCTTCTCATCCCCTGTTAGATCATGTGCTCAAACAATGAGACTTGCTATGAATGTTATAATAAATAATAATTTATATATTTTATGCAGATCACATCTGAACATTATTGATAGTTGGCCTCCTTATTTCTGCATTCACGCTGAACTCATAGTGCATCCTTTAGCTTAGGTAAGAAGGTTCTTATGAGAACTTTCCCCCATGTTGCAAAGTTTCGAAACAATGTAAATCAAATAGCGATGTGAATGTTTACTGTGGGACCGTGAAGAAGCAGCTTTGGAAGATAGATGATCTGTCCATATTGGACAAGGAGAAGGCACCGCCTAATAATGCTTGATACATTTCTATACAATGTTCTATTAATGAGTGTTCCTAGCTAGTTAGAGTAGAGGAGAAGCTGAAGATGCTGATGGGGAGAGGAGATATATTGATGAGAGACTGCTGATCCCTTACCCAGAGACTCTTCTTTATGGAGAGTTAATTTCATTGCTGTTACCGATAGCTACTGCTAAGGTGATTTTACCTTTTCCTATCCATTTTATTTCTCTGATCAATGCTACTGCAGAGATCTTCTAATTGCAGACAGTTGTCACAGCGGCTATAGGAGACTCGGCTGAGTTTCCAGAACAACCCTTCAGGGGAAGTTCATCTCATGCTTGCTCTTTTCCGAAAGGAACTCTTCATGGGTTCTACTTAGATTTGGTCCTTTAGCTAGTTTATCGGTTCTTTCTTTATAGAACACTGTGGACCGTTTTCTATGCTGTCTCTAACCAAATCTTTTAATTGAGTTTTCTGTAACTGACTAAACTAAATAAAGATGACCAAACCATACAGACGTTTAATATAAATGAAGATGTTTAAACTTTCTTAAATTTTCTCATCATTGACTCATTTTAAAATTCTGAATGTCAATGATATATGTTTAGTGTCTTTTTCTTTAGCTCCAAATTCTCAGTACAGTGGAAAAGGTCCATCTGACCACTCACGAGCCACTGGATTACCAAGGAAGGTATTTGTGAGTAGGTGTGCAAGTCTTAAACCGTACCTGGCAAATCCTTAGGTTCCAACAAGCCCCACCCGAGCCTTAAGGGACCCATCACTGACCCCCCTAGGCTAAGCTTGCACCACTTGCCTGAAGAAACCCAGGGGTGGACATCCTGCTGATACCATCCTCAGGAGCCCCCATTCGGTTGCTTCTTGTTTGTGACTTGACTTTTTTTATTATTTCCTCCTTGTGCGGTAGGTTTTGTGTATACCAGGCTGATTGTCAGGTAGCCTGCCCTGTTGCTTCTTATGAATGAAGATAATTTGTCGCTTTCATGTTTTTTACGGTTGGCAGGACCACCTCTTGCTTCCTAGTTAAAACGCTTCTGTGATCAAGCAGATGATGGAGAATTTTGGATAAAGGAACAACACATGCACAGTAACATGGAACTCCAAGAAAGTAGGGGGGGTGGTAGACCAATATCATGAACACAAGTCAATAGCCAAGTGTGCTAATGAATTTCCTGAATAAAAAAAACTACCTGTATCCTTAAGGTCCCTGGTCTTATTTGGGCAGAGGTAATATAGCCTTTCAGCCTTCTGAAACTGATATCCAGAGTTCTATTTGGATGAGCAATAGTAACATCAAGTATTTGCATTGCAAGCCTCTGGCAGCATGTTTATAAACTTGATTAGAGTTTTCCCCTCATACCATCAATGTGTGAAACAAAGCAGTATGGCAGTTGAAAAGCAGCAGAAAGAGCACTCTTCAATGCATCCGGAGAGCAAGGACTAAGAATATGGGAACTGAGCTTGCAATATTAGATTTTGTGCAAAACCTAGGGTGATCATAGTGTCCCAAGCCTACCCAGAGGGTGGGGGCTAGTTCAAGAGAGAAGAAAGCAATCTAAAGAAGCAAAAACAATGTGCAATATTCCTTACAGAGGAAGGAGGAAAGTTTGGGGAAGAAGCAGAAAGATGAAATCAGAATGAGACTTTAGTCTTTTTATGGTAGTGTTGGAAGAAAGAGGGAGCGTGAACCTAGAAGGTGAGGACTATGAGCAACTAGACACATACATGAAGGAGCAGGACGAGGGTTAGTTTTAGCTAAATTCAAAGTTCTACCTGTAACTATGGCAAAGGTCAATTGTTAAATACATGTTTGCATAAGGGGGAAGGTGAAGATTGAGGACAGTGGGTTAATAAGAAATGTAAGTGCTTTGGGGCAAGTGAAGTGTCCATAGTGCCCAGGTCTGTTCCTTGCCATGTTTTTCAGTTTTAGCTTTAGCTTGAAAATAGTTTCACGTTGTAGGAAATATGTTGGGAGTGTTGGCAGGACTGGTGGTAGGTACTGGAGAGGTCAGGGTATATGAAACGTCCTTTTACACCTCTGGGCAGGGGGAAGATCAGAGCGTGGCTGCTGTTTACAGGGCAATAGTTACATATGACACAGTCAATCTTCAGGGGTGAATACATGGTCAATTTACATGTTCATAAAAGCTGTTCCCAAGTGGACTGACTGTTTTTATAGGGACACCTCTGTAAACAGAATTTCTCAGATAATAAATGTCAAAGACTTACAAATCATACTTCATTGGTGGTGGACGAAGACTTTCAAATGAAGAGGGACTCTAGACTATGGAAGAAAAACGATAATCCTCCGAGAAATCTTATCTGGATTACAAGATTAATGAAACTATTGCGGTACACTGGGGAAAGGGCACTTATATTTCATAAGAGGTCACCGGGGAAGTTACATACACAGTAATTAGGCGCACAAGAATCTTGCATCTTGTGAAAACTAACCAAGAAATGAGACAGCTTCATGAAACAAAGGTCGTCCTTAAAAAAAAAAAACTTGAAGCAAAAATAATTAGATAATTTCAGATGGTGTAAGGTGGGCTGGAAATGTTTATCACTAAAAAAAGAAACACGTGCACCTCAAAAAAAGCAGTAGGGCAATCAGGCAGGAGTTAAGGAGCTCACAACACTATAAAATTAAATGTATTCAGACCAGAAGCTTTACTTATAACACTAAAATGTCCATGGAGAGCTCAAATATAGCAACATAGAAACATAGGAAATAGGATGAGTGTGGAATATGGGCATTTAGGAAGGGACACCCCTGGTGGATTTCTTGTAACACAAATATGGTCCAGTAAGGCACAGCCTTATCTCTCTTGACGACCACCTCATTTTGTAAATTCAATAAAATATAATAATATTAATAAAAAGGTATTGATGGATTATGGGTGAAATAAGATTAAATATCACAAAACACCCAATATGAGGGTAAAAAACGTTTTGGAACATTAACAATAATGAAGAAATACACATAAACAGCTCCTTAATTTATAGTGTTCAATAGAGTACGGTGTCTGAGTGGGATTACCATCGGGGAATGAGTAAAATCGACTGTTTTTAATTACATTGGGTCACCTAAATATGCGGACTGGTGTCACCAGTATTATAGTGATAAAACAAAGGGAAGGAGCTCATAAACAAGTACAGGACTCCATTTGCTGATAATAAACTGCAATGAAATACTGTTGTTTCCTTGAAAAAGCATAGAAACAAATTGATTGGTTTCTGTAGTAATGTGATAATGAACTGTGAGTCTGTTATGTCTTTTCTGTTTTTAGTCACACAGCACTGTATATTTTTTTAATTTAAGATGTGAACTAGAAGCCCATAATGCTTGGAAGTACTAGTGTACTGGTCATGTGGTGATTTGTATTGAAGAGAAAAAATAACTTAGAAAATGGAGGACGTTACCGTGATCAAGACTAAAGTCAAAATGTGTTGATATCTGCTTGTGCGAACGGGTCAATTAAACTATTTTCACTGTTTCCCGTGAGTACGTCCCTTTGTGGCTTCCTGATTACTTTTGTTGCAAATTGTTTACATGGTACACACTCTTCAACAGGATGAGGGCAGAGCGCTGAGTAGTTTTACAGACTCAAGGAGTTTGAGACTTTCTCTAACCATTACACCGACTGCAGAGGCAAAGAAGTTAAGCGCTTCAATAAAGGTCCCCAGAGTAATAGCCCTGCAGTGGTTAGATATAGGAAGCTGGTTCTGTATATACCATACCAAAGTAAAGTATTGTGTGCACAGAGTCCAGGGAATCCCCAGAGGTGTAGCAGAGGCTAAATTAGGTAAGTACTATCTGCTCTCTTTGTGTTAGTGAGAGCAGGTAGTAGGTCTTATCCAGAGGGTGTGTTAGGCATTTATTGTATTCCCCTCACTCAAGGACTCATAGACAGGATGCAGACAAATTGGGTAAGTATAAAAGAGGTATACTTTTTTGTTTTATTTCTAGAAGCAAGCAGGATTTGGTACAGGAAGGTAAAATGTACTTTCAATAGTAAACCTTTACACAGAATGGCATTTGGGAATGGATTTGCAATTGTTACAGGTTGGCATAGTTTCAGAAAGCAGGTTAAATTACACAGTAATTACTTTTAGCATACTTTTCGATTACTTGCAGATTACATTGACTACTGGGGATTGTATGCCTAGATACCAGACCGAGGAATCTCACAAAACAAGGTCAGTAGGACTTTTCTTGGGTTAAGTTATAATGACTTTTTTCTCCATACAGAACAACAGTTCAACACTTAGAACATTTTAGGCCCAAAAACTCATAATCTGGGTTCATATGGGAGAAAAATGGTTATTGGTTTCACAGGTAAGTAAACGTCTAAACAGTTGGAGTTTTGGGGTTTAGGACCAAGGTTCCCCATGGTCTAGGTAGGCACTCAAGTTGCACCACCAGCGGCACTGGAGCGGCTGGATGCAGAGTGCAGGGGCCTAATGTTAGCCAATAGGGCTAAGGAGACCTTCGGTTAGGGACTGCTTACGAGCAGGCCAATCGGGTGTGTGAGCAAAGTTCCTAGGGTTAAGGTTAGCACTGCAGGGGCCAACTATCGGCACAGGAGCTGCACCACCAGCGGCACAGGGGCAGCCGGGTAGAGGGTGCCAAGAAGACATCGAGGACCCTGAGGTTTCCAATGGAGACATTCGGTTTGGCAAATTTGCTGCAGGCTTGGGCTGGGAGACTTTCTGAAGGCGACCTTGTCTGGAGAGGTAAGTTGAGGTCTTGGGGGATGCCTGGACATCTTCGGTTGGGCCACCCAAGGCCTTGGGACGTCGGGTGCAGGGGTGTCTTCTGGCGTAGGGTTTCTTTACCAGCTCCTGTCGCGGGGGACCCTTCAGGTTGAAGCGGCACATGTCTAGAGGCAGGTCGAGGATCACCAGATCCCAGGTCAGGATCACTGTGGAGCCCTCCTTGTGGTGTTGGGCCACTTGAACTGGGTCCGTTGGCATCTAGTGCAGAATCGTGGAGTCGCCAGAATCTGGATTCTGTGGATGAGTCTTTGCTTGAGCAAATCCGTTGCTCACGGGAGAAAGTGTCTGTAAGATAGTGGCAGGGTAGGTCCTCAGGGCTCTGGGGGTTGTTGGCTGCTGGACTCGCCGGGGTTCTTGCCGTAGGCAGGTCATAGACGGGACAGGCTGGTAGGGCTGGGGCCAAACCAGTAGGTCTTCTTCTTTCTGGGTCAGCATGGCTCTTCGGTCCTTCTTCTTTCTTCTTCAAATCTAAGGAGACAAGGTTCAGGGTTGCCCCTACATACTAAATATAGGGGCGTTAAAGGGGTGTGCAGGTTGGGTCCAATGGGTCCCTTCCTTGGGGTGGGTACATCCCCTATTATGTCACCCCCCAGTGGAAGGGGGTGTGAGCCTCTCCCTAATTGTCTGAGTCCCCCTCATCTTCAAGATGGAGGGGACTGAGATGTGTGCTTCGCCTCCCTCCACCCAACGGTTATGGTTGGCAAAGGTGGGCACACCTCTCTTCCTAGCTTGGTTTTCCCGCCAATTCTTCCACCCAAAGTGGGGGCTAAATCTGGTGGGAGCCAGTTGCTGGGGGCAGCAAAAGGCAGGGACAGCTTCCAAAGGTGGCAAGCCTTTGAAGCTCTCCCTTTCGTGGACCCGGCCCATCATAGGTGAGGAGGCATGACACCTCTGCCTAGGATGAGCTTTGTTTCTGGACCCAGAGAGCAGAGACTCTCTACCAAGGGGTCCAGAAACCTGTTTGGTGGTGGCAAATGGCAGGCAGCCATTCAGGAACCACACCAGGGCTAAGATGCCATCTGAGTGCATTTTAAATTAAATCCAGCACTGGCATCCGTGTGGGTTTAATGTGCTGAGAAGTTTGCTACCAAACTTCCCAGTTCTTAGTAAAGTCATTATGGAGCTGTGGAGTTCATAATGACCAACTCCCAGACCATAAAATCTTTATGGCTTTACTGCACTTACAATGTCTAAGAATGGGCTTAGACACTGTATTGGTATAGGGCTCATGCCACTGTACCCTCACCTTAGGGATAGTGCATCCTGCTAGAGGGGCGATTTACCTATGCCTCAGGCAGTGGGTTGCAGGCATGGCACACATGAATGTGTGCCATGTCGACTCTTCACTTTTCTCTGCACCAAACACACAGCCTGCAATGGCAGTGTGTGGATGTTAAGGTACAGGGCTTCTAAGGGTGGCACAATAGTTGCTGCAGCCCTTAGAGGCCTTCCCTGGTGACAGTGCCCTGGTACCTTTTGCAAGGGGCTTACCTGTGGCCATAGATGTGCCAATTGCTGGTAAAAAGGTACCGTGTTGTGAAAGAACACAGGGAACCTGATTGGCAGGGACCCAGGGCACATCAAATTAGGTTGCATCAGATGTCAGACAAAAAATGGGGTAATCATGCAAAAAGAGGCACTTTCCTTCAGTAGAGGAATGAGAAATAGTTGACGCACCTTCAATGAGCCCTTCTTTCAATGTTTCTCTCCTTACATTGTTTAAGCAATGGTGGGTGGGTGTATTCATTGAAAATACAAAGGTTACAGGGATGTTCTAGTGCAGCTCAGATTTCACATGCACAAAACCATAGAAATTCAGCAGATATTGTTACCTGAACAAACTATAACTAATGTCCCACAATGCACTGCTTATGACCTCACATATTACATCACTCATGACATGGTCAGTGACATCACTGATGACATCATCCAATTAGGGTAAGTGTTTTGTAAACTTTTCTGAGACTTAAATATATATACTAAGCTACTGCATAAGTTAAATTACTATTCTTTATGTACTACAAATGAGTGATGCTATTTCTAAAATAGGTCATCTGAGTGGTTGTGTGGCTGTATGGGTGTCTGAGTGGGTGCATGAGTGTCTGTATAGATCTGTACATGTGTGTGTGACTAGTTGTACAGGCCTGTCAATGAGTATGTGACTGGCTGTATAGGGCTGTCAATGGGTATGTGACTGGCTGTTTAGGGCTGTCAATGGGTATGTGAGTGGTGGGTGTATAGGTCTGTGAATGGATTTGTGAGTGGTTTTCTGGATGTGTGAGTGGTTGTATGGGTGGGTGTGTGAGTGGTTGTGTGGGTGGGTGTGCGATTGGTTTTATGAGTGTGTGAGTGCTTGTGTGGGTCTGTGAGCAGGTGTGTGGTTATGTGGGTTTGTGACTGGTAGTATGAGTATGTAAGTTGGTGTGTAAGTGGTTGTATGGGTGTGTGACTACATGTGTGAGTGGTTGTGTGTTTGGTTGTATGGGTGGGTATGTGAGTGGTTGTATGGGTGGGTGTGAGTGGTTTTGTGGGTGTGCAAGTGGTTTTGTGGATGATGTCTGAGGTGATGTAATTTGAAATGTCATCAGTGATGTCACTGACCATGTCATCAGTGATATAATATGTGAGGTCATAAGCAATGCAATGCAGGCCATAAGTTATAGTTAGCACAGGTAACTATACATTTGAATTTCTATGGTTTTGTGCATGTGAATTCTGAGCCTAACTATAACATCCCTGTAACCTTTGTTTTTTTCATTATATGGCTAAGGTTTGGTCAATTCTATTCCCTAACTGTAACGTCCCTGTAACCTTTGTATTTTTCCAGTGAATTTCAAAGGTTTTTCAAAATGCAATTGTAAAGTGATATGTTCCTCTAATGTTTAGTGCTTTTAGTTAATTTGTAGGGTTTATTTTTAATACTAAGTGTTATTATATTGTAATTTTTCATTTTAATTCTGCTTTTTTAAACTGTAGACATTCTTTATTCATAAATATACTTTATATACTGTCAGACTGTATAAAAGGATACAATTGATCAAACTAGCCAGCCTCTGTAGCACAGTTTGACCACAGGGCAGGGATCCCGAATTGAGGTACTGGTATACCATCTAGAAGTATGGAAGCCGTCCTGCAAGGGCCGGTTGATCGATTTGCCCTGCAATCCACCAAGTATTTTTTGCACAAGCTAGCAAGTCCATTTTGCAACGTACTGATCGTCTGCATATATTTTAATTGTACATGCTTTTTGCACAAAAATAAAAATATAACTAATCTATTGATCTATTTTTCCTACAATGCACCAAGTCTCCATTGTACAAGCTACAAATGTATTCTGTAACGCACTGATTGTTTACATATATTCTAATTGCACATGCTTTTTATACTAAAGTTTTAAAATTATTTTATTGGATAATTGTTTTATGCACTGCAGATCTTATCAATTTGAATGGTTTTAATTAACTAAAGTTTACATTACTTTATATACGTTTAAAAACATAAAAATCATATATACCTATTGTAAAGCTTATGAAGTTTTTTCTAATGTAATTAAAAAATAGTTTTTTAAATAATTTTTGGGGGTACTGCGGTACCTTCACAGGTCTGTAAATATAGATGACTACTACTCTATGGTTTTTATGACCGATCATGTGATCAGAATGACTCTGTGAGTCTGAATCTGCAGATTCACTGAAAATTTGAAAAATAATTTCAGATATGTACACCCCCTCCATTTTCATTAATGAGCCCGATGAGAACATATTTGCAGGTATACATAGACCACCTGATGTATGTTTTTCTGCAAAGTTACCCATCTTATGACTTTTGCGAATATACGATTCTAAGTGCTGGATTCGTGAATTCACACCCAGTCCTTGTGTTCTGATTGGATATATGAGGATTGCACCCATTCAAACCCACACCCAAAACCAGTTACTTGTCAAGTGAAGTCTCGGGAAGTAGGATTGAGAACCACTGGTACTCTGCTTTTACACAATGGCTGAAGCTACATATTCCTTCCAGGATGAGCATTCACAACCTGTTGAGTGTTAGGAAGAAGACACACCACCTCACAGAAAAGAAATTGATGTCTGGAAGCACTTTACTATACCTTCTGGAGAAAAAATGTAACAGCAAAATATGTGCAGCGCAATATTTGTGGCAAGCCAGAGGCACCCAAAGAAGTATTCACATAGGACAAGTTTCATGTGGAAGCACCTGGAACAATTCATTATGCAAAGGTTGGTCGCACACTGCTCGTCACACCAGCAAGTTGCCCCAAGGGACTGTGGTAGATGTAGTGGCGACGGCGGGTACGCCTATGCCACGATGTATAAAGAACAGTATGTGTTGCGTTAGCCATCCCTGGACACGTGTTTCGAGGTAGTTGCCTCTCGTCAGCAGGGAGCAGGTCAGTGTAAAGGGGTGCCGCGTGGACTGCCAAAATGTAATTAAAACAGGTCAAGTACCTCTCATGGCGCGCAGGTGCAAATCCAAGGCTCGTCAGCCCGTTGGCTCAAGGGAGCCGTAATAAATTATGCAAAGGTTGGTCGCACACTGCTCGTCACACCAGCAAGTTGCCCCAAGGGACTGTGGTAGATGTAGTGGCGATGGCGGGTACGCCTATGCCACGATGTATAAAGAACAGTATGTGTTGCGTTAGCATTCCCTGGACACGTGTTTCGAGGTAGTTGCCTTTCGTCAGCAGGGAGCAGGTCAGTGTAAAGGGGTGCCGCGTGGACTGCCAAAATGTAATTAAAACAGGTCAAGTACCTCTCATGGCGCGCAGGTGCAGATCCAAGGCTCGTCAGCCCGTTGGCTCAAGGGAGCCGTAATAAATTATGCAAAGGTTGGTCGCACACTGCTCGTCACACCAGCAATATGCCCCAAGGGACTGTGGTAGATGTAGTGGCGACGGCGGGTACGCCTATGCCACGATGTATAAAGAACAGTATGTGTTGCGTTAGCCATCCCTGGACACGTGTTTCGAGGTAGTTGCCTCTCGTCAGCAGGGAGCAGGTCAGTGTAAAGGGGTGCCGCGTGGACTGCCAAAATGTAATTAAAACAGGTCAAGTACCTCTCATGGCGCGCAGGTGCAGATCCAAGGCTCGTCAGCCCGTTGGCTCAAGGGAGCCGTAATAAATTATGCAAAGGTTGGTCGCACACTGCTCGTCACACCAGCAAGTTGCCCCAAGGGACTGTGGTACAATTCATGAAAGGGTCTCCAACTGGATGATGAGAAAGAAAACAGGTGCAGCAGGACAGTCGACCTCTACAGCAGCCTTGGCAGTACCATCAGCTGCAGTAATTGCAATATCACTGCCTGCACAGAATTGAATGACATGGTTATTCACTGTGCAAAATGCCATGTGTTTATTGCTGTAAAAATGTCTTCTGAGGGTGCATTCTTGGATATAGTAAAGAAGCATTTTTTTTTTGCATCCAGTGACCACATAATGTTTTTTTGAATACTGAAGCCAGTTGCTTCTTAGTATTTCTTGATCCTTACCTTTTATACTACCCTGTTCACTTTTTGTTAAAAAAATAAAAAGTTTTTTTTCCAATTATAAAAACCCTCCTAGAGGGAAAAAAGCAGTTCTTGTTAGAACCACCATGCGGTCAAACAAAGAGCTAACTGTGTTTTAATGTGATTTAAAAACACATTGAATGTGACTGTATTGGTGTGAGAGTGGGTGTGTCAGTGTGTGTATGTCAGTTTATGCCTAAGTGAATTATTGGATACATTAGTGTTTGGATGGGTGTGGCAGGGTGTGTGAGTGTCTACATTGGTGTGTGCCTGGGTGTGTCAGTGTGTTATTGGATGCATTTGTGTTTGGCTAGGTGTGTCGATGTTTACTTTGGTGTATGCCTGGCTGTAATATCACAAAAGAAAATGATGGGTGGAGTGTTGAACCTTTTCAAACACTCAATCATCCCCCGTCACAGATCTGGGTTTAATCCATTCTTATTTTGCTTGCCACGTCACCCCAGTTTGAACCCAGTCATATGCAAATCAGTCTTGACCCTGCTCCCCATGGGAACAGTCTATTTGTGTTTGTCACCATCTTGTGGTGTTTGCTCTGCCTGGCTGTCACTGTCTGCACTGATGTATGCCTCGGTGTGTTAGTGTATACATTGATATGTCCCTGGGTGTGTCGGTGTATGCTTCAGTGTGTGTCTAGGCGTGTTATTGCATGCATTAGTGTATTGCAAGGTGTATTAGCTTCTGCTTTGCTGTATCTGTGTCAGTGTATACGTCGGTGTGTCAGTGTGTGCCTGTGTGCATCAGCTTGTAAAGCACAAAGTGGTTGTGCACTGCAATATTAGGGTGAATTCATATACAAGTCCAATCCAAGTTGTGTACAATCCATCTTTATTTTCATTGATATCAAAAAGCCTGCCAACGGGTTTTGTTCATCATACGTGAACTTCTTCAGAGCAGTTGGGCCGTGTATCGATCATGTTTAGTGTTCACCCGTCATAAACCCGGTCACTTAATTGCATTGATTCATCACCTGTCCTGCTGATGTAAGTAATTCAGCCCGGCTCGCCTATTTGGCCTCCATCCTACACACCTCAGTCCGTGTCCTGCACCATTTGTATAGCTTGGTGCACCTCAGCATGTCCTGTTCGTAACATATAGAGCGTTCTCAGAGCCAGTACCCTTAGTGACCCTGATTCTAAGGTCAAATACAATCAGGGTTCTCCCTTCTCAACAGTGCTGGAGTAGTCCTCTTAAAACTCTTCCTGTGGTGAAGATTGCATTCTGCAGATGTCCTCCTAGACTGTAACAGCAAGCTTACCCAAACCTGGACGTAAAAAGGTGAAGGGTTTATGGATGTGTGAGTGAGTGACTGGCTATATGAGTGATGTGTAGATAAGTGCTTTTGTTGGAGTGTAACTAAGTCTGTAAGTGCCTATCTGACTATGAGCATATGCAAAGACATACTTTTAAATTACATACTATAAGAAAGCACCCACATCTAATTTCAAACACATTCATTTATACTTCCATAATACATGGAATAGTCATTTAGTATACCAATTCCTCTTTCTCATTTCCTGTTCACTGTATTTTTAGTTAATGTTCTCATCTAAGCACCCTTCTATTGTCCCTCATAGTATACTGTCTAGAAGCTACACATTTTCTTTCAGCTTACAAACACTCACTATTTTTTTTCTAACTATGCTTTTATATTCGGCAACCTAATTAACATACCTGTAAAAGCTCTTTGCTGCTCTCCCAGTTTTATCTCGGTCTGGTAACATCTATTTTCTTTTGAAATCTCCAGTCAGAACGCCTACAAACCACCTCCTCTCTCAGTAGAAAAGCAGGTAAAACAGCTACTTCTTACCATGTGCTCTTACTTATGCTGCTCTAGTTAACAAATCACAGGCTTCCTTTAATTTTTTTGTCATACCTTTTCTAAATGGTCAGTATTCGTTAACTTATGCTTAGAAGTCAAACCTGGTTGTTTTTTCCACGAAGTCTCCACGACGCTCAGCGTAGCCCCCAATGTAACTTCACAGTGGATTCACAAATCTATGTGGGAGTCTGTTAAACCATTTAACATTATACCACTATACGTTTGCATCTACATTTAACTTTATAGGATAGTACTGATTTAGAAAATAACTCCTCCATAATAAGGATTGTTTCTAAACTACTCTATATTACTCTTACGTGTCTGTCTGTGTGTGTCAATGGGTGTGAGAGAGTTTGTATGGGCATCAGAGTGGGTGTGATTGTGTGTGTGTGCGAGTGAGTGTGTGTGTGTGTGTCTGTATGGGCATCAGAGTGGGTGTGAGAGTGTGCCTTTGTGTGGGAGTGTCTGTATGGGCATCAGAGTGGGTGTGAGAGTGTGTCTGTCACTGGTTGAGTGTTTGGGCGTCAGTGTCTGGGTGTGTGAGTCGGTGTAAGTGTGTCAGTATGGGTGTCAGAGTGTGTGTCTGGGTGTCAGAGTAGGTTTGTGAGTAGATATATAGATATACTTTTGATTTGTGGCGAGCTCCGTGGATCCGTCTCAGATTTACATGGGCCTGTGCTGAGCCCCACGACGGCTCTTGCGCCTGGCATTTTCCTGCCCATTGTAAAAGGTTTTCCCACATCTATAACACACACATGGGGTCAGAAAAGAGCTCTAACCTGACCCCTTCTTTTATTTTCGATTCTACTTTTCAGTCCCAACATATAAAATGATGGCTGCAACTTTCTGTCAAGTTGCAACCAGCCAATCAAGACCTTGCTTTGGCGCGTGACTTTCCCGAGCCACTGTGGGTGGATCTGCGGATGGTCCACGTCCATAGATATACGAATTTGGTTTTCTTTTAATATCTCGAAAATTACTGAACACATTTACAATAAGTAACAAAAAGCACGCTTTCTGGGCCACAAGCTACCTTTCTTCCAACTCTGGTGTAATTCCATTTAGCGGTTCGGCTGAAGTCGTATTCAAAATCAGTATGGGAAATTGCATGGGGAAAACGCATTTTGGGACTCATCATTTTTCTCGGCCCCTGCTAGATGTATCACCCTAAAACTTTCAAAACCGCAGCTGAAGTGAGTGGTATACTAATTTTGTGAAGGTTCGTCAAACCGCGCCAAACTTATTGGGAAAACCAAAAAAAGCTTTACCTATGGAAACTAGGTCCTAACTATACCTACTGGCAACCGCCAGTAGGTGATCTATCTATATGTATATCTATATGTAGATCTAATAATAATACTGCCATTTATAGAGCACGAACAGCTACCTCCGAGGAGGTGTCCCGGCGCTATAGCAACAGGTGGCGCGTAGGAAAGCCTGCCATAGAAACAGGGGTCCAGGGAGATTAAACTTGATTAAAAAGCCATGTATTAACTGTTTAATGTAGATCTATATCGATCTATAAATAAATGTATACATATGTGCCTGTATTCATACATTTGTAAATATATTCGATATTGCCTATAAATGACAGAAAGTAGTACATGGGAAAAAAAATGCAGTTACTTTATTTTACTTAGTAATAAAATATATTTAGTTTGTGAGAGTTTATATTTTAACCTCCACCTATTGAAAATTGTAGGTAGATTGCTGAATTTCCCCTGTTGACTTGATCTGTCCAGATTCTTGTGTTGTTCCCTCCGAGGTTGTCAGATGAATGACAATAACATAGTGGACATTTTTTTTCAATACCTTTTAGTTGGTAATACCGTTTTAAAATCTAAAATGTGTTTTGGAATCCACTTATCGATTGTGTAAATGTGTGACTGAACTTTATTTTGTATTTATTGTTTCTGAAATTCGGCCTTGACATTTACGTCTGAGAAATTGTCACCAACATATATGTAGAAGACCTTTCTTTTTATTTTAAAAAAAGTTTAAACCTGCAACATTTATTAATTTTAAAAATGTTTAACACAAAATGATTTATTAGTAAATGCTTACATTTCTAAATTATTATATATTTGAATTTCTTTTGTAAAAACTGACTTTAAAGACTTGTGTTGTAATAGTAGGACATCATATAAAGGTACCTTGCAATGCATTGTAAATGCACACATATGAAAAACAGTTTTGTAAAATACCATGATGTAATAACTTAAAATGTAATGACTGACACTCCATTAAATCAATTCATTCTCAATGTCTAGTTTGTTCTAAAAGGATACTGTTGATCTTGAAAAAGTCAGACTTTCAATTACCTCATATGCCTATTTCAAGTTTGGCACGGGACCATACCAATTGTCCCAGTTTGGTGAACGCCTCCAGATACACCCATCAAGCAATACTAACCATTATAACACAAACCTATATTAACAGCATATTAATCATACACACACTACTGAAGATTCTGTTTAACAGCCAGAAAAAAGACTGTAATCTGTGGCAAAATCCTCAGGCGCAGAGATTGAAGGTTCTGAGCTCTAAAAGTACTAGAAGGCCATACTACTAATACATAAAGCAGTATACAAAACCCTGTAAAATAATAAAACCTCATCATGAATAACCTAACATACAAGCATGCAATGGTCATGAAAGCAGCTAACCTCACCCGACCGTTTACCTGTAGATTTCCAAATTTAAGCACGATACAAGGCTTCTAAATAGAGACGAGGCCCGACCAGAAAACATGTTTTAGCTTAAGGGGCCAGCTAATAAAGAACAACATGCCCTGGATACTTAGGAAACCAGCAGCCATAAAGGTCTCACACACTCAAAATTACAGTTGTCTCTGAACCTTCGCCTTTGAAACCATTTCTCCAGGAAGCAGGCAGTTCAAATATACATAGGAGATACAAATCTGCCAAGTTTGCCTACATACAATTCATGAAAAACTCTAGGAAAACCAGTGCAGTTGGGAATGTTACAAACCTATTCAAGTTGTCAAAATATATAAGAAAGCTGTAATACAGGAAATAGAAAACATATTCAAAATGCCTTATATATTCAAGCTGTTGGGATGGTATAACAGATAGCATGTTGTAATCACTGTAATCTTTGTTCTCACTTATACACCCATTAAAAACAGAGAATCCTGAACTAATCGTACACGCACCACATACAGTGTGTAAGGAGCCTTGCCTTGGCCATACACAGGGCATTGGAATTATGCGTTTTTGTGGTGATTTTCACATAATTGTAGATTGGCCTCATGTGCCATATAATCCATAATCTGCCGCATAAACTGCAGATTTTATCCCCCCACCTTTTTGTCACTTATTGAAATGTTTGGGTGTTAAACTGGTACTAATGAGGTGCAACCAGTGTGCAAAAAAGTGTTATCAAGTTTAACAAGCATTTGCAATGCAATAGGTCTCGCATTCACTCCAGTTTGAGCTATTGGCGTTGTAAATGACAATGCCTATTATTTCTGTTTTGGGTTTTAAAACCTAAATAAAAGGCATTGTCATTTACAATACTAACAGCTTAAACTCTCGCAAATGCGAGACCTATTGCATTGCAATAAAGGGGCTTCTTGATTGCTACATATCAGAGGAAGAGACCAGCCTGCGATGTCTTCAAAGTAGTGATAAATAGTGCAGAGAAGATGTGTAAGTGTTGTAAATTAGAAAGACACAAAGTGAGAGTTACATATGATCCAAGCTATAAACACTAATAAAGAGCTCCAACACCTTTCGCTCTGTGATTACACTGTTGTGGCTCAGGGGGAAGAGCTGGAGGAGGGGGCGATTTCCTGCCCTCTCCGTGATTTGAGTGTGCAGTGTGGCATTGCATAATGTCATTGCTATCTTTGGCCTAATAAAAAACACTCCAGCTGTAGTAGGGCCCTGGCTTCACCTCCTAGTGCAGGGTGGGCTGTGCTTTATGGCAGGCATGGAGGGCTGGAGGGAGGGTTTCGGCTGCAGCTCCAGCCTCGTACAGTGCCCTATTATTACTAGTGAGCGAGAGGCACTGAGGTGGTGGTATTGTTGGCATTGGGGTTGGTGGTGGTATTGATGGTTGTATTGGTGGTGGTAATATTGGTGGTGGTGTTGGTATTGATAGTGGTGATGGTATTGGTGTTATTGGTATTGGTGATGGTGGTATTGGGGGTGGTGGTATTGGGGGTGATATTGATAGTGATGGTATTGGTGGTGGTGGTATTGATGGTGGTACTGGTGGTGGTGGTATTGTTGTATTGGTGGTGGTGGTGTTGTTAATAAAACAGGCTTATGAAAACAACCCTCTCAGGTGGCTTTAGCGCAGAGGACATGTAACACAGATGTGTTGTTTTCAGCTTCAGCCAATTAGTCAACGATTATGGGGGGGTTAAAACAGACATGAGATAATGCCTGGTTAAAGTGATTGAAAGCAGGAGCCCGTATTACGGGGCGGCTGTGCTGCTTAAAAAACGAAAGCGGTTTCAGCTGAAGCAGCGCATGTCCGGCCTGCAGTAAGAGAACTCAATAAAGTAAATAGTGCTTACAGACTAAATAACAGGTCCCGTGTAACAGCTGAAGTAAAGGGGCCAGTAGCGATGGGAGGTTACAAATGAAGACAAGGCCATACTAAGGAGGGACTAACAAGCCTATTAACGAATCCGAAGGCAGCATTTACGAGAGACAATGACACAAGCCAATGAAAAATATGGGCAGAGAGTGGGCGCTGGCTTCTCTCCCACACTCTACAACAGCAGTCTTGCAGAGGGAGCTGCACATGCGCACTGCTGCTAGGCTCGACCTAAAAATGATGAAGTAAAACTATTACATAATGTGCTGAATAATTTACATTTGCTTGCCGCATAATTTACTCAAACCTGACGCATAAATTGTCCCTCTTCTACCACATAATTCCAGTGGCTCTGGTCATATATCTGCAGACACTAAATAAGACTGGCAGTGCCATGATATAAACCACCATGAAAAACATCAGCATGTTCTCTCAATGTAAAGGGCTAACCCCTCAGTAAATAGAATAAATAGTTTTTTCAAACATAGTGATCTTTTCGTGGTGGTGGGGGTATTGTTGGTGGTGCTGGTATTGGTGGTGGTAGTGATATTGGTATTTGTGGTGGTATTTGGTGGTGGCAGTAGGGGTATTAGTGGTATTGGTGGTGGTATTTGGGGTGCTATTGGTTGTAGTATTGGTGGTGGTATTAGTGGCGGTAGTATTAGTGGTGGTATTGGTGGCAGTGGTATTAGTGGTGGTGGTATTGGTGGTGGTATTGGTGCTGACATTGTTGGTATTGGTGGTGGTATTAGTGGTATTGCTGATGTTGTTGTTGTTAATAAAACAGGCTTTTGAAAACCACCCTGTAAGGTGGCTTTAGTGCAGAGGACATGTAACACAGATGTGCTATTATCAGCTTCAGCCAAGTAGCACATGATTAGGGGGGGGAGGGTTGAAACAGACATGAGGTAATGCCATGTTAACTTGATTGAAAGTGGGCACTCGTGTTACGGGGGCGGCCATGCTCCTTAAAAAACACAAGCGGTTTCAGCTGAAGGCGCGCATGTCCGGCCTGCAGTAAGAGGAACTCAAAGTAAATAGTGCTTACAGACTAAATAAAAGGTCCTGTGTAACAACTGAAGTAAAAGGGCCAGTAGCCATGGGAGGTTACAAATGAAGACAAGGCCATACTAAGGAGGGACTAACAAGCCTATTAACGAATCCTAAGGCAGCATTTATGAAAGACCGACACAAGCCAAGTAAAATTATGGGCAGAAAGTGGGCGCTGGCTTCTCTCTCATACTCTACGCATGCAGCGCATAAGCGCTGCCGCTAGGCTCGACCTAAAAATGATGACGTAAAACTATTACATAATGTGCTACATAATTTACATTTGCTTGCCGCAAAATCTACTCAACCCTGCCACAAAAACTGGCCCTCTTCTGTCATAATTCCAGTGGCTCTGGTCATATATCTGCATACGCTAAATAAGACTGCCAGTGCCATGATATAAGCATCAAAATGTTCTTTCAATGTAAAGGGCTAACCCCTCAGTAAATAGAATAAATATTTAGTTTTAACATAGTGATCTTTTCTTGTAGCAGGAGCCCCATAACCCCTGAAGATGCTCAAAGACTGGAAGAACAAGCATTGGCATAGCCAATAGGTCTCGCTTTTGGGACCTTATAAGTATTTAGTTATGCAGCAGAATATCCGTGGTGCAACAACATCAACTGTTGAATGCTTAAACACTTATAAGGTCCCAAAGGCGAGACCTATTGGCTATGTCAGCAAATTTACAAATAACGATTCTCACGGATCAAATAACATGTGCTGGGTGTATATTTTGAAAAATCAACAAGCCCAGCCATAATTGTGTCAGGCTGGAAGTCATTCATGCTTATCACCCATTTTAAACTCTGTACATATTCATTCAGAAAGAAGGCACATTTGCGATAATTCGAATAGGAGCCAGGCATGTGGAAGTTGGTGTTCTACAAAATAAGTCCAAACAGAAATCCTTAATGCCCTTCAATTTCAGCTGCATTTAGACGCTGACCAGCATAGCTCGGGAATGATGAAACATAGCACCTTGGTGGGTGAGCTTGCTGCCCAGGTCTGAAACACAGAATATGTGGTTCCAGTCCGCTTTAGAGCCTCCCCCCCCCCCCCCCAAAAAAAAAAATTAGGACTCGCTTTCACAAAGGTGGCTCAGCACCGGCCAGTGACAGTCTCCCGAGTGGCGGCTTCCCGATAACAGAAGATACTTTCATTTCTTCAAAACTGTTGTCATTCTGCCAAAGTATCGCTTGCTCTGGTGAACACTGCCTTCAACAGTACTCGGCTGTATCAATCTACTCAACTCAAGGACCAGTTTGAACACGAGCAAGCAAAGCAGCACAAAAAGAACAAGCATTGGCCGCGCACAGCGATCTGTGCTGGGGGAAGGGGAGAAGCGGGAGTTGTGTGCGCGCAAAAGTGAAACTGATTGCAATCAGGCGCTGAAAGCTGGTGGCTGCGCGCGCGCATAACCACAAGCTGGTGGCCGACAAAAGCCTCTGGAGGCACTTTTAAAAGCCACTCACTAAATGTCTAAAAATGGATTGATGGGCTGGTTTTAAGAAGCGAGGGCCCTGGATATCATATGTCTAAACTCTAATGGTAATGGGCATTGGATCTGCGCACACATTATAGGGTGCTCAACAGATTGCTTGTTATGATTTGCACACTCTGGCTATAGATACTCCACTGTTGTCAGCAAATATACATTCCCTTTTACTCTCCATTCCACAGAATGGGCCAATTTGCTTCACCTGCTTTTTTGCTATGAAACGCATAAGAGAAGGAGAAATAGTTCTCTGAGTGATCGATGATGCATCCAAAACCATGAAGAAGAGTTGCATTTCTTTCAAACCTGCATGGCTGCCAGACCCTTATATTTTACTTACTAGGAATATAAATCTGTCACTTTCAAAATTGACAGATTTTAAATGCAACTAGTATGTTAAGAACAGTGCTCACAACGTATGCCAGTTCAGGTGAACCAATAGACCTACAACATAAAAGGTGCCAATTTAGTGACAAAACAATTCAAAATACAGTGCATTCTATAAAACAAAAAATTGTTAATAACTACTTCTATCAAAATTAAACTCTTGAAGTCACCCTTGTGCGCGCTGTTAAACGGCTTAACTAATTGAGCAAAACTGGAAAACGAAACATAAGTTAGGTAGAAAGAAGAATTACAAACCCATAAGAATCCAAGTGTGGGAAGCCAACCAAAATATTTACATGATCTAACAAGCATTGGCATAGCCAATAGGTCTCGCCTTTGGGACCTTTTAAGTGTTTAGCCATGCAGCAAATGAATACACAGGAGGAAGGAAACTGAAAAAAACATGCAAATATGCTGAAAAAATATATTAAAAAAAACATGTATAGATATCTCTACTCTCGAAGACCCACAGACTTACAGGCGGCAAGAAAAGAAACAAAGGACACGGCGGATGAGAGAGTACCACTCACAGGCGCATTGACACAACCAACAGGTCTGCCTTTTGTGTTGTAATGAAAGCCTTTCACGTGTATTGTGATGCATTGTGTTCATGGTTGTATAAGCATCTGTGCGTAAAATGAATTTTACTGTGGTTGAGGGTTATGGAACAGCCACAGCCCTCTTTGGAAGCTGGCTTGTTTCGGTCCAGGAGGCTGCTGGAAACCGCAGTTTTCCAACAGGCCTTCAAGTAAGCTCTTCGTCAACATGGGAACGATTAAAGAATGTCTAACCTAAGGTCATTCTTTGCACTAGACTAGACTCGGACTCCCTTGAATTCTGAACGTCCCAGAGTGATGTATGCGCAGCGCTTAGAAGTGGCCTATGTGAGGTGTAGTAGCTCGCACTGTTCAGAACTCCTCAATAAAAGTTCAATCATTGTCCATTTGAGGCATAAGAATGAAGCAGATTTAAATGTCTATTTATCTCCTGTTGCTTTTGATACCAACATTTTTGTAAACACGCAGAGTGTTTTATGACATAGTAGCTGCAGTGCATGGGAATAAAATTATTCGCCCAGGATCACACTGTGCGGTTGAATATGTAGTTAACCCAAGCACTCAACCTGAGACAGGAGGATCACCACACTATCGCCAATAAAAGGCATGCCAAAAATCACCCAGTATCAGAGCATGTGAAAGCCTGTGATGCGCGGGACATGTGTGTCACGTGACCGAGGCTTGTCTTCCTGCTGCTCTGCAAAGGAGAGGGCCATATGGATGGGAGGAAGTTGACAATGATTGATTTATTCCGGCAGGAAGCAAGCTTACACCTACTGCCAGTCCAAAATGCTGCGCCTGCCATCCCATGCGCTGTCTCTAGATGGCAGCCTCGCGTCGTAAACCGGTTCGCACCCCCGCTCCATTTACAGAAACAAATGCACATTAGCGCTCGAGCACCTCTGGGAACGGAAATGCACACCATTGCTGAAAAAACACGTGGCTGGCCCGGAGTCTGTCCTGAAAAACGTACATTTTATCGACACGGGAAGATGGGAAACGACAAACAATATTTACAGTTAAGGAGGGGGAAAAAAGGGAAAATAAAAACAGTTGTTTTTAAGGACTCGTGCTTGTGCTGGTTTGCCCCTAGCGGGAGCAGCGGTGCACATCCATGCTAATTGAAAAAAGTTGGTTGGCGCGCCGCTGCTCGCTCCCAAAAGGTGGATGCCACCACAAGCACGAGTGTGCTTGAAAAGGAGATGACCAATTTCTAAAGGTCATCTCCTAGGCAGCGCATGCGCGCTGCCTAGGCGAGACCTGAAAATGGCTCATTATGAGTACAATAAAGCTCTCTCAAAACAAGCTTGTTGGCATTTACTGTTTATGCAAAAAGCAAACTTATTCAGCAGTGCAAACAAGCAGTAAGGTTATTAGCAAGCGACTAAGTACAAAGTGAGAATTGTAGCCCTTAAATAAAAATATTTCAAAACAACTTTCAGATGCTTTTGCTCAAAACTACAAACATACGGCCGGATTCACAAAGGTAAAATGAGACGAAAGTCCAACTACGACTTTCGGTATTCACAAAGGGCATTAATTACTCGTAAATGCCCTATGTAAATACAGAAAGCGGCAAAGTTCAAATTTTGGTATTCATAAAGGGCATTTACGGTTAGTAAATGCCTGTTGTGAATACCAAAAGTCATAAAGTTAGACTTTCGTCGCAGTTTACCTATGTGAATCGTGCCCATAATTTAGAAATATTTAAATGACACAAGTTCAATACAAAAAAGATTTAAAAGTAGTTATGCGAACAAAAGATAATTGATGATAAAGAAATTAAAGGTTGGTAAAGGTGAGGGCTGATAGCTATAGAGCCTTCTTTTGTCATCATTTTGCACATAAAACGCAACATCAGTTACACAATATATTCACATCAATCACAAAAAAACATAATTGAGCAAATCCATGACAGAGGCCCGTAATTGTACCGCCATGAGGGAACCTGCCAACTATAGAGCAGACTCCCAAGTCCCAGACGCCGTTATCCCGTGCCCAGAGGCGCATAAAGAGCAGCAGCGGGCTACCGCAGCGCGGGAAGCCCATAATTGTACCGCTGTGAGGGGAAAGGCCAACTATAGAGTGGACTCCAAGCCCCAGACGCCGCCACTACCGACGCAGTCATCCCGCGCCCGGAGGCGCATAAAGAGCAGCAGCGGGCTCCCGCAGCGCGGGAAGCCCGTTATTGTACCGCCGTGAGGGGAACGGCCAACTATAGAGCGGACTCCAAGTCCCAGATGCCGCCGATGCAGTCATCCCGCGCCCGGAGGTGCATAAAGAGCAGCAGCGGGCTTCTGCAGCACGGGACACGCGTGTGCGAGCCCAGGCTGAGCCCTGGCCAAGGGCGGGCCTGTCTGCGCCCTTCAGCGGCCGACAGAGGCTGGGCTGGGCAACCCCTCTAATGTGTTGAAGCCAACATGGGTAAGCGTAAATTACCCTGTTCAAATGATTTGTTAAAAACTAAAGCTAAGGTACCCCGTAACTGTGCCTCCATAATGTCTTATTTAACCAGTACTGTAGGTGCTATTACCTCTGAGATCCAGAATGTAGAAGCACAGCTGGGCATGGGGGAGGAGACTGTGGTTGGTAATACTCCTCTATTGGCAGCCCCACATAGTACAATGTTAGGAACTGACATTGTTGCAAGTTCTATAGTGGGGGCTTATGACCCTATTCAAGCAAGTGACACTATGCTTAACCCAGGCCAGGAAATGCAATTGGGAGTTGGTGTTAGCCCGGTTATGAACTATCCAAGGGAATCATCTGTAGCACTTTTGAAGAAAAAGAGGAAGAAAGGAGCCAAGGGAGGATTGAATAATAAGGATTTGGTTTCTCAGGAGGGGCCTGGAAGTCACTTGAACATAGAAGAGCGGCTGCCCTCTCATTCTAGAGTTACACCTACGGACATAATTCTAACCCATATTGATTCTTTATTTGAGACATTAAGAGTTGAATTAATTAATTGTATAAAATATGGGGTGGATGGAATTATGAAGAAGCTGTCATACCTAGAGAGAAAATGGGAGGGGGTGGCTTGTTTGAACATTACTTCGAAGGAGAATGGAAAACGCTATAAATCATCCTGTATAGATAGTAATTTAAATGAAGACAGGGTGATTGCCTCTGAGGAAGAGTATGTTAGTACTTCTTGTCTTGGGCCTCAGAAGCCCAATGAGCCCCCTTTGGGAGCTAAAATAGATGCTAATCAGTTGGTTAACAAAGGAGCTCAAATGAGAACTGATGTTAGGCCCATGGCTGGATTGACCAACTTAAATGGGATCGCCAGCCAAGTAAGGCTTCATTTGCCCCCGGAGGCTACGCCATTGGTGGCAGTGTTAACTGTGGTACCCCCTCTTAAGGAGAATACTAGCAAAACAATGGAAAAGTTAATGCGTAAAGTTAAATTTTGGTGTTCAACACACTTCGAGGGAGGGTTGAACGTATCATCTTGTGTTATAATGGCCAGATGGGTTGGCCATTGTCCCAAAAATAATGAGGGACATTGTGTTGTTGTTAATTTTGACTGGAGGGATGTGCGGGTTGGCTTTTTGGGGATAACCAGCATGGTGATAAAGGGGAATTAATGTATTTCCTCTGGGTTTTTTTTACCTGCCCAAAATAATTAGCCATCTCAATAATTTACTCTCCCACTTGAGACCACAATGGAGAGATAATAGGCTAAATCTGGGTATCAGCTCCAAGCCCAGTGGAAATTTCCCCCTGGTGAGTTGGCATCCCACAATTTTTTTTAATTCGGGGGATGTCATAAGAGATAGCGCAGTCACTAGTGGGGTGGAAATAGTAAATAGATTTGCACCATTGAGCCAGTTGGATGGTAATGATTGACTAACCACCGATTTTCCTACTCAAGGGCAGGAAGAGGGCATTCAAAGGGAGCCCATAAATAATCTGACCCAAGGAAATGAGTTAAGTAGCGCAGGGTTGGTTAAAATACTTAGTTGGGATATTGCAGGGCGAAGATATAAAATGGATAATGTTATCTGGAATAACTTTTTAAAGGAATATGATGTCATTGGACTTCAAGAATCTTGGGAAGTGTATAATATTTTTGGGCTGGACAGTTATACTATCTATTTTTAACCTGCAAGCCCTTCTGTAGTGGGAAGACCTAAAGGGGGGTTAAAAACACTGATTCCACTGAAGGTTAAAGGTAATCATCGAAAATTGGATACAGGGTTAGTAAACTGTTTAGCTGTCAAAATTATGCCCACCAATTTAGCTAACATTTTAATTGTTCATTTTTATAACTCATTTGACAGAATTTTTGTCACTGAGCATTTGTCTAGTCTTAAAACCTTTTTGGAGGGTTATAAGGAGAAACAAGTCACACCTTATTCGGCGGTTATTCTAGGGCATTTTAATATACATTTATGTACCAAGAACTGTCATGTTATTGATAGTTTAGGGCCTGGCATGTATCCGGACATATATTTTGAACACACACCGCAAGGGGAATTCTTGGAGGATACATTAGCAGATTTTGGCCTTATATATCCAAATGACTCGTATGGGAAGGATGATATTCCATCTTTTAAAGGTAGGAGAATGCATACAACCATTGACTACATTTTCATTCATACTGCCCTGGAAGCATATGTTAAAAATTATACGGCTGTGTGGTCACAATTTAGGGGCCGATTCCGATCCTGTATTAGTACGATCCGGACTGGCTTTCCGATTTATGATTTGTACGGCAAACGTCCCGTACACGGGGAATGCCATTACCCGCTACGAAGCAAACTTTGTACGACTCGTATCCCGGGAAAAGTTGTTCCCGGGGTTTGAGTCGTACAGGGGAACGAGTCGTACAGGCATACACCCCTGTGCGTTGTGTATGTACGGTGCGTACCCCAACATCGCGTATGTACTGTGCGTACCCCCAACATCGCGTACCCCAAAATCGCATACCCCAACATCGCATACCCCAACATCACGTATGTACAGTGCGTACATACGCGATGTTGGGGTATGCGATGTTGGGGTACGCGATGTTGGGGGTACACACAGTACATACGCGATGTTGGGGTACGCACCGTACATACACAACGCACGGGGGTGTATGCCTGTACGACTCGTACCCCTGGGGACTCTGCTTTTACAGCTGTTTTTGGCTCCCGTAAGAAAAGAGCCGTACGGAGTGCCGTAGGGACGAATCGTACTTGCTGGGCTGGAAACCGCTGCTTAAATACATACAGACGTTGCATGCAAGCTGTTCCGGATCAGAATCGTCGGTTTATTTTAGCTGTATGGTCTTTTGTACGATTTGTATGGAAAGAGGCTTTCTGCACGAATCGTACTTCCTAGGTTGTAAGAAAAGTTTACCAGGTACGAGTTGTACGGGAAAAACGCTCCATACAACGATTTGTACAGACTTTTTCCAGGATTGGAATCGGCCCCTTAGTCACCACAATCCCATACACCTGATACTGGTAGGGGGCATCGGGCTTAATTCTGAAATCAATAAATGGGCCTCTACTTCAGCAATTAAGAACAAAGATCAGGGCCATAGACTAAAATGGTGTAAGGTCATTCCAGAAGAGTTTTGTAATGATTTAGTTACTAAAGTTGGATTGGAAATGGAGATGTGTCTTGACAGTAGGGCAAGAGATAATAGGACTCTAACCGCTTATGGTGAAATTTGTAAGCAGGAGGCAAAATCCCTAATGTACAATTGTAAGGATTACCCCAATAGAAGAGAGGAGTAGTTTGACCACAGGTGTACAGTAGCGCACCAGAAGTTGATGGTTGCTTTAAAAAATAGACCACAAGATAAACCTTTGATAGCTGTCCTTAGGAAAGACTATAAGTTAGCAATAAATACACATAAGTTGGATATTAAAAATGAAGCTTTGGGGGGGCGTGGCTAGCAGCCAGGCAAGATGGCCGCAGCCTAAGAGAGCTCCGTGACCGAGGGAGCCTTCCCCGATCAATCCGCTCATTAATCCTGTAGCACCACGGCCCAATCAAGGCAGTGCCGAAATCGGAACATCAGCGAAGCATGTGACGATCCGGAGCTCTGAGGGTTTGCCGACTGATGAGAAACGATGCACTGAGACCTACAAGACACACTGAAGCCGGGGCCTCGCGTAAGCCCCCTGCTTTACTGCCACAAAGAGATCGACGGCACTAGACGCGGCCGCGCATTAATAACTGCTGAGGCCCTGACCGTGGGGCCCACCGCAGATAAGAGACACAAAGGGGTGCGGCAGCAGCACATAGTGCTGCATTGAAGGTGGGGTGAGTCGTGCAGAACATATGCTGGCGCTCCTGGGGCCCCAACCGGTAAGGACGACATACCCGGTGTGGCCACACAGGAACAGATCGGCGGGATTTGGGAGGGCGGAGGCCCTACCCTGTACAAAGAAAAAGATCGCACCAGAGACAGATGGGACCTCCGGGGCCCGGGAAACCTGAAATTGAGTAAATCTGAACCGACCGTAAAAAGACTGCCACACCAGTTGATACAGTGCAGTGCTAGGGGAGGCCAGAAGGGGAGGGCTACGTGTCTACACTTGCTAGAAATCAGGAGTGGGAACTATCATCCTTGAAACCCGTGAGGACGAGACGCTGCGACATAAAGCCGCAAAAACAAGTACAGGTCACTGGAAGCTGCTCGGCCGCGCTGCAACTGCGTCATTGCCAACAAGCCCACGCCCTTACTCATTCACTGTACAGACTCCCCCTGCAGTCACAAAAGATTGGGAGCTTAAGACTCGGCAACACTGGTGGGGTGCCCTGGACAACCAGTGGACCGCGTGAGCATAGAGCTGACCACGTGGCACTGAAAAACACTGACCCACAGGCCCTACACATCTTACGGCAGGCCTAAGCATACCGGAGCAATTGGCGCCTTGTAGCAGCACCGCAGACAGGATCGCAATGCAAATCAACGCCGCCTGCATCCGGCGGCGCAGGAGGGGATGGTAGGAAACCCGAAAGGCCGCACGTGGTAACATATCATGCGGCAGGTAGTGGCGATTGCTGACCCCCCCCTGTGTGCCTGGTGGAACCCTTGGTGCGCAGGACGAGATGGGAGGCCGGGGCCAGAGAGGCCCACCTACTGTAAAACTGGACAAATATGCATACAGAAAGGATCAGACTGAGAAACCACAAATGAACACAAACAGTGACCCCCGCATCTAATGACCCTGATGAGATCACGCTGGTGGACATTATGGCCGCCCTGCAGCAGGTCCAGTCCTCTATTGGCACGATCTCCACAGATATATCCCTAATACGGGCAGACTTTTCAAAATTGTCAGAAAGACTAACGGAGGTCGAATACACAACAACGGCGCTTTCCACAGATACGGCCATGCTGCAACGCCAGGTACGCCACCTGGAAGCTGACAATAAGCTTATACTGGCTAAACTGGATGACCAGGAAGGCCGCTCACGACGCAACAATGTGCAAATTATTGGCATACCGGATAATGTGGGGGGTCCGGCTTTGGACCTCTTTGTGGAAGACCTCATCAAGAACGAGCTGCAACCACGAGGACTGTCCAGCTTCTTCTCAGTAGAAAGAGCTCATCGTGTACCGGGTGGGAGGCCAAGACCGGGTCCCCCCCAGACCAATACTGGTGCGCATATTCAATTTTTGAGATCGCGACGCTATTCTACAAGCAGCAAGAATAGCTCCTCCTATCCATATTGAAAACTGTACTGTCACGCTCTATCCTGATTACACAGCTGCAGTAACCAAACAAAGACGCAACTTCATAGACGTAAAGAAGGAACTGCGTGCCAGAGAACTCAAATACACAATACACTTCCCAGCGAAACTGAGAGTAGAGGTGGAAGGAAAAACCTGGTTTTTCGCCACACCCGAGGAGACCCGAGAATGGCTGGAGGGATGGCGCCCAACTGCAAGATCCGGAAAACCGAGAATCCAGCAGCAACACCGACTGCATGAGTCACAAATGTCCAGATCTACTGAATCCAGCGAAAAGGGGGACTGAATGAACATGGATTTTGGGAACCATGGCTGACACTACAAGGCACAATGTCAGAACTAGTTAACAATTGGAAGTCACTGAAACATCGAACCAACCACCAGACAGGATATCCCCAAGTGTGCAATGATTTAACATATATGCGCCTTATTTACCTAGACTACAATGGCCAGTAAGCCGCTTTATTCAGCTGTGAACTACACACCTCCATACACGATGTTGGCTGTCGCAGTTGATTCGCCCGCTTGTCTGGTCTGATCACTATGCGGTTCACTTTGTACTACCACCTGCTTCATACTCTGCCAGGGTCCATGCGGATGAAATTAAATCATCGTATCGCTGGGACAAGCTCAATATAGCCGATTTTAACCTGCGTCTAACTGAGTCTATTCCATCCTCCATCAATACTGACCAGAATCTGAATGTTTCCATTTCTGATTGGCTGACAGATGCAGTATCGACTCTTGTCCCTCAATCCAGGAGCAAACATAGATCCTTGCGCCCACCAGCACCCTGGTATTCAGAGGAGCTGAAAATCCTACGCTCCAAATGCAAAGCCCTGGAGAGGAAATGGAGGGCGTCCTATTCAGCTTCCTCTAAAGTGATCTACAAAGAAGAACTAAAACTTTATCATGCAAACTGCAAACGTGCTAAGGCCTCCTACACTGTTTCCACAATCACTTCAGTGCAAAACTGTCCCCGAACTCTTTTTGCCACAGTTAAAAAACTCACAGGAGCTGATACTGTCCCCGCACTGCCGGCTTTAGATGCCACACAATGTAATGCCATTGCAGACTTTTTTGTATCTAAGGTTGAGGGCATCCATCAATCTCTTGCTTCCCTTCCCTCTCCAACTGATTCCTCTCTACACGGTCCGTACTGTAATATCTCCACCTCCCCCACTGAGTTTATTTACAACTGGACACCATTTGACGACTCTTCTTTCCTATCCTGCTTAAAAAGCATCAGGTCTGGATCTCCGCGGGACCCAGTCCCCATGAAGATACTCAAACAACTTGACCTTGAACCACGAAGATTCCTAATGAGGCTATTAAACGTCTCGCTCATCGAATCTCGAGTGGAACAGGACTGGAAACATGCCATGGTCGTCCCCCTGCCGAAAAAATCTGGTGCTGACATCACAAATCTTGCCAACTTCAGGCCTATATCCCTGCTGCCAGCCTGTTCTAAAATCCTAGAACGCCATGTTAACACCCAACTTAATGAGTTTGTTGAAAACATGGGATATCTCCATCCGTCCCAATCAGGCTTTCGCGCTAATTATTCCACCGAATCCGCACTCCTAGGGGTAACTGAGCGACTCCGACACGGTATCGATGGCGGTGAGACCTTTGCGCTGATTCTTCTTGACTTAAGCGCTGCTTTCGATACCGTGTCCCACTCCATCCTATTGGAGTCTCTCGGTTCCCTCGGTGTTGCTGGATCTGCGCTCGCCTGGGTGTCCTCATTTCTTAAGGAGCGCACCTTTCAGGTTTTCTCAAACAAAGCTGAATCTGCGATTCATTCCTCTGCCTACGGCGTCCCCCAAGGGTCTATATTGAGCCCTCTGTTGTTTAATATTTACATCAGACCACTTGCTTCCATCGTAGAGGACGCCGGTTTGTCTATATACTCATACGCAGACGACACGCAGATTGTGTTCTCTCTGTCTAGCAGCAGGGCTCAGGACACCTCTGCCCTCAAAATCGGCCTCTCTCGCGTTGCAGCTTGGATGCAAATGCATCTGTTAAAGCTCAACGGAGACAAGACCGAGGTGATCATACTAGGCAAACAAAAAGATCTCTGGGGTCCACGACATTGGCCCAGTGACATGGGTCCTCTGCCTACCCCTGTGCCTGTTGCTCGCAACCTCGGTGTCCTAATCGACGACAAACTCTCGATGAGGCAGCAGGCAACTAAGGTCGCTGCGATCTGCTTTAACACCCTTCGCTGGTTGCAAAAGATCATATGGATGCTGCCTGAGTCCACTCGTAGAACTGTCGTACAGGCCCTTGTGATGTCCCATATCGACTATGGCAATGTGCTTTATCTAGGAACAGATAAAGCTACAATCAATAAACTCCAGGTTGTACAGAACTCAGCCGCCCGCCTGCTGCGTAATGTCCCAAGGAGAATGTCCGCAATGCAGGCTCTACGTGACCTCCATTGGTTAAAAATCTCGGATCGAGTGGCCTTCAAAACTTTGTGCATCCTCTTTAAAATTCGCCAAGGCTCCGCTCCGGCCTACTTGCACAATCTTGCGCAGCCATATCAGCCTGGCCGCCTTTTGAGGTCATCCAACAGTGGCAATCTTGTGATTCCCAGAATCCGACTGGCAAAAATGGGAGGCCGTTCATTCGCATATCTGGGCCCCAAGATGTGGAATGCTCTCCCATTGGCGCTTAAAACAGAACCCAGTCTTCTGGGTTTCCGCAAAAAGCTGAAGACCCTCCTGTTCTAGTTCAAGATTCCTCCGGTCTAGTGTTTCCCTCTTGCAATTACTTGTTTTCCGATTTCTCCTCCAGTCTATCCATGGCGCCGGGAAACCCACTGCGGGTAGCTGCGCGCAATATAAGTTCAATAAAATAAATAAAATAATAAAGGGAGGACTTCCGAGGGTCGCTGACAGACTCTTTCCCCACGCAAGTACAAGTTATGGGGCAAAAAGCACTCTGCTCAGTTGGAGTGGTGGGTATTTCGAGGACCTCCGGGCAGGGAGGGGGAGGGAAACAGGGAACAGTTCATGGTTCTATGTTTGTTATTTTTACTAGAAGGCATACACTATGACACCGTGAAGTGGATACCACAAGGTGCCCTATACCCTTACATAGCTAATATCGCAAATGACACACACAGACCCACTAACTGACACTGCAGATAACCCTTCCCTGAACCCCAGGGGGCTGCCTCCTCCTTTTACAGTGCTGTCATGGAATGTAAATGGACTGGGTGACAAGATTAAGAGGGTGCTGGCCTTCCAATACATTAAACGCAGAGGTCCGGCGGTAGCACTTCTACAAGAGTCACATTTGACGGGCTCGGCCTGTAAGTCCCTAGATAGATGGGGATACAAAATGGCAGTACACTCAGAATTTACCTCCAGTTCTCGAGGTGTGGGAATCCTGGTCAATAAACGTTTCCCACTGATACTCACTGAATCTTGGACAGATGATCAAGGGCGGTTTGCAGCGCTGGCATGTCAATGGGAGGGTCGGTCGTATAACCTGGTCTCAGTTTATATCCCGCCAACACTACATCAAACAACCTTCCCAGCACACGGAAAATTCTTACTATCTTTACCGCAAGGAGAAATCATTACAGGTGGAGACTTCAATGCCACAATTGACGCATCCATAGATAGGCAACCCCTTAGAGACCCTAGTAATGCAAACCTTAAATTAGTAGACTTTGTAGACGCTGTTGTTCTCATTGACGTCTGGAGAGCTAAGAACCCGCAGGACCGACAGTATACCTTCCACTCGGGGGTGCACAATAGTCTTTCAAGAATAGACTACATATTCACGTTACCCGGGGCATCTCTGACCATTCGCCAGTGTGCATTGCATACACATCCCACACTACAACCCGACATCGCCTGTTCCCACTACACCCAGGATATCTTAAAAACCGAAAGATAGGAAAGTGTCTGCTCACAGCCACGAAGCAATATTTCGCCGAAAACTAACATTCAGTGTCCTCACCTCTGACGTTGTGGGAGGCGTATAAAATGGTATTACGGGGTCATGCAATCTCACTAGTTGCTGGACATAAAAAGTCACAAAGACAACAGATTAAAACATTAGAACAGGGAGCAGCCGAGGCGGATCATGCACTAGATATCAATGATGACACAACACATAGGTTGCATTTAGAACAGCAGGAATATAAGGCATTTGCATGAGAGGAAGCGAAAGCCAAGCTCACGACCACGCAACATACTGTTTACGAACTGGGCGACAAAGCAGGTAAGCTTCTCGCCTGGTTAGATAAAAAGGACCGAGCTAGGCGATGGATAGCCCAACTCCAGTTAGAAAATGTGGATATGACTTCAGACCCTCAGCAAATAGTTGATGCATTGGCCTCACATTACAGAATAATATACAGGTCCACAGCCAAAGACACAATAGAAGACAATCTAGCCTTCCTGAAAGACATTCATATGCCCACACAATCTCAGGACGCTGCCCTGGCGCTAGATGCAAGTCTGTCTCCAGATGAGCTTACCTTAGCCATAGGTGCACTATATACGGGAAAAGCCCTGGGACCTAATGGCATCCCGTTGGAATTCTACAAAAGAGCAGCTACCCAACTTACACCACACCTACTTAACATGTACAAGACAAGTGTAAAAATGGGAGAATTGCCCTGAGATCAGCACCTAGCAACAATAGTGGCAATTCATAAGCCGGGCAAGCCACCGCAGGAATGCATGTCTTATAGGCCTATATCCCTAATAAATGCACAAGCGAAAATACTTGCCAAAACATTGGCAATGAGATTGCAGCCATATCTCACAACAGTGATCCACCTGGATCAGTCAGGCTTTATGCCAAACTGTAGCACAGCTTTGAATCTCCGGAGGCTCCATAGTGTCATGGCACGCAGGTCAACTATTGCGGAAGACGCAGTTATTCTTTCCCTAGATGCACGCATGGCATTCAACATGGTCGAATGGCCCTTCCTCTTTGCAGTCCTCCGACATATGGGCTTCGGACCCAAATTCTGTGAATGGGTGCGTCTGCTGTACAATAAACCCCTGGCGCAAGTTGTAGTCAACGGCCGCACCTCGGCAGATTTCCCTCTTGGTAAAGGGACGAGACAAGGCTGCCCACTTTCCCCACTTTTATTTGCGATAGTACTGGAACCACTGGCGGCATGGATACGCCAGGTCCCGGTCATCCGAGGGCTGAAATGGACCATGGGATGGGAAGAACGCATATCACTATATGCAGACGATGTATTGCTATATCTGACGTCCTCATCACGCTCTATCAACTGCCTGCTAGACATCTGTGCAGCATATGGTAGGGCCTCAGGCTATACTATCAACTGGGTGAAATCACTTATCTACATCCTGCACGGCCCCCCGCCCAGACTGCCGTGCAACTGCGAAATCCAGATTGCAGAATAGGAATTCAAATATCTTAGCATATATGTCACACCTCAGGACACGCACTTCACTGAAGAAAACCTTATGAAGCCCCTGGCAAGGTTCCGCCGCAATGTCAAACTCTGGAACTTGTTACCGCTCACTCTACTGGGAAGAGGGCCCTCTTCAAGATGATGGCACTTCCCAGATTCTTATATATCCTACAAAACACCCCATTCCCAGTCTGCCCCACCTATCTCACAGTGATAAACACTGAGGTAACCAAACTGCTATGGGACGGAAGGTCTGCCCGTATCGCCATGAAGAAACTAGTGAAAGGCTGGTATGACGGCGGTATCGCCCTTCCAAATATACAAATGTACTATTGGGCGTCACAGCTCATTGGGATAAATCAATGGCTTCATGCATCACAGGACGACCCAGCATTCTGTATGGATAGGCATCTCCTAGAAGCTGAAGGGATCATGGGGGTACTATATAATAGATCCATGAAGACGACTCACACAGGTCCCACAGCACACACAATTCATGTCTGGCACACAGCACAGCGGAAATTAGGTTGGGAAGGGGTTTTCACACAAGTGACGCCACTGTGGGACACCCGAGAATTGGGGAAACTGCGAAACACCAAGGGATTCCAACAATGGGACCTGATAGGCATCTCCAGGGTGAGAGACCTGTCCCATTCGCCCAGCTGCAAGAAGTTGGCCTTATGTATGATGTCACTAGTTCTAGTGTACACCTTATATCAGTCCAAACAACCCTTATGGTGATTGGTTGTAAAGTCAACCTTATAGACCAGCTATCCTAGTGGTAGCATGGACAAGAGCAGTCTTAGGCTAAACTCTGAATGGCATGTGAAGCCAGCTGTGATACCATATATAATCCCTTGAATACCAAATGAAAGGACACCACAACAGATATATATATAAAATAAAGTGTATTTATTCTAGTCAAACCCTCAGCACTCTTTATGAGATTAGAGGTAAGTACAACACAGTCTTATTTAAGCATACATTAAGTCACACAGGTAAGTAATACAGTTAGGCCCTAGGGGCCACGCAAACCATATACTAAGTAAGTGGTATAAGGACCACTGTCACGGAAATAGGATAGGCCTAGGCCTAGGGAATCGCTGGGGCTACACTACACTAGCAACAGTTAGGAAGTGGGAGGCCCACGGGATTCAGGTGCAGAGTGGAAACATTCACACGTAATGCGTATAGTCGATAGAAATAGTACAGTTCTGAAATAAGCAGTTTAAGGACACTTCTGAAGCAGCTAGAGAGTCGAGACTCGGAAACTAGACCCTAGGATAGTCACTACCCTTGTGAGCACCGAAGTACCCAAGTTACCTAGCCCACGGACTGCGGGTGCATAGGTGTGAACTTGCGTCGGGTTTCGTCGTGGACTTCTGTGGATGCCTGAAGGAAAGTTGCTGACAGGCAGTCAGTGAAGAGTGTCCGGTGGATCCCAAGGCTGGGATCAAGAAGAGAGGAGACCTGCAAGCAGAAGGGACAGAGTCAAGGTCACTAGCCAGTGACCACGTGGAACCAGGAAGGAACCAGGCGATGTCGTGAAGATTGCAGGTGAAGGTGAAGCTTGTCGCTGCAGCCACGAGGACCAGGGAACGTCGAGGATGACCAGGACCAGGAGGCGAGCTGTCCCACGAAGGCTCTTGCTGTCGGCGGCGTCGAAGTTGGACTAGGACTCACCAAGCCTTGGCAAGCGGAACCCACGAAGAACGGAGGACTTGCTTCTGGTGCAGACCAGGAAGGATTGGGGTGCTTCTCTTTTGCAAAGAAGCGGGAGCCAGTCTGGAGGAGCCAAACCAGCGGTGAAGATTTCAGGGTGCGTCGTCACAAAGGCCACTAGCCAACGGGCAAGCAACCGGAAAGACGGGGCAAGCAGGAAAATGCAGAAGGGCCCCACGCAGGACTCGTGGAGTGTGGGGGGCTGATCTTCGGTGCAGATGGTGCTTGGGGTTGGGGCTTCTCAATCCCCGGTGCACAACTTCGAGGGTACCTCAGAAGCTGCGCTGGAAGATACTCGCCACTTTTCCCAGGTAGCCGGTCCCACGTCTCTCGTCGCCTCCACGGATCTCAGCTCGGCTGTGGATGTGGATCAGGGTCAGAGAACTCTGGAAGTCAAGGCTCTGGTCGGGCTCTGCAGTCGGTCCCTCGTAGAACTTCAGCAAAGCAAAGGGTAGTTTCTTTTTTTTTTCTTTTTCTTTTTTTTTTTTTTAAACCGTTTATTGCAATCTCAAGTATATACAAGTATGGGCCTACAACCTTCCGGCCGGCCGCTAGAGTGACAGGAGCACCTGACAAACTTACAAAAGGGCACTTGGCGTTGCAGAGAAGTAAATCAGGAGGCATCAACGACGTGGGCCACATGACTCTACGCCCACCATACGGTTTCATTTTATACACACACAACAACATAAAAAACCACACCCGCAAGGCAACCCGCAATCGAAGGTAACCACACGTGCTCCTCAAATGAGGGACCCCGACCATCCACAGGAGTCTGGAGAGGGGGAAGGGAAACAAGTCCAGGACTGGGGGAACTCTGTGCTGGGGCTGGGGGAGGGGGTCAACTAGGGGGACGGAGCCGGTGAGGCAGCAGGCAGCAGTGGAGGCTCGCAGATACCCCCGCGGTAGGCGTTCCAGGGGCCCCATATTTTCACCCACGCCCCAGGCTTGCCCCTCGCCACATACACCACCTTTTCTCGGAACATGCACCAATCCATATGTTCTTTCCAGGCCGACACCGCCGGGGGCCGCTGGGATCCCCACAGTTGAGCAATGTCACGCTTGGCTATCATATATCCCAGAGTCACCCATCGCGTCTGCGGAACCGAGTAATCAGTTGGTTCCCACACATTCAGCAAGCATCTCCTCGCTTCAGGCAACAGTGTGACGTGCGTAACCAGACGCAGGACCTCATGCACACCACGCCAGAATCGCTCCACCCTCGGGCATTCCCACAAAATATGCAAAAAAGTCGCCAAAGCACCACACCCACGCCTACACAACCCATCCTCAGCATAACCCATACGCAGAAGCCTTGGCCCCGTCATGTAAACCCGGTGGAGTATGTTAAGCTGGACGAAGCGAAGGCGAGCCGGTATGGCCACCTCCTTCGGAGAGGCCACCGCGGTAATCCAGTCTTCGTTGTCCAACTCCAGGCCGTCGGCAACCCAAGCCTCACGGAGGCCGGTCAACAGGCCCGAGCGGTCATTAATCAACTTTTTGTAAATGAGGGAGATCGTGCTATCCGGAACGTGGCCATCCAGCACTCTATCCTCCAGGGGGGAAGACTCCGGGATGGAGGCGACGTCTGGGAAGACGGAGCCCAGCGCATGACGGACCTGCAAGTACCGAAAGTATTCACTGCCCTGCAGCTGAAACTCCGTCTGCAGCGTCTCGAATGTTTTAAATCCCCCTCTCGTCCAGAGGTCTCCCACTTTACTGATGCCAATCGTGTCCCACTTCTCGAAGCCCTTCGAGGTCCACAGGGAGCCCAACCGCTGAGGCGCATACAACGGCGACGCCCGGGTCAAACGGTCCTTCCACCCCATAGCTGCATTGGCCGCGTGCCACACCCGCACCATGACACTCGTAGGCCCCGTCAAGCGGGGATCCGGCGCGCCAGAGTAGAGTGCTCGATTGTAGTCGCCACCGGGCAGGAGCATCTTGTCCATTTCAAATGCCGGGTTGAAGGCGGGCCCATAGAGGCCGTGATTAATTGCAGCTAGCTGGGAGGCCCAGTAATACCGCTTAATGTCCGGGAGGGCAATCCCCCCGTCATACCACGGGAGCGTCAACTTCGCCAGGGCTATACGCGGCCTCCCGTCCCAGAACAGGCGGCGCTGTAGACTCTCCACCTCACGGAAGTAGCGCGCCGGGACTAGGTCCATAGTGTTCTGGAGAGCGTACAGGAAGCGCGGCAACGACATCATCTTAAACAATGCCGCCCGACCGAGCGGCGAAAGCGGCAGGCGCCGCCAGCGCGTGACGTCCTCCTTCAAGCGCTGGAGGGGGGGAAGCAAGTTTCGCTCGTAGCGGGCCTCCGGGTCCAGCGTGATATAGACACCCAGGTACCGAAACCCCTGCGAGGCAATCTGGATCGGACATCCCCGCGGGAGGACGGGAGCCTCCCCGGAAAGCACATAGACACATGATTTAGCCCAGTTGATGACAAGGCCTGAGTTACGGCCGAAGGAGCGCAGGACATCAACCAGGACAATCAGTGATTTGCGCGGGGAGGCTAGGTACAAAAGGATATCGTCAGCGTAGAGGGACACGCGGTCCTCATACTCGGGGGTCCAACGGAGACCACGGATGGAAGGGTGCCACCGCAGCCACTCCGCCAGGGGTTCCAAGGCCAATGCAAACAGGAGCGGCGACAAGGGGCAACCCTGTCGCGTGCCCCGTCCCAGCGCGAACGGGGCCGAGACTCGCCCATTCACTACCACCTGCGCTAACGGGCCCGAGTACAACAATTTGACCCAGCTGAGGAATCCCGGTCCAAATCCAAATTTCGCCAGCATCGCCCAAATGTATGGCCATTCGAGCGTGTCAAACGCCATGGTGGCGTCTAAGGACGCCAAGATGGCCGGCTCCCGCACAAACGGAACACGCGCGAGCACCCCGTGCAAGCGCCGCAGATTGAGGGCCGTGTTGCGATGGGGGATAAAGCCAGACTGGTCTTGGTGGACCAAATCGCCCACCACACCGACCAGCCGGTTGGCAAGCACCTTGGCAAGGATTTTGGGCTCCGCATTCAAGAGCGAGATAGGCCGATAGGAGGTAACCCGGTCTCGGGGTTTCCCCTCCTTGTGGATCACCACGATTGTAGCCAGACGTTGGTCCGGCGGGAGGGAGCCCCGCGAGTGGGCCGCCAGGAACATCGCGCGGAGGTGGGGTGCCAGTACGTCCGGTCGCAGCTTATACAACTCAATAGGGATGCCGTTCGGGCCCATGGCCTTGCCAGATGCGACCGAGCGCATAGCGAGGGCAATTTCGTCCGAGGTAGGAGCAGCATCCAACGACTCCCTGTCCTCCACCGAAAGGAAGGGCAGCGCGATATCTCGAAGCAGGGCATGAGAATCCGCCTCCGAGCAGGGAGAGACCGGGGAATACACCTCGCGGAAATAATCCGCGAAGCAAGAGACAATGTCTTCTGGCTCGGTGACACGTACACCATCCATCCTCTCAATCAGCGGAATCACACGACTCGCTCTCTCCTTTTTATCCAGCCACCTAATCAATTTACCAGCCTTATCACCCACATCATACAGTCGCCCCTGTTGCTCTCTACTGAGGCCCCTGGCTGCCTCCGTGACGAGGGCCCTATAGGCCGCTTGCTTAAGGTGTAGAACATGCAGTGCAGCATCCGTCACCCCACTCCCCAAATCACCCTCTAGTTCAGTAATTTCGGCCTCCACTCGGGTCACCTCCTCCTGCTCGCGCCTCCGGGCATGGGATATGAAGGAGAGGGCCTCCCCCCTAATAACTGTCTTGAAGGCCTCCCAAAGGGAGATAGCCGAAGGGACAGACCCCACATTCTCCTCGAAATACCGCTGCAAGGATTTAATCAGGTCAGAACGAATAGTGGGGTCGCGCAGGTACCAGGCATTGATTGGAGCTACCCTGCCCTCCCCCCTCGGGAGGACACCAAAGTGCAACAGGAGCGGGGAGTGATCTGAAATACCCCGCGCCAGATGGCGCACCTCTCCCACCCTCCCAGCATAGGCCGCAGGGACAAGGATATGATCAAGCCGCGAGAGGCTACCATGGGCACCCGAGTGGAAGGTGTATTGCAGCTGCGTGGGATGTTTTAAGCGCCAGCAGTCCACCAATCCCAATGTATCTAAGAGGCCGGACAGCCACGCCTGCGCCCGGGGGAGGTCCCTAGGGGGGTGACGATCCATAGTCCCTGAAACCACCGCATTGAAATCCCCCCCAACCACCAGAAGCCCCCCCGGAAGGTCAAGGAGGAGGCGCCCCAGGTCCGCAAAAGTGGTAGACTGTAGCCCCGGTGGGACATACACCGAAACAAAGACAACCACTTTGCCCTCCATTCTCCCCACCAAGGCAGTGTAGCGTCCCCTCTCATCATGGCGCACCTCATCTATTTCCAGCGGGAGCGAGTTCTTAACCATGATGCCCACCCCCCGCGAGCCAGACGTGAAGCCCGAGTGGGCCACCAAACGATAGCCACGCCGATTCATGGCACAGAAGGAATTGCCAATAAGGTGTGTCTCCTGCAGAAAGACCATATCTGGCGAAATTCGTTTCAAATACTGCAGGACCACACCTCGCTTAATCCTATCCCCCAGTCCATTAACGTTCCAAGACAACAAAGTCAAGTCCCTACCCCCCATCACATACAGAAGCCATCATTCGTCCCCCCGAGAGCACCTCAAAGAAACCAATACAGTAAAGGGTTTGCCTTGCGGTAAAAACGAACAACACCCCACCCCAACCCACCCGTCCCAACAGAACTCCCCCCTCCCTGCACGCCTGCATGAGCCCAAACAGACCCCCCAAAGTGCAGTGTGCCTGTCGCCCCATAGATGAAAACACTAACTAGTCCCCCAGAGGAGGAGGGAAAGCCCCAAAGAGACCCCGTACGACCTCCACGGGAGGGGAACTTACACAATCAGTCAATGATGACAATAATGTTGTCCAGAGCAAGGCCTACTATTAGTCCCTCAGTCCTGATCCGGCAAGCCCTCCCCACCAACCGCGCCCCCCCCACCCCCCCGGCCCCGATCCCCGATCCCCGGGCAAAGTGTCCAACCAGTCCCCGGCCGCCTCGGGACGATCAAAAAAGTGCGTGCGGCCATCCACCTCTACCCTCAACTTCGCTGGAAAAAGCATCGCATACTTGAGGTTCAGGTCCCGTAGGCGACGTTTGACTCCGAGAAAACTCAGTCTCTGCTTCTGGACCGCCGGAGTAAAATCAGGATAGAAGTTTACGTCCATATTGTCGAGTCTGACCGGTCCTTGTTGCCTAGAAGTCTGCAGGATAGCGTCCCTGTCCCGAAAGTTGAAGATCCGGGCAATGAGAGGCCTCGGAGGGGCTCCGATCTTAGGTCTCCCTCCGGGGACCCTGTGGGCACGTTCCACTGCGAAGAGTTTACTCAGCCCCCGGGGCTGGAGACGGGTGAGGATCAGGTCCTCCACAAACAGATCCGCCGCCTCTTCCTCACGTCCCTCCGGCACCCCGACAATGCGAACATTGTTCCTCCGGGCCCGACCCTCGGAATCTTCCAGTCGACGATCCATCAGGGCGCTCGCCTGGCCCAGTCGGCGCACCTCCTTTTGGAGGGCCGCCACGTCCGTTGTGAGGCCCGAGGTGGTGTGGGCCAAAGAGTCGACCCGGTCATTCGTCTTGGACAGATCGGCCCTCACCAGGCCCACATCCACGAGGACCGAGTCAATCTTTTGCGCCAGAGTGTCAAAGCGCTGGTCCACTGAGGCCTTCATCTCGGCGATGGCGCCCATGACGTCCCGGAGGGTCAGATCCGCGGGCAGCGCAGGAGCATCAGTCGGGCCAACAGGGGACCTACGCGGCGCCTCTGGAGATCCCTTCTGGAGGGTGTAGCGGTCCATGCTGTTGGACTGAGGGGCTGCGCCACGGCCGGTCGATTTCACCTTTGCCCGGTCGCCATCTTGTTTCGTGGACATGGCTCCAGTCCCCAAATCGTGCCAATCTCCTTGAAAGGGGCTGACAAACCAGTTCACGGGCTCCGGGGGAGGGCGACCACAGCTCCGAAGGGCGGATCACAGCTGGCGGGCCGGCAGGGCACCCCGATGAAGCCACACCACCGCACGCCGCCTCGCGACCCTACCTCGCTTGGCAGCAGGGAGGGCGCGAAAGCGAAAGTGAAAGCGCGGGGTACGCGAATCGTCCAGCCTCGCCCGCCGCTGTTGTTCACTTTGTCTCCGGATCGCCCCACAACTCCAATCCGGGGGGCCGGCGTGGAGAAGGCCGCAAACCTCAATCGATGCTCCCGCCGGTGTCCGAGGTCCGATTTGGAAACGGAAAACGGGTGGCACCTCAGCTCGGTCTCACGAACACAGTCCCCTCGTCTAGGCACGGATATGGTCAGGATTTATGCAGGAGGTCGCGGAGGTCCTCGGGAGCCTCGCACCTACGCGGCCATCTTGGTTGCGCGCTAGGCTCCTCCGGTCAAAAAAAAGGGTAGTTTCTTGATGGTGCCTGTTTGCACAGGGTAGCCACTCCTTGGCCACAAGGGAGATTCTTCAGTCTTCTTCTTTCGTCGAATGTCGAAGGTCCAGAGTTTCTGTTCAAGTTGCAGGTTCAGGATAATCTAATCTCCTGGGGCCCAGCTACCACTCTTATCCAAATCTGGGGGGCTGGGTTACCTGCTAGGTCACGCCTTATGGGTGGGAGGGGGGTGGTTACACCCCCTTCCCTTTGTCCAGTTTCGCGCCAGGACTGGGGCTGGAGAGCCCCAGCACCGGTTTGAACTGGACTATGCACGGGACACCTTGTGTGCCCCAGGCATGTCTCATTCTTTTCATCCCTCCCTGCCCCAATACACTAAGGTCTGTCTGGGGTGGTGCTCGCACCTCCCAAGGCAGGAAACCTATTGTCCAAGCCTCCCTTGCCGGGATCACTCCCAACAGCAGGAGGTCAGACTCGTGTCTGTGGCAGCAGCATCCATTTTGTGATGCTGGGGCTCTGGTTAACTTTAACCGGGTAAGTAGGTTACAACATGTCTTCTCCCTCTAGAAGGGAGGGATAATATCCTCATCCCCAGAAATGGGATGGGGGTATTATTCCAAAGTGTTAGACACCTTACACGACATGTTTTGATAAAGCCAAACCATAGTTACCATAACCGTTTAAGATTATAAGGCACTTTAAGAGTATATGGTAGGCTATATCATAGAACAGCTATAAGGACATGGTTCCGAAAGCTGCAGACAGGCTCAGCTCATGCTAGAGCACCATCTCACATGTTACCAAGCACTCTGCCTCCAGGATTGTTAAGGCCTGCCATAGGAGTGGCTGATAGGTACACATGTGTCTATATGTATGTTAGGTATAGGAATACTACACCTAAGCAAGGGGTGATTACACGACCTTGCCCCAGCTGAGTGATCAGCCAGTTGTGTCATAATGGAAGGCCAGGCCAGGGGTGGCATAATACATGCTGCAGCCCCTGGTAGGCCTAGGGTACACCTATGCCCTGGGTACCTAAGGTACACTGTACAGGGGCCAATAAGGTGATCCTATCCAAATGGGTTATGCACCTAAAGTACATAGTATTAATTTAGAGAGAGAACAGCAGGGCTGTGGGTCTGATTAGCAGGCCCACAGCCACATCTAAGTCGAAAACCAGTAAAGCAAAAGCAAAAAGTGGGGGTGAACATAGAAAGCAGACCCTACTCTCCTACACAAGCCACTTACGGATTGGCACAGGCAGAAACCTTCAGATATATGCAAGTTAGGCATGCGCTCATGGCAGTAATTCCACCAACCACGCAACTTCCAGAGGCCTCACCACTAGAGGACAGACTTCTAACAGATCACTTAAGCAAAAAAGCCATCTCCCTAACATATCGAAAAATAATCAACAATCAGCCGGACCTCACGACAACCCTTAAGGAGCGATGGGAGGCAGACGTAGGAGACTTAGATGAGGAGGACTGGCAGGAAGTCCTTGCATCCCAGAGAGAAGTAGCAATACCTTCTACACTAAAACTAATACAATTGAAAATCGTACATCGCACCTACTACACACAAATCCTGCTACATAAGTTAGGCAGGGCGGATACTCCACTCTGCCTCAGACAATGCGGTGCAATAGGCACCTTTTGGCACACAATTTGGGAATACCCGGCAATTAAACTCTATTGGGAGGCCATCATGCACACGATTTCACAAGTTACTAGAGTAGAGGTCCCACCGGAACCAAAGAGATGTCTGCTTAACATTTGGGAACTCACAAATCTCAATCGCGCAGCTCAAGATTGGGTGGCACTGGGAATGGTATTGGCGAAGCACAATATAGCACAGCACTGGGGTTCGGGAATGACACCGACTCATCGACAGTGGTGCTGTGATATAGACGGCACAATGATAACTGAGAAGTCAGACTATGTCCACCGGGGATGTCCCAAAAAATGAGCCCGGGTGTGGGGTGGATGGGATACATACCGTGGTACTATTTGCGAACCCCCTCAAGAGGAGCAGATGTTGGCAGATAGAGACTAACCAACGGAGATGGGGATACCAGGGTTTGTGTCCAGCACGCAGCAGATCAGTAGCTACTGAGTGTGAGTTGAAACATACTGATCAATGTAAGAGATGTGCTACTACTACATAATGTTTATGTCATCTACTGTATGCACTAATGAGTATTTCACTGATGTATCGATTGTCTTTTCATAAAAAATGCCAATAAAATGTAAAAAAAAAAAAATTGAAGCTTTGAATGATTTAGTGCCAAGTTTTGGGATGTTCTTCTAGGATAACAAAGGTAGTCTGGTGGATTGTAATATCCCAGAAGAGGATTGGTTCAACCATTTTAAAAGTATATATGGAGATCAGGGGGATCATGGACTTCCAAGTACTTCATATGTAGGTAAGAAATATTCTTTTGTTTTTACGGACAAGGAAGTAGCGGTGGCCATTGATCAAATGTCAAGTAATAAAGCCCCTGGACCGGATGGTGTCCCGGCTGACCTATATAAAGCTGATATATCTTTATGGTCTAAGGGGCACATGCATCAACCATTTTTGCGAGCGCAAACGGTGCGATTCGCAAAAATCTTCCGTTTGTGCCCGCAAAAAGAGTTTTTCCGATGCATGAAGGGTCAAGACACTCGCAATTTGAGAATTCGCAATTAATTGCGAGTTCTCAAATTTCGATTGCATTTAAGGAATCGCAAATTGAGATTCCTTAAATGCAATGCATTAAAGTAAAATAATTAGCGATTTCGCTCATAGGGGCGCAAATTACCATGAAGTTGAACTTCATGGTAATTTGCAAAAACGTTGAAAAATGCATGAAAGTGCATTTTTCAAAGTGGTAGGTTACACACACACACATATCCTTTGGACATGTGTGTGCGCAACATTTGTACACAGATCGATTTCAGGGGTGCAACAGGGTGTCGTTTTAACACCCTTGCACCCTTGAAATTGCATTCTCAATTTGCGATTCTCTATTTGAGAATCACAAATTGAGAACTTCCTCCCATTCATTCCTATGGGCCTCTAGGCCCATAGGAATGAATGGGGAGGTATTCCTTAATTGCGACTCACAATTTGCGACTCACAATTAAGAAGTATTTAGAAATCGCTATTTTGTAAGCGATTTCTACATGCATAGGCTTTTGCGATTCCTTATTAGCGAATCCTTATTTTTCGCTAATAAGGAATCACAAATGGCATTTTTGATGCATGTGCTAGTAAATTACTAGCTAACGTCTTTAATATAGCTTGTGAATTTGGTTTACCCCAATCTCGGTCACAATCAGTTATAGTCCCGGTTTTTAAAAAGAGGAATAGAGGAGACCAACGATGTTATAGGCCAATCTCATTGATAGATTCTGCTGTGAAGGTTTTAGGAAGAGTGGTTTTAGGCAAACTCACTGAGTGGTTAAATGACACTAACATCCTCTCAAATTTACAGTATGGGTTCAGGAAAGGAAGAGGAACCATGGACCAGTGCCTAAATTTGCTTTTATGATCTAGAAAATACACGATCGCAAAGAAAGGGTCACTTCACTTTATGGATCTTTCTTCGGCTTTTGACCGTGTAAATAGATCCAAATTATGGCACCTCCGTGAGTACTCACTAAGAACATTATATTACATGACACACTTGGGGATAATATATGAACTGATTCTATAAACTATTCTCTACTCTTTCTCTGTCAATTCAGGATCACTTTTATATTGATTCTCTTTTTACGTTTAACAACTCTTTAGCGGTTGAATTCTCTCTGACACACTATATAATGTTCTTAGTGAGTACTCACGGAGGTGCCTCTCATTTTTTCCTATAGTTTTTTACTTTTCTGGGTCTTCCGCTTGTTTTATCACCGGAATGCAATATGCCTTATGTGCTGCTGTTCACATTACTATATGTGTTTTGTAATTTTTATCATTATCTTTGTAGCCCTGAGGAAGTCGTGGGGGTTATTCGCCCCAAGACGAAACACGTGTTGGCTGCATATATCCTTGGTCTGACTTTGTAGAATATGTGATCAGGACAACTGAAAGAATAAAGAGAAGACAAATCCTCATACATATGGATTGGATCTGGTTCTTGAGATAATTGTCACTTTCATATTGGACAGTATATCTTTTTCATTGCTCGGGAACAAATCGTTTTTTGTATATCAGCGAAAGGCTCCTCCTAGGGCTGAAGGCCGATGGTGAGTTGCGGCCTTCCTCTTTGGCCCCGTCTGCCGGCCGAGGTGCTGCTGCTGACCTGCCTGCTTCCTGGGACAGGCAGTGCAGCCCTGTGATTTGGCAGAGGTGGCCCACTGCGCAGCGGCTTCCTGGAGACACTTCACTGCTGCGGGGGCAACGTGTGTGTCCTGCTGGGTGGTGCTTCCCGGAGACATTTCACTGCTGCGGGGGCAACGTGTGTGTCCTGCTGGGCGGTCGCCTCCCAGAGGTAGCTTGCTTCTATGGGGGGGTTCCCTGGGTGCAGCCCTTTCTCCTGGGGTTGCCCCCCTGCTTAGGGGCCTGGTGGAGAATCACAGCCCAGGAGTGGACCCTGCTGGTGCTGACGACGCTGCTGCTGACCAGCCCTGGCCAGGGACTGGGTGCAGAGGAGGACCTACTGGGGTTCACTTGCCCGTTGCTTAATCTCCAGTGGCCGGACTGCCTCTCCTCCAGGAGTAGTGGTGCAGAGGGGATCTCTGCGAGCTGGCGGACTGCGAGGAGGGCCTAGTGTCATAGTCTTTGCTTGCCGGCTGGGGTGCTCTTGTCGTCCAAAACTCTTCTGCCCGGCCCTGGAACGGGGCGCCTGGTCATCATAGCTCTTGCTTCCTCCTGCGCGGGAGACTTTTATCTCGAATCCCCACTGGGGGCTGCTACCATCAAAGGCTTGCCCCCATAAACTTGGGTCACCCTTGCCTCCTCCGGAGTGCGCTGCCTGGCTCTCGAAGCTGTGATTGAGGGAGGGTCGTCTGGGGTTCAGGCCCTCCCTCCCTTTGTTTGCCAACACAGTCCAGCTTGAAACTATACGACTGACATTGCAGCTCGTCACCTTGCCCAATGGGGAAGGATAAGGCTTCCCGTACAGCGTAGACACAAACCAAAATAGACCAGTACATGACTGGCTCCTCCTGTGGTCCTTTGGGCTTACCGGCCATAGATGGGCCCTCTTCCGCCGCTGCCGACCTTACCATGATGCTGTGAACAATCCCGACCTACCAGACAGCAGTGGAGAACAAGATAGGCTATGTTTGCATGGATGTGTCTTTGCTGCACCAGGACCTGGGTAATGCCATGGCCCGACTGGAGGAGGCTGGGTCCCGAATATCCTCGACAGAAGACAACATAGCCATTCTCAAGAAGCAGGTCTCCACACTGCTCACTCAAACTGCCAAGCTCCACAGGCGCGCCAAGGATGCAGAAAACCGCTATCTGCGAAATAACATCCGCTTAATACGGTACGGAGATGATAAAGTACTCCTTTTTCCAGATTACACCTGTGAGGTCCAGCAGAATCAGTGCTCGCACACCAACGTCAAGCAGTAGTTGAGAGCCATGGGACTCCAATATTGTTTGCTTTTCTCGGCGTGTCTCTGGGTGATCCACCCCAACAATTTGCACATTTTTGATATGTACGACTCAACACGGCTGTGGCTCATGGAGTAAATGCTCATTGCACTGTTCTGTTGGCTCCCTCCCCTGCGCAGCGACGGGAGATCCCCGGAGGTCTGAGACCTCACGCACCGCCCAAAGTATGTAGATGGCGCACCAGATACAGGCAGGGACGCAAGGTTAGCCGGACACTATAACCTGCACAATCTACCAGGGAGCTTCCACGCTCCTCTCATCAGCAAGCTTTGACTCTTGCACCTGGGGGTGAGAACGAGGAGGTGGCGGCTGCTGGACGGGCGGCCCTACCTCAGGATCCACTCTGACTCTGACCTGTCTCGCAGTCCTGTTATTTGAGCAATTGTGAACTACATTGGCTGTGTGCCTTCTTGACTCTGGCCTTATCCTGTCTGCCTCCTAGCCGTGGCCCAAGGACATTTTGGCAGCCGTGTGGCTGCAACTGTCATCGTCTCACATGAAGGCCTACATTGTTCTTGGAATTGTCATCCAGAAGGGACAGCACTATACCCGAGGAGGGCATGTCCTTTGCCCTCTGCTTTATGTTGGATGGTCCGACTGTGGGGCTCGATGCGCCCTGGGGCGCTGCCATGGGGGTGAGGGGGTGGACTGGCTCTGATGGCAGAGCTCTCTCTGATATCGACTGTTTGTAAGATGCCAGCTGTTGGCTGTTCTCTGCTGATATGACGGGGGTTTCCGACCACCTTAAGATGTGCATGACTTTATGTTTATTGGTTTCTCTAACACACCTTTGTTGCGGGGCAACAGATGCTTCTAGTGTAGAAGTGTGGGGAGGGGCGGGAGTTGGGCTTTATTTGCGCACTGTTGTTGGGTTGCTTTTGTTGCGTTTCCTTTTCCGTCCATAGGTTACGGTACACACTTGCTCTATTCACATATGCGTCCCGGGGTGGCGCCCTTTCACGACACGTCCCCGACACGCTCATTACTACTCCCGCCCCACGCTCACATGAATTTCAGAATCTTCTTGTGGAATGTTAATGGTCTGTTTGACTGAGTGAAGCAGGCAGCGGTCTTTACATTCTTACACCAGCATCATCCAGAAGTCCTGTTGTTACAGGAAACACATCTCATGGGGGAGTGTTGCCCCTTTTAAGCACGCAAAGGCTACGATAGAGACTTCCATGCAGGGTTCTCCCGAGGTGTCAAGGGGGTTGCCATCCTCTTACGTTGCTTCTTACCTTTAGTGGTCAGGTGTGTAACTGGTGATCCACAGGGACGCTTCCTCAGTCTGGAGGGCACTTTGAAGTGCAGGCGATCCTATTAGTTTGTGCTTACGTACCACCCGCTACGCAGTCTTACGGTCTTTGTGATTTCTCTCCCCTTCTTGCTCATCTTCCGCACAGGTTCACAATAATAAGTGGTGACTTTAACACAGTGCCTGACCCTGAATTCGATTGCTTTGGCGGCCCCACAGCGGCGCGGGCGGCTGGTGCCCATCGCCTCACAGATTGGGCTATGATCCTGGGTCTTTGTGATGCATGGAGAATCTGGCATCTTCACAGCTGGCAATTTACACACACCTTGGCGGCTCACCACACTCTCAAATGGATCCTGCCTTCTTACCCGCCTCTGACTGCCAATTATTGACTCCGATTCTACCCCATGGCATTTTGGACCACTCCCCACTGCTTCTCCACCTTGGACACCCTCCTATGGGTCAGCGCCCTATGTGGTGCCTAAATGCCTGATGGGAAATTCACAGACTCCCTGGGGCCTGCCCTTCGAGGAAAATGAAGGCTCTGTTGGCCGTATAGGAACACTATGGGCCTCAAGCAAAGCAACATTGCCAGGCTTGGCTGGAACTATATTAGGGCTCAGGAATGGGAGCGTGTGGCACTGACTGCTCCGCTGGAGGCACACGCCCTTCGCCTGGAACAGCACATTCCCTTGAAGCTGCCAAACACCTCTGGCGGGCTACAACAGCTAGGATCTACGGTCAAGGAGATAAAAATGGGAAACTGCTCTACTGGCTGATTTCCCGACAACAGGCTGATACGATCGTCCCTCAGATCTTCGCCGATGAGGGTCAGTCTCAGCAATCCCTGCCCGTGATAGCCTGAACGTTTGCTCAATACTACCAAACACTATATGCCAAGCCAGTGGCTAGCGATGGGATAGCGCCCCTGGACTTCCTTTAATCGGTTCTCCTCTCCAGGTTGCTTCCTCATGAAGCCCACATGCTGGAAGTGGCTTTCGGTGGATGAGAGTGGCATAGCCCTGTTTGGAATGGCGCCAGGTAAATCCTCAGGCCCAGACAGCATCCACATGGAGTATTACACTATGTTCTGGGAGACTCTTATACCTCACCTCCTAGCGCTGTACGAGGAGGCCTGTCAGGTTGGGTCCTTCCTGTAAGAATTACACTCTGCCACCATAGTTGTAATACCCAAGACGCAACCCCCCTTCATGTCATGTGCGGATTACTGTCCGATATCTCTCCTTGACTGTGAAATTAAAATCTTTGCGGCGATCCTGGCAAATAGGCTCAGGCAGGCCCTGCCTGGACTGGTACAACCTTACTAGGGTGGCTTTATGCAGTCTTGGAGCACGCATCATTGTATTCGCTAGCTACACGTGGCTCTGGTGTGGAAGCATTCCTTCTGCCAGACATACTGGTGCAGGGTCACCCTTGGTGCACGGGTTCAAACAAATAAGGGGAATCGACACTGGAGTGAAGTAAAGATCAGATAATTTATTAACACTCATGAACGGGGGCCTCGTCCAACAAGCACCAAGAGATAGAGGAAGCACACTGAGCAATGATTACATGGGCTTTTATAGGAAAAGATCACAAACAGGGGACGCCCAATGGTGTAAATAGTGCTTGAGAAAGACACACACAATGAGGTAATATAAACGCCAACAGCCTTGGTGTTTAAGGAACTTTGAGTCTTGGGGCTGCATAACAAGATACGCTATCTATGTACACTTTATTTATGTATTAACCATTGTCAGGAAACTCCGAGCAGACGCCAGCTGTTCTTTTGTGCTGCCTCTGCGTGTATACATATTTTGCAATACCCCAATCTAGTTTCTTTACACACAATTGTGCACGGGGAGTGCCAAGAACAGAGCAGGGGCTGGCAAAGAGGACAGAGATAAAATGGATGACGCATAGGTCAACACAGCAACGAGAAGAGATCAGGTTTTACATTTTAACAGTTCCTTCTTTTTAGCCTATGCTAATCCATTTTCAAGGTACATATATTAGTCCTGGATATCAACCATCATAAGTTCATCAATGTCCTATTGTACCATCATTTGTTTATTCAATGCATGGACGTTAACTGGGAGAGGCTTGATATTGTTACAGGCGGACATGCAAACTGTACATATCATAGGGGTACACTGAATGCAACAACAGCAAATGAGAAAGATGTCTCCTATTATCACTATTACCATCAATATTTTCCAGCCCCAAGTAGAAGACATACCCCAAAAACATTCTGACCAAGTCCATATTCCTTTTTCCTGGTGTATTCCTGCAGCTATTTGGTGAAGCTTTTGTGTGGCTCAATTAACATTAAGGAGAAATATGCACATGACCTATTCCTTCCTACATGGGAACATGCCAAGCTGCGACCATCTTTTGCATGCACAAATTTGTAATAATCAGGTTTTACCTAAAGCAAGAGCATTACATAAAGAATTATTCAATTGCAAAAAGACAGCTTCACACTGATTAGTCCAAGGAAGCGGCATGCATACATGCTTTAATGTCAAAGCAAGCAGGGGTTTTGCAATTAGTGAAAGATTTGGTAATAAACGCACAGATATTAGATTGAGTCAGTGGTTTCTGCAAGTTCTGCACCAATTATATCCTATGTTGGTGTAGCGTCTTACCCCCTTCAACAGGAGGAGACCTAAATAGGTGACCTTCTGTTGACAATACTGTAATTAGAAAAAAGATACTTTGTCTCAAGGAGGCTAAGTGATGCAATAATTTCACTGTAGTCTGTTTGCAACCTTCTGCTGCATTGCTATGTCTCCAATGAGTGGCTCGTGAGCTACCAGTAGATCACCAGTTACCTGTGAGTAGCTCTCCTGTGTGCAGTCCAACCTGTATTTTAAAAATAAAACTCATGCATTCAAGACAACATTTCTTTTGTATTTTCAGAACTCGTAAACTGATGTCTGCAGAAAAATAGTTGACATTTTGAAAATGTACTTACAGCTATTAATTCAATTGGAGATATTTATTACTCATAATGATATCTTGGCGCAAGGGAGTATTGCAGCTATTGTTTGTATCTTGTACCCATGTAATATTTCAGTTCAAATTGTCAAAGCCTTTTTTTCATTACTGCTGAAAACCCTGGCTAATGCACCAATGTGATCACTACTGACACTCTTGGATGGGGTGGTCACTTTTTCATCACTAGTGACTTTTGTTACAGAAAATGTTGGAGACCCTTGTACTAACATTCAGTCATTGTGAAATAGGGCTTTGAACGGGGATGGCAGAAAATCCCACAGGTGTATTAACTTTACCGGAGAAACAACAGGATATTGAGGGACTACTATCTTGTTACTTTCTCTCAAATCAATCACAAATCGATAAACTTGTATCCTGTATTCCATCCCCTCTTTTAAGGAAAGGAAGAATAGGGCTATTACATACATTAGAGGAAACTTCCTCAAACCGAGGAAAGAAATCAGAGACGGACTCGCCCTGTCTTTGCTTACAAGCAGTAAGGAGTGTCCAATCCATTTTCCGTGCCAGAATTATCGCCTTTATATAAGTTAGTATGTTGCCAGGGAGGTCCAGTATGAGCTGATTATGTTTTTTTACCAGGCTTCCTATCAGCTTCAGCTGCTATTATTGCTGTCCAATCTCCTCCTAATTCAACAACATGATCCTGTTTCTGGGTGAGTCACCACATATCCGGTGGTAAGATCCTGCTGAATAACATATCAATGTCAGCTAGCGTCATAACGCAAGAGTCAATGGCTGCCTGTAATTCATCATAAAAACCTCTGGGGTTCTTTCGAATATCAGGTAAAGAGGCTTTAAGAGTGAGAACATCCATCCTTTTCCAGGGGGTATATATCCAATTATACATGAAATGGGTTCTAGCATCAGGGCTGTTAGGATCATCATTATGTGCGTTCCCTCACCTGGGGAAAAACTGGGGTGCAGCTTCCCTCATAGGTCTTATCTGCGGAGAGGCAAGAAGTTCATCAGGGTGCCGCATTATTGTTGCTATGGCAGTACCAATCCTTCCTACAGGGAAGGCCCCTACCTGGCACTGCCGGTTAATGGCTCTAACATCATTTGGACCATTTTCTCCTGTAATCATCTACCATTGGGCTAAAAACTGGTAAGAAAGTTTGTTTATGAGACAAAGGAGTTCGCCTTCAGAGAAATCTTGTATCTGGTCTATCATTTCTCCTGCCTCCATTTAACCAACTTAATACTATCTGTTTTATTAAATCTTGGTGTGGCTGAGGTATGGCAGAGCAGAGAATTCGGGGGGGCTGGGGTTGGTACAGAACCATCTGCCGGTTCATGCGCGTTGGCTTGGGATTGGGGGGATAAGGGATGGATCTGCACAGGTTGAAAAGTAGGGAGTTGGACAATCATCGGTGGAGGAGGTGGGGCCGGTGGTGCAGGAAGTACAGGATTTGGTGGTCCAGGGGTAAGGGGTGTCAAAGGTGCATATGGGGTGGGGGTCGTTCAATAAATAATCCGTCGGTTTCTGATTCAGCATCATCATGGTGGACCTGGGCTGTCGACGTTGGCCTAACAACATATTCTTTAGATGTTGGCAATCTATGTTCTGGGTCTAAAGATTCTATATTTTCCTGAACTTCCTTATCCTTCAATTTCTTAAACTTTTGATAAACTGTCTTCATTTCCTGTTTCTTTCTCACTTTCTCTGCCTTGAGCTGACGCTCCTTCACTTCCTTCCTCCACATACGCAAACTGTCAAACATAGCTGGTCGAACTTTCCTAGCAAACAATTCTTTTTCTAAGTACTCGAGTTTGTGAGAGTCCATTGTCCCCTCTAATGGCCACTGAAATTGGGGATCCCCTTTTGTATATTTGTTCCACAATGCACAATACACGATGGGACAAATAAATACCATGTTTAACATAAGTTTTTAAAATTCGGCATACCTTCTAGGGGCGCCGGCTGACTTTCTTCTAAAATGCACTGCTTATCGCAGCAGCAACAACAAAACTTCCATAGTTTACTAAACACAGGCATGATTAGAATATAAAAATAATAACTCTTCAGACAGAAATTACGAGAGAGGTCTCTCACATTACCTGTGGTATTAACAATTGCAAATGTTATTTAAACAAATACCAAACAAACAAAAAACAGTTCAATACAATCCTACCTATTCGTAGTCTTCAACTCCCACCTGTCGATCCTCCGTGATCAAATGATCAATTGCAAATACCCGTCCAGAACCTCCAGTCAAGGTCAGCAGCCGCCGGGAAGATTGGAGTCGGGAAGCCGAAAGAATCACCTTGGCCACGAGAACTAGTCTCCTCAGGTGGTGCGCTCCTTAGTGAAGTTCTTCCCACCGACACGATCTCCTTCCCCGGTCTAACTGCAGGCTTTTGATGGGGCCCCACGTTTGGGCGCCAATTTGTGGAAGTGTGCCTTCAGCCAGACACACTGGTGCAGGGTCACCCTTGGTCCATGGGTTCAAACAAATAGGGAGAATCGACTGGAGTGAAGTAAAGATCAGATCATATATTAACACTCATTAGCGGGGGCATCGTCCAACAAGCACCAAGAGATACTCAAGGAGGAAGCACACTGAGCAATGATTACATGGGCTTTTATAGAAAAAGATCACAAACAGGGGACGCCCAATGGTTTAAATAGAGCTTGAGAAAGACACACACAATGAGGTAATATAAACACCAACAGCCTTGGTGTTTAAGCAACATGGGGCCATATTCTCAAGGAGGTATCGCCGAGTTATCAACACCTTAACGAAGGCAAATTTGCGATAAACTTACCACCCCATTTACAAGCTGGTGCAAACAGCCCATATCACCAGTTTTCCGGCGATAGCAGCAGCAATAAACATCGCCAAGGATGACCCTGGCAACTATCGCTAATGTGATGCAGAGTAGACGTTCCCGAGCAAAAAGCCGCGACAACACCACACCACAACATTCTCAACGACCAGCGCTAGGGCATGTTAGTTCCAGGAAACTAACACCTGCTCCAACCTGGTGCAAAGTCGGACAACAACGTGCACCACAAAAGAGAGCCCATCCCAGAGCCACATCTGAAGAACAATAGATGCCATGGAACCACAGAACATGCATCCCTGAGCCCCAAGAGGACAACAACACCCACCTTCATCATCCCCAGGACCCCACCACACGCCCGGGGCCCCACTCCGGGCACCCCACACCCACCCCCAGACAAAGATATGTCACATCAACCACACGGAAACATATACCAAATAACCCTCATTATGTTGCACAATCAAATCTGGTGACATGCATGTGTGGTCACAAAAATGAGCATCACACATTCACCTTCAAAGCAACAAATAAAAATGTATTAAAATAAACACAGAACAGAAATGAAGACACATGGCGGCTCCACTCGGGGCAATTCGTAGGTCACAGCCTGCAAGACAAAAACCATGATGAGAAGGTGTGTCCTGCGCACATCAAAGGACAGAGAGAGAGCGAAGGAGAGAGAGAGCGAAGGAGAGAGGGCGAGAGAAAGACGGACACAGAGGGGGACTGAGAGAAAGACATACAGAGAGGGGGAGCGAGAGAAAGACGGACAGAGAAGGGGAGTGAGAGAAAGACGGACAGAGAAGGGGAGTGAGAGAAAGACGGACAGAGAGGGGGAGCGAGAGCTAGAGAAAAGAAGAGAGGGACAGGGAGAGAGAGTGCCGACACTGCGCACCCAGGCCACATTGCCCACCTGCTGCCACCAGTGTGTCTCCAACCACGTGCCGGTATGTAGTGCAGTCCACCAGGTCCCACATCTGAGACAGACCCACCATCTAAAACAGAATCCAGATACATCATGAATGGCAGGCAGCTGCACCCCAGCCCCTCCCGCCACCCAGCAGTGTATGCCCGCCCCTGCGCACCCAGGCAGATGCACCCCAGCCCCTCCCGCTGCCCAGCGGTGCATGCCCGCCCCTACGCACCCAGGCCTCACTGCTCACCTTCCGCCATTGGCCTGAAGAAAAGAGGGCCCACCAAGTGCAGCTGCAAGCCACAAGCCCGGGGCTCGCAGACATGGCACCCTCCGCATCATGCAGCCATGCTGCGCAGGCCACCAGGTCTCACATTTGGTGCTGGGTCTTGATTACTCCATGGCAGAGGACATAACAGTACACCCGGCCTCATCGCAGGCTGCACACCCACACAGCCTCAAAGGTGCCACTAACTCTGTGATCCAGGAGGTGACACCACGTGGCGGTAGGCCCGCGCTGCCCGCTGGCTCAGGCCTACACGAGGTCCAGCAGGGCACACAAAACCTGAGCCATCCGGACCGCCGGGATGGGGCATCATCGCAGGCTGCACACCCGCTCAGCACTTAAGGCGCCCCTACCTCAGTGCACCGAAAGTCACCGTCCCATGGCAGTGTGCCCGCAGTGTATCCGGTGCCACCAAGTCTGTGCCCCCACAGTCATGGACCGCCTATGATTGGGTATCGTGGTGCGGATGCCATCATGTCCCCTCCGGGCCTGCAGAATGGGATGCCGCAGGCCCCTGGGCCCCCATGCCTACATGCACACCACATGGATATACCCCGAGAGAGGTTGGAAATGGCGTTGTGCATGTGCACCCGGCCCTTTTTATTGGCAGGGTCACATGTGCTGTGACGCATGTGCTGAATGGGTGTGGTGTGGGTGTAAACCAGCAGCAGATCACTACAGGGGAGTCCTGACACATGTGGTGTTGTTGTCCCCCCCTGAAGCGTAAGCGTAGTGGGCTGGCCTGGCGTATGCCACTCCAGTGTAAGGGTTTGAACAATGACCATGGGGGTCTGTGTGTGGTTCCGTACAGGGCTGGACAAGGAAGTAACAAATGTGTGTATCGCTTTTGTTGCGTCGGTGCCACCCAGATGACAATCGACAATGTGTCACCCTGTGACCCAAGTCCTCTGACATGAGCCACATGGACATAGGAGGAATTCACTGACCCCACATTTATCCATGCTACCACACTTGAAAGACAATAGAGACGACGCATCTGTGTGATTCGGAATGCTTCATGCACATTCAGTTGAGTGTTGCATCTGGAGCAGTATAGGGCCATGCAAAGCCCACATTCAAATGTTGGCCCTTGGAGGGCCAGCCAGAGTCATTAGGGGAATGACAAGTACAAAGGCAGTGGAGGAGATCAGTGCGCAGTCTGATAGCTGTGTCATTGGTGATCAAACAGAATATGGCAGTCCATTGCGAGGTCCAAGGTGAGTGTAGCAGAGTGTATCGGGGGACAGTGGAAGGTGATGATGCAAAGGGCAGAACCAAGCTGAAACCAGCCATGAGGCGGAGATGAATGCTACCGCTTCCTTCTGACCACGAGGGCAGATTCATCCGCATATTCGTTCTCTGCTGTCTCATGTGCCTCACGTGTGGGTGGTGCTGACCTCTCTCCAGCACTGTGTGGCAGCGACACCTCATGGGTCGGAGGTAGAATTTATGCCGCACTGTGTGGCACTGACACTTCAGGGGCAGAGATGTGGATGTAGTGGTAGCAGCAGCATGCATCAGCGCCAGGCTTTGTGGCAGCAATGCCATGAGGATGGTTTTGAGGTCATTGTGGAACCCAGCTACCTCTCGCCGGTGTGCAGCCGTGACAGCCACTCTTTCTGCATTGGCCCGCTCCATGTTCTCCATATGAGTCCCAACTCCCGAGCGAGCTCGCTGGAGCCACTCTGACTATACAGTCGTTTTTGTCTCACAGTCAGGACTCTAGCGATGTCAGCCATCGTTTGTTGGAGAGCATGGTGGGTGTCCGTTAGGGACTATGAGTGGTCCCTGATGGGACTTAGACACCCACGTATGGCATCAAGTTTGTCTGCCATGCGGTCGAAGCCCAACCGCACCTGTTCAGCCAGCTGCTCCTGGCATCCCAACACATGGGGTTAGAAGGCCATGTGTTCTTCGTGGGGGTCCTGGGAGGCAGCAGTGGTGGTGCCTGCAGTGTGGTCTGTGCAGGGGGTGGGTTCTCCGCATTGCAGCTGGGCTGCACTGCTCCTGGAGGTGTGCTGCGGAGACTGTCAATGAACTCTCAGAGGGCGTCAGAGTCAAAATTGTTGTGGTCCTCTTTGTCATCAGAGAAGAGAGGTTGGGACTGCTCTGCAGGAGGTGGTGATTGTCCCTCTACAATGTGAAGGAGAGATGCAGTTTAACAATGTGTTCACGTGTGTTGTCGCATTGTACATGTTTACATACAGACCGCATGACTGTGTACATCGTGGCTGTTTCGGAGGGGCTGCCCATTTGCTGCTCGACAGTGGACATTTGGTCAACATCACGGCTGTGTGTTTGTACTTGTAGATTATCAACTCTAATTTCCCTGCAATGCCACTTGTGATTGGCCAGTGTCTACACCCAGTCGGCACCAGTTGTGTCCTCTGTTCTGTGGTGAACGTGTTGTGGTTTGTGCCACTTCGTTGTCAATGTTGATGTGCTGTGCACGTGATGTGTGTGTGACGCATTTTGGGGGAGTCACCCCTGCAGCTTTGATTTGCCTGCCTCTTATCCCTTACATACATACATAGTTCTCTTGGTGGGACTTGGGGTCTGGGGCATGATTTGTCTGAGCTGTGCTCTACTTACTTGTGCATGTGTGCCATTGTGCCCATCTCCCCCGTCCCCCCAGACCCTGCTTGTTATTCACCCTCTTGCTGTTATGTCCGGTCCTGTTGAGCAGTGTCCGGTCTCCCAACTCCTGCGACTGTCTCCCATCTGATGACTGTGGACACAATTTCCTCCATGTCGTCCAGCTCCTCCTGTGGCGCTGGACTCCCACCTCCAGTTTGCATTGCTGCCTTCCGGTTGTTGGCAGGTTTCAGCTTGGTTTTGCGCTTGACGTCATTCCAACGCCTCTTGACCTCGTCCATTGTCCTCTTCAGTACTCCGACTACATTCACCTTGTCCATGATGGCCTGCCATAGTCCATTTTTTGTCACCAATGACACAGTGGAGGTGACGAACAGTTGTTGATGGTGTTCGACCACCTCCGTTATCAGGATCCTGTTCTCCTGTGGACTTAGCGCTTCTTCCTACTCTTCTTCTCCTTGCCCTTCCCTGACCCCAAGGTCCCAGGCAGGTCCTCTGGGGGGCTTATGGGGTTCTGGTTCTCCTCCGTACTTGCTCCGGCAACATCCATTGTGCTTGGCTGTTTGGCATTTATTGTCAGTTTTTTTTCTACTTTTATGGTGATTGTTCCTGCCTGACGCATATGAATTGCAGGCCTGTAGCTGGTTTTCGCTGATTTTTGTATCGCAATTGGCCTCATCGCAGCTTTTTTTGCATTTGCGTTTCGCATTTTTGCGACGTGGCATTGATTTTAACGTAGCCATTTGATGAGTTATCTGGTGACTATCGCATGGTACATTGTGGTGAATGCCTGGTTAACACGGCGTAAATTTCCCGCGATGGACTGCGATGTTGTAGGTTGTGTTAAGTTACTTTTGCGATGATTATCACACGTTCTTGATAATATGCCCCTCTGAGTCTTGGGGCTGCATAACAAGATATGCTATCTATGTACACTTTATTTATGGACTAACCATTGTCAGGAAACTCCGAGCAGACGCCAGCTGTTCTTTTGTGCTGCCTCTGCGTGTATACATATTTTGCAATACCCCAATCTAGTTTCTTTACACACAGTTGTGAAAGGGGAGTACCAAGTACAGAGCAGGAGCTGGCAAAGAGGACAGAGATAAAATGGATGATGCATAGGTCAACACAGCAACGAGAAGAGGTCAGGTTTTACATTTTAACACTTGCCCACAGTCATCTGCTGCCTGCTGACTTAGCCCTGCTCCTTATTGATTTTGAGAAGACATATGGCAAGGTGGACTGGGCGTACATCCATGTGGTGTTGATTCGTGTTGGCAAGGGACCTCCATTCCGGCACATGGTTTGGGTTCTCTACTCCAACCCCACTGCTCGGGTTCGGTGAATGGGGTCCTCTCTGATACATTCCCATAGAGCACAGGACTATACAGGGTTATCCCCTGCCTCCCCTCCTCTTCACTTTGGTGATTGAGCCTCAGGCCGAGCTCATCCTTGCGAACCTACACTATATTGGCTGGGTCTGGGGTAGGGGGCACGAAGATCACATCGCACTGTATGCGGACGATGTACTGCTTTATTTCGGCCACCCGGCAGTGAGTGGTCCCCGAAGCCTTTTGTTGCTCAAGCTTTGACTGGCAAACGACGAGTCCCCTTTATTGACTCAGTTTTAAGTATCTAGGCATATGGGTTGCTCTACACCCCAAGCTCACCTGGGCCCTTAATCTTCGACCTCTAGCCCAGAAAGCCCCATCAGATATCATTAGGTAGCCCACCCTCCCCCTCAATGTCCTGGGGCGTATCACCCTTTATAATATGATGATTCTTCCCCAATTTCTCTTTGTTTTCAATGCTTAAACATTCCTCTGGCGAGGTTGCCGGCTGCACATTGTCCTTACCCACTGTCAGCGTGGGTCCCTATGACGGTGGCCTGGGCAAGACCTACCTCTGTCTCTATTACCTGTCTTCACACCTCCTTGTACTCCACGACTGGTTTAACAGGGGTGATCGGACCCCGCCTACCGTCAGGAACTGTCACTGATGGACTTTTCCCCATCTCGAGGCCAAGCTCAATGGGTCTCTGACTCTCCTCTCAATGCCGTTGGTTACCCAGATGATGTTCCTTGTATGGAAGGCAACCCTCCGCCATGTTCAATGGGAATGTATACTTACACAACAGACGCCGCTTTGGCATGATATTTGCCTGCGGGATGTGGCTGGACTTCATGGTTTTCGCTCCTGGGACCTCATTGGTATTATGAGGCTGGGTGATGTATGGTTAGGTACACACGTGTTCCTTCCAGAGCCTCCAGAGGATGTACAGCCTGTGAGAAAGTGGGTTTCTATTGCAGTAAACCACACCCCCTCTTTTTGTTTTTGTTGCCAGACTACTGATGCTCTTTGACTTGATGTGCTCTGGGGCCCTGCCAATCAGGATCCCAGGGCTTGTGTTCTTTCCCCAAAACAAAACCCAATTGGCATCGCTGGCCACGTGTCAGCCCCTGATAAATGGTACCATAGGTACCCAGGGCACTGTGACCAGAGAAGGCCCGTAAGGACTGTAGCACTTATTGTGCCACCCTTAGAGGCCCTTTACCCTGACACACACACACTGCCTTTGCAGGCTGAGTGTCTGGGTGCAGAACAAAACAAAGAGTCGACATTGCACACATCCCTGTGTGCCATGCCCACAAACCAATGCCATGGCATACATCCGTCACCCCTCTAGCTGGGTGCCCTATGCCAGTGGTGAGGGTACAGGTGCATGAGCCCTGTACCCCTACAGTGCCCAGGTCCATTCCTGGGCCCTGTAAGTGCAGTACTGCCATTAAGATTATATGGTGCTGGGAGGTTGTCATTACAAACTCCACAGCACCATAATGGCTACACTGAAGACTGGGAGGTTTGGTATCAAACTTCTCAGCACATTAAACCCACACTGATGCCAGTGTGGGGTTTAATGTAAAATGCACCACAGAGGGCATCTTAGAGATGCCCCCTGAAAAATGACCACCTACCAGTGACCTGACTGAGTGGCTGCGCAGGCTGCCACCACCAGACATGTTTCTGGATCCCTGGGTCGAGAGCCTGCTGCTCTCGGGGGCCTGAAACAATGCACATCCTGGAACGAGGTGCCAAGCCTCCTCCCCCAGGATGGGCAGGGTTCACGAAGGAGAAGCTTCAAAGCCATGCCGCCTTTGTGAGCCTCTCCAGACCATTTGCTGCTTTCAGCAACTGGTCCCCACTGGTTCTACCCCCCACTTTGGGCGGGAGAACCGGTGGGAAAAACAAGTGAGGAAGAGAGGTGCGCCCACCTCTGCCAACTCCACCCCTAAGGTGGGGGAGGCGAGGTGAAGCACAACCTTGAGTCCCCGCCATCTTGAGGATGGAGGGCCCAGCCAACCAGGGACAGGCTCCTGCCCCCCTCCCACTGGAGAGTAGCAGAATAGGGGGTGTACCCACCCCAGGGAAGGGACCAATTGATCCCTGCCCTTTACCTACCTGTAACACCCCTACATTTAGTATTTAGGGGCACCCTGAACCTTCCTTCAGATCCAGCAACCACAAGAAAAGAAGAAGAAGGACGAAAAGCCGTGCAGAGCTAACAAGAGGACGACGTCCACTGACTTGGCCCCAGCCCTACAGGCCTGTCTCCCCTCGAACCTGCTCCTGCAAAACCCCGGCGTGTCCAGCGGCCAGCAACCTCAAAAACCCCGGAGGACCTGCCTGCATTCACTTCCCAAGCTGCTTCTCCCCTGAACACCGGACGTGTTTGAACAGCAGCTTCTAGTGCCAGCCAGACACCGCGAATCAAGCACAGTCTGCACCCGCCGAGCCCTGCCTGTTTTTCAGTGAACAAACACCACAAGGAGGTCCCCCCGGCGATCCTGACCCGAGATCTGGCGACCCCTGACCTGCCTCAAGCCTCCAGATGATGCCTGCAGCCTCAATCCAGGAGACCCCCCCCCCCCACCACGACCACAGCGGGTAAGAAAATCCGACGTCCAAAGGCACCCCTGCACCCGTCGCCCCACGGCCTTGTGTGCCAAACCCAGTGGTGGCTAACCATCCCTCTACATCCCAACTTACCCCTCGAAGTGGTGGTCACTCCTGGAAGATCTTCGTCCCCAAACCTGCAGTGTTTCTTTATCCCAGAGAATCTCCATTGAATTCAAAAGGGCACCCGACCTCAAAACTGCACCCTGCACCCGGCTGCCCCAGCGACGCTGAGGGTGCCCCTTTGGTGCTAACTTGGTCCCCAACGTGCCCTGAGCTTAACCCTAGGAGCTTTGCTCCCACAACCCCGTGGCCTGCTTGCCAGCAGCCACCAACCTGAGTCCCCCTGTCCCCCATAGGATAACATTGGGCCTCAACACTCTGCACCTGGCCGCCTGAGTGCCGCTGAAGGTGCACCAACAGTGCATCACTGACCCTGGGAGACCCCTGAGTCTAACCCCAGAGCCCTAACTCAAAAGACCGATTACTTACCTTGAAACCGATAACTCATTTTTCCTCATAGGATAAAATTGACACTTTTTCTCTGAAAAAGTTTCTGTCGACTTTTGAAAACTGCAAATATTCCTTAAATATCAGCTGATTAACCAAAACGCATTTTCTCAACTGTTTTCAGGAAATGTCCCAGTGCTGAATCCAGGATCCAGCACTGAGTAAGAAAAAGTAACGATAACCTAACTTACCTGCTAAGTGAATTTCCTCCCATAGGATAACATTGGTGATTCTATGTGAAAAAGTTTCTAAGTGTCAACTTTTGAAATTCAATAATATTCCTTAAAAATCATACCTTTAACCAAAACGCATTTACTCACCTGTTTTCAGGAAATGTCCCAGGGCTGAATCTAGGATCCAGGCCTGTGGTTAGAAAAGTAATCTGAAAAGTAATTAACTGCATTTTACTTAAAAAGCCAATTCAATTGAATGTACTGTACCTGCAATGTGTTGCAATCTGCTTTCTTAAACCTGTAATCAAAACCAGTACCAGTTACACTGCAATTCTGAACTGTGTTCAAACAAGACAATTACTACAGCAAAGTATTTATATGCTTACCTGTACCAGGCTTGCTTGGTTCTAGAAATAAAACAACAGTATATTTTTTTATACAAAACAATTGGCCTAGAGTTCAGTTCTTGAGTGTGTGAGGCCATTTGCTGACTGAGTGTGTACATCAAATGCTTCACACTGTCCTCTGATACTGCCTTACTGCTCGACCAAGCTACCACGATAGAGAGTAAGGTTCTATCTAACTTTAACCTCTGCCAAACCTTTGGAGACCCTTGGACTCTATACACACTGTACCTCACTTTGATGCAGTATATATAGAGCCAATTTCTTACACAGCCTCATGCGCAACCAATTCTATAAGTATCTTCAGCTCAGGCATGCCCTCCTCACCCATTCTCTCACCGCCAATACCCTCCCTTAGTTCAGTCCCCTAGAAGCCAAGTTACTTATGGGGCACCTGGGCAGTGGCGGGATTTCTCAGATTCACTGTAAACTCATTGTCAACTCGTCTGGCTCGCTGGACCACCCTCGGACCCGGTGGGAGGGATGAATAGGCCCTGTTGAGGAAGAAGACTGGCTCGATGCCCTGATGGCCCCCCGTGAGCTCACCACCTCCTTCAGACTGAGACTTATTCAGATTAACTAGCTATACCCTGTTTACTTTTCAGTATCGCCTGCAGCGAGCAAAATTGCAACATATTTCCACTTGTCCTCGGTGTCGAAACGCTCAAGCCGATTTCTACCATATGTTATGGACCTGCAGAGCGATCGCTCTGTACTGGGCAAGAATAACACGAGAACTGTTGGAGGTGCTGGCATGGGAGGTTCCCCTTTCTGCCAGGATGATCCTTTTTGGGGTATTTGAGGGTATTGGGGGGGGTACAAGGGCAGAGAAAGCATTCCTGGGCATGCCACTCCTAGTAGCAAAACTGGACACCGCTACAGGTTGGATGTCTCCTGGCTCCCCTACCCTGTCGAGATGGAGACGGGGAGTGGACTGGTGTGCACAGCAGGAACCTGTGGTTTTTTAAGCTTGTGGCTGCCCTCAGAAACATGGGCGGGTCTGGGGGAAATGGCTGGATCAACTGGCTTAACTGGATGTGGGGTTGTGTCAGGGGCTTCTTTTGTGCGTTTGCTGCGCTATGTCTACTTGATGCATTGCCTTGTACGGACTGCTTATCTCTCTCAGTACTGTAACTGGGCCTGCTTAATGTTGGGTTCTACGGGCCTGGTTCTGCTGAAATCCAATAAAGTTTGTTTATCAAAAAATAAATAAATTAGTCAGGGGTATATGGTAGCCAATCCCGTATTGATCACTTATTTACCCATGCCCAAGACATTCACTCCTTTGTGGGAGCCACCTGCCTTGCTCGTGGGATCTCGGATCATTCCCCTGTCCAGACATCTTTTACACTGAAGCCCGGGTACCCTCGCCGTGCAGCCATGGACACTAAGGGTCCCCCACATTAAGGACGCATTACGGAGGGATACGAAAAACTATTTTGTGGACAATGCGGGAACGGTTGACTCGGCATTGACTTTATGGGGCGCGTTTGGAGCCGTAATAAGAGGTAGTGCCCTCTCGTTGGTTGGGTACCGGACTGAGAGGTCTAAAAGTGTGGGTGAGATGGAGGCAGAACTGTTAACGCTCGAGGCGTCTGCCGCGGTCGGCACTGACCACGAGGTGCAGCATAACCTTAAAGTCAAGAGGCAGGACTACAAACAGTTGCTTTTAGAAGAGGCCACAATGCGCGCGCTTTCCTCAAGACATAGGGTTTATGAACTTGGGGAACGAACTGGCAAACTCCTGGCATGGCTGGAGCGTAAGGAGCAGGCCTCTCGGTGGGTTTGTGTCATAGTATCCCCGGACGGTACGCGTCTCACGGATCCCCAACTCATCGCTGACACTTTCGTGTCTTACTTTAAAGAGGTCTACGCCGCGTCGCCTACTTCTCAAGCACCAGTGTCTAATGACCTACTGGCCACCATGAGAATTACTAGCATCTCCCAGCAGGACCAGGAAGCGCTTGAGGTGGATTTCACTGAGACTGAGATCCAAAAGGCTATTTATGGAGTCCGCTCTGGCAAGGCAATGGGTCCAAGTGGGCTTCCCATTGAACTTATTAAGTCCATGTCTGCACTGTTGGCCCCACATCTGCTTAACCTCTATAAGGAGTGTTTTGAAGCGGGAATTCTTCCAGCTGACATTCGTAACGCCGCCATCGTGGTCATCCACAAACCCAACAAACCAGTAGATTACTGTAAATCCTATCGCCCTATTTCCCTGCTCACCGTTGAGGCTAAAATCTTGGCTAAACTCCTGGCATATCGACTTCTGCCGTATCTCCCTGACTTAATTCACCCTGACCAATCCGGCTTCATGCTGGGCAGAAATATGGCCCGTAATTTACGGAGGGTAAATGGGGTCCTTGGCAGAATTACTACTATCGAAGAAGACGCGATCCTCCTATCTTTGGACGCCAGCATGGCGTTTGACACTATTGAATGGGAATACCTGTTCGCAGTGTTGGCGCGCATCTGGTTCGGTCCCAAATTGGTAAAATGGATCAGACTATTATCCACACAACCTACTGCGCATGTCACGGTGAACAACCATAGGTCGGCCACATTCGCACTGCACCGAGGCACGAGACAGGGGTGCCCCCTGTCTCCCCTGCTCTTCGCTCTGGGTTTGGAGCCATTGGCTGTTTGGGTCGGGGGGATCCGGAGATCCGTGGGCTCAAGTGGACGGCGGACCATGAGGACCGCATTTCCTTATACGCCGATGATATTCTGCTATATTTGGCATCCCCAGTGCGGTCGATAAGGCGTGTGCTGCACATTTTTCATATTTTTGGGTCTCATTCGGGCTACAGCATAAACTGGTCTAAGTCCCAAATGTTTGCGTTGCGGGGTGTTCCTCCTGCCAGTCCGAGGGGCTATGAGATACCAGTCGCGGGATGCGGCTTCCGCTATCTGGGTATATTCGTCACCCCCGATGCGGATCTCTTCCACGAACACAACCTGGTCGGGCCTCTCCAACGTCTTAAGTCTGACGCCCTTCATTGGAGTTCGCTCCCCCTCACACTCCTGGGACGTGCGTCCCTGTTCAAGATGCCAGCTCTACCACGCTTTTTATATGCATTGCAAAATGACCCGACACTTATTCCAGAGTCCTACTTTGCCCAGATTGACGGTGTTCTCCGGGGCCTCTTATGGGAAGACAGAGCCCCACGCATCTCATTATCCAAGCTCACGATGGGATGGTACGATGGGGGAATAGGGTTGCCAAATCTACGACTCTACTATCAGGCCTCCCAGTTAGTCGCCATTAACTGCTGGGTGTTTGGCCGATATGACGACCCTAACTTCCGAACTGACCGCTGGCTCATGGGGAAGGGTGGTTACAATAGAGCGCTGTACACAAGTCCCCGTAAACTGCAGCTAACTGGCCCCACCGCACGCACGGTGGTGACCTGGCAAAAAGCTACACGACAAATGGGGTGGTCCAATATCATGACTAAGGCGACACCACTTTGGGAGCCTGAGAGGCTGGATCGACTCAGTCAATGCCCCGAGTTCAATAAATGGGACACAATAGGGATTTCCACAGTGGGGGATGTGTGGGTGGGGGGAAGGATGGCATCCTTTGGTGAACTCCAGACTAAATTCCAACTTGCGCCGTCTGAGGCATTTCGATACCTCCAAATCAGACATGCCATTTTGACAGCAATACCAAGTGGAACCATTCTTCCCGATTCGTCCCCCTTGGAAGATAGGCTTCTACTGGACCCCATGGACCGCAAGGCCCTCTCATCCACATACAAAAAACGTATTAATAACCGCCCTGATCCAATGCGGAAGCTGAAAGGGGGTTGGGAAACGGACCTGGGCATTTTAGAAGAGGAGGATTGGCGTGACGCATTGGCCTCTCCTAGGGAAGTAGCTATTCCCATGCGGCTCCGGCTAGTCCAGTTGAAGATCCTCCACAGAGTCTTCTTTGACGCCAAGCTCTTGCACCGGCTGGGTAGGCGTCCGGACACACTCTGTCTGCGACATTGTAATCTAGTTGGCACCTTTTTTCACATCATATGGGAATGCCCACACATGCAACACTATTGGGATGCAGTCACTCGTCAAATGTCGAGATCGTGCAATAAATCGCTCCAAAAGTCCCCCCGGCTCTGCCTGCTAAACATCTGGTCGGCAATTGACCTCTCCCTGGCCGAACAGGCATGGGTTGCAATGGGCTTTGCTATCGCAAGGCGCAACATTGCACAGAAGTGGGGGGTTGTTGGGGCCCCGTTGGTACGAGATTGGGCAAAGGATATGGACGCGGCCATGATCGCTGAAAAAACTGTATACAAGGGGTGGGGCTGCCCTGGGAAGTGGGACCACCGGTGGGGGAAGTGGAACAGATACCGAGGCGGGATTTGTGTCTCCCCTACGATAGAGCTGCGGCGTGAGCGGCTGAGGAGGTTGGATCAGGTAGCTGCTGAGGCTGTGGCCTCACCCACTCCAGAGTAGAGATTTACCCTACATAATCTAATCAAGTCTTTGCTGTTTCTGTCCAGGCATCCTCCCCTAGTAATGTGCCCCGGGGACAGTGGGCTAGAGGCCAGAGGGTCTGCAGAGTTTGACAATGTGTGGGAAAATGTATGGAATGTAGAGCGCTGGTCATACTGTGTGGGAATTGAATTCAATGTGCTGATTCATGTAATGAGCCGACATTTTGTTGTTTGATAATGAAAATTGTTTAATAAAAAAAAAAAAATTGGTGAAATCTTGATCCATTATGGAGAGACACTGCGTGTGCATATGCGTACCCAGGTTTAGAACAGCCAAGCAGCCTTGTGCCCGGAAATGATGGGGCGTACTAGAGGGAAAACAACTCACCAGACGGACAATGGGAGGATACGAACTGAAGAACCTGGGGGTAACTCCATGATATCCCAGGACGACTGTGTGCCTTCCAAGGATGTGGCCCCTCCGAAAGACAAGTTTGATATAATACTGCAGGAAATTCGGGACTCTCGCAAGGCACTTGAGCTCCAGCTCAGGACCTAAACAACAGACCTTACACTGCTTAGGGCAGACCACAAAAAACTGGCGGGCGTAGTCAAGATTCACGCATCTGAACTGGCCGAACTAACCCAAAACAGCTAGATCAAGCAAATACAATCACACAAGTTCAACAGCAAGTGACAGTGTTGGAAAAACGTATAGAAGATGCGGAAGGCAGCTCTCGCTGCAATAATGTAAGGATAGTAGGGATACACGGAAATAGCAAAGGCATACAAGCAACGCAGTTCAGAGAAACCTGGCTGAGGACTGCAGTGGCACCGGAAGGGCTCACAGACCTGTTCAGTGTTGAGAGGGCCCACAGGGTCACCACCAAAAGGCCGATACCAGGTGCGCCGCCGCGGCCTATAGTGGCCCGAATACTCAACTACCAAAGATAAGGATACTCTCCTCCGCTACGCCCGTGAGAAAGCTCCTATATTATATAACAATGTATGTATATCTCTGTTCCCGGATTACACACTAGCGGTACAGTGCCAAAGGTTCTCTTACCAGGAAGTATTGAAAATGCTAAATTTAGAAAATAAGGTATGAATCATACCAAATCAGTGGAACCCTCTATATGCCAGCACCTAAGCTGCTATCCCTTCTGTATGTAGGTCCCTATATACTTGCTAGGGTTAAGTGTGCACACTGAATCGCACCCACTGATACAATGCCAGTCCAAACGGACCTTACAATCTTAGACCAAAAGCACAGGTGCACCACACTTTGAGAAAATGGGGAAGATAATAATATGATTCATTCCCAACGTAAATGTAATTTTGAAAAAAGTCATTTTTTATTCACAACGCTCATACTTGATCTCTTTTTTTAAAAACAATGGAATATAAATACAGTCTGTTCTTGACAATACAGCCGACGCGTTTCGTCCTTGAAGCGGACTTCTTCAGGGCATATGATAAGTTGCACTAGACCTTAAGTCTTTAACTGCACTGAAAGGGGCACTGGTAGTGCAAGGGTGACCGTGGTTGGAATCCCCAAATTCTTATTAGAATATAGACTATATATGGGAATAAAATTCTTATGCGGTCATCATAGAGTATAAATGAAGGATGATCGTGTTGATCCTTCCAGAATCATTCAAGTATATTCTTGATATTTGCAAAAAGGTGCAGTTTTCACAGTCCAAATCCGGCTGTAGCAGGCTCCCGACGGTCTCGATAATAACGGCTGACGCTGAATAGGTAGAGTCGAGGACCTGGAAGGATCAACACGATCATCCTTCATTTATACTCTATGATGACCGCATAAGAATTTTATTCCCATATATAGTCTATATTCTAATAAGAATTTGGGGATTCCAACCACGGTCACCCTTGCACTACCAGTGCCCCTTTCAGTGCAGTTAAAGACTTAAGGTCTAGTGCAACTTATCATATGCCCTGAAGAAGTCCGCTTCAAGGACGAAACGCGTCGGCTGTATTGTCAAGAACAGACTGTATTTATATTCCATTGTTTTTAAAAAAAGAGATCAAGTATGAGCGTTGTGAATAAAAAATGACTTTTTTCAAAATTACATTTACGTTGGGAATGAATCATATTATTATCTTCCCCATTTTCTCAAAGTGTGGTGCACCTGTGCTTTTGGTCTAGTATTGAAAATGCTCCAGACACTCAATATCAAATATGCTCTGATGTTCTCGGCATGCCTGAAAATAATCCACGACCAAAAGACTAATTTCTATGACAACTCCGGTGATGCATGGGCATGGACAGAACGCACCTTTCCTGATCTCACCCTGAAAGGGACAAATTGGACCAATCCCTCCAGCACACAGCAAACAATAAAGTCAGGAAGGCGTGTGAAACACCCCTGGAGGAAAGCATAGGTGACACCAACACATGAACAGGCACTAGAGGGCGGATTGGCAGCAATCAAAGCGGCGAAGTCACTCCATGAGGCAGACATTGTGTCCACCGATGACTCCTCCACCAACACTCCGGTCCACTCGGACTCTGAAAATAGCTTGTCGCTTTCCCCAACTATAACGCCACAAAACGGCCGATGACTTTCGAGGTTGAAGACCACTGAACAGCCGCCTCATGCAGTCTCCAAGATGGTGATATATTATGGAGCATTTACCTCACTTAACGCTGACTCTACCAGCAACACTACTGAGATGGGGATATTCATTAACATGCAGATAAGGGGTTGTGCAGTGGGAGTATAAAAGTTTGTTTTGGAAAAAAGGTACTCTATGGCACTCATGATCCCTGCTCCACCCGCTGTTAAACTATCCCACCACAAATCAACACATAGTATAAAGGCAGCCTTGCAGGAAGCACCCGCAGCCTGCCCCTCCATGGACTAGTCTAGCATAAAAACGACACTGCGCATGCCGCCATTTGCTGGCCTAGCATTACCCCAATAGCAAAGGCACACACATTGTTTGAAATGTTCCAGTGTTGGTTTGAAATAGTTTGGTCGGACATAGGTAAAATGTTGGAACGTGTATTGGGAATTCAGTATTCACAGTCTCTTAGAAGACCCACTGGTTGGCACGTTTTACTCACTTCATGCGCAGGGACCCCTCTAACGTCATCCCCACCGGAGGACACAGCCAGACCAGCACAATACACATGGAGGCAGCCGGGTCATTCAACATAACGATGTGGAATGTCCGGGGCATGAGCTCAATACATAAGAGGCACAGGATACACGCACAATTACGTTGACATAAGATACACATTGCCACTTGTAGGAAACCCACCTAACCAATGGCGAGGCCGTAAAATTGCAAACGAAGTGGAGAGGACAGGTACACAACACATCCTACTCCCCATTCGCTAAATATTAGAAGGCTATACCATGTAATTGACGCCACTCCTAACAACCTGCTGGCAGCCAGATGTATATCGCTAGTCCTGTGTCAGGCGTTTGACACCCTTGGCTGGGGATACGTTGGCGACCCTTACAAAATTTGGGCTCCCCTCAGGGTATATAAAATGGCTCAAATTATTATACACCTCCCCCACTGCGAGGGCACGTACCGGAGTGTACATTTCAAGCCAATACGCAATACATAGAGGCTCAAGGCAATGATGCTCCTGATACTATGCTAAAGTCCTGGTCATTGGAGATATAAACTACTGGGCTAACGAGGTAGAAGTGGGAAAGGGTGCAAGGGATTTGGCTGAATCCCTACAAAGCCTGAACCTTACACAACATATTCATGTACCCACACATATTAAAGGACACACAATTGACCAAGCTTGGTCTATCAACCTCAATCTTCAGAATCTAAGGGATTGTGCCGTTAGCCTTCAAAGAGGCAGTGATTATTCCGTTACAATAAAAACAAGGTGTAAACCCTCAGAAGTTGGAGAATTACAGGCCTATAGCCCTTCTCCCTTTTTTAGCCAAACTCTTAAAAACAAATGTAGCCAAACTTCTCAGTACCTTCATAGAAGGAACCAATTTTTTAGACCCACACCAGGCAAGCTTTCGACCCTCCCATTCAACTGAATCCATTATACTATCCGTTATGGATGACCTAAAAGGAAAGGCTGATGAGGGCTGTCCTAAATTGGTTTAAATCCTTTCTACAGGAACGAAAACAATCATTATGGATCCTGCCCCACAGAACTGCCAGTCAGCATGAACTGTGGAGTGCCGTAGGGCTCCTCTATGTCGCCGTACCTCTTCAATATCTATATTCGACCCCTAATATGCACGCTCCAACAAATGAAAGTAAAAATCTATAACTATGCTGATGACATGCAGCTGACTTTTACTATCGATGACACTGCGGACTCCGTGGAGTCTTTAAGGAACACCATGCTGTTCATCAGGAATCGGATGAACCAAAATCAACTAAAACTGAACTCTGAAAAAACAGAGATCATTATCCCCAACAATAAAATTTTGCATGGACTCCTACTCAATGGCCTTCGGAGCTAGGCTCTGCACCTGTTCCTAAGAACACGATAAACAGCCTAGACATACAAATTGAGGCAGATCTATCTATGAGCTCTCAGATAGGCTTGGTCAATTCCTCCTGCTTTCTCCTACTATGGACATTTCGAAAAATTAGAAGATTTTTCAGCAGAGAGGCCAGCATTCAAATTATTATCGCTACGATCCTGTCAAAAAATTACTATACAAATGCAATCTATCTAGGCCTTCCATGCAATCAGAAATATCAACTTCAGCTGATACAAAATCAAGCTGCTAGATTCATATAGCAACAACCTAGAAGATGTCATGTCAGGCCGTTGATGAAGGAGCTCCACTGGCTTCCAGTGGAACAGCGATCCATGTTTAAACCAGACTGCATCCTTTTCAACACTATTCATGGCACGGGCCCCCAAGTATATATCCTCCAGGATTCACAGATACTCCCCTAAGCTCAGTCTGAGATCTATACATATGAATTTATTGGTGGTCCCCAGATTTAGACGCAAACGAACAGGAGGGTCACGTTTTTCAATACAGGGACCTCAATTGTGAAATTCTTTGCCTACTACTATGAGACAAGAAACAGACATGTGTTTTAGGAAAAGGCTGAAAACATGGCTTTTTACCCAAGCTTACAGTTAGACATGGACTTTCACAAACGGTGACTTCGTAACTCAGTGCCAAGAGACCTGATGGTGTATGTACGCTTTAGAAATTTCCTATAACAGAACATAACATAACTATTTATCCTGGCATTGGAGCCACTAGCGCAGTGTATACATCTGGAGTCACTAAACTGGGGTATCCCAGTGGGGCCTTCGTTACATGCACTGTCGCTTTACACAGACAACATAGGGCTGTATGTCAAAGATCTGAATGCTGACCTACAACACATCGCCCAGATTTTTATGAAATTTGAGTGGATCTCAGGTTTGACCATAAACGCCAATAAGTCCTATTTATTTTTTCTTTATTTGCGGCCATCAAACCCAAAGTGTCACATTAGGAGACAAAGTGATCAAGGTGGCACCTCGCAACTTTAAATACCTAGGGGTTCCAAGTATACAGAGACACACAAGATCTGCTTGAGGGAAACCTTCAGGGGGCCATCTCCTCCATGTGCTCACAAGTGTCATTTTGGGCAGCTCTCCCCCTCACAGTGGCCGGACGCGTGGCCATATCTAAAATGGTAATGCTCTTGAGACTATTATACCATTTCACTAACCTACTGATAGTCGTACTGGCACCTTATTTTAAAACCTTAAATGTATTACTAATTTAACTGACATGGGGGAGTGGACGTAGATGGTTGGGACTGACCAAAATGCAACGCCTGACAGACAGGTGAGGGCTGGGTGTCCTGGACTTCAAGGCCTATTGTTACGCCAGCCAGCTGCAATGGCTATCATACTGGCAGTCAGGCCGTAATTTGCAAGAGATAGGATGCACATCCCACACGCATAAACGTGGTACCTTGCAAGCATTATTACACCCGAGTGTATACTGGAAGCTGGCCCTCAGATACTCATCAAATGGTATACCATATGCTCCCAATGTGCCGCTTTTGGGCCTGCTCACCCCGATGGGTGCGCTGACCTCCAGACGCTTGCAGGCATAGGCTCGGGCTTGGGTGTCCACTGTGGGGGATGGTATGCTGTTAAATCACATGGATTTTATACGAGTACACACACTGACAGACTCCCCCTTTCTTATGCACGCGAGCATACTGTGATATGTCAAATTACTCTGGGCTTCGGGATGGAACCAAACCGAGCACCCAAAAATTCATAAAAGCAGTACACCTGATGGACAGTGGTAAACAACTGAATCGCTGGCTATATCGTGGATTGAGGGCCCACCTACTAGAACTGCTCACTCAAATAAGGGACAAATGGGAAGGGGGACATCGAGAGGGAACTGCAGGACAAAGAATGGAAAAATGCTCTAGCCATTCCAAAGCAGACCTCACGTAAATCCAGCTCATGATCCTGCATAGAATGTACCTCACACTGCATAAATTACATATTATGTACCCAAAAGCGTAGGCAAAATGCCCCAGGTGCCGTGAATCGGATGTAAGATTCCTGTTCATGATCTAGTCCTGTAGCATTGGAATGGGATGCTCTTATTGAAGCATTTAAGGTCCTAGACCACCTGTGCCCCCCTAACCGCTGCCTGCCTAGACACTCTGTTACTGGAGGTGACCAGAGATTCAGTACAAAAATGTATAAGTGGTCAATTAACTGGCATGGCCTACATGCTGGTCCTAGCTACTACAACCCTGACTTCTGGTGTGCTGGAGATTAGGCCCTTGGGCACCCATGGGACACAAAATAAAACATAAGCAGTCCTTTAATAATTCGCACACCGCACGCGTATAATAAGAGGGGCACTGCACGACACTCATTTGCTGTAGTTTTACAGGGGCTACCAGTGGGGAGAAGAGTAGGGGAGTGTGGGAGTTATATAGTTAGTAGATGATATACATTGTATACAATTACCTAAGCACAGCAGGATAAGCAGGGGTAAAGATGTTATGTTTTATTCGGTCATAACAGCATTGTATACTTGGAAACTATTGCTATGGTCTTATGCTCTCTTCTCTTCCGTTATAATCCATCAAATCTATCTATTTACCATAATGCTCAATCTAATGTCATGAATAAAGACAATGTATGGTTGTATATGACGAAAATGACAAAGTGTGTTCTAAAAAAGAATCCAATGTACAGAACCGGAGATATGAATTTTTCAATATTAGCCATTATATAGTGCTTAAAATCATATAGCGCCACTCAGGGACATCTGGTTGTGCTTGACCGGGACAAAATCAAAGTTTCAGGCTGATCCCGATGGAGCCGTGGCCAGATACACTAACAGAAGGCCCCTGGCAAAAATGTACTTAGAAACTTTTCTGGAGCTTTTTCTTCCAAGGGCCCTCGCTGCTCCTCACCAGGCCGGATTCGGTGAGGGTTCGCCGGCTTGCTTTTCAGGGAGCTACTGGACAAATCCTGGAAGTTGGACCTCACTGGCTTTTCAGCTGGATGAATCGGGAATCCTGGCCAGCTCGCGGTTGAAGGGGGCCGGCTTGTCTCTTGCGGTTAGGTCGGTCACCTTAAGGAGCTTTTTCCTAAAAATGTCACCAAAGTTCTCCAAACTTCAGGCGATGGTTCCTGAAGTCTTAATTGTGGCTTCAAATAGTCCTAAACACAAATCCAAAGGTCTGGAATCTCCTGGATGGTCACAAAGCACCTGGCCAAATCCTTAAAAGTCCACTGGATGCACTTCAGGATGGGGACTCTTGGTTGAGATGATGCAGGTGGGCTCTGTTAAGCTGTAGATGCAGGGAGACCACTCCTTAATTTTTTTTGAAGGAAGGACAGTCCCCAGTGTTGTAGTACCAAATTGTGCAGCACGCTCAGTCAGTCGAGATGCGGGCCTTTGGGTGCAGATTCAGATTCCAGCAGGACAGTCCTTTTCCTTGTAGTTTCACGCAGCAGAACTGAGAAACTATGTACCTCTCACATATTTAGTCTCCCCTTCTGGTCATCAAGAGGTTGGCACCCTTGACCAATGGGATGCAGGGTGGCACCCAGGAGCATGACCACTTCCTCCAAAGTGTGGCATCTACTTGTCCCAGAAAGCACTATTCTTCCAAACTCCATGGTGGCTGAAAGTTCGGTAGAGCAGTACCAGCTAACTAAACCAACTGTCAGTGTGTCTAATTTCCATAGCTCTCCTCCCCTTGATATGTGCAATTTTCTACCTTAAGTCTGCTATCTGGCTGAGGCACAGGGGACTGGGTATAGGTAGGACGGGCATTCCTCAACCTCCGATGACTCCAATGGAATGGAATGGGAAAATGATTTTGAAGCCTTACGCTTTACGAGGCCTCCCCCTTGCTCTGGCATTCCCGTGTAGCTGCAGAGCTCTTTCCAGCAGATAGCCTCTCCCCTGAAAAGCAACTTATCACCTAATCAAGGCAGCCTTGCTAATCCTGTTAGCACTGACCAATCAGGTAAGACTGCAGGAAAACTGGATTTTGGTTTACAGACAACAAAGTGATATACCTTCTTTTCTATATAACATTAGGGAAATCTGTTGGCTTTATCAATACCATTCTGTTAAGTCTTTGAATAATATTTCATATTGCTTTTACTAGCAATAATTATGCATGCATAAAATATTGCAATGTTAGCCTATGGGCCAAGTATCTACAATAGGGAAAAAAATAAAATGAGATTTCCCTCACCACGGTTTAGAAAACATATTTTATATGGACGCTGCTGATAGTTACATGACCCTCGCCTCGCTTCCACCAGTGGGGCACCTAGGGAAGACCTGGGGATACCTGTTATTTAATAAAAAAGCATTGGCATAGCCAATAGGTCTCGCCTTAGAGATCTAGAGTTTTTAGCCATGCAGCACATTATCCTGGGTGCTACAACATGTACTGTTCTTTAACATGGACACTTTGACACTAATAGGCATATTATAGGACTGCATTGTGAAGTGCTTAAAGTTTTTTTTTGTACAACTAATATTAGCTTTGTCTGTGCTGTCAAGGTAGTGTAACTCAGTTGTGAAATGCCATAGTTGGAGAGATTTGTTTAACTTATAATTTGGAGGTCAGATTTTGCCAGACTAGCTCGGCCTTGCATAGTTTTAAGGTTGATAACACGTGTAGAACTATATAAGGTGAAACGACATTGCAATGCATTAAGGACAAAGCGGTAGGATGGTAAGTAGTATGAAAACGACTAGCCCTTCTAAAAAAAATCCACATCTAATTAAATGCCATTCGATGTTAATACGAAAATAAAACAAAAGCTTGAGTAAGCATGTCTGACATCACCGCTGTGAAAGGAATACCAAACTGCTGACAGATGCTTGCATTTGGAGGTAATATTCGGAATTGCACAGTTTACTAAGGTGGCATTTACTAGTATTGTCATGTTTTATGTACATGTCACAATTACCCGTGAATGATCATATTCTGAGAAGGCGACTTTGCCGGTGAAATTGTACGTGTTTTATTGTGTGTGGATTTTGCCTTTGAATATAATTAGAGCTATGTAATCGGGTAACCCAGAACTAAAACCAAAAACAAAATATATGCAAATATTTCAAAATTACCAGAATGTAGCACAGAATGTAATAAGAAAATAAAAAAGAGAGAGAATGAATGTAATAAGAGGCCTATACAAATGCGGGAAAGAATGTGCTACAAATGTAAAAGAGAACCAGAAAGGAATGCAGAACAACCAGTATTATTTCATCTGCTTTTTTTTGTTTGTAGTCGATAGAAAATGACACCTTTGTAGGCAGGGCCCCAGGACACATCTTGTAACAACAGTCGAAAGTATCAGATTCCACCTCTGGACAGATTCCTGCCAGCAGCCAGTCAATAATGTTAGTTATTGGCCCCAGCTAAATTACAGAATGGATGTCAAGGTGAGGACATCGGTTCAGGGACCGAGACAATAAACACCACTAACTTCTCCAAGCCCTGTACTGTCGGCACCCCCCCCCCCCCCCGACCCCCTCTGAAAAGGCAGTACCCCGAGTGTGAGGCGTGTGCCCAGACGTGGCCCCTGTGCTCACTGTGCAATGATACTCAGGGGCACGGTTCCTACCGGATCCCAACCGATTTGCACATGGTCGAGTCCCGCTTGAGATGGCATGGTGGACCGGTGTAAGGCCCAGAGATGTGACCACTGGCTGAGATTACTTCAAGGATTCGGGGGGGGGGGGGGTAGCGTAACATTTACCTCATGACGGACGGTGCCTTACCGAACATTCAATAATGGTACCAGAATAGGGTTATCGCCACAGGGGCACAACTCTCCCGGACCTGAACACGCCTTTTACACGTCATTGCCCTCAGGTGTGATAGCCCAGTGGTTTCCAGTGCTGTAAACCAAGACTACAACTCCCGGAATGCAGTGGTCTGGTAAAGGAAAGCCTAGGACTGGAATCAATGTGTCATCGTGCTACAGGGGTTTACAGTAAACCTACATTCTAGGGTTTTAAGCTCTGGGGTTAAAGTCAGTCAGCCCAGAGAGGTCGTTGCTCGTCCGCGCGCAGTGGGCAGTTTGATGGTTCCGGGCACGCACCGACGAGAGAGCGCTTGGGGAAGAGAAGATGTTTGTAGGCACTGACATGGTGATAGTGGGTTCGAGACTAGTCCTCCCAGTTGTTTGCCCAGCCAAACGCTACTCTCATAATAAAGGAAGACGTGAGCTTGCATGGGCCGTGGGGCAGCGCATGGTGGCTTGGGTAACACGTCCTGGCACAAAGGGTGCACGTGAGGGGGGGTGTTAGGGACACCTGAATGATGAAACGAGCCAGATGTTGGCATCTTCCATCGCTGGCCCCATACAGTGCATGGGTAGTGGAGTGATGTGGCAGTGATCATCATGGCATCTACAGTGCAGGGGTAGCGTGGTACTGGCACGGCACTGGCACCATGCAATGTAGTGGGGGAAGTTACTAAGGATGAGTGGGTTCTGGGATCACAGAGTAAAGGTGATACTGTAGTAATGGGGGAAAGGATGGTGACACCATGCAGTGCTGGGGGTAATCAGTGCTGCTGGCACCGTACAGTACGCAGGTAGTACAGTAACAGTGCAGGGGTTCTATCCCTATACAGTGCAGGGGAAGTCAATGCTTGTTTTAGGGTGCAGCAACAGATAGTGCAAGGAGTCATGGAGGAACATGCAGGGGTTTTGGAACCCACAGCGCAGGAGGAGTTAACTCTAGGCGACATTATACAAGGACGAGGGGGTGGTGTAGAAACGGTGCAGGCATCATACAGTAAAGGTGATAGAGAAATACGGGTGCAGGAGTACTTACACTGCACACTTAGGGGGAGTTGGGGCTTGGCAATGGCGTGGGCACTTTACATACAGTGCTGAGGAAAGCGTAGTAATCTCAATTTACAGTGCATGGGTGAGTGTAGTGGGTACACTGTGAAGAGTGGGTCACTGTTTGGCAGCCGTGCGGGCACAGTGCGGAGTAGTGCAGAAACGGTGCAGGGGCATGGACGCCATACATAGCAGGAGAGGGCGTTAATGCCGGCGCAGATGCCGCTAGCCTCCCCGGTGACACGTGTCCACGCGCAGGCGGGTCCCCTCGCGGGTCAGCGTGACATGACGCAATCCCCTCTGGGTTCATAACTATTTACAGACTATGATGCCGTTTCATTGCCTGCATGCAATATTAAGAGCTTGCAGCCGTCTGCCGAAAGGCCTCATATGGAGTCAAATCTATTCCACGAATCTCTGAGTTATTACAGAGTACAACTGCCCCGGCACTGCATTCCTGGAAATGAAACCAGCAAATAAATCCTGCAGATTCCCAGGGCTACGAGAAAAATCCGATCCACGGAATGGAAAGCCGAGGTGGCGGGATATAGAATTCCACGCCGGTTGGTTGCCTGAAACAAGCGGGACTTTGGGAATATGTACCCTGGGGGCAAGGGCGGGTGGGGAACGTTGTGCCTCCCGATTGGAATACGGGTTTATTCAATCTCTTCCAGATTCAATCAGGTCTTTGCAGCAACCCTCAGAAAATAAACAGCCCTCAGCATCTATGCAGTGAACACTGGCGTCAACTGAGCAGGGCTGTGCACCGAATACGGGGAGCGGTGTACTGCTTGGAATTGTGCACTGAATGTGGAGGTGGGCTTACTGCGCAGGACTGGGTAGACTGCTCAGGATTGTGTAATGAACACTGTGGATTGGCTTTTACGGAATCAGCAATGAACGGGGCGGTAGGTGCCTGCTCGAGACTGTGCATAGGGGCCGGGCGGAGGGGGGGGGGCTTCACTGGTCAGGACGGTGCATTGATCATGGGTGGAACCCTTGGATTGCCCACGAGAGCTGACTGCTCAAGATTGTGCATGGAACACTGGGGGCAAACTGCTCAGGAGTGTGCATGAAACAGCAAACTGACGTATCAGGATTGTGCACCTAAAATAGCAGACTGACTGCTCAGGATTGTGCACCTAGCATAGCGGGCTGACTGCTCAGGATTGTGCACCTAACATAGTGGGCCGACTGCTCAGGTTTGTACACAGGCAGGGAGAAGATTGCTTTGGATTGCGCACAATTAAATGGGTGAAAACTATTCAGAATTTTGCACAATTTGTTAGGTAGAAAGAAGCCTGCTCAGGATTGTGCACAATTAGGTAGGGAGGACACTGCTCAGGACTGTACATACTTCGGTATAGAGAAGCTGCTCAGGATTGTGCACAATTATGTAGGAAGAAGACTGCTCAGGATCGTGCACAATTTGCTAGGGAGAAGCTGTTCAGGATTGTGCACTGTGCATTCTGTATTCTTCACAATGCATGGGGGGGAGTCATCGATTGTGCACCAGTGGCACAGCAGAGAACATCAACAGCTTCCAAGCTCGGTCACAAGACACTGAAAAAACAAGCCCGGGAATGGTGCGCGCGCGCTAATAGGAATTTGCATCAGGGCCAGCGTGACTGCCATCTGTTTCCAATTGAGATAATTGGAAACAGATGGCGCTGCTGCTGCTCGTTCCCGAGCTGCCTAGGCCAAGGCAGAGAGAAGGCGGGCCATGCACCCGCCTTTGGTCAATTGCGTGCTGTCTTTCTTAGAAAGACGCACACAAAGGCCAATAGGTGCGATGAAAAAAAAAGCACATGCACGAGCGTGTGGTGCGAGTTGGAAAGCCCTTACTAGAAGCCTCGCCTCCCAGCACATGCACGCTGGCTCAGGCTAGACCTAAAAATCATGTAGATTAACACTTCTAAAGTGCCCAATACACCAAAGTCGAGTTTGTAGTGAATTTAATTATTAAAAGCAGTGCTAAAGAGCATGACTGATTATAAAAATGACCTCAGGCCCGCAGCGGTGAATGCATGCAAGTGCAAACAAAGCTACTGGCCTCTAAACTTCCATTCCATATTGTATACTAGGGTCTTATAGGTAGTTTCAATCTACCTACCCTATTATCTACTAGAGGCTTAAAGGGTAGGTCAGGCCAATTATAAGAATTTACTTGGCAGTCTGCAAGACTGTATTTAAAATGACAGAGCCACTCAGCAGTGCACACATGCAAAGTGCATAAAATCTGCTGGGCTTCCAAAACTGCATGCCCCACTATCTACTAGGGCAGAGATCTACAACTGGGGGGGGGGGGGGCGTGGCTGCATTGTTGGGGGGGGGGGGGGCAGAAATGGCCCTTGAAGTTCTTTCAAATTGGGAAGGCCTGGAAGCATGACTCCCTTCATTTGTCACGCTTCCAGGCAATCTTGATTTACATGCAGCAGCTGAAGGGCTTCAAAACAGAGTTGTAAGTTAAAATGCTGCAAGAAAAGGTACATAATGCGAGATAGTGGCACATTTTATGATAGTATTTCATTATGTTTTCCATTTGTACACATGTGAATACTGTCTGGGCAAAGATTTCACTTCATTAGTACCAGTTTACCACCAAATGCATCAACGAGCAACTGAAAAGTGACTAGTCACCTTTTGAGAGGGGCTGTCCACTGCGATGCATGTCACTATATTTTTAGAGAGCACGGAACAACCATCGAGAGGCTCTCCTAGAGTCACACGAGAAACCTGAAAATAAAAGGATGGTCTTTGTGACCACTTTTAGTGATTTGTCAGATAACGTCAAAAAGGCCATTAATAAAGCTTGGCATATTTTGAATATTGGAACATTACCTCTAGAAAGACCTTTGTTTGCTTTTAAACGAAGTAGTAACCTTCGAGATTTACTAGTACACACTAGACCAAGAGCTGAAATATGGGACACTAGACAAACCACACTTTGAGGTGCCACACCTGTGACAGGGCATTTTCCGTGTGGGTCCTGTTCAGTGTGTCCCTTTACTAAAAAAGTGACACAACTGGATCTAGGCCTTCGGACCCCGTGGCTACTGAATTCACACACCAACTGTAACACGAGCGGGGTCATTTATATGATTACATGTCCTTGCTCATTGATTTATATTGGTATGACCACCAGGAAAGTAAAACAGAGGATGGTGGAGCACCGCAGTGCTTTTCGGTGTAAAAAAACGAATACCCGTATGACTAAACATTTCATGGATAAGGCACATACTGAAGATGACTTCACTTGGATAATCATTGACAAACTTAAGTATGATATTAATATGGGGCCTCTGGATAGAGTACTCCTTCACAGGGAACAAACATGGGTGTTCCGGTTGAAAAGCCATTTCCTGGGATTAAATGAAGATATACCATGGAACATATTATAACTAATAATACACCTTGCCGGCAGTGCAATTGAGCTCAACGTGCTGTCTCGATACATGCTCTTCTGCAATTTGCAAAGTTCCCCGTTTTTTCCTTTTACCTTCTTTGATTTCTACTACTTTTACATAATACTCACATTGGTGGTTTTGATGACTACATGACCCACAATGCAGTATGTTTGGTAGTATTAATAATCATGCATCTTGTACATATGTTTGTTGTTTTTATAGTTGTGACGGATTAAATAGAGCTCTGTATTTAATAGGAGCGCAAGTACGATAACAAAATGAAATAATATATGCGCTGAACTCTATGTTACATATTGAGGAACGCCGCATATACGGCCCGCGAACCGGAAATGGTTGGTTCTACTTCCGGGTCAAAGAAGTGAGATGCGGTTAAATGGCGCCAAGAACCACAACATTTTCCCTCCCGTTTTTGGCCTTTATACAAGATGATTGATGTGGGGACAATCGGTGAGTTAGCAACTAGCTGGTGACTAGTAACGAGCGTACATTGTGAGAGTATGCGTTTTGATTGTACGCGAGTAGTTCTCCACCGTGTTAACAGGCTTCGCTCATAGTCATAGAGCGGTTGCTTGGGAACTGAATATGGAGACTGTTACATAGATCAGTGTGCGAAGAAATGTGCACGACCTAGGCCATGGCATGGCTTTGCTTAAAGTATTTTTTTTAAAACGCTTGATAAATGATTTCTTTAGCAGGCCACATCGAGGACAATGATGTTATTTTCGGGCCATTTATGAATGAGATAGATGAAAAGATGAATGGCTATAAGACAATATGAAGTATTTTTAGCGACATCATTAGAGTTAGAGAATTTTTTTTTATACCAATCCTGTCTACACGTTTTTCTTAAGAAGATAGTTCCTTCACGACCTATATGTGTTATTTGATCTTTGCCTTCAGGTACCCGCATACTGAAAAGGACCTGTATTAGGTAGAGGTGGATATTCTCATCCAGAATTGGTGAGACTATTGACTTATGTATTTTCACAGTGGTGATGTTTGCAGGCACAATTTTTCACATCACTTGGGTATGAGTTGTTTGGATACCACGATGTGTTGTATTTACTAATGGTATTTCTCATGTGTTCCAGATAGAAGACCAGACTGCAGTTGGTCTCGACAATACACATACATGATATAAGTATGGTTTTTGTTTTCTTCACTTTATAGCAGAGTGACAAGACAGTGGTCCTGATGAATGCCATGAACTTTTTGTCACCTGGCAGAAACATGTTGACCTAGTCAGATAGGAAATATCCTTAAACCTATCGTCACACTACTTTTTTATCTACATCCATTAGGAAAGTTATTAAAGTTTGGTTTCCTTTTGAGATGTTTTTAAGACAATTTTGATATTATTTTGCACTCTGCCCCTCAGTCACTGTTTCCATTGGAGTGTAAAAACACCTCACGCTCCTCTCCATTAGGAGAGTTGTAGCCCACCCAGTGCACTTTGCGGGCACTGTGTGCAAGAGGGAACCCAATGATGAAGCATGTCACCCTAGTGGTGAGTGAGGGTTCTCGTCTTTAAAAAGCACATGCTCAGTCTGAGAATTCATACACATTGTGATTTAGATTTCCTATAGATTCTTCCATTAGGTACCTGTTGTGAGTAGGATTCAGTGGAGTGGTACACTTGATGGTAATAATTCCTCCATTAGAGACCCTGTTGTGAGATACTATATTTTGATTGCCTTTTAAACCGTTTTAGCTAGAAACAATGTTTTCAATAAAATCGGCAGATTATGCACCAGATGACTGATTAAGTGGCAAATCCCTCATTATATGGAGCATGCCGCAGAATCACATAATTCCAGTGGTCCTGCCAGAAAAATCACAATACTGAATCCTAGTTGGTGCAGTGGGAAATAGTGCTACAAAATACGTCCTTGTGACAGAAAACACTGTGAATATGTAAGTCGTCATTTTTAGCTCTATATTTTAGTAAAAAGTAATCAGACTACACCTAGACACATTTTGGAGTGTTAATTAAAAGGATGCTATCAAGAACTCAGCTGGTGACACCCTCACAGTACTTCAATAATAGAAAATGTTTGTGGCGCTACACATGGCTCCATTAGTTAAAGCCTTTACTGGCTCCCGATGCTGACTCAACGTCCTGTGGCCAAATCACTGAATCACCACGTGCCTAAAAACAAAAACTAAAAATCTGAGCCTGTGTAATGTAACTGGTGCCCATGTAAAAAAGTGTTCCAATGCCCTTGGGCCACGATTAATACTGCGTAGAACTCCCCAAAAACAATCTACAGAGCCTGTTTCAAGACTGTAGTGATTATCAGGCATTGGGCAGGGGTGAAAGAGACAGAGGAGATATCCTCCTACTCAGGGCCACTGATATATATTACTAGTGCAACAGGTGTAGTTGCATTGGGGCCAGGTGTGCAAGGGGAACACAACACACCAATTATGGGGAGCAGAATTTGTTGGTCAATTTCTGTTTTTGTTTGATGAATTTGCTCATTTGTAGGTTTCTGATTTATTGTGATTATGAGCTACTGAAAAAGTATCCATTAAATGATCTCATAAGCCCCAAACCCCTTGTGCTCAGCCCTGCCCCACCGCTCCCCAGTCCTTGTCATAGAGTGTCTTGAAGGGGGCCTTAACTTTAAAATATTTTGCTTCGAGGACCTCAGAGAAAAAAGGTTTGAAGACCTCTGTGCTACGGGCTTATAGGTAGATTAATCCTTCTTGCCCTACAAGGGACTTATAGGGTCTGCCAGGCCAATTGTAAGTATACCCGATCCGTGTTGTGTTTTAAACAGCACTGGCCTGGACCTCCTGGCAGAGCACAGTCAGGGTCAGTTACCACCTGTATCATTCAGCAAAAATGGATGGTGAATAGGGCAAAAAGATGACTTTCTAACAACAACAACATTACGAAGAACGTTTCATTGTAAGCGATAAACAAGGTATAGGCTTCAAAATTGGAGCTCAAATAAGAGTCGGAAAGGGAAAGGTATGGTGACAATCACTTGCTGGTATTCTAGGGCATTAGCGCAAGTCATCTTACCTCACAGGATTCTTAGGACTGGGTGACTGACAGAAGAAACCCTGACTCAGAACATAGGTCCTCGAGGGCCAAGCACAGACTTTGAGGGCGAAAACATGGAATCAGACAGGCAAAATACCCCCAATCAGCTTCACCGAAGACATACTTCGCAGTTGAGACCATCCAGACGTGAGCTCTGGATTTAGATAAGAAATGACACAGGCAAGTGGAGGTGATTGAGATGTAATCAGCCCCTATGCCCGAGACAGATTAAGAGAGGCGGTAATACTTTTTTGTTTTTAGGTCTCGCCTGAGACAGCGCTTTAGCGCTGCTCTGGCGAGACTTATAGTAAGCGAGTTTTGGAAGTGCAAACAGTGGCTTTTCAGGCCTCCAAATACAGTGCATGTGCGTCGGCCGGGCGCGCGCACCATTTGGAGGCCTGAAAGCACTTGTTTGCTTTCACTTTCGTGGGCCGCACGGCCGCTTTGATGTGACCCCTTCCTCTCAGCTACAAAACACCACCCCTCCACCCCCCCCCCCACACACACATCCGTCAGCAGCCAACAGACGCTCATTGGCCTGTTTATTATGCATGCAGAGAAAACTCACTTTTCTTCCCCCTTAAATCCGCCATTACAATTAACAAAACACAGAGCCCTGCTACCACATGTGGCGCCCTCGAATGTCTCATCAGGCCGCCCAAACCCAATGCCTCAGAACTTCACGCCAGTTTTGTGTCCAGAACTCTCAAACGGGAACTTTGTCTACACTAAGAATCGAAAGCTCCTTGTTAAATTAAAGTTCTTAAATTGCACTATCCTCAAAAGCGCTCCGCGCTTAAGGACGAGGAGTTCTCAATGCTCACCTGAGAGACGACCCATAGAACATTCTGCGGCTGTCTGTACTTCTATCGGCGACGTTAGCATGAGATGGAGGAGGTAAAAAAATGCTGCCTGTAACGCAGCACTCTCAGGCACAGGGCATGCCTAATGAAGCATGAACAATGTGTGCCCGCTTTCAGCTACTTTTTGTGTCACACGTCAGAATATCCCATTGTTAATGTGACGCTCAGGGCGCACTGTTGTATCACATTAGTGAACATGCCACAGGACACCACACAGCGCCACAACGTTTTTATTAACAACACACGTTAAATTGGAGGCTGAGTTATGCATCTGCATGAACACGTTGTGCGTATGGACCCAGCACGTTTGAAACATCCCAAACTAGAAAGCTTTATTACCCAGATCGGCAACGGAGAATTGAAACCGAAACTTAAAGTAAAATTATTGCGCAAGGTATAAAAACAAGCATTTGCAATGCAATAGGTCTCGCATTTATACGAGTTTGAGCTATTGGCATTGTAAATGACAATGCTTTTTATTTAAGTTTGGTTTTTTTAAAACATAAATAAAAGGCACTGTCATTTACAATGCCAATAGCTCAAACTCGTATAAATGCGAGACCTATTGCATTGCAAATGCTTGTTTAGCTATATATTTGGACGAGTCGGGATGAATACGAGACAGAATTGAAAGGTTTGGTTTTAACAAGTACATTTGAAGGAACATGCAAGGAGTGATAATGGGATCAGTTTATCATTTGAAATGTGGGATTCGAAAGTGCAGAAGGAGGCGAGCATTAACAAGCATTTGCAATGCAATCGGTCTCGCATTTTTCAAAGTTAGAGCTATTACTATTGTAAAGGATAATGTTTTTTACTTATGCTTTTTGATCTGCTCAACTAGGCAATGAATCTCATGTACTGACAGGGCTGAATATTCACTTTATAGCCAAACAAGAAAACATTTAAGTATGTTACTTAAGCATGATAAGGCAAACTAGTTTAGCCAGAACAACACAAACTGTCACATTACATCTCCGATGACTGCTTGGGGGGAGGGTGGGGGGGGGTTAGGGGGTCAAATATGGCACTGTACACACAGCTACACCTAGTACATTCTATATCGTAAGAGAGTGCAGCTACTTAGCCCATCGCATACTGCACTCCTCCAATAGCAACCTCCTCAGAAAACACAGCAAATTGTTAAGTGGAATTTACAATTACTTGGTTACTACAAGGATGTCAACCCAACAACATGGGAATTTAGATTCGATTTTACAAAAACAATTAATAGCACAGGCATTATTTGTCAGTTTCCATGGTGCATGCAAAACAAACATCCATGCCAGCTGAGAGCCTCAGCTGCCCTGCAAGGCTGAAGGAGGAAGGGGAGAGGCCAAGAATTTGAGAGAGAGAAGAGACAGTTACTGGAGGGCTGCATCAAGTAAACAACGAGCCCGGCATCCGCGATGAAAGAGTCTGCACAGGGCAAATAAAGCAGAGTAAACAAACCTGCGTGATACTTCCGTTTGCCACAATTCCTGCATAGCAGGAATGCATTTAGGAGTTGGAGACGGGACAGCAGATTCAATTACTCAGTTGGTAAGTGTGCTTGCACGTCCTGATGCAAGTCACTACTACAAGTGGATAATGCACTATTTTCACGTCGCTTGATGTGTGAATTGTGAACAATGAAAGCATGTGTCATATCAAAATTAAGATAATAAAGTATTCCTGCTACAAAACGTCCACAATGCGAACTTCTGCCTTGGTTTCGAACGCACTGTAGTGTCCTACATATCTCATTCACAGTACCATATTCTCTTTGTAGCATTCCCCATGTTCTTAGAGTCGAACCCGTGGTAAAAGGTGTGTATCCAAATACGAATGACTAACATTTGACAAATGGCTCTAGAAATCGGATGGAAAAAGTAGAAATATTTAACACTAGAAATCGGCCAGTGACTAAAGCTACAGTACATTTTTTTTAGCAGCACACCAGGGTACATTTTATACAACATGAATGTGGAAATTAACTAATTGCTCATAAAGCCTGAATATTAAGAACAGGGATCTCCTAATGACACTGGGAGTTTTAGGTGCTCCTTACCTGCAACTGTAGTGGCGTGTAACGCACAATTGAGAGAGAACTTTACACATTTGTGAGCAAATTATAAAAACTCCAAAACGTAAGGCGAGCGAATTCTCGCAAACTCTGATTGAATAAAGTTGTGCAGCAGATAATATAATTACTATACATTTACTGACTGCTTAGAAACAACGCCGTAACAGCTAAGGCTCCAGTTTTTGTAATTATGCACATAGACATCTTATCTCTGCACCGCCCGGCTCTCGCCTTCCCCACAGGGGGTAACATCCAAACTTCTCTGCTCTAGACACACCTCCCAACCCCATCCCACAATTCCTGCCCCCCTACACACTCCAACCCCCTACTCTTTCCACCACACGTTAGCTAAGTGTAAGATGTGTGTCCACACCTCCCAAGTTGACAAAGCTATTAAAAAGTAAGCTGGTCTGTCACTCACCCAAACATTTTTCATGGAGCTGCTGGGGTAAGAGGTGACGTCTGGGGTAGGCAGAACCAGGGCTGTGCGAAGCCGGCCTTCCAGCGCGCGCTAGTGCACCCGCACTCACTCTCACACGCACGGCTTGCGGGATCTCCCGAGCGCCAGACGCAGTGTGATTGAAATCGGATTTAAATGCCACACCTCCTTTAATTGATCTAGGGCATAAAATCCACCGAAACGCTCCTTTAGTTTATTTATTTTTCCAAAATAAGCAACCAAACAAGAAAGCTCTGCTCGCTGCCTGAACCGCGTAATGCAAGCAGTGCGGGGAACTCACTTATTTCAACCGTTAAGGTGAATTTTCCTGGGCAGTATATGGCACACGCGAGTGTGGTTTCTTCACATCCTTCCGTCACGCATATAATGTACTCTGCTGTGGTGTGAATTCAGGCACATTTAACTGTTTTTTCTACTTTGTATGGTGTCTTTCAGACACTGATGAAGGTTTCGTGCATCAGCTCTCGCGCCGAGGCATGGAATACTGGAGTCACACACAGCCCTTCGCTCAAAGGAGGAGCACCCGGCACTCATGTTCACTGAGTAGCGTCTGCTAGTGCCTGTGCGCATGTGAGAGAAACAAGCAGCGCATGCGCTGCAAGCAAAAACGAGTGCTAATTCACCCACCAATCACACACCAAACAAGCATTTAAAATGCAATCGGACTCGTATTTATGCGAGACCGATTGCATTTTAAGCGGAAGTACGTGTGTTAAAAAAGGCACGAACGGGAGGGGGTGGAGGGGTGATGGTGGTCCAAGAAGTCACGGACTGCGGGAGGGAACGGGGGGAGGCAGGGGACCAGAACGATTTTAAAAGTAAAGGGGCCGATAGCCGTGGAAGGACAACAATGACGATATGGCTGTCAGGCAGCGGGATTAAGTTGCCCAAAACCAATCCGATTGCAGCATTTAGAATTTCAGCCAATGAAAAAGATAGGCGGCGCTTCCCCCGCTATACTGTATACAGCATCTCTCTACGAGACAGCGCATTCGCTGTCTAGGCGAGACCTAAAAAGGGTTCAGCAAGGTGTAATCAACAGCAAAGGCATTGGGGGATATAGTTAAGTACATGTGTGTTAGGTCCAGGCAATTATTTTTGTATGCAAGCATAACTTTCCACAATTTCCTATTACTGGGTTTTGCCGATTTAATGTAATATTTATTTTTCCTACATAATCAATTTTTATGTAATTTTTGCTCATGGGAGATTCCTTAGAGCATAAAATGTCTTCCGGTAATTGTAAAATATGATGAGTAACGTGGGCAATGGTAATTCACAAATAATGCTTACAATCTGTATGAATGAATGAAAGTTGTATCGATTTAGACCTCTACTGAGATCAACAATATAAAACAATGTTACTGTGATCATACCATAAAATCGTTATTGCACGTCTTTACATTAAAACAAGTTTACAAAACTTTTAAAAAATGTAAATACATAATAATATACATAATAATTTGGCAGAAACATTATAAGGGCGAACATTTCATCAGCTCTTGTTAAATTAAATCTAAAATATATAGGTATCAAATATTGACTACGTGCTGCAGAGACTGCCAGGAAAATATAAAGTGCACGTCTTAAATCTTGGATCCATCCATGACACAAATCACAGAGGCCATCAATGTTTTTTCAGTGGCTTTTATAGGCATTATATGGTAGCGCTCCTAGTCTAAGTAATATTACACGACTAGGTCTATGATCTAAGGTTATTGATATATATATTTTTGAGGATGGTGGTTATCTGAAAAAAGGGATAATGACTTGTGTAATTTGATATTTGTACAGTGATTAATGTCACTTTGGTTCCTTTGCATGAAATAAGTTATAAGTCAATCGAAAAATCTTTCCCATTGCAGTTGCAAATGAACTAGTAATATCTAGGTTTAGTCAAGCCTACATCGGGACTCCTTGGCTTATCGTAGCCAGGTTTAGAAGAATCTTACCTTTGTTTTAGTTTAAAAAGGATCATTAGCTTATCGGCATGTACTCAAGTGCATATGTAAGAGTCTGAGATATTTTTACTTTTGGGGAACACTTGTCCTAAATAAGTGTATGATTTTTCCATTTCAAGTGATGTTCTGCCTATGTCCCAACTAAACGGGTGACAATGGTTTCTTCCCTTAAAAGCAATTATTTTAGTTTTAGAGATATTAATTTTTAAAAAGTTTTTTCCTGCATATTCATTCAAAGCTTTCAAATGTGTTTGTAAACCTATAGGTGAAAGATCAAATAATACCACATCCTCTGTGTACAGTAATACTTGTAGGTCATAAAATGCAACCCGTGGAGGAAAATTCCTTACATTTTCAAACTGAGCAGGGAAATAAAAGATATATAAAAAAAAAAGAAGGGGCCAACAGACAGTTCTGTTTTAGGCTGTTCCATGTCTGAATTTTTGTGTTATGCCCTTAGTACCTCCCATTGACACCAAGTGGAGGAATGCAATGCTATGAGTAGTTTAATAAATCCAATGGTGTGCCCGATGTGATCAATTTCAAAGGGTTAGCCTTACACTTCGTCAAAAACCGTCGAGAAGTCATTCAAGGCACTGTAGAGAATTTGTGATTTACTAACCACATAATTACCTATTAAAATCTGAACAATTGCGATGTTATCCATTGCCGAGTGGTTTGGTCTGAATACAGACCGTTCACATGGTATAACTCCTTTGGAGAAAGCACAGGTCATGGAATCTTTCCTGATGCATCCAGGAGAACAATCTGGCAATAGTTGGCCATGAATAATTGAGAGCCTTTCTTATGGAGAGGTATTATGACACTCCCTTTCAAAGGAGGAGGGACTTTGACCTGCTTGATAACAATGTTTCAAGAGAGGAAATAACATTCCCCCCCACTCCTCAGGATTCTTGTTCATAACGTTTATTAGACTTTTGTCTGGACCCATTGCTGCAGAAGAACTTGCAGCTCTTTTGTATGCTGCCATCTGTTTACTCGTGGGGAGTGCTATAAATTCAGTTTTACTTACAGAGAGATCTAATATCTGTTCAATCGATAAGGATGTATTCTCCTTCTAGAGCTCAGATATATATGTATTCCCTTCAGACCCTGGGATAGACATGGATAATAATGATTTTGTAACCCCACTGAAAGATGCTATAAGGTTCCAGAATCGTTTTGAATTTTCATTTTGGGCTGCCAGCTGGAGCTCGATCCAGTTTTTATCAGTCTCATTTCTTTTTATTAGGATTTGACAAATCCTTTGTCTTTTTTCCGAAGCATTAATATTTCTTTTTTTCAAATGACAGAATATTTAATCAATTAAAGTTGAAAAGCGTATTTATTGTTACTGACACTACCGTGTCTTGAACTTTTTTTTTGCTTGTATTCCATTTTTCTCTTGGGGTAATGAATAGGATTCAAAATATCATATATGATTTTCAATATAATGCCCTCATAGGCAGTAACTGGATAAACCTTCTTACCTCTATATATTATTTGGTAGTCTTCTATTAGCTCATTCTCTTTGTTGATTGTCCCCGAATTCTAGAATAGTTTGCCCCATGCTGGGTACAGATGTGCTTTAACATTTCCCATCAGCAATGACCAATTTTCTGATTGTTGTAACCATGGGGCTGCTATCATAGGTAAAGCTGCATGGTCGGTACCTTGGTTGAAATTTGCACAGACCTAAAAAAAAAACATTGAATAAATGATAAGTAGATATTACATAATCAATGATAGTTGAGCCTGTTGTTCCTTTTCTAGTTGGGGTAGCTGGTACGTCAAGAGACCCGGACATTTATTATTATTATCCCATTGATTCCACTGAGATATCCCAGAAGAACTCTGCCTCTTTGATCTGTTTTTTGTGAAGTGGAGAACAAAGATTCGGATATCTGCCAGGCAACTTCTAGCACTTTAGTTCTACATACAGATAAAGCAGCATTTGAGACTTTGCCATTAAAATCCTCCATTAAGAGCATGCTAACATTATTTCTATTTTCTTGAATGATTTCAATAGGATCAAGGATTTACTTTAAATCTAAGTTGGGTTGTTGTCTTGGAGGAACACATAGGTTAAACAGAAGGAAGGAAAATCTTCTATGTTTTTCAGTTTTAGGAAAATTAATCTGGATACCTTGTACATTTTGATGGAAAAGGGGAAGGATCTAAAAATCCCATAGAATTCCACTTGACAATAACATTGAAAGTCCTCCTTTTACATACCCTTTGGTTACTGTCTGCGTAGGAGTGCCTATTTTGAAGTATGAAACTATAAAAAAAATCTTTCCATACCACCAGGTTTTTTTTAGGCAAATTATTGGGGGCTTTTGCTCTGTTACTAGTACTATTTTGTCAGCGCAAATATCAGCGTGATTCCATGAAATTATAGATAATATATTGCTGATAAGGTCATTTACATTCTGAACTTGAATTTTTTCATTAATTGCTCTGGCTAACCAGAACCAGGGATCCTCCTTACAAGATGCCTTACATGTTTGATGCACTTAATTGGTGATATATATGCCATTTGAATTCACTTGAATTATAATCAAATTAGGGCTACCCATTGTTTTTTTGGGCTTTAGAGGATTTTACAAAGTGGTTTCCGTTCCTTTTTCGTTTACAGACACACCATTAAAAGCACTTGAAGTACCCTGAAGGCACAATACTGCGCACAACGTAGCCATTTTTGTGATGTGTATCACGCCCCTTCATAATAATTGCTGGTATCAAGTTGAAGTCAAGAATTCTACCTGACCTGTAAACACACCTTGCTTTGATGGAAAAGAGAACATTTTTGTTTCTACTGAGGAAAGTTCTTGAAGTTGTGGATAAGTATGTAATAGACTATGGACTCTCTGATTATTTAAAGTAGGTGCGTTGTTTGGACATAAATCTGTGATTTCAACAACATAGAGAAAGGTAATATGTTTCTACTTTCCATCAGTAATGTCTTTGGTTCAGAATTTAGGTTTCCTCCTGAAGTTCCGGTTCTAATCTCCAAATCGTCGTGAAAGAAAATCCTAGGATTAGATTCAGAGGCCTTTGGATTTGATCCCCCATTTATATTAACATTAACACTGGATGTATGCGAGTGTGTCTCTACCTCTATTGCTGTGATTGTCTCAGTGATAGGGGGGCTAATATTATATTCAGACGGAGTTTTCGTCTCATATTTTATCCGGATTTGTCTTTTTATGTATGAATTCTATGATTTTTCCTTTTCAGGGCCTGCATTTTCAATGTACTTTGGACTTCTATCACTAGTTGGCTGTTTTTTTTCTCTGTTGGTCCATTTTTTTTTTTTTTTTTATGTTTCAAACATTTTTATTGAAATAAGAGATGTTCAAATATTACATAGTACAAATAGAAAAGTAAGAAAAAGCAAAAAAAAAAAAGAAAAAAATAGCTAGTTAAGTAATGACAATATCAGGACATAAGTTATACAATAGACTATCCCAGAATAAGAGAAAATATAAGCAAAAACTGGCAATTGATGTGGGGTAAAGCATGTAAAAAAGAATATGAGAAATACAATATAATCAGTAGCAAAGTTGGAAAAAAAAAAAGAAAGAACACAGAAGAAGTACCTTATTAAGAAAGAACAGGAAGTCATGGAGGTTTAGAAACTTCTTGCTGGAACGGGAGTAAAGACAGAGAGGCGCGGGCACTTACGTCAAAAAATACTGTAACTGGATTCCATAAGTCTCTTCGTTTAACAGCTAAAGTTAAGGGATAAACAAAAGTAGTGTCTAATCTATGATTGTAGCAAATAGCATACCACCACGCTTTGTAAGATAATTTAGTAAAATCCTTCCAGTTTTTGGTGATTTGTTGAAATGCCACAGCTATTAGTAAATCAATTATTCTGATACTACTAGTGCAGTGTTCCCAGATGGGAGATAGACTTCCTAAGAAAATGTGAGATAGAGAAAAAGGATGAGTGGAAGAGAAAATCTTGTTAATTTGGGACCAGACCTGCCTCCAAAATTTAAGGACAAGGTGACAACCAAAAAGCATGTGGAAAAGGTCTGCATGTGGTAGGGAACAAGACCAACACTTATCTGAGGTATCAGGGAAGTGACTGCTGAGGGTAAGAGGTGAAAACAATAAACGATTGTAAATAAAAAATAGTGTTTGGGTAGTGTTGGCCGCCCTAGAGGATCTACGAATTTTTAACCACAATTTGTCCCATAACAGAACAGGCCATGAAGTTTCAAAATCCTGTTCCCAACGTTCTTCTGTATTGGTTTTGATACGAAGACGCGGCAAAGTGTGAAAAGAGGCATATATTTTGGAAGCTTTAGATTGCGTAAGAAGTAAAGAGTACAAGGAAGGTGTAGCAGAAGGTGTGAGAGTTAATGAGGGAGGTGCAGCAAGATGGGCTTCATAGGCTTGCTGTAAGGCATGAGTCAACACCAAATATTTGGTTTGAAAAGCAAGAGGAAGATTAAAAGAATTCGCAGCTAAATCAAAGGGAATGATTCGAGTATGATGGAATAATTGCCTCACCCAAACAAGACCACGTGATCGCCAAGATTTCCAAAAGACTGGTTTATTATTGATTAAAATGGAGGTATTGTGCCAAATAGGCTGATCAAAAAAGGATGAACTAGGTAAACAAGGAAAAATTTTGGAGGTATGCTTAAGAATAGGGGTAGAAATAGATTGAGGTCTCCGGGAAAACATAAGATACTCTTTGAAAGAAAACGGAAAAATGAAAGACTGCTCCAGGGTTAACCAGAGAGGAGAAGTTGATGAGATGTCCTCAAGCCAATGAGAAACTTGATGTAACAGGAAAGATTTATGGTATAAGGAAAAGTTAGGAAAATTTACCCCTCCCTCCTTTTTAGGACGCATCAGTTTAAACAAAGACATACGAGATTTTTTATGACCCCATAAAAAGGAAGAGAGAATAGAGTTTATCTTTTTGAAATATTTCAAGGGAATAGGAAGTGGAATGTTAGAGAGTGTGAACAAAACAATTGGAGAGAGCATCATTTTGATGGTATCTAACCGTCCCCACCATGATAGATAGAGAGGATGCCACTTGCTAGTAAGAGTAGTTAATTTTTGTATGCAGTCCTCCATAGACTTAGTAATCGTACCCGAAAGAGAGGAATGGAAGAGGAGGCCTAGATATTTAATAGAATTAGGGCTCCAAGTAAAACCTGAAGGAGAAAAGTCATCCTTGAAAGTTCTTTTAGTAAGCGGTAAGATCTCGCATTTATCTTTATTTAGCTTGTAACCCGAAACTAGAGCAAAGGAATGAACTTCATCAAGAAAAGCTGGGACGGAGGTAACTGGTTGAGACATAAACAACAAAACATCATCAGCATAAGCTGCCATTTTAATGGTGGATTCGCGAAAAGTGAAACCATGAATATCATCATTCTGACGAATTCGTAAAAGAAAAGGTTCTAGGGCAAGATTCAACAAAAAGGGAGAAAGTGGGCATCCTTGCCGAACCCCCCTTCCCAACGAAAAATAAGAGGACAAGCCTCCATTCGCCGAAATAGCAGCTCTAGGACGAGAATAAAGAAGGGAAATCAAGGAAGATATTTTTGGTCCAAAACCAAACCACTTAAGAGTAGCAAATAGATAAGGCCATTCGACACGATCAAAAGGTTTTTCCGCATCCAAAGCGATGGCTGCAAGGGAGTGAGGGCAGTGTGAAGTCTTAGAGAGAACGTCAAAAAATAATCTGGTGTTGTCTGATAACAGCCTGCCTTTAACAAAGCCAGATTGTTCTTTCCCTAAGAGCTCGGGTAATGTAGATTCTAAACGCAGAGCCAATACCTTAGAGAAAATTTTGTAGTCAATGTTTACCAGAGATATAGGGCGATAGTTTTTACAATGCTGTGAATCTTTACCCGGCTTCGGAATAATACAAATAAGAGCATCGGAGAATGAAACAGAAGCCGAGCCAGTTTGTAGAAAAGTGGAGAGAAGCAGATGCAATTTAGGAATTAGCAAGTTTGAAAAACAGGAAAAGAATTCAACAGTGGGGGGAGGAGCCTAGCGCGCACCCAAGATGGCCGCGTAGGTGCGAGGCTCCCGAGGACCTCCGCAACCTCCTACGATTATCCTGAAATTATCCTGCCCTGGATGAGGGGACTATGTTGGTGAACCTGAGCTGAGGTGGCACCCGTTTTCCGCTTCCGAATCGGACCTCAGACACCGGAGTGAGCACCGATTGAAGTGTGCGGCCTTCCCCTCGCCGGACCCCGGATTTGCGCTGTGGGGTGATCCAGTGACAAAGTGAACAACAGCGGCAGGCAGGGCCTGGCGACTCGCGTGCCCCGCACTTTCGCTTTCGCTTTCGCACCACCTTGTCGTCTCTGCGAGGTTGGGTCGCGGAGCCCTTGGTGTTGGTGTGGTGTGGCCTTGCTGGGAGACCCTGCCTGCCTGCAGGCTGTGATCCTCCCCGCTGCCCTGAGGGGGCCCCCCCGGAGCTCGTGTCTGCTTTCCTGCCCTACACGACGTGGCTGGTGCGACTGGGAGACTGGTGGCCATGGCCACGAAACAAGATGGAGACCGGGCAAAGACCAAATCGACCCGGCGTGGCGCCGTCCATCAGGCCAACAGTATGGACCGCTATACCCTCCAGAAGGGATCGCCCGATGGACCGCGCAAGTCCCCTGAGAGCCCTCCTGATGCCCCAGACCTGCCCGCAGATTTGACTCTGCGAGATGTTATGGGCGCCATTGCCGAGATGAAGGCCTCGGTGGGCCAGCGGTTTGATACACTGGCGCAGAAGATTGACTCGGTCCTCGTGGATGTTGGCCTGGTGAGGGCCGATCTTTCCAAAACCAATGACCGAGTAGAGTCTTTGGCCCACACCGCATCGGGCCTAACGACAGATGTGGCGGCCTTGCAAACAGAGGTGCGCCGGCTTAGTCGGGCGACTGCGCTAATGGATCGACGCTTGGAGGACTCCGAGAGTCGGGCACGGAGGAACAACATTCGCATTATCGGGGTGCCCGAGGGACGCGAGGAGGCGGCGGCGGATCTCTTTGTGGAGGACCTGATTGCTACCCATCTCCAGCCACGGGGGCTGAGCAAATTCTTCGCTGTGGAGAGGGCCCACAGGGTTCCCGGGGGAAGGCCGAAGGTCGGAGCCCCTCCGAGACCTCTCATCGCCCGGATTTTCAATTTTCGGGATAGAGACGCTATCCTGCAAACCTCCAGACTGCATGGACCGGTCAAGCTTGACAATATGGAGGTTAATTTTTATCCTGATTTCACCCCAGCGGTCCAGAAGCAGAGACTGAGCTTCTTAGGCGTCAAACGCCGTCTTCGGGACCTAAACCTCAAATACGCCATGCTTTTCCCGGCCAAGCTGCGTGTGGAGGTGGATGGTCGCACGCACTTCTTTGATCGTCCCGAGGCGGCCGGGGACTGGCTGGATACTCTGCCCGGGGATCGTGATCGGGGGGGCGGGGGGGGGCCGCGGGGGGAGACGGCACGCTGGATCAGGACTGAGGGTCTAATATTGGGCCTCACTCGGGACGAAAATGATGCCACTTTTGATTCTGCGTCAGTTTTTGTAAGTTCCCCTCCTATGGAGGTTGTGTTGGGTCTATTGGGGGTTCTCCCTCCTCCTCTAGGGGGTTTAGTTAGTCTAACTATATATGGGGCGACAGGCACACTGCACGTTGGGGGGGCTGTTTGGGCTCATGCAGGGGTGCAGGGAGGGGGGAGTTCTGTTGGGGTGGGTGGGTAGGGTTGGGGTGTTGTTCGTTTTTATCACAAGGCAAACGTATTATTGTGTTGGTTCTAAAGTGCTCTCCGGGGTACGAATGATGGCTTTTGTATATGATGGGGGGTAGGGAGCTAACTTTGTTGTCCTGGAATGTGAATGGACTGGGGGACAGGATCAAACGGGGTGTGGTCCTGCAGTTTTTGAAGCGAATCTCGCCCGATGTAGTCTTTCTGCAGGAGACACACCTCATTGGCAACTCCTTCTGCGCCATGAATCGGCGTGGCTATCGCCTAGTGGCTCACTCGGGCTTCACGTCCGGCTCACGGGGTGTGGGCATCATGGTGAAGAACTCGCTCCCGTTGGAGATTGATGAGGTGCTCCACGATGATAGGGGACGTTATACGGTCTTGGTGGGAAGACTGGAGGGCAAAGTGGTTGTCTTTGTGTCAGTATACATCCCACCGGGGCTGCAGTCGACCACCTTTGCGGACCTTGGGCGCCTTCTCCTTGGCCTTCCGGGGGGGCTTTTAGTTGTGGGGGGGGATTTTAATGCGGTGGTATCTGGATCTTTGGATCGTCACCCCCCTAGGGACCTCCCCCGGGCACAGGCGTGGCTACCCGGCCTCTTGGATACATTTGGGTTAGTGGACTGCTGGCGTTTAAAACACCCCACGCAGCTGCAGTATACTTTCCACTCGGGAGCCCATGGTAGTCTCTCACGACTAGACTATGTCCTTGTCCCGGCGGCCTATGTTGGGAGGGTGGGAGAGGTACGCCATTTGCCACGGGGTATCTCGGACCACTCCCCGCTCCTACTGCACTTTGATGTCTTCCCGAGGGGTGAGGGTAGGGTGGTCCCAATCAATCCTTGGTACCTGCGAGACCCCTCCATTCGCGCTGCATTGATTAAATCCTTTCAGCGATATTTTGATGAGAATGTGGGGTCTGTGCCTTCGGCCATACCGCTATGGGAGGCCTTCAAGACAGTACTCCGAGGGGAGGCCCTATCCCTTATTTCCCACGCCCGGAGGCGCGAGCAGGAGGAGGTGACCCGGATGGAGGCTGAAATAGCCGAGTTGGAGGGGAATTTAGACGGTGGGGTGACGGATGCTGCATTACATGTCCTCCAACTCAAGCAGGCGGCCTACAGGGCCCTCGTCACGGAGGCGGCCAGGGGCCTCAGTAGAGAGCAACAGGGGCGACTGTATGATGTGGGTGATAAGGCTGGTAAACTTATAGCGTGGTTGGACAAAAAAGAGAGAGCGAATCGTGTGGTCCCGCTGATTGAGAAAACGGATGGTGTGTGTGTAACTGAGCCAGAAGAAATTGTCTCCTGCTTCGCGGATTATTTCCATGGGGTGTATTCCCCGGTGTCTCCCTGCTCGGAAGAGGATTCCCGTGCCCTGCTCAGTGATATTGCGCTGCCGTCCCTTTCCGGGGAGGACAGGGTGTCGTTGGACGCCGCTCCCACCTCCGACGAGATCGCCCTCGCCATACGTTCGGTCGCCTCCGGCAAGGCCATGGGTCCGAATGGTCTCCCTATCGAGTTGTACAAGTTGCGACCGGATACGCTGGCACCCCACCTCCGGGCTATGTTCCTGGCGGCACACTCGGTGGGCTCCCTCCCGCCGGACCAGCGTCTGGCTACAATCGTGGTCATCCACAAGGAAGGGAGACCTCGGGACCGGGTTACATCCTATCGGCCCATTTTGCTGCTGAATGCGGAGCCCAAGATTCTCGCTAAGGTACTGGCCAACTGGCTGGTCGGCGTGGTGGGCGATTTGGTTCATCAGGACCAGTCTGGCTTTATTCCCCATCGCAACACAGCCCTTAATCTGCGGCGTTTGCACGGTGTGCTCGCACGTGCCCCGTTCATACGGGAGCCGGCCATTTTGGCGTCCTTAGACGCCACCATGGCGTTTGACACGCTTGAATGGCCATATATCTGGGCGATGCTTGCGAAGTTTGGATTTGGCCCAGGGTTCATCAGTTGGGTCAAATTGCTGTATTCGGGCCCATTGGCGCAAGTGGTGGTGAACGGAAGAGTATCGGCTCCGTTCGAGCTGGGCCGGGGCACACGACAGGGCTGCCCCTTATCGCCGCTCCTCTTTGCACTTGCCTTGGAGCCCCTGGCGGAGTGGCTGCGGTGGGAGCCTTCCATCCGTGGTCTCCGCTGGACCCCTGAGTATGAGGACCGCGTATCCCTCTACGCTGATGACATCCTCTTGTACCTAGCTTCCCCACGTAAATCACTCATAGTACTGGTTGATGTTCTGCATTCATTCGGTCGTAACTCCGGTCTGGTCATCAACTGGGCTAAATCGTGTGTGTATGTTCTCTCTGGGGAAGCTCCTGTCCTCCCGCGGAGCTGTCCGATCCAGGTCGCCCCGCAGGGATTTAGGTACCTGGGTGTCTTCATTACTCTGGACCCGGAGGCTCGGTATGATCGGAACTTGCTTCCCCCCCTCCAGCGTCTGAAAGAGGATGTCGCGCGCTGGCGGCGTTTGCCGCTTTCGCCGCACGGCCGGGCGGCATTGTTTAAAATGATGTCGTTGCCGCGTTTCCTATACGCGTTGCAGAACACTATGGACCTCGTCCCAGCGCGCTACTTCCGCGAAGTGGAGAGTTTGCAGCGCCGCCTGTTCTGGGACGGGAGGCCACGTATTGCCCTGGCTAAGCTGACGCTCCCCTGGTATGATGGGGGGATTGCCCTCCCGGATATTAAACGGTATTATTGGGCCTCCTAGCTAGCTGCGATTAATCAGGGCCTATATGGGCCAGCCTTAAACCCGGCGTTTGAAATGGATAGGATGCTACTTCCAGGTGGCGACTATAATCGAGCGCTCTACTCTAGCGCGCCCGACGCTCGCCTAACGGGCCCCACGCGTGTCATGGTGCGAGTGTGGCACGCGGCCAATGCTGCAATGGGGTGGAAGGACCGTTTGACCCGGGCGTCACCACTATACGCATCTGAGCGGTTGGGCTCCTTGTGGACCTCGAAGGGCTTTGAGAAGTGGGATTTAATAGGCATCAGCAAAGTGGGGGACCTCTGGGCGAGGGGAGGATTTAAAACGTTCGAGATGCTGCAGACGGAATTTCAGTTGCAGGGCAGCGAGTACTTTCGGTACTTGCAGGTCCGGCATGCGCTGGGCTCCGTCTTTCCGGACGTTGCCTCCATCCCGGAGTGTTCCCCCCTGGAGGATAGAGTGCTGGATGGACACGTCCCTGACAGCACGATCTCACTGATCTACAAAAAACTGATCAACGACCGCTCAGACTTGTTGACTGCCCTTCGTGAGGCTTGGGTAGCCGATGGGCTGGAGCTGGACGACGAGGACTGGATGTCCGCGGTGGCCTCCCCGAAAGAGGTGGCCATACCGGCTCGCCTTCGTTTCGTCCAGCTCAAGATACTCCACAGGGTCTACATGACGGGGCCAAAGCTCCTGCGTATGGGCTATGCTGAGGACGGTTTGTGTAAGCGTGGGTGTGGTGCGCTGGGGACTTTTCTACATATCTTGTGGGAGTGCCCGGAAGTGGAGGGGTTCTGGCGAGGTGTGCATGAGGTGCTGCGAGTGGTCACGCATGTGGCGCTGTTGCCTGAAGCGAGGAGATGCCTGTTGAATGTGTGGGAGCCTACCGATTACTCGGTGCCGCAGACGTGGTGGGTGACTCTGGGGTATATGGTTGCCAAGCGTGATATTGCCCAGCTGTGGGGATCCCAGAGGCCCCCGACTGTCTCGGCCTGGAAGGAACATATGGATTGGTGCATGTTTCGGGAAAAGGTGGTGTATGTGGCGAGAGGTAAGCCTGCGACATGGGTGAAAGTGTGGGGCCCCTGGAACGCCTACCGCGGGGGAATCTGTGCTCCACCGTTATTGCCCGATCCGTCGCCGGCCCCGTCCCCTTAGCCAACTCATCCCCCCGGTACCTGGGCATTAGGTGTCCCCAGCCCTAGTTTTGATCTCTCCCCCCCATCTTGAGACTCCTTTGGATGGCTAGGATCCCCCCTCTAGGGGAGCACATGTTGCTATTCCGATTGAGGATTGCCTTGTGGGTTTGTTTGTATTTGTTGTTCTTTAAGTTTAAAATGGAACCGTATAATGGGGTCTGGATAGTGTGGCTCGCAGCGATGTTACCTCCTGTGCATGCTCGGCCGCAGCACCATGTGTTTTATAAATGTATATCGTATGCTCCTTTTATTGCTAGCGGCCGGCCGGAAGGTCGTAGGCCCATATTTGTATAATTTTTGAGTCTTGTAATAAACCGATTAAAAAAAAAAAAAAAAGAATTCAACAGTGAAGCCATCCGGCCCCGGCGCTTTACCCTGTGTGAGAGTATGAAGGGCTTGAAGAAGATCCCTATGAGTGAGGTCAGATTCTAAAGAAGAAAGGTCTGGGGGGGTATCAAAAGGACACGATATAGTAGACAAAAAGTGAGAAATGGATTGTTCAGACGAAGATGCTTCAGAAGTATATAATGTTTTGTAAAAAAGCAAAAATTCCTGTAAGATGTCCTCATTTTTATGTTTCAGCAAACCATCTTGACCATAAACAGATTCAATGTTAACTTTGTTATGTTTGACATTTAAATAATTACCCAATAGCTTACCAGCCTTATTCTGTCCACCATAAAATTTGGCGCTAGATTTTAAGAGAAAATTAGAGGCATTGAATGTAGAGTCTTTATTAAATTGGAGTTTGGCAGAGACGAGATCATTTAAGCAATGTTTTGAATTGGAAGTATAATATAAGTGCTCTAAATGTTTAATTTTGGAAAGTAGAGCGATAGTATCCTTTTGGGCTTTCTTCGGTTTACGAGAAATATAAGTAATGATGAAGTCCCTAGCCGATGCCTTGAAGGCATCCCAAACTACAGGAAATGGAACCTCATCTGTGTGATTAAGTAAAAAATATTCATGGAAGAAAGACGTGAAAGAAGATATAAATTCTGCATCCAGAAGAAGAGCATTATTAAAACGCCATTTTTTAAAGGAACTAGGATTTTGTAATCCATCCAATGTAATGGAAATTGGAGCATGATCTGATATGAGAATGGAGCCAATATCAGAAGAAATGAGGGACTGAGTAAGGTGATGTGAAAGAAAAAAAGAATCTAGTCTAGACTGAGTGTGATGAGGGGGTGAGAAGAAAGAGTATTCTCGGGAAGTGGGGTTGCAAAGTCTCCAGGCATCAGTAAACTTGAATTGTGCGATGAGGTGATTGAAAGCTTTTTGTGACTTATGAGGCATGTAGATGCTAGTTGAGTGCCGATCCAAAAAGGGGTCAAACACTTCATTACAGTCCCCTACTAGAATAAAATTATCAACATAATGTTGAGTAATTAACGGAGCCAAGGAGGACCAAAAAGAGGGATCTCCACAAGTAGGGGCATACACATTTAAAATAGAAAGGGAAACATTGTCAAGAGTAAAGTTAACTAACACCCATCTACCTGAGGTATCAGCGAAATGTGTTACTGAGTGGATTGGGAGAGATTTTTTAAATAATATCAAAACGCCATTACGTTTACCATCACCTGGAGAAAAATACACTTGACCCACCCAACTCCTTCTCAATTTGGCAGATTCTACTGCTGATAAATGTGATTCCTGTAAACAAGCTATATCTGCATTAAACGTGGCCAGATGAGACAACACTCTCTGTCTTTTGATTGGTGAATGCAAACCTCTAACATTCCAAGAAAATATTTTTAAAGGCATGAAACAATGTTAAAAGAAGAATATATCAACATATTAATGAAGGGAAAAGTGTAAAAATAAACCCAGAAAATGATGTGAAAAACATTCATATAAGATAATAAGAGACAACAGAGATAGAGGAGAATAGTGTCAAAAAAAAACGCAAAGTGAAAACCAATAACAAGATAAGGAAAGAAAGGGAAAGTAAGAGCACAGAGATGTAACAAAAAGAAGATCAGGAACGAAGAGAGATGAAAAAATTTGATCAAGATCAAGAGGAAAGAAGGAGCTAGCGAGCATAAAGAAGAAAGAAAAATAAAAAAAAGAACAATAAAACAGAGGAGGAAGGATAATGAACTTACATATTGTCGAAGACTAACAAAAGGGGAGGAGGGTGAAGGCCACATAGAGCAATGACGAGCCAAAAGCTTCCAAGGGAAGGCAGGGAGGGAAGACAACCACAACGAACTCCAGGGACATGAAGTTAAATGATGACGTGAAAGAGGAAATCTGTAATAAGATGGGGGAAAAAAGGAAGAACATTAGATGTGAAGTACATATACAATTAACAAAAACAACAAATTGAGAAGACCATGTGAACAGAACAATCATAACAGATCAACCAAGAACAAAGCATATAATCGCTAATACAGTACAGGAAAATATAACAAAATAGTTAAGAACTAGACGATGCAGCAGTGTCCATGCTGGTAGCGCTATGAGAATAAAGAAAACTCTTCAATTTCAGCGGATCATCATAGGTGAGAGTCTTGTTGTTGAAAGTCACCTTGAAGAGGCAAGGATGAAAAAGACCATATCTCACTCCCATAGAGCGGAGCTGTGGACGAAGTGAAAGGAAGTCCTTACGTCGATCAGCAGTAGATTTTGCATAATCCTGTGAGAAGAAAAGCCGATTACCAGACCATGTGAGTCGAGGAAGTGCCCTGGCAGCAGAGAAAACGGTGAGTAAATCGGTGTATTCCAAAAAATAGAGTATGACACCTCGCGGCCTCTTGGCTTGAGTAGATGAGAAGTTAGTTGTAGGAGGACCTAACCGGTGAGCTCTTTGGATGTTCAAATTAGTAGTATCTGGCAACTGAAGAATTTTCGGCAAAAAGGATTTGAAAAATGCTAAGGCATCAGATCCCTCTGAGTTTTCCGCCAGGCCATAAATGCGGAGGTTATTTCTCCTACCTCTGTTTTCCAAATTCTCAATTTGTTTGTGGAGCGCGGACATTTGAGAATACAGTGGGTCAACCTTGGCAACAGAGGAAGCAAGACTGTCGACACGCTGTTCTAAATGGGTAACACGGCCATCAATACTCGACCACTTGTCAGAGAGTAACTGAAGAGTAGATTTGGTTTCCTCAAGGGTAGACTTAGTTTCCTCAATAAAAGGACGTAGAGCCCTGATTTCTTCCAGAAGTATATCCATCGTCACTGATAAGCTTTGCTTGGGGGGGGATGGAGGATCCTTCTTTAGCCTTTTGGTTGAAGCTTTGGTGACGCCACTCGCGTGTGGAGCAGAGACTGAGGGAGGGCTTTTCACCAATGGATCAGAGGAGTCATCCATGGCTAGACACCTGTATCTAGACCCTGTTTGAAGAAGAAATTTACGGGGCGATGGAGAGGGCTTGCGCAGCTCCTTGTACAGTCTACCCATAGGTGTTAGAACAAAAGCAAATTGGTGGCCACAAGAAGAGGAAACAACGAACAGCAGCACGAGATGACACAGGCATCCAGAAGTGTGACCAAGTTAGCACCTCATCCGAACACTTTGGCAAAACCAGGACGAAATAGCTTGTAAATGAGATAGCAATCAGCATGGAGCACAGATATAAATCTTCGTATTACTGCCATGCCATGAAGAATAACGTTAGATAAGAGGAACAGTGAAATGTCAGTTAAATGGACGTGGGATAACTTCACATAGCTTCATGAGGTAAACGAACAAATGTCAAATTGTAGTGAGGCAAAGATCGTGACTCATGTCAGGTAAGTAGTAGGGGAGAAAGTTTGCATAATAATGCTCAAACATAATGCAGTGTCGCCTTGAGGGGGAGGAAAAAGCCAGATATAAGGAGAAAATTGCATAAAGAGAAAAACGAGCCAGAACTTCGCTCAATCCGGAAGAAAACACATCAAGGCATCCAGCAGGCTATTTAGGTGAGGAGTGAGCAGGACAGTTCATCGTTACCTCTAATAGACAGAGAACGCCATGTGTGGAGCTCTGTTCGCGCCAATGCAGGAGTTTCCTTCAACGAGGAGACAAAATGGCGGACGCGGTGACTGGAGCCGGTGCCTCACGCAGTTATCGACAGGATGAAGAGAAATAGGCACACAGGAGGTGCCAAAGTTACTCCATCAGTGCCACAGCCATTCCGAAGCACAAATCCATGATTTCCGTGAGAGGAAGGTACGCTGGGAATCCCGTTGCGGTCTCCCCGCACCGCGCCACCCGGGAGAGCTACCGAAACGCCGCCATTGTCCCCTCTGTTGGTCCATTTAAGTTAACTTCTCCTATCAATCCTCTTCAGTCGTTTTTTTAAGATTGAGTAATAAAGCGGGGAAGGTTGTACAGAGGACTGTTGCTGGTCCTCGGTGCCTTCAAAAAACAATTTGTGTAGAAAGAATACAGGTCCAAGATCTTTCTGCTTACGTTTCTTTTATTACCAGTAATTATTTGATTTTTTCCTGTTTGAGATTCCCAGGTCCGGGTTTGCTTTTTATCATTTTCCCCTGAATTTTCCTCATATACACGTGTATCTTTTGTTTTGTCTTGTATTCAGCATCCTTCGATTTCTGGTTCGGGATTATTTTCCGTTGTAAGAGATGTCAATTTTGCAGTTTGAATTTCTAGGTTATTGACGGAGTTATTTGTGATGTTTTCAAGAAGCGACAGCATTGATTCTAGAATTCATTGTAATACTTGTAATGCTTCAGAAATATGCACATAGTCTCCTGGTGAATGAAAGGAGTTTTAGTTTAGGTGAACTAGATAGATCATTAATATCAGCTGACCCTTAACTCAGTGTGCTATGAAAAAGTCTTAATATTTTCTTTGGTGTTTTATTTCTTTTCTCCTGGGCCAATATACTGAAATCCACCTCAGGAAGAGTGTAATCCTGGGGTATTATTTCTGAGTGATTCTCTCCTTTACTACAACAATTTGTCACATTTTCTGGATGTGTGCATAGGTGGCTCTTGGCAATAAATGATTATTTAACGAGTGCTCTCAGTTGTTTTCTTTGAGCCCATTTCTTGGGATTTAGAATTTTCTACCACAATCTCGGTCATTTTGGGGGATTTTCTTTCTGATAGTGAAGATTTTGAGTTAGGGGGAAAATCAGGAATGGAAGGGTAGACCTCTAATGAGCCAGCGTGGAGAGATTATTGTCGTCTTCCTTTTACTCTCAGTGCTATGGGGTTGCCTTTGCATTAGAATTGAGCAATTTCTTAGCTTTTTAATAGACATTCTGCCAAATAGATTGGCACTGTTAATTAGAATAATCCACTAAAATCCAGGCACATCACACTGCTGCTATGTGAAATTAATGCCCCAACAAATAGTAGCAGAAGATTGTCCAGTCCAATCAAACCACGAGTCTATAATTACGTAATAATAGCTATCTGCATGTCGTTTTCTTACCTTGTGTCCAGGACCACTGCCTCCATCCACAGGGGATGCTCTGGGAAAATGAGAGCCTCCAACTTCTTGACTCCTTCCAATGTAGTGCCTTACTTAATGTAATGTCAATAGTACATCAGTAAAAACAACAGGCCCTCAAGGGCTGATATCCTCCAGGAGAAACTTGTTGTTGTTCCCCTAGTAGGAGAAAAGCATGTGGAATCACATCCAGCTGCCCGCTAGCTGAACCGGTAAAGCTTAAGTGTGGGCCCTGAGCCCAGCTCTGAGCTCCTCAAGACTGGGCCCAACTGCACCATTGCCTGAATCAGAACTAGTGGCACAGGATACGTCAATGGAGCAGCTGCCTGGGAAGGTCCAACTAAGAAGGCCACAACACAGCGAGTCTCTCCAGCCTAATTTGGCAAAAGAAGTGTCATCCGGGCACCCACATGGGAAGACACAAGCAGGGGGGAAGGAGAGGAAGCAGGCAACAAAGGAGGATGCCTGGCTACCAACCGCAGCCATGTCTCTTCCTGGAGTACCAGAAAGCTCCCGCAAAATTATTAGAGGCAGAGGGTGACGAAGCAGCATCAGGCGCAGGAGCAAGATCGCACATTACGTGTTCGCGTCCGCAGTGGAAAAGCAAGTAAAGGGCTGAAGTCGTTAATTGAAGGACCAAGTGTGTTTTTCACATTTTTCATGCTCTTTAGCAAGATTTGTCTGGGGCAGCTCCATCCAAGAAGCCCGTCTTCCAGTGGCCCCAACTTTGTTTTGCTAATGGCACAGGGAATCCGAGGGGGTGGGACTTAAGGGAAGGTACTGCAGAGAGATAGCCCAGCAACGTAATACACCTATCCACTCTTCCTTGCCATTGCAATCTTCATGGAAGGAATGGCAACAATGAATCGTGTTAACACTTTGATATCTTATTTATTGGGTATACTTTCTATTACGAAGACTATTTCCACAACTGAACCAATAGGGATCACAGTGGACATTTGCACAGTGTTTCACAAAGTTCCAGGAATGGGGGCTCAGAACAAATTTACAACTGTAAGGAGCTCACATTACATCTGTTTCTAATCCTAGAGTTTAACTCATGAAACCACAGTGAGTGGCTGCCAAGAATCCATGGATAGCCCTCCAGAGTTATCTACTAGGTTTACAATCAAACTTTCATTTCATAATACAAAACAGTCTAGATCAGAGAGTTGCAATCACCCAAAGCGTAGTTCTGTGCAACTAGTCACAGAGCTTCCACAACAAGCACAGTCCATAGACCTTTATTTCACCGCAAGTGACCCTTAAGACCAAGCCAGGATCCTCTTCTCAGTTTTACAATTTGGCCAGACGGCCTTGAATGTCCCAGACTAAATGATGAGGAGCTGGAGGACAAAGGGGCGTCCAAACAACCAAATTCTGAAAAGCATGAACCACGCATAACTGCTATTGCTGGATGGCAGCAATGAGTGGTGTGAGAAAGGGTGGAACACACATACATGTGGGGCTCCAAATTGGCTGTCACTTGTATCTTCTGGGTGATGTATTTCAGTGTGCTGCATTTGTAGTGGAACACCCATTCATAGACCCCAGAAACCACACCAGCTCCAAAGAAATCCACCATAAAACCAGTAAAACATGACTAAAGCAGCTTGTGCTGACCACTAGCATTTACTCTGCATACATGGACTGGAAAAGGTGATCACTCTTCTGTGTTCGTTCGTCCCCAGCATGCCGGTTGCACATTTGACCCATAGAGTGGTGGCAGGCAAGACAGCCAGGGGCATAAGTTGACTTGAAATTTTGTGGGAGGATGGCATAGGCAAAATCTACAGTCCTTTTTTTCTCTAAGGTCATATAATGTCTGGCCCAGATTTTTTCATTTAGATGCCATTTCTGGAACATCTTGTGTATCTGTGCAGGCAACGCCTTCAGCACAGTAATAATTTCTGATGGCAGGTGAATGTATCAGGTGAACAGCAGCGAGTACACATGGTGTTGCAGAACTCTCGAACAGGAGATTGCTGTGGAGGATGGGGAAGCAAACTGCTGCTTCATGTCAAACAACATTGAAAGGCCATATTAAAGGCTGAGAATCCACCACACTGGAGTTGAAGGAACACCAATGTGTTTTTACGGTTCATCTACAGCAGAGACCAAAGCCACATTTTATATTTATGTCTCAAAACATTTAAGAATAAAGAGCGCGGCTTGCAGAGATCTCCTTTTCTTAGTAGTATGCTTGGTTTGAGAAAAAGCAAAATTCACACTGTGGCCCGATTAGCAGAGATATTTGCACACTTAAGTGGAACTTAGGAGCACAAATACTGGGATCTGTAAAAGCAAAAACCTGCTCTCAAGTCACTGAATCAGGAATGGCAGTATTTTGCCCATGTATATGGCATATGTTTCACACTTTCGCCTGTATGGAGGAGTTTGCATATGAAGTCATTTGCTCACAATGCCGCTTTTGGCCATTTCAACATGAGTCAATCTGCAAAAGTTGGGCAGCACCAGTAAACCTTTAAGAGTTTATTCCGTTCGCTGCTAGGCCTACCCCCTTTACCCTTCCCCCGTGCTAAGACCTTTTTTGGACTATTGGGCCTAGTTCGCGCTTAGGCTATTGTAACTTTTTGTCCACACAAGGTATCCATGCCAAATTCGTGTCTTTTTCTTCAAACATCATGAGGATTTTCAAGGTACCAGGGATTTGTGGATTCCCCTGGAGGGGACCCAGAAAATAGCCAAAATACAGCTAAATTATGGTTGTTTTTTTTTGGGGGGGGATGGGGGGGAATGGGGAAAAAGTGCTGCAGAAGAAAGTGTCAGATTTTTTCCCTGCACATGGAACCAACAAAGGGTTTCTGAAATCATCAGCTTCCCAGCTTTCAGGGACCGACAGACTTATGTCAGATAACCAAAATTTGCTACACAGTTATGGCATTTTACTGGGACATAGCCTATTTTTGCTATTTTTTGTGCTTTCAACCTCCTTCCAGTTAGTGGTAGAAATTAGTGTGAACGCAATAATGGTACAATTTTTATCGGGAGACCTTGGGGAACACTGGATGTTAGCAAATTTGTGTCAGCCCAGTGATCCCACAACTTTCCCACACAGAAATGTGAGGAAAATGTGATTTTGTTCAGCTAAATTTGAGGTTTGCAGAGGATTCTGGGTAAGAAAACAATGCTACACATCTCAGGAGTCCCCCAGGTGTCTAGTTTTCAGAAATGTGTGGGTTTGGTAGGTTTCCATAGATGGTCGCCGAGCTTGGACCAAAAACGCAGGTACCCCCTTTGAAAAACCAGGTTGTTTTGTCATAGGTGATTTTGATGTTTCCACAATATGTTTTAGGCCCTTGCCTGTCGTGGGTACTTGGCCCACTCACACGAGTGAGGCACCATTTCTATTGGGAGACCTGGGGAACGCTGGGTGGTAGGAAAATTGTGGCTTATCTGATACCAGAGGATTATTACACAGTAATACAAGGAAATTGTGTGACTATAGCACATTTTGAGGTTTGCATGGCATTGTGAGTAAAAAAGGTTGTTGGGACCCATGAGAGGCACACAACCCAGTACTCCCCATTTTTTTGTGTTTATAAAAATATCTAAAGTTGGTAGATGTTCCCTAGAGACAAACTACACTTTAGCACAGAAAGACAGACAAGACAAATATGACTATCCATCTGTTCCTCAAGTACACACACATACTGGTTGTATTTGGCACGAGGGTGAGTGAAAGGTTCAAAAATCATATTTTTTTAATTAGAGATTTCACAAAAAGGAAATGCACTGTTAATAATTAAAAGGTTAAAAACCTGAACCAATGACTCGCAGCTTGTGAGCTGTAAAGCCATGTCAAGCCACCAACCTCTTTACAGGCCATTCACACACCTTTCATACTTGACACATACGTTCACACCAACAGATGTGGTCTTCGCACATTACAACACTCACATCAACAGACAATGTAGAGACAATGTACACCCTGGCATAGGAAGGTAGAAAAGACAATTATTACTGCAAAACTAACTATTCCTTAAATACATACACATACTGGTTGGATTTGGGTTGAGGGAGAGTGAAGGCTCAGAGCATAAACATTTTTTACAAGAGATTTCACAAAAAGGAAATCCACTGTTAATAATTAAAAGGTTAAAAGCCTGAACCAATGACTCGCAGCTCGTGAGCTGTAAAGCCACGTCAAGTCACCAACCACTTTACAGGCCATTCACACACCTTTCATATGTGACACACACAAAACCATTCACACCACCAGCCGCTGGCCCAGCATATTACAACATTCACATCAACAAACAGCGCCATTCAAAGGCCCATCACTTTCATATGCCCACATGACTGACATAGCAATCACACCGGCTGGCGGTTGACGTAGTGTGTGCAGTGGCATTTGGCTAGCAGTGTGTATAATGACCAGCAGCAAGTCACTACTCACACACAGCCAGCCAAATGATAGTCCACGCACACCACCAGCCAAGTACCAGCCCATGCATACCTGCCAGCCAAGCACCAATCCACGCACACCACCAACCAAGCACCAGTCCACACACCACCAGTCAAGTGCCAGTCCACGCACACCGCCAGTGAAAACGCCACTCCACACACACCGCTAGCCAAGAGCTAGTCCACACACACACCGGCAGCCAAGCGCCAATCCATGCACACCACCATGCCAAACGCCAGTCCACGCACACAGTCATCAATTTTTTTTTAACAAGTTTCAAAACTATAACTACAAACACAACAGCGGTAACTAAATACATCATTCTAATGCCAACCGTTAAACGGACCACAAATATAAAACAATACAGACCTGGCAGTTCACTATTAGACTCACGTTTGCTCCCAAAAACTATTTTGAGTGTGATACAATCTGAAGCATGTGGGCACACAGCGCAGGATTAGAAGGACAATCAGCACAGTGCATATGACTCTCCTCCTGCATATCTCTTCTCAAACAGACTCTACATCTCTTACAGGGATTGTTTATTTTGGGCGTGGCAAGAATTAAATTGGGAAAGTGGCGATCAATCTAGCTACATCCTCCACCACTCCAACTCTAGGAATACTTGCCTATCACACTACAACAAGGTTGCCTATCACAAACTCCTGAATTTGAAAAAAAGTCATCCTTGACACTGGAGAACACTCCTTGAACACAACAAAAGCATTAAAAGTTGCTAAGTTGAAGAGATGGATGGCCAACTTCTTATACCAAATGTAAGACTTACGAAAAAAAAGTGTAAGGTTCCAACCACTGATCCACTCTATCTACACCACCCATGGGCTTATTGTAGTCTACAATGCACACAGGTTTGTGTACTTCTGCAATCTAACCCTAAACAGTCACAGGTGAAGTACTTTCATCATAGATGGTAATCAGCATCCCTTCTGTCCACACATTTCACAGCTAGCAGTTCATCACTACGCAAGGCACTGCCTGTCCTCTCTGAAGCTTTTTGCAAACAAACTGTTTTGGGTAACCTTTACGGTTAGAGCGGATTGTGCCACACACAAGAGTGCCCACTTTGAACAATTTCTTAAACAATTGCATAGAAGTGTGGAAGTTATCAAGGTACAAATGGTGATATTTGTTAAAAAGTCCTCTGGCATGTTCCCACACAATTTTCTGTGAAACTCCTAAAGAGGATGGACAACCAGGGGGGTCAATAGTGGAATTCCTACCAGTGTACACCTGGAAATTATAGACATATCCTGTCCTACTGACAGACAACATATACATTTTAATTCCATAACGTGCCCTCTTGCTAGCAATGTACTGCCTAAAAACCAAACAGCCCTTGAACAGGACCAAAGACTCATCAACAGCTATTTCTTTCCATGGAGTATAGATCTCTGAAAATTGATCTACAAAGTGATCAAAGATGTGCCGAATCTTAAAAAGGTGGTCACAGTCAGGTGATCTCGTAGCAACACCTAAGCATTATCATCAAAATGCAGCATCCGAAGCAAAAGTAGATACCGATCACGACTCATAATTGCAGGAAATATGGCTGTTGCCATCAAGGGACTGGTAGACCACTATGAATCCAGGGACGGCTTGCTTATCAAGTCCATCGAAAAAGTTAAATCCCAAAACTTCTTCATCTCATCCAGATTTGTTGGAGTCCACCGGGTAGCTCTAGAGCGCGGCCTAAGTCTGGCACTGTTGTCCCTCAAATACTCTTCAGCATAAAAATGAGTCTGCTCATCAATCTCAGCCAAAAACACATCATCCACAAACAACTGAAAAAACTGTACAGATAAAAAAATTTCACAATTCACTCTACACCCTGCATCACCACTAAAGGCATGCAACACCAGCTGCACCATGTTTGGATAAAGTCAGAGTCCAGGACTTCCAATGGGAAGCCTTCAAGCCCCAGGCTGCAATCCAGATGCCTCTTTCTGCACCATCGACACATCAGTGTCCTCCTCTAAAACAGGCACTTCATCCGCACTGAGAGTAGCTTCATCCGCACTGAGGGGTAGCTTCATCGTCAGATGATTCCTTGTGAACAGCAAACTCACTGCCAGAATATTGCACTTCCTCCTCTACCTCAGACGCACTGTCAGGCTCATAATCATGGTCTGAGGAAGATTCAAAAAGCATACCAACCACCTGCTTAGCAGTAATTCTGTGGCTTTCCATAATCCTTACTAATAAAGGTAGCTTGTCAAACAAGTCAACAACAACAAACTTTGTAAAATAAGTAATAAACAAAATGTGGCTTTAACACAAAGACCTACATACTCCAAAACAATACCACTCACTTGCCAGAAACAGCTAGATTCACCACCACCACCCCCTACCACCACAGACACAGCAAGGACCAACAATATCCCACTAAAAAAGAAAAGCAAATTACACAAAGGACAAGGCAATACACATCGTGCACAAATCCAAAAAGAATGTCACGCTCAGAACAAACTAAATATGCTGCTATTAGGACTCCACTTACAAAAAAATCATTAATGCATCACAAAAAAACTCATTTGGAGTAAACACAACAAAAAGAAAATGTCTTACCAAATACATGCATCTACGCAAACTACAGATCAACCACTGCCGAAACCGCAAACAAGAATTAAAAGCTTTGCATCAGAATAAAAAGGAAAATAAAACATTGCAATCACTTATGCAAATAATGCACCACTCCACACACAATCCACCAGCCAAGCAGGGGGGGAGGCAGGTGGTACTAAAAGCATAAGGCAGAAACAGTCAAAATAATCACCCCCTAAGAGGCGAGCGACCCTGCTTCCCAGCATCAAAAAAAGAAAAAAAATGAAAATCCGGGTGGCCTAGTGGGGCACACAAAATTCAAATAGCTGTCAATCTGCCCACCACGGAGGGTAGAAACAGCCAAAATAATTGCTCCCGAAAGGGAAGCGACCCTTGCCCTAGAGGCAAAACCTTTCCTCTGATGCCTCTTTGTCTAAAACCCCCCACCCTCCCCAGGGAGAACCTTACCTGTCTCCCTCGACGCGCTGGAAGCAAATTGTTTCCATCGCATCCGGTTGCCTCTAATGATGTCCGCGCGTAATGCTCACTGATGGCGTTAGATGATGTGGAGGAGGGTTGGGGGGGCAGCGGAAGGGCTTCCACTGCCATCCCTGGCGGGGACCCGTAAATGAGTGGCCCACAGGGGGAGGGCTTGGTAGTTGGTTACTAGAACGGCCAGGAGCTATCCGACGCACATGCCCGCTGTGACCAGATGGCTACCGGCCAGCCGACACACACAACGGGTTAAACATTTTTGCAAGTAGTTTCCCACCTTGAAAATGTTTTGAGATTTATTGCTGTCAGGTGTAAATTATTTATCGAAGAGGAGAGGAACACCCACAAAGTTGACAGGGGTTTAGAGGAAGTTTTTATTCTGGGAAAAAGGTATGCCTCAAGGATGAAAAACCAAAAAATGTAAGGCAAACGCATATTACATTTTTCACTTTTGCAGGTGTAAATGCACACTTGGTGCATGCAAATTAATGCATATGCAAGTTCTCCTTAAAATCTTTAACATTCTTCTTTAACATATTCCTTTTATCTTTAAATGGAAATGTACTCAAAAAGCATGCTTACGCATACACAAGTACATTTATGACTTTTCAGAAGGCACTTCTGTGAAAAGGCCCTATGTTTTTTAGGCATAATTAACACCAATGGTAGAAACTGCACTGTTAAGTACAGGAATTAGCTCATCCTGAAACTGCAGTGTTCTCTAAATTCTCAAGGGGCAAACATGCCGATAATTCCCACTTACCACTTCCTAAATGGCCAAAGCCATGACTCGAACCTGTTCCCTCGCTCCCGCGTGTGCCCCTGCCAAATGAAAAGCAAGATGGCAACTGACCTGTAAAATAAAATAGACCTCTAGGCAGCTGTCCAGAGGTGAGAAATTGGCCTGGAGACATAACATGATCTGAGATGAGTTGGTCAAGTGTGAGAAGGCGGCTGTCCGTGAAGAGGTCACCAACTGTAGTCAAGGATCATTCATGCCAGCTCCTCAGGTCTGTGGTGGAGGAGGCTCCAGGGAACCGAGGAAGAATAGCCATGGGGTATGCTGGGATGTACAGCAGGGCGTGGCATGTGAGGTGAGAGACCCTGGTTATGCACCAGCGGGCGCACCGACACCAGCAATGACTATGTGGATGGAGCCATGATCCTGGGAAACAGGAAGCTCCGGAGCATAGCGGGCGCAAGAGGATCAATCGCACGTCCCTCCCATGTAGCGCCCTGCCAGCCATTGTCAAACCCATTGTAGTTGAGTCGCTAAAAGGTAGGCTTTGAATGACGGGGCCCGAGACCCCCCTGCAAACCGGAAGTTACAACTTTTGCAGCGCAATTCGATGAGGCTTATCTCCCCAGATAAATTCACCCAGCAAGGTATCCAGGCCTCGGCAGAAGCTCCTGGGGGGTGGGATGAGGGGGAGGTTTGCACAGAAGTAGGGGAGCTGAGGTAGGATAACCTTTTCGGACAGAGCTATTTTCCCAGTCAGGGCTAAGGTATGCGTTTCCAAAACTGCAATTGTGATTTTAGGGCCAATAGGGCTTTCTTTAGATTACCCTTGCATATGTGGGCTGGTGTATGGTAGAGATGAACACCTAGCTAACGTGCTATGACTTCTCGCCAACTGAGAGGGGTTCCCCCAAGTCACACCTCGAGTGGGGCTGCACTGATGTATGCCAGGGAGAGCCTAGATACTCTCATTACATCCACTGAAATCAAGCAGGCCATTTGAAACCTGGCCATAAGCAAAACCCTGGGCCTCAACAAATGCTGAAATGCAGAATCAAGTGCAAATGCATCCTATGGTGAGTATTCGCTGGCAAAAGTTACATCATGTCATCAGCAGCCTGTGGAGTCACAAGTGGCGGGTATTGACACTCCATGTGTGAGCCGTCCATCAGGGCTAATTCATCGTCTGAGGAGATGTGTGGCCCCCCTCTCACCATCTGAGGCGCCAGTGGTATCCCCCCAGAAATCTCACTGCCTTGTGAGCCCAACGGTGTTCTTTGATCATTTGCTTCAGGGCTGGCGACTTGGTTGGTGGAGACTTTGGAGAAGAGCCCCGCCAAGGAAGCATTGTGCCATTTGTGCCACTTCAAAGAGGGCAGGGAATCCCCATGTAATCCCAGCATGTGCCCCATCTAGTTGGTCATCGGCCTAGTCGCAGGCCTCCCTGATATCGGTTAAGAAGAGGGATTTGCATTCTGCAAGGATTTTGGAATGTGCCGGAAACAGCAGGAAGAATTGGATGCCCAGTTGTCTGAACCATTTTTTCACCCCCAAGGAGTAGGCACGTTAAAGTTGCACAGCCTGAGTGTAGTCTGAAAATACCATTATGGTCTCATCCTCAATTTTCAGACATCCAGTCAGTCTTCAGGATGGTGTCCCGATCTAGTAAGTGCAGCAAGGCCCCACGGCTGGTTGACGGGCTGACACCCTACGAGTTCTTTCCAAAAAGAAGATTAGCTTAAGTTTAGATGGAGGAACAAAGGACTTAGACCAGTTCTCCAGGAATGTCAATGTATCGTGGCCCTCCATCCCCTATGGCAGTCCCAGGATGTGGGTATTGCTTCTACGTGAGCACCCTTCGGCATCCCCTGCTCTAGTAGGACAAGTTACATATTTTCGGTAATGCCTTATCTGCTAGAGACATGATCTAGCCGCAGATTCCTTAACTTTGAACCTCTAGGCATCAGGCTGGATCCGAAAGATTTTTCTCAGCAGTACCCCTGCGTACTGGTAGGTGGTGTCGGTTGACTCCGCACAACATCAACGGCGTTGTGTTTTCATTGTCGTGACGTTCGCATCCTCAATATAACCGCCACTCCGGCGCGCTGACGCCAGAAGTGCGGAGCCATGAAGTAACTGACCATGGTGTGTTAAAAAGAGACTAGGGCCCTGAAAGGGAACAGCCCTGAGACAATTCCACAATGTGGGGAGGAAGGGTGGGTCGGTAAGGAATCGGCGGCTAGATCATGTCTCTACCAGATAAGGCGTTATTCAAGGTAAGTAACTTGTCCATCTGATAGAGACATCTAGCCGCAGATTCCTTACCTTTGAACAGATACTCAAGGAATACCTCCTCTGGAGGTTGGACTGCGGAAAAGCTTTGAACTAGGAAATCCTGTAATACAGAGTGGCCAAACAGGCCCTACCTGCGGACCTGAGAGTCCAGGTAATAGTGTCTGGCAAACGTGTGCAGAGATACCCACGTGGCCGCTTGACAGATGTCAGAAATAGAGACACCACACTGAAGGGCCGTGGTGGCTGCTTTCGCCCTGGTGGAATGGGCCCTAAGGCCATGGGGAGGCTGAGTCTTTGCCAAGGCTTAACATATTTTAATGCAGAGGATAGACCAGCGTGATACGGTCCTCTTTGGACAGCACGCTCCTTCTTTGCTCCCACATATCCTATAAAGAGTTGGCCATCAACCCGGAACTCTTTTGGGCGATCGAGGTAGAACTATAACGCTCTTTTTGTGTACAGACAGTGGAGACGCTCCTCTTCATTGGAAGGATGCAGCGGTGCATAGAAAGTGGACAGAGTAACGGACTGTCCGGGATGAAAAGGAGTTATAACCTTGGGCAAAAAGGATGCCCTAGTTCTCAGTACCACTTTGTCCGGGAAAACTGTCAGGTAAGGAGGCTGTGATGACTGTGCCTGGAGTTCACTCACCCTCCTGGCAGAGGTAATTGTCACCCAAAAAACTGTTTTGATGTTGAGCAACTGTAAAAGACAGTTGTGCATCTCAAACGGTGCGCACATCAAGCACCTTAGGACCAAATGAAGATCCCATTGTGGCATAGGAGAAGGGGAGAACACATAGGTTAACTCCTTCAAAAACCTCTGCACCATAGGGGACTTAAAAAGTGAAGCCTGATCTGGCAGCCCAGGAAAAGCCAAAATGGCCGAAAGGTAGCCTTTCAAAGTGCCCAAGGCAGAGCGCTGCTGGGCCAAAGAAAGGATAAACAGGAGGATGTCTGCCAGGGAGGCAGATAAGGGGTCAATGGACCTTTATGTACAATATTTACAAAATTTGTTCCATCGGTAGGTGTATACTGATTTCGTGGAGGGATGCTTGGCTGCCAGAATAACCTCGCAGACTTCGGGAGCGGGGTCAAAAGCTGTCAACTATCACCGCTCAGTCTCCACATAAGGAGACTGGGAGTGGACAGGTTCGGGTGGAGGACCCTACCCTGCTGCTGCAACAGAAGGTCCTCACAAAGAGGCAGCCTGATCGGAGGATCGATGCTCACATCTAGTATCTCAGGACACAAAACTCTCAGTGCCCAATCCGGAGCCACAAGAATTACTTGTGCCCGGTTGCTCCTGATCTTCCCGAGCCCTCTGGGCAGGAGTGATATGGGCGGAAAGGCGTACAGGAGGCCTGAGCTCCACTCGCAATGAAAAGCATTGCCGAGCGAGAGCTGCCTTGGCAACTCCAATGCACAAAACTGCTGACATTGCACGTTTTCTTCGGAGGCAAACAGATCTAACCAAGGCTCTCCCCACTGGTGAAAGAGACCTTGTGCCACAGGATGGAGACGCCACTCGTGATCCACAATGCACCTTCAGCTGAGCTCATCTGCTCTGGCGTTGTGAGAACGGACAAGATGTTGAACCACCAGGGAAAGGCCCTGTTGTTCTAGCCAAGTCCAGAGGTGCACGGCCTCTTGACAAAGAGTCTATGACCCCACTCCGCCCTGTTTGTTGCAGTACCACATGGCGTTAGTGTTGTCCCTGAACACCTGAACTTGCCTTCCCTTTATGGGCAGTGAAAAGTCTTTCAGTGGCAATCGGATTGCCCGAAGCTCCAACAAGTTGATATGCAGCCTGGCTTCTGAGTAATCTGATCTCCGCAATCCCCAGATGGCCACCCACCCCACAAGAAATGCATCAGTCACTACTGTGAGATCTGGGTGAGGAAGTGAGAGGGGTCTGCCTCTGACCCAATCGTGGTTTGTTAGAAACCACTGCAGGTCTTTCGCAGTGCCCTCCGAGATCTGAACCAGGTAGTGGGATTTCATCAATGCTGTGCCCATTGGAACTTCAGAGCCCGCATGTGCCACCATGCTTGGTTCACCAGCAGGATCCAGGAGGCCATGAGGCCCAACAGCCACAGAGTCATTCTCACTTAAATCCAGGATAGAGGCTGAAAAATCGGTATAATAACCTGCACCGTGTCCAGAACCACCCCAATGAAAGGGATCGTTTGAGAGGGAGTCAGGTGTGACTTTGTCATGTTGATAGTGAACCACAGAGACTGCAGAAGGCTCGCCGTAGTCTGGAGGTGGGAGACGACTGCTTGGTATGAGCCCGCCTTCAACAACCAGTCGTCGAGATAGGGGAAGACTGGAACCCCTGATCTTCACAGATGGGGTGCGACCACCGCCATCACCTTTGTGAACACCCGAGAGGCACTGGTGAGGCCAAAAGGGAGCACAGCAAATTTAAAGTGCCGTGGCCCACTGTAGACTGCAGGTAGTGATGATGGGCAGGCGGGATGGGGAAATGAAAATAGGCATCCTGCAAGTCCAGCACTACCATCCAGTCTCCTGGGTCTAGGCCAGAAAGGACCTGATCTAGGGTGGGCATCCTGAGCTTCTCCTTTTTGAGGAAGTAGTTGAGGGCTCTGAGGTCGAAGATAGGATGAAGGCCTCAGTCTTTCTCTGGGATCAGAAAATAATGGTAATAACAGCCACAGCCTATTTCTGGCCCGGGAGCCCTCTCTATAGCTCCCTTGGCCAGGAGAGTCTTGACTTTCTCACGGAGCAGAGCCAGGTGATCCTACATCAGCCGATCATACTCTGGAGGCATAGATGGAGGGGTAGTCTTGAAGGGAAGGGAGTAGCCCCTTTGAACTATCTGCAATACCATCTTGTCCGAGGTGGTGTTTCACCAGTCGTGGAGATGATAGCATACTCTGCCACCATCTGGACGTAAATGATCCTGGGGGATCGGATTAGGAAGGTTTTGCGGTGAAGGAGGGGATCGTAGCTTGGCTCAACTTCTGGCCTCCCGACCCACGGGGTCGGGTGAAAGGCGGCCACAGACCTGCAGAGGCTGCTGATCTTGCGGGGCCTTCTGGCTGCAATAGGGTTGGCGCGTTGGTAGGCCCTTCTGCAGCCACGAAAGGAGCGAAAAGCAGATAAGGGCCAGGATGTTTTAGTGAGGCTCCAGGACTTGGCCGTAGCCCACGAGTCCTTGAAACGCTCAAGGGCATCATCTGCTTAGTCTCCGAAGAGACAGGAGCCATCAAAGGGCATGTCCATAAGATTAGCTTGGAAATCCCCCTAAAAACCAGATGTCCTCAGCCAGGCATGGCGACATATGGCCACAGTCGTGGAAATCGCTCTGACCAGCAAGTCTGTCGTGTCCAAGCCACATCTGATGGCGAACTTGGCTGCATCTCTCCCATCTGAGATAGCTTGGGAGGTTAGGGTCTGGTCCTCTTCCTAGATCCTGGGCAGCACCTACACAACCGTGTCCCATATTGAATGGGAATAACAGCCTAAAAGGCATGCAGTGTTCTTCCCAAAGATTTCCAGTCTCTTGGATTCCCTGTCCGGGAGTGTGGAAAGGAACACGCCATGTGAAGTAGAAGCCTGGACCACAAAGCTTTGTGGGGTGGGCAGTGAGGGAAACCGGGTAACCCGGTGCAGGATGATGGCGGCGGGCAACTGTTCTATTCACAGAAGCCCCTGAGCAGGGCTTGGACCAGGTGCCCAGAAGGACATCTGTTAAGGTCTTATTTAAAGGCAGCAAGGGTTCTGAGCTGGAGACACCAGTCTTCAGGACCTATGTCAAGACGTTAGTCACCATAGAGAGCTGCAGGTTAGGTGGAGATAGCATACCAGAATCTGGGGAAGTGTCCAGACCACTGCCATCACCCAGTTCCTCAAACCAGTCCATGTATTGTCGTTACGGGCTTTCTAAGGGATCCTGCTCCCCATCCCAATACTCCTCATCCCTCCCTAACCCTTCAGAATAGGGAAAGTTGAATGGCATGAAGCTGTAAGGCTCAACCAGCACCGGTCTCGGCGGACACCCGACCGGCTCTGTGTCATCGGGAATGAGGATTAGGGAAGTGCCACCAGTGGGCACCAATGAAGGCCACTGTGGAGGTGCAACTGAGCCGGTACGGACCCGGGAACGGGTCCAGTTGGAGGCCATGACGCTGGAGCCGAAGGCGCAAAACGCACGGGGACTCCTCCATTGTCTGAGCCTGAGGGATATGAAAACTCCTTAAGCTGGGCAGGGGTCACTCCCGGACCTGGAAAGGGAGGGAAATGCGAAGCGGATCCAGGCAACCGGTCCACAGAACGGTGCCTGGAACACCGAGTTTCCTCCACCTCGTCACAAGACGGGCGAAGTCGAAGCATGCTTAGACTTCCAGTGTTTTTTGTGGTGTCTCTTACCTGACTTCAACGAAGAAGACTTTGAATCACCGGAGCGGTGCTCGGACCTTCCCCTCAACTGAGACCTGGACAGGGATCAAGACCGATGAAGTAACTGCCATGGTGCCGGAAACCGGACTGCGATTAGCTGCAGGGACCGATCCCTCAAAGTCTTCGGAGTCATAGCCTAGCAATTAGAGCACGACGTAGTGTTGTGGTCGCACTCCAGGCACTAGAGAAAGACCATGTGCGAGGTCTGTGACTAACAGGTGCCGCACGGTTTGAGCTCAGAGGTCTTCCTACTGGACATCCTACACACTAAAAGGAGTCAACAAAAGGTCGAAATAATCTGTCAAAAAATGACAGGGGGTAGCTCTCTTCAATGGATCTGCGGTGTCTGGCGCAGAAAGAAAAGAACTGACTCAGTGCGCTGGAGTGGTGGTTATGTTGATGACGCGGAAGTCACCACAACGACACGTGGAGTCTGCCGACACCACCTACTAGTGTGCAGGGGTACTGCTGAGAAAAACCTTCAAGGTCCAGCCTGACGCCTGGAAGTTCAAAGGTAAGGAATCTTCAGCTAGATGTCTCTATCAGATGCTACACTCAGTCCTGGATGGCATGCTGGTTAGCTGCGGATTGTGGCTGCAGTGCAGCCAGTGCTTTCTCTCCATCAGCAACCCTGTCTGTGAGCTTACCGTGGTTGTTGCGAAGGAATCCTAGCTCCATCACCAAAGAGCGATGTTCAGTTTCCATAGAAATTTATGAGCCTTTAATGGCTGCTAGCACCTTGTTCAGTTTACCTTCCACGGGAACCGAGGGTCATGCAGAGTCTCCTAGCAAAGGGGTTTCTGGCACTAATATCAGTGGGTCAGTTGCCCTGGTTGCCTACGTAGATCTCAAGCAGCCCATCAATGGTGACCCAGGAGCCCGGGGTGGGGTATGGCAGCTGAGGGTAAGAAAGGAGGCAAGGCTATGTACGTTGAACTCACCCTCGGGTTGGGCCACAACTCAATCCCACCTCTTCAGGGTCGTCAAACTCTCCAATGGGAGCAACATCCGGTACCTTTTAATATGTGAAATCAGCTGGTTCATGTTGGGATCCATGACATTGATAAAGACATTGCGACAAAACGCATCTGTATGTGGATTACTAAATAAATGCATTGGACATCCTGTGAGTGCCTCAACCTCTTTGTGCAGCCTGCATGTTTCTTGGTGAATCCTACCTTCACGATTCGGAGGTACCTGCTATAAGAGTTCAGCAGATTAGGTGGGACTTGGAGTATGAGAATGTAAAAAAATATATATATACACACACACACACATATATATATATATATATATATATATATATATATATATCCTACCCTACTGGCGGTCGCGGGTAGGTAGTTATAGTTAGGACATAGTTTCAATAGGTAAAGTGTTTTTTCTTTTGCCAATATCTTTGCCTCTGGTTGATGAATCTTCACGAAATTTTCAAAACTAATGGGGCGCTCCGGTCAGCTCCTGTTTTTGAAGTTTCGGGGTGATTCGTCCAGCTGGGGCCGAGAAAAAAAGGGGGTCCCAAAACGCATTTTCTCCATGTTTTTTTGTAAAGGAAACTTAAGACAAAGCTACTGCCCGAACTGCTGAACGGAATTACACCAAATTTGGCAAAAAGGTAGCTCTTTGTTTTTTTCAAATGGTGTAAATCCGTTCACTAATTCGTGAGAAATTCAGAAATAAAAAAATATCGATATTTGGTGACTGCAGTGGATCTGCGATCATGAGCTTTATTCTGATTGGCTGCCAACACTCCAAACCAAAAAGTGTTGGCAGCCATCATGTGACTGAGTCACATGAAAAAAGGTGAAAAAAAGAAGAAAAGGGACAGGGTAGAAACACCCTGACCCCCTAGGCCTGCTCAAGGGGAGCCCCAGGGACCCCAAGGGCCCAAAAAAGTAATAAAAAAAAAAAAATTGGCTGGATCTGCGTATGGTGCGCGAGTCCCACCGAAAATGTTTTAAAAAATGAAGCGCGGTCTCCCGCACTTTGTTTTCTAGAAGCCCCCAGGTGGGCCAGGTCCCGGGGGCAATGCGGATTTATTATGCGCGAGTCTGTGCAGGCCCACGCAGCCCCAGGGACTGCCACCTCCCCAGGGTATGAATAATAATATGCAGGGGCACGCAGACCCCTGCAGCCTCGGGGACCGCCACCTCCCCAGGGTGTTTAAAAAAATGGTTAGGGGGCTCCTGCCCTCATGCCTCCCTGGGTCATTGGTTTAATATGGGTGGGGGGGCCTCGAGGGCCCGGGGACTGCCACTGCCCCAGGGCTGCAATACATTAGAATAAGTGAGGGGGCTCCTGTCCCCCCACATTGCCCCAGGGACCACCACCTCCCCGGGGCATTGAGAAAATAAAATACGGGGTCCATAGCAGACCCCCGGCCCTGGGAACCACCACCAACTTGATAGAAGGGGGGTGGCGCGGCCCCCCTCTTGGAGCCCTCCATGGCACTGGGGACCCCACCCCCAGGGCCAGCTCCAGATATGTCCCGGGGTGCCCATCCCTGGGACATTGCAGCTTGCAATGGCAGGGCAGGAACACTGCTCCCGTCCTGACACTGCAAACTTCTGCTTCGCTTCATGAAAGCAAGAGCAGTAATACTGCTCTCGCTTCCATGAAGTAAAGCAGATTTTCTTTTGGGCAAAGAGAGCTGCATGTCTGGGGGATGCCCGGGGATGGGGTCCCCGGAGCCAAAAATGGCCTCAGGAGGGGGGACGGGCGGCCTCCCTCCTTTAAAAGGAAACTTTAAAAAAGGGGTGTGGGGATTAAGTCCCCTTGAATCTTAAGGGTCCTTAGGGGCCAACTAGCCCACCAGGTACCTCCAGTAAGCCCCACACAGTGGGATTGCTGAGAGGTGGTCCAAGGCCACGCCCTTTTTTACACCGCTCGGCAAATGCACCTCTCGGCGTACTGCTGGTGGGGCGATGAGGTCTTTCTGTGTCCTGAGGACCTCAGGACTAAAGTAGACTTCATCCCCCAAGCAGGAGTGCACCAGGAGGCACATTTGCAGAGTGGTGTAAAAAGGAGCGTAGCCGCAGACCACTCAGCAATCCAGCTGTGTGGAGCTTACTAGCGATAACAGGAGGACTAGTTGGCCCCCAAGGACCCTCAGGAGGCAAGGGGACTTCACCCCCCAACCAAGAGCGCACCAGGAGGCGCGTTTGCAGAGTGGTGGAGAAAGGGGGCATGGCCTGTGTCCACCTCTCAGCAATCCCACTATCTGGGGCTTACTGGATGTATCAGATAGGCTAGTTGACCCTTTAGGACCCCCAGCAGTGAAGAGGACTTTAATCCCCCTCCAAGAGCAGATCAGGGGCTGCTTTTGCAGAGTGCTGCACAAAGGGGGCGTGGCCGCTATGAGAATTTAACAATCCTGCTGTGTAGGATGTACTGGAGGTAACAGGAGGGGTAGTTGGCCCCCAAGGTTGTGCTTGGGGGCCAACTTACCCTCCTGTTACCTCCAGCAAGTCCCACACAGTAGGATTGCTCAAAGGTCTTCAGAGGCCACGCCCCCATTCTCCTCCCCTCTGCAAACGCGCCACCTGGTAAACTACTGGTTGGGGGATGAAGTTCACTTTATTCCTAAGGGACTTTGGGGGCAAGAAGCCCTCCTTGTACCTCCTGTTAGTCCTATGCAGTGGAATTAATGAACGCTGGTTGGAGGCCCAGCCCCCTTTCTCCACCACTCTGCAAACGCGACTACCAGTTAAAGAAGCATTTACAATGTAATAGGTCTCGCATTTGCAAGAGTTAGAGATATTGGTGTTGTAAAGGTAAAAGTTGTTTTACACATTTTTTGGGAGTGGAGTGGATGTAGGTTGTGTGTAGTGGAATGATGAGTGGGATTATGTGTTATGGAGAGTAATTATGTGGTATGGTAGTCTGTGTTGTGGAGTGGTAACCTCAGGCTTAGTCTTCCTCGTTTCCATAGAAGCTAAACTATAAACTCAATGAGACAAAAAAAGAAGGAACCACTGAGGAGCACTTCTGGACCTAGTCAGAGGTATGAACAGGCCACTAGAATTATGCAACTGTATGGCTGCACCGACTTTCGCATAATTATACATTTTCTGCATTTGCCACATAATTCATCATCTGCTGCATAATCTGTAGATGTGAACAAAAAAACCTTGTTTCTAGCTCAAACGTTACCAAAAATGCAGCGACAAGTGTTACAGTGTGGTGAAAGGCCCTTTGCCAAACTAGTATCTGCACCTCTCATGCCTCTTTCAGCACTTCTCTTGCCTCTTTCTACACCTCTGTTGCTTCTTTCTGCACCCCTCTTCACTCTTTCTGCACCTCTCTTGCTTTTTTTAGCACCCCTCTTGCTTCTTTCTGCACCTCTCTTGCCTCTTTCTGCATCTCTTTCCTCTTTCTGCAGTTCTCTTGCCTCTTTCTGAATCTCGGCTCAAACTAGTCCCTTGTGTGTAATCCCGGCTAAAACTAGTCCCTTGTGTGTTTTCTGTTCGCAGAGGACTGAGTCGGTTGCCCATCTATTGTTTGAGTGCCCTGCCTACAAAGCGCCTAGATCTAGGTGGTTAAAACCATTATGTAAGGAGTTGGGTACTAGGCACTATAGGGTAGCCTTGAGAATATTGAAGTCAGATACACGGCCCCTAATTGTGTGTGGCATGGCAACGTTTTTAAGTTGGGCCTGGGTGATCAGATCAAGAAAGCTCAAATTAATTGTTTAATTGGAGGATTTTAAATTTGTGTGTTCAAGGTAACTTATTAATGTCATTCGTTTATGGTATATTTTATCGACTGTATTGTTTTGTTATGGCTTTGTTTTTTTGTTGTCTTTTCACCATATTGTATGTATTGCTTATTAAGATAAGATTTTATCGAAATAAAGCCTATTGACTGACTGAATCTCTTTTGCTTCTTGCTGCACTTCTGTTGCCTCTTTCTGCACCATTCTTTTATTTATTTTATTTTTTTATTTTTTTTGAAACCGTTTATTGCAATCTCAAGAATATACAGGTATGGGCCTACAACCTTCCGGCCGGCCGCTAGAATGACAGGAGCATATGACATACATACAAAAACACTTGGCGTTGCAGAGGAGCAAAATCAGGAGGTATCAGCGTCGTGGGCCACATCACTCTGACCCCACAATACGGTTTCATTTTAAACAAACAACACAAAAACCACACCCGCAAGGCAACCTGCAATCGACAGTAACAGCACGTGCTCCCCGAATGGGGGACCCCAGCCATCCAAAGGAGTCTAAAGAGGGGAAGGGGAACAGATCGAGGACTGGGGGAATTCCGTGCTCGGGGCTAGGAAAGGAGTCAACTAAGGGGACGGGGCTGGTGAGGCCGCAGGCAGCAATGGTGGCGCGCTGATACCCCCGCGGTAGGCGTTCCAGGGGCCCCATACCTTCACCCATGCCCCAGGCTTACCCCTCGCCACATACACCACCTTTTCTCGGAACATGCACCAATCCATGTGTTCTTTCCAGGCCGACACCGCCGGGGGCCTCTGGGATCCCCACAGTTGAGCAATGTCACGCTTAGCTATCATATATCCCAGAGTCACCCATCGCGTCTGCGGAACCGAGTAGTCAGTTGGTTCCCACACATTCAGCAGGCATCTCCTCGCTTCAGGCAGCAGCGCGACATGCGTAACCACTCGCAGGACCTCATGCACACCACGCCAGAATCGCTCCACCTTCGGGCATTCCCACAAAATATGCAAAAAAGTCGCCAAAGCACCACACCCACGCTTACACAACCCATCCTCAGCATAGCCCATACGCAGAAGCCTTGGCCCCGTCATGTAAACCCGGTGGAGTATCTTAAGCTGGACGAAGCGAAGGCGAGCCGGTATGGCCACCTCCTTCGGAGAGGCCACCGCGGAGATCCAGTCTTCGTCGTCCAACTCCAGCCCGTCGGCAACCCAAGCCTCGCGGAGGCCAGTCAGCAGGCCCGAACGGTCATTAATCAATTTTTTGTAAATAAGGGAGATCGTGCTGTCCGGAACGTGGCCATCCAGCACTCTATCCTCCAGGGGGGAAGACTCCGGGATGGAGGCGACGTCTGGGAAGACTGAGCCCAGCGCGTGACGGACCTGCAAGTACCGAAAGTATTTACTGCCCTGCAGCTGAAACTCCGTCCCCCACTTTACAGATGCCGATCGTGTCCCACTTCTCGAAGCCCTTCGAGGTCCACAGGGAGCCCAATCTCTCAGACGCGTACAACGGTGATGCCCGGGTAAACGGTCCTTCCACCCCATAGCTGCGTTAGCCGCGTGCCATACTCGTACCATGACACGCGTAGGTCCCGTCAGGCGGGGGCCGGGCGCGCCAGAGTAGAGCGCTCGATTATAATCGCCACCAGGCAGGAGCATCTTGTCCATTTCAAATGCCGGGTTTAAGGCGGGCCCGTAAAGGCCATGATTAATTGCAGCCAGCTGGGAGGCCCAGTAATACCGTTTAATATCCGGGAGGGCAATCCCCCCGTCGTACCATGGGAGCGTCAACTTCGCCAGGGCAATACGCGGCCTCCCGTCCCAGAACAGGCGGCGCTGTAGACTCTCCACCTCACGGAAGTAGCGCGCCGGGACTAAATCCATAGTATTCTGGAGAGCGTACAGGAAGCGTGGCAACGACATCATCTTAAACAATGCCGCCCGGCCGAGCGGCGAAAGCGGCAGGCGCCGCCAGCGCGCGACGTCCTCCTTCAAGCGCTGGAGGGGGGGAAGCAAATTCCGCTCGTAGCGGGCCTCCGGGTCCAGAGTAATGTAAACCCCCAGGTACCGAAACCCCTGTGAGGCAATCTGGATCGGACAGCCCCGCGGGAGGACGGGAGCCTCCCCGAAAAGCACATACACACATGATTTAGCCAAGTTGATGACAAGGCCTGAATTGCGGCCGAACGAGCGCAAAACATCAACCAGGACAATCAATGATTTACGCGTGGAGGCTAGGTACAAAAGGATATCGTCAGCGTATAGGGACACGCGGTCCTCATATTCGGGGGTCCAACGGAGACCACGGATGGAAGGGTGCCACCGCAGCCACTCCGCCAGGGGTTCCAAGGCCAGTGCGAACAGGAGCGGCGACAAGGGACAGCCCTGTCGTGTGCCCCGTCCCAGCTCGAATGGGACCGATACTCTTCCATTCACCACCACCTGCGCCAATGGGCCCGAATACAACAATTTGACCCAGCTGATGAACCCCGGGCCAAATCCAAACTTCGCCAGCATGGCCCAGATGTATGGCCACTCGAGCGTGTCAAACGCCATGGTGGCGTCTAAGGACGCCAATATGGCCGGCTCCCGCACAAACGGGACACGCGCGAGCACCCCGTGCAAGCGCCGCAGATTAAGGGCCGTGTTGCGATGGGGAATAAAGCCGGACTGGTCTTGGTGGACCAGGTCGCCCACCACGCCGACCAGCCGGTTGGCTAGCACCTTAGCGAGGATTTTGGGCTCCGCATTCAAGAGCGAGATAGGCCGGTAGGATGTAACCCGGTCTCGAGGTCTCCCCTCCTTGTGGATCACCACGATTGTAGCCCGACGTTGGTCCGGCGGGAGGGAGCCCAGCGAGTGGGCCGCCAGGAACATCGCACGGAGGTGGGGTGCCAGTACATCCGGTCGCAGCTTATACAACTCGATAGGGATGCCGTTCGGGCCCATGGCCTTGCCGGATGCGACCGAGCGTATGGCGAGGGCAATTTCGTCGGCGGTAGGAGCGGCATCTAACGACACCCTATCCTCCACCGAAAGGGAAGGCAGCGCGATATCCCCAAGCAGGGCATGGGAATCATCCTCCGAGCAGGGAGAAACCGGGGAATACACCTCGCGAAAATAATCCGCGAAACAAGAGACGATGTCTTCTGGCTCGGTGACACGCACACCATCCATCCTCTTAATCAGCGGGACCACACGACTCGCTCTCTCCTTTTTATCCAACCATGCAAGCAGTTTACCAGCCTTATCACCCACATCATACAGTCGCCCCTGTTGCTCTCTATAGAGGCCCCTGGCCGCCTCCGTGACGAGGGCCCTGTAGGCCGCCTGCTTAAGTTGTAGGACATGTAGTGCAGCATCCGTCACCCCACCCTCTAGATCACCCTCCAATTCAGCGATTTCGGCCTCCACCCGGGTCACCTCCTCCTGCTCGCGCCTCCGGGCATGGGAAATAAAGGAGAGTGCCTCCCCTCTAAGAACTGTTTTGAAAGCTTCCCACAGGGAGATAGCCGAAGGGACGGACCCCACATTCTCATCGAAATACCGCTGCAAGGATTTAATCAAATCAGCGCGAATGGTGGGGTCGCGCAGGTACCAGGCATTAATTGGAGCTACTCTGCCCTCCCCCCTCGGGAAGACATCAACGTGCAACAGGAGCGGGGAGTGATCTGAAATACCCCGCGCCAAATGGCGCACCTCTCCTACCCTGCCAACATAGGCCGCAGGGACAAGGACATAATCAAGCCGTGAGAGGCTACCATGGGCACCCGAGTGGAAAGTGTACTGCAGCTGCGTGGGATGTTTTAAGCGCCAGCAGTCCACCAATCCCAGTGTATCTAAGAAGCCGGACAGCCACGCCTGCGCCCGGGGGAGGTCCCTAGGGGGGTGGCGATCCACGGTCCCAGAAACCACCGCATTGAAGTCCCCCCCAACCACCAGAAGCCCCCCCGGAAGGTCAAGGAGGAGGCGCCCTAGGTCTGCAAAAGTCGTGGACTGTAACCCTGGTGGGACGTATACTGATACAAAGACAACTACTTTACCCTCCATTCTCCCCACTAAGACAGTGTAGCGTCCCCTCTCATCATGGCGCACCTCGTCTATTTCCAACGGGAGCGAGTTCTTCACCATGATGCCCACCCCCCGTGAGCCCGACGTGAAGCCCGAGTGGGCCACCAAACGATAGCCACGCCGATTCATGGCACAAAAGGAATTACCAATAAGGTGTGTCTCCTGCAGAAAGACCACATCTGGCGAAAGTCGTTTCAAATACTGCAGGACCACACCTCGCTTAATCCTATCCCCCAGTCCGTTAACGTTCCAGGACAATAAAGTCAGGTCCCTACCCCCCATCACATACAGAAGCCATCATTCGTCCCCCCGAGAGCACCTTAAAAACACAAATACAATAAAGGGTTTGCCTTGCGGTAAAAACAAACAACACCCCACCCCAACCCACCCATCCCAACAGAACTCCCCCCTCCCTGCACCCCTGCATGAGCCCAAATAGCCCCCCCAAAGTGCAGTGTGCCTGTCGCCCCATGAATGATTAAACTAACTAGTCCCCCAGAGGAGGAGGGAGAGCCCCCAAGAGACCCCGTACCACCTCCACAGGAGGGAGACTTAACGAACAGTCAAAAATGACGACAATGTTGTCCAGAGCAAGGCCTACTATTAATCCCTCAGTCCTGATCCGGCGAGCCCTCCCCTCCAACCGCGCCACCCCCACCCCCCGGCCCCGATCCCCGGGCAAGGAGTCCAACCAGTCCCCGGCTGCCTCGGGACGATCAAAAAAGTGCGTGCGGCCATCCACCTCCACCCGCAACTTAGCTGGAAAAAGCATCGCATACTTGAGGTTCAGGTCCCGTAGACGACGTTTGACTCCGAGAAAGCTCAGTCTCTGCTTCTGGACCGCTGGGGTGAAATCAGGATAGAAGTTCACATCCATATTGTCAAGTCTGACCGGTCCTTGTTGCCTAGAAGTCTGAAGGATAGCGTCTCTGTCCCGAAAGTTGAAAATCCGGGCAATGAGAGGCCGCGGAGGGGCTCCGGCCTTAGGTCTTCCTCCGGGAACCCTGTGGGCACGTTCCACCGCAAAAAATTTTCTCAGCCCCCGGGGCTGGAGATGGGTGAGAATCAGATCCTCCACAAACAGGTCCGCCGCCGCCTCCTCACGTCCCTCCGGCACCCCGACAATGCGGACATTGTTCCTCCGGGCCCGACCCTCGGAATCCTCCAGTCGACGATCCATCAGGGCGCTCGCCTGGCCGAGCCGGCGCACCTCCTTTTGGAGGGCCGCCACGTCCGCCGTAAGGCCCGAAGTGGTGTGGGCCAAAGAATCGACCCGGTCATTGGTCTTGGATAAATCGGCCCTCACCAGGCCAACATCCACGTGGACCGAGTCAATCTTTTGCGCCAGTGTGTCAAAGCGCTGGTCCACCGAGGCCTTCATCTCGGCGATAGCGCCCATAACATCTCGCAGGGTCAGATCCGCGGGCAGCATAGGAGCATCAGTCGGGCCCTCAGGGGACCGATGTGGCACCTCGGGAGATCCCTTCTGGAGGGTGTAGCGGTCCATGCTGTTGGACTGATGGGCCGCGCCACGGCGGGTCGATTTCACCTTTGCCCGGTCGCCATCTTGCTTTGTGGACATGGTTTCAGTCCCCAAATCGTGCCAATCACCTCGGAAAAGGCCGACAAACCAGTTCACGGGCTCCGGGGGGGGGGCCACCACAAATCCGCAGGACGGATCACAGCCGGCGGGCCAGCAGGGCACCCCAACGAGGCCACACCACCGCACACCGCCCCGCAACCCAACCTCGCCCGAGCAGCAAGGAGGGTGCAAAAGCGAAAGTGAAAGTGCGGGGTACGCGAGTCGCCCAGCCCTGCCCGCCGCTGTTGATCACTTTGTCTCCGGAACGCCCCGCAACTCCAATCCGGGGGGCCGGCGTGGAGAAGGCCGCAAACCTCAATCGGTGCTCCCGCCGGTGTCCGAGGTCCAATTTGGAAACGGAAAACGGGTGACACCTCAGCTCGGGCTCACCAACACAGTCCCCTCATCTAGGACAGGATATTTTCAGGATTTATGTAGGAGGTCACGGAGGTCCTCGGGAGCCTCGCACCTACGCGGCCATCTTGGTTGCGCGCTAGGCTCCTCCCTTCTGCACCATTCTTGCCTCTTTCTGCACCACTGCTGGTTCTTTCTGCACCTCTCTTACATATTTCTGTACCCCTCGTGCCTCTTTCTGCACCTCTCTTCCCTCTTTCTGTACCTTTCTTGCCTCTGTCTGCACCCCTGTTCTCTTTCTGCACCTCTTTTTGCCAGTTTCTACAACTCTCTTGCCTTTCAGCAGCCCTCTTGCCTCTTTCTGCACCTCTGATGCTTCTTTCTATACTTCTCTTGCCTCTTTCTACACCCCTCTTGCCTCTTTCTGCACATCTGTTGGTTCTTTCTGCACTTCTCCTGCTTTTTTCTGCACCTCTCTTGCCTGTTTCAGCAACTCTCTTCCCTCTTTCTGCAGTTCTTTCCTCTTTCTGCAGTTCTCTTGCCTCTTTCTGCAGTTCTCTTGCCTCTTTCTGAATCTCTTTTGCTTCTTGCTGCACTTCTGTTGCCTATTTCTGCACCACTGTTGGTTCTTTCTGCAGCTCTCTTGCACATTTCTGTACCCCTCTTGCCTCTTTCTGCACCCCTCTTCCTGTACCTCTCTTGCCTCTGTCTGCACCCCTGTTCTCTTTCTGCACCTCTTTTGCCAGTTTCAGCAACTCTCTTGCCCCTTTCAGCAGCCCTCTTGCCTCTTTCTGCACCTCTGATGCTTCTTTCTATACTTCTCTTGCCTCTTTCTGCACCTCTGTTGCTTCTTTTTGCACTTCTCTTGCCTCTTTCTGTACCTCTTTTACTTCTTTCTGCACTTCTATTGCCTCTTTCTGCACCCCTCTTGCCTCTTTCTGCACCTCTTTTGGTTCTTTCTGCACTGTTCTTGCTTCTTTCCGCACCCCACTTGCCTCTTTCTGCACCCCTCTTCTCTCTTTCTGTGCCTCTCTTGCCTCTGTCACCACCCCTGGTCTCTCTTTCTGCACCTCTTTTGCCTGTATCTGCACTTCTCTTTCTACGCCTTTATTCCCCTTTCTGTACATGTTTTACCTATGTAGGCATAGTTAGAAATTAGCATTTAAAAAACCGTAGAAATTCACAGAAAGAAACAAAGGCTTCAGGGACGTTATAGTTAGGAATTAGCATTTAAAAAACCTTAGAAATTCACTGAAAAAAACACAGGTTTCAGGAACGTTAGTTAGGCTGATATTTCACTCGTACAAAACCAGAGAAATCTGGCCATTATAGTTAGCTGAGCTAACAATAACTCGCGCCCCCGCAATGGACTGCTGATGACGTCACATATTACATCACACATTACATGGTCAGCGACATCACTGATGACAACTCAAATTACATCACTGATTACATCATCCACTTAATATCTGATGCACCTCTTCACAACCTAATATAACCTTTGATATACCCACTCTAAAATACAGACTACCATTCTCAAAACCATAGAAACACCAATACCAGTTAGTACATACCCACTCGCTGATTCATAGGTGTACATTTCCACTAACTCACCCACACAGTCACTCATTCACACAATCACTCATCTATACAGCCACTGATATAAGGAATCATATACTCATAGACACTGACACACTGCCACTCACCCATAGTTACTCACACACCTTGTCAGTCACGCAAATAATCAATCACATTGCCATTTACACACCTATACAGTTATACACACACCACCTTACTTATTCATACAGATACTAACACATACTTACTCTCTTCTACAATCACTGACACAAGCACACACTTATCCATACAGCCACTCTCACAATCACTCATCATCACATATGGTCACTTATAAACTCCAACACTCACATATACTGCCTTTCACATATGTAGTTACTTACACATATACCATTGAGACATCCATTCACTCACCAACACAGCAATGTGCACACTCACTCACCAATACAGCCCCTTGCAGATGCACTCATGAACCCATACACCCAGTAAATCACCCACTCACATATACATGCAGGGAGTCACACACACCCCCACCCACTCCCACAGAAAGTCAGGCACCCCATACAGCCCAATCATTAACCCATATAGACACTCACATGCTAGTCAGTCACCCAAAGAATCAATCACACGGCCATTTATTTAGCTATACAGTTATACACACACCACCTTATTTATTCATACAGATAGTAACACATACTTACTCTCTTCTACAATCACTGACACAAGCACACACTCACCCATATAGCCATTTTCGCACTCACTCATACATACTGTCACTTATATACTCCAACACTCACATATACTGCTTTTCACATATGCAGTTACTCACCCATAGACCACTGAGACATCCATACACTCACCGACACAGCCATACGTACTCACTCAACCATACCGTCCCTCACAGATGCACTCATGAACCCATACATCCATGGATTCACCCACTCATACATCCATGCAAGGAGTCACACAGTCCCTCACCCACCCACACAGACAGTCAGGCACCCATGCAGGTACTCAGACAACTAATCAATAACCCATATAGACTTTCATGTACCTACTCACCAACCCATGCAGCCATTTGCACACCAACTGACAGACTGATACAGACATTCACACAGATTAGTCATTCACCCATGCATTCACTAAGACACATTTAATCACTCACTTATACACTCACTCATGCACCCATTAAATCATCCATACAGACACTCATACATACACACTCATTCTTCGAATACACCTTGGCGTATATATATACCATTCTTAAACTTTTTAGAAACACTCACAGGATGATGTCATTTGCGATGTCATCAGTGATTTCATCTGTGATGTCACGGACCAATGAGTGATGTAATATGTGAGGTCATCAGCAGTGCATTGCGGGGGTGCGACTTATAGTTAGCTCATGTAACTATAACGGCCGAATTTCTTTGATTTTGTACGAGTGAAATGTCAGCCTAACTATAACGTTCCTGAAACCTGTGTTTTTTTCAGTGAATTTCTATATACATATATATATATATACACGTGCATGTGTATATATAAATATGAAAAAAATATATATATACCCACGTTAAAAAGTCCCTTGTCACCCAAAAACCCATACCCACCCTAAACCCTACAAACTACCTTGCCACCCAAAAAACCTTACCCACCCTAAACCCTAACAATTCCCATATATGTATGTGTTTATATGTATGTATATATTACCTACTTGCCAGTAGGTAGTTATAGTTAGGACCTATTTTCCATAGGAAATCCGCAACATTCTTTTTGGAATAACGTCGGCGCCGATTGACGAATCTTAGCGAAATTTTCCAAACTTTTGGCCAGCTCTGGTCTGCTCCTATCCTGAAAATTTCACGGTGATTCGTCAAGCGGGGGCCGAGAAAAAAGGGGGGTCCCAAAACACGTTTTCCCCATACATTTTCCCATAGGACCTGTTGACGCAGCTACAGCCCGAACTGCTGAACAGAATTACACCAAATTTGGAAAAGAGGTAGTCCTCAGCTCAGACTCGTGCCTTTTGCTTAAATGGTGTAAATCTGTTCAGTAGTTCCTGAGAAAATTAGAGTTAAAAAGATAGATATATCTGGGCGGAGCCTAACCACACATCTCATCGTGAGATCTGATTGGCTGTCAGTACTTCATCCAAGAAGTGTTGGCAGCCATCTTGGGACCAATATACATGATAGCACCTTATTAAAAAGCATTGCAGTTAATAGAAGGTTTTACGACTTTAGTTACATTATAAATCATTTGTTGATGGTACCATACTCATTTTAGGAATTGTGGTGTGTTCTAAGGTGATTTTACCATGTGAAAAAGCCTTCTGCTGTGATATCATGAATCATGTTTGAGAGAAAACTATTTTCTCATGCTTTTCCCACAGAGGTTTGGAAGGTGATCTATAAGCTAAACTGAGAGCATATTTTCTGTAAATTCACATTATCTTTCTCAGTCATATGATAATGAAGTCTGACATTCTCAGTAAAACATTTACATCCCACAAGGGCAGAGACTGTCAGTTGATTCCTTTGTGTTCTACTGCAGCTTCCCAGAGTGTTCTAAAGAACAACTAGAGCGCTAACAGTCTTACTTATTACAAAGGTATTGCACACCTGAAGCCATCTTGATTGGAATAAAGTGGCAACTCTTAAAACATTTAATTTAAAAAGGAACAAAATGAGGGGGTTCATTTTGCCATAGAAAGTATGATTAGTGCTGCGGAAAGAAAACTTAGGGTACATTTTGAGTGACTTCTCAAATCCTCTTCTATTTCATTAAAAAATTCTGACATGCAGACTGAAACATGCACTTTCAATACCAGCAGCAGACTTCCCTGGTGAGCAGTAGCTTTTCTACAATGATCTAATGAGCAACTAGAGTGCTAACATTCTGAATTTATGGCAAATGTGTGACACATCTGAATGCCTTCTTGATGGAATCAAAGTAAAAAACTGAAAGTATTTTCTACTGAGGAGACTGTAGTAAATGAGGAAATTAAGAAACTTCATAACAGAGGAGGAGCCTAGCGCGCAACCAAGATGGCCGCGTAGGTGCGAGGCTCCCGAGGACCTCCGCGACCTCCTGAATTAATCCTGGCGATATCCTGTCCTTGTTGAGGGGACTGTGTCGGGGAACCCGAGCTGAGGCGCCACCCGTTTTTCGGGCTCGAATCGGACCCCGGACACCGGTGGGAGCACCGATCGAAGGTTGCGGCCTTCTCCTCGCCGGCCCCCCGGATTGGAGTAGTGGGGCGATCCGGGGACACAGTGAACAACAGCGGCGGGCAGGGCTGGGCGACTCGCGTACCCCGCACTTTCACTTTCGCTTTTGCGCCCTCCTTGCACTCAAGCGAGGTTGGGTTGCGGAGCCGGGTGCGGTGGTGTGGTCTTGTCCAGGAGCCCGGCTGACCCGCCGGCGGTGGGTTGACCTGCGGTTCGGTGGTCGCCCCCGCCCCCCCCCGGAGCCCGTGAATTGGTATAGCGGCCCGTTCGAGGAGATTGGCACGACGGTGGGAGAGCAAGCATGTCCACCAAACAAGATGGCGACCGGGCGAAGGTGAAGACAACCCGCCGTGGCACGGCGCACCAAGCTAACAGTATGGACCGCTACACGCTCCAGAAGGGTTCTCCGGAGACATCGCGCGCATCCCCGGTGGGCCCGACGGAGGCATCTGCTCATCCGGTGGATCTGACCCTCCGGGACGTCATGGGCGCCATTGCAGAGATGAAGGCCTCGGTGGACCAGCGTTTCGACACCCTAGCGCAAAAAATAGACTCGGTCCTGGTGGATGTGAGCCTTGTGAGGGCAGACTTGTCCAAAACGAACGACCGGGTCGATTCCCTGGCCCACACCACAACGAGCCTCACGACGGACGTGGTGGCCCTCCAGAAGGAGGTGCGCCGGCTTGGCCAGGCGAGCGCCCTGATGGACCGGCGACTGGAGGATTCCGAGGGTCGGGCCCGGAGGAATAATGTCCGTATTGTGGGGGTGCCGGAGGGACGAGAGGCGGAGGCGGCGGATCTTTTTCTGGAAGAATTGATCCTGACCCATCTCCAGCCCCGGGGGCTGAGTAAGCTTTTTGCGGTGGAGCGTGCTCACCGGGTCCCTGGGGGCAGACCTAAGACCGGTGCCCCGCCGCGGCCTCTCATTGCCCGGATTTTTAATTTTCGGGACAGAGATGCTATCCTCCAGACCTCCAGGCAACAGGGACCGGTCAAGCTTGACAACATGGATGTGCATTTTTACCCAGACTTTACTCCGGCGGTTCAGAAGCAGAGACAGAGTTTTCTTGGTGTTAAACGTCGCCTACGGGACCTGAACCTCAAGTACTCAATGCTTTTTCCAGCTAAGCTGAGGGTGGAGGTGGATGGTCGCACGCACTTCTTCGACCGGCCCGAGGCGGCTGGGGACTGGTTGGACACTCTGCCTGGAGATCGGGGCCGGGGGGGCGGGGGGGGCGCGGCTGGCGAGGAGGGCCCGCCGGATCAGAATTGAGGGGTGACTGAATAGGCCTTGCTCTGGACGATGTTCCTTCACCATTTATTGATTGCATATGTTCCCCTCCTATGGAGGTCGTGCGGGGTCTGTTGGGGGCTTCCCTCCTCCTCTGGGGGACTAGTTAGTTTTAGCTATGGGGCGACAGGCACACTGCACTTTGGGGGGGCTGTCTGGGCTCATGCAGGGGTGCAGGGAGGGGGGAGTTCTGTTGGGATGGGGGGGGTGTGTTGTTTGTTTGCACCGCAAGGCAAACCCGCTACTGTGTTGTTGTTTTTAAGATGCTCGGTGGGGGACGACCGATTGTTTCGACGTATGATGGGGGGTAGGGATTTGACTGTGTTGTCATGGAATGTTAACGGCCTGGGGGATAGGATTAAGCGTGGTGTGGTCCTGCAGTACTTAAAACGTATTTCACCAGATGTCGTCTTCCTGCAGGAGACGCACCTTATAGGTAACTCCTTTCATGCAATGAATCGGCGGGGATATCGTTTGGCGGCCCATTCTGGCTTCACTTCGGGCTCGCGGGGGGTGGGCATTATGATCAAGAACTCGCTCCCGTTGGAGATTGATGAGGTGCGCCATGATGAGAGGGGACGCTACACTGTTCTGGTGGGAAGAATGGAGGGTAGAGTGTTTATTTTTATATCAGTGTACGTCCCGCCTGGGTTACAAGCCACCACATTTGCGGATCTGGGGCACCTCCTTCTGGACCTTCCGAGTGGCCTGCTGGTGGTTGGAGGGGACTTTAATGCGGTAGCTTCTGGGTCTATGGATCGCCATCCCCCTAGGGACCTCCCCCGGGCACAGGCGTGGCTGCCCGGCCTTTTAGACACGCTGGGCCTGGTGGATTGCTGGCGATTAAAGCATCCCGCACAGCGGCAGTACACCTTCCACTCGGGTGCCCATGGTAGCCTCTCGCGGCTTGATTACATCCTTGTCCCGGCGGCCCATGCAGGGAGGGTGGGGGAGGTGCGCCATCTGGCGCGGGGTATCTCAGACCACTCCCCATTGCTGTTACATTTCGATGTCTTCCCGAGGGGGGATGGCAGGGTGGCTCCAATCAATGCATGGTATTTGCGCGACCCCACCATTCGTGCCGATTTGATCAAATCCTTACAGCGATATTTCGACGAGAATGTGGGGTCGGTCCCTTCGGCCATCTCCCTGTGGGAGGCTTTCAAGGTAGTTCTTAGAGGGGAGGCCCTCTCCTTTATCTCCCATGCCCGGCGGCGCGAGCGGGAGGAGGTGACCCGGGTAGAGGCCGAGATTGCAGAACTGGAGGGTGACCTGGGGAGCGGGGTAACAGACGCCAAGCTGCATGTTCTACACCTGGAGCAGGCGGCCTATCGGGCCCTCGTCACGGAGGCGGCCAGGGGCCTCAGTAGAGAGCAGCAGGGGCGATTGTATGATGTGGGTGATAAGGCTGGCAAATTGATTGCGTGGTTGGATAAGAGGGAGAGAGCGAGCCGCGTGGTTCCTTTGATTGAGAGTGTGGATGGTGCGTGTGTCACCGAGCCGGAAGCCATTGTCTCCTGCTTTGCGGATTATTTCCGCGAAGTCTACTCCCCGGTTTCCCCCTGCTCGGAGGAAGATTCCCATGCCCTGCTTCGGGACATCGCACTGCCCTCCCTTACGGTGGAGGACAGGGATTCGCTGGACGCTCCTCCCACCTCGGACGAAATTGCCTTGGCTATTCGCTCGGTTGCATCCGGCAAGGCCATGGGCCCCAATGGTATTCCCATTGAGCTATACAAGCTACGCCCGGATGTGTTGGCGCCCCACCTGCGCGCGATGTTCCTGGCGGCCCACTCGCAGGGTTCCCTCCCGCCGGACCAGCGTCTGGCCACAATTGTGGTGATCCACAAGGAGGGGAAGCCCCGTGAACGGGTCACGTCCTATAGGCCGATCTCGCTCTTGAACGCGGAGCCCAAAATCCTCGCCAAGGTGTTGGCCAACCGGTTGGTTGGCGTGGTGGGCGATTTGGTCCACCAAGACCAATCTGGCTTTATACCACACCGCAACACGGCGCTCAATCTGCGGCGCTTGCACGGGGTGCTCGCGCGTGTCCCATTTGTGCGGGAGCCGGCCATCTTGGCGTCCTTGGACGCCACCATGGCGTTTGACACGCTGGAGTGGCCATACATCTGGGCGATGCTGGCGAAATTTGGATTTGGACCGGGCTTTATCAGCTGGGTCAAATTGTTGTACTCGGGCCCATTGGCGCAGGTGGTGGTGAATGGGCGAGTCTCGGTCCCATTCGCGCTGGGGCGGGGCACACGACAGGGTTGCCCCTTGTCACCTCTCCTGTTTGCACTGGCCCTGGAGCCCCTGGCGGAGTGGCTGCGGTGGCACCCTTCCATCCGTGGTCTCCGCTGGACGCTATTTCCGTGAGGTGGAGGGCCTCCAGCGGCGCCTGTTCTGGGACGGGAGGCCGCGCATTGCTCTAGCTAAACTGACGCTCCCGTGGTACGATGGGGGGGTCGCCCTCCCGGACATTAAACGGTATTACTGGGCCTCCCAACTGGCTGCAATTAATCATGGCCTTTACGGGCCCGCCTTGAACCCGGCGTTTGAGATGGACAAGATGCTCCTGCCCGGTGGCGACTACAATCGAGCGCTCTACTCTGCCGCGCCCGACTCCCGTCTGACGGGACCGACGCGTGTCATGGTGCGTGTCTGGCACGCGGCTAATGCAGCCATGGGGTGGAAGGACCGTTTGACCCGAGCGTCACCGCTGTACGCGTCTGAGAGGTTGGGCTCCCTGTGGACGTCGAAGGGCTTCGAGAAGTGGGACACGATCGGAATCAGCACGGTGGGAGATCTCTGGACGAGGGGGGGATTCAAGACTTTTGCGGCGCTGCAGACGGAGTTTCAGCTGCAGGGCAGTGAGTACTTTCGGTACCTACAAGTCCGCCATGCGCTGGGCTCCGTCTTCCCGGATGTCGCGTCCATTCCGGAGTCTTCCCCCCTGGAGGACAGAGTGCTGGATGGCCATGTCCCAGACAGCACGATCTCCCTCATATATAAAAAACTGATCAACGACAGATCGTGCCTGCTGACTAGTCTCCGCGAGGCCTGGGTCGCCGACGGGCTAGAGCTGGACGACGAGGATTGGATTTCCGCGGTGGCCTCTCCAAAAGAGGTGGCCATCCCGGCTCGCCTTCGTTTCGTCCAGCTTAAGATCCTTCACCGGGTTTACGTGACGGGGCCAAGGCTTCTACGTATGGGCTTTGCTGGTGACGGTAACCCTGGTGGGACGTATACTGATACAAAGACAACTACTTTACCCTCCATTCTCCCCACTAAGACAGTGTAGCGTCCCCTCTCATCATGGCGCACCTCGTCTATTTCCAACGGGAGCGAGTTCTTCACCATGATGCCCACCCCCCGTGAGCCCGACGTGAAGCCCGAGTGGGCCACCAAACGATAGCCACGCCGATTCATGGCACAAAAGGAATTACCAATAAGGTGTGTCTCCTGCAGAAAGACCACATCTGGCGAAAGTCGTTTCAAATACTGCAGGACCACACCTCGCTTAATCCTATCCCCCAGTCCGTTAACGTTCCAGGACAATAAAGTCAGGTCCCTACCCCCCATCACATACAGAAGCCATCATTCGTCCCCCCGAGAGCACCTTAAAAACACAAATACAATAAAGGGTTTGCCTTGCGGTAAAAACAAACAACACCCCACCCCAACCCACCCATCCCAACAGAACTCCCCCCTCCCTGCACCCCTGCATGAGCCCAAATAGCCCCCCCAAAGTGCAGTGTGCCTGTCGCCCCATGAATGATTAAACTAACTAGTCCCCCAGAGGAGGAGGGAGAGCCCCCAAGAGACCCCGTACCACCTCCACAGGAGGGAGACTTAACGAACAGTCAAAAATGACGACAATGTTGTCCAGAGCAAGGCCTACTATTAATCCCTCAGTCCTGATCCGGCGAGCCCTCCCCTCCAACCGCGCCACCCCCACCCCCCGGCCCCGATCCCCGGGCAAGGAGTCCAACCAGTCCCCGGCTGCCTCGGGACGATCAAAAAAGTGCGTGCGGCCATCCACCTCCACCCGCAACTTAGCTGGAAAAAGCATCGCATACTTGAGGTTCAGGTCCCGTAGACGACGTTTGACTCCGAGAAAGCTCAGTCTCTGCTTCTGGACCGCTGGGGTGAAATCAGGATAGAAGTTCACATCCATATTGTCAAGTCTGACCGGTCCTTGTTGCCTAGAAGTCTGAAGGATAGCGTCTCTGTCCCGAAAGTTGAAAATCCGGGCAATGAGAGGCCGCGGAGGGGCTCCGGCCTTAGGTCTTCCTCCGGGAACCCTGTGGGCACGTTCCACCGCAAAAAATTTTCTCAGCCCCCGGGGCTGGAGATGGGTGAGAATCAGATCCTCCACAAACAGGTCCGCCGCCGCCTCCTCACGTCCCTCCGGCACCCCGACAATGCGGACATTGTTCCTCCGGGCCCGACCCTCGGAATCCTCCAGTCGACGATCCATCAGGGCGCTCGCCTGGCCGAGCCGGCGCACCTCCTTTTGGAGGGCCGCCACGTCCGCCGTAAGGCCCGAAGTGGTGTGGGCCAAAGAATCGACCCGGTCATTGGTCTTGGATAAATCGGCCCTCACCAGGCCAACATCCACGTGGACCGAGTCAATCTTTTGCGCCAGTGTGTCAAAGCGCTGGTCCACCGAGGCCTTCATCTCGGCGATAGCGCCCATAACATCTCGCAGGGTCAGATCCGCGGGCAGCATAGGAGCATCAGTCGGGCCCTCAGGGGACCGATGTGGCACCTCGGGAGATCCCTTCTGGAGGGTGTAGCGGTCCATGCTGTTGGACTGATGGGCCGCGCCACGGCGGGTCGATTTCACCTTTGCCCGGTCGCCATCTTGCTTTGTGGACATGGTTTCAGTCCCCAAATCGTGCCAATCACCTCGGAAAAGGCCGACAAACCAGTTCACGGGCTCCGGGGGGGGGGCCACCACAAATCCGCAGGACGGATCACAGCCGGCGGGCCAGCAGGGCACCCCAACGAGGCCACACCACCGCACACCGCCCCGCAACCCAACCTCGCCCGAGCAGCAAGGAGGGTGCAAAAGCGAAAGTGAAAGTGCGGGGTACGCGAGTCGCCCAGCCCTGCCCGCCGCTGTTGATCACTTTGTCTCCGGAACGCCCCGCAACTCCAATCCGGGGGGCCGGCGTGGAGAAGGCCGCAAACCTCAATCGGTGCTCCCGCCGGTGTCCGAGGTCCAATTTGGAAACGGAAAACGGGTGACACCTCAGCTCGGGCTCACCAACACAGTCCCCTCATCTAGGACAGGATATTTTCAGGATTTATGTAGGAGGTCACGGAGGTCCTCGGGAGCCTCGCACCTACGCGGCCATCTTGGTTGCGCGCTAGGCTCCTCCCTTCTGCACCATTCTTGCCTCTTTCTGCACCACTGCTGGTTCTTTCTGCACCTCTCTTACATATTTCTGTACCCCTCGTGCCTCTTTCTGCACCTCTCTTCCCTCTTTCTGTACCTTTCTTGCCTCTGTCTGCACCCCTGTTCTCTTTCTGCACCTCTTTTTGCCAGTTTCTACAACTCTCTTGCCTTTCAGCAGCCCTCTTGCCTCTTTCTGCACCTCTGATGCTTCTTTCTATACTTCTCTTGCCTCTTTCTACACCCCTCTTGCCTCTTTCTGCACATCTGTTGGTTCTTTCTGCACTTCTCCTGCTTTTTTCTGCACCTCTCTTGCCTGTTTCAGCAACTCTCTTCCCTCTTTCTGCAGTTCTTTCCTCTTTCTGCAGTTCTCTTGCCTCTTTCTGCAGTTCTCTTGCCTCTTTCTGAATCTCTTTTGCTTCTTGCTGCACTTCTGTTGCCTATTTCTGCACCACTGTTGGTTCTTTCTGCAGCTCTCTTGCACATTTCTGTACCCCTCTTGCCTCTTTCTGCACCCCTCTTCCTGTACCTCTCTTGCCTCTGTCTGCACCCCTGTTCTCTTTCTGCACCTCTTTTGCCAGTTTCAGCAACTCTCTTGCCCCTTTCAGCAGCCCTCTTGCCTCTTTCTGCACCTCTGATGCTTCTTTCTATACTTCTCTTGCCTCTTTCTGCACCTCTGTTGCTTCTTTTTGCACTTCTCTTGCCTCTTTCTGTACCTCTTTTACTTCTTTCTGCACTTCTATTGCCTCTTTCTGCACCCCTCTTGCCTCTTTCTGCACCTCTTTTGGTTCTTTCTGCACTGTTCTTGCTTCTTTCCGCACCCCACTTGCCTCTTTCTGCACCCCTCTTCTCTCTTTCTGTGCCTCTCTTGCCTCTGTCACCACCCCTGGTCTCTCTTTCTGCACCTCTTTTGCCTGTATCTGCACTTCTCTTTCTACGCCTTTATTCCCCTTTCTGTACATGTTTTACCTATGTAGGCATAGTTAGAAATTAGCATTTAAAAAACCGTAGAAATTCACAGAAAGAAACAAAGGCTTCAGGGACGTTATAGTTAGGAATTAGCATTTAAAAAACCTTAGAAATTCACTGAAAAAAACACAGGTTTCAGGAACGTTAGTTAGGCTGATATTTCACTCGTACAAAACCAGAGAAATCTGGCCATTATAGTTAGCTGAGCTAACAATAACTCGCGCCCCCGCAATGGACTGCTGATGACGTCACATATTACATCACACATTACATGGTCAGCGACATCACTGATGACAACTCAAATTACATCACTGATTACATCATCCACTTAATATCTGATGCACCTCTTCACAACCTAATATAACCTTTGATATACCCACTCTAAAATACAGACTACCATTCTCAAAACCATAGAAACACCAATACCAGTTAGTACATACCCACTCGCTGATTCATAGGTGTACATTTCCACTAACTCACCCACACAGTCACTCATTCACACAATCACTCATCTATACAGCCACTGATATAAGGAATCATATACTCATAGACACTGACACACTGCCACTCACCCATAGTTACTCACACACCTTGTCAGTCACGCAAATAATCAATCACATTGCCATTTACACACCTATACAGTTATACACACACCACCTTACTTATTCATACAGATACTAACACATACTTACTCTCTTCTACAATCACTGACACAAGCACACACTTATCCATACAGCCACTCTCACAATCACTCATCATCACATATGGTCACTTATAAACTCCAACACTCACATATACTGCCTTTCACATATGTAGTTACTTACACATATACCATTGAGACATCCATTCACTCACCAACACAGCAATGTGCACACTCACTCACCAATACAGCCCCTTGCAGATGCACTCATGAACCCATACACCCAGTAAATCACCCACTCACATATACATGCAGGGAGTCACACACACCCCCACCCACTCCCACAGAAAGTCAGGCACCCCATACAGCCCAATCATTAACCCATATAGACACTCACATGCTAGTCAGTCACCCAAAGAATCAATCACACGGCCATTTATTTAGCTATACAGTTATACACACACCACCTTATTTATTCATACAGATAGTAACACATACTTACTCTCTTCTACAATCACTGACACAAGCACACACTCACCCATATAGCCATTTTCGCACTCACTCATACATACTGTCACTTATATACTCCAACACTCACATATACTGCTTTTCACATATGCAGTTACTCACCCATATACCACTGAGACATCCATACACTCACCGACACAGCCATACGTACTCACTCAACCATACCGTCCCTCACAGATGCACTCATGAACCCATACATCCATGGATTCACCCACTCATACATCCATGCAAGGAGTCACACAGTCCCTCACCCACCCACACAGACAGTCAGGCACCCATGCAGGTACTCAGACAACTAATCAATAACCCATATAGACTTTCATGTACCTACTCACCAACCCATGCAGCCATTTGCACACCAACTGACAGACTGATACAGACATTCACACAGATTAGTCATTCACCCATGCATTCACTAAGACACATTTAATCACTCACTTATACACTCACTCATGCACCCATTAAATCATCCATACAGACACTCATACATACACACTCATTCTTCGAATACACCTTGGCGTATATATATACCATTCTTAAACTTTTTAGAAACACTCACAGGATGATGTCATTTGCGATGTCATCAGTGATTTCATCTGTGATGTCACGGACCAATGAGTGATGTAATATGTGAGGTCATCAGCAGTGCATTGCGGGGGTGCGACTTATAGTTAGCTCATGTAACTATAACGGCCGAATTTCTTTGATTTTGTACGAGTGAAATGTCAGCCTAACTATAACGTTCCTGAAACCTGTGTTTTTTTCAGTGAATTTCTATATACATATATATATATATACACGTGCATGTGTATATATAAATATGAAAAAAATATATATATACCCACGTTAAAAAGTCCCTTGTCACCCAAAAACCCATACCCACCCTAAACCCTACAAACTACCTTGCCACCCAAAAAACCTTACCCACCCTAAACCCTAACAATTCCCATATATGTATGTGTTTATATGTATGTATATATTACCTACTTGCCAGTAGGTAGTTATAGTTAGGACCTATTTTCCATAGGAAATCCGCAACATTCTTTTTGGAATAACGTCGGCGCCGATTGACGAATCTTAGCGAAATTTTCCAAACTTTTGGCCAGCTCTGGTCTGCTCCTATCCTGAAAATTTCACGGTGATTCGTCAAGCGGGGGCCGAGAAAAAAGGGGGGTCCCAAAACACGTTTTCCCCATACATTTTCCCATAGGACCTGTTGACGCAGCTACAGCCCGAACTGCTGAACAGAATTACACCAAATTTGGAAAAGAGGTAGTCCTCAGCTCAGACTCGTGCCTTTTGCTTAAATGGTGTAAATCTGTTCAGTAGTTCCTGAGAAAATTAGAGTTAAAAAGATAGATATATCTGGGCGGAGCCTAACCACACATCTCATCGTGAGATCTGATTGGCTGTCAGTACTTCATCCAAGAAGTGTTGGCAGCCATCTTGGGACCAATATACATGATAGCACCTTATTAAAAAGCATTGCAGTTAATAGAAGGTTTTACGACTTTAGTTACATTATAAATCATTTGTTGATGGTACCATACTCATTTTAGGAATTGTGGTGTGTTCTAAGGTGATTTTACCATGTGAAAAAGCCTTCTGCTGTGATATCATGAATCATGTTTGAGAGAAAACTATTTTCTCATGCTTTTCCCACAGAGGTTTGGAAGGTGATCTATAAGCTAAACTGAGAGCATATTTTCTGTAAATTCACATTATCTTTCTCAGTCATATGATAATGAAGTCTGACATTCTCAGTAAAACATTTACATCCCACAAGGGCAGAGACTGTCAGTTGATTCCTTTGTGTTCTACTGCAGCTTCCCAGAGTGTTCTAAAGAACAACTAGAGCGCTAACAGTCTTACTTATTACAAAGGTATTGCACACCTGAAGCCATCTTGATTGGAATAAAGTGGCAACTCTTAAAACATTTAATTTAAAAAGGAACAAAATGAGGGGGTTCATTTTGCCATAGAAAGTATGATTAGTGCTGCGGAAAGAAAACTTAGGGTACATTTTGAGTGACTTCTCAAATCCTCTTCTATTTCATTAAAAAATTCTGACATGCAGACTGAAACATGCACTTTCAATACCAGCAGCAGACTTCCCTGGTGAGCAGTAGCTTTTCTACAATGATCTAATGAGCAACTAGAGTGCTAACATTCTGAATTTATGGCAAATGTGTGACACATCTGAATGCCTTCTTGATGGAATCAAAGTAAAAAACTGAAAGTATTTTCTACTGAGGAGACTGTAGTAAATGAGGAAATTAAGAAACTTCATAACAGAGGAGGAGCCTAGCGCGCAACCAAGATGGCCGCGTAGGTGCGAGGCTCCCGAGGACCTCCGCGACCTCCTGAATTAATCCTGGCGATATCCTGTCCTTGTTGAGGGGACTGTGTCGGGGAACCCGAGCTGAGGCGCCACCCGTTTTTCGGGCTCGAATCGGACCCCGGACACCGGTGGGAGCACCGATCGAAGGTTGCGGCCTTCTCCTCGCCGGCCCCCCGGATTGGAGTAGTGGGGCGATCCGGGGACACAGTGAACAACAGCGGCGGGCAGGGCTGGGCGACTCGCGTACCCCGCACTTTCACTTTCGCTTTTGCGCCCTCCTTGCACTCAAGCGAGGTTGGGTTGCGGAGCCGGGTGCGGTGGTGTGGTCTTGTCCAGGAGCCCGGCTGACCCGCCGGCGGTGGGTTGACCTGCGGTTCGGTGGTCGCCCCCGCCCCCCCCCGGAGCCCGTGAATTGGTATAGCGGCCCGTTCGAGGAGATTGGCACGACGGTGGGAGAGCAAGCATGTCCACCAAACAAGATGGCGACCGGGCGAAGGTGAAGACAACCCGCCGTGGCACGGCGCACCAAGCTAACAGTATGGACCGCTACACGCTCCAGAAGGGTTCTCCGGAGACATCGCGCGCATCCCCGGTGGGCCCGACGGAGGCATCTGCTCATCCGGTGGATCTGACCCTCCGGGACGTCATGGGCGCCATTGCAGAGATGAAGGCCTCGGTGGACCAGCGTTTCGACACCCTAGCGCAAAAAATAGACTCGGTCCTGGTGGATGTGAGCCTTGTGAGGGCAGACTTGTCCAAAACGAACGACCGGGTCGATTCCCTGGCCCACACCACAACGAGCCTCACGACGGACGTGGTGGCCCTCCAGAAGGAGGTGCGCCGGCTTGGCCAGGCGAGCGCCCTGATGGACCGGCGACTGGAGGATTCCGAGGGTCGGGCCCGGAGGAATAATGTCCGTATTGTGGGGGTGCCGGAGGGACGAGAGGCGGAGGCGGCGGATCTTTTTCTGGAAGAATTGATCCTGACCCATCTCCAGCCCCGGGGGCTGAGTAAGCTTTTTGCGGTGGAGCGTGCTCACCGGGTCCCTGGGGGCAGACCTAAGACCGGTGCCCCGCCGCGGCCTCTCATTGCCCGGATTTTTAATTTTCGGGACAGAGATGCTATCCTCCAGACCTCCAGGCAACAGGGACCGGTCAAGCTTGACAACATGGATGTGCATTTTTACCCAGACTTTACTCCGGCGGTTCAGAAGCAGAGACAGAGTTTTCTTGGTGTTAAACGTCGCCTACGGGACCTGAACCTCAAGTACTCAATGCTTTTTCCAGCTAAGCTGAGGGTGGAGGTGGATGGTCGCACGCACTTCTTCGACCGGCCCGAGGCGGCTGGGGACTGGTTGGACACTCTGCCTGGAGATCGGGGCCGGGGGGGCGGGGGGGGCGCGGCTGGCGAGGAGGGCCCGCCGGATCAGAATTGAGGGGTGACTGAATAGGCCTTGCTCTGGACGATGTTCCTTCACCATTTATTGATTGCATATGTTCCCCTCCTATGGAGGTCGTGCGGGGTCTGTTGGGGGCTTCCCTCCTCCTCTGGGGGACTAGTTAGTTTTAGCTATGGGGCGACAGGCACACTGCACTTTGGGGGGGCTGTCTGGGCTCATGCAGGGGTGCAGGGAGGGGGGAGTTCTGTTGGGATGGGGGGGGTGTGTTGTTTGTTTGCACCGCAAGGCAAACCCGCTACTGTGTTGTTGTTTTTAAGATGCTCGGTGGGGGACGACCGATTGTTTCGACGTATGATGGGGGGTAGGGATTTGACTGTGTTGTCATGGAATGTTAACGGCCTGGGGGATAGGATTAAGCGTGGTGTGGTCCTGCAGTACTTAAAACGTATTTCACCAGATGTCGTCTTCCTGCAGGAGACGCACCTTATAGGTAACTCCTTTCATGCAATGAATCGGCGGGGATATCGTTTGGCGGCCCATTCTGGCTTCACTTCGGGCTCGCGGGGGGTGGGCATTATGATCAAGAACTCGCTCCCGTTGGAGATTGATGAGGTGCGCCATGATGAGAGGGGACGCTACACTGTTCTGGTGGGAAGAATGGAGGGTAGAGTGTTTATTTTTATATCAGTGTACGTCCCGCCTGGGTTACAAGCCACCACATTTGCGGATCTGGGGCACCTCCTTCTGGACCTTCCGAGTGGCCTGCTGGTGGTTGGAGGGGACTTTAATGCGGTAGCTTCTGGGTCTATGGATCGCCATCCCCCTAGGGACCTCCCCCGGGCACAGGCGTGGCTGCCCGGCCTTTTAGACACGCTGGGCCTGGTGGATTGCTGGCGATTAAAGCATCCCGCACAGCGGCAGTACACCTTCCACTCGGGTGCCCATGGTAGCCTCTCGCGGCTTGATTACATCCTTGTCCCGGCGGCCCATGCAGGGAGGGTGGGGGAGGTGCGCCATCTGGCGCGGGGTATCTCAGACCACTCCCCATTGCTGTTACATTTCGATGTCTTCCCGAGGGGGGATGGCAGGGTGGCTCCAATCAATGCATGGTATTTGCGCGACCCCACCATTCGTGCCGATTTGATCAAATCCTTACAGCGATATTTCGACGAGAATGTGGGGTCGGTCCCTTCGGCCATCTCCCTGTGGGAGGCTTTCAAGGTAGTTCTTAGAGGGGAGGCCCTCTCCTTTATCTCCCATGCCCGGCGGCGCGAGCGGGAGGAGGTGACCCGGGTAGAGGCCGAGATTGCAGAACTGGAGGGTGACCTGGGGAGCGGGGTAACAGACGCCAAGCTGCATGTTCTACACCTGGAGCAGGCGGCCTATCGGGCCCTCGTCACGGAGGCGGCCAGGGGCCTCAGTAGAGAGCAGCAGGGGCGATTGTATGATGTGGGTGATAAGGCTGGCAAATTGATTGCGTGGTTGGATAAGAGGGAGAGAGCGAGCCGCGTGGTTCCTTTGATTGAGAGTGTGGATGGTGCGTGTGTCACCGAGCCGGAAGCCATTGTCTCCTGCTTTGCGGATTATTTCCGCGAAGTCTACTCCCCGGTTTCCCCCTGCTCGGAGGAAGATTCCCATGCCCTGCTTCGGGACATCGCACTGCCCTCCCTTACGGTGGAGGACAGGGATTCGCTGGACGCTCCTCCCACCTCGGACGAAATTGCCTTGGCTATTCGCTCGGTTGCATCCGGCAAGGCCATGGGCCCCAATGGTATTCCCATTGAGCTATACAAGCTACGCCCGGATGTGTTGGCGCCCCACCTGCGCGCGATGTTCCTGGCGGCCCACTCGCAGGGTTCCCTCCCGCCGGACCAGCGTCTGGCCACAATTGTGGTGATCCACAAGGAGGGGAAGCCCCGTGAACGGGTCACGTCCTATAGGCCGATCTCGCTCTTGAACGCGGAGCCCAAAATCCTCGCCAAGGTGTTGGCCAACCGGTTGGTTGGCGTGGTGGGCGATTTGGTCCACCAAGACCAATCTGGCTTTATACCACACCGCAACACGGCGCTCAATCTGCGGCGCTTGCACGGGGTGCTCGCGCGTGTCCCATTTGTGCGGGAGCCGGCCATCTTGGCGTCCTTGGACGCCACCATGGCGTTTGACACGCTGGAGTGGCCATACATCTGGGCGATGCTGGCGAAATTTGGATTTGGACCGGGCTTTATCAGCTGGGTCAAATTGTTGTACTCGGGCCCATTGGCGCAGGTGGTGGTGAATGGGCGAGTCTCGGTCCCATTCGCGCTGGGGCGGGGCACACGACAGGGTTGCCCCTTGTCACCTCTCCTGTTTGCACTGGCCCTGGAGCCCCTGGCGGAGTGGCTGCGGTGGCACCCTTCCATCCGTGGTCTCCGCTGGACCCCCGAGCATGAGGACCGTGTGTCCCTCTATGCTGATGATATCCTCCTGTATCTCGCCTCCCCGCGTAAATCACTGATCGTCCTGGTTGATGTTTTGCGCTCATTCGGTCGCAACTCAGGACTTGTCATCAACTGGGCGAAATCCTGTGTATACGTGCTTTCCGGGGAGGCTCCGGTCCTGCCACGGGACTGTCCGATCCAGATTGCCTCCCAGGGGTTTCGGTACCTGGGTATATATATCACTCTTGACCCGGAGGCCCGCTATGAGCGGAATTTGCTACCCCCCCTCCAGCGCTTGAAGGAGGACGTGGTGCGCTGGCGGCGTCTGCCGCTTTCGCCGCTCGGCCGAGCGGCCTTGTTTAAAATGATGTCCTTGCCGCGCTTCCTCTACGCCCTCCAGAATACTATGGACTTGGTTCCGGCACGCTATTTCCGTGAGGTGGAGGGCCTCCAGCGGCGCCTGTTCTGGGACGGGAGGCCGCGCATTGCTCTAGCTAAACTGACGCTCCCGTGGTACGATGGGGGGGTCGCCCTCCCGGACATTAAACGGTATTACTGGGCCTCCCAACTGGCTGCAATTAATCATGGCCTTTACGGGCCCGCCTTGAACCCGGCGTTTGAGATGGACAAGATGCTCCTGCCCGGTGGCGACTACAATCGAGCGCTCTACTCTGCCGCGCCCGACTCCCGTCTGACGGGACCGACGCGTGTCATGGTGCGTGTCTGGCACGCGGCTAATGCAGCCATGGGGTGGAAGGACCGTTTGACCCGAGCGTCACCGCTGTACGCGTCTGAGAGGTTGGGCTCCCTGTGGACGTCGAAGGGCTTCGAGAAGTGGGACACGATCGGAATCAGCACGGTGGGAGATCTCTGGACGAGGGGGGGATTCAAGACTTTTGCGGCGCTGCAGACGGAGTTTCAGCTGCAGGGCAGTGAGTACTTTCGGTACCTACAAGTCCGCCATGCGCTGGGCTCCGTCTTCCCGGATGTCGCGTCCATTCCGGAGTCTTCCCCCCTGGAGGACAGAGTGCTGGATGGCCATGTCCCAGACAGCACGATCTCCCTCATATATAAAAAACTGATCAACGACAGATCGTGCCTGCTGACTAGTCTCCGCGAGGCCTGGGTCGCCGACGGGCTAGAGCTGGACGACGAGGATTGGATTTCCGCGGTGGCCTCTCCAAAAGAGGTGGCCATCCCGGCTCGCCTTCGTTTCGTCCAGCTTAAGATCCTTCACCGGGTTTACGTGACGGGGCCAAGGCTTCTACGTATGGGCTTTGCTGGTGACGGAATGTGTAAGCGTGGCTGTGGTGCGTTGGCAACTTTCATGCATATACTGTGGGAGTGCCCAAAGGTGGAGCGATTCTGGCGTGGTGTGCATGAGGTCCTGCGTGTGGTTACGCGTGTCGCGCTGTTGCCTGAAGCGAGGAGATGCCTGCTGAATGTGTGGGAACCAAATGACTATTCGGTCCCGCAGACGCGGTGGGTGACTCTGGGATACATGATAGCTAAGCGTGATATTGCTCAATTGTGGGGATCCCAGAGGCCCCCTGCGGTGTTGGCCTGGAAAGAACATATGGATTGGTGTATGTTTCGTGAAAAGGTGGTGTATGTGGCGAGGGGTAAGCCTGGGGCGTGGGTGAAAATCTGGGGCCCCTGGAACGCTTACCGCGGGGGTATTTGTGAGCCGCCACTGCTACCGGCTGCCTCGCCTGCTCCGTCTCCCTAGATGGCCCCCCTCCCTCGGCCATGGGCACGCGGTCCCCCAGTCCCTGATCTACTCCCATTCCCCTCTTCAGAGTTCTGCTGCTGGTTTGGATCCCCCACTTATGGAGCACGTGCTGTCACTTTGGATCGCGGGTTGCCTTGCGGGTGTGGTTTTTCGTGTTGATTTGTTTTGAGAAAAGGGAACCGTACTGTGGGCGTGGAGCTATGCGGCCTGCAACATTGATTTCTCCTGTTTCGCTACTCTGCACTGCCAAGAGACTCTTACTGTATGTATGCAATATGCTTTTGTCACTCTAGCGGCCGGCCGGGTGATTGTAGGCCCATACCTGTAACTTTTACAAACTGCAATAAACGGTTTCAAAAAAAAAAAAAAAAGAAACTTCATAACAAATAAGTCTCCCAAAATGGCCACCAGAGACAAGAGTCCAAATGTAGCACAAATATCACCCAGATGTAGCCCAAATATAGCCCAATGAAAAAATATCCCAGAGTGGTCTAACGAGCAACTAGTGCGCTAACAGTCTTACTTATGACAAAAGTATGGCACACCTGAAGCCATCTTGATTGGAATAAAGTGGTAACACTTGAAACATTTAATTTAAAAAGGAACAACATGAGGGGGTTCATTTGCCATAGAAATTATGATTAGTGCTGCAGAAAGAAAAATGAGGGCACATTTTGACTTCTCAAATCCTCTTCTATTTCATAAAAAAATTCTGACATGCAGACTGAAAGATGCACTTTGAATACCAGCAGCAGACTTCCCTGGTGAGCAGTTGCTTTACTACAGTGATTAAATGAGCAACTAGAGTGCTAACATTCAGAATTTATGGCAAATGTGTGACACATCTGAATGCCTTCTAGATGGAACCAAAGTAAAAAACTGAAAGTATTTCCTACTGAGGAGACTGCAGTAAATGAGGAAATTGGGAAACTTCATAACAAACAAATCTCCCAAGATGGCCACCAGAGACAAAAGAGCCCAAATGTAGCCCAAATATCACCCAGATGTAGCCCACATGTAGCCCAATGACAGAAGTGTGCAAAACACTTATTTTTTGTGTATTTGCAGTTTTATATAGTGCAAACTTGTCAGGTATTGGAGTGCTTTACACAAGCATTGGTTACATCACACAAGATCAAATTCATTTTGGTTGTAGACATGGGGAGATTAAGTGATTTGACCAGAATCACAGAATGTTGAGCTGAAGCAGAAACTCCAACCTGGTTCCCCAGTTGCAAAGTCTGCAGCTCTGGAAGTAACACCACATCCTCTCCCCTAAATGCAACATTTAATCAAGTGGTCAACTGGATAAAAAACACAAAGATTACAAATAATTTAAAATGTCGTTGTCGCTATTTGAAAACTAAGAAAATATGTCCTCATTTTAGTTTTTTAGAGCATTAACCTTAATTTTGATGCAAATAAGACCCTCTCATATATGTAATTTCTAAAGAAAATGCTCTAGGTATTACAGTTTTGATTACATCAAGATGACATCAGGTGTTCCACACTTTTGTAATAAATATAGAATGTTAGCAACCTAGTTGTTCATTAGGATACTGTTGAGAGGCAGAGGCCAGGGGCACGGACTCTGAAAATTGAAGGCAGGTAGTAGGGTACAGAGGCAACAATTTGACCACACTGGGCAGGCAGGAAGGGCAGTGGCAGCACAACAGACTATGGAGGGCAGTGGAAAGGGGGGCAGGGGCAACAAACCAACAATACAGGACTGGCAAGAGAGGCTGTGGCAATGTAATAGACCATTGTGGGCAGAAGGAAGAGGCAGTGGTAGTACAACCATACATGCCAACAGACCTGATTCAGCCAGGAAACATCCACTGTTTTTAAGCTCAAATGGGCTTTATTTGATCTGTCTCCTGTCTACAATCTCCTGTTTTTCAATGTAACTCAAAGGGGAAAATCAATACCCCAGTTGTTTTTCAAAATCTCCCTCTTACCAAGTTCAAAATGTTCGCAAGTATGGTACATTGGATCATGGTAGGCAGGAGGAATTGGGGTAGGGACATGGACTCGGATAACAGAGGACAGGAGGGACATGGAGAGGTGCACCAAACTGACCCTACAGGGCAGGCATCGGGGTTTGCAGCAGCATAATACACCACACAGGGCATGCGGGACGGGAGTGCAGCACAACAATCCATAGAAAGCAATAGGGAGGGGACAAGACCATGCACATGGACAACAGAGAACAGAGGGGAAACAGGCAATGGTAGCTAGCTGACCATAATGGACAGACAGGAGAGAAAGCTGCAGCATAACAGACCATAGAGGGCAGGAGGGGCGGATCAGGGGCATTACAAGGAGGAAGGGGATAGGGGCATGGCATGTGGACAGGCAGGGTGGAGGTGACAGGGACAGGTTACAGTCAACTGACAATGCTAGGCAGGTGGTAGGGGAGTGGCAGCTTGTTAGAAGGCGACCTCAGAGGAGACAGGGAGGGTACCTGAGCACCCTGAGACCTACCCTCGGGGTATCGTAGCCGGGCACTGGCGGGAGACTCCTCAGGGGAAGAGTCTCGTATCTAGGATCGTACACCCTGCACCACACGACAAAGAGACACCACACTGTATGCTCTTGGGAACAGATCTTTATCTAATCAGCTTCGTAGGATCTTTATGATCAACAAGGTGGATATGTACAAAATAGAGCTCGGGCTCAAAGAGTCTCGGTAGGGATAGGGGGTAGCGGGACAGTCTTTGGGGATCCGGATCAATGCAGGGACGTACCCGGCGCACAGCTCACAATCCTCGAGCTGGGGGATACGCTGTGGTCATTGGGGTCCGGCCGGACCGAGGGGGTCTTTAGGAGCCGCGAGTCACTCAGCAGGGCTCAAGCACAAGGTCGGAGGTCTTACGATCTTCAGGGGAGCCGCAAGTCACTCAGCAGGGCTCAAGCACAAGGTCGGAGGTCTTACGATATTCCGGGGAGCAGCGAGTCACTCAGCAGGGCTCAAGCACAAGGTCGGAGGCCTTACGATCTTCAGGGGAGCCGCGAGTCACTCAGCAGGGCTCAAGCACAAGGTCGGAGGTCTTACGATCTTCAGGGGAGCCGCGAGTCACTCAGCAGGGCTCAGGTGTTCCAAGGTTGCAAGGGAGCCACGACCACGTCAGCAGGGCTCTCGTCGTTCCAGAGTCGAATCTGCCAGATAGTCCCGGAGCACCCCTTGTTATAGGTCAACTCCTCTTTGATGTCCGGAGTCTGTGTAGGCAGGGGTCTTAGCACCTGGGGGTCGCTTGTTGGAGTTTTCTGCCATGTCGTCCTTTGATCCTTTCAGGGCCGGGTCGGGAGGCGTCCCAGACACACAGCAGGCGTGGAGCCAGCCCTCAGGGAGGCCGCAGGGCCGATCGAAACCCATCTCCCAAGGGGAGGTCAGAGGTGCGATGGAAACTGCTCCTCCCTTTCTCACTCCATGGGAGCGCGATGTCCTCTAGCCGGGGCGGCGCCTCTAGGCCTGGGTCGCGCTGGAGCCGGGTGGCCATCGTAGGTGCATGAAGTGGGCACGCGGGCCCTGTGGTGCTGGGAAGATGGAGGGCACGGACGGGGAAGTCCGGGTCGGGTGTCTGTGGGTTCTGGTGGGACGGACCGGCTAGGCCGTGTACTCGGGGGCTGAATGAGGTGTTCGGGTCAGGGTGTGTGGCTAGGGGTCAGGGATGGCCATGCCACAAGGCCGGGTCTAACACGCGTCCCCCCCAGCTGAAAGCCAGAGAGAACTACCCATCCTCTTGGGGGTTCTCTTCGCTGAGGCAGAAGAACCGGGAGAGGCCGTCAGTGTTGGCGTGGTCAGTACCAGGGCGATGCTCTACGGTGAAATCCATCCCCTGGAGGGAGATTGACCACCGCAGTAGTTTGGGGTTTTCTCCTCGCATCTGCATGAGCCATCGCAAGGGGCGATGGTCTGTTTGGACTTTGAAATGGGTGCCGAACAGATAGGGTCATAATTTCTTGAGGGCCCAGACTACGGCGAATGCCTCGCGCTCAATGGTGCTCCATTTCTGTTCTCTGGGTAACAGCCTTCGGCTGAGGAAGGCTACGGGCTGGTCTAGGCCTTGGTCATTCACCTGTGACAGGACTGCCCCAATGCCATGCTCGGAGGCATCAGTTTGTACCACAAACTCCTTGGAGTAGTCGGGGGCCTGGAGCACGGGGCAGTACACATGGCCGCTTTTAGGGCATCGAACGCCTCCTGGCAAGCAGAGGTCCACTGCACTTTCCTGGGCTGTTTCTTGGATGTGAGTTCCGTGAGGGGACCGACAAGGCTGCCGTACCCCCGGATGAATCTCCGGTAGTAGCCGGTGAGGCCCAGAAAGGCTCAGACCTCCGTTTGGGTAGTGGGTGGTTCCCAGGCTAGGATGGCGTCGATCTTAGGCTGCAGAGGGGCGACCTGCCCGCTTCCGACCCGGTGCCCTAGGTAGACCACCGAACCTTGCCCAATCTGACACTTGCTGGCTTTTACTGTGAGGCCTGCCTGGCGCAGGGCCGTTAGCTCCCTCCGGAGGTGCTGGAGGTGCTCACTCCATTCGGAACTGAAAACCGCGATATCGTCTAGATATGCGGCGCTGAACTTTTCCAGCCCGGCCAGGACTCTATTTACCAGTCGCTGGAAGGTGGCCGGGGCATTTTTCATCCCGAAGGGCATCACGCGAAGGTGATAGTGCCCATCCGGGGTGGAGAAGGCGGACCGCTCCTTGGCTCCTTCTGTGAACGCAATTTGCCAGTACCCGCAGGTTAGATCGAATGTGCTGAGGAAATGAGCCGACCCGAGACGGTCAATGAGCTCGTCTGCTCGGGGAATGGGGTGAGCGTCGGCTCGGGTGACTTCATTGAGCCCCCGGTAGTCCACACAGAATCGGAGTTCTGGGGCGACACCGGGGGCGGCTGCTTTCGGGACCAGTACCACGGGGCTGGCCCAGGGGCTGTCTGAGGGTTCGATCACCCCCAAGGTTAACATCTTCGATATCTCGGCCTGAATGCAGGACCGGACTCGATCAGGGACTCGGTAGGCTCGGTGCTTCACAGGCGGGCTGTCTCCGGTGTCCACGTCATGGACACACCAGTCGGTGACTTGGGGGACAAGAGAGAATAAGTCGGGGAACTGCCCTAAGAGCTGGCCGCAGTCCTCGCGTTGCTGGGAAGTGAGGGATGGAGAGAGGTTCACTCCTTCCACGGAGCCATCCTTCTCCTTGGTACACAGGAGGTCAGGGAGGGGATCTGACTCCTCTTCGGCCCCGTCATCGGTGGCCAGTAGTAGACTCAGCTCCATCCGCATGAAGTGAGGCTTGAGGCGGTTCACGTGAAGGACCCGAAGGGGGTCTCGAGGTGACTGGACGTCCACCAAGTACGTGACCTGGTTCTTCCGCTCAATGACTTTGAAGGGCCCGGTCCATTTATCCTGGAGGGCGCAAGGTTTCACTGGGGCCATGACCCATACCTGCTGGCCTGGCTGGAACTCGACCAGAGTGGCATTCTGGTCGTACCAGCGCCTCATTTCTTCCTGGCTCGCCTCCAGGTTGGCCTCGGCCAGTTCTCGAAACTTCCTAGTCTGGTTTCGGAGGGTCAGAACGTATCGGAACACATCTCGGGGGGGGGGGGGGTCTCGGGGCGCCGCCTCCCACCCTTCCTTGACCAGGCTGAGGGGCCCCCGGACGGGATGCCCATAGAGTAGCTCAAACGGGCTGAACCCCAAGGATTTCTGGGGAACTTCCCGGTAGGCGAACAAAAGGCAGGGGAGCAGGACGTCCCACTTGCGCCGGAGGGGCTCTTCCAGGCCCGCGATCATCCCCTTCAGAGTCCGGTTAAACCGCTCTACTAGGCCATTTCCTTGGGGATGGTACGGGGTGGTGAACTTATACGACACTCCACATTGTTGCCACAGGGACGTCAGGTATTTGGAGATAAAGTTCGTCCCGCGATCGCTCACGACCTCGCGGGGAAAACCCACACGGGAAAAGATCCCCATCAACGCCCGGCCCACCATGGGGCTGTGATGGTGCGTAGGGGAATAGCCTCAGGGTATCGGGTGGCATGGTCCACTAGGACGAGGATAAAGCGGTGACCTTGTGAGGTTGGGGGGTCCAGGGGCCCCACGATGTCGATCCCGACCTGTTCAAAAGGGGTACTGACGACAGGGAAGGGTTGGAGGGGAGCCTTGGACTTTCCTCCACTTTTCCAACTAGCCTGGCACGTGGGACAGGACTTGCAGTGGGTTTCTACATCTGCTCTCATTTTAGACCAGTAAAAGTGAGTCACTAGGCGACTGTAGGTTTTGTCTTGGCCCAAGTGGCCTGCTAGGGGGACATCGTAGGCCAAGCCCAGGAGGAAGTCTCGGAAGCGTAGGGGTACCACCAGCACCCGGGCTGATCCTAGCTCCACCGACTTCTGCTGGCTGTACAAAAGGTCATTTTCCCAATATAACTGGTGTGTTCCAGATTGGTCGCCCGCGGCTTGGGCCTCTGCTTGCTGCCGGGGTCCGAACAGGGAAGGACAGTTAGCTTGCTCCTGGCAGAACTCCTCTCGGGAGGGGCCCCCCTCGTGGCGCCACTGGGCCAACTCGGGCCGATCGCCTAACTCTGCGATCTGTGCGGGGTCGGAAGGTAGGGGTTCGTCGCTGGTGACCGATTCTCCTCGTGGGGAGATGTGGGGGACCTCGGCTGGGACCATCCTGTCCTCGTTGGCAGGGGCGTCCTCGACTTCCCCAAGGGGGGGCAATCGGGCCGCCATAGATCGGGTGGTGGCGCACACCCACTCGGGGAGACCCATCATCCCTAGGTGGGTCTTGCGCTCGACTTTCTTCCAGGGGGAACTTTCCAGGTCGTTCCCCAGGAGACAGTCGACCGGCTGGGAGGTTCTTACTGCTACTTTTAATTTACCGACCACTCCTCCCCATTCAAAAGGCACCAGGGCTACCTTACAGAGGCTCTCAGTGTTGTCAGCTGCAATTACAGGGCAAAATATATTGGGGAGGACCTGGTCTTCGTGGACTAAGTGGCTGAGGACACCGGTGATGCTCGACCCGGTGTCACGAAGGGCCTCTACTTGTTGGCCATTGATCGTCACTAGCTGCCCGTATTTCTTTGTGTTGGAGGGCAGGAGGCTCCCAGGGACCATTTCTCTGTCTCCTAATGATACAAAGGCCATGGCGGCGGGTTCCCACTCTACGGTCTCCTCAATCTCCTCCCCTAGGGCTACATTTGCTATCTGTCTGGCTGGGGGGGCTGTAGTGGGGATGCGCAGGGCCATGGGGCATTCGGGGTCATTGGCGTAATGCCCGGGCTTCTGGCAACGGAAACAAGTGATGGTCACCCGGTGCCCCCGTCTCACGGGTGGACCGGATACAGCTATTGGGGGTGCCGGGAAGTGCGGAGGTGGGTTTTTCAGGAGACCGGACTGGGATTCTCTCTGCCCTCCCTGCCCCCCCCCCCCTCTCTGGCGGGGTGGTCCCTGACTGGCTCGGGGGTATTCTCCTACAGGGCCCCGGGAGACCCGGGTGTTGGTCCAGCGATCCGCCTCGACAGCTGGCTTCCTCGGATCCGTGAGCTTGCTGTCGAGCAGATGCTGGCGTAGTTCCACAAAGCAGTTCGCGGCCAGGTGTTCCCATAACATGAGGTCGGTTAGTTCGTCCAGGGTGGTTACTTTGCTGCCCTTAATCCAACCGTCGAATGCACGGCTGAAGAAGTTCACATACTCCACCCACGTGGTGCCAGGGATCTTCGTGCAGTCCCGGAACCGCTGGCGGTACATCTCTGGGGTGAGGCCGTACCTTGTGAGGAGGGCCTCCTTTATGTGGCTGTAGGAGGTCTGCATGGAGGATGGTAGGTCGAGCAGGGTGTCTCTCCCCTCGCTCAAAAATCGGCCCCACAACCCGGCCCCCCAATCCTTCTGCGGGACTCGGTGGGAGGTCAAGGCGACCTCGTAGGCCTTGAACCATTGTTGGATGTCATCGTTTTTGTAATATTCCTTGACCACATCTTTGGGGATGTGGACCTTCTGTTCCGCCGGGGGGGGCGCCTCTCGGTCCCCCGGGGGTCGAGCTTCTTCGCTCCTTGCTTTGAGCTCTATTTCTTTCAAGCTGCGTTCGTGCTCCAGTTTGTCTTCTCCCTTCGTGCTCCCGTTGGAGTTTCTTCTCTTCTAGTACGCCTTGTACTCACATCTGTTCCACTGCTAGCTTCTTTTTAACTAATTTCAACTCGCCCTCGATTTTCAGTTTGGGCAGTTCGAGTTCGTGATTACGACTTCTCTCTCTGTCTGCGAGTTCTTCCGGGGATAGACCCCCATCTGGTACAAAGTGCCTTCTGCATATCTTCTTTGGTGTTGAGACCAGTGGTAGCGATTTTTAGTTCTTTGCAGAATTGCTTCAGTTCTTTGTGCGTGTACTCTTCCAGTTGTTCCGCCTGGAACACAGTATTCGCGTCGGTTTCTGTGAGACTCATGGCGTTTTCTTCTGCCGTCTTTGCCGGTAGTGCGTCCGACGTTTACGGTACGATCTCTAGATTATGGGCCCGAATCCCGTCGCTTGCCACCAATGTTAGAAGGCGACCTCAGAGGAGACAGGGAGGGTACCTGAGCACCCTGAGACCTACCCTCGGGGTATCGTAGCCGGGCACTGGCGGGAGACTCCTCAGGGGAAGAGTCTCGTATCTAGGATCGTACACCCTGCACCACACGACAAAGAGACACCACACTGTATGCTCTTGGGAACAGATCTTTATCTAATCAGCTTCGTAGGATCTTTATGATCAACAAGGTGGATATGTACAAAATAGAGCTCGGGCTCAAAGAGTCTCGGTAGGGATAGGGGGTAGCGGGACAGTCTTTGGGGATCCGGATCAATGCAGGGACGTACCCAGCGCACAGCTCACAATCCTCGAGCTGGGGGATACGCTGTGGTCATTGGGGTCCGGCCGGACCGAGGGGGTCTTTAGGAGCCGCGAGTCACTCAGCAGGGCTCAAGCACAAGGTCGGAGGTCTTACGATCTTCAGGGGAGCCGCGAGTCACTCAGGAGGGCTCAAGCACAAGGTCGGAGGTCTTACGATATTCCCGGGAGCCGCGAGTCACTCAGCAGGGCTCACGCACAAGGTCGGAGGCCTTACGATCTTCAGGGGAGCTGCGAGTCACTCAGCAGGGCTCAAGCACAAGGTCGGAGGTCTTACGATCTTCAGGGGAGCCGCGAGTCACTCAGCAGGGCTCAGGTGTTCCAAGGTTGCAAGGGAGCCGCGACCACGTCAGCAGGGCTCTCGTCGTTCCAGAGACGTATCTGCCAGATAGTCCCGGAGCACCCCTTGTTATAGGTCAACTCCTCTTTGATGTCCAGAGTCTGTGTAAGCAGGGGTCTTAGCACCTGGGGGTCGCTTGTTGGAGTTTTCTGCCATGTCGTCCTTTGATCCTTTCAGGGCCGGGTCGGGAGGCGTCCCAGACACACAGCAGGCGTGGAGCCAGCCCTCAGGGAGGCCGGAGGGCCGATCGAAACCCATCTCCCAAGGGGAGGTCAGAGGTGCGATGGAAACTGCTCCTCCCTTTCTCACTCCATGGGAGCGCGATGTCCTCTAGCCGGGGCGGCGCCTCTAGGCCTGGGTCGCGCTGGAGCCGGGCGGCCATCGTAGGTGCATGAAGTGGGCACGCGGGCCCTGTGGTGCTGGGAAGATGGAGGGCACAGACGGGGAAGTCCGGGTCGGGTGTGTGTGGGTTCTGGCGGGACGGACCGGCTAGGCCGTGTACTCGGGGGCTGAATGAGGTGTACGGGTCAGGGTGTGTGGCTAGGGGTCAGGGATGGCCATGCCACAAGGCCGGGTCTAACACAGCTCAACAGAACACTCAGAGTAGATAGGAGTGGCAGGTCCATGGAACATGGTGGGCAAAAATGATGGAGCAGGGGCATGCACAAAGACATCGGAGAGCCGGGGCAAGGAGAATAGGGGCAGTAAGCTAAGCACAGAGGCTAAGCAGGAGGTCAATGATGGGCCATAGAATTGGGCAATGGAGGGCAGCAGGAGTGGACTGGTACATCATGCTAAATGGAGGGCAGTGGCAGCACATCAGACCATGCATGGCAGGAGGGAGGAGGCTAGTCCATGGATTCAGACAACAGAGGATAGGGAGGAGGTGGATGGGGCAGCAAGCTAACTGTTCAGAGAAGGTGGGTATTAGGAACTGTATTGTTTTTAAAATGTGTGCCTGTGTGAACTACTGAAAATATGAACAAATATGCAGCATTATCTCACTTTTATTCAGGAATAAGAGGACGTTTGTGACTGTGACTCCGGGCTCACTTGGCAGAAATACCCCCTGACCCTCCACCCCCATCGCAAAATGTAATGCCCGTGAAAAGGGTAGGTGGACGCAGTGTTATATAGAACATAGTCCTGAGAGCACGATTGAAAATGAAAACTAGATATAGTATATGGTATAAACTATGCACCAAAAAGTGTGATATAAGATGAACCGGGGCGTGAAATATAATATGCAATACATTGTGCGCAATAACAGATTCATTGGAGAGCGCGAGATAGCACAAGGCACTAGCGCGTGCAAAGCGATATGCGCCTTGGAGTGTAATATGCACAGGGCAGTGTTGTGTAACCTAACTAGTCTCTAAAGTTGTAATATAAAATATGTGCTGGGGAGAGTAACGTTGCATATGCACTGTGACAAAGATATGGATCCCAGACTGTAATATGTATGGCATAGCGCTGTGCGTTATAACATAGACATCGAGGAAGGCACGTTTGAAGGGGCAATATAACCCGTGCGAAGGCAAGTGTGGCATGACATATTCACGGGGTGGTGTTACAGTGCACATGGGCTAGAGAGTGTCATAGCATACACACTAGCTGGTGGAATACAACACAGAGGTGTGTGACACTCGGCGGGCACTGGTGGGTGTATCACAGCATTGGGCTCAGCCAGGAGCACGCTGTGACTCTCAAGTGAGGTTTGTCTCCTTTCCAGAGAGTAAAATAAAAAGTATTACACATTCGGCGGTGGATGTGTGTTTTATTAATCGTGAGGGGGGTTTCTTGCATAGTTTGGTCGAATTTTTGTGGAATCCCCTTTGAATGGCTTGGTGTGCGTGTGTATTAAATGTGCCCGTCAATAGCTACCCATGTTTGTATAAATAAACAACAAGGGTGTCTACTTGGAGAGTACCCACCGGCGGGGGCGCCGGGATTAGGCACGGTAGGGCGTCAGACACGTCATAGCTTCACTAGCGGTGTTAATACATTCCACGTGGATTCATTGTATGCATAGTTGCCTTTTAATGAATATCACGCAAATCGTCAAGGTGATAGGTACATACGGTTTGTCCAGCATGTCCTAGGTGTTTCTATAAATATATATTTTTTTTAAATAATAAAAAACAAAGGCCGGCCCCGGGGAAGGGGTCCCCGGGGCCATAAGTGGCCTGAGGAGGGGGGCAACACAGCCCCCCTCCTAAAGAATAAAAAAAAAAAGGCCATCACCCGGGGGTTGGGGTCCCCGGGGCTGATTAAGGCCTTGGGAGGGGGGCCACGCGGCTCCCTTCCAAATTAATTTTTTTTCAACAAAAAAATTTGGGTGCTGGCCCTGGGAGATGGGACCCCAGAGCCAATAAATTAGAAAAATAAGGAGGGCCACACAGCCCTCCTTCTTAAAAAAATAAAAGTTTTAAGTTGGGGAAATAATTCCCTTTCAATCCTGAGGGACCCTGGGGGCCAACTAGCCCACTAGGTGCTTCCAGTAACCGCCACTGCTCTGCGTTGCAGAGAGGTGGTGCAGGCCGTGTCCCTTTTTACACCTCTCTGCAATGGCGCTTACTGGACGTACCTAGTGGGCTATTTTGCCCCTAGGGACCCTCAGGATTCAAATGAACTTAATCTCCCAACTAAAAACGGCCACAGGGCTCGTTTACACAGTGGTGAAGGGAGGGGACGGGGCCCGAGTTAACGTGTGCAAACACGCCCTGTGGCACTTTTTAAGTTGGGGAAATAATTCCCCTTCAATCCTGAGGGACCCTGGGGGCCAACTAGCCCACCAGGTGCTTCCAGTAAGCGCCACTGCGCTGCGTTGCAGAGAGGTGGTCTAGGCTGTGCCCCTTTTTACATCTCTCTGCAACGCAGCTCTGTGGCGCTTACTGGAGGTACCTAGTGGTCTAGTTGGACCCTAGGGACCCTCAGGATTCAAGGGGACTTAATCTCCCAACTTAAAACGGCCACAGGGTGTGTTTACACAGTGGAGAAGGGAGGGGACGGGGCCTGAGGTGACGTGTGCAAACACGCCCTGTGGCGTGTTTTAAGAGGTAGTTTTAATCCCCTGCCCTATTATATACTAGGGGCTTACAGAGGAGGTCATGCTAATCACAGGGGGACCCCAACGCATAGTGTTCCCTAGTGTATGTAGGTGTTTTCACTGAATTCTGAGTGTCTTTTAACATAGCACTGGCTCTAGGACTGGTTAGTCAGACTCAGTTACCACCAGTAAACATCTGAAAAAGTTGAGGGTACAGGATGATTTTGCAACAAGGCTTCTTTCTGCTCTTCTGTTTGTTCTTTCTGCACGTTATCCTTCTTCCTGCACTTTTCTTCGTCTTTGAGGACTTCTGTTGCTTCTTTACGCAGACGACACGCAGCTGGTTATCTCCCTCTCGCGTGCGCCCAGCCTTGCCATGGACAGCTTCAGGGCTTGCATGCAAGATCTTGCAACCTGGATGTCCACTAATTGCCTTAAATTAAATGGCAACAAGACCGAGGTGCTCGTGGTGGGGAGGAGCCCATCTGTTTGGTCGTCGGCATGGTGGCCCCCATGCCTGGGTGAGGTCCCTACACCCCGTCAGGAAGTCAGAAACCTCGGGGTCTGGCTTGATGCCGACCTGTCTTTTGGACCCCAGATAGACCGGGTGGCGGGTGTCTGTTTCAGCGTTTTAAAAAGTCTACGGAAGGTCCTAGTTCTCCTCCCTACGTCCGCCCGTAGAACGCTGGTGCACGCCCTCGTCACATCGCGTCTAGACTACGGCAACCTACTATATTTGGGAGCAACCTGTAAGGCAATAAATCGCCTTCAGGTGTTACAGAACGCGGCAGCCCGCCTCATTTTAAAATTCCCCAAAAGATCGGCCTCCAGGGCGGCCCTTCAGACCCTCCATTGGCTGCCAGTAAGGAGCAGAGTTGAATTTAAAGCCCTCTGTACTTGTTATCGCATCCTCAATGGGAAGGCGCCTGCGCCACTCCAGAACCTAGTCACCAGGCATGTACCATCACGCGCTTTGCCCTCCTCATGTGGAGGCCTATTAAAGGTCCCTAGGGTGAGAAGGGCCCGCATGGGAGGAAGATCCTTTCGCTATTTGGTGGCGAAGAGCTGGAATGCTCTTCCTCTTAACCTTCGCATGGATCCATCTGAATCTAGTTTTCGGAAGAAACTCAAAACACATCTTTTTTCTAGATAATCCGTGCCTTCTCCTCATTTCTGTCTCTGAGTCTTTCAGTTTCAGCGCGGGGACACGCTTCTGAGCGTAACCAAGCGCTTTACAAAATTCCCTTAATAATAATAATAATTTCTTTTTTTCTTTCTGTGCGTTTTATCTTCTTTCTTCACATGTCCTATCTCTGTAGGCATAGTTAGAAATTAGCATTTAAAAAACCTTTGAAATTCACTGAAAAAACCATAGGTTTCAGGCACGTTATAGTTAGGAATTAGCATTTAAAAAACCTTAGAAATTCACTGAAGAAACCATAGGTTTCAGGGGCGTTATAGTTAGCTGGACTTTTCACTCGTACAAAACCATTGAAATTCCCCCGTTATAGTTAGTTCAGCTAACTATAACTCGCGCGCCTGCAATGCACTGCTGATGACGTCACATATTACATCACTCATGACATGGTCAGTGACATCACTCATGACATCTCAAATGACATCACTGATGACATCATCCTTGTGATAGAGTGGAAGACCTCCTCTCCCCTAATATAACCTTTGATACACACATTCAAAAATAGAATCTAGAATTTTCAAAACAATGGACATACCAATACCAGTTACAACAACCTATTCAGTAATTCTAAGATCCACATACACATCCACTCATTCACCAACAGTCCTATACAGTCACTCATACATGTACTCACTCATCATATGTACTAATACACCTATACATCCTGTTATACAACGCCACTCATCCATAGAGTTACTTACACACATAGTCACTCATGCTAATAAAGAATTAAGCATCCATTTACTTGCATATACAGTTATACACACACCACCACATTTACTTCTACAGAAACTTACACATACTTAGTCTTTTAAACAATCACTTATAGAAACACATACTTATTCATACAGGAACTCTTCCAATCTCTCACTCTCACATATACTCACTTATATACACAAATAGTCACATATACTAGTTTACAACGTATGTAGTTACTCATAAAGACACTATTGAGACAGTCATTCACTCACTAATACACCCATGTACACACTCATCCACCCATACAGTCCTGCACACATGCTGTCTTCAACACATACAAACAGTGAGTCACTCATTCATGCACCTATGCACTACGTAATACCCCCCACCGAACCATACAGACACTCAGACACTCATACTGATACTCAAAAAACCAACAGATAACCTATATAGACACTCATGTAGCTACTCACCAACCCATGCAGCCACTTATACACAAAGTGAAAGACTGATACAGATATTTACATATTTAAACACTACTCACTAAGCCATGTATTCACTAAGATACACTTAATCAGTCAGTTATACAATGAATTTTTCAGAAACAAATCATCCATTTAGACACTTCTACACCCATTTATTCTTCCATCGACCTTGAGATATACATATATAAAACATATGTAATTTTCAGAAAAACACATTCACTGGATGATGTCATCAGTGATGTCATTTGAGATGTTATCAGTGATGTCACTGACCATGTCATGAGTGATGTAATATGTGACGTCATCAGCAGTGCATTGCGGGCACGCGAGTTATAGTTAGCTGAACTAACTATAACGGGGGAATTTCAATGGTTTTGTACGAGTGAAAAGTCCAGCTAACTATAACGCCCCTGAAACCTATGGTTTCTTTAGTGAATTTCTAAGGTTTTTTAAATGCTAATTCCTAACTATAACGTGCCTGAAACCTATGTTTTTTTCAGTGAATTTCAAAGGTTTTTTAAATGCTATAGATATATGTATATCTGTTTAAATTAGACATAAGGATGTCTAAAATTGTTAGGAAAAGCATACAGTGAAAGGACAATTTGCAAAGAAGAAATAAACATGTTGAAATTAAAGTTTTAAAAAAAAAGCTGTTGAAACAAACAGTGCCCAACCCCTTTAAAAGTGTAACACTATTGGTGGTTCAGCTTCATGTGATCAAGTCCCCATGCAGGGATGAAACGCGTAATGGCTGCTGTGTTGTCGATGTAACCTACAGGACAATAAACCTATCGGTATTTGAAGGATTGTGGTCCGTGCTCTCTTTTTGCCGTGGCTGGTGGAAGAATCGCGGAGTGGGAGAGTGCTTGACGATATATATATATATATATATATATTTATATATTTATACACTTACCTTAAATACTAACATTTACTTTTACCATGCACATGCCTTTACCAACCTTGCCTTTTCATTGTAAAGGCATGTGAGGTAAAGGTATATGCTTTGTAAAATCCTGAGTGGTAAAGATTATGCGTGGTAACGGTAGTCACGTAACTACCGCGTTATAATCAGTGGCGGCTCCTCCGTTAAGGCAGAGGAGCGTCACCCCACTGCCTTGAAGCAGTAAAAAGAATAAAAAAATACAATGAGAATGTAGTGTTATCATTTTAATTTCACCTCCTGCTGCGGCAGTTTTGCGTGACGGGGCGGGGCTGCAGAGTAGGAGAGGAGTGGTCGAACCATCCTAAGTGCGCAATGACTGTTAGGGTGGCCCTTTCGGGCTGCCGAAAACAGTCATGCACACTTTTCCTGTTTTCCATGCAGGCTGCATTACAGCCTGCATGGAGAACATGCCTAGGCCCCCAGTCCCTGGTTGAGCACTGAACCACGGCACTCAGACCAATCACACGCAGCATTGTGATTGGTCAGAGAAGCCAGGCTGTGCTTTCTGGACTCTGAGAGGTAAGGTACGTGTTTTTTTTGTTTTACATTGTGCCCCGTACACCAACTGCTGGCCCCCCACCAGACACACCATCCGCAAGAGGTGCCAGCCGCCACTGGTTGTAATGCGTGGTATCAGTTGGTTGTATTGTCCCAGCATGCAGCAGTCTCAGTGTGGTGTGGGGCCAGCCAGGGCCCAATCCACCTTGGCCAAGCACACCAGGTCATCTCTCAGATCACTGCCAGATCCTGCCTCTCTGTGCCGCCACTTCTCTCTCCTTTAGGTCAGGGGATGGATGAAGGGGGGGGGATGCAGACCTAGCACGTTCCTGCACTGGGCGTACCCTGACACCCAGTGAGAGAAGGGCTGTGTCACTCAGGCAGCCGCAGGCACCATGCTGATTAGCTTCACTCAATTCCGTAATGCCATGCTCCTCCTGTCATGCTCCAACTTTGCCATGGGTGAGTCCAACATTGGCACAGGCGGGGGAACAGGGAAGGGGGGCTCTGCCACGCACCAGTCCGTTTTGGCCCAGGGGATGGCCTCGTCCATCTCTGAACCCCTGCAGCAGGTGTTGCCTTTCATCATAATTCCTGCTGCCGCTGAGCCCAGAAATGAGATTTTGGCGGATATTAGGACCGGTGTTGCAGAGCTTTAGCAAACCGCTAGCCCAGCCACGCCCCCCTCCCCCCCCCCCCACAGGAGAGACAGGGTTGCGTTTCCTCGCTCCAACCTCCAGCCACCTAGTTCACCTTGGATTAATTGTCACCAAATAAGCTTGGTTTCCCCCTGAACTTTGCATAGTACATCAAGAGATAAATTAAATACCTAATGATTTTTTTCTAATTACCCTTATGCACTCCATTTTACATTTTTGACATGGTGAAACTACTGTTCCAATTAGGAAGATAGGAGTTTGGAGCTACTTGTTTTTGGGCCAATTTTTCGGGTAATGCAGCCAGATACTGCGAAGGACCGAGTGTAGACACAACTGGTTCTATTAAATCACTCTGTCCAACGCTTCTACCCATCTGCAGTTAGCAAATGTGAAATTAGCTTGCTGTTTGATAATGATATATTTATGCATTTGAGTACTGCCATGTTGTGTAACTCAGTGTCATTTTCATGTCAATGTTATACACACATGTTGAATTCTCTTGCTTTGGTCTCGTCTTCATGCCTGGGACTGCAAAGTGAGAATCCTCAACTAAGCTAGTTCAACATTTGAGATGTCAATTGCTGAATCTTTGCTCAAGATGCTTTTTCATTTTTTCTTATGAGAAACCCATGAACCTGGTAAAACTATTATCTAAAGTTCAGGTTCTGTCATGCATGCTGTTTAACCGTCTATGCAAAAAATTGTCGGAAGTTTGGGCAGAAGTTTGCATTAAATGTTCGATAGTTTGGCGAGGCATAGCTCTGTCTAACTTAGATATTACTATTGTTGCTTCTTTGTGCATAATACAACTTCAAGTGGGCTCAAAGCAATTTTACTTTCACATAAACACTATATTAAAACCTAGGAGATTACATACGAGTCTAGTTTGACAGAGGCCCACACTTGTAATCACTGGCTGGTTTCCTCTCTGGTACCCTTACCTTATCTCCGCATGCCTCTACCACCCACACCCACCAAGTGACTAAGTAGCAATATATACTCAAGCTGATTCAAGCGTGTGCTAATCCCTTTGTCTCTTTCCTCTCCACAAAGTCACTCCTTCTCATGTTCAGAAGAATAGACTGGTGTAATTTAAAGATGTCTAGTAGTCCATGTAAATTATGTAAGTTAATTCATTAGGATAGATGTTAAGATGAAGAGCCCCACCAGGAGCAGCCTTACTGCTGCTCAGCCCATCCTCCAACTGACAACACACTCATCCAACATTCCATAGCATCACCACACAAACATTCCACAAACCCAGTCACAGCCCCCACTGGTCTCAAGCGACCTGAAACACACATATGTCAAGAGTAAAGAAAGACTAAGACACATTATAACACATCCCCCTTCTTTCATCACAATATAGAGCCCCACCTCCCACACTGCCAGTGATTGGGGAAAAAAGAGGAACACAATATGAAACCCACACATGAGACACCACCCACAAAACACCACTCGTAAGCCCCATTGGACAGGAAGGTCGCTCACCGGTGATCTAGAGTGCTATTGAGAGCTACTGTTTTACGCCATTTATATTTTATGTCTGTGTGTTTTTATCAATGTGCTGCATGTGTGTTTTGCTCATTAAAGGTGTGGTGTGTGAGTCCTACGGTTCTTAGGTAAACCATGATCTGGCTATGAATGGTGGTTTGAGGTTTTTTTGTTCCACCCTTCCTACGGGGAAGGGGTGAAGGGCAGAGTTTATACCAAATGAATGTGTTTGAAGTTTGTTATTCCAACTTTTCTACGGGGTAAGGGTGAGGGGCATTATTAAGCCAACCCTTGTGTGTTAAGATCTTGTGTGAGTGAAATATTTATTCCACCCTTACCATTGGTTACGGGTGGATGGCAAGGTTTAAGCCAAATTACTTGTGTGTGTATGAGATTTTGTTCCACCCTTATTATGGGTTAGGGGTGAAGGGCAGCGAATAAGCCAACTCAAAGGGTGTTTCAAATTGTTTTAATGTGCCATCCTTCCTACGGGGTACGGGTGAAGGGCAGGAGTTGAAGCCAAACATCTGGTTATTGAAGAGTTTTTCCATCCCTACTATAGGTTAGGGGTGAAGGGCAGCGATTAAGCCAACTCATGGGTGTTCAAGGTTTCTATATATTTAGTGTCAGTGAAGAGTTTTACATCCTTACTTTGGGTTAGGATGAAGGGCATTATTTATGTCAAGCACTTTCTGCCTGTAGTGTAGTCCCACTCTTACTTTGGGTTAGGGTGAGGGGCAGTTTCAAGCGAAGGTGAAAGATGTTTTGTTAGTCACTATGGACGGTCCTCCACTGCGCCTCTGGTGGTGGTTTCCATGCGTGCTGTCTTTTATGTCAACCTGGCTATTTAGCATGTTTGTGGCATTAGGGGTTTAATAGAGGTTCTGTGGTGTGGTGGAGTATATGTTGTTGTTGCTGGTTAGAAAGGGAGAAGATGTGTGTATTCTTATATGTTTGCTTTGTAAAGAAGGGTGATGTGATTGTATTCTTATCTTATGGTTAACTTTGTTTCCTTTATTTGCTGTGACAACATGCATGGTACTTTCCTATTAATACGTTATGACATGTTGCTTATTCAGTTATGCATCATGTGTGAAATGTTTCCACCTTTAATTTCCATGCTCCTTTATGATGTCTAGTTTGCTACAGTGTAAACACGCATGCAAGATCTTCTATTGTTGTTCTTTGCTTTAGCGAAGCTTTCATGCAAGAGCTCCTATTGTTATCCTTTGAAAAAAAGGTAGATGTGGTATACCTGCTGCTCAGCCAGTGTGACTGGGTGTGTGAAATGTTTGTGTGATGATGCTGTGGAATGTTGGATGAGTGTGGTGTCAGTTGGAGGATGGGCTGAGCAGCAGAAAGGCTGCTCCTGGTGGGGCTCTTGATCTTAACATCTATCTTAATAAATCATCCTACGTAACCTAACCTGGACTACTGGGCCTCTTTTCCTTCACAACATAGACACAGTGCTTTCTAATGTGGCAACAGCAAAAGTATAGGAATAACATCTAATAGGTGGCCGAGTAATGAGCCCGATTGTGCCTCAAACAGGAGGTGCAAAAAGAACAAATGATAGACGGAGAGCTGAACAAATCAAACATTCACCCCTAGTCACAGATCTGGGTCTAGTCCATCTTTTTTTGCTCACCAAGTCACCCCAGTGTGGACCCAGCCATATGCAAATCGGTTTTGACCCTACTTCCCATGAGATCAGGTCAGACCGAACTGCCAGTCCAGGTCCTCCCTGAACAAGTGTCCTGGGGCCGGAAGTGAGCATTTTCCAGGTTGTTAATGAGCTTCTCCATAGTGAAAGTAATTAATGAACAAGTTACTTACCTTCGGGAACACATTATCTGGTAGACTCTATCTAGCTGCAGATTCCTTACTTTTGAATTTCCCAGGCATCAGGCTGGACCCAGAAATGTTTGCTGAGCAATACCCCTTGCGTGCGCAGTCAGGCGGCTCCATTCAGCTCCGTATGACGTTATCAGCATCGGTAGCATCGGATATGATGTCGCTGTACCTATATAGGCGCCACCCACGCACGCGGATATCAGTACTTTTCATTTTTTCCACGCCAGAAGCGCAGAGCCACGAAGTAACTGACGTAGTCATTTGCAAAACTAGGGCCCTGAAAAGGGGAGTAACCCTAGCCCTACAAAATGAGTCCGCAAAGTGGGAGGCCTGGGTGGGGCTGTAAGGAATCTGCAGCTAGATAAAGTCTCTACCAGATAATGCGCTACTGAAGGTAAGTCACTTGTTCATCTGATAGAGATTTCTAACTGCACATTCCTTACCTTACCAAGCAGGACCATCCCGGCGGTGGGTTTTGGCCCAATACCTTATACTAGGATGCCCGTCCCTGCAGACCTGACTGTCCAGGCAGTGTTGCTTGGCAAATGTGTGCAAGGATGCCCATGTTGCCGCCTGACAGATGTCCAGGACTGGGACACCCCTACCCAAGGCCGTAGTCTCAGCCTTTTTCCTGTTGGAATGTGCCCTTAATCCATAAGGGGGCTCCTTCTTAGCCAAGGCATGCCAGATCTAAATGCAGAGAACGCCCCAAGGAGAGATGGTCCTTTTCTGCACTGCCTGCCCCTTCTTAGCTCCCATGTACCCCACAAAGAGTTGGTCGTCCATCCAGATCACTTTTATGCAGTCAAGGTAGAAAGATAACACTCTGTTGGGTCCAGCCTGTGGAGATGCTCCTCCTTCTTAGAGGGATGCGGAGAAGCAAGGAACTTGGACATCGTGATGGATTGACCCAGATGGAATGGGGTCACAACCTTTGGCAAAAATGAAGCCCGGGTGCGAAGCACCACTTTATCTGGAAAAGACATCATGTAGGGAGGCATGCCATACAGCACCTGCAACTTCCTCACCCTCTGGGTAGATGTAATTGCCACTAAAAAGGCTGTCTTGATGGTAAGCAGTCGGAGGGGACAGATGTGTAAAGGCTCAAAGGGGACACACAAGATAGGTGAGGACCAAATTAATGTACCACTGTGGTATACGAAAGGGCGTGGGCAGAAAAAGTGAGCCAGCCCCTTCAGAAACCTATGTACAATTGGAGACCTAAAGAGAGAGGGTTAGTCTGGCAGCGGCAAAAAAGCAGATAGAGCAGGAATATAACCCTTGAGAGTACCCAAAGCAGAGCCCTGCTGGGTAAGGGTTAAAATGAATGGAAGAACAGTGGAAACAGAAAGAGTAGACCTTTCTGTACAGTATAAAACATATTCTTCTGCCAATGGCAGGCATATATCTTCTTAGTGGAGGGCCGCCTGGACGCCAAAATAATGTTATACACTTAAGGACAGGAGGAAGGTCAAAAGCCATCAGCTGTCTCCGCTCAATGTCCACGCCTGGAGTTGCAGAGTTTACAGGTGGAGGACCCTCTTCTGCTGCTGTGACATAAGATCCTCCCGAAGGGACACGCTGATCAGGAAATCGATGCTCATTTTCAGAAGTTCTGGGTCTCCTCACCCAGTCTGGAGCCACAAAAATGACTTGGGCCCAATTTTTCTGATCTTCTTCAGAACCCTTGGCAGGAGTGGGTAAGGTCTGAGCTCCACTCGTGACGGAAGGAGTCGCCGAGCGATAGCCACCTTGAAAACGCCATCGCGCAGCATTGCTGACACTGCGCATTCTCTTCGGAGGCGAACAGATCTAACCAAGGCGCTCCCAATTGGTGAAAAAGACCTTGCACCACCTACGACTAGAGAAAGCATTCGTGATCCGCTAGGCTTTGACGGCTGAGTTTTTCTGCTCAGGGTTATGCCCTGCTGTTCCATCCATGTTCAGAGATGTAGGGCCTCTCGACAAAGGGTCCACGGCCCCACCCCGCCCTGTTTGTTGCAGTACCACCTGGTGGTGGTGTTATTAGTGAACACCTGCACTAACTTTTCCTTGACAGAGGGAAGAAATGCTTTCAATGCCAATTGAATCACTAGAAGCTCCAACAAATTTATGTGCAGTCCCGACTCTACTGGAAGCCAGTGTCCCCTGATCTCCACCTCTCCCAGATGGCTGCCCTATCCCAGAAGTGACGCATCTGTCACAACTGTGAGATCTGACTGGGGAAGGGAGAGGGGTATGCTGTTGACCCAATGGCGATTCATCAACCACCACTGAAGATCTTTCGCAGTTCCTTCCGAGATCTGAACCACATCGGTGAGATTTCCCTGATGCTGTGCCCACTGGATCTTCAAGTCCCACTGCAGAGCCCGCATACGCCACCTGGCATGTTTTACCAACAGTATACAGGAGGCCATGAGGCCCAGCAACCTCAGAGTCTGTCTCACCGAAATACAGGATAGCAGCTGAAACATCGGAATCATAACAAGAATATCCTGGACTCGCTGCTCAGGAGGATAGGCCCAAAACTGCATTGTGTACAGAACAGCTCAGATGAAAGGGAGCTTTTGAGAAGGAGTCAGGTGTTGTTGTGCAGTTCCTAAAAATACATAGGATCTGCACGTTTGTTGGATAACAAACTATGGGATTGGTATCTCAACCAGCTAACTCACACTGCTACTAAAAGCCCCCTAACCTTACCAAGGAGTGAATAGTTTCTGGAAACAATTGAACATCACAACCCTTGACCCTTCAGTGATCGTGGAAACAGTACAGTACTTTTCTCTCAGTCAACTGTGCTCACTTAGTCTCAGAGAGATACACAGAAGAAACGTTGGGGACGTTTTCAATATATATTTATTGAACCAGCGTCATTATAGTATAAAACATGTTTGCTGCGACAATCAATAATCAGAAGCAAATGTAAGAGATTACAAGCACCAACAGAGTAAATAGAAGGTAGAAGTCTACCATGGTGCTAAAACAGTGAATATATGCAGGCATATAAACATGACAGTAATCAAGCATACATCTACTATGTGGACCCTACCTGAGTGTACCTAGCATGTATATGGGTGTGTGTGAAGCCAAGAATCCCCTAGAAAAGAGCCAAACCTATTACCTGATGGGAGAGGATGAAGGACCCCATCTTGGTCATGAGTTGAGGACACCCCCACAAGGGATGTCAGTGTCCATGTAGAAGCGTCTCCTATAGATACCTAGTGAAGGTGCAGCAATACTATACCAAAAAGGTAGCCTCAGGTTTCTACTACAATCGATATGTTGTGAGCCTAAATCAATAATTGTAACTATGCAAAGTAGCCCTGTCGCCCTAGGATGAAGATAGCGATGACTTTTGTATGGAGTATGCTAATCCTGTTATGTACGCCATGTGCAGGGGATTTTACTAAGAATCCTCATGCATAATAAAGAAGGCTAGTTTCAAGGAAACCAATCAACATTTATTCAGCACATAACTGGGTAAAAGGTCGGTGCTAGAGCGGTTATGTAGAGCAAGGTAGGACAAATGTAGGTAAAAGGCCTCTTTGCTACTTAGATCTAGGTTAGGAAACATAACACCCACTCCTCATCTGAAGGTCGACAAGCTCAACTCATGCTAAAATATGCCTGCTAAAAAGCATAATAACATTGTCTTAAAACCAGCATCTTATATGTGATAAGGAGGCTATTAAATTTCAAAAAGCTCCACAAGTCCTCTAAAGAATCAATATATGATTAGACTGACTGAGCACATCAAAAGCCATGGTGCACAGTGAGAGCAGAAGAATAAAAAAAGATGTTTCTCATTCCAATTTGGTTTTGTTTTAGAAAGAGGGCAAATTGTTCCCATCACACGGAGACCCAAATGTTTGTGTGTTCCGTGTGGGAGACGCAACATATTAGCCGCTCGCATTCACAGACGACGGTCCCTATAACACCTCACAGATCAGGTCAATGGAATAAAGGTGATCTTCTCCTCTTCCCACAGCAGCTGCTGAGGAAGAACTCGACACATGTGAACCTGTTGTAGAGCTGTTGTCCGTTCCGCCAGAAGCTGAAGCATCCTGTGGAGGCCCTAAGAATGCAGTCGTCAACACGGGAATACGCTGAGGACATTGATACATGTGGACCTTTAAGGGGTCCAGTAGTTGTCTATGTTCAGTGGCGTAACCGATGGAAAGGTCAGACACAAGTCCAACACTCACTCGTACCCGCAAAACAGGCAGCGGCACTCAGGCAAGATGCAGTCAAAGCAGACTGGCCTGAACGATAGAAACCAATGCTCGCTAAGATCCCGAAGCCGAGGTGTGCCCAGATCAAGCACAACGCATTCACAACGTCGTACCAGCAGTCCTTTTTTCATCTCTCGATGAACTGGGATGTCCATTGCAAAGCAGGAAAATTAAAACCAGGATTCCAGTAGGACCAGCAGAAGCCCCCATAAAACGCTTCCCAATACGAAGTGTATGAATGCTGGAATTACTCCGAATATTGTCTAAAGGTGCTCACTAATCCAGAATGTACACGCTTAAATAGGTGCGTGATCCCCTCGTATCAGACATGTTAAAGATACGAGGAACCATTTCCTCGAAATGGAGCAGGAAGATTGTACGGACTAGTGCCTGTATCTCCGATGAAGACCTTGCAACCTGGAGATTAAACGTCTCTCTGGCTGCAGTTAAGGCCACATCTTTCTGAAAAAGCATGGCTTTCAGTCTGCTTAGAGAATCAAACCGTATGAAAGAAACATTCAATGAGGGCTATAGTGTTGCCTCCCTAACTTTGTGGGTCGGTGGAAACAATACTTGCATACAAAACATAACCCAGGAACTCACTATGACCAGATAACCAATGCCCGGTACCATCCCACAACAGCCTTGATCATTCAGCATCAAATAGCTCCCATTCGATACCAGCTCGAACACAAGATGAATCAATGCAGCTGGGGAACAATTCAAATGACAGGACAAGCTAGCAACTGAAGCATTACAGGCCCCATGAAGCACAATGTGCATTCAAATTAAGGACCCACTTAAAGCACTTTCACAGTTTGAACCGCTGAGAAAATCTTCAGTGTCCCTATTCCTGCATCTAAATCTGTACAGTAATTCCCAGTACTTGTGTATGTATCCTTCTAGCGCTTCATATCTGCTTACCTGATGGTATTTGAGACAGTATTGAAATCAGAATGTCGTGACTGGCAGTGTAATATAGCCATGGATTAACCATTCAGTTGAAGGTAACTCAGCCACAGTGAAAGGTAATTGGTCCAATTTTTCAATGTGCAGCATAGTATATTTTGCATCTATGAGTGCCAAAACCATCTGTTTTTTCCGATTGTATACAGAGAACAGAGTCGTGCTGTTGATGTAACGCCAGGGCACATGGCCAGAACGCAATGATTGTATCGTCCAGCTAAATAATATAAATGACCGCAATTGTTATTGTCCATGTTGTAGAATAGACAAATCCTGTTCCATTATATCTATTTCAGAACTCAAAAAGTACAATGTTGCCCAGTGAATAAAACCTGGATGATTTTGTGGTCATACCATTGTCGACCACAGCCAAGGCCCTTTCAAGGTTAACCCCATCTATTCCACGTAATGTCTCAGCAGTATCCTGTTGAGAGATTTTCCATAGCTCCTTGTAAAAAGCGCTTCTGATGTGGCTTCTGGGGACCTACCAAAAACCCCTAAGATCCATGTCGTCGGAGAGAAGGGATAAGTGTTGGTTTACTTGGGACAATGTCGAGGTCTTTAGCCACTCTAGGCATAACTTACTAACAATGTAAGATGTCACCACACTGAGTGTACATAGAGCTGATCAGGCCTATGGATACTAAACCCTTCGGTTATACCCCTGAATCTTGACAGACACCTATTTGTGTTGATAGGCCAAACCAACCATCCCTGCCAATTAGGGTCTGATGAATTATAAGAACCATTGTGTAGTATGGTATCTAATGTATCCTCACTGTGTTGTGTGTAATTTTGCCAACCCTCAAGGTGTGTAAGCGAGGGAATACGAGGTGTGCAAGTCTTTTATCTTGGCTAGCTCAAGACAGGAAGTCTGTAGCACTGTCTCATTCAGGAAAAGCATTTGATATGGTATGAGGCATGCTCTACATAAGGTTTAAGTTCCCTGAATTTGCCAATTCTTTAGTCTCCCAGACGGATTGTGGCAATAGTGTCTTTCCAAAATTCCAAGCCATGTACAGACATGGGTAATAAAAGAAGCAGACCAAATCAGCTTAGTGTTAGTGAGGATATTTTTCTTTGCAGGTGTAGGTGCAAGCCTATAATAATAAGAGGCTGGGTCTGAAGTGTTATACCCAAAAAAAGATGCAAACTTCTGTGCAAATGTTGTTAAACAACCTTTTGGCAGTGATGGGCAATGTTCCCTATGATGGTAAATGAAAACATTACGTGGGATAATGGCTTTATCCAAAAAAGGGTGACCATAGTGTTGGTAGCAAAATATGGTGTCAAAATTAGATATACCTTCATACAATTAATCATTTCAAAATGCAGCGGATTGTTCTAAATCAGACAGCATAGTATGCACAGTTTCAATGTCCCATTTCATTGGAGAGAGTACTAGAGGTGATGATATCACTAAGATTTTTTTTTTTAATTAATGAGGTATTCTTAAAAGTTCAGTAGGACCATTTACATCATATGAAACTCTGTCCCAAACTATTCCATTAGGAACTGGAACTGCTGTAATGTTCACTAAGGACAGGTCCCTTGGTTCATGGTGTGATGATGCATTCAGTTTCAGGACCAAGTTCACATGTTGTACTGCAGAGCATTCTGGGAGGTAATGTCCATTCAAGAGCAAGAAAAAGACAGTTACTATACCAATCCAAAGGACTAAGAACAGTAGACCGATTGCAATCCAGAGCTGTAGCCAGGAAAAAAAACTAAGTAAGTATTTTTCAGCCAAAGGTAGAAATCACTAATTTGTTGTTTGTGGGGAACAGGCGGTGGCGTTAACTCCTGTTCCCTTGGATTCGATGAGAAATCTTAAAAATCGATTAAGTAGCCAAACGCAGTCCAATCTATCTTTGGCAGCTCAGCAGGTTTTGTGCAACTGGTAGATGCCTCAGTTTGAGACATATTCACATAGACGTCGGAATTAGGTCAAATTGAGATCTGTGTCTTAATTGTAGTTGAATGTTGTTCAGTTTCAACAGGTACAAGTTGCATTCCATTGTTGGTAACTCCTTCACTTCGCAGAGTTAAGTCTTCAAAAGTTATTAATCTTTCCATCTGAACTTCCTGTATGGCGGTGAGAGGAGATCGGTTGCTACCCAGGAGCCCACGGAGCCTTCTGTTGAGTATCAGCCACATAGTGTGGTTTAATCAGATCAATTGAGACGCATCTCTTGTCTTTGCAGTTGGCAAGGGGCAGAAGAAGTACTGTTCTTGTTCCTTCAACAGCTAAGGCAGGTACAGGCGCTCTGTAAGATGGCCTAAATTCATTTTTGTCCACTATCTTTTCTCTGACCAGGTCCCCAAACTTCAGGACCCAGGCAGGTCTTGCTGGAACAGCTTTCACTTCTGCAGTGGCGATGCATTTTCCTTGGATGTTGCTTTGCAATGCGCGGAATTCATTGAGTTCTTGTAAACAGCAAAACAATAATTGATGGCAAATGACTTTTCATCTTCTACTGTGCTGCCACAATCGAGGTCTGGTACCCACATTCTTATCCTGAACAGGACTTCATATGGAGTAAGGCCCCCCAGGGATTTTCTTGCCATGTTGTTAAGTGCCGTCTGGACCCCATATAAGTGATTGACCTAACTACCACCTGAGCCAAATAACCTAGTTTTGAAGGATTGCTTTAAGTCCCAGTTTTTTCTCTCCACAATCAAATTTCCCTCTGGATGATATGGGGATGAGTACCGCAATGCTACACTCAAACTTCCCACTGTTTCTTTCTAAGCCCGTGAGCTAAAGGCAGGCCCACGGTCGGAATGTATTTTGCCAATTGCGTATGTCCCGATAAAGACTCGCAAATCCTTTATAACAATTTGGGCGTCAGCCGAGCGCAGAGGCCAATCCCACAGGAAACCAGAGCATGAATCCACTGTCACCAAGAGGTACTTGTAAGCCCCATCAGATTTTAAGAGGCCACAGTGGTCCAAATTGACATATACGAGGGGTCTGTTTGAAATCAGTAGTGGTGTTTGTGATGGACTTGCTACGGTAGAACCTTTGATCTGCTGACAGATGTCACACTTAAGGACAAAGACCTTGGTCTGCTTAGTTAGACCTAAACAAAGTAGGTCGCACACTGCTCGTCATACCAGCAAATAGCCCCATAGAACTCTGGATAATGTAGTAGCAACGGTGAGTACGCCTATGCGACGAGTATGTCACTATAATGCCATCCCTGGACACGTGTTTCGAGGTAATTGCCTCTCGTCAGCAGGGAGCAGGTAGGTATGTGGGGTGCCAAGTAGACCGCCAAAATATTAAAGGTAAAATACCTCTCACGGCGCGCAGGTGCGGTACCAAGGCTCGTCAGCCCAAATCGCTCGAGGGAGCTTAAATACATAAACAAAGTAGGTCGCACACTGCTCGTCATACAAGCAAATAGCCCAATAGAACTCTGGATAATGTAGTAGCAACGGTGAGTACGCCTATGCCACGAGTATGTCACTATAATGCTATCCCTGGACACGTGTTTCGAGGTAATTGCCTCTCGTCAGCAGGGAGCAGGTAGGTATGTGGGGTGCCAAGTAGACTGCCAAAATATTAAAGGTAAAATACCTCTCACGGCGCGCAGGTGCGGTACCAAGGCTCGTCAGCCCAAATCGCTCGAGGGAGCTTAAATACATAAACAAAGTAGGTCGCACACTGCTCGTCATACCAGCAAATAGCCCCATAGAACTCTGGATAATGTAGTAGCAACGGTGAGTACGCCTATGCCACGAGTATGTCACTATAATGCCATCCCTGGACACGTGTTTCGAGGTAATTGCCTCTCGTCAGCAGGGAGCAGGTAGGTATGTGGGGTGCCAAGTAGACTGCCAAAATATTAAAGGTAAAATACCTCTCACGGCGCGCAGGTGCGGTACCAAGGCTCGTCAGCCCAAATCGCTCGAGGGAGCTTAAATACATAAACAAAGTAGGTCGCACACTGCTCGTCATACCAGCAAATAGCCCCATAGAACTCTGGATAATGTAGTAGCAACGGTGAGTACGCCTATGCCACGAGTATGTCACTATAATGCCATCCCTGGACACGTGTTTCGAGGTAATTGCCTCTCGTCAGCAGGGAGCAGGTAGGTATGTGGGGTGCCAAGTAGACTGCCAAAATATTAAAGGTAAAATACCTCTCACGGCGCGCAGGTGCGGTACAAAGGCTCGTCAGCCCAAATCGCTCGAGGGAGCTTAAATACATAAACAAAGTAGGTCACACACTGCTCGTCATACCAGCAAATAGCCCCATAGAACTCTGGATAATGTAGTAGCAACGGTGAGTACGCCTATGCCACGAGTATGTCACTATAATGCCATCCCTGGACACGTGTTTCGAGGTAATTGCCTCTCGTCAGCAGGGAGCAGGTAGGTATGTGGGGTGCCAAGTAGACTGCCAAAATATTAAAGGTAAAATACCTCTCACGGCGCGCAGGTGCGGTACCAAGGCTCGTCAGCCCAAATCGCTCGAGGGAGCTTAAATACATAAACAAAGTAGGTCGCACACTGCTCGTCATACCAGCAAATAGCCCCATAGAACTCTGGATAATGTAGTAGCAACGGTGAGTACGCCTATGCCACGAGTATGTCACTATAATGCCATCCCTGGACACGTGTTTCGAGGTAATTGCCTCTCGTCAGCAGGGAGCAGGTAGGTATGTGGGGTGCCAAGTAGACTGCCAAAATATTAAAGGTAAAATACCTCTCACGGCGCGCAGGTGCGGTACCAAGGCTCATCAGCCCAAATCGCTCGAGGGAGCTTAAATACATAAACAAAGTAGGTCGCACACTGCTCGTCATACCAGCAAATAGCCCCATAGAACTCTGGATAATGTAGTAGCAACGGTGAGTACGCCTATGCCACGAGTATGTCACTATAATGCCATCCCTGGACACGTGTTTCGAGGTAATTGCCTCTCGTCATCAGGGAGCAGGTAGGTATGTGGGGTGCCAAGTAGACTGCCAAAATATTAAAGGTAAAATACCTCTCACGGCGTGCAGGTGCGGTACCAAGGCTCGTCAGCCCAAATCGCTCGAGGGAGCTTAAATACATAAACAAAGTAGGTCGCACACTGCTCGTCATACCAGCAAATAGCCCCATAGAACTCTGGATAATGTAGTAGCAACGGTGAGTACGCCTATGCCACGAGTATGTCACTATAATGCCATCTATGGGGCTATTTGCTGGTATGACGAGCAGTGTGCGACCTACTTTGTTTATGCTTAGTTAGACCTGGCCACCAACAATGCTGCTTCATTGGTAATAGTCACAGCGATCCCTGCGTGTTCTGAACCCAGACCCTCGTGTGCAGCCAGAATTAATTGTAATCTGCGATCCATGTTTGGTATTTCTCTATCCCCCACTCCTGGAATTTGAGCATACGGATTGTTTTGTGCATCTGTAGGAGTAATGGAAAACCTTTTGGCAAGGCAGAGCTGTTGCGCATAGCATTTACAGCTATCATTATTTGTCCGTCTATCCTAGCACTGGAACTGGTACTGGATTGCAGCAATGGCAGCAGTTCACACTGTCTCCTTGGTGGCTTCATTAGCCAACGAATTCCCTTCAACATGCACATCAACAGGCTGATGACTCAATGCGTGAATTACATGCGCTTATGGTAAGCCTTTTTTCAGCTTTGCCACCTGTTCCCAAAGCAGCTTGCGCTTTATTGTGTAACTCTTGGAATCTTTAAACCCATTCTGATCCCAAAAGTTAAGATATTCATTGTGTGATTGGACACAATAAAACGAATGGCACACAAGGAGTGTGGGGAATTCCTGATCTGTATATTTTAATGCCAGTATCAGGGCTTTTAGTTCTCTCAGCTGTGCCGTGCAATCTCCTAGAGACTGCATCTGTGTATTGCTAGGAAGGAACGTGCCATCCCACATACGTCCTTTCACAATCGCACATGCAGCGCTGTATTACGGTTTACTTCCTAGGCAGGCTGGGCAGACCCATCTGTATAAAGTATGTATTACACAGGTCAAGAGGCAGGATTTCATCCGAGAGAGGATATTCTTGTTCGTACTGTAAGGGGCACTGTAAGGGGCACTTTATGGTTTTTTAAAAGTTAAATTTGTAGCCCAAATTGGCGATCCCCAGAATTATGTTACTTACCCTGTCCATGTGTTCTAATAACTCATCGTCTGGCTGATAAATATCCTCTACGTAGGAAAATACTTCCTCATCACAATTTTGAAGTGTAACTCTGTTACGGTTGCTGAGAAGAACCCGTGCTATTCTCATATCCTTGGGGCAGTTTACAGAATTGGCATTGAGTGCCTGGGGCCAAGAATGCGATCAAATATCTGTTTCCAAGCGCTATACTTTGGCAGAAAAAACCATTAGAGATATTGAGTGTTGTTTTGTATTTTTACGCACAATGTTATTCATTAATGAGGCACTGTGTGCCTTTGTACTGCAAATGTTTGTGTGCATGTGTTCAAATGCCTGTAGTCGCAAAACTAGACGGTATGAATTGTTGTGTTTCATTACTGAAAACAGAGGATTATTCATGGAAGAGGTGCAGTTTTCAATCACACCTTGGTATTATTCAAGTTGATCTAAGATCTCCCTGACTTGTTTATTTGTGTCCTGTTTTATTTGGATCCTGCCCCTGTGGAGTAGGAGTAGATTTTAATGAGATTTCATGGTGAGGTGACTCAGCATCCCACCCTACATGATTATGGTAAAGTGCTAGAGCTATCGCTAATGCCCACTCCTGCGAATATGATTTAAAAAAAAAAATGTTTTTATTGATTTCAGTGACAAACATACTTATAACATTGAACGATACATTTTCAAGCTACTCATATCATTACTGATTATACAGGGGTCAGCATCACATATACATTAATTCATCACATCTCTGTCTGTATTTCTGCACATTTCTAACTCCACCATCGGGGATATGCATATGTCCCCATGATACACATTCCATTTGGACCATTTCCTGTTCCATTTTTTGGGGCAGCCCCGGGCAATAAAGACCTCCATCTCCGCCATCATGCACCTATCCAATTCTTTCACCCATACGGAAGTGGAGGGTGGAGTCGCCCCCATCCCTTCACCAGTTCCTGCTTGACCAGTGTATAACCCAGTGTCGCTAACTGTTGTTCAATGTCAGTGAGGTTGTTTGCAGCCCAGATGTTTAGTAGCCCCAGTTGCGGTGTCAGAGCCACCACCTTTCCCAATGCTGTCTGTATATGATGTGTGGCTTCTTCCCAGAAATGACAGTTAGCTGGACAATCCCAGATAGTGTGATAGAAGGTGGCTTGTTGTTGGCAACCCCTCAGACAGAGGTCATCAGGTCTAGCTACTATTTTAGCCAAGATTTTCCCTGTCATATATGATTGATGGAGAATCCTAAGCTGTATCAGTCTAAGTCGAAGTGTGATGGCTGCTTCTCTAGGGGACATAAGAGCCAGTCTTCATCATCAATCGGTCCCATGTCTCCCTGCCACTGCTCCCTAAGTTTACTAAAGGTATTGGGCAAATTATTGCTGAGTTTTTTTATATGTTAAAGATATGGCTTTGGAGTGTAGTGGCCCATCTAGCAAGCGATCCTCTAATGGCAATGATTCCGGTATGTCTGTAAAGTTTGGAAAGGCCGCCTGCAATACGTGTCGTATTTGCAGCTATCTGAATACTTCCCCTTGAGTCATTTGGTGCTGTCTCTGAAGTTCCTCAAACGTAAGTATCGAGCCTTTTTAAACCAAATCCCTTACTGCTGAGATTCCAATCCTGTCCCATTTGTCGAACCCAGGCTGGTAACACAGTATGCCCAGTCTCTAGGCATACCACAGTGGCGTCGCCTTGGTGAGGGTGTCTATCCAACCCAGGCGGGAGTTTACTTTGTGCCAAATTCGCAGTGTGCGCGAGGTGGGCCCAAAATATCTCTTTTTTATTGCGTGAGTCTAAGGCCCCTAAATAACCGGAGCGGTCCGTTTGGCACCTGTCCAGAGCATATGCCGGGTCAGTAGGGGGGTGATGTATCCAATGATTTACAGCCACTAGTTGTGCGGCCCAGTAGTAAAGCTGAAGGTTCGGTAATGCTATGCCCCCGTCATACCAACTTTTTGTTAGCTTCTTCATTGCTACCCTGGGGGCCCTACCATCCCACAGTAGTGTTCGGACCTCACTCTCCACTGCTGCAAAATATGAATCTGGGATTCGATTTGGACTGTTCTGGAGAATATATAAAAAAGCGGAAGAGCCAGCATCTTAAAGAGGGCAGCGTGGCCTACTAGGGACCGCCAGTGTTTCACATCTGTTCGTAGCCTAGCAAGCGGGGGCGCCAAGTTAGAATTATAGCAAAGAACTGGGTCTGATGTGACAAATATCCCTCTCTGGCAACTTCTATCGTACAATTTACTGGAAGTGGAGGTACCTGTCCTCGGAGCACAAACAACACTGACTTGCCAGAATTGATCGCATATCCAGAATATTTCCCAAAATTTGTGAATATGTTTAGTACTGCGTGTATGGCTTTAGAGGGGGAGGCAAGATATAAAAGTATGTCGTCGGCATACAGGGATATCCGGTCTTCCAGATCCTCCGCCCAGCGCAGCCCTCGCACCATCACATCTCGATGTACCCACTCCGCCAGGGGCTCCAATATGAGGGAGAATATCAGTGGAGACAAAGGACACCCCTGTCTAATGCCCCTTCTCAGCGTGAATTCGCGAGACATGTAATAGTTAACTCTCACTTGTCCCTGTATATCGGTATATAGTAATTTAACCCAACCAATAAACCTAGGGCCCAATCCCACCTTTCCCAGAACTTCAAATAAGTATGGCCATTCTATAGAGTCGAATGCCATAGAGGCATCCAAGGACAACACCACGGCGTCTTCCTCCAGAAATTCCCTACGCGCCATCACGTTATGTAGACGGCGTATGTTAAGAGCCGTATTTCTCCCTGGCATAAAACCAGATTGTTCCGGGTGTACCAGGGAAGAGATTACTGCCACGAGCCGATTGGCAAGAGCTTTCGCTTAGATTTTATCTTCTACGTTGATCAACGAAATAGGCCTGTACTAGCCACAGTTGTCTGCAGGTTTCCCGGGCTTATGGATAACCGCAATGGTAGCCAGACATTGGTCTGCTGGCAACTGTCCCTTCTCGTAACTTTCCTCATACATAGCTCGCAGGTGCGGGACTAGCTGAGAGGCCATGACCTTTAGAAACTCTATGGGAGTTCCGTTGGGCCCCATCGCCTTCCCCAAATTAATCTGACCAATGGCCATTTGAATCTCCTCATCAGTAAGGTCTTCATCGAGAGTGTCTCTGTCTAAGTCCGTGAGGGTCGGCACATCGCTGTCTAAGAGGAGCTGGCACGAGTCTTCTGCTGTGTATGTGGTAGAAGGGGAATATATCTTCTTTAAGTGGTCTGCAAATGCCTCCGCTATGTCCCTAGGGTGGGTAATTATATCGCCCTCTGGTAATATCAGATTAGGCACCAATCTCGCACCCTGTTCCCGTCTTTCCAGCCACGCCAGGGTTTTACCCGCCCTGTCCCCCAATTCGTATAGTCTGTGCTGAGTACTGCGGTGTTTGGCCAACATGTGCTCTCTAGACTTAATTCGGTATTCATCTTGTGTTAGTGTCAATCTGTGATAGGTGTCATCTGAGGGATCGTTCGCGTGTTCCAATTCCAGCCTTTGGAGTTCCTCTTCCACCTGGACTAATAACCGGTGCTTCTTTTGAATATACCCAGTTTTTAAGGACAAGGCTTGCCCCTTCAAGACCACTTTGTATGCCTCCCATATGATTTGTGCTGAGTCAACCGAGCCCAAATTTTCTTTGAAGTAGTTCCCTGTTGCATAGTTCCTCTTTTATGTCGGGTATGGTCAGGAGCCATGGGTTGAGGACAATGGCAGTGCGCGGCTGTCGCTCCCAATGTGTGAACTCAATCCTTACTGGGGAGTGATCTGAAATGCCCCTAGGCAGGACTTGGGGATGTCTAAAGCTCCCAAGCTCAGCTGTGTATGTTAAAAAATAATCAATACGGGATAGACTGTTGTGTACATTAGAGAAGTACGTATATGGTGTGTCCGTTGGTTGTAATGCTTGCCCTACATCGGTCCGCCCCATTGCTGCAGTGAATTCTGCCATGAGCCCGTTCAGCCTCACTCCCGGCCGTGGTGGGTGTCTGTCAGTTGTATCATCCATTGTCATGTTATAGTCTCCACCCATAATTAAGGAGCCTACCGGGAGCCCTGTCAATATGCTACCTAGGTCTGCCAACGATGTCTTACCTAATGCTGGCGGCAGGTATACAGAGATGGCATTAAGTGCTCTCCCCTCGCACTGAGCCTCCAACACTGCAAATCGTCCCCCCGGGTCTGCCCATGTCCTATGCATTATAAGGGGTGTATTCCTTTTCACCAAGATAGCAGTCCCACTTGAGCTAGTAGTGTAGTCCGCATGTACTAGGAGTTTGTAGCCCCACCTAGTGAGGGCCTTACTTTTTTGTCCAGTCAAGTGAGTTTCTTGCAGTAATACAAGGTCCGGAGAATGTCTCTTCAGATACTGTTGTACTATTCCCCTTTTAATTTTATCGCCCATCCCGTTCACATTCCAGGTCAGAATGGAAAGTGTTCGGTCTCTTTCACCCCCATCACATATCATAATGAAATTTGCAATACAGTAGATCAATGTTAATGGATAAGTGTCATGTAATACCAGCCGATTCTGAGTAACTCTCCTCTGCGCTTGGACCTTGGTACATGGCAATATACAACAGCCAGGTTTCAAACCAACAAACCAGTGAAAAAATTAACACCCCTCATCCCTTTCCCCATCACCCATCCTGCCCTCCTGCCCGTGGATTTAAAACTACCCACTCCTCAACTAGGCAGCGTGCCTCTCTCCCCCCCTGAAATGCTGAAAAAGGGCTGGCGTAGTCAGTCCCCATCCCGCTAGTTTCACATTACAACTTGCCTGTTACTGTCCCTCCATTATTCATGCCCATCAAAGTCCCGGGAGAACCTCCCTCAGCGAGACTTGCGATTATGAAACAGACAACAAACACTTCTTCAAACGGCCACATGTATGAACTAGACTTAGGAGCATTCTCCCCATCTCAACAGTACTTGCGCTTCCATAGATTTCTTGGCTGGCAATCCGCATCTCCAAGGTCTATTCAGGCTCTGTTGTCTTCTCACTTCGCTCAGCGGAGCCACCCCTGGATGCCTCAGCCAAGTTCACCCCCTGCTGCCCGGGTCTGCCAGCACGATCTCTTCTCTGGCCCTCCTCCACCCTATGCCACCCATCCAGCCAGTCCCACTTCCTCCGGCGATGCGAAGAACCATGTTTTGCCGTCAGACTCCACTCTCAGTTTCGCCGGAAAGAGCATGGCATATTTTATTTCTCGATCTCGAAGCTCTTTTTTCACTGCCTGGAAGCTGTGACGCTGGGCCTGAACTTTAGCCGTGAAATCCGGAAAGAATGTAACTTTGCTGTTGTCAATCTTGAGAGGCGGGCTGGATCTTGCCGTCTGCAGTATGATATCTCTGTCTTGATAGTTGAAGACCCGGGCTATGAGGGGTCTCAGGGGGGGCCCCAGGTATCGGCCTCCCTCCTGGCACTCTCTATCGAAAAATATGACGACAGAGTCTTGGGTTGCAGGTGTGTGGTTATCAATTCCTCAACATATAGGTCGGCTGCTGGTCCCTCGGATCATTCTGGAACGCCTAAAATTCGTATATTGTTGCGGCGTGCCCGACCTTCATAGTCATCAAGTTGCTGTGCCATTCGCTCCTGCTTATTCTGCAAGTCAGCCATCTGCGTTTGGAGATCGGAGGTATCGGTTTGCAGCGTCATTGTGTCGATTTTTAGATCCTTTACCCTCTCGTCCATTTTACGAAAGTCTGCCCTGATGAGGGAAACCTCCACCGTTACTGAGTCTAACGAGGTGCGCACTCCATTTATAGCACCATGACAACATGAAGCGTTGGCTTCGACCCTGGCTTAGGGGCAGTTTGTGTCTCAACTTTTTCCATTTGGTTTGTTTCTCTGTCGTCTCCTGTTTTGTTCCAGGCGAATTTGGCTAGTTTATTCTGCGTGTTGGCCTTCGGTCCTCTACCTGTTGCCATGTGTGCACTTCGATGTTTTGCAGGTCAATGGAAGAATCTGGAACAGTCCTGGGTATTCCCCGCCGCCTACCCGGCGAGTTTGGTGATCTCGCCAATGGCCTGTCGGGTTTCCCTCAGATCTGTCACTCTAGTGTTCCCAATGCAGGTCTGTGCTCCGTCTGACGGCTCTTGCTATGTGTGGCCTCTCCTTGCCAACGGGAGGCTTGGGGGGCCCAGGGGGTCACGTTGTAGTTGCCTACTTCTATCACTTCTTTGGTGGGCTAGATTGTATGCCCCAATCACCGCTACCACCACTTCAGCGTCATCCACCTCTGAATTGTCTACAGTTGGTTCCCACTTCTCTTTGAAGTTTAGTGGACCAACCGGTGGAGGCAGGGGGTGAAAAGAATCACGCCTTGTGTTCAATGCGGGCACTACTGGATGCGGCGGCTCTGCTTCACTTACTTCTACGCCACCCGGGACCCCGGTCCCCTCAGTGCCTTTTTGTCCGTTCTTGGAATCGTCCCAGCCGCTGTATGTCAATGTACCGGTCTTCGTTACCTTTCCAGAGGTACACATGCGTGGGCGCAGTCGTAACCGAGGCTCTCTCTCTTCACAATATGGCCCCAATATACAGCTGAGTATCCATGGAGGTGGGCTGTCTCTGTCCTGAATGTCTGCTACTCACAGCCCCATTCAGTGCTTTTAGAACAAAAAGGTAGCCTCTGGGTTCAACCACAATCAATATGTTGTGAGTACGATTACGTAGATGAGCCTAAATTACTAATTGTAATTATGTAAAGTAGCCCTGCCGCCCTCAGATGAAGATAGCAATGACTTGTGTACAGAGTATGTTAATCCTGTTATGCACGTCATGTGCGGGGGATTTTACTAAGAATCCTCATACATAATAAATGAGGCTAGTTTCAACTAAACCAATCAACATTTATTCTGCACATAACTGGGTAACAGGTTAGTGCTACAACCGTTATGCAGAGCAAGGTAAGACAAATGTAGGTAAAAGGCCACTTTGCTACTTAGGTCTAGGTTAGGAAAAATAACAGTGTGACTTTGGCACGTTTATAGAGAACCCCAGAAAATGCAGGAGGTCCGCCATAGGCGGAAGGTGGGAGACGACAGCCTGGGGCGAGGACACCTTCAACAGCCAGTCGTAGAGGAAGACTGACACCCCTAACCTGCACAGATGAGCTGCGACCATCTCCATCATCTTGGTGAACACCCGAGGGGCACTGGTAAGGTTGAAGGGGAGCATGGTAAACTGAGAGTGCTTGCGGCCTACCTTGAAAGTGGCAAAAGGTAGACTGGCCATTAGGAGTAGAAGAGAGGCCCAAGGATCTGTCCGTAGCTCGAGAATCCTTGAACCTCCCTGGGCCAAATCTGCCTTTTCACCAAAAAGACGGGTTCCATAAAAAAGGCCTGTCCATCAAATTTCTCTGGACATCGCCCGCGAAGCCAGTTGTCCCAAGTCAGGCGTGGCACCTCAAGGCCACTGTCCTGGAAATCTATCTGCCCAGTGAATCCGTCCCAACAAGGCCACACCTTATGGTGAATATTGCTGCATCTCTCCCATCCTTAACTGCTTGAGAGAGCACAGCCCGGGCCTCCTCCAGGACTTGTGGTAGCACTTGCGCAACCTTCTTCTAAAGGGAGTGGGAGAAATGGCCAAATAAGCATGTAGTATTCACCGACCACAATGCCAGGCTAGAGGAATAAAACATTATCAGCCTCTTGGATTCCCTATCCAGAGGGACGGAAGGGAATGCGCCCTGGGATTTGGATGCCTGCCCCACCAAACTTTCGGGGGTGGGGTGTTGGCTGAGGAACTTTGGGTCGCCCGGAGCTGAGCGATGGCGGCGTGCATTTGTCCTCTGTGGTAGGTTTTGACCACGTGCCTAGAAGGTCATTAGTTAGTGCTTTATTAAGTGGGAAAAGAGGTTCGGAGGTGGAAACCCCACGTTGAAGCACTTCAGTCAGGAGATTAGTCCTGACCTGCACAGAAGGCAGCTCTAGTCCGAGGACTTTAGCTGCCCTTTTAACCACCATGGCATAGGATGCCCCCTCCTCCATAGCCACAGTTGGAGGGGAGAGCATGCCAGTATCTGGAGAAGTGTCCAGTTCACAGGCTTCCTCAAGTTCCCCATACCCCATACCAGTCCAACTGCTCTACAGAGTCATCCTGGTGTTCCAAAGGGTCCATAGACCCTCCCATTCCTCTCCAGCGCCTAACACATCCATAAAGTGTTCAGGTTACAACATAGAACCCCTGGGTTCAATTGGCGTCGAGAGACGTCGTTCCGACTGTCGTTGGGGATAAAGATGGGACTGGCAACGGCAGCACCGAAGGCTCCGACTTCGAGTTGGATGCCAAGGAGGTCGCAAGGACATGACCAGCGTCAACCCAGATCCGGAATCGGATGCCTGAGGCCCCACCGGCGACATGGACGGAGCCAACGATGTCAAATCTAATAGGGCTACTTTCGACCCCGCGGGCCTTGGTCAAAGACATTTTCAGCATCCAGGGCAGGCATCTCCAATGAGTAGCTTGTGAGCTACCTGTTGCTCTCCAGCTACCTGTGAGTAGCTCTTCTGTGTGCAGCCCAGACTACTATATTAGAAGCTTTTGTTTTAAAAAAACATGTTTTCAAGACGGTAATGTGCATATTTTCAGACCGCGAAAGATGATGATTGGAAAAAAAAATTAATTTTCAAAATAAATTTGAAAAATATTGGAGTTGAAGAGATTTATTTCCTATATTATGATTTTCATGCTGGGGGAGTTGTAGCAATGGATGTTTTGTATTACTCATGTAGAAGTTTTCAAAATTGATAGTGCTGTTTTACTTTATGGCAGGCAACCCAGCCTAATGTACTGATGTGATCAATGCTGACTGCCTTGGATGGGATGCTCACTGTCACATCACTAACATCAGTACCTCGGGATGATTTTTGTTGAACATAAGTAGCTCTTATTAAAGAAAAGGTTGGAGACCCCCTGATCCAGAGATACCAAAATCACTGGGGTATTTTTATTTTTGTACCTTCTCGACCAAGTGGACCGTCCTGGAGATCTTAGTATGTGTCTGTCTGAAGACTATAATACCTTATTGAACTACATGGATCAAGCTCAGCAAGATACTCTCCATTTTGCTTTTCAAAATCTTTGAATAAAGTGTGCTGTCCACATTTTTCAAAGCTATTGGCCTATGGGAGATGCACACCCTTTAGTCTTTCCCTGCGCTATGCACTTATACAGCTTTTCCAACTTAGGAGTGAACAACCGCTGATATAGGGATTTGTAAACCCATCTGGTCCAGGTGCTTTATTATGTTTGAGGGTTTTTTTTTTTTTTTTTTTTAAAAACCTTTATTTCTTCAAGAGTCTGGACACAGCTATTCAGCCGACAACCCGGAGGTTCGGCAGCTTCGATAGGAGAATACAAAGAATCGTCCACAGTACATTGAAGGAGCAGTGAAAAGGTTCCATTTTTAATAATTACAAACACACAACAAACCCCAGCAAGGCAACAACACTGAATGCCCACGGTGGTAGCCCCTCAGGGGGAGCCGGACCCCAATCGTCTAACAGTCACAGTACTATAATAAGAGGAAAAAGGGGGAAAAGCAGAGGCCCAAGAAGTCAATTAACCATCACATCTGCATACTGAGCTGGAAAGGTCAAGAAGAAAGCTGTTCCTCGGGAGGATCCAGATCAGGGGCAAGACATATTCCCCCCCTGTATTGATTCCACCGCCCCCAGATGGCATGCCACTTCCGAGGGCGGCCTCTGGCGCAATAGACTGTCTTCTCCCTGAGCATACTCCAGTCCATATTTTCTTTCCACGCAGTTAACGTGGGGGGCCCCCCGGAACCCCACAAGCGCGCGATGTCCCTCTTAGCAACCATGTTACCCAGGGTCACCCACTGGGTCTGTGCCTCATCATGGTCAGTAGGCCCCCAGACATTCAGGAGACAACACCGCGCTTCCGGCTGCATCGCAATGCCCGTCACCTCCCCCATCACCGCATGGACTCGCCTCCAAAATTCCGTGATGACACCACATTCCCAGATGATATGTAGGAAAGTACCCACCATACCGCATCCCCTCCTACATAGGCCTTCCTCAGAGTATCCCATATGAACCAGTCGCGGCCCCGTCACATACACTCGATGCAGGATCTTGAGCTGCACCAGCCTCAGACGCGACGGGATCGCAACCTCCTTAGGAGAGGAAACAGCAGACTGCCAGTCCTCATCATCCAACTTGAGTCCGTCCCTAGTCCACTGGTCCCGCAGCCCCAGTAGCAAATCAGCCCGAACATTTATCAGTTTCTTGTAGATGAGCGAGATCGTGCTCTCCGGCATATGGCCATCAAGGATCCGGTCCTCCAAAGGAGAGGACTCAGGCACCTTCTCACCCTCCACGAGGACTGACCGCAGGGCATGACGCACCTGAACATATCGGAAAAACTCAGACGCCCCCAACTCGTACTCCTTCTGCAACTCTTCAAAGGACTTCACCCTACCCTTAATCAGCATATCTCCAACCCTGGAGATGCCGATCAAGTCCCATTTGTCAAACCCTTTCGTATGCCAAAGCCTACCCAACCTTTCAGATTCGAACAACGGGGCTGCTAGGGTGAGCCTATCCTTCCAGCCCAGAGAGTCAGTCGCCATCTTCCATACACGCACCGCCACCCCAGTGGGCCCCGTGAGGGACGAGTCGAGGGACCGCGAATACAACGCCCTAAGATAGTTTCCCCCGCGCAACAACCATCTGTCCATGGCATAACCAGGGCTGAGGGCCGGGCCATAGAAACCGTGGTTAATCGCGGACAACTGGGTGGCCCAGTAATAGCGTCGGATGTCTGGAAGCGCAATACCCCCGTCATACCATGGAAGCGTCAATTTAGCAATCGCTATCCGCGGCCGCCCATCCCACAACAACGTCCGTTGGAGGCTTTCGACCTCCCGAAAGTACTTGGCCGGCACCCAATCTAGAGTGTTTTGCAATGCGTAGAGGAACCGGGGAAGGGACATCATTTTGAACAAGGCAGCGCGCCCGACGAGGGAGAGCGGCAGCCTCCGCCAGCCCTCAACATCCCGCCGCAGGCGCGCCAGGGGGGGGAGCATGTTTCTCTCATACCGCAGGGCGGGGTCCATGGAGATAAAGATCCCCAGGTACACGAAGCCCTGCTGAGCAATCTGGATCGAACAAGTTCGCGGGACCGGCGGAACCTCACCACTCAGGACGTATAAATACGATTTACTCCAGTTGATGACGAGACCCGAATTCCTACCGAAGGACGTAAGAACGTCACAGACCACTATGAGTGAGTTCTTGGGCGAGGCAAGGTACAACAAGATGTCATCAGCATATAGCGAAATGCGGTCCTCGTGTTCGGGCGACCACCGAAGGCCACGTATATCCGGGTGCCAGCGTATCCACGCCGCCAGAGGTTCAAGAGCAAGAGCGAACAACAGAGGCGACAGGGGGCAGCCCTGCCGAGTCCCCCTCCCAAGCCGGAACGGAGTCGATGCCCGGCCATTTACCACCACACTCGCAAGGGGTCCCTCATACAGCAACCTCACCCAGCTCACAAAACCAGGGCCAAAGCCGAACTTGGCTAGCACAGCCCACAAATACTCCCACACCACCGTATCGAAGGCCATCGTGGCATCAAGAGACGCCACAATAGCCGGCTCTCGCAGCGTGCCAGCCCTGGCGATCACCCCATGAAGGCGCCGAAGGTTCAACGCGGTGTTGCGATGCGGAATAAAACCGGATTGATCAGGATGAATCAAGTCTCCAAGTACCCTGACCAATCTGCCCGCCAGGATTTTAGCCAGGATCTTCGGCTCGGCGTTGAGGAGTGATATGGGCCTATATGAGGCACACTTATCTCGGGGTTTACCATCTTTATGTATCACAACAATTGTCGCCAGCCTCTGGTCCAACGGGAGGGTCCCACTCCCCCGTGCCTCCACAAACATGGCGCGCAGGTGAGGGGCCACCTTATCAAGGAACAGTTTATACAGGTCAATCGGCAAGCCATTCGGGCCCGAGGCCTTGCCCGAGTTCAGCGCGCGAATAGCTCCCGCCACCTCATCGACCGTTAAGTCTCCATCAAGATCATCTCTATCTACAGCAGAAAGACAGGGCAGAGCGATATCCCGCAGGAGGTCACACGAGTCCTCGGGCGGCCTATCCGACACTGAGGCATAAACCTTACGGAAATAGTCCGAGAAACATTGGACAATCCCCTCAGGTTCCACAATCACCTCTCCCCCCTCTCCCATCAGCTCCGGCACTACTCTATTAACCCGTTCTTTTTTATCCAGCCAAGCTAAGAGCTTCCCGGCCTTATCACCAACATCATACAGGCGGCCCTGCTGTTCCCTACTGAGGGTCTTAGCGGCATTTGTCACAAGGTCCTTATACTCGGCTTGCTTCAAGCTCAGCTCATGCAGTGAGGCCGCTGTTACCTCCTCCTCTAGCGCTCCCTCCAAAGCCACGATCTCCTCCTCCACCTGCATAACCTCGCCATCTCTCCGCCGCTTGGCCGCCACTACAAGTGAGAGGGCCTCCCCTCTCAGCACGGTCTTAAATGCTTCCCAGAGCGACACCGCCGAGTCCACGGACCCCTGATTATCCTTGAAAAAATTATCTACTGTCTTTACCAGTGCGCTGCGCATCTTGGAATCTCGAAAGTACCAGGGGTTGATAGGAGCCACCCTTCCCCCTCCCTCTCGGCCGACATCCAGCCTGATCCACACTGGCGAATGGTCCGATATGCCACGCGCCATGTGCCTGGCCTCAGACACCAAGGGGGCGTGCACAGCCAAAGTGAGCAAATAGTCAATCCTAGAAAGGCTACCATGCGCCCCAGAGTGGAAGGTGTATTGACGCTGTGTGGGGTGTCGGAGCCTCCAGCAGTCTATCAGGCCGAGTGTGTCTAGGAAGTCTGGAAGCCACTTCTGAGCCCCCCCTGTGTCTCTGGGCGGGTACCTATCCAGCAGTCCAGAGCCAACAGCATTGAAGTCCCCCCCTACCACTAACATACCCCCCGGGAGATCCAGCAAGGCCCTACCCAGATCTACAAACGTGGAGGCCTGCAGGGCTGGAGGGACATAAACCGAAACTAAAACCAAAGTTCTACCTTCCCACCTCCCCGCCACCGCCACAAACCTCCCCCTATCGTCAACAACGGTGGAGTCCACCTCAAATGGTAACGAGGCCCTGACAAGGATGCCCACACCCCTAGACCCGGAGGAGAAACCCGAATGAGCTATGAATTTGTAACCCTTCCTATTAAGAGCAAAACACGTGTTACCTATAAGGTGTGTCTCCTGCAGTAGGGCAACATCTGGCATTGACCGTTTCAAGTGTTGCAAGACTATCCTGCGCTTAATGCGATCCCCCAAACCATTAACATTCCAGCTAATAACACTTAAACCTCTACCCCCATCCCCAACCACAAGGAGGCCCACCCCCCCCCCCGAAGAGCCACCATGGGACAATACCGAAGATGATCACTACGCCTTGCAGAAACAGACCCCCCAACAACAACCCCGAAATCCCAACCATCCCCCCCACCCTGCACCCCTGCTGCAGCTTACAAAGCCCCCCCAACTTGCAGTGTGCCTGTCGCCCTACAAAACCCAAAATCTACAAAAAGCACCCTAAGGGAGGAAAGAGCTCCCCTCGTCCTCCCGCAACCCTCCGCATATACTGCACTCTGATCAAGTCATCAAATAAAGTCAAATCGAGTCAGACCGGCTCCGAAAAATCAGCCCTGCCCATCCCGGCCATTTTCCCCATCCGCGGCAGTGTCCTCTCCCGGCCGCCGCCGGGGCAAAGCGTCCAGCCATTCATCGGCCATGACAGGAGACTCAAAGAAGAATGTCCGATCTTCGTACACCACACGTAGTCTGGCAGGGAAGAGCATGGCATACTTCAGATCCCTCTCCCGAAGTCGCCTCTTCACCCCCAGAAAGCCTTGTCTCTGCCTCTGCACCTGCTGGGTGAAGTCCGGATAGAAATTCACCAACGCGTTCTGGAAGGGGACCGGGCCCGTCACCCTCGATGCTTGCAGGATAGCGTCCCGATCTCGAAAATGAAAGAGCCGGGCGACAATCGGCCTCGGTGGGGCTCCCACCTTGGGCCTCCCACCCGGCACTCTATGGGCCCTTTCAACCGCAAAGAACTTTCCAAGACCCTTAGGCTGCAGATGGTTAAGCACCAAGTCCTCGACGAGCAGGTCAACCGAAGCCTCATCCGAGGACTCCGGGACCCCGATAACGCGCACGTTGTTGCGCCTGGCCCGGCTCTCAAAGTCCTCCAGCCGGCGGGCGGCGAGATCACTCTCGGTCCTCAGCTTACGAACCTCGGTCTGCAATTCCGTGACATCATCGGCGAGGCCCGTGGTCTTGAGGTCCAGGGTTTTGACCCGTTCATTCGTTTTGCCCAAGTCCGCACGGATCAGGTTAACATCCACCAAAATGGCATCCACCTTATGCGCCAGGGCATCAAACTGTCTCCCAATCGAGGTCTGCATCCCTTCGAGCGCGCCCATGACATCCTGCAGCGAGAGCTCCGGGGCCAAGGGCGAGGCCTCCTTCTGGGTATCCGGCGACTGGCTCGACCCACTCGGTGATCCCTTCTGCAGAGCATAGCGGTCCATATTATTGACTTGAGTATAGGCTCCCCGCCTGGTAGACTTAGGCTTCAGCCGATCCACCTCTGCTTTGCCCGACATGGTTGGTGCCAAGCGGGTCGGTTCAGATAAGACGGCCCCCTCTCAACGAGAGGAATCAGGAGTGATCAGTTCTGCAATGGGCCGCCAGAGTAGCATGTAGAGCGTCCAAAGGATAATAAAGCCACCAAGAGCTCTCCAGGGGCAGGGCAGACAAAGGGAGAGAAAACGAAAGTGAAAGGACGGGGACCTCCATCCGACAGTTCACACCTCGCCTGGCCGTTGTTGTTCAACTAGAAGTCGGGCATCCTGCCAACTCTAGCCCCTGGCATCCCTCGGAGATGGGCCGCAATCTTCCGCCATGCTTAACTCCGGTTCCCGGTGGGCGATTCGACCGCGGGTAGCATCAATCGCCTCCCTGACAGGTCATCTACACGATGCCATGCATACAGACAGGATTGGAGACAGGATAGTCGACGGAGGGCGCGAGGGTCTCGGGAGCTCAGAGCTCACGCGGCCATCTTGGTCAAGCGCTAGGCTCCTCCTTCCATGTTTGAGGGTTTTTAATTGCATTCCGTACCTTCTCTTGGGATACGTCAGCTGAGGTGGTATTAATTCATCTAGTTAGTTCTACTAACTATCTGCCCTAAGATTATATATAATAGTGCTTATCCCCACCAGCTTGTATGAGGTCCTCATTGTCTGAAAATACTTCTTTGACAAATTCCCTTTCTCTCTAAACTGCTGTGCAAGATGGGAGTCTAACAGATTTTTGCCATATATAGGATGCTTGTTTCAAGTGTAACATGGACAGCTCTGGTCTGGAAATATACAAACTCTAAGTTGACTCTAGTGTTATGATCTGTTTCAGGTTGGCTGTGGTGTGTGCTTCCTTACACTGCAGTCATTTTCCTTTTATATACTTCTCTAGTTTCTCAGCCTCCTGCCTTCAAAGCTTGTGCGGATGGGCCATTAGTGAGATACACTTTCCCCATATCACAGCTTTCATCCCTCCACATAGTCCCAGAGAACACATGTCCTCCAAACCATTAAGCTAAAAAAACTTTGATCTGCTCCTTCTGTGTTTCCCGCAAGACAAAGTTACCACAAAGTAGCTTGTCATGCAATTTCCCCTAACTCTAGGCGAACCTGCACCTATGCATTACAATTATCCTGCAGGTTATAGCTTCAGGACGACATTGTCCACATTGTCCACAGTCATACCATTTTGACTTGTGTATAAAGTACATAGTCCAGGGAGTTTCCACCATACCTGTGCCGGCTATCCAAATTGACCCACCATATAAAGCATCACCGTAATCAGTTAAAGTTCTACAAAGGACCAGATTTTAGAGCACTATCACCAAGCCAGCACTGCCCATTATGTAAAGCACCATTACAAGGCCAGTCAGATAGGCCAGGAGGAAAATCACCACAGCTAGGTTAGTTTCTACAAAGTCCCCAGTCAGTAAAGTGCCATAGCCTGTTCAGTACTCTCAGTATATGAAGCACCATAGTTATGCCTGTATTTTTTCTTAAACACCATAACCAGGCAAGTATCTACATGACCTGTACATATAAAGCATCGGTTAGGCCAGTTATTTTCTGATATGACCTTCACAGCCATACTAGTAATGACAGAGAATGATAAACAAGGCAAGTTCCCACATTGCACCAGTATAAAAAGCACTATTGTCAGGACTGGTTTTACAATGCAACAGAAACCATAGCCATGCCAGAATCCCCATACGGTAAAGGACCAGCAATTAAAATTTGTCACTTACATAGGGGATTATAGTAAGCACTCTCCTTGTGGTATGGTACAGAGGGGAGGAGATCTGGCACAACGGCCAAAGCTACCAACGTCAGAACTAGGGAACCAGTTTCGAGTCTCAGCATTAGCTCGACATCCTGCCTTAATCTCCCTATGCTTAAACCACAAACATCTTACCTTCTATTATGTAATCTGGTTGTCATGTAACACCATCTGTGCCATTGGGTCAAATTCAAGCTATTTAAAACTGCAAAGGGGGACGTGGCTTGGGCGAGCAATGAGTGTCATCGAGTCTCCGCTACGGTGCTTCCCGTACAAGCCTTTTTCCCGGTCACCGGGTCCGCTATGCCGCCTGTGGAGCCCTGATTCCTCTGGGGGTACCTGCTGCTACCATCTGCTGATACAGGGGCTGCCTGGGGACCCTGTTTGGCGGCGTTCTAGCCCAGCGACGATCCGCTCTGCTCCCGCCACCATTTTGCCTGCTGGCTGCGGTGGAGCCTCAAGCGGTGCCTGACGCCTTCCCTTGCTGCCTCGGCGTAGCGCTCACACTCCGGAGAGGTCCTGAAGGCCAAGACCTCCCCTGCACTATCTGGGGCCCTGTGTGCAGCCTGCTCTCCCCAACTGGACACTGACACTCGTGAGAGAAGGCGGTGACCGTTCCTGTGGCCTGCTGAATCTCACTGCGTGGGTAACCGGCCCCACTGAGGTGACCTATGGACACGGCGGACTACGCTGTTCTGCCCTGGGGCAGGAGGTACCGGGACGGGGGTGCGCCATTGCAGGTGCAGTCGGCCCGGGTAACTTTCAGTGCGTTTACCGGTGCTGAATCCGCCATCTTGACATCCCCTGCGGCCTGTGCCCCCCCCCGGCCCGACGCTGATGCCCCTGCCTGTTCCCTGAATCCTTGGCTGTGGAGGACAGCTTGACAGGGGACGTATGCTGTGGCACGCCCCCCCTCTTCTTGCTCACCTTGGCCTCTCCTGCTCTCTGGGCCCTACTCTGCCACGCTCCTGCTTCCCGTGACCCCTGGAGACCCTTTGATTCCTGCGGGGAACTGCTCTGCATCCAGTAAGGCATGGCTTCCTCCTAGAGACTTTCTTCTTGGCTTGGTGGCCCCCTCCTGGCCCATTCTGCCTCTTCTCAGCCCGGTGACCTCCCCGCTGCTCTGGGCCTTCACCCTGCCTTGGGAGTGACCTCTATTTCGCTGGCTCTGCTTGGCTGCTCCTTGGTCACCTCTCGTCAGCCTCCAGAGACACTTCTACCTGTGCTTTTCTACCACCTGACCGGCCCTACGCACCTGTGAGCCACTGGCCCCTGTGTTCGCCCTGGGAGCCGGGGAGCACGCGGTCTCTGTGACACGCAATCCTCTGCTGCCTTGCTGATCCCCCTCAGTTCTTCCCTGGTCCGCTCCCTGGTTCGACTGAGGTTTCCTCCCTAGCACAGAGCCCCCAGCTTCTCCGCACTTTGCAGATATGCCTCCTAAGCACAAGGGCGTAAGGATCCCGATGCTGCAGCCTCCCGTGAGAACCCGGTGACCTCCTTGTGGTCCAAAACACTTCCCCATGCGCAGGAGGATCCTGCTTCTTCCTTGGCGTCCTCTGGGTTGCCTTCCTTTGGGGTGCCCATCACTCAGGCCTATATGTCGACATTCCTGCAGGAAATCAAGTCTGAAATCGGCTCCCTCCGCCAGGACTTCAAGGCTGGTTTACAAGATATTCGCAGAGAGGTTGCTGAGATTGGCGATAGGGTTGATGGCCTAGAACGAACAATGGATGCTAGGACGGAGGCCATTGATGGACTCTGGAAAAAAGAGTCTGAGCTTGAAGACCAGAATATCACCCTTCAGCTGAAGCAGGAGGACCTGGAAAACCACAGTAGGCGAAACAACCTCCACATCCGAGGTGTCCCATTAGGAACGGAGGGGAAAGACATATTGGCGTACACGGCAGACCTCCTTCATGCCATTAATGAAGGCGAGGGCTCCTCCCCGCCTATGCTCAATAGGGTCCATCGGACACCTGGACCTCGCAACCGCCCTAATTTTGTCCCGGACATCATAATGGGGGTCCACTTTTTTGCTGACAAGGAAGCTATCCTTTGCAGAGAGAGGGAGTTAAATGGCCTCCTACAATGGACTCTCTATCCAGATCTTCCAAGACCTCGCACCTTCCACGCTCCGACGGAGGAAAGGCTTCAAACCCGTGACGGACAACCTAAGCGATCTTGAGGTTAAATATCAATGGGCCCACCCTTTAGTTTCGATGTAATCCTGGGTGGGTTATAGGCAGACTGTCCGGTCCCTGCAGGAGGCGCAGCATCTCCTCCATCTTCCTGTTGACTCGGATAACGATGAACTTCAGCCCTCTCGTACACGTCCTATGGGCTCACTTCGGCCAGAATGGTCCACTGTTCCTCCTCCCCGCTCCAGGCGCCTCTCCAGACATCTTGAATCATCTCAAGCTAAACAAGAGGCCATCAACCAAGTTCGTTCCCTGAGTGCCTCCCCGCCTCACACGAACTAGTTGTCTTCTACGTTGCGACATGCCTGACTGTGTTTCCACCTTGCGCCTCGCCCTTGGGGTCCCTCGACTAGGACCTGGTGGCTGGACTTCATTGTGCTTTTCCTACATCTATGCACAGGACGCTGCCGGTGGAGGCTCTCCACCTCGTGTGTAGCCGCCGCCCCCCTCTTTGGAGTCCTATAGGAGAGTGACTTCTCCGTGGTGGTCCGCCTTCAGGAACCCGGACTATCCCGAACAGACTCTACATTGCATTGGTCCAGTTGGCCTGTTTATTCTTCATTTCTTTTCTTCTCTCTCTCACCTCTTTTCTGCTCCCCCTTTACTGTGCTCTCTCCGGATGCACCTTCCCTTGTGACTGAGCTGCAATATTACTTTTGGGCCGAGGAGAGGACCTGTTGGTCACTATGTGGGGTTGGTTGAGCCTTAGCCCCTATGCTTGCTTTATGTTCACTGCCGCTGCCCTAGTCGCCCGGCTTTTACCCCTCTCCTGCGCGACTCGGGGGGGCTATCGGTCTCCCAGGCCTGGGGTCTGTCTCCTTTGGCTTCCCTGGTATAGCCCTGGCTGGATTGGGGTCTCGCTCCTTCCTGTGCATTGTTGGTGCTGAAGCGCGCTGCCCTCCCACACTATGACCCAGTCCGTCACATTCCTTTCCCTTAATGTAAAGGGCCTCAACTCTCCCTATAAGCTTTGACAGGTTTGACGTTATCTAGCTCAGCATGATCCTGATGTGGTTTTTCTTCAGGAGACCCATTTGCTTTCCTCTGACACGCACCTTATGTCCCACCGCAAATACCCCACCAAATTTTGGGCGAGTTCCCCTATTAAGACTGGTGGTGTGGCAATCCTTTTTAAGCTTGGCTGGTGAGCGACCTCCTCCCAATGCATAGCTGATGATGACGGGAGATTTCTCAAGATTGGCATGGTTTATGGTCGGGGCTCCTGCACTTTTGTTATTATATACGCCCCCAATCAGAAACAGGATGTGTACTTGCGTCAACATCTAGGGACACTATTACGCTTGGTATCTGCCCCTATTGTCCTTGGAGGCGATTTTAATCTGGTTTGGGATCGCGAGTGGGATCGCACTGCGCAGGCACACCATGTCTCTAGGGCAATGTCGGCGCAATTGAAAAATGCTATTACTGACCTTGGTTTGGTTGATGCCTGGAGGTATCTGCACCCGGACTCCCGGGATTATTCTTTTTATTCCCACGTCCATCGTTCCTATTCGCAGATTGATCACTTCTTTCTATCGCTTTCCCTGGCCCACGCCCTTTGTACAGCGGACATCTCGAACATCTCTATCTCTGATCATGCGCATGTTTTACTTACGCTTCAACCTCCCACTATCCGAGATGACCCCCTTCCATGGTGGCGGTTGCCCCCACAAAGCTCTCCAAGACCCGGTGGACGTGACGGACATCCGTAAGGAGATCAAATCCTTCTTTGCGACTAATACTCTTGACGATACGCCTGAGGATGTTCATTGGGACACCTTCAACGCTACTGTTCGGGGGTTTATCACCTCCATTTCCATTGCCATTCGTGAAGGCGGAATGGAAACCACTCTTTCCCACGATATTAAGGATCTGGAACGCGAAGACCATGCCTCGCCTTCTCTTGCTAACAAACGCCGACTGGCTGCCCTGCCCGGCAACTACGCTTGCAACGTACTAATAAGGATGAACGAATACTTGTCAATCTTTTTTTTTTTTTTAATTTCTTTAATTTTTATATCAACAATCAGTCATACATTGAGCAATATGAGAGAGCTAAAAAAGATAAACAAGTTCAAGACAAATTAAAACAAAGGATAAACAAACGGCAATAATACAGAAATAAGGAAAGAAGATACTTTAAATCCAATTAATAATTGGATCCCAAATTTTTATGCCTTGCATTTTTTTCTTTATCCCCTTAAGCCTATACATAGCTATTTCAATGTGATAAATATGAAGTAGTTTACATTGCCATTGATGGAAGGTTGGGGGTTCATTATCGATCCAGCGGGAGGTGATGCAGAACCGAAAAACAGACATACAAATAAATAAGAATGCTTCTTCAGCCCTAGATCTTATCCCGGACTGATCTGTTTGAAAACCAAAAATTACCAATTCGGGAGATATTTTAACAACAATACCTAAAGTATTGTTAATAAAAGATTCAATATCAATAATAAAGCGGGAAAGTTTCTCACATCTGAAAAACATATGGATAGAGTCCGCATCCTCCTCCGCACAGCGATTACATCTTGAGTCTCCCCCAGCCTTCCATTTTGCTATTTTAACAGGAGAATAATTGAGATCAAAAATAGACATGTAATGTTGGCTTTGAAGGGATCCATTAAAAAGTACTTTCTTAGATATTTCAATTGATCTTTCCATGTCGATATTTAGTACATCTAGCTTCCTTTGCCATCTCTTCTCAACCAAAAATAGATCATCTTCGATTAGATTAATTGTCATTTGATAGACTGGGCCAATTTTCCTTGTTTTCCTAATGATCTCCAGTATTTTGTTAGCATTCATACAGGAATGAGCAAGAAGGCCTTTTGAATCTAGGAAACTCCGAATCTGAAAATACTTTAAAAAGTGATGTTGTGGTAGGCCAAATTTATTCTGAAGAGCGGAAAAAGAGGAAAATTGGGTATCTTGATATAAATCACCAAGAGTCTGTATACCTGAGAGAAACCACGCTCTTATAATTTGATCGTGGAAAACAGGTGGTAAAGCAGAATTATTGAGCAGGGGAGAGTAATAGCTAATTGAACCCAGGCCAAGAATTTCAACGGAATTTACTTTTACAACCTGACTATGTCCAATTCATGTCTAATGTTATTCAGGAGTTCTTTGATTTAAATAACGACACAGCTTCAATCCCAGTAGTTTGGGATACATTTAAATCCGTTGTACGGGGAGAGACTCTAAAATATGTCAACTTTCAATTAAAGAATAAGCGCAATAAATTCAAAAATGACTGCGATATGTTTCTGAATGCAGAGAAACTTAAATAAAGATATAGAGGAATCCCAACAAAATCTCTCGATTAAACGTAGCTCCATTTATGCTCGTATAGCCAACCAGGTTGTTGCACATCACAATCAACATCGGACAGAAAGTTATGAACTTAGTGAACAAACTGGGAAGGTTTTGGCACAAAGGCTACGTCAAAAATCTACGGCTAACGAGATTTTTAGAATTCAAGATCTTAATGGCGAGCTGAAAACCTCGAAAACTGACATATTAGCAGCATTCAATGAATTTTATCAATTGCTATATCATCAAGCTGATATAGTATCTGGCCCCGAGATTAAACATTTTCTCGACCAGATCAATATTACTGGAATATCGTCTGATTTCTTTGAATGCCTTAGCACCCCAATCACTTGGGAAGAGATTGAATTAGCTATTACTGACCTCCCGGCTGGAAAAGCTATGGGCCCTGATTCTATTCCTCTAGAATTTTATCAGAAATTTAAAGGAATTTTAAAGCGGGAGCTGATTAAGATTTTCTGCTCTGCTTTCACAGGTAACTCACCGGAATCATGGTCCCATGCTATCATCGTAATCTTTAAAAAGAAAGGCAAAAATTCTGAAGAATTAGGTTCATATCGACCTATTTCCCTTATCTCTACCGATAGTAAGATCTATTCTAAAATTCTTGCCAATAGACTTAATCCCTTAATGCCTACCCTTGTATCTCCTAGACAACACGGCTTTATATCGAAAAGAGATACTACAGACCATGTCAAAAAGATAATAGCATTATTAGATTGGGCTCAGATCTCCGAATCTCCAGTTGCGGTGGCCCTGTTGGGCGCTGAAAAAGCGTTCGACAGGGTCTCTTGGGAGTTTTTATGGTCTGTCATGCTTTGGATGGGTTTCCCCATCGCATTTATCAATGCAATTAAAACTTTTATATATTCACCCCAAAGCGGTTATCAGAATCACTAACTCTCTCTCTAGGGGTTTTGTAATAACTAGGGGGACTAGGCAAGGCTGTCCTTGTTCGCCCCTCCTGTTTGCATTATACCTAGAACCATATCTCCGCAATTTATCTTCCGCTTCAGATATTATCCCAGTACAAATTAACACCAATCTATTCAAAATTTTTGCATATGCAGATGACGTAGCTGTTACCACCATAGATATTCGACTTGCATTACCCAAAATTATTTCTTTTGCGGAAGAATTTGGTCTCTTATCCGGCTATAAATTAAATGTGGCAAAAACCCAATTAATTCACTCTGATTTTGGTCGACCTAACGAAATAGCTTTTGATGCTCAGGTTCAATATTTAGGGATTACGATTTCTCCCAGGGTTAATGAGATAGTACGTTTGAATATTGAACCTATTTTGAATTCCTCTAATAAAACTTTGGAGAGATTAAATAATTTACATTTCTCTCTCTAAGGTCGTGTCAACATAATTAAAATGTTAATTTTTCCCAAGTTTTTATATTTATTTCGAACAATACCTCTCTTGTTCCCTGCACTCTATTTTTCAAAAATTGATAGGATGATTTCTAGATTCCTGTGGGGGTACCGTCGCTCTAGTCGAGCGCTTAAATGGTGTTTTCTACCCAGACTGAAAGGGGGCTGGGGAGTCCCCAACCTCCGGTTGTATTATTGGCTTATCTCAATAAGATCTTTCAGCATACTTATTTTCTCTGATACTTTCACTGAAAATTCTCTTTACCCATCGGTTTATGAACTCTTATTGGGTCAGATGGCCCCCCAATGTTTAGTGAAAATTATCGAACCCAGTTATTATAAAAAAAAACAAATTTAAAATTATTTTAGCCTGTGCTGCAATTTGGCGACAATTCAAGAAAAAAATGCTTGTCAATCTTAAGCAAAAATTCTACGTCGGTGGCGATAAGGTTGGAGCGTGTTTAGCACGCCATCTACGGGCTCAGGTTGCTCGCTCTCACATTTCAAAGCTCAAGCGTCCTGATGGCTCCTGGGCTACCTCGGAGAAGGACAAGAGTCGTACCCTCATGGCCTTTTACACGGATCTTTATGCCCATGTTCCTTGCCCCCTGGAGGCGGTTGAGAATTTCCTTGATGCCTGCCCCTGGGACCCTATCAATCCTTACTTCAAGGGGTTATTTGATGAACCTATCACCCATGGGGAAATTGCTAAGGCACTTAAGCAGCTACCGACGAGCAAAACGCCCGGTCCAGACGGGCTTCCGCTTGCTTTTTACCGGGTCTTTTACCCGCAATTACGAGATCATCTGCTTCATCTCTTTAATAGCTATACAGACCGTATGGCCTCTCTCCTACGATGAATGAGGCGGAAATCGTGCTGGTCCCTAAGCCTGGTAAGGACCCAACCCTGGTGGCTTCCCTCCGCCACATTGCCTTGTTGAATACTGGCGCCTAACTCTTCACTAAAATTTCAGCGAACCGGTTGGAACCCCATCTTCCGGGGCTCATTGACCCTGATCAGGTGTGTTTTATCCGCCACTGACAGGGCGCCAATAATATTCAGCGTATTGCCCACCTGGTGGAAAAGTCGCGTATCAGAGACATCCTTACTTGTCTGGTCTCTCTTGACGCCGAGAAGGTGTTTGACCACGTGGACTGGGGCTTCCTTCGGGCAGTTCTTCGGAAGATTAGCCTGTGACCGGGCTTTATTTCTAAATTGATGGCCTCCTATGCAAAACCTACCACTCGTATTCGTCTTAACAGCTCTACCACCGCCCCTATTTTTATCCACCGGGGCACACGCCAGGAGTGTCCGCTTTCTCCCCTTCTTTTCGAGCTAGCTATCGCTATCCGCTGCAATCAGGATATTCAAGGTATGGGGGTTCGGAGCATAAGGCTTCTCTCTTTGCTGATGACTTGCTGCTGTCCCTGTCCTCTCCGTCGTCTTCCCTTGCTGCGGTGGCTGAACTGTTGGACTCCTTTGAGGCTGCTTCGGGTTATCAAATTAATCTGGAGAAATCCCACGCTCTTAATCTCGCGCTTTCGGCATCTGAGGTACAGCGCTTGCGGGACCTGCTCCCGGTGCAGTGGACTGATGAGTCGATTCGGTACTTGGGCTTAGACTTAACCCCTACACTCTCTTCTTGGACCTCCTCAAATTGGCCTCGATTCCGCAATTCTGTCCATGAAGAAATGCGTTGGTGGGAAGGTCTTCCTTTGGCATGGCTAGGCCGTCTTCACGTTGTTAAGATGTCCCTTCTTCCTAAAATCCTCTACTTGTTCCAGTCTCTCCCTACTCCTATTCCGCATGCGGATATTCAAGTCCTGCAACATGATGTTACTAAGTTCATATGGGGGAAGTCGCGTCCCCGCTTCTCCCACAGAATACTCCTACTTCCCAGATCTCGGGGTGGCCTGGCCTGTCCCAACTTGCTGGAATACTACTGGGCCTGCCACCTCTGTTTTATATCGGAATGGATCGTTCCTGAAAGCGAAAAACATTGGTTCCATATGGACTGTGCGATGGCTTGTAGACCGCTCTGGGACTTCGCCTGGCTTCCGCGTGAGGCGCACCCACGCAGTGCCTACTTGGCGACGCCAACGAGAACGGTCTTGGAGATATGGGATAGATTGGTGCTCTACCGGGGCCTCACGACCTTCCCCTCTCCTAACATCCTGTTCACACGCAATCCTGCGTTCCCCCTACTCTCCAGCCTCGGGCCTTTGAGGCCTGGGCCATAGAGGGTCGACATGTTCTCCAGGACTTCTTTCAGGGCTTTGCTCTTCGCTCTTTTGATCAATGTAAACAATTCTTCCGCCTTACTGACAATGCGCGCTTACAGTACTGCCAATTACGTCACTGGCTGTCTTCTCCCGTGTACTCTCGGGAAGTGACTCGGCAACTCACCCCTTTGAGACCCTGGTCCGTAGATTTGACGGACCTAAAGGCCTCATTTCTAAAACCTATTTGGTCCTCCAACACTCTGGGCATCTAGGACTCCATGACAATCAAACTCGCTGGGCCTCTGACTTGGCTGCTGATGTCTCCCCGGTGGAATGGGAACGCCTATGGAAGGACATTCCTAAGGTATACCGTAGCATTCCTCAGCACGAATCCGCCTACAAACTAATGACTCTGTGGTATTATACTCCTACTCGCCTCCACCAGATGTTCCTGGACACTTCTCCGATCTGTTGGAGATGCCAGACTGATAGAGGGGATTTTTTAAATATTTGGTGGTCTTGCTCGGAACTCACTATGTTCTGGAAGGTGGTCCTCAGCCACATTAAGGAGGTGGGGGTTTCCCGAGCCCTGCTGCACCGTCCCTGGTGCTCCTGGGCATTCGACCCAACACGCTAAAAGCCATGACCTCGGCCCACTGGCATTTCATCCTTCACTTACTAGGGGCAGCGCGACAGTCCATTGCCTCCTGCTGGAAGCGGCCCCACCCCCGCCTATTGCTGCATGGTTTCTCTGACTGTGGGACGTCCTCTCCCTGGAACTGCTTACTGCCCGTCTTACTCATACTGACACACGCTTTGATCCCATCTGGCTTCCACTAATACGCTACCTTACTAAAACCGTACATTCCCGTCTGATGCCTCCTAGATTGCGGGCTCTGCAACTGTTTGATAATCCCTTGGAGCCTTATTCTAAAGGCAAGAGGCCAGACTCCTTAGAGTAGTCTGTGACACCTGCTGGGCGGGCCCCCCCCAGCCCTGTGGTCACCGTCTTCCACTCTGGGTCTTGGCTTTGCTCCCTCCCCCTCCTTCCGCATCCGCTTTTTTCCGTCACTTTCTTCTTTGTCCTCGCCTTCTTCTGTTCCCTCTACTCTCTTCATTTTTTTCTCTCTCCTTCCTTTTCTTCGTCTCCCTCTCTTTTTCTTGTTATATGATGGTTATTAGGTTGTTTGCTACAAAACTTATTGGTGCTGTCGCAGTGTGGCCTGTGCCTTTCGATTGGGCGGGGGCCCTGTTTTGCCGGACTTTTGTTAGCTTTGATTTACTGTTCGCTTCCCTGAATGCAGCTGTGGTCCTTTCATGTTAGACACTCTCGTCCTTGCTGGACCTTTGGCTCGTAGTCCCCTGCATGGCCTCTCCCTGAGAACTGAAGAGAACCCTCCCCAGAAGACTGACTTTTAAGTTTTGTACTCTCGCTATGCCCCACTCCCATATGTGCAGCCACTTCTCAAACTCTATATCGCTTTTTTTTATTGCCGGGTCTTCAGACTGAGGGGTTCATTTTTCTTGATGTCTATTTGTTATCCCCCGCCCCTCCCGTTCGCTCTTCGTGGCGTGTAATAGCATCTGCAGGAAAGTACCCTTTTTGCCATGGTTACCCCCCCACTTTTTGCCCGACTCTGATGTATCTTTGACTTAGTGAGCAATGGGTTCCTGCTAACCAGGTCCCCAGTGCCTGTGTGCTTTCCCAAAACTGTACCTTTGTTTCCACAATTGGCACACCTCTGGCCCACAAATAAGTAGTCCTTTGTAAAAGGTATAAGTGGTACCAAGGGCCTTTTGACCAGAAAGGGTCTCTAAGGGCTGCAGCATATATTATGCCAACCTAAGAGACCCCTCACCAAATACAGGCATACTGCTACAGAACCCTGCATGTTTTGGTACAGATAAAAATGAAAAGTCAACCTGGCACACATACCTGTGTGCCAGGCCTACCAGCACTGCAAGAAGCATAGGCAATTCACCCCTACAGCGAACCTTCCAACCCTAATGCAGGGTGCACTATACCTCATGTGAGGGAATAACTGCAAGGACAGATGTGCCCCTATAATATCTAAGTCCATTCAAAGACATTATAAGTGTGCAGTGTTGCCATACTGAGTACAGGGGCTGCAAGATTGTCACCACGAGTTACACAGCTCCATGATGGATTCACTGAATTCCAGGTTGTCCAGTATTGGATCTATTAACAAATGAACCCAGAGAGCACCTCAGACTCGCCTTTCAGAATCCTCAATATTGTTATGGAGGACACTAGCCAATAGGGTTAGGGATATGCCCCTCCCCAGAGGGAGTGGACATACAAAGGGTGTAGACACCCAAAGGCAAGTAGCCCATTGGCTGCTACCTTCTGACCCCTGTATCGCCCTTAAAATCAGTATTTAGGGGCATCCCTGAACTTTACTCCTCAGATTAACAACAACCTATGAAGAAGAGGACAAAGAAGAGCAGATCCTTGCACACAAAAAGCTTCAGCCACTGACTTAGTCCCAGCCCTGCCTGCAAACTTCGCAAGTGTTCCACGTCTCGTCCACCAGACCAGCAACCTCTAAAACCTGGGGGGGCTGCTTGCCTTTTATAAAGAATTCTGATCTCCAGTGGACAGCAGACCTATCCAAAAGAAAACCAACTTTCAAAGACCAAAGCTCTGCCGGACTCTACGTCGGCATCTGCAGCTTCTGCACGACCCCCCCCCCTCCCCCCAACTGTGACCTGCACTGGTAAGCCATTTTCAGACACCAATGGACCCCCTGTAAACTCAAGAAAATTAAAACTGGTTCCAATCCTACCAAGCTCAAGCTTCAGGAGCTCATGGCAGCATATATTGAGAAACATTCTTCTGAAGAGGACCACCTCCTCACAGAAAAAGGAAGTAGTGAAGAGGGGGGCAATTCCCAACCTTCTCTCCTAGTCAAGGAAAATGGGGTCCCTGCAACCATCTTTTCAAGAGTAATGCACAGGGTATCTAGCTCCCACACAGGTGGATTAGGCACCCCAAGCAGCACTGAGGACAACCTCGATGAGGAGGACATCCAGTTAGCAAGGATGGCTCGTAGAATAGCCCTGGAGGATAAACTCCTGGCTACAGCATCAGAAAGAGCAGATATGGGCCTAGCACCCATAAATGGTGGCAGCAACATAATTCCTAGGGACAGAGAGAACTCTTGTGACCTTAAAATCCCCAAAGGGATTGTCCCCAAATATGAGGAAGGTGATGACATCACACCCTTTGAGAGAGCCTGTGGAATGAGAAAGGTGAAGAAGTCACAATGGGGAACATTGATTTGGGAACTGTTCACTGGTAAGTGCAGGGATAGACTTTGTGACAGATGCTGAGTCTTATGACCTCATGAAGGCTACCGTGATTGAGGGCTTTGGACTTCCCACTGAAGAGTAGAAGATCAGGTCCAGGGAAAGACTCACAAAACCTTGAGTCAGTCCTGGGTTGACTACTTAGTAAAAACACTAGATGGATGGTTAACTGGAAGTGAAGTGCATGGCTATGATGGGCTTTAGGGCTGTATAACCTGCTTATGAAAGAACACATTTTAAGTACTTGTATTAATGAAAAGTTAAATCTGATCTGGTAGGCTTCAGTCTAATTTCTCCCCAAGAATTGGGCAAGAAGGCAGACCCCTGGATCAAGGCAAAGGCGACTGAGACGATCACTGGGGGTGACCAAAAGAAAGGGGTTACAAAACCTCCCCAGGGGAAAATGGGTGAACATCCAAGGGATAAAAGAAAATTATCCTCTAAAGGCCCCCAAAAACCTGCACAGGAGGGTGGGTCCCAAAACTCTTCACAATCCAACAATGGGTACAAGGGTAAAAATGTTGATCCCAGAAAGGCCTAGTGTTTAACAGTTAGTACACAAAACTTGAGACCTGGCATGTCCAAAAAAGAATCCCCCTAGTACTCATCCAGCTAGCACTGGTATGGCAAGTCTCCAGGTGGGATCAGTGTGCCAAGAGCAAATCAGGGTTCACATTGAAGCTATTTTAGTCTCTGAAGGTGGGCTAGATATGGCTACTCTTGCAGTCTGGCCCCCGAATAGGAAAAAATACAGGCAGCAACCCTTGATTAATGGGACTAGGGTAGAAGGCCTGAGGGACACAGGTGCCAGAGTCACCAGGGTGACAGAGAAACTGGTTTCCTCAGGACAGTATTTGACTGGACAAACATATCCAGTCACCATTGCTGATAATATAACTAAGGTTCATCCCATGGTTATGGTGTCCTTAGAATGGGGAGGGGTACTGGCCTGAAACAGGTAGTGGTCTCTTCTGCAATCTCAGTTGAATGTCTGCTAGGGAATGATCTGGAGACCTCAGCATTGGCTGAGGTAGAACTGAAAACCCATGCAGCATTGCAGGGAATCCCTGAATTGGTGGGTGTAAAAACCGGGGCATGGAATAGAGCACAGAGTGAAAAAGAAGTGTTGGCGCATAGAATAATCGCCCAGCCTTCCAAGAGAACAGGTAAGAAGACTGGGGAACCAGCTTCTGAACAACAAAAAGCTCAGGACCCCTCTCCTCAGGGAGAGGATCTGTCACCCCCAAAGGGAACTGAGCCTATGGAACTTGAAAAATATCTGGTTGAGCTCCTGGGCCCAGGGGGACCCTCTAGGGAACAGCTGTGCCAAGGACAGAGGACCTGTCCTACTCCTGAAAGCCTGCAACAGCAAGTTGCTGCACAGGAAAAGGGAGAGGTCATTGGTTCCCACAGGATCTATTAGGAGGAGTGACTCCTTTACACTGAGGCCAGAGACCCCACACCTGGTACCACTAGGCGAGTGGTAGTGCCTCAGCAGTTTAAAGAATTCCTCCTCACATTAACCCAGGACATCTCCCTAGCTGGGCATCTTGGCCAGACTAAAACTTGGAGTAGGATAGTCAGCCACTTCTACTGGCCAAGCATGTCCCAGAAGGTGAAGGAGTTTTGCAGCTCCTGTGTCACCTGTCAAGCCAGTGGCAAGACAGGTGGCTACCCAAAGACCTCTTAATTCCATTACCAGTGGTTGGGGTTCCCTTTTTAACGATAGGGATGGACATAGTTTGTCCACTTGAACCTCCCATAGCACCAGGAAACAAATTCATGCTGGTAATAGGGAATCATGCTACCAGGTATCCTGAGGCAATTCCCCTTAGGACTACTACAGCCCCAGTAGTAGCCAATGCCCTCATTGGTGTCTTTACCAGGGTAGGGTTACTAAGGAGGTGGTTTCAGAATGAGGTGCAAACTTCATGTCTAGTTACCTGAAACACATGGGGATTGAGTGTAGAGTGGCCTATAAGTACACTACACCTTACCATCCACAAACCAATGACCTTACTGAAAGACACTGTAAGGCATGATCATGGGACTTACTGAAAAACTCAAAAGGAGATGAGATGTCTTTTTGCCATGCCTGCTTTGTGCTTACTGAAAGGTGCCTTTGGACCATTTGTCTTGTGAAGGAAGGCTGGGCGAAGCCTCTCTACGAACCTAAGCAAGATATTGTAGACTATGTACTAGGCCTATGTTCCAGGATGGCGGAGTACATGGAAAAAGCATCTAAAAACCTTGAGGCAAGCCAAGCGCTCTAGAAGCTCTGGTATGACTAAAAGGTTGTACTGGTGGAGTTCCAGCCAGAGCAGAAGGTATGGTCTTTGGAGCCTGTGACACCAAGGGCCCTTTAAGACAAATGGAGTGGTCCTTACCCTATCCTTGAAAAGGTGAGGTCATCTGCCAATACAGATGCTCACCCGATACCCAGAGCTAATGAGCTGATAGTCAAATTGGGTGCATCCAAATTTCTCAGTACTTTTGACTTAACTACACGGTACTGGCAGATTGGCATGGCCACAGGAGCAAAAAAAAAAATGACAGCATTGTCCAGACCAGAAGGGCATTATCAGTTCACTGTTATGCCCATTGGCTTAAAAAAGGACCCTGCCACCTTCCTTTTTTTATTTAAAGTTTTTTTATTTAGTGAGAAGACAGAGCTTATATAAAGACAGTTCGAGCTCCTTCAAGAGAACTCACACACATTTTTAACCGTTTTTCCCCCCATAACTGTGCAATCCCCCACCCCAACCACCAATCAACAACACATTGCCTGATGAGTTTTTCAAACCTTCACTCTAAGACACCTTTATCAAAAATCTTTCTCTTGTATGATTTGGTAATTCCTTAACAAAATCGCTTTCTATTCACAGTTCAAATATTCTTAATACATTTTTATGACAGCCTGTCCTGCATTTTCCCACATTGTCAAATCTTCAACAGACATTTTATAATCATACCTGCTCTTATATCTATTGTAAGCCCATCATACTTAGTTGTAGCAGGATTGCTAAAATAAGTGAGTACTCTTACTTCACCTCGATCTCTCTTTGTAGTTGTACTTCACTAAAGACTTCCCTATTAAAGGTTCTTTTCTTGATATGACTTGCGTATCTATATATTGCATTAAACATTACACTCCATGCCTTTATACACATCATCTACAAATTTAAAATCCTAAAATGCATAATTTATCCAACATCAGGTAAAAAAAATCAAAAGAAGAGGTAGCACTACATAAAACTCCATTATCTAACATCCTATACTATCCTTCTTCTGACTCTACAGTGCTGGTACTTACAATTCATCTTATTAAATTCATTCTATTCAATCCCCCATATGTGCGCAATAGCAGTTTAATTTGATAAAGTGCAAAGTGCCATGTTCCAGAGAACAAATGTGCAAATATGCAAAGAAGAAAAAAAAGAAAGAGAAATTTTTACCCAGAATTAATTGTAGCAGCCTTATTGTTAAAGTGCATTATTTAGATAAGAATACATATCTAAATTCTTGATAAGCTTAATGCGATTCTCGGCCATGATTTCACTTATCCCCTTCACCCTCCATTCCATATTCCATCACCTCCCCCCAAAAAATACAAGTACATCCATACGTCAGTTTATAGCAACCAGGTTGGTGCAATAATACATAAAGTGCGTATACGGTCTCTATAGACTTGTACCATCATAATGCTTGATCCGAAAATTAACAGGGGCCTATTCCTCCACTTGCTCCCTCAAAGTAGAGAAATGTTCCCAGATTTTCCCTCCTCTCTTTCTAGCTTTAATACCCCACCGATCGTATATGGCTTTCTCGAGGCTATAGGTTTTCAATAACCGGGCTAACCACTGGTGAAAGGTCGGTGGGATAGGGTTCTATCCATGCCGATGCTATGATAATTCGATAAACTGACAAAGCTATACATATCAAGGCCCCACTATCTTCTAGACCCAAATTATGTATTCCGAGCATTATTACCTGAGGGGTAGTTTCCACTTGTGTCTTTAGCTTTTCGTGTAGGAAGAGCTCTATTTCTCGAATGAGCAGGGAGAGTTCCTGGCATGTGGCGAACATATGTATCGAATCTGCTTTATATAGCTCACATCTTGGACAATAAGTGCCGTTCCCCTCTCCCCATTTGGCAATCCGATATGGCGTATAGTAAAGTTCAAAACATGTTTTATAAAATTGCGCCTGAAGATTAGCTGGCATTAAATTCTCTAGTGAATTAAGATATGCTTCCTGAAAATCACCATCTGTTATTCCCAACGACTCTTGCCACTTTACTGAACATTTTCCCAGATCATCTTTCATAAGGGTGTTTAATAATACATACATTTGTCCAATCTTCGGTACTTCAGGTTGTTTTAGTTTCTCCACTAGTTCACAACTTTCATATTTCTGCATCCCTCTTGCCTTTTTTAACAAGAAATCCCTCATCTGTAGGTATTTTAAAAAGTCCCTATTCGATAGTGCAAATTCCTCTTTTATTACCTCAAATGGTTGTAATTCCGGAGTTTATCCATTTCTGAAAGTATTGATCCTTTAAAATCTTGGGTAGCTCTACATTCTGCACAAATGGTGTATAATAATTTACTTTCTCTAGCCCTACCAGCTGTCGTACTGCCAACCAAACCCTAAAAGCCACCAGGAGAGTCTTAAAGTGCACTCTTTTGTAATATCTGTAATTCACCTGGTGCCATAAACACCCTCTTACGTCATGTGAATTACCATACACATATGGATAGCTCCAATTTTAACTTTCCACCCCGGGAGATGCATTCAACAAGGGTACATAATGTATAATGGAAGCTGACCACCAGTATAATCTAAGGTTGGGTAACGCCAGTCCTCCACGTTCCTTAGATAAGTACAAGAATGTTATCGCCCTTCTAGGTCTTGTATAGGCCTATCTGAAATGTGAAAACATACTCTCAAATTTTTTAAGCCAAAAACTCGAAAAAATCAGGGGAATTGTTCTTAAAAAATATAAAACCCTAGGGAAGCAAATCATCTTAATTATATTTACTCGTCCAATCAGGGTAAGATGTAGGCTGTCCATTCTCTTAAGTGATTTTTTCATTTCAGCTGCTGTTTGAGGCTTTCTTTAACTATCTCGTCAATCTCAGCGTTTATCACAACTCCCAGATTTTTTAACAACTCTTTTATCAGTACTTGGGGCAAAACTGTTCAAAACTATTTGTGTTTTATCCCTATTCAGGGCATAACCAGATATCAAACCAAACCTTTGGGCCTCGATTTTAATTGCATTCATGGCCATGTCAGGTTGTGTAGTGACTAACGCAACATCGTCAGCATAAGCTAAAACTTTTTCTGCGGGGCCAGTATCAAATAGAGGAGGAATATTCAGTGCATGTTCCAGATGTTTCAGGAAGGGGTCGATATAGATCGCAAACAGTAACGGCGAACAGGGGCACCCCTGCCTTGTACTTCTGGTTATTTTAAATGCCTCCGTTAGACTCTCATTCACTAGCACTCTTGCCTCTGGATCTTTATACAAGGCTTTTACTGCTCGAATAAACTGCTCACCAATTCCTTTCCAAGACATAATATCCCACAAGAATTGCCAGGAGACCCTATCGAACGCCTTCTCGGCATCCAGGAAAATAGCGGCCATAGGGTCTCCTGCTACTTGTTTCACATCAAGAGTGTAATGATTTTCCAGACATGCTCAATAGTACTTCTACCGGGGACAAACCTATGTTGCTTCTGTGAAACAACCCTGTGGATCACCAATGCCAAGCGAGAGGCCAAAACTTTAGAGTAAATCTTCACATCCCCATTAATAAGGGTGATTGGCCGGTAGGACCCCAGCTCATCCATAGGTTTATTTTTTTTTAGGAAAAATTACTATCTTTGCCATCCCCCGGAGGCTGGTGGATCCGCCCCCTCTATAATTTGTACAAACAAAGCTATAATAGCGTCCCTAAGCTGCTCATAGAAGAACTTGTAAAATTCGGTGGGGTTCAGATCTGGCCCCTTCGCTTTTCCCTTTGGTAGATCAGCAAGAGCATTTACAATTTCCTCCCATTCTAACGGTCAATCTAACTGATCCTTTTCTTCTCCTGTCAAGAGAGCCTTCCGCGTGGGGAGTTAAATATTGCTATATCTGTTCTGCCCTCAGTAAGCCCGCTCCTGATTTTCTGTATAAAGGGTCCGGTAAAAGACACAGAATGCAGTTCGAATATCCCCAGCGTTCGTTCTCAATCCCTCAACGGGATCTTTAATTGCCTTAACTTAATTCCGGGTAACTTCCTGCCTTATTCTTACCGCAAGGAAATGCCCTACCCTTTCACTGCATTCATACATCTCTTCGCGGTAGGTTGTAGCCTTATCCACTGCATTTTTAGCAATTTTTCCCCTATTAAAGTTTTACTTTTTGCCACCCCTAGACTGGCAGTTTCTATATATCCCTTCTGTTGTATAACCTTAACTAAATTACATTCGGCTTGAATCAACCCGTTTTGCAAATTCTGTAGTTCAACTTTCTCTTTTATTTTTTCTCCATGCATATTGCATTGTTTCTCCTGGTACCCCAGCTTTTAATGTATCCCATACTATGTTCAGGGCGGCCGACCCAAGATTCCTTTCCAGAAACTCCGGAATCCACTTCCTCATCTGCTCTAGGTAGATCTCATCCACCAATAATGCTCTTTCAAACGTCTATGATGAACATGGTTTTGCCTGATCTGAAAGGTATCTAGGAGCTTTTTCGGTTGTACTTTTCTGTCTGATCGCATATGAAACAAAAAAATAGTCCAACCTCGCATGTTTCCTATGGGGCGCGATTTAATGTGTATACCCATGGTCTTGTGGTCTTAATTATCCCCAGATATAACACAGCCCATGCTCCTGACACATATTACATAGAACCTGAAAGACTTTAGGCTTTTTGCCAGTGTATGGTTCCCCCAGTTTCCAGTCACTATAGAGATTAATATCCACACACCACTATGGGTAGTTCCCAGTGCGCCAGTTCATTTGAGACCCACCCCAGTAAGGCTGGGTCATCAATGTTGCTCCCATATATGGAGCATAACTTAAATTTGGGAGAATCGGGGACGCTACAACTGGCTATGACCCAGCTGTGTCTGCCTTTACTGTTGAGAACTGGATATTTTTATTACAGACTAAGATTGCAACCCCCCAATTACATGCACCTTACGATGTTGCTCCTACAACACTACACCCCAAATGTTTTAACAAATCTTTTTGACTTCCATCCATATGGGTCTCTTGGAGACAAACAATATCAGCTTGTAGTAATCTCAACCCTTGGGAAACCATTTGCCTTTTCTTGCTATCATTCAAACCACAGATATTTATTGATCCAATCCTTAACTTATTTATGTATATATATTAATATCAAAACCATACAGTAGGAACTTCTTTGTTTCATTTTCTCCCTAATGGTGTCCTTGTGTGTCCTCCCTAACCAAATTGCCCATCCCCCATCAATATTATGTCCACCCCTTACCTCCCTCTCCCCTCCATCCCCAAAAACCTAGGCAATCAGGCAAAGCCTGAATGATGTGCATTTGATGAACTGCCCGCCATCCCCCCTGTGTTAGAAATACAAAACCAAAATGAAAAACAAACGGTTTTTCAGCTCTCCTTTCAACCATAGCCTCAGAAACCTACTGGCCTCCCGTCTTCATGCTCTCCACACCTTTACCTGCCTTAATGATCTCATTTATGTACCACTGGGCCAGAATTTCTGTAGCAAACAGTCAAGTGGTACACCAGTATTTTACTTTAATTCGGTCCGGGTTCTGTATGAACGCCTCAGCCCGTTTTCTGGAAAGGTGTTATCAATTGTCTGAGCCTCCACCGTCGCATGGGCAAAGTCCAGTTTAGTGAAGAAGGAGACCCCATCATGTGTCTTTGGGGAATTAGGTCGAGCTTGATCATACACCAGTTGACCCAGTAAGAAATTGCCAAAGAACACTAAAAAAGCCCTTGGTCGATCTTGGGGCTGCTTCCTCATCATTAGGGGTACTCAGTGGGCTCTTTGTATCTCGCTGTTCCAGTCCAATTGGACTTGATCCAGAAAGGTATTCTTTAGCAAGTTCACAATATATAGCCTCAGGTTGCTGCCCTCCACCCCCTCTGGAACCCCCAAAAATCGCAGGTTGTTTCTCCGTTGTCTATTTTCTTGCTCCTCGAGATTGAGCATGATACCGGGCAAAGTTCCATTCTGTCTTACGTTCGGTTCGGTTCCTTAAGTGCCTCAACTTCCCCTTTGAGGACCTCCGTCCGTGTTTCTACCATTGTCAGCCTTTCCGCAACAACCCCACATTTTTTATTTATTTTCCTAATTCTGGCTTGTACTTTTTTATTAACAATTCTGGCCCTGTGACCATCTGCCCTTACTTCCTCCTGCATCTGCTGAATTGAACTTAGTATTGTAGATAGTGAAGGCTCAGCCATCTCATTTGTACCCTCCATCACCTCTTCGACCTGTAATGTTCGCCTATCTGAATAGTCCCACTTGAGTTGTCTCCCCACTTGCCATCTCTGGCCTTCTTTCCTTCTATGACCTCCTAAGCTCTTTTTCCTCCGAGTTGCTTGTGGGTGGTCCCCTGATGTGGAGTAATCTGTTTCCAGGTCCCCTTCACTACTATTCGAGGAAATGTCATCTTTTCCGGAGGGATCAGATTCGTCAGTGAGAGAAAAATTTATCCCCTATCCCATCTGGCGAAAATTCCTCTCTGTTCCGGTGCCCCACTCTCACCGCGCCTCTTTTTACCAAATTTACTTTTACACCCTGATCACTTGTGGGTTATTGCGGCAGCATTTCACTCTTTGGGGTGGCTATTTCATCTTCGTTTTTATTTATTAAATTTGTGCCATCCTGGTGGTCATTGACTCTCTCTGCATTGCCGACAGCACCTGCATCCTCTTCTGGGCCGAGGGGTGGATTCTCCATCAATAAATTGATTCTTATCAGGCCTGTTTCTTCTGTGCCCACCTCCCCACAATGCGTGCTCTCTGCCCCAGATATTGTCTCAGTCTGAGTAACAGTTTGCTCCTTACTTGTAATCTCTGGTGCAGGCCGATTACCAAACATCGTGGTGAGAGTGGGCTGTGTTGGGTCATCCTCCACCTGCCGACCTCGTTTCCCCAGCATTTTCTTGATTCCTTGATCTTTCTTGACTCCTCTACCCGTCACGGTCCATTGCTTGGTTTCGCCAGTGCTCCTGCTCCCGTTTACCTGGTTCGTACTAGGTAATGCTGCGGGAGCAGGGCCGCCCCCAGTAGAGCCACCGACTACCACGCGATCCTTAACAGCTTTTCCACTCCTTGCGGCCATAATCCATGAAGCTTTCCTCTGCGTCCATCGAGATAACCCAACTCTTTCGCGGCACATACACGTCTCTGTTAGCCGCAAATAAATCGCAAGAAGCCGGAGAAGGACGTGCACTGTCTCCCACTCTGACTCCAACCAGTGACCAGCCGCTGACCGATACACCGATCCATTCAGGGAAGATAGCGGGAGCGAAACAGCTAACCACAAGCCAGCTTGCCCTCCCCCTGGGTCTCACACCTCCCCCTGCCACTTTCCAATGGTTCAGAAATAAAGTCCTTGCTGGACTGGAGGCCTTTAGTGCAACATATCAAGACAATACTGCTGCTTTTAGCTTCCCCTGGCAGGATCACCTGGTCCAACTTGGGAAGGTTTTGCAGGCCTCACTATCAAGGCATCCAAATGCAAGATAGGGCAGGGAACTGCTGTATACTTGGGCAATCTTGTAGGTGGAGGCAAGTACAACCCTTACAACCCAAGATCCAGACAATTCTGGACTGGGAGGCTCGAACGACCCAGACCCAAGTCAGGGCATTCCTTGGCTTGACTGGGTATTACAGAAGATTTGTGAAGGAGTATGGTTCCATTGCAGCACCCCTCACACAACTCAACTCCAAGAAGATGCCCGAGAAGATAAACTGGACAGTTAGTTTTTGACACACTGAAAGATTCAATGTGCTCAGCACTAATTCTCAAATCTCCAGATTACTCTAAGCAGTTCATTGTGCAGACTGATGCCTCTGAGCTAGAGATAGGAGAATTCCTATCTCAAACCAATGATGATGGCCAGGAGCACTCTGTTGGTTTAATTAACAGGAGGTTACGCCCCAGGGAACAGTGCTGGAGTGCATTAGAGAGGGAGGCCTTTGCTGTGGTCTGGTCCCTGGAAAAGTTGAGGTCATACCTGTTTGGTACTCACTTCCTTGTTCATACCAACCAGAGACCTCTCAGATGGCTTAGGCAGGTGAAAGGTGAGAACCTAAAACTTTTGAGGTGGTCCATCTTCCTACTTCACAGTCAAACACAGACATGGGACTGCCCATGCCAATGCAGATGTACTTTCCATGTTCTTCCACTTAGACAATGAAAACTCTCTTGGGAAATGTTAGTCTCATCCTCTTTCATTATAAGGGGGGTTATATAGGAAAGTTCCCCTTTTGGCATGGTTGCCTCACACTTTTTGTCTGACTCTGATGTATCTTTGACTGAGTTTGCACTGGGTTTCTGCTAACCAGGCTTCCAGTGCTGGTTTTCTTTCCCCAAACTGTACTTTGTATCCACAACTGGCACACCTCTGGCTCACATATAAGTCCCTTGTACAAGGTATCAGTGGTACCAAAGGCATCATGAACAGATATGGTCTTTAAGGGCTGCAGCATATATTATGCGACCCTAAGAGACCCCTCACCAAACACAGGTATACTGATACAGCACCCTGCGTGTTTTAGTGCAAATAAAAGTGAAGAGTCGACCTGGCACACATCCCTGTGAGCCAGGCCTACCAGCACTGCAAGAAGCATAGGTAAGTCATTCCTACAGCAAGGTGTACTATACCTCATGTGAGGGCATAACTGCATGAGCAGATAAGCCCAAATAGTGTCTAAGCCCATAACTTAGATATTATGAGTGCACAGTGTTGCCATACTGAGAACATGGGCTAAGAGGTTGTCAGTTATACTACCCCATGATGACTTCACTGAATTCCAAGATGTTTGGTACCAAGCATCTCAGCTTAATAAACCTACACTGATGCCAGTGTTGGATTCATTAAAAAATGCACCCAGAGGGCACCTCAGAGGTGCCCCCTGAAATCCTACCAACTCCCTACTCTCCACAATAACGGGCGCTGAGGGCTGAACCTTATCTAGACTGTGAATTGGGTACAGAAAGAGGGTTTTTCCCGAACAATGGCCTCCTATACCATCTTTGATGTGCTCCTCCAGTATGATTAAATCTTCATAAGAGTTCTAGGAAACCAGGCGGGTGCTAGAATCCACCTGCATAAACATCTACGTAAACGGTTATTCCCATACGTCATCTTCATACCCAACAATGGCTAACACAAGACACAAGGGACAAAGGGACTCTATACTTTTCTATATAAATACAGAACCTCTTGCTATCAGTAGTTAGAGGGAACTGAGACTTCCAGGCCGACACACTGACCAGAGACGCTGAGGCTCCTGCATGCAGTCGCTCCAGCTGACAGTGGTCTAATCATCCCTTGTGGGGTGTCCAACTCGAGACCAGGACGAGGTCCTACACGCTCATTATTCAGGTAATGGGGTTTGACTGAATCCTAGCGGGATTCTTGGCTCTTTCGCACCTACTCACATGCTAGGTACACTTAGGTACGTCTAGAAAGGCATCGTAGGAGTATGCGCTTTACTTTATAAATGCATTTTATATTCATGTATATGTTCATGGCTATTGCAAAATGGTAGAACTGTACTATTCCTTTTTATTCACTGTTCTGCTGATCATATATCTCTGCTACTCTTTAACAGTTGTTACAGCACATATATTTTACACTAGAACAGCTGTGCAATAAATTCTTATTGTAAACACACTCAACTGTTTCTTCTGTGTAACTATATGAGACTAAATGAGCAAGCTTGAGTGACTGAACGAAAAGTAGTACACTGTTTCCACGAGTCTGAGGAATCAGGGTTGTTGTGTTCTGAGGTTGCCAAAAACTAATCTCTCTGATAAAAAGATTATAGTGGCACTGTGAGCTAGCTAATGCAAACAAAGCTAACATACGCGGTGGGGGTGCTCAGAATCAGTCTGTCACCAGGCCCACAGTGTATGTTATCCAAAAGCGCAGGTCTTGCAGGGGTACTATAGGAACTACACTACCTGGCACCACCAACGTTGGTTTGGTACTTATTTAACAGTAGAATCTGAGTAGTTCAGTCGTGCTTATTCTCAGAGACCCTTACTCACAAAATACCAGAGACGTCTGGAGTGGGTGGGCACAAAATCCGCCACAGCTGAGTAGGCGAAATATCCTATTTATTGGCTGTTGGTTTATCAAGCTTGAAGGACATTTTTCCCAAAATTGTGCAAAACACATAATCTTAATTCCCTTGGAAAGTTATTCCGTGTTCTTAACACAAACACTACCGACAACGGATAATTAGACCCCACTGACACAATCACTTCCTCAGTCAGATCAGGAAGAAGATGCCAATGCAATACATATTGCAGCTGGTGTAAGACACACACTCACATTTAAACTCCTGAAACATGGTTTACTAACCAGAGGAGGTATAGTAATATTCGTGATAGAGGCACACGAAGATTTCCAAACAGAGGTGTACTATTCATGGGTTAGATTTTCAGCAGCAAATGCTGTAACAAAAACGTTTCATTATTATACACATGAAGGAGTCCCAGTGGTCTACACTCCATTTGAGGAGATTGAAATTCCACTTACCTACCAGGAACATATTTTCTGGTTTAATGGCGCCCTACCCCACTCAAGAAGAAGAGCAAGACTCGGTCCATTAGGAAGACCAGGAGCAACATGGCCGATATTAGCGATTTATGCACCACATCCTGACATTTACACAATGCCAAATAATGAATTGCTTTTTCAACACAAAGAGTTGATAAAACTTTACAGAAACATGACACAATTTGTCATGATGACACTTGCTGTCCAACCATCAGTAATTACACCAAATGCAGCTCCTACACAGAGCGCAGCTACTAAAATTACTCCACAAACATTACATGCGGTAATGGGTAAATTGCCCACAAAACGTTAACAAATTCCTTTCTGGGTAGCTCAGAAAATAACCCAGTTAGAAGCAGTATTTCCAAATACCCCACCATTTGAAAAACACAGAATGTTAACAATTTGCTTTCCCGTGGGGATTACACCACAGTTAGAGGATTGTACCTCTTGGAGTACAGTCTTTGCTGCCATATATACCAGAACTCATGGTATTCCTTCATTAGCAGTGATACCAGATGTATTAAGACAAATACAAAATGTGTATGGAGCAGAACCTAGGGATGAAATTATTAAATAACTACGACCAGGTATCAGCCATAATACTAGCTAACATTAAAGGGGAAGCAGCATCAGTGGCAATCCGCCGTCTAAGGGAGTTCGATCCTTTAGATCAACCATACGAACTACCCAAAATAATTGACACTGCATACGCAGAATTAGGCAGGGATAGTTTGGGGGGAAAAGCTTTAAACCTCAACTAATGGGCAGTCCCGAAAAGGACACTTTTAAGCAGGGATAATAAACAAGAACAAAAGTTTAAAGACAGCAGATCTCAGTCCCAAGGTAGGTGGTCTCCACAGGAGCCCTCTGAAGAGAGGTACAACCTTAGGAATAGGGATAATATTAGGAAACCTGATGGGTATCAGGAAACTGATACATGTTCCTCTCGTTCCTTTCAGGACTCGAAGAAAAACTCAGAGAGAAGGACGGTAAGAACACAGAGAGGAGCGCACACAGTCCAGAGACAAGCAGCGCGCTCAAGACTTTACTTCCAAAAAAGAAGATAAGCAAAAATCAAAACCCCAATTTAAGAAAAAGAAAGTTGCTGGTCTGAAAATCAGACATGCCCAGAATTCTGAGGACACAACTTCTGAACGGGGAATGGGCTCTGACAATGCTAGACAGTGTGGCAGAAGTAACAATAGCTCGCCAAAACCTGAAGGAATTTCTGGTGACAGCGGACTTGAATGATTACATCACGTTGGAATCACCAGATAAAAGGGTGATCGTCCAACATAAGTTACATGAAATAACACTCCGGATGGAGGGGGACAAGACCAGGAAAGTAAAAGGTCTTTTTTGGAAGAACATATCATCTGGTTATGACATCCTGTTAGCCGAACAAGATTGGCCACCAGCATTCGTAATGGAGTGCCCCAAGGGAGAAAGTATAATTTTTCCTGTATTTTCCGACCATGTTCTCGTTCACCTTAAACATACATATGCACGGGAGTGGGCAGTAGCCCAAGCTCCAGCATTGTACAAAACTCACGCTGGGTGGGATGAGGACTCATCCTACCACGTGATCCCGTTAGAAGTTTCACCTAATGCTCAGAGGCAATGCCCAAAAAAGCAAGAAGCTAAATAACATGTCAGGGAGATCTTAGATCAACTTGAATACCAGGGGGTCATTAAAAAATGTACCTCTCCAATGAACAATCCTGTATTTCCCGTCTCTAAACCTGACAATACATATCGTCTAGTTTTAGATTACAGATATTTAAACGTATGCACAAAGACATTTGCTGTCCAAAATGCACATAGTGCCGCATTCATGAGTAACATTGTGCGTAAAAAAACTACAAAACAACACTTTATATCCCAAATGATTTTTTTGCCAAAATTTAGCGCCTGAAAGCAGGTATCTGACCGGATTCTCAGCGTTAGGGTCACAGCGACCATTTTGTCGACTCCCCCAAGGGTTTAAGAATAGCCCCATGGTATTTTCAGCAAGGGTAACAGAGTTACTTCAAATATTTGATGAAGAAGTGTTGTCCTATGTGGATAATATTTATCTAACAGACGACAACTTAGAGAGGTACTTGACCAGGGTAAGCACCATTATTATGGGATTTGCCACTGAGGGCTACAAATTTAACTTTAAAAAATCAAAAATAGCCCACCTCAATGTCCTATATTTGGGATATGAGCTGCCAAGTGAAGGGAAAAGTCTGGCAGCTAACTTTTTCGGAATGTGTGCGCTGCTCCTTCCTCCAAAATCATACATTTTTCTTACAATCAATACTGGGATTCCTAAAGCGGGGGCCCCGCAAGCGCCACGACACGGCTACGACGCCAACATCCTCCAAGAACTCAATGCCAGACGATCATCCACCTGCTTCCAGGCCACCCCAAAGCTCACCCACGGACGCTTCTCCTGCCGGAGCTGCAGCTTCACCAGCAACCGAACGCCTACACATCCTGTCCCTCCCACCAGGGCAGGATGCAACCATCTCAGATGCATACTACTTAACACCCACTTCGTCCACAAGCACGCCATCGAACTCTGGGACCTACTCGACTCATCCTCCCGGACATCGCCTTCCTGACGGAGACCTGGATGAACCCCTCCTCGGCGCCCGACATTGCCATAGCCATCCCGGACAGCTACAAGATCACCCGCAGGGACCGCACCAACAGACCAGGAGGAGGAATCGCCATCGTCCACAGGAATACCCTCAGAATTTTGACCAGCACCGAAGGCACCCTCAGCGCCGCCGAACACCTGCACTTCCAGATCAACATCGATCCCAACACAACCCTCAGAGAAACCCTTGTCTACAGAACCCCTTGACCCGGGCCACAGTCCAGCGACTCCATTAACGATGTCGTCAGCATGCACGCCCTTGCATCCACAGACTACATCCTCTTTGGAGACCTGAATTTCCACCTAGAGAACGCTAGCAACACCACCACCCTGCTCAACAACCTCGGACTAAAACAGCTCGTCACAACACCCACCCACTCCATCGGAAACACGCACAACCCCATCTTTTCCATCAGCATCCACATCACCTTCAGTCACACCACCAAGCTCCACTGGACCGTCCATCGCTGCATCCACTTCACCTTCGAGAAACCCACTAAGCACCACCACCCAACGGATCTCCCACCACAGCTGGAACAAGGTCACCGAAGACCAGCTAATCATCACCCTTGCCCGAGACCCACCAACCGACCTCACCGACACAGCTGCCCGCAACCTCAGGCAATGGATCGACGACTGCACCAACACTGTCACCCCGATCAAGAAACCCTCAAACAGACGCACCGACAGAAAGGCCATCTGGTTCACCACCGACCTCCAGGCATCCAAGCAGACTTGCCGAAGACTCGAGAAGAAGTGGCGCCACGAACAGACACTGGACAACCACGTAGCCCTCAAAAACGCCAGCCGCAAGCACCACCAACTCATTGGAACCACCAAAAGGACCTCCTTCAAGGAATGAATCAACAACACCGCGCACAACAGCAAAGAGCTCTTCAACATCGTGAAGGAACTCTCAAACCCCAGCTCCAGCATCACGCCGTCGCAAGACCTCTGTGACTCCCTAGCCACCTTCTTTCACCGCAAGATGGCAGACATCTACGACAGCTTCAACACCCAGGCCCCCCCCCTACAGCCGTCGACACCTCAGACTCACCGCCCCCCAGCCACACCGGCCTCCTGCTCTCCTGGACCCACATCAACGACGACGACACCATCAAAACCATGAACACCATCCACTCCGGCTCACCATCTGACCCCTGCCCTCACCACATCTTCAACAAAGCGAGCTCCATCATCGCACCCCAAGTCTGGAAGATCCTCAACAGCTCCTTAGAGACCACCACCTTCCCAGAGAGCTGGAGGCACGCCGAGATCAACGCCCTACTCAAGAAACCCAAGGCGGACCCAAAGGACCTCAAGAACCTCGGGCCCATCCCCCTGCTCCCGTTCCCGGCGAAAGTCATCGAGAAGATTGTCAACAGGCAACTGACCCGCTTCCTCGAGGCGAACAACACCCGCCACCGACATCAGGACCCTGCTGGACAACGGCGAAACCGTGGCCCACATCCTCCTGGACCTCTCGCCTGCCTTCGACACAGTCTGACACCACACCCTACGCACACGCCTCCACGACGCAGGGATCCACGACAAAGCCCTTGACTGGATCACCTCCTTCCTCACCGGCAGAACCCAGAGAGTCCTCCTCCCTCCATTCCGATCCAAAGCCACCAAGATCACCTGCAGCATACCCCAAGGATCAACCCTTAGCCCGAACCTTTTCGAACCTTTTCAACATCTGCATGGCACCACTCGCAAACATCGTCCGATCGCACGACCTCAACAGAGTCTCATAAGCCGACGACACCCAGCTGATCCTCTCCCTCACCAAGGACACTGCCAAACCAACCGCCATGAAGGAATGAAGGGCATCGCCGAATGGATGAAGAACAGTCGCCTAAAACTGAACACAGAGAAGACGGAGGTCCTCATCCTCGGCTCCACCCCCTCCGCCTGGGACGACTCCTGGTGGCTGGCCACGCTGGGAGCTGCACCGACACCCACCAACCATGCACACAACCTGGGGTTCATCCTGGACTCATCACTATCAATGACCCAGCAAGTTAACGCCGTCTCCTCCTCCTGCTTCAACACCCACCACATGCTTCGCAAGATCTACAGATGGATCCCCACTGGAACCATTAGGACGGGCACCCAGGCCCTCATCAACAGCAAACTAGACTACGGCAACACCCTCTACGCGGAAACCATGGCCAAGCTCCAGAAAAGACTACAACGTATACAGAACGGCTCCGCACGCCTCATCCTCGACATCCCCCGCCACAGCCACATCACAGTCCATCTGAGAGACCTGCACTGGCTCTCCGTCAACAATAGGATCACCTTCAAGCTCCTCACCCATGCTCACAAATCATTCCACAACGCCGGACCAGTATACCTCAACAAACGACTCACCTTCTACACCCCGAACCGCCAGCTTCGCTCCCCCGACCTCGCCACCTTTCCACGCATCCACAGAACGACCACCGGCAGCAGAGCATTCTCCCACCTCGCCGCTAAGACATGGAACACCCTACCCATCCACCTGCGACAGACCCAGGACCTGCTGACCTTCAGGAGACTTCTCAAGACCTGGCTATTCTAGCAGTAGCTGCACCACCCCCCTCAGCGCCTTGAGACCCTCACGAGTGAGTAGTGCACTCTACAAATGCTCTGATTGATTTAGATTACGCACAAAGGGTAAAACCTTTCTACGACTTAATAAAACCTGACTTTTCAGCCAAAAATTGGACACAAGAACATACTGATATTCTTCGTTCACGCCATGGAAGACATGATAGCTTCCAAACACTTGCAAACACGCATAAACGTACGCCACTTGGTGAGCCGTATAATCCAGGTCAATGTGGGTACACTTACTTAACCTTCAAGGAAGGAGAAACAGTACCAATCGCATACAAATCACACCTGTGCAGAAATGCGTTTCACTTCAACAGAATAAAATCCTGACAGTTGTTCAGACTGCGGTAGCAAGAGAAAGAGCACTGGCACAGGGGAAACGCATTATTGTCGTAACCCCGGTATCGGCTTTAGAAGCTGTTACAAAGGCTAGCATTCCAAATGCAAAAGCCTTACATCCAAGATGGATACAATGGGCTAATTCTCTTACTGCAATGGAGGTTGAATACAGATTTGATCCAAGTTTAAAAACACAGGCATTCCTGCAGTACAAACAAGAATATCCTCTACCTAATGAAATACTGCCTCTAGATCAGTATGAATACATAATTTACACAGACGGATCTGCGCAACTGGCCATAGGAAGTAAGCAGCAATACAGCTCGGCATGTGCAATCATTAAAGGTCGCATGCTGGATGGAAAGTTCTATCCAAGTTGCACAAAAACGCAGTCTCTAGGAGACTGCACGGCACAGTTGGCAGAGTTAAAAGCCCTGATACTGGTGATGGAGCAAGGACTCGTAGAAAAGAGACTTGCTCGGAAGCAATCCGCTCCTTTAACTCACTAGGGGCCTCATGTAGGAAGCCAAATACCGGTCGGTAACGGCCGATTTTCGGTAATTATACCGTTACCGACCGGTATTTTGGCTTTTGGTATGTAGGGGAATCATTTTTGTATTCGGAATTTACCGAATCGGTAAAATTACCGATTCGGTAATTTTACCGATTCGGTAAATTCCGAATACAAAAATGAGATGTAGGGGGAGTGTGTGGCTGTGTTCTGGAGTCGGTATTTACCACCAACTAATAGTTGGTGGTAAATGAAGAATGGATGTTGAAAAGCATTTTAAAGTGCTTAGAAGTGTGCAGTGTGGCAGACATACATGCCCTTAGGGCATGTATGTGTGCCACATGTGCACACATGGCCGAATCAGGGGTGCAACAGGGTGTCAATGTGACACCCTGCCACCCTTGCATGTGTTCCCCCCATTACCGAATCGGTATTTACCGATTCGGTAATGAGGCATACCTTCCCATCAATGGGAAGGTATGCCTCATTACCGAATCGGTAAATACCGATTCGGTAATTACCGACTTTTACCGAATCGGTAAATATTACCGACTCATTACCTACATATCATTTACCACTTCATAAATACCGAATCGGTAAAATTTGGTATTTATGAAGTGGTAAATGGGTCCCTACCTACATATGGCCCCAAGTATTTAATGTTGTGTTGTGTAAAACTAATGCACACCACACAAACACGCGGGTCAGTAAAGCTTGCTTATGTGTTTAATAACGTTAACAACACAAACGGACTAAAACCGCTTTTAACAGGGAAATCTTTACTGCACATGCATCAACTGCATCTACGCAATATGACGGGTAATGCTTGGAGGGAAATTCTTGCGCATGAGCAGAAGGCACTAAAATGGACTTGCGTGCATGGCATCTGCTTTGCTGAAAATAAAACTAGCTATTTTACTACTGCTAATGCGGGGAAAGAATAAATAAAGGGGAATAGAGTAGAGATGGGTAGTATACAGTGAAACCATTTATTTTTTAAAGTAACATTTGTCTTTCTGACTGTCATTAGTGCACATTTGGGCCTCTTGTGTATAACTGAAGTAAGCTGAGCCATGTGACAAATGCACATGTCTATTGAAAGTGAACCCGGAAGGATGACTCAGAGTTTGAACAAAAGCCAAGGTCACAAAGTGTCCTAGCCTGAGAACGGATGGAGAAAAGTTCAACGGAATGGACTTAAATGTTAGACTTTTAACAAATGTAGCAAATGAAATGTGAATGCGGGTGGGAAATAAAGTTATGATTAAAAATTAAGGGGATGGATTTGTGAACAATGGTTTAACTGAATTAGATGACATGTAAGCATGGTGTGATGATCATTCCCCCCTGCCTGACCAATTAGATTTTGTATTTTTACGATATTGAAACTTTAGTGGGTGGAACATAAAGAACGAAAGGTATAACTGAGGTAGCTTTTAGTAAGTTAGAGAGACGTCGATGCAGAGCTCGGGATGCTGTCTGAAAGTCGGGGATACTGTTGCTGGGAGAGATGCTGTGAGATGCTGATGAAGAATCGAATGCAGAACCTGAAACAGAACATTCTATCCTAATTCAATTGGGTGAGATCAGAAGATTGCGAACGAATCTTGTGGAGGAAGAGAGTGTCAGAGAGGGGTGCAGCGCAGTCGGCGGTATTAGAGAGGTCAACTATCCTGTCCTGAGTCCTGTCCTGAAGCCTTTGTCACCTGAACTATCTTGGGGGACTCTTACCAGCCCTTTGGCAAGGGGGTTGGTCTTCCACACCATCCTTGGAAATTATATTTTCTTGTTATTTGTAGTTGTCCTTTTCTCTCTATTCTCTCCCTTACTGAGCATAAGTCATTGCATGAGTCCGAAGTATGTGTTTGATTAATTGGATTTTCTCTCCTACAAATGATGGTGTCTGTACTGTATTTTTGAAGTGGTTCACATGCATTTCATTTAGATAAAGATTTTTTTTTTTTTAATCCAGAGTCTGTGATTAATTACTTCAAAGTATAGAAAAGTTATGATTATGTTCATTATCACCATCGACTAGTTCAACTAATGGTCCATTGACCAGATGAAAGAACCTTTTGATCCATGAAGAGTTAGTTAAAGATGAATAGAGGTATTCTAGACTAATCCTAAACATATTGAAGAAACTTATAGAAAAAAACCTAGTCCAGCGGTTTACTCGACATTTGTGTGTGTATTTATGGGCCCGGGTGAGTATATGGTAGTAGTGTGTCTGTTGTTGGTACGCCACTGGATCAGTTTTCTGGTAGCAGAGTTATGGTTATTATTGACTAGTTTGGTGATGAGTATTGATTTATGTTTAACAAAAGAGTTAGCGTCTTTGTTTTATGTTGTCCTGAATTCCCGGGAAATGAATAGCGGCTGGTGACAGAAGCCACACTGCAGTGAGGTTACTCGGCTGTTGGAATTGCACTGAGAAGCTACGCAGGGCTTGCAGTGTTAAAATAGGGACTATTTTCAAATAAAAGTAGAGTGTGAGTGAAAACAGAGTTTGCTGGTGAAACTTTGGTCTTATTTCCTAGTAAGGGTAACACTGACGGAGTAACAGGTTCTTCCGAGCTTGAATGAAGGGTAAACAGAGGTTTTTACTCGCAGTAGAAGAGGAGCAATTCTGAGACTCCAGAATAAGTCGAAATCTATCCTTTGTTTAGTGGAACAGGCAGAGTAGCGAATGTTTTTATGTTGTTATTAACAGATTTTATTTCAAGAAAAGTAAAAGAGATACGTTTTTGTATTAGCTTGTGAAGGGAGGGTCAGTCGCCGGAGTTGTACTGACGTCACAGAGATTGGTTGAAACAGCGGGCGTGAGACAATGCAGATTGTAAAGGAGTGGTCAGTAGTGAAGAGTAATACTCACGTCACAAAAGGCCGCGCTAGCATTGGTCAGACCATGAGCGTGAGCCTGAGTCTGATAGGTTGAATAAGATAGAAGCAGCGCTAGGATTGGTCGAAAGAGAAATTGTATGTTGGCTTCTGATTTGACTGCTGGTGTAAGATAGTAGAATTCAAGGGTTTGCAGAATATTCTTTCATTTATCATTCTTTCAAAATGCATGGAGAAAAGAGAAAAATGTTGTTAATAAAGAAAATTAAGAATTTCTTTAAGAAAGATAAACCTGTGTTGACTAGAGAGGGAATTCCTATTCTGCCACCGAAAACACCTTCTTCCATTAATGGACCTTCCAATAAGGGAGCCTTTAACTGAGACCCCTAAAAGAATTACACCCGGAAATTCAAAAAGAAAGAAGGTCTATTGTACCGTTAGGAACTAGAAGCTCAACAGCGGTCACTCCAGAAGATTTGGAGAGATGGGCACAGGGAATAGAAAAACAAAGCCCAACACCAAAGATTTTAGATATTTATAAATTGAAAGTGGAATTAGAAGAAATGATAGCTGGAAATGTGGGGATAGCTAGGTTGAATCTTTACAATGAGGAGGAGTTGTTTATATGCAGGAGTATAACCAGAAATGCAAAATTATTTCATGAGAAATTGACAGAGGGGGGACTTTGGGGAACATACCTCTTCTCTGCTGCTGGGGCCCTGACGCTGTTTGTTCCTCCCGCCGCCGGTGATTGCCAGCTTCACGGCTGTGTGGGGGGACGGGGGACTACAGTTCCCAGCAGGCCCTGCGCCAACATCCTGCACCACCCACCCACTTCCAGGACCAGCGCGCCCGGAGGCGCATAAATTGCGGTAGTTCCCACTAAGGAGTGGGGACTTTCTCTTCATCTTAACGGGTTGAGGAGGGGACTAGGCGGACATACCTCTTCTCTGCTGCTGGGGCCCTGACGCTGTTTGTTCCTCCCGCCGCCGGTCATTGCCAGCTTCACGGCCGCTGTGGGGGGGGGGGGGGGGGGACTACAGTTCCCAGCAAGCCCTGCGCCAACATCCTGCACCGCCCACCCACTTCCAGGACCAGCGCGCCTGGAGGCGCATAAATTGCGGTAGTTCCCTCTGCGTTGCGGACGCCGGGCGAAGCCCGGACAAAGGGCGGGCAGTCTGTGGCCGTCCGGGGCAGTACGAGGCTGGGCTGGGCCACAGACTTTGGTCCTTGACTTTTTGAAAACGCCCACACAGAACTGGGTAATAGAACATTTTATCATTAGGTCTTGTATCTAGGGATTGTTCTTGTGCCCCATTTGCTATCTGTTTGCATGTAGGATATTGTTTTAACATAAGTGTATTAAGGGATACTGGCAGCTCCCAATTAAGGCTTTTTTCGGTTTTTTAACCACAGAGTTGGCTGTATGCATATCTAGAGATGTCTAAAGTTAACAAGGAGAACGCACGTCCTACTTCAGCTACCCTTGACAATTATCTCGTTAAAGTAGTCGACAAAATTAATAAAGAGCGCCGACAATCCTTGGGTCGGAGAAGTACCTCTGCCCCATTACCCAGCGCTCCTAACTCATCTATCTCCCTGTCCACCACATTAGGCGATGTTAGTGATAACTTGGAGTTTCCTACACCTTCAACTACGGTTACCCATGTAGAACTAGACCCCAACCTGATCACGCCAGAGTCTTCCCATGTATCACCAGTTCCACGCTCTCCTGCTCCGAGAGCCCAGAGAGAACTAAGATCAGGGAGGGGTTTAGGTAGGATAACGCTTCCAAAACGGGGGGGAATCATAATAAAAAAAGATCTGACCCCCCACCCAAGTGTGTTGTTAGTGACCCAGGTACAGTAATTAACAACTCTCAAGTTAAATTAGACCCCGAGCAGCTAGAGCTCCTGATTAGCATTATAGATGCAAAGCTTGATAAAATTATTAAACCCTTAATGGACAAACTTGATACTCTTTCAGGGGAAGTAAAGAGGTTGGGAGGCCTTCTGAACTCACATATTGGGTCAAAGGTTAGCCCAGAAGAATCTATAAAGGTTAATGGCCCTGTAATGGAGACCCTTAAGATACCTAATGGGGGTTCATGTCCAGTTACTGTAGTTGTACCGAACCCAGTGGTGTGTTTAAGTACTCCAACTAAAACTGCGACAGTGGTCAAGCTAGGGAACATCGAAGCGAAGTCTAAACGATATGGATACCCGACACCTAACTTACCCCCGGATTGTGCACCATATGTGGTGGTTTTAAGCAACGTTCCACCACTCTCGGACACCGGGACTCGCAGTAACCTAGAAACCCATGAGTCCCTGAAGTTTAAAACTGTGGCCTGGCTTAACCGAGAGTGCGGTTTCCCAGTAGCTTTGTCCGATCAAATTCTAACCACTACCAGAGCCAACTGGATTGGGAACTCCCACAAAAGTATTAGTGGTGATTGTGTAATTGTTAACCTTAAAAATCCCCAACTTGCTACTACTATCTTGCTCAGAGCCACTTCTCGACCCCTGAACAACCAGGGAATCTTACTCAGACCTTTGGGATTTTTCTATCAACATTCAATTGATCAACCCCCCAATGGTTTTAGAAGTGGTAGTGGCTGTGCCTCTAGTGTGCCCAGTAGGTTTGAGGTGGTTACATCCAACCGGTTTCAACCCTTGAGTGGTTTAGACTCTAATGATTGACTGGTTCTTGATGAGGCGCTACTTGAAGTTGAGTCAGAAGGAATTACTATAGGGCCCCCAGCTAATGTTAGTGTGCTTCTTGACTGTTGCCCGATATCCAGCTTCGTAGGTGATGCTGAGGGAAGAAGTGAGGTTTTGCCTGTAGTAGACACCCACTGCCCGAGTCCAAGCTTTTTTAACCACGATGAAGTTATTGAAACATCTACTGGGTCCTCGAGTAGTTTTCTAGCCAGCTGGAATGTTGCGGGTTTAGCATCCAAAGAAGATAGTCTGGGGTGGTTAGAATTTATCAACCTTTTCGATATCTGTTGTTTCCAGGAAACCTGGTGCAAAAATTTCTCCGGTTACAATGGTTTTGTCTCTTACCAGTTACCTGCTACGGCATCTACTTCCGGTAGAGCTAAGGGAGGGCTTCTGGTTTTGATCTCTATCAAACTGCCCATTATTGTCAAAAAACATGTTTTAGTGGGGGCTCACTCCCAGATTTTATGGCTTTCTCAGGAGGACGGAAGAAATATTCTTTTAATTAATTTTTATAATAATATCTTTTACAGCACCAGGCACCTGGTGGTAGACGCACTAGGTAGTGCTCTGATTGATATTATAGCGGGTTCAAATGTTGTGTTTGAATATATTCTGGCGGGGGATTTTAATATTGCAGTATGTCCCCTCTCCAACCATTGTACGTGTGGGGTCACAAACCGCTTTGGGGATGCGGATCTCCATTTCCCTCATAATAAGTATGGGGAATCCCTGAACCATCTCTTAGCGGCACATGATATGGAAATATTGGTCAATGAAAAGAATGATCTAGGTGAGAGTATTCCCACATTTTCTGGGAGGGGGGCAAATACTCTTATTGATTTTATCAGTTTGTCATCAAGCCTTGTCCCATGGAGTTTGGCACCTAAGGTCGTGGATATAATGCTTAGCGACCATAACTGTATTACTGCTGAGGTTACTATATGGAATAAAAAACCTGTACCTGAAACGGGGGTTATAGCTAATATTAAACCACATAGACCAAATGGTACAAGGTTAAGATGGAAAGGCGACAAAGCGGAAATGACGTCTGATCTAATTATTAATAGCTGCTTATCTGAAATTATTGAGATTCTTGAGCAGGCTGACGTCACTGCCGATTCTATTCAACATTTTATTAGAATTAATTCCATCATTGATCAAAAATTTACCAAATCAGCTGAGCGTAAGTCCAATCAGCAAAGGGGATGGTTCAATCATGCTTGCACCCTCGCACTCAAAGAGCTTAAAGATGCACTGGCAACCAAACCCAGAGATAGGAGCCAGGTGTCCCAGCTTAGATTAAATTTTAAGATTACAGTTAAGCAAAGGAAGACGGAGTTACAACACGAGGCCTGGGATAAATTGACACAGGCTGCTGAAAGGAAAGACTGTACACTATTTTGGGCCACTGTTAACTGTCCATTTTTAAAAGATGACAAGGTACCAGAATTAACATCTACAGTCAGTATGGAATCATTGATTTCCCATTTTTCTATAATTTTTGATTCGGATAAAGCCCTGGGTAACCATTCTGACTGTTGGCCCATTGTCCCCTTGGACATCAGCATCACCGAGATCTTGGATAGCATCGGTGCAAGCAAAGGGGGAAAGGCTCAGGGTCCCGATGGGGTGCCCATCGATGTTTATAAGTTAGTCCCGGAGGTATAGGGACCCATGCTGGTTAAAGTTTTTAATGCAGCAGTTTGTTTCGGGGTACCCCTAACTTGGGAGGAATCAATTATAATTCCAATATTTAAGAAAGGAGATCGGGGGGACGTGAAGAATCACCGTTTCATCTCCCTGCTGGATTCCTCTGTAAAAATAATGAGCCGGGTACTTTTGGTCAGGCTGGAAGAATGGGCAGAATCCAATGGCATCCTGGCAAATTGCCAGTATGGGTTTAGAAAGGGACGCGGGACGATCGCGCAATGTTTGAATCTCGAACTTTTGATTGGGAAATACACCCAGGCTAAGAAGGGCTCTATTTATCTCTGCTTTGCAGACTTGAGTAGTGCTTTTGATATGGTGGACCATGCAATTCTCTGGGCCAAGTTGATTGAAATGGGGGCCCCTGAGGGTATTGTCTTTTTCTTGGCACGACTCTATGTCAAACTACGTACTAGCGTACGATATGGTTCTAGTGGGGAGGGTACCACCAAATTTTTGATCGGACCGGGCATAAGACAGGAGTGTGTTCTTGCCCCCCTGCTCTTTACCCTTTTCATTAATGAAGTGGACTCCGTCCTACAGACGGTAGCGGCAGACGCCCCTAGAGTTAGTAATATTAGCGTCCCGGTATTACTATATGCGTACGATGCCGTGTTACTGTCCAGGACCCCGATAGGCCTTCAACACTTAATGGATGGGTTTTCACAGTTCATTAAATCTAGAAAATTAGTGATTAACAAAACCAAAACTTATACCATGGAGTGTGGGCCGGGGAAGAGTAAGCCCAACTCTTATTATATAGATGAACATAGGGTCCAACAAGTCAATAATTTCAGTTATCTTGGTATCACGTTTTCCAAGAATTGCAGTTGGGCCAGCGAGCATATAAGTGTTAGAGCTAAAATGGCAAGGAGCGCTAATGGGGTCTTTACTTTTGCCACTAAATTAGGGGATAAACGGATAAGCGATATGCTTAAGATCTTTCAGTCACGATGCCTCTCCACCGCCCTTTATGGGGCGGCGGTTTGGGGTTTTGCCCCGGCCGGGAGCTTACAGGTGGAGCAGAATGTCTTTTTAAAAAGACTTTTGTGTTTGCCCAAATCTGCTTCTAATGACTTAGTCCATAGAGAACTTGGTATTCCATTTCTGAATGATCTGATCCTCCTGAGACCATTATTGCTGTGGCGGTCAATTTGGCTGAAAGAAGAGACATCTTTAAACAGAGCTATTATTAATGATTGTCACACTGTTGATAACCATTTAAAGATCCCATGGATTAAATATATTATCAACAGTTTCCAGGAGATCTATGGCCTTGATATTAAAACTGATAGATATGGGGCTTCAGAAATTCCAAAGTCAGAAATGAAGCATATCTTTTTGATGTGTAAAACTGAGAGACGGGCCTGTAATACTGGCATTCTATCCTGTGTGCGTTACAGCAATATGAATGAAATGGAGGGTTATCAACCTGATTTGACCCAAGTGACCAGAGTTTTGCATCAGTTTGTTTTAACTAGACTAAGAATGGGGATTGTGCATAATCTGGTTGCTTTCCCTTCAGTGAACAAGCAGCCTGTTGGTCCCTGTCCGTGTGATAACTTGTCAGCACAAAGCACTACGCACTTTCTCTTGCTGTGTCAATTATATGGTAACTTCCGTAAAGCCTTTATAAAACCCATTTTTGTTAAGTTTGGTGTCAGGACTGTACATGATTCCATGAAATTGCTCTTTAATCAGCACCACCCTGACATTTGTTTTTTTACTGCTACTTTCTTATTAAAGGCTATCAATGTTAGGAAAAGTATAAGTTTTTAATTATGTATTCTCCCCTCGCCTGTATTATATGTCTTCTTTTTAATTATCAGCTGTTTATTGTGATTGTAATCGTACCGTTATTGTATTTTATTATATGTGTGCTTTTATGGACATTGCTTTTTTGTTCCGAATAAAGCCTTATGAAATGAAATGACAGAGCTTGCTTCAGAAATTGGAGTGGATATAGGGAGAGCAACATTGTTACAGAAACCATACAGAGTGGAGTTTACTAATAAGGATTTGGAGAATATGAATGTGTCTGGAAGAAAACTGCAGATAGAAGAGTTAATGAACATTTTGCAGAAGTGTGGAGACATTGACAAGTGAAGAAGGAGGCAGCACAGGCAAAGGAAGCGTCATCTGCATTCTTGTTAAAAGAAACAGAAAGATTGTGTCCCATGAGAGAGATTCCTGGTGGTGGATATGTTCATGTTCCATGGAGCAGGCAGGATATTTTGTCATTTACAAATGATTTCCCCAGGTTAAGGGAGAATCCCGTTGAATGGTACAAACAGGTTGAAAGATTTGTGAAGGTTTCGAGGAAGTTGAAGGATCTGGATGGTCTGTTTGATAAAATGGTATCTGCTGATTTATGAACAGTGTGTAAGATCACAGTTGATTGGCCAAGTGAGGAGTATGCTAGAGACTCGAAAACAGGAGCACCATCAGATGAGGTGATGAATAAATATCACCAAGTGATCACTTTTCTGAAAGGGAAAATCCCTCCTAAAGAAACAGATTGGGTAAAGATAGCTAGAAAAACTCAAGTGCCAAATGAGTCCGTACATGCATATTATGAGCGGCTGCTACAGGTGTTTAGGCAGTATAGTGGCTTTGAGAAGATTGGTGATAAGGATATGGGACATTTTGTGTATCGGTTTGTATATGGTCTGAAATCAGAGATTAGTCAGATGATTCGACAGCACATGTTGTGCTGGCAGAGTAAGTCGATAGATGAGATTTTGAAATATGCAAAGTATTGCGGGGATCATATTGAAGCAAGGCGTAGAAAGTTAAAAGAGAAAATTATGTGGGCACAAGTGAAATTGGCAGAACAGCAGAAAAATAAATTAAATACCCAGACTGATAGTCAGGTGAAAGAGCAGAATCAGAATGATCAAGTGGCGAATGGTGGTAAAGTAAGAGGAGGAATGAGTAGAGAAGAAGCAAAGAAGACATTTCCTTGTCATGCGTGCGGAAAGCTTGGACATTGGAAGAACGAGTGTAAGAGCATTCAGAATAATAATGGGCCAAACCAAAATTTAAATCTACAGACGCAGAATGAAGTGATTATGAATCAGCCGCAACAGGTAGTTAATCCACAGTATTAGGTACCACCAGCTCCTATGCCAAACTTTGTGAACCAACAAAACTACAGTGCGGACGCCGGATTGCAAGGAGGACGTGGTAAGAAAAATTCTGTGGTTACACAATATCTTTTACAGATTAATGATGATGAGATGAATTATTTGCAATGACAGTTGCCTGAGGGGGGAGGAAGAGGAGTGCGTGCTTGGCGCATCCTTGCCGGTAGATCAGTCAGGTCCATTTATTGATGGGAAAGGGGAAGGTAGTGATATCACTTTTCCATTGGATACTGGTGCTACCTGGTCTACTGTGAGAACAGCAGACATCCCAAACCTACCCGTCTTGGGAGAATCTATCCAAGTTGTAGGAGTTACAAATCAACAGATTAGAACCCCAATCACAAAGCCAATGGAAGTGCATATTGGAAATTTTAAAGACATTCACCGATTTGTAGTTTGCGATTCTAGTCGAGTAAATCTGTTGGGAAGGGAACTACTGTGCAAAATAAATTGCACAATCTATTGTACATCGGATGGTGTTGCTTTCCAAATAACTGATGAAGACATTGTATATAAGATGATGCTAGCTAAGCAAGGTAAAGAAGTAGATGAGATGTTTTCACTTATAACTGAAAATGAATTTCTTTCTCAAAAAGGGGTGACTATAGGGCTTTATAAACCAGCTGAGGTGCCCTGTCAAATCCTTATAGCAAATGTGGATGCTGTTCCTCTAATAGTGATGCCTAGTTACTTAAGATACGTGGACCATCCACCAACAGGAAGGTGGTGGTGGTAGAGGAGTACTGGGAGGAAGAGGGATACAGAGGGGATCCCGCTCTGGCGGAACTAGGGTCCTCACACACCCAGCAAGCTAGGTGTCATGCTTCATCATCTGGACCTGCTCCTCGTTGGGTGGGCGCTGCAACACCCAACGGGCACCCACGAAGGGGCTCTTTGTCGGAGAACTTTTGTTCCTTAGACGTATGATGAAGTGGGGGTGTGTGGCCCGTGGAGGTGTAGATACAGTGAAGTGCAGTAAAAGAGGTTAGATATTCCAAATAGTATTTTTATTCCGGTTGGTAATCCACCTAGTTAAAAACGTGTAGAGTAGCAGCTCCCCTGACGTGGGGGTTCAGTTGAAGCTATGCTCATCTTGTGGGGTCAACATGTTTCTTGTCTAATGGTTGCTCAATACCGTGGCAATTCTTCAGAACCTAATATGTGAAAATTAAATATATCTATACTCAATGGTGCAGCTAGTAGCTAACTACCATGGAAGAACACTACATCAAATCTCACCAGTAGTGCTGTTTGATGACCTAAAGAAAACAATATGCAAAGTATACATAAGTTCATCTGTACAACATCATGAACATTCCTGTAATTGCATGATGCACGATGATCACATACAACCTCCTCATTTACTTCTTTACAAACATAAAAATCCATTGGCGTACTGGGCACCATACTAGTACACAAATATACATGAAATAGGGGCGAGGTTATCAACCCCAGGTGCATTTAAAAGTATATTGTTGGCCGCTATCCAACCATATAACAGAAGACAGGCTGTCGCTAGGAGCTGGTGGGCAACGTGAGGAACAATAGTTAAAATCAACCATGAGACCAGCAGGCAAACAAGAACTCTGTTTAGGGCAAGGCCAGTTCTATCATAGTGGGGAGGCCCATGTATGGTGGAGAAAAGGAATGCGATCTGTTGTGAAGAGACTCACCTCCCAATTCCGGGAATATCGCCTCTGCTGGTACAGTGAGTCAATCAGACACCTCTGAGTATGGTGTCCTGTAAGATAAAATCAATTGCAGACAAGGAGCATGGGACACAGGTTAGTGGGATGAGCCACCGTGCAGCCGGTTCTGTCCACTCCTAAGTGCGAGCGAACAACCGCCACGCGGTGAACCCCTACTCCACTGCACCGCAACCCACCAGCAAATAAAGGTTGTGGCCGGGCACTGCTCGTCGACGTGGTGGTTGCCCTCAGTGGAAGCGCATGGTGGACCTAGTGATCACACTGCACAGTACCCGGCCAGCCCCCCCAGTGAGCAAGTAGTAAGCTGGTGGGAGGGAGGAGTGCGCACCAAGTGGCTGTGATGTCAGTGCCCGACCTACAAACAGAGGGTAGCGTATGCGAGCCGCTAGGTACCGGGCCGCTACACCTAAACCTAACGTGTACTCAAATGTCCAGTGGGGGACCGCAGTGTATCACCTACCCTCTTCGCTCGTACCGGGATGAATACTCTTGTCTCCGAGTGGAGTTAAAGTATCCTGGGTCATGCACACTGTGGAGCATCTGGCAAAGTAGGTGCACATATAAACATATGTCAAGCCAGTGTTCATCGGTTGTTCAAGGCCGTCCACGGAATGTCATCGTTCAGGCCATGGATGGACGTGGATAGACGGTGTATCCATCATTGTTCTATCCTAAAGAGTGCCTGTTGGGTGATCTTAGGATGGCATTCAAATACCAACCAGTGTAATGAATCGGGGTTTTGTCCCTGTTCTCAGTAATGTATATACATTCTAGTTGTGACCCTTTGGCATCTAATGTTGCTCATATGTTATGTAATGCGGTTCCTCACTGGTCTCTTTGTCATGCCCACATAAATTTTGCCACAAGGGCAGGTAACCAAGTAGATGCATTTTGGCATGTTACAATTGGTGTGTTTTCTCATGGTCCATATGAAGGTGTCTGACAAGGCTAATGTTTTCACCACTCTGGTCTGGTCACAGACCATACAGCCGCCACAGGGGTAGTGCTCAGTGACAGAGGGGAGGCCCCAGAGTATTCTTTGCGTCTCATTCTGCTTAGAGCGGGGTCTAGTGTGCACAATCACATCTTTCAGATTTCACGTTCTCTTGAAGGCGAATCTGGGTAAGGGGAACGTTATCTCACCCGTATTAAGGATGCCCCAGTGCTTCTTGATAATTTCCTTGATGTGTGTGGAATTGGGTGTGTATGATGTGACGCAAGTCAGCGACTCCATGGGCTCTTTATGGGTATTTTGCAAGAGCGCTTCTCTTGGGTTGTTCAGTGCTCTCTTGGCAGAGTCCCTGACCAGTTTACCAGGATAGCCTCTCTGTTTAAGATTGTCTTCAAGTATCTTGGCCTCTACTCTGTAATCGCTAGTAGAAATACAATTCCGTCTAAGGCGCAAGAATTGCCCAAAGGGGAGATTATCTTTGAGGGCCCTCGGATGGTGACTCTGGTACAGTAGTAAGCTGTTCCTGTCGGTGTTTTTTTTGTACAGGTTGGTGCTTAGGCCTGTTTGTGTCGGTTGTAAGTTAAGGTCTAGGAACGGTATATTGGTCTCTGAAATGGTGTGCGTGAATCTTAAGTATTGGTTTTGTGCATTCACCGATTCACAAAATTCCTCGCAGGTAGAGCGGTCACCTCTCCAGAAGATCAGACTATTATCAATAAACCTCTTCCAAAGGGTGAGGTTACTGATGTATGGGTTGTTGGCGTTCCTGATGATATTCTCTTCAAAAGTGGCCATATAGAGGCATGCCACACTGGGAGCAAAGGTACTCCCCATGGAAGTACCTTGTGACTGGTGGAACAACTGTTTTTGGTACTCAAAATAGTTCTCAGTAAGAGCCAGTGCGGCACACCCCATGATGAAGGAGATGGGTGTGGGGGAGCTCCAGTCCTCCTTTCTAAGCCACATCTCCACTGCACTGAGTGTCTCTTGTTTGGGGATATTAGTATACAGCGCTTCTACCTCAAGGGTGACTAGAAGGTTGATCTCAGTGATATCGTCAATTTCCTCTATGATGCGTAATATGTCGGTGGTGTCTCACACATAGGAGGGAGTCTTCTTTACGATTGGCTGCAAGAAATGGTCAGAGAACCAGGACAGTGGCTCCAAGAGTGACCCTATTCCTGACACAATGGGTCTCCCTGGTACCGGGGTAGTACCCTTATGGATTTTAGGGAGTGTGTAGAAAAAGGGCACTCTTGGGTCCCTAGTGACCAGGAAATTGGCCTCTTTCTTAGATATCCACCCATTTGCTTCTGCCTCAACCACCATACTGCTAATCTCAGTCCTGAGTCTAGTGGTGGGGTCTACCGAGATGGGGGTGTAATATCTGGTGTTGTTGAGCTGGCGTTTGCACTCACGATCAGTCATCAGTAGATTAGATCACAGTAGCACCCCCTTTGACTTCCTGCTTGATAGTTATACTGGTATCTTCTGCGAGGGATCTAGCTGCTGTTTCTTCAGCATTAGACAGATTATGGAAGGGCCTTGCCAAAGGAATCCCACCCAGGTCCTTCAATACTGCTTTCTCGAATGTCAACACCTCCGGGGCTCCATTCCATTGTTGGGAGTAAAAGTTGAGGGATTCCTCAGGCTCGAGTCTTCATTTTCAATTTGTGAAGTGTCGTTGAAAAATGCCTTCAATCGGTTTTTCCTAAAAAATTCCTGAACTTCAAAAATGTCATGGAACCTGCCGGTTCTGGGAGTAGGTATATATCCTAGTCCCTTTTCCAGTACTCCTAACTCAGTTTCAGTGAGGGTCCTGTGGGATAAATTGACTAGTTCTTTCAGTTCCTTTTCCCCCTGGACCGACTCCTGGTCTCCATTGGTTGCGCCGCCAGATCCTGTCACTGCACACCTTTTGGTGTCCCTCTGTTGCGCCCTCTTCCTCTGCCCCAACCTCTGCCTAAAAAAGGGTAGTATGGTGGTACCCTTTGCGGATACATTGGAAATTGCCAGAAGGGGGCATAAGGGGGCATAAGGGGGCTGTGGCGGCCCCTGGTACAGGGGTGTATTGTTATAGTTGGGTTGGGGTTGATAGTAGTCCCTTTTCTGGGTGTTACTGCCCCTACTGTCAGTGCTGGAATCACTATTAGAGGATCCCCTTCTGCTACTGTCAGCCCCTTCATCTGATGAATATCCATTTCTAGATGAGGTATAATCGTCTTTGAGGTAAGGGTAAATTGTCTCTTTGTTGAATTTTAGAATATCTTTTAGAAGCTTAGTTATCTTTCTCTTAAGTAGATATTCCTTATTTTCAGCGATTTCGCTGTTAATTTAAGCCAGCTTGGACCTGTAAGGAGTAGATTGTGTTGCTGATTTAAGGGCAGCCTCCGCTGCCTGGATCCTGACTAGTAAAGCATCTGCCAGCCTTTGGGCGGTGTTTATGATCAAGACTAGGAGATCTCTCGTTTATTTCCAGGACACCATACACCAGTCCTTCTTGAAAGCAGGGTCTTCCAGAAAGATCCTGGGTATGATGTTGACAATCAAGCCATTGGGGGCTATGTTGGCTTGCAGATATTCCATCATCATAGCCCCATGGAGGGTGATCTTAAGCCAGTCCTTCTTGAGGGCAGATAATGTGGACCAATCCTCACTCTGTGACCCTGAGGCCACAAAAACCCAACGACAGGAACAGCTTACTATTGTACCAGAGTCACCATCCGAGGCTCCTCAAAGATAATCTCCCCTTTGGGCAATTCTTGCGCCTCAGACGGAATTGTAGCTCTACTAGTGATTACAAAGTAGAGGCCAAGATACTTGAAGACAATCTTAAACAGAGAGGCTATCCTGGTAAACTGGTCAGGGACTCTGCCAAGAGAGCACTGAACAACCCAAGAGAAGCGCTCTTACAAAATACCCATAAAGAGCCCACGGAGTCGCTGACTTGCGTCCCATCATACACACCCAATTTCACACACATCAAGGGAATTATCAAGAAGCACTGGGGCATCCTTAATACGGGTGAGATGAACAAGTTACTTACCTTCGGTAACACTTTTTCTGGTGGATAAAGTATCTGCCTGTGCATTCCGCAGCTTGTGAATATCCCCTGCGCCAGCAAGATTCGAAAACTTTTGTAGCTCTCCACGCCGATGAGGATGAAGACTACGTCACAGAGGCACGGCTCTGCTCGCGGCTCCGCTGACGTCACTGGATCCATAAGAATACCTCGTTGGCGTGATGACGTCAGTTCCGCCCTTTTTTCCGTGCCTTTGAGGCACACGGACGGACTGACAGCAATATATATACAGTATACACAGTACATAATATACAAAGCAACACACACAGTGTGGAGATAATATAGGAAGGCAAAAGAAATAACACACTGCCTTTGACAGTAACAAATTTTGAAACACCATCATTAGAATTGTAGGTATACAAGGGTGGACAACGGGGAGGCGGGTGGGTCAGTGAGGAATACACAGGCAGATACTGTATCCACCAGAAAAAGCGTTAACAAAGGTAAGTAACTTGTTCTTCTGATGGATACATCTGCCAGTGGAGTCCTCACCTTGTGAAAAGATTCCCACAGCAGTCCCACTCCCGGAGGAGGGTGTCCACCCTTCTGTACCAGAAAGTCCTGAAGGATGGAACGAGCAAAATGACCGTCCCTCCTCACCTCGGAATCCAAGCAGTAATGCTTCGCAAAAGTGTGGAGGGAGGCCAAAGTTGCCGCTCTACAAATGTCCTTCACAGGAACACCTCTAGATAAGGCAGATGTAGAAGACTTTGCCCTAGTAGAATGAGCCCTTATACCCACTGGAGGTTCCTTACCGGCCAAAGAGTAACATATCTTGATGCACAAGATAATCCATCTGGAAAGAGTGCGCTTGTGCACCGCTCTGCCTTTCCTGCAGCCAACAAAGCCCACGAAGTGCTGGTCGTCCACTCGAAAGTCTTTAGTCCTATCGAGGTAGAAGCTCACCGCCCTCTTAGGGTCCAAGCGGTGAAGCCGCTCCTCCTCCTTGGAAGGGTGACGGGGGCGATAGAAGGTAGGAAGGGTAATGGATTGCTCCAGATGGAAAGGACTTTCCACCTTTGGCAGAAAAGCATCCCTGGTCCTGAGTACCATTCTTTCAGCATGAATAGTCAAGAACGGGGGGTTTGAACTCAGAGCTTGAAGCTCACTTACCCTCCTTGCCGAGGTAAAAGCAATGAGAAAGACTGTTTTGAAAGACAACAGCCTCAAGGGACACTTGTGCAAGGGCTCGAAGGGAGAACCCATCAAGTAAGTTAAGACAAGATTTAAGTCCCATTGAGGCACAATAAAAGGAGTAGGCGGAAACTTGTTTGTAAGGCCCTTAAGGAATCGTAATACAATAGGTGACTTAAACAGGGTAGGCTGATCCGACAAGCAAAAAAATGCCGACAAAGCCGACAAATATCCCTTAACAGTAGCTACAGCAAAGCTCTGCTGAGCAAGAGAAAGAGCAAACTGAAGAATGTTGGATAAACGAGCCCTCAAAGGGTCAATAGACTTCTCTCCGCACCAAAGAACAAATATGGACCACCTATAGGAATAGATAGATTTGGTGGAATGACGTCAAGCAGACAAAATTACATCTACCACATCTGGCGGGAGAGAAAAAGAATTCAGGTTGCCCCGTTCAATCTCCAGGCATGAAGGTGTAAGCTCTGGAGGTGGGGGTGTAGAACCTGCCCCTCCGACTGCAAGAGGAGGTCTGCCCTGAGAGGGAGACGGGGGAGGGCACGAGGAGAGGTGGAGAAGATATGTGTACCACACCTTTCTTGGCCAATCCGGGGCGATCAGTATGACTTGGGCTCGGTCTTGGCGAATCTTCCTCAGAATCCGAGGAATCAAGGGTATGGGAGGAAATGCGTAAAGGAGATGTGAGTCCCATCTCAACTGAAACGCGTCCCCCAACGCTCCCTGCATCGGAAACTGGAGACTGCAGAATGACGGGCAGTGAGCGTTCTTGTGAGTGGCAAACAGGTCCACCCGAGGAGTTCCCCACATCCGAAAGACGAGCCGAACCACCTCCGGATGGAGCCTCCACTCGTGGTCGGCAGAGAACTGCTGACTGAGACTGTCCGCACGCACGTTCAGAACTCCGGCCAGATGATTTGCCATCAGACAAATCTGTTGATCCTGAGCCCAGGACCAGAGACGCAGAGCCTCTCTGCAGAGACAATGCGACCCCACTCCTCCCTGCTTGCTGGCATACCACATCGCGGTAGTGTTGTCCGTCAGGACTTGAACCGACTGACTGCAAAGGGAAGGGAGGAAGGCCTTGAGTGCCAAACTTATCGCCCGTAATTCCAGTAGGTTAAAGTGAAGCAACCTTTCATCTGGAGACCAAAGACCCTTGATCTCCAGATCCCCCAGATGCGCACTCCACCCTAAAGTGGATGCATCCGTTATCACCGTGGCCACAGATGGAGGCAGATGGAAGGGCTTTCCTTGAGACAGATTGCCCTCCACACTCCACCAAGACAGATCCGCTGCAGCTTCTCTGGAAATCCCCACAGACTCCCTGATATCTCTCTCGTGCTGATACCACTGCCTGCGGAGGCACCACTGGAGCGCCCTCATGTGCCAGCGTGCATGATTGACCAACAGAATGCAGGAAGCAAACAGACCGAGCAGACAAAGGACCTTCAGGACTGGAACGAACGCTCTATTGTAAAATAAGGGAATGATTTCCTGTATGTCGAGAATCCTTTGCGGAGGTGGGAATGCTCGACACACAGTAGTGTCCAGTACAGCTCTTATGAACAGGTTGCGCTGAGAGGGCACCAGGTGAGATTTGGGCACGTTTATCGAGAAACCCAATTTGGACAACAGCTGGGTTGTAACTTGCAGATGATGAAGCACCTTCTCTGGCGACTCCGCTTTGATCAGCCAGTCGTCCAGATAGGGGAAAACAGGAATTCCCGACCTTCTGAGATGGGCTGCCACCACTGCCATCACCTTTGTGAAGACTCGAGGTGCAGTAGTAAGACCAAACGGAAGGACCGCAAACTGATAATGTTGTGACCCTACCGTAAAACGGAGATACTTCCTGTGCGACTTCAGGATGGGGATGTGGAAATACGCATCCTGCAAGTCTATCAACACCATCCAGTCTTCCTGTTGCAGCGCTTGAAGAACCTGCGCAAGGGTGAGCATCTTGAACTTCTCTTGCTTCAGAAAAAGATTCAAGATCCTGAGGTCCAGGATTGGATGCAGCTTGACATCCTTCTTCGGAATCAGGAAATACCGGGAGTAGCATCCCTGACCCCTTTCCTGCTCTGAAACCACCTCTATCGCACCTTTTTTTAGTAACGTAATGACTTTCTCCTGCAGGAGAAGAAGATGGTCCTCCGAACAAGCACCTTGGCAAGGAGGGTAATTCTGAGGAAATTCCCGAAAGGGAAGGGCGTACCCATTTTCTACAAGATCTAGAACCCAAAGGTCTGTAGTAACCGATTCCCAATCTTGTAGAAAATGGGTAAGCCGGCCCCCCACAGGACCAACATGATCCAGAATGGTGGATCTAGGGCTGCTTTGCAGTGGTGGGAGGGACGGAGGAAGAGGAGGAGGAGAGCTGCCGACCTCGTGCACGACCTCCGATTCCGCCCCTGTAGCTCTTATACAGCGTGTTCTGTTGCTGTTTTTTTTTGGTAAATATGTTTATTTGCATTGAAATCACTCAAAAAGCAGTACAATCAACATCTAACGCTTGCCTGGGCATGCCAATATACAACTCCCATCGCATTAACTTCCCAATTATGAGTGATCTGATGCTGTTGTTGCTGCTGCTGCAGGGGCTGCCTGTAGGTCCGAAAGGACGATCTTCCAAAGCCCCTGTACCTCCTGAAAGAACCCCTAGGTTGTGTCTGCAGACCCAGAGATTTGGCCGTGGGTTTGCTTTCTTTAAATCTCTCGAGTGCAGCATCAGCTTTTTTACCAAAAAGGCCAGAGCCGTCAAAAGGCAAGTCCAGAAGAGTTGCCTGCACATCAGGGGAGAACTCAGATGACTTCAGCCACGCACTCCTCCTTGTGGCAACAGACGAGCCCATGATGCTAGCGACAGAGTCCGCAGTATCCAGGCCACTCTGGATAACCTGACGCGCAGCCGCCTGAGTGTCTGCTAGCACCTCATTAAAGTTCTGTCTATCCTCCGCTGACAACTTAGTGGCCAGTTGTTTCGCTGAATCCATTAGAGCATGGATATATCGGCCCAAAAGACAGGTTCCATTTGTTGATTTTAAAGCCATACTGGCAGAGGAGAAGACCTTCTTGGCTGATTGGTCAAGTTTTTTAGCATCCCTGTCGCTAGGGACCTGGGGAAAGGCACCTGAAGATCTTTTAGAACAAGCAGCCTGAACCACCAGACTCTCCGGAGAAGGATGTCAAGTCAGAAAGTCTGGGTCCCCTGGAGCCGCCCTATATCTTCTTGCTACAGTTTTAGAAACCGCAGGAGCTGAGAAGGGCTTACCCCATACTTCCATGCCGGTTCAATAATGGCGTCATTAAATGGAAGCAAGGGTTCCGATACAGAGGAAGGAGAATGTAAAACCTCTGTGAGGATGTTGGGCTTAAACTCAGCAGAAGGTAGCTGCAAATCCAAAAGCTCAGCTGCTTTTTTAATAACTGAGTGGTAGGGAGCCACATCTTTTGAAGGAGTATCAGCTGGAGGGGTAATCTCCCACTCAGGTGACAAGTCCAGGCGACTAGCTTCTTTCAACTCCTCAAACAAATCATCAAATTCCATGAGCTCCCCTTCTTCCATCCCCTCAACCTGGTACCTTTGTTCTTCTAGTACCCTCTGAGCTTCTCTCCTGGATCTGATTCTCACAACAGGAGTCGGTGGCGCCGTAACCGACTCCGACGGCGCCGGAGCCGGCGTCAAACCCGGATCCAGAGGAGCAGCCGGAGTCGAACGAGGTCGAGCCGGAGCCGAAGCCGGTGAAGATGGAAGCGGAGTTGATGTCCTCGACACCGGGAAATGGCTATACTGCGTCGCCGGGAAAAATGGCATAAAAGGAGCTTGAGGGTAAGCTTGAGGAACTCCCAAGTTGAAAGCCATTGGACCCATGGGACCCGTAGGCGCGCCAGAGGGATACATAGTTCTAGTAAAGACCCCATACATCGCATTTAAATAATGCGTTGGATCTTGACCCGGGCCTGGAAAGGGAGGATATGGCTCAGGCTGAGGCATAACCGGACTCGGGACGATCGGCACCGACGGTGGAGCCAGCGGAGTCGAAGACTCATCCGGAGACGGGACTTCCTCAACTGGAGCCGGAGAATGCTCCGGCGAAGCCGCAGGCGAGGTCAGGCCAACAGGAGAGGCAGGAACAGAGACAGGAGAAGGAGACACTAAGTCCTTACGGCGTCGAGAAGGTGAGGTCGATCTCGGAGCCGCATCCCTATCCGAACGATGTCGAGAAACATGCCTCTTCTTTTTCTTGTGCTTCTTGGACTTCGAAGCATGGCCCGACATCTACTTCGACGCTGACCTTGACCTTCTTCGACATCTCTTCTCCTTTGTCATTCTGGCAATGAATAACTTGGCCTCTCTTTCCTTCAAAGCTTTCGTACTCATCTTGTGGCAACAAGAGCATCCTTCGACATCATGATCCGATGAAAGGCACCAGACAGTCCCCGTGAGGATCCGTGATCGACATGTGCTTACCGTACTCCCTGCAAGGCTTGAACCTGGACTTCTTAGTCGTCATTTTATAACTGCAAACAAGAAGAAAGAGAGACACCAGCAGGAAAACAAAGTAACCAGCCAAAGCTACAGAGTTCTTGAAAACAGTTAGCGTCGACGGCACGGAAAAAAGGGAACTGACGTCATCACGCCGACGAGGTCTTCTTATGGATCCAGTGACGTCAGAGTAGCCGCGAGCGGAGCCGTGCCTCTGTGACGTCGTCTTCGTCCTCATCTGCGTGGAGAGCTACAAATATTTCCTAATGTTGCTGGCGCAGGGGATATTCACAAGGTGAGGAATCCACTGGCAGATGTATCCATCAGAAAAAGTTCCCCTTACCCAGATTCGCCTTCAAGAGAACGAGAAATCTGAAAGATGTGATTGTGCACACTAGACCCCGCACTAAGCAGAATGAGACACAAAGAACACTCTGGGGCCTCCCCTCTGTCACTGGGCACTACCCCTGTGGCGGCTGTATGGTCTGTGACCAAACCAGAGTGGTGAAAACATTAGCCTTGTCAGACACCTTCACATGGACCATGAGAAAACACACCAATTGTAACACACCAAAATGCATCTACTTGGTTACCTGCCCTTGTGGCAAAATGTATGTGGGTATGACAATGAGACCAGTGAGGAACCGCATTACAGAACATAAGAGCAACATCAGATGCCAAAGGGTCACAACTAGAATGTATACACATTACCGAGAACAGGGACACAACCCCGATTCATTACAATGGTTGGTATTAGAATAACATCCTAAGATCACCCAACAGGCACCCTTTAGGATAGAACAACGATGGATACACCGTCTATCCACGTCCATCCATGGCCTGAACAAAGACATTCCGTGGCCGGCCTTGAACAACGAATGAACACTGGCTTGACGTATGTATATATGAGCACCTACTTTGCCAGATGCTCCACAGTGTGCATGACCCTGTTACACCAAGAGCGCAAATGAACATTCGACATGCTAGCATCTTGGGTCATGGAGCGCATTGACATACTTAGTTATATACGCATATATGCACACATTTGGTGGGGTCCACTAGCTTGACATGACTGACCTACTATGACGTTACCCTTTGTATATACCCCATGAGTGTTGGCAGGCATCTACACCCGCCGCTAATTCCATGACCCTACATTAGGCACTTCCCCACTCAGCCTTCTGACTGCCCCTTCTACTACCTTTATTATTTGTTAAACTAACCAACACCAATTGACATTACTGTTGAGCTCATACGATATGTGACCGACATCCTTCTACTATGGTAGTCGTAGGCATGTCAATCCTTTACACTAATATAGAGATCTATCCACAGTTCACCTATTGCGGACAGTATCTCCCCATCGTTTTTCCCTTAATATTTCCCCTGTAGGGACATGTCCCACACACCCAGCAATTGAGCAATACCACACCCGCTCGTACCTACGTGTACGCTTCTGTGCACACTCCAAGATGCCCACTACTGCGAGTCATTTATGTGTCTCGTTCGCCACGAGTTACAGTCCAAGACACAGGCTGGATGCCGCCCACCTCCCCAACGCGCACGTGGCCCGGAAATGATACTTTAACTCCACTCGGAGACAGGACTATTCATCCCGGGATGAGCGAAGAGGGTAGGTGATCCACTGCGGTCCCCCACTGGACATGTGAGTCCTCTTTAGGTTTAGGGGTAGCGGCCCGGTACCTAGCGGCTCGCATACGCTACCCTCTGTGTGTTTGTAGGTCGGGCGCTGACATCGCAGCCACTTGGTGCGCACTCCTCCCTCCCACCAGCTTACTACTTGCACACTGGGGGGCTGGCCGGGTACTGTGCAGTGTGATCACTAGGTCCACCATGCGCTTCCACTGAGGGCAACTGCCACGCCGATGAGCAGTGCCCAGCCACGACCTTCATTTGCTGGTGGGTTGCGGTGCAGTGAAGTAGGGGTTCACCACGTGGCGGTTGTCCGCTCGCACTTAGGAATGGACGGAACTGGCTGCACGGTGGCTCACCCCACTAACCTGTGCCCCATGCACCTTGTCTGCAATTGATTTCATCTTTCAGGACACCATACTCAGAGGTGTCTGACTCACCGTACCGGCAGAGGCGATATTCCCAGAATCGGGAGGTGAGTCTCTTCGCAGCAGATCGCATTCCTTTTCTCCACCATACATGGGCCTCCCCACTATGATAGAACTGGCATTGCCCTAAACAGAGTTCTTGTTTGCCTGCTGATCTCATGGTTGATTTTTTTTTTTTAACAACAAATTTTATTGAGATTTTCATACCCAACAGGGCGGACACCCCACAAGCAATGTTCATACAGATTAAAGATTATAGGTACAGAAGCTGCTGGTGAGGGTAGCACCTGAGGATCAGTAGAACATTCAAACCAACATCCCCCTTCCCACTTCTCCCCTCCCTTGCACCGCACCTCCCACATGAAACACTATATATGCGTATAGGCATGTCTCCACACTGGGCAAGTCACAAATTAGACTGGAGAGTCATTAATGATACGTCTGTTGATAGGATGTTGATTCACTGACATTGAAAAGATGGATAGGTCAATGCCCCGGTATGTGCCCCACCTGGTCCAGATCTTCCTGTGCTTTTGCGGGCAGCCCCGAGCCTGAAGCACCACCACCTCGGCCGACATACATTTATCCAATGCAGACTTCCACGCTGCCACCCCCGGGGGAATGGAGGACTTCCAATGTTGAGCTATGTCCCGCTTGGCTAATGTTAGTCCTAGAAATAGTAAATGTCTTTTGTAACGGTTCCCCCTGATCTCTTCTGTGCTGTGGAGAAGGATTAATCGAGGATCTGCTGGGAGGTCCCAACCAAGCAGCCACCCCAGACAGGACAATACCCCGACCAAAAATGTTGTAGTGCAGTGCAGCTGTAAAAAGGATCCTTCTTCCGACTTGCATCTGAGGCACGTGGGGGACGGAATAGCCCCCATCTTCCAGAGACGGAGGCGGGTGTAGTACACTCGGTGAAGATATTTGAACTGGATCAATCTATATCTAGAGGACACTGCTGAACCCCTGGGGCTGTCGAGGGCCTCAGTCCAGTCATCGTCTGTGAGGGTCGGTAAGTCTGCCTCCCACGCTGCCCTTGTCCGGTGTATGTTTGTCTTGGAATGAGTGGTCAGGGTCTGATACAGTTGGCGGATTTTGTGTCCTCCCAGATCTCCCATCAGTAGCCTACCCTCCAATGGGTGAAATTCTGGTAATGCCGTAAGGTTTTTAATCAGGGGAGACAAAGCGTGGCGGAGCTGAAGATATTTATGAAATTGGGACTTTTGTAGGCCAAACTCCTCCTGCAGCCTTTGAAAGGATTTAAGTGTGGGTCGGCACATCATATCGCCCAGCGTCGAGATCCCTATAGTATCCCATTTACGGAATCCGGACAAGGCCGAGACCGGTCGGAGGCATGTGCCCCGCCAGAGGGGAGTCTCGCCCGTTAGCATACCCCACCATCCCATGGACCGAGAAACACATCTCCATATCTGGATTACTGTGCGACAAGCCAGGGGAAGGGCCTCCAGAGTAGAATTGCTGTACAGGAGATCTACCAGTGGATATTCCTCCAGGAATAGTCTCTCCACCGCGTAGGTCAGATCATTTTGTGGGTTATACCACCAATCATTGATGACCAGCAACTGGGATGCCCAATAGTACGACCGCACGTCCGCCGCCGCAATGCCCCCACAGTAGGTGGATTGGACACAAGTCGCCAAAGCCACCCTAACCGCCCCCCGCCCCAAAGGAATCTATTCAGGAGCGCAATTATTTGACGGAACCATAATGGCGGGATAGGATATGGATAGTTTTGCAATCCGTACAGCAAGTGTGGCAAGGACACCATTTTAAATATCCCGGACCTACCGTATAGAGACAGGGGAAGATGGGACCATACCGTCGACCACCGGGAGCAGAGGGGCGATGTTAAGCGGCCACGCCACGGTGGGGCATCTGGTGATATGGACACCGAGGTATTTAAACCCTTTGTCTGCAATTACCAGCTGTGAGGCCCAATCTTGACACGCCTGATCAGCGCAAATAGGAAAGAGCGTCGACTTGGACGGGTTGGCGTGGAGCCCCGTTGTTTCACCGAACACCCGCAGAATCTGCAACACCCTCGGTCCGGTGACACAAGGGTCCGGGAAAAAGAATAGCGCATCGTCTGCATAGAGTGCAATTTTATCTGAGTATTCAGGACACCAAACCAAGCCCCTATAGACCGCGTCGAGGCGCATCCACGCTGCTAACGGTTCTATCGCCAAAGCGAAAAGAAGCAGGGAAAGAGGGCATCTCTGCCTAGTTCCCCTCCGAATTTGGAAGGGGGTTGAGCAATACCCGGCCACCCGTATAGAAGCCGTTAAACCTGTGTACAGTTGTTTGACATATGCTCGGAAGCGAGGCCCTAAATTAACAGCCTCTAATAGTTTAAAAAGGTAAGTCCAGCTCAGGAAATCGAATGTCGGCTACTAGGACCGCCGCGAGACGTCCCAGCCGGTGTGCTTCGGCAACCGCGTTATGTGCTCGTCTTATGTTATGCCTGGTGGAACGACTGGTCTGGATGGACGAGGTCGAGGATACACTTGCGGAGACGATCAGCCAACATCTTCCCTAACAGTTTCGGCTCAAAGTTGAATAATGATATGGGGCGATATGAGCCCGGGTCTTCCGGTGGACGGCCCGGTTTGAGGAAAACAACAATTTTGGCATGGCGCCAATCCGGGGGCAAAATTCCCTGTATGAGCGTCTGGTGCAACGCACCGAGAAGATGGGGGCCGGCGGTCCCCATGTGGGGGCGTAAGAAGTCGCAGGTGAACCCACTTATGGTTGATTTTAACTATTGTTCCTCACGTTGCCCGCCAGCTCCTAGCGACAGCCTGTCTTCTGTTATATGGTTGGATAGCGACCAACGTATACTTTTAAATGCACCTGGGGTTGATAACCTCACCCCTATTTCATGTATATTTGTGTACTATTATGGTGGTTTGTAAAGAAGTAAATGAGGAGGTTGTATGTGATCATCATGCATCATGCAATTACAGGGATGTTCATGATATTGTACAGATGAACTTATGTATACTTTTGCATATTGTTTTCTTTAGGTCATGAAACAGCACTACTGGAGAGATTTGATGTAGTGTTTTTCCATGGTAGTTAGCTTAGCTGCACCATTGAGTGTAGATATATTTAATTTTCACATATTAGGTCCTGAAGAATTGCCACGGTATTGAGCAACCATTAGGCAAGAAACAGGTTGACCCCACGGGATGAGCATAGCTTCAACTGAACCTCCACGTCAGGGGAGCTGCCACTCTACACATTTTTAACCAGGTGGATTACCAACCGGAATAAAAATACTATTTGGAATATTTAACCTCTTTTAACGCACTCACTGCACTTCACTGTATCTACACATCCACGGGCCACACACCCCCACTTCATCATACGGCTAAGGAACAAAAGATCTCCGACAAAGAGCCCCTTCGCCGGTGTAGGAGAGTAGGGTCTGCTTTCTATGGTCACCCCCACTTTTTAGGTCTCGCTGAGACAGCGAAAGCTGTCTCTTTGAGACATTTTGTAAGTGGGCTTTCAAAAGTGCTACCCACATGTTTTTGCTGGCCTAGGGCTTGAGTGCACGATGGCGTGCACGTGCACAGCTGCTCCTCTGCTGCTTGCATTCCCCCTCCCTTCTCACCCAGCCCTTTGATGCTCTGCTCGATTACTTTCACCGCTTTGATGTTTGATCGCAAACGCGATCACTTCCGCTTGGCATAGCCTGTACTTGTTCTTATTCGCTTCCGCCGCACACTCGTAATCTCCACATTTGTCTTTTCCCTTCTCGGTACATTATTTCCGCTCGGTTTCATTCATCACTTCCCCTCTTGTGATCTGTCATTGGCCTGGTTATTTTTTCCTGTTTGTTTATTTTTCTTTAGGAGATTAACGTCACGGGCCCCTTTATCTCTGAAACCATTTCCTGTTATCTCTCTACTGCGGCATTCACATTCTCTTGTCTAAGATGTTTTAGTTAGGATTCAAAAAGCCAGGCCGACGTATTGGCTTCGCCAATGCTTGCTTGAAACAGAGTCCCACCCCAGTGTCTGTGACGTCACCATGGCCCTGTGTGCTTAAGCCAGTCACTTCAAAGCCGGGGGCACTTCCTGTATTTGATCACATGCTACCACCAGTCAGGCCCCTTTCTCATTGCCTTCACGCTGAGGGAATTACCCATTTGTGATTAACAAAAGTAGTACCACAGGGGGCCTCACTTCACCCACATTTCCTCCGCCCCAACACCAAAAGAAAGGATGTGCAGGGGTTTTGAACAATAATTGAGAAGGAACAATCGCGCCTAAACTCAAGACATTAGATTACACAGTTGGTGCATTTACGACTATCCACAACAAGCAGAGACACAGGCAGACACAATGACAGACACTCAGAGAGCCAGACACACACTTATACACAGATACAGACACGCAGACACACAAGCAGACACATTTACAGACACTCAGAGAGGCAGACACACACACCACGCATACACCCAAACACACTTACACACTCGCACCTCGACACACAGACGCACGTACAGACACATACAAACACACATACAGACACACACGGAGGTACACACGCAGATGCTCGCACACAGACACACATGCAGACACACATACACACACTGGCTGAGACACACACACACATACAAGAACACACAGACGCAAAAACAGACATGGGCACATACACAGACAACCCACATACAGATACACATTCAGTCTCGTAGAAAGGCACAAACACATGCAGACACACCCAGGAGAGCCTGAGGGGAGTTCCGAGTGTGAAGGCTGTGTGTGAAACAAAAGAAGGACATATCAAGGTGCAGTTCTAAGGGTGAAAAAAATCATTAGGAAGGCTGTGTGTGGAACAAAAGAAGTGCATTTTTGTCGTAAATAATCATTCAGTTAGTTCACTTGAAGCAAGATATAAACTCCCAGTTGTAATATTTGGTTAAGATTTTTTAACTGTACGTACAAGACTAGAGAAGTGTTTTATGTAGAGTAATCGGACGACGTTTGCTGCACTGAGCTCTGCACATATTAATATTTAATATGATTTAATATTCCAGAAAATATTCCTTTTGTTTTTATGATGATGGCCCTTCGACTTCTTTGCCCTTTACTCCTTTCGAAGAAATTGTTTTGTTCTTGACCATGCAGTGTGTGAGTTCTGTCCCAGGGATTGCAAACGGAAGTGATTGAATTTGTTGTCAATGACCAATCGCTGCATTGCAAAGGGCTGAAGGTCTCTTACAAATCAATAGAAAGTCTGATTTCATCCCGCCAGTTTGTCTTCTGTATCGTGACAAGTAATTAGCATTTTTAATGACATGGCAGGGAGCGTTGCCACGTCTGACTAATGAAAAAGCAATAAACGATACAAAAATCACACTAAACGTAACATTGCGCTAACACCTAACTCAACTATTTTCATGGTATACTAAAGTCGTGGGGTGACAACGGAGGTGTGTAATGTGCCTTCTTTCATCTACTGAAAGGGCCTGAAAGGGGGCTCCCCTGTGGAAGAATGGCATCTCCACAGACAGCAGATCACTGGATGGAGTCACAGGTGCTGACCCTTCTCACCAGGTGTGCTTTAGCATGTATTTACTTGCCCTGTCCTTCTTAAAAGCCCATCACTGAGGGAATTAGCTTGGTAGATGGGCAGTAATGTTTTTCACTGTTTTTTTGTTTGTTTTCCTTCTGTATGTTTACGGACTTCCTTCTGGCATGAATCTCGATACTTAACATAATCGTACGTCGAAGTTTAGCAAGGGATTCTCACAACAGTTCGTATTTCTAGACATCCCCAAATCGCAATTCATGAAGACATCACAATATTAATTCACAATATTCAAAACAAGCATTGGCATAGCCAATAGGTCTCGCCTTTGGGACCTTATAAGTGTTTGGCCATGCAACAGTTAATGTTGGTTGCACCAAGGATATTGTGCTGCATAACTAAATACTTATAAGGCCCCAAAGGCGAGACCTATTGGCTATGCCAATGCTTGCTGCTTTTGCTTCACTGGTTTTCGACTTAGATGTGGCTGTGGGCATGCTAATCAGACCCACAGCCCAGCTGTTCTCTCCCTAAATTCATACTATGTACTTTAGGTACATAACCCAATTGGTAAGGATCACCTTCTATGGCCTTGTACAGTGTACCTTAGGTACCCAGGGCATAGGTGTACCCTAGGCCTACCAGGGGCTGCAGCATGTATTATGCCACCCCTGGCTGGCCTTCCATTATGACACAACTGGCTGATCACTCAGCTGGGGCAAGGTCGTGTAATCACCCCTTGCTTAGGTGTAGTATTCCTATACCTACCTTATATATAGACACACGGGTAACCTATCAGTCACTCCTATGGCAGGCCTTAACAATCCTGAAGGCAGAGTGCTTGGTAACATGTGAGATGGTGCTCTAGCATGAGCTGAGCCTGTCTGCAGCTTTCGGAACCATGTCCTTATAGCTGTCCTATGATATCGCCTACCATATACTCTTAAAGTGCCTTATAATCCTCGCGGTTATGGTAACTATGGCTTGGCTTTATCAAAACATGTCGTGTAACGTGTCTAACACTTTGGAATACTACCCCCATACCATTTCTGGCGATGAGGATAGTATTCCTCCCTTCTAGAGGGAGAAGACATGTTGAAGACCTACTACCCGGTTAAAGTTAACCAGAGCCCCAGCATCACAAAATGGATGCTGCTGCCACAGACACAAGTCTGACCTCCTGCTGCTGGCAGTCCTTCCAGCGAGGGAGGCTTGGACAATAGGTTTCCTGCCTTGGGAGGTGCTAGCCTGGTGTCCCATGCATAGTCCGGTTCAAACCGGTGCTGGGGCACTCCAGCCCCAGTCCTGGCGCGAAACTGGACAATGGGAAGGGGGTGTAACCACCCCCCTCCCTGGTCCCACCCATAGGAGGGACCTAGCAGGTAACCCAGCCCCCCAGATTAGTATAAGAGTGGGAGCTGAGTCCCTAGGACTTTGGATTATCCTGATAACTGAAACTTGAACAGAAACTCTGGACATTCGACTACGGAAGAAGACTGAAGAATCTCCCTTGTGGCCAAGGAGTGGCCACCCTGTGCAAACAGGCACCATCAAGCAACCTGCCGTTTGCTTTGCCCGAAGTTCTACGAGGAACCGACTGCAGAGCCCGACCAGCGCCTTGACTTCCAGACTTCTCCGACCCTGATCCACATCCACAGCAAAGCTGAGATCCGTGGAGGCGACGTGGGACCGGCTACCTGGGAAAATTGGCTACTTGCTTCCAGCGCAGCTTCTGAGGCATCCATTAAGTTGTACTCTGGGGATTGAGAAGCCCCAACCCGAGCACCATCTGCACCGAAGATCAGCCCTCCACGAGTTCTGCGTGGGGCCCTTCTGCATTTCCCTGCTCGACGCGACTGTCCGGTTGCTTGCCTGTTGGCTAGTAGCCTTTTCTGACGACGAACCTTTGACTTTCCACCACTGGTTTGGCTCCTCCAGACTGGCCCTTGCTTCCCTGTGAAAGAGAAGCACCTCAGGCCTTCCTGGTCTGCAACAGAAGTGAATCCTTCATTCTGCATGGGTTGCGCTTGCAAAGGCTTGTTGTGTCCCAACTCGACATCGACGCCGCCGACAGCAAGAGCCCTCGTGGGACAGCTCGCCTCCTGGTTGTCCTCGACGTCTCCTGGTACCCGTGGCTGCTGCGACAAGCTTCACCTCTTCACCTGCATCTTCACGACATCGCCTGGTTCCTTCCTGGTTCCTTCCCGGATCCTGGCTGGTGACCTAGACTCTGTCCCCTCTGCTTGCAGGTATCCTCCTTCTTGATTCCATCCTTGGAATCCACCGGACACTCTTCACTGACTGCCTGTCAGCATCTTTCTTCAGGCATCCATAGGAGTCGACGACGAAACCCGACGCAAGTTCACACCTATGCACCTGCAGCCCGTGGGCTAGGTAACTTGAGTACGCCGGCGCTCACAAGGGTATTGACTATCCTAGTGTCTAGTTTCCAAGTCTCTAACTCCTAGTTCCTTCCGAAGTGTCCTAAAACTCTTTAATTCTAAACATTACTATTTCTATCGACTTTAACGCATTACGCGTGAGTGTTTCCACTCTGCACCTGAATCCCGTGGGCCTCCCAGTGCCTAGCAACTGATAGGATAGTGTAGCCCCAGCGATTCCCTAGGCCTAGGCCTAACCTGTGTTCGTGACAGTGGTTCTTATACCACTTACTTAGTATATGGTTTGCGTGGCCCCTAGAGCCTAACTGTATTACTTACCTGTGTGACTTATGTATGCTTAAATAAGACTGTGTTGTACTTACCTCGAATCTCATAAAGAGTGCCGAGGGTATTTTGACTAGAATAAATACATTCTATTTTTATAATATATCTGTTGTGGTGACCTTTCATGTGATATTCAAGGGGTTGCAAATGGTAGAACAGCTGGCTTCACATGCCATACAGAGTTCAGCCTAAGACTGCTCTTGTCCATGCTACCACTAGGATAGCTGGTCTATAAGGTTGACTTTACAACCAATCACCATAAGGGTTGTTTGGACTGATACAAGGTGTACACTAGAACTAGTGACATCATATATCAGGCCAACTTCTCACAGCGGGTGCCCGTTGGGTATTGCAGCGCCGACCCAACGAGGAGCAGGTCCAGATGATGAAGCATGACACCTAGCTTGCTGGGTGTGTGAGGACCATAGTTCTGCCAGAGCCGGATCCCATCCGTATCCCTCTTCCTCCCAAAACTCCTCTACCACCACCACCTTCCTGTTGGTGGATGGTCCATGTATCTTAAGTAACTAGGCATCACTATGAGAGGAACAGCATCCACATTTGCTATAAGGAACTGAAAATGAATTACCAGAAGAATTAAGAACCACAGTAAATCCAGAAGTGTGGGATTTTACAGGAAAAGATATTTGGCTGATGTCAAATGTAGACCCAGTGAAGGTGACAGTGAAAGAAGGTGTGGTTTATCCAAACACATGACAATACAAAATGAGTCCAGAAGTGAAGACAGGAGTCGCTTCAGAAATTGACCGAATGATTAAACAACGCATTTTAAAAGAAATAACGAGTAGTCTTTATAATTCGGCAATAATGGGACTCAAAAAGCATAGTGGAAAATACAGGATAGTGCAAGATTTGAGAAAGATCATCAAAATTGTAGTGCCTTGTTACCCAGTAGTGCCAAATCCAGCAGTAATCCTTTATCAGATACCTTGGAATGCAGGCTGGTTTACAGTAATTGATTTGTGCCAAGCTCTTTTCTCTATTCCTTTGCACCCAGACAGCCAATATTTATTTACATTTAAGTTCGAAGACCATGTCTCGGCATGGTGCTGAGTTCCTCAAGGGTATACAGAGAGTCCCTCATTTTTTAATCAAATCCTGAAAAAGTGTCTAGAAACATTGGTCATACCTAGGAATTCAGTTCTGGTTCAGTACATTGATGACCTACTGGTGGCATCAAAAACACGAACCATTTGGCCGAAGGAGGACACAAAGTGTCTCCAGAGAAATTGCAGTTTTGTCAAAAGAAGTTAAATATTTAGGCCATAAAATAAAAAGAGGAGTTAGAAAAGCGACCACAGAGAGAATAAAAATAATTAAGCAAATGCAACTACTTCAGACACAAAGGGAGGTGAGAATGTTTCTTGGAGTAGTTGGGTACTGTAGGCAGTGGATTGTTGGGTTTTCCCTGCTGGCAAAACCATTGATTCAGAAAAGAGCAAAGGATCCAATTGTCTGGAATGATGAGAGCGTGGAAGCGTTTGTGAAATTGTCTGTGTGAGGCCCCTGCCTTAGGCATGCCTGATTATACAAAGGGTTTTGCACTGTTCTGTTGTGAGAAAGTTGTGCACTTTCAGTTTTGACTCAAAGACATGGATTAAGCCGACGTCCAGTAGCATATTTTTCTGCTACTTTGGATCCTGTGGCTTCAGCCTTACCTGGCTGCTAAAAAGCAGTAGCTGCTACTTGTATGAGTCTGGAACAAAGTGAGTCGAATGTAATGGGACATCCAGTGAAAGTTTATGTTCCACATTCAGTAGAGATTCTTTTAACAAGAACCCGAACACAGCACCTTACCCCTAATCGCATGACTAGGTATGAAAGAGTGATTCTGGGAGGAGAAAATGTGACAGTAATAAGATGTACAATGATGAATCCGGCCACATTATTGCCAGACCCATGATGTGAAGAAGTGAAATATGAAGTGGATCATGTTTGCTTGGATGTGACCGCGAATTGTACCAAGCCCCGTCCCAATATAAAAGAAGAGCCCCTGAAAGAGCCAGATCATTAACTATTTGTAGATGGCTCATGCCTGAGAACAGAGGGAGCAGGACTCAGTGCAGCGTACACTGTATGTAAAGTATCAGGGGTTATTGAAGCATCCTGTTTATCGTGAGTCAAGTCTGCACAAGTAGCCAAATTGGTGGACTTATAAAAGGCATGCAAAATTGGGAAAATTGGAGAATAACCACATTTACTGATAGTCAATATGGTTTTGGGGTTGTGCACAACTTCGGCCAGCTCTGGATGCAGAGGGGATTTCTGACTTCTTCAGGATCTCCTATCAGAAATGATAAAAATGTGAAAGAATTGTTGGAAGCAATACATTTGCCAAAAGAAATAGCAGTGGTCGTGTGCTGCTCACCAGTCAGGAAATGACTGTGGCGGCAGGTAACATATGCTGACCAAATTGCTCAATATTGTGCAAGAAATAACATGGCACTCAACTGAAAGATTGAAACAAGTGAAAGCAGCTGCCAATTTATGTTTTTCTCAGCTCTAGAAACATGGGATGAAGTTGAGGCAAATGAAAAAGAAATCTGGATAAAATCAGGTTGCGAAAGTAGGACAGAAGATGATGTATGGGTATACCTTGATGGCAGACCAGTCATCCCAGACTGCCTACTCTCTCAAATGGCAAGAATGTATCATGGGGACACACATGTTGGTAGGTATGCAATGATCAGACTATTCAGACAGAATTGGTACAATCCAAAGTTTAGGGTAGTTGCAGAGTCTCTTTGCCAAAGATGCTTAATTTGTCAGCAGCAAAATCTAGGCAGGAAGACAGTGGTCAGTTGGGGAAAAATTGGAAAGGCCGAAGGACCATTCACGAGATTGCAGCTTGACTTCACAGAGTTGCCTCCAAGCAACGCTATGAAGTACCCTTACTGCACCGGATACACTCATTTATAGGTGTGGCCCCAACTCTTGGTCCATCCTTTACCCTCCCAACCTCTCTAAAAATGCTAAGAAGAACTTGAAACACAAACTATTAATACGTCACCAAGAAACCTTATTTGTTGATAATTATCTTAGCCTCACCTCCATTATTAAAACTAACTACATCTTTTACTCCAGACGCCCCTCCAAATGGAAAAGTATCTTCCTCCACTACCTCCCCATAACGAAATCTTGCAAAATCCCTTATGGCCTGAAACTGTCCACAACCCCTTCCCCCACTTTTTTAGGCGAAATTGACATCTCTATTTTTAAATCCGGAAATATCCTCATACAAGCCTCTGAAAACCACCTCACCACTTCAGCTCCTTATACGATCTACTATCTTCTCCTTTCCAGATCACTGAAGCCTCGCAATCACAGGAAGTCCTCACGGCTTCGCCTCTTTTGACGCCAAGCCCGCCGCTCCCTGTTTCCGCAACTACCTATGAAGTCTCACTAAACCAGACCTCTTTCCGTCTTCCCTCTTGGCCACCCAAACCCTCTCCCCTCCTCCTGACACTCTCCCACTCAACCCTAATCACTCCCCTCTCATTCCTCCAAGCCCCCTCAGACTGATCCCCCTACACACTGCGTCCTATGAAGTCTCACAATCCCAGACCTCTGATCCCACCACCCCCTTAGCTTCCTCTCGCTCGCTTGACATTTCCACTTCATACTTAGCCACTCAAACTCTCTCTCCCCTCGCCTCATATGCCTCTCCACCTTCTCCTGATATTCCGTCATCCCACTCGGCCACCCAATCCCTCTCCCCTCCTCTTGACGGTCTCCCACTCAACCCTTATCACTCCCCTAGTACCTCTCATTCCTCCCAGCTCCCTCAGACTGATCCCCCTAATCCACTCCCCCTACACACTGACCCCCCTTCTGCTCCACTATGGACACCAAGCTCTTCCAATCTGAATGACCCCCACCCCCATAGACAAGATGGCACCCCTCCTCACTCACCCCATGCCCCTCATCCTCTCATGGCTCCCATCAGGCCCCTGGATATGCAGGCTCTCACACTACATTTCATCCTCAGTCTAGCAGCGGGAACACCCCTCACTTCCCGCCTCCTGGGTTCCTTCCATGTCCACTTCCTATTCCTCTCTCCCTGACTAATGTGGAACATGCCCCTCTCCCCCCAGACCTCCTTGCCTCCTTTCCTTCCACGCTCTTAACCCAATCGCTTCTTAACATTGAACCCCACCTCTCTATCCTGTCGATGGAACTTTCCTCTCTCAGGAAAGTCTTTAATGCCCTCTCCGACACTAATCCTGCCAATCATACCTTTACTATGGGCTCCGTACAAACTAACACTACTCTCCCTCAACAAGGGCGTACTACTCCTTATGGTAGTTCAACCAATGGACCTCCCGGTAATTTTCCTCTCATACCATCCCAAACACCGATCCATCTTTCCTCCCCGGACCCCTGGGACTTAAATAATACCTACCCCCCTAGCTCCATGACTTCTGCCCCTCCTACACTTCACTCCTCTATTCCAGTGACCCTGGGGAGAAGCCGTATCCCTACCTCCCCTGTCTCTCCCAGGCCTCCCCCACAACTCACCGTGATTACTGACCCTCCTAGACGTCACTACTATTCCGGTGATCCAGGGGATTAACCGTACCCTTACCTCCTCTGGCTCGCCCAGACCTCCTCCGCAACTCACCACTATCCATTTCTGCTGTCCCACCAAAACCAACCCTAAACCCCTCAACTGCATGCTGGTCAACTGTCGATCGGCCGCACAACATGCAACAGAAATCTCAGAAACCATCCTTAGTGAAGCCATTGACATCGCTTTTCTTACTGAAACCTGGCTTATGGCCCACTCCTCATCTATTCTTGACCTGCTCTCTCCCCCGGGTTACTTCATCCTCAGAAAAGATAGGCTTGGCAAAATTGGTGGGGGCCTAGCCATAATCTATAAAGATGAACTCCAACTCTCCCTTGTTCTGAATTCCGATCATGCCACTTTCAAATACATTGGAGCTGAACTTAAAGTTCAGGGTTCCCCTCCTATTCGGCTACATAATATCTACCATTTGTGGAGGAATTGTCTGACCTACTTTCCCAAGCCTCGATTTTTAACTCCAGAAATCTCTTCCTCTTCCATATTCACTGAAACAATAAGAATGATCCCTCAGTTAACATCCTCAATGACCCCCTCGACGTTACTGACTTGAATCAACTCTGCCATTCGCCAACACATTCCAAAGGGGCCACTCTTGACGCTATTATTACTAGCAAAGATCTGGCTTCCCTTTCCCACATTGTCCCCATTGACTGGTCGGACCATCACCTTATCCTCTTCACGATCAATAGTGCCATTCCTCCCCCTTCCCCTAAAAGCATAAAAAATAGGAAATTAACCAGAAATCTTCACCTTATTCCCCCAGGCTAACTGGAGACTAAGATTAAAGCAAAACTTCAACTTTTACCTCCCTCACACAATGCTAATGACCTTACACTACAACAAATCCATCATCGAGGCCCTTGACCAAATTGCCCCAACCAAATTAAAACCCCCAAAAAACATTACCACCAAATCCTGGTTTAATGCTGATCTCAACAATAAGAGACACTCGCTTAGGCTGTCCGAACGCACGTGGAGACAACACCCCTCCTCCCCAAATCTTGCCCTATTCAGAACCGCAAGGGCTAATTACACAAAACACATCCTAAATGAAAAGGCCTCCTTCTTCCGTGCACAACTTAAACGAGCCAAAAATAGACCCAGGGAACTATTCAGCATTATCAAAAATCAAATTGCTTCTGCCCCCCCCCAAAATTGATTGCCTCTATCGAAAGATGTGATGAAATCTCGAACTTCTTTTCCGAAAAAAATCGCCAAGATTGATCTATCCTTTGCTGTTACCCTCCCAACAGTGTCATCACCCATCTATGACCTCCCATCCAAGTCTCCGTTTACACCTTTGCCCCCTCCTGACTGTTTATCTCCCTCTCGCCGTCACCCCTCCAGAACATTTCCTCACCAGTCCACAGCTAAAAAATAATGCATCTTGGCCTAACTTCAGCCCAGTTACAGAGCGTGAAGTCCTCAACATCATCACTAAGCTCACATCCTCCTCTCATACCTTGGACCCTCTCTCCGCTAACCTCGTTCAAGATTTAAAGCACATCATTGCACCTTATTGGACTACTATCATCAACTCCTCCTTGGCCACAGGGTGTCTCCTTGTTTCCCCCCAGCTTGGCCAAATCACTCCGATCCTCAAAAACGCTGCTGCTGACCCCCACCGACCTTAACAATCTGCAGCTTATCTCAAATATTCCTCTTCTATCCAAGGTCCTCGAAAAATGCGCCTTGCTCCAACTGGACAAGCACATTGATTCTTTCAGCCTCCAGGACACATTACAATCAGGCTTTAGAAAGGGCTGCAGTACTGAAACGCTCAACATTGTCGATGTCATCCATCACTCCCTCCACAAGGGAGAGGCCTCCCTTCTCATTCTTCTTGACCTATCTGCTGCTTTCGATACTGTTAACCACTCCGCCTTACTCAACACCCTCAAAGATTGGTTCGGCTTCAATGGTCCTGTCCTCGATTGGTTCACCTGCTTCTTTCAGCACAGAACCCAACAAATTAAAATCAGCAATTGCCTCTCTAAACCTACTCCTGTCTCCCTGGGTGTTCCCCAGGGTTCTATTCTCTCTCCCTCTCTATTTAACCTCTTCATGGAACCCCTCACCCTCATTCTTAAGCAAGCAGGAATCGACTACCACCTCTATGCTGACGATCCCCAGCTTTACTATAAAATCAAATCCCAAGCTGACATCCTGCACCACAATGTTGCCCTGACTAAGATTCAACAATGGTTCCATCACAATCACCTAAAACTCAACCCTAAAAAAACAGAAGTCATTCTCTTCACCCCTAAAAACAACCGGCTCCCCATTCAACACTGGATCTCTAACCTTAAAGCTCTCAACTGCTTTTTATCCACCTCTAACTCAGTTAAATCCCTCGGAATAAGCATTGACCAGAACCTCAGCCTTTCTTCCCACATAAAAAACGCAGCAAAAGGCGCTATCTTCTCTCTACATCACCTCAAGAAAATCAAACCCTTCATTCCTGCTGATGATTTTAAATTAGTTGTTCAATCACTAGTACTTTCTAGATTGGACTGTGGTAATGGCATTCTCTCTGGAACTCTGAAAGTCCACCTAGCCCAAATCAAATCAGTCCTTAACCTCGCGGCCAGGCTTATTTCGGATTGTAAGCGGTTCAATCACATCTACCCCATTCTCAAAGTTCTCAAATGGCTTCCCATCGAAGGCAGATCCACCTACAAGAATGCTTGCATTACGCATAAAGCCTTGCATCATCATACCCCATTGTATCTCGCAGACAAATTCCATAAAGGGGGCTGCTCTATAGAAATGAAAAGCACAAATACTCTCATGCTAGTAACTTCCTTGGTAAACAAGAAATCTATCCAGTTACGCTCTTTCTCCGGAAATGCGCCTACTATCTGGAAGTCACTCCCCAAAGATCTACGTTGCAACCCCTCCTACCTTAGTATAAAAAAAATCTCAAGCGGCACCTTCTCAACAAATACTGGGGTCTTTAATCCTGCCACCTAACAGGGTTTCACAACCTGCCCATGACGGTGCTATGTTCTCACCACATTATACCTGACTTACTACCCCCCTCCTCTCATTCTTACATATGTTTCCACCCTCCCACTAATAGTTCTCTTATAATCTCTAATTACTCCTACATGCTACCTCCTCTCCCATCACCCGCCTCAGTTTACCGCTTCCTCTTTACTCCCCGCCCCCATCCCTGTCCACCCACGCTAGATCAACTATCCAATTATGGTTATGGATTAACTGTACTCCTTATTTTCTTGTCCATGCATTTACTGTTCTTTGCATTTTGTTCTCATTTTCTTGCACTTTTCCTTTTTGTACAAATGTTACAATTCATTTTGTTCCACTCCCAACCCCTGTTAAGCGCTCTGATACCTTTGGGTCTAGCCAGCGCTATATAAAACCGTTTAAATAAATACATAAATATGTCCTTGTCATACTGTGCTTGTTTTCACGATGGGTAGAGGCATACCCCACAAGAAGAAATGATAGCCTTACAGTTGCTAAACTACTGTTGAGAGAGTTGATACCTCGTTTTGGTTTTCCAGTCACTTTGGAATAAGATAGAGGACCTCATTTTAATAATGAAATAATTTGTTTAATCTGGGAGGCATTCAATATTGAACAAAAACTGCACTGTGCATACCGCTCAGAGGCTTCTGGAGTGGTTGAGCAATTAAATGGCACAATCAAGTCAGGGTTAGGAAAGTGTGTGCATCCACCTCACTGAAATGGCCAGATGCATTGCCTCTTGTGTTAATGGGACTCCGAAGTATTCCTGACACAAAAACAGGATTGAGTCCACATGAAATTCTTATGGGAAGGGCAATGAGACAAGCATTTATACCTTGACATAAATTGATGAGCATAACTGATGATCTGGTATTGGACTATTGCAAAGGATTGGCTTACCTAGTGCGTTCTGTCTCTCACCAGGTTGGAGAAGACGCAGTTGCCAGGCAGCCAACGCAGGTGCATGATTTGAATCCTGGAGACTGGGTGGTAGTGAAGAAACACGCCAGAAAGTCGTGCTTGGCACCTAAGTGGGATAAACCACGTCAAGTCATACTGGTCACTACTACAGCAGTGAAGTGTGCAGGTTTACCCAATTGGATTCATGCCAAAAGAGTTTCAGGCCACACTGAAGAAAAACAGCAACTGATTGAACCAGTTGAGACAGCTTAAGGTTGTGAAGTCAGAGAATCAAGAGTGATAGATTCTGAAGTAATAGACGAGGAACAACCGAGCACAAGTCAGGGGGAATGGATACCAGTGATTGACATACCTGAAGTTGTTATTCAAATGAGAAGAAGAACCAGACTAGAAATACAGGAAAGCAGTGATGACCAGATAGGTGTAGAAGAACACTGTCAGGTAGAAGAGAACAAAGCTACCCGAAACCCTGAGCAGAACGAGACAGGGAGAGAAGAACATACTCAGGCAAAGGTGAACAGATCCATTCAAAGACCTGAGGAGGGACAGACAGGAAAAGAAGAACACGTTCAGGCAGCACAAAAACAAATTGTAGTAAGACCTCAAAAGGACCAGTTGGGAGAAGAACAACAAGTTTGGGCAGAAGGAGAAGATCAATTTGAAATAAGACCCGAACAGGAACAGATAGAGGAAGAACAACAGGTTCAGGCAGATGAAATAACAGTTAGACCTGAACAGGAACATTTAGAGAGTGACTCAGATCAGGAACAGATTGTGCCTAAACACTCTGAAAATAAAAGAACTTTAGAAAAAGACGAAGTGGGTGAAAGTGCAGTTCAGATTAAAAGGGTCAGAAAAGGTGATAACTGGCCAGGGGGAGTAAAAAGGTTGAGATACTATCTGAGAAAAACAAGAGAAAGACTAGAGCAAGTGAATGAGGTCACTAGTCAAACTCAGTCTAAACAGTTGATTGTGAGAAACACTCGAAGAAGCCCAAGACCGAGAATTTTGAACAACAAATACAAGGCCCCTGAGTGGACCTATGTAATATTAGAAGAATTTGAGTATTTAGATTTAAGTAAGAAATCAGAAGAAATAGATGCTACACAGATTGATGAAAGAAAATTAAGACCACCTTAAAATCAAGAGTCTGAATTTCAAGGTGAAGAAAGACAAGAAGAGAAATCTTCTTACATTGAAATGGCGGAAAATGAGGTCACTGAGCAATCAAAATGAAAATGCTGTAGAGCTTGCATATGTAGGATTTTATTAGTGATCGCAGTATGGTTATTTCTAACAGTAGCAGTACCTTATTTTCTGATAACAAATAAGAAGAATGATACAGATACTAATGAGGAAGCAGCTACACTAAAGGGAGATAGCGTAGAATTAGAAGCAGCAGATGAGACAGATTTATATCACACAGTATTAGATAATGATACATCTTTAAATGTTTTTACGAAATTGTTGTTTCAGTATGTAGACACAATGGAGATTAGTGATTGTTATGTCTGTATGAAATTACCAACGTTAGTGTCAGAGGGAGTCACATATCACCATGTACCCTTAACATATGGTATATCATGTAGTGTACTAGCAAGTCTGTTTTATAGAACCGTAAAATGTCAGTATTATTATTCAAACTTAGCTGTAGTATTCTCAGAACTTCCTATTCGAAAGAATATGAATCCAGTACTTAGTAGTCAAGATGCACAGTTTATGGGTGAATTATTCCTAACAATGAAATCAATAGATATAGTAAAGGCACACAAGAATAACTTAACATGTATATTACGGGAAGAAAAGAAAGTGTTTTTGAATTTAGTTGAAGAAAGGAGACAGAATCTTAGAAAGAAAGCTGCTCAACAGAAAACACATGTACCTCCATGGGTTGAGAAAGAGGGAATTTATACAGCTGGCAAAGCTCATGCTGCGATGTCCCTAGACTTTGTGAAGAAAGGGAAAACCTGCCTCCATAGTTTAAAGACAGATTATAATAACGTATTTATTGGTTTCAGTGAATGTGAACATAACTTAATAATTTTGGGAGGTTGTGGACTAAAAGGTGGAACTAATCCAGTATTTCCTGGGGTTTACTATGTGCGTGGGAATAATGCTTATTATAAGTTGCCTGCACAGTGGTACGGAAGCTGCTACTTTGGGATAGTATTTCCAAAAATGTATCGTGTAAAAAGAACCACTGGAAACAATGAAAACACTAATGGACTAACACGAAGAAAGAGAGCTAGTTTTTCAGAAATAGTAGGTGATATATTTGGTGAATTGATACCCTCAGTGGGAGTCATTCTGAATTCACAGAGTTAGTAAATTAACAACAGTAGTTGATCGTCTCTCGACTGATACTGCTGGGGGGTTTCTTGATGATAAATACAGAAAAGGTTGCAATTAGGTCTATGGTTTTACAAACTCGACATGCGCTTGATATCTTATTAGTGAAAGAGGGCGGAGTCTGTAAAATGCTGAAAGTGCAACATTGTTGCACTTACATACCTGAGAAAAGTAAGGAAATTAGAGAGTATATTAAGAATATTACAAAACTTAATGAAAATTTGAAACCACTGGAGGTTGACAGTGTATGGGAAAGACTAACAAAGATTATTACTTCAATAGGGACTTGGTTTTCTGATTTAGGGAAAAGTATTTTATGTCAGCGGTCCACTGTGATCTCTATCCGCTGCCGCTGAGCTAACCATTTCTTGTCCGCATACTCGCACATAAAATTTTAACCATAGGAACCTTTGTTCCTTACTTTTTAATTCGTTGAATAGAGTGCTTGTTGTGTGTGGTTGTGGGGACTAACCTTGGAGGCATTGGCTATCACCTGTGTTGTGTTGCTATGACGCCCCCTAACACTCGCTCCTAATTCGCGAGTGAAGTAGGAGGGTCTCTTCCGCATTTGGCCACGCCCCCTTACTCCACCGGCTGCTACTTATTCAACCGGATGCAAGCGCGCAGCGGTCCACTGTGATCTCTATCCGCTGCCGCTGAGCTAACCATTTCTTGTCCGCATACTCGCACATAAAATTTTAACCATAGGAACCTTTGTTCCTTACTTTTTAATTCGTTGAATAGAGTGCTTGTTGTGTGTGGTTGTGGGGACTAACGTTGGAGGCATTGGCTATCACCTGTGTTGTGTTGCTAGGACGCCCCCTAACACTCGCTCCTAATTCGCGAGTGAAGTAGGAGGGTCTCTTCCGCATTTGGCCACGCCCCCTTACTCCACAGGCTGCTACTTATTCAACCGGATGCAAGCGCGCAGCGGTCCACTGTGATCTCTATCCGCTGCCGCTGAGCTAACCATTTATTGTCCGCATACTCGCACATAAAATTTTAACCATAGGAACCTTTGTTCCTTACTTTTTAATTCGTTGAATAGAGTGCTTGTTGTGTGTGGTTGTGGGGACTAACGTTGGAGGCATTGGCTATCACCTGTGTTGTGTTGCTATGACGCCCCCTAACACTCGCTCCTAATTCGCGAGTGAAGTCGGAGGGTCTCTTCCGCATTTGGCCACGCCCCTTTACTCCACCGGCTGCTACTTATTCAACCGGATGCAAGCGCGCAGCGGTCCACTGTGATCTCTATCCGCTGCCGCTGAGCTAACCATTTCTTGTCCGCATACTCGCACATAAAATTTTAACCATAGGAACCCTTGTTCCTTACTTTTTAATTCGTTGAATAGAGTGCTTGTTGTGTGTGGATGTGGGGACTAATGTTAGAGGCTTTGGCTATCACCTGTGTTGTGTTGCTATGACGCCCCCTAACACTCGCTCCTAATTCGCGAGTGAAGTAGGAGGGTCTCTTCCGCATTTGGTCACGCCACCTTACTCCACCGGCTGCTACTTATTCAACCGGATGCAAGCGCGCAGCGCGCGCACGCAGCAGGCGCGCCAGAGGCAAGCCCGTCTGCGCCCGTCCGCACCCCAGAGCGCCCAGCGATAATGTTCCTGACGAGTGGGACAGTAGCTCACGCCGCACATACTCTGCTGGGGAACTGTATCAGCTACGGGGTAAGGAATGCGCTTGTATACCCCCTGACTTGTCAGTTAGACGTTTGGCCAATTGCACAGGCTGTGATTTTATATTTAGCTATAACAGAGGCAAAACTCAATCTGTACCCTATACAACAAAAGCCTCATCGGGGTCAGTAAGCGGCACTTTTAATTTCTGGAGTATTAACTGCAGGTCCCTCCCAAAAAATAAGGAACATATATTTGATCTTTTAAGCACCGTTCTCCCGGATGCACTATTTCTTACAGAAACATGACTTCACACTAGTTCCTGTGAGGATGTGGCCAGTGCTCTTCCACCTGGCTATGTTATATTGAGAAGAGACCGTAGTTCTGGGAGAGGTGGCGGGATTAAAGACATCTACACCTGTCGGTTAGAAGCTTTGCCATTTCCAGACTGTGAAGCTGGGCTGTTTAAATTGGCACTTTCACCCCACCTGACCCTATCGGGTATTCTCCTTTATCGTCCCCCAGATAAATCCACCCAGTGGCTCTCTTCATTCTCAGAGCAGATAGCCCCTTATGTTTTGAAGGCTGCAAACTTTGTTATCCTAGGAGATCTCAATCTTCAATTGGAAGACGCTAATAACAACTTGAGTAAAGCGTTCCTTGCTGACTGTGAGGCAATCAATCTAGTTTTATGTAATCAGGGACCTACCCATCAGGCAGGACACTTGCTTGATCCAGTTTTATCCAATATTTTGCTTGACTGCAGTATCCCGCCCCTCCCCCTTATCTGGTCCGACCACTTTGCTGTTCAATTCAGTTTTACTTCAGACAGTGTTGTCCCACCAGCCTTGCCCCTTAATGCTGTTAGGTTCAGAGCTTGGTCTAAACTGAATTTGGATAAGTTCAATGCTGAGCTGACATCTACATGCCCTGACATCTCTCTTCCTGTGTCCTCCCTGAATTTGGAGGTGTCGCAGTGGCTGCTGTCCACAATCGAGCACCACCTTCCTTTATACACCAAGCGTCGTCCTGTACACCTGCCCCCTGCCCCTTGGTTCACGCAGGACCTTAAAATAATGAAGGCTAAGTGCAAACACCTGGAAAGGTGTTGGAGGAAAACCTACTCAGCAGAGAGTAAATTAACTTATAGGTTAGCTCTAAAACACTACCATCTAGCCTGTAGGAAAACAAAAGGGACTTTCATCTCTGATTCTATTTCTAAGGCCAACAATCGCCCTAAGGCTCTTTTCTCTATGATAAAGAAGTTGGCAGGGGCCGACACATCTCCAGCCCCTCCAATACTTGAGGAATCCCAATGTAATGAGATCGCTGACTTCTTCACCACCAAAGTCGAAATTATCCACAATTCCTTGGCAGCTAGTTCACCACTGCCCAGAAGTGAGCTTTCTCCCACTATTCATGGTGAGAGCCCTTCTCCCAAGGAAGTGATCTCTGAATGGCCTTTATTGGATCGAGAGTCTTTACGCCTCTGTCTTTCTAAGGTGAAATCTGGCTCCCCTTTAGATCCTATGCCTACTACCATTCTTGGCCAGCTTGCACCTGCTCCCCTCCTTGTGATTCAAGAATTGCTTAATGCCTCTCTTCGGGAGTCCACTGTTCCCGTTGAATGGAAGAGGGCCATGGTGATCCCTCTTCTGAAAAAACCTGGGGCGGATCCTAAAATTTTTGCTAAGTTTCGGCCTATTTCCCTGCTACCCATGTTTTCAAAAATCTTGGAGAAACATGTTAACATTCATCTAACTGCCCATGTAGAGGCAACAGGCTATCTTCATTCCACTCAGTCAGGCTTCCGCACGAACTTCTCCACGGAAACTGCCCTACTAGGGGTTACCGAGACTTTACGTGCTCATCTGGATCAAGGCGAAACTATGGCGCTGATCCTGCTTGACTTGAGCGCCGCCTTTGATACGGTGTCCCATTCTATTCTTCTCACCGCACTAAAAAATGCTGGGGTGGCTGGGTCTGCTGTGTCCTGGCTAGCCTCGTTTTTGTGTCAGCGCTCATTTCAGGTTTGTTCATCAAGTTGCTCCTCCTCTATTCGTGCATCTGCTTATGGGGTTCCCCAGGGGTCCACGCTAAGCCCTATGCTTTTTAACATCTACGTACGACCCCTGGCCTCGATTGTGGAGGAGGCGGGACTATCCCTCTACTCTTACGCAGACGAGACGATCTTCTCCCTATCCTCAAACAAGAAGTGTTCCTTTTCAACACTGCAGGAGGGACTTGGTCGCGTGGCTGAATGGATGCAGGTGAATCTATTAAAACTCAACGGGGATAAAACCGAAATAGTTATATTGGGCAAGGACAAACATCTCTGGGGCCCGAATCACTGGCCCTTGGTAATGGGCCCACTACCCCAACCGGTTACGCATGTACGCAACCTGGGCTTCTTGCTGGACGATTCTCTATTTATGCGTCAACAAGTTGTCAGCATCTCAGCCACCTGTTTCACCATCTTAAGGTGGCTCCGAAAAATCCTCTGGCTACTTCCCGTTTCAACAAGACGTACCGTGGTCCAAGCACTTGTCACCTCTCGCCTCGACTATGGTAATGTACTTTATCTGGGTTGTAGCCAGGAGGTACGTAAGAAGCTCCAGTTGGTGCAGAATTCTGCCGCCCGGCTCCTTTGCAAGGTCCCTAAGAGATCTTCCATCTCTCCTTGTTTGCGGGACTTACATTGGCTGCGTATAGAGAGCCATACTAAATTTAAGGCTATTTGCTTTATGTTTAAAATTAAACAAGGCTCGGCACCTCTGTACCTACGTTCACTGGTCCATCCCTATGCCCCTTCCCGTGCCCTTAGATCAGCCTCTCAGGGTAATTACGTGATCCCCAGATTCAGACTGGTTAGAATGGGGGGCCGCTCCTTCTCTCACCTTGCCCCTAAGCTTTGGAATTCTCTTCCTGTCTCTTTAAAATCTCAATCTATTTTCACACAGTTCCGTAGGGACCTGAAAACTTGGCTCTTCTCTCAGTAGACAGTTATCTCAGTTGGTCTTTCCATCTATGGCGCCGGGAGACCCCATGGTGGGTAGCTGTGCGCCCTATAAATTTATTTACAATACAATACAATAATTCTTCCATTAGTTAGTATAGTAATAATAGTTTTAGTAATAATGATTTGGTGCAAATGTTGCAGAAACAAAGGAAAAGGAAGAAAATATGAAGTGAATGGGAAAGGAAAGACAAGAAAGAGGGAACACGAGGAGATCCAAATGGAGGAAATGAAAGGGAGAATATACAAAAAGATGAGACAGAGAACAAAGATGAAAATGAGAAGGAAGAGGAGGAGAATGAGAAATGCTGAAAGATGACATCTAGTTAGGGATGGGTAATTTTGTGATGGCTCAAAATGCCATCAGAGAGGGGATTGATGGAGCAAGGACTCGTAGAAAAGACTTGCTCGAAAGCAATCCGCTCCTTTTAACTCACTAACAAGTTTTTAATGTCGTTTTGTGTAAAACTAATGTGCATCACACAAACACGCGGGTTAGTGAAGCTTGCTTATGTGTTTAATAACGTTAACAACACGAACGAAGGACTAAACCTGCTTTTAACGGGGAAATCTTTACTGCGCATGAGTCAACTGCACCTATGCAATATGACTGGTAATGCCTGGAGGGAAATTCTTGCGCATGAGCAGAAGGCACTAAAATGGAGTCTTAAAGACTTGCGTGCATGGCATCTGCTTTGCTGAAAAGAAAACAAGCTATTTTACTAATGCGGGGAAAGTATTAATAAAGGGGAAGAGAGTAGAGTTGGGTGGTATACAGTGAAACCATTTATTTTTTAAAGTACCATTTGTCTTTCTGACTTTATCATTAGTGTGCAATTGGGCCTGTTGTGTATAACTGAAGTAAGCTGAGCCATGTGACAACTGCGCATGTCTATTGAAAGTGAACCCAGAAGGATGACTCAGAGCCAGGGTCGCAAAGTGTCCTAGCCTGAGAACGGATGGTAAAAAGTTCAACGGAATGGACTTACATGTTAGACTTTTAACAAATGTTGCAAATGAAATGTGAATGTTGTTGGGAAATAAAGTTATGAATAACAATTAAGGGGATGGATTTGTGAACAATGGTTTAACTGAATTAAATGACATGTAAGCATGGTGTGATGATCATCCCCCCTTGCCTGACGAATTAGATTTAGCATTTTTACGATATTGAAACTTTAGTGGGTGAAACAAAGAGCGAAAGGTATAACTGAGGTAGCTTTAAGTTAGTTAGAGAGACGTCGATGCAGAGCTCGGGATGCTGTCTGAGAGGGATGCTGTGAGATGATGATGAAGAATCGAATGCAGAACCTGAAACAGAACTTTCTATCCTAATTCACTTGGGTTAGATCAGAAGATTTTGGAAGAATCTCGAGGAGGAAGAGAGTGTCAGAGAGAGGTGCGGCGTAGTCGTCGGTATTAGAGAGGTCAACAATCCTGTCCTGAAGCCTTTGTCATCTGAGCTATCCCGGGGGACACTTACCAGCCCTTTGGCCAGGGGGTTGGTCTTCCACACCATCCTTGGTAATTATATTTTCTCGTTATTTGCAGTTGTCCTTTTCTCTCTATCCTCTACCTTTCTGAGCATAAGTCATTGCATGAGTCCGAAGTATGTGTTTGATTAATTGAATTTTCTCACCTACGAATATTGGTGTCTGTACTGTATTTTTGAAGTGGTTCACAAGCATTTAATTTAGATAAAGATTTTTTTTTTAATCCAGAGTCTGTGAATAATTACTTTGAAGTATAGAAAAGTTAGGATTATGTTCATTATCACCATCAACTAGTTCAACTAATGGTCCATTGACCAGAGGAAATAACTTTTTGATCCGCGAAGGGTTAGTTAAAGAAGAATAGAGGCATTCTAGACTAATCCTAAACATCTTGAAGGAACTTATAAATAAAACCTAGTCCAGCAGTTTACTTGACATTTGTGTGTGTGTTTATGGACCCATGTGAGTATATGGTAGTAGTGTGTCGGTTGTTGGTATGCCACTGGATCACTGGCACTTGTAAATACGGCACTTGTAAATACATATCACTAATTCCCCACACTAATTGTGTGTGATTTCTTTTACTGTGTACAGTCGTACAATGAGTACTTACATCATTGGGAGCAAAACGGGTTTAAAGATGCGAAAGGTGGCACAATTAAGAATAAAATGCTATGGGAACAGGTAGCAGAGTTGAAAAACGAACTACCAAGGACTCACGTGAGCCATACACAAAGTCATCAACGTGATGGCGTTCACGTTGAAGGGAATTAATTGGCTAATGAAGCCGCAAAGAGGGCTGTTCGCACGGCTTCTGTAGCTGCACTCACTCCTTCAAAAATGAGAATAGACTGATATTATGGTAGCCGTCATCACTTCATGCAAAGGCAGCACAGCAGTACCTAAAAAGTTACCACTCAAATACTCCTACAAGTTAGATGCACAATTCATTCCATATGCTCAGATTCCAGGAGTGGGGGATAGGTTAATAGCAAATATGGATCGTAGACCAGGTTTAATACTAGCAGCACAGGCGGGTTTGGGCTCTACGCACACAGGCGTTACATCGACTATTTATTTACTGAAACAGAGCTATTGGTGACCAGGGTTAACTAAGCAAACTAAAGACTATGTCTTGAATTGTGAAATCTGCCAGCAGATGAAAGGCTCTACAGTAGCAAAAGCCACGCAGACGCCATTATTAAAATCAGACAAACCTCTTGCATGTGTGTACTTGGACCACTGCAGCCCCTTACAAACGGACGGGGCTTACAAATATATCATGGTTGCAGTGGATTCCTGCTCGAGATTGCTATGGGCATGGCCTCAGCGCTCGGATAACGCTCAAACTGTTATCAAAGATTTACTAGTCTTTATCCGCACATACGCAGTTAAAACGTTACATTCTGACCGCGGCTCTGCGTTTATCTCTCAGGCTTACAAAGAGGCCATGGAAGGAATGGGCGTAGCATTGCGGCACTCCTCTCCATACCATCCCGAGGGAAATTCGGTTGTGGAGAGGAAAAACCAGGACTTAAAGCAATCCTTAACAGCTAGGGTATTAGGCAAGGGTGGTAGTTGGGTCAAACACCTTTATGGGGTACAGCGGGCGTTAAACAACCAGCCAAGAAACTCTCTAGGGGGTGTCACTCCATATGAAGTCCTCTTTGGGACACGAATGTGGGTACCTGATCTTGATTGTGAAGGCGCTGTGGCGGATGAAAAATCATTTGATATCCATGATTGTTTGGCTATTTTACAGGGTCTAAATGAATCCAGGACAAAACAAAGCAATGTCCGACTAAAGCGGACCGCCACTTTGGAAGTCAAGGCAGACACGGCGAGACCTGTCTGGATCCCATAAGTTGGGGATCTGGTCAGAGAGAAAATTGCAGTCAAAAAGGAATTTGGACCTTCATAGAGAACACCTTTACCAGTCCTTGCAGTACAAGGAAAAAGAACTGTACTTTTGGAGCCTCTTGCTGGGAAAAAGGAGAAAAGATTTATCTCAATCAACTCAATCAAACCACACTATGTGGCCAATAATAAGCAGTAGGCCTCGTGGTCTCCACAGTAGCAGACGCTCTCCTCTCGCTACAATCCAAGAAGTTCAAAAAGAAAGACATCACGTTGGAAGAGCAACCTGTATGGAATGAAGGACTAAGCAACAATGCTATGTAACTTGTTCCACTTGAACCGGACATTCAAATTAAAAATGAACATCAGAATAATTCACAAATTGCAATTAGACCTAATGAACAAGTTACTTACCTTCGGTAACGATGTATCTGTAAGAAACATTAGTTGGTTAGATTCCTCACCTTAGAATATCCCCAGGCGTCAGGCTGGATCCGGAAAGATTTTTGTAGCAATACCCCTCGCGCATCGCTAGGCGTCATCTGCGGCTCCGCGTCCGTCGTCGTGCGCCGGAATGACGTCGGATTACTTAGACGCCGCCCTCGCGCGCTGACGTCAGTTCTTATACATAGCTTTTTCCGCACCAGGGACGCTGAGCCATGCAAGAGACCGACACTGGTGCCACAAAATCTAGGGCCCTGAAAGGGAGAACCTTAACCCTAGATGTTGGTTCGCAGAACGGGGAGGCTGGGTGGGTCGGTGAGGAATCTAACTAACTAATGTTTCTTACAGATAAATCGTTACCTAAGGTAAGTAACTTGTTAATCTGAAAGAAACACGTTAATTAGATTCCTAACCTTAGAATAGATACCCCAGCAATACCAACCCCGGAGGTGGGCCTGCGAACCAAGATCACACCAGAAAGTCCTGGAGAACAGAACGGCCAAAGTGGCCTTCTCTCCGGACTTGGCTGTCCAGGCAATAGTGCTTGGCGAACGTGTGCAGTGAAGCCCACGTCGCCGCCTGACAGATGTCCTGCAAGGGGACTCCCCGTCCCAGGGCAGTTGTCGCCGCTGTGGCCCGGGTGGAATGGGCTCGCAGCCCAACAGGAGGGACCTTTTTCGCCAAAGAATAGCGGAGTTTAATACACAACACGACCCATCGCGAGATGGTCCACTTGTGCACAGCTTTACCCTTCTTCGCACCTACATATCCAACAAAAAGTTGGTCGTCCACCCGGAACTGGTTTGTACGGGCCAAATAAAAAGACAGCGCACGTTTTGTGTCCAGACGGTGGAGCCTCTCTTCATCTTTTGAAGGATGCGGAGGCGGAAAGAAAGTGGGCAGCGTGACAGATTGTCCGATGTGAAAGGGAGTCACGACTTTAGGAAGGAAAGAAGGACGGGTCCGGAGGACAACCTTATCCGGATGAACCGAAAGGAAGGGAGGCTTAGCTGACAGAGCCTGGAGCTCACTCACCCGCCTAGCGGAGGTGATAGCCACCAGGAAGGCAGTTTTCAGAGTCAGTAGACGAAGTGGACAGTTGTGAAGGGGCTCAAAGGGAGCGCACATCAGAAAAGTAAGAACAAGGTTCAAGTCCCACAGAGGCATTCCGAATGGAACAGGAGGGAACATATGAGTAATGCCCTTGAGAAAACGGGAGACAACAGGGGACTTGAAAAGAGAAGGCTGATCAGGAAGCCTTAAGAAAGCAGAGATTGCAGAAAGATAACCTTTCAAGGTGCCCAGAGCAGAGCCCTGCTGGGCCGAAGAAAGAGGAGAACCTCAGAAAGAGGGGCAGAAAGGGGATCCACAGCCTTTGCTGTGCACCATGCCACAAATTTGTTCCACCGTCAGGCGTATACCGTCTTTGTGGAGGGACGGCTGGCTGCCAGAATGACATCACAAACTTCAGGAGGCAAGTCAAATGGCATCTACTGCCGCCGCTCAATCTCCACGCATGGAGGTGGAGGCTGGACAGGTTCGGGTGGAGGACCGTCCCCTGCTGCTGCGACAGAAGGTCCTTCTGAAGAGGCAGTCGTATCGGGGGATCGATGGACATACTGAGTAGCTCGGGATACCAGTACCTTCGTGCCCAATCCGGAGCCACCAAGATGACTTGGGCCCGGTCGCGCCTGATGTTCTTCAGCACTCTGGGCAGAAGTGGTATAGGCGGAAAGGCGTACAACAGACCGCAACTCCACTCGGGACAAAAAGCGTCTCCGAGCGAGTGCCGCCTTGGAAATTCCAACGCGCAGAACTGCTGACATTACGCGTTCTCTTCGGTGGCAAATAGAACTAACCAAGGCTCTCCCCACTGCAGAAAGAGACCTTGCGCTACGTCCGAGTTCAGACGCCATTCGTGATCCATCATGCACCGGCGGCTGAGTTCGTTTGCTCTGGCTTTTAGAGAGCCCGCCAGATGTTGAACCACCAGGGTGATGCCCTGATGTTCCAGCCATGTCCAGAGGCGCAGAGCCTCCTGACAAAGGGTCCACGACCCCACCCCGCCCTGTTTGTTGCAATACCACATGGCAGTGGTGTTGTCCGTGAACACCTGCACGACACTTCCCCGGACAGAGGGAAGGAAGGCTTTCAGTGCAAGTCGGATCGCCCTCAGCTCCAATAGGTTGATATGGAGCCGAGTCTCCGCCGGAGACCAGAGTCCTCTGATCTCCGCCTCCCCCATATGGCCCCCCATCCCAGGAGGGACGCATCCGTCACTACGACATTCTCCGGTTGGGGTAGGGAGAGGGATCTGCCGCTGACCCAATCGCGATTCGTGAGCCACCACTGCAGCTGGTTCGCAGTGGCCTCCGAAATCAGGACATGGTCGGACAGGTTGCCTCGATGCTGGGCCCACTGAAACTTCAGGTCCCACTGCAGAGCCCGCATCCGCCACCTGGCGTGAGGTACCAACAGGATGCAGGAGGCCATCAGCCCCAAAAGCCGCAGCACCAACCTGACCGAAACCCAGGACAGAGGCCGGAAGATGGAAATCAGGGCATGAATGTCCCGGACCCGCTGTTCCGGCGGATAGACCCGGAACTGCGCCGAATCGAGAACCGCTCCAATGAAAAGGAGCTTCTGGGAGGGACTCAGGTGCGACTTCGGCACATTGATGGAGAACCCCAGCGAGTGCAGGAGGTCGGCCGTAGTCTGGAGGTGGGAGACTACTTGCTGGGGCGAGCCCGCCTTCAACAGCCAGTCGTCGAGATAGGGGAAGACTGGAACCCCTAATCTGCGCAGATGAGCTGCGACCACCGCCATCACTTTCGTGAACACCCGAGGGGCACTGGTGAGGCCGAAGGGGAGCACGGTAAACTGAAAGTGCTCCTGACCCACCGTGAACCGCAGGTAACGCCGGTGGGCCGGCAGGACGGGGATGTGGAAATAAGCGTCCTGCAAGTCCAACGCTACCATCCAGTCTCCAGGGTCTAGGGCAGCCAGAACCTGAGCTAAAGTGAGCATCTTGAACCGGTCCTTCCGGAGGAAGGCGTTGACGCTCCTGAGGTCCAAGATCGGGCGTAGGCCCCCTTTGCCCTTTTTGGGAACCAGAAAGTAGTGGGAATAACAACCACGACCTACTTCTGGACCAGGAACGCGCTCGACAGCCTCTTTGGCCAAGAGGGCCGAAACGTCCTCTCGTAGAAGATAAAAATGATCCCCCGACATACGGTGGTTCAGCGGTGGCATGGCTGGAGGGGTCGTCTTGAAGGGGAGGGAGTAGCCCCTTCGGACGATTTGCTGCACCCACCTGTCCGACGTGATGGAGCGCCAGTGGAGCAGGTGATGGCAAACTCTGCCGCCCACTGCCGTTGAATGGGCCTGAAAGCTCGGACTAGGAGGGCTTTGAGGCGGATGCTGCCGGGGTGGATGTGGACTGACCGGCACGTTGACCTCCAGTACCGCCTCGGCGGAATCCACATCCGCGACCGCGTGCAGGTTGGTTCTGCGGCCGGTGGCTGGGCAGACGTGAGGAGGCGGCTCTTCCTTGTCCACGAAATGGACGAAAGGCGGACGTTTGCGGCCGCGGGGCCGAAAGACCCAAGGACTTGGCCGTGGCCCGGGAGTCCTTGAACCGAGCCAGCGCACTGTCCGCCTTCCCACCAAAAAGGCGAATGCCATCAAAGGGCATGTCCATGAGGGAACTCTGGACATCCCCCGAAAATGACGTGGACCTCAGCCAGGCGTGTCGCCGAAGCGCCACCGTGGTGGAAATTGCCCGACCCAGCGAGTCCGTGGTGTCAAGTCCACACCGTATGGCATGCCGTGCTGCATCTCGACCGTCAGCAAGTGCCTGAGTGAGTCGTGTCCGGGCCTCCACCGGGCACAAGGGCAGCACGTCCTCCACCGTATCCCACAGAGAGTGGGAATAACGGTCCAAAAGGCAAGCAGTATTTAAAGACCGCAGTCCCAAACTCAGGGACGAGAACAGTTTCTTGCCAAACTGTTCCAACCTCTTGGATTCCCGATCCGGAGGAGCGGACGGGAATGAGGATTGGGAGGTTGAGGCCTGGATAACCAGACTCTCAGGGTGGGGTGTTGGGAGAGGAAACTGGGGTCGCCCGGAGCAGGGCGGTGGCGCCGGGCAACGTTCCGGTCCACAGGAGGAACTGTGGAGGGCGTGGACCAAGTGCCCTGCAGAACGTCAATGCAGCAGAGGCTCAGTGGAGCTTGCTGTCGGTTGAAGGACCTCAGTGAGGACGTTAGTCCTCACGGCCACAGCAGGCAACTCGAGCCCTAGGGCTTCGGCCGCCTTGCGCAGCACCACTGAGAAGGCTGCACCCTCCTCCGAGGCCACAGTCGGTCCGGTAGGTGTTTGCCCAAGTAGGTGTTCAGAAGCGTGGCTGTCCGTGTACAAATGTACAAGACCGCCATTGCCCCTCCGCTGACCATGAGGCATATTAATGTCTTGTAAAAAATATCATCTGACGTACATTACGTATGTATCATAAATTACGCATGCCTTACAATTGCAGCGTCTCACATTTTGCACCTTATTAAGGTTGACTAGGAGTGGCACTGTCTCAGTGGGCTGGTCCCGGTGTTGTCCTGACGAAGAGCTGGGGAAGCTCGAAACTAGTTGACCTGACAATATGCTAGGTACACCTATTCATTACAATTAGGGACTTTAGCATATCACCCCATTTTTAATTTTTTCAGCTTAGAGCATCAATAAAGTTTATTTGGCCCACTAGCTGATTAATTTTAAATTCCACTCCACCTTTTCACTTGCACTACACATAGTCTGATTTTAGTGCTCCTACGTAATTCGCAAGTCGCAGCACGCCTCAGTCCGTAGAGGACCCCAATGATGAAGCATGTCACCGTGGGGAAACCCTGGTGAGTGAGGGGACTCAAGAAAAGGACATTTTTTTTCCTTTTTCTACATTTGGTGTATTTCAGAATCAAAATTGTTTTCTGACACCTCCCATCCCCCTAGGTTAGGTTCTTCTACTTGACTAGTTCAGGCTGTTCTTTTATACAAGGTTGATTCTAACATATTCTGTCCGACTGAGCTTTTAAAAATGAATGATATATTTACCATTTCATTAAGTGATATCATTACTTCAAGTACATTTTCTGATGATTGGGACACTGAAACAGTTAATAACATGTTGTCTTATTTAGCGAAAACCGCTGCATTTTCTAATAATGAAATGTTAGAGGGTTCTTCAGATTATGACACATTGTACTGTTACCAACATTATGGTCACCATTTCCTGCACAATTCCATTTCACCTAGGAATGTTTTTAAGTACCATCAGTAAGAAAATTGCCCAACACCACCGAAAAGTAGTTCACAAATGTTTGCACAGAAAATGTCATACTTTTCATGGTTTAACACCACAGATCCAGCCTCATAATACTATAAGGTTGCACCAACATCAGCACTGAAAATTATTTTGACAACCACTAAACAGATTTACTCTGCTTCCTTTTTGGCCCAATTGTCTGAGCAGGGTTTCAACCTATGGAAAGATGACTAAACTAAAAATGGACTACAACAGGGGTACGTGTTGGCCCCTTGTCTATTCAATATCTAGACCGCCGACCTTGAGAAACATCTCCAACAAGTTCGAACGGACCCCCCAAAACTGGGCAAAACACCAATCACCAGCCTCCAATATGCAGACGATATTGTTCTTCTATCACAAACACCGATAGGTCTGCAGTGAACAATGACCCAACTAGGAGACTACACCATCACAGCTCAACTAACAATAAACCTGAAGAAAACCAAGGTGCTATGCTTTTCTCAACATAAAAAAGCATCAAAAGGCAAATTCATCTTGAAACTAGATGACAAACCAATATCCCAGGTGGATTCGTACAAATACTTAGGGTTTCAACTCGATCACAACCTTAACTTTAAACAACAACTGGACCAAGGGAAAATGAAAACAAAACAACTCCTCTACGCCTTTAAAATCCTAGAGAGGAAGTTAAAAGGCTGTTCAACAGGCCACCTCCTGAAGGTATTCGCAGCAAAATTCATACCAACTATATCGAATGGGTCGGAAATCATGAATACAAAAGATGCTGCCGTCTTAAACCAAGCCCAGTTGAGTTTCTTCAAGAGGCTGTTTTTAATCCCCCGGCACATCTCTCAGGCACAAATTCGACTGGAATATGGACTTAAAAAAAGGAAACCAGCCAGACAAGGAGCGGTGGTCAAATATTACTGGCGGATGAGGCAAGCAGAAGACAATACCTTAGCTTACTTTTGCTGGGAAGAAATTGAAAAGCAAGCGAGGCTAAACAATTCCATCGTCACAGTTTTAAAAGAATCACTCGCAGACCTACACCTCGAAGAGGCCTGGTATACAACTACCTCCTACTCCAGGTTAAAAAATGCGGTGAAACAGTGCAACTAAACGAATCTCATCGCTAATGGATAAAACCGCCTTCCTCAAGAAAAATCATGCATGGGCAGTGATTCAATCTTATCAGATGCTGAAACCACAACCGTATTTGTCCGAACACTTCTCATCACAAAAAGCACTATCTGACGATGTTACGGATGGGGTAATTCCCCACGAAGGATCTGATCCCGAAAAGGAAGTGTACATGGCTGACAAAAGAATGCCACTTGTGCAGACAAGGAGAAGAGACACTATTACACCTCCTTTACATCTGCCCCTCGCTTCTAGAAACTCGAAAAATTGTCCTTCGCGAGAGCTTCAGGAAAAACCAATTAAGGTCATGCTGAGCTGCAGTCATACAATGCCTTGGAGGCCTGTCAATCCAACTGTCCTGCAAAGCCATTACGTTTTTGAAAATGGCAGCCAAAGAACTAGATAACAAAAATGAATTAACTTGAGTGGCTTTGATAAGACTGCTTGGACTCTCTTCATCTGCATTGGCACTATTTTCCGAACTCTCCTCATTGAACCGCCTTGTAACTTTTAAAAATTGCACCAATTACAAATGTAATATTTCTTATTCTAACAATGTATGATGTTTGAGTATATGACCGCACTGTGTTTTTATCTTTTGTACCTTTCAAATCCCCATTTTAAACCATTTTGTATTATGTGCCTTTTCCATTCTTTTATGATTTTTAACTAAATCAAATAAAAGTATAATTGACTGACTATGGAAAGATGAAATTGACTTAAAATCAGTCTGGGGTTGGAGGGACTGGCAAGTTCAAGGGTACAGAGGCACTATTTAGAGCATGCCTCATTCCACAGCAGATTATCTTTTTAAATGATACTGTGCAACAGACATCCTATCTTGGACTAGCCAAGAACAAGGACCTGAACACTCCTAGGTTTCCAACACCAACACAGGGGTGGCAGAATTCAACTACAAAAGAAGGGGAAGCAGTGGATGACATCTTAAAGTACAATAGAACAGAGCTAAATTGGAAAGAGTGGTTGGTTTGGTCCTTAGACATGAATAGCTGTCATAAGCGATTCCTGATCACCACCGAGGGACTCAATATCCATAGGCAAGACCCACATTATGTACAGAGAGAACATCCAGGGGTCGTGACATCCTATAGCGTTGGGAAGTTGTGCCTCGATTGGCTAGAAACATCAACACTTGCAGAAGTGAAACAACACTTATCTTTACTCTCACATGACATGGATTTATCTTTCCTCTCGCATGCCATGGATCTTAGGGACTTTTTACTAGGACCCAGGAAAACACATCATAAATGTTTCATATATACAGGCCTTTATGCTGCCTATAATATAGTCTGGAAGATTTCCCAAAAAGAAGCCGCAGAGAGAATACAGGAAATAGACCGTATAAACTTAGAAAAAGCTATTGACGTACTGGAACAGGATTTAGCCATAGTACAACACGGCCCATCTCAGTTATGTTCTATTATGTTATTGAGCTGGACGCTGCAATCTTTGCGTGCAGGCTTTGTGCCATTGGCGTTTTATAAACAGTACGTTTGTTTTCTGAATACAATCTAACAGATAAACAGATAGAAATGACACAAAGGGGAGCTAAATATACAATGCTGCAAATTGAAAAACTGGACAGGCTACCATTCATAGTGGCGGAATCACCATCAACCGAATGGATAAATCACAGCCATATCACTCTCCTGGACATGACGTTTCAGTTTCACTATTGCCTTGAGCAAAGGCAGGCAGATATGAAAAATTGGGTAAAGAATACATTAAGAAATCCTGGGATTTACCATATAGATTTCGATGCCGGAGTGGGGATCGAGAAGTGTTTCTAAGTGGTACAAACTGCAAGAACGCTTTAAGCGGTTCTCTCATGTGCCAAGATATCGTTTTGCACGGAGCATGTAATGGTTCAATAGCAAATCTGTCTTGCCACATGAAAGGAACTCCAGCTGCCGTGATCACACCAGTTATTGAGTTACTGTCTAATGGGAGTTACTTGATGCTGAATGATCAAGGTTGCTGTGGCATGCTTGCATGCATCGCCTATCTGGTCACCGTGAACTCCAGGGTTACTTGCTGTATGCAAGTATGGTTTCCCCCCAACAAGTACAGTCAGAGAGGCAACCTTGTGGCCTTCGCGGAACATATCTTTTATTAAATTTGACTTTGAGCTGAATGAAAGCCATGCTTTTACAGCAAACTGTACCCTTAACCTTAGCTCGAGAGACGACTTCAACCGAGATACAGGCATTTATTCGTACAAACTGCCCCTTTCATTTAATAGAGATGGTGGGTAGTGTCTTTAACATGTCTGATACGAGTGGTATTGTACACCTATTTAAGACCATAGGGTCAGGATTTCTAAGCACCTTCCAAACAGTCCTCAGAGTTATCCCAAATTTTATACACTCCATATTTGGAAGCATCTTTGGAGGTTTACCTCAGATACTGCTTTTAATAGCTGGAATCCTAGTCGTCATTTACCAGATACGCAATGGACGGCCCAATCACAAACGAAATGTCGAAAGCACTTCTGGAGCGTAGATAACGTGAGCGCATGGTACAACATCTGGGCGCGCCTCACCTACGAGAACTGAGTTCTTATCATTTAGACTAGTCTGGATGGATTGCATCTTACCTGTTCTTCGATGCCTGTTCTGAGGTGAAGAATGCGTGTTGGACATCTGTCTGACACTTGAGACGGAGACGCCTGCAGACTTGAACATGAGGCTGGAACCGCTGGGTCTCATGCTCGGCTGTGTCCCCAGCGTATTCCTATCCTGATGAATGCATTCCTTGAAAACCCGCAGGTGCCTTTTGCTACAACTGGGGTGAGCATGGGCTCAGCCACCACTAGCACTGACACAGGCACAAGCGCTACAGCTAGCACTATGGGCACTGAGGTATCGACTACAGCACCGTCTGTTGATATACCATCTAGGGGCAGTACTGAATATCATCTCTGCTCCATCGACGTACTGTGTGAAATATTACAATTTCTGTCCCCTACAGCAAGTGACTGATGTTGCATCTCCCAGCCAGGACACTTAAAGATTCGGAGTTTTCCTTTTTCATTTCAACTCTGATTAAATTTGGAACATTTCCTACTAAATTGACACTATCGCTAGAGAAAGCATGGCCTTCTAAACGCTTATAGGAGTTCTAAATTCTATAAAGGAACTCTGTTGCACTTTAGCTTGAGTACAAATTCAAATACTGACTACACATTTTTCCCTCTCAGAAATGTTTTTAATATGTTTTTAAAGATTTTTAAAATATTTTTATGTGGCTCACTGACAATTATATATGCTACTACCTAGTATGAATTAGTAGTTTGCGGTCATTGTTTATTATTGTTGACTGTTAAGAGGAGTGGGTATTATGTTTCATATAGATGCCCTAATATAGGCATGATTTGAGATGCCCTAATATAGGCATAATCTTTCACCTACATTAGTTCCCTATTCTCCACAATAATGGGCGCTGAGGGCTGAACCTTATCTAGACTGTGGTTTGGGTACAGAAGGAGGGTTTTTCCCGAACAATGGCCTATACCATCTTCGATGTGTTTCTCCAGTATGATTAAATATTCATAAGAGTTCCAGGAAACCAGGCAGGGGCTAGAATACACCTCCATAAACATCTAGGTAAACGGTTCATCCCATACGTCATCTTCATACCCAACAATGGCTAACACAAGAGACAAAGGGACTTTTCTGTATAAATACAGTACCTATTGCTATTGGTAGTTAGAGGGAACCAAGACTGCCAGGCCGACACACTGACCAGAGACGCGGTGGCTCCTGCATGCAGTCGCTCCAGCTGACAGTGGTCTAATCATCCCTTGCAGGGTGTCCAACTCGACACCAGAACGAGGTCCCACAATCTCATTATTCAAGTAATGGTGTTTGACTAAATCCTAGCAGGATTCTTGGCTCTTTCGCACCTACTCAACATGCTAGGTACACTTAGGCACATCTAGACAAGCATCGTAGGAGTATGCGCTTTATTTTATAAATACATTTTATATTCATGTATATGTTCATAGCTATTGCAAAATGGTAGAACTGTACTATTCCTTTTTATTCACTTTACTGCTGATCATATATCTCTGCTACTCTTTAACAGCTGTCACAGCCCATATATTTTATACTAGAACAACTGTGCAATTAATTCTTATTGTAAACACGCTCAACTGTTTCTTCTGTGTAACTATCTGAGACCAAATGAGCAAGCACGAGTGACTGAGCGAAAAGTAGTACATTGTTTCCACAAGTCCGAGGAGTCAGGGTTGTTGTATTCTGAGGTTGCCAAAAACGAATCTCTCGGATAAAAAGGAGATTTTAGTGGTACTGTGAGCTAGCCAATGCAAACAAGGTTAACATACGCGGTGGGGATGCTCAGAATCAGTCTGCCACCAGGCCCACAGTGTATGTTATCCAAAAGCGCAGGTCCTGCAGGGGTACTATAGGAACTACACTACAACCTCCAAGATAGGTTTCTGACCTCCTGAAGTGGGAGCCTTTCTGTCCTTAGTTATGCTGACCAGCACCTCTCCAGCTAGTGGACACGCCTCCCCCCTCCCCCTTCCCGACCAAGCCCTATTTTTGGGGGCAAGGTCGGCGGGAAAATTAGTAAGCAAGAGAGGTGTGTCCCCTCTCAACAAGGGCCACCCCTTCAGTGCCCTGAGCTGAAGTGACTCTCGCCTTTCAGAATCCTACAAATTATTTTGGAGGACTCTAGCCAGTAGGGTCAGGGATATGCCCTCTCCCCAGAGGGGAGTGAACATACAAAGGATATAGGTAAGTAGCCCCTTGGCTACTACCTTCTGACCCCTGTAACACCCCCAAAAAGTAGTATTTAGGGGAACTCCAGCACCTTAATCCTCAGATTGCAGACCTGTGAAAATTAGGACAAAGAAGAGCTGATCCCTGCCCGACAAGAAGCTCCAGCCACTGACTTGGTCCCTGCCCTGCCAGCCAGTCAGTCTGAACTTTGCAAGCTTCCACGATTCATCCTGCAGACCAGCAGCCTCCAAAACCCTGGGAGGACTGCCTGCCTTCCATAAAGACTCCTGATCGCAGGTAGACAGTGGACCTGTCCAAAACACAAAACTTTCAAAGAACAAAGCTCTACCTGCGGAACCTCAAAACCGACTACCTTTGCACCTATGACAACGTCCTGAGTCCCAGTGACCCACTGGGCCAGCAAAGATTCCCCAGTATTTCTGAGCAAGAGTCCACTGTGGGCAGGCCCCTGCCGGACTCAGTCGATGCCTGCACCCTCTGCACGACAACCAACCCCAACTGCGACCTGCACCGGTAAGCTTTTTCTGATGCCCAAGGACACCCCTACACCCAGAGCCCCTAGGCCTTGGGGAGATCAACGGACGGTTTCCAGATGGTCCAGCACATCTTAACTTACCTTTGCAGCTGTAGGTCTCCTTCGATCGGCCTCCTGGCCTGAGCCTGCATCCTTTTTTCCGACTTGAGATTCCCCACTGGTTTGCATTGGGTGCCCGATGCTGTGTTGGCACTCAGCAGCAGCACCCAGCCACCCCTGTGCCGCTGGAGGTATACATTTGGTTCTGCTTTGTGGCACTCCTGTGCTTACCTTAACCCCTGGAGACTGAGTTACCAAACTGTGCTGCTTTCCTGTAAGTAGTACCACTTCGATTGCCCCCTTTCCCCATTGGATAACATTAGCACCAGATACAGAGTTGGACCTCTGCACCCTGGCGCCCCAGTGCCACTGCAGTTTTGTCACTTACCTGAACCTTCACTGGTACTGATTCTTTATCCAAAAACTCAATCATTTACTTACCAGCATATTGAGGATTGTGTTTCCTCCGGTAGGATAACATTGTATTGTTGAAAAATGCACTGTATCCACTTTTTACATTGAAAAGCATTGATATTGCAAAACTTATTTACATGAAACGAAAGCATCTGTTCTATAAAAAAAATATACTAAAAGTATTTTTTACAAACCATTGGTCTCGGATTTAGTCCTTGAGTGTGTGTGTACAGCACTGCCCTCTGATAAGCCTAACTGCTCGCCCACACTACCACATAAGAGAACATTATTATTACTTATTTGAGCCTCTGGGGATTCGCTGGACTCTGAACACTATACCTCATTTTGGGATAGTAAATACAGAGCCAGAATCTTACAAAATTCAACTGGTGGTGCTAGATGAATAAATGCAGTGAAACTGAAAGGGGAAATGGCAAAACCTCACAGAATTTTACAGCTGTGATTGTGAGCACTGAAATATATTCTCATTTGTAATCATTTAATCAACATTGTAAGGCTGAGGTAGCCCTGCAAGGCATTTCAATCTGCAGCTGGCATAGTACCCACATTCCTACTGCAGATGTATTAACCCAGTAAGCTATGACGTTTTGAAAGTATGCATTTGTAAGCTGGTATTCTTTGAATAACAGAGCAGCTTTAAAGTCTTACTCTGTGTTTTGGAAAATATGATTAATCGTTGAGATGTTGGTCAGCGCAATGCCAGGGGTTATAGCAGGGGTTATTAAAAGCTGGGGAAGAGCAAGTCACTAGTCAGGGTCACCTCTGAAAGCTCGTCAGGTACAGGCCTGTGTCATAGGCAGTCACGTTTTGGTTTTTAAGATAAAGTTAAATCCTGGTTGGGCTCCCCACATGAATCTGCTAACTGCCAACTGTTTATGAATCTGGAGAAAATGAATGGAAGGAATTTTATTCTCTGGACCTTTTCTCCACAAAGCAGTTTCTTCAATTTTTTGGGAAGGAAAAGTACTAGTCTAAGGAGATAGTAAGTTGTGCTAGAGACTGACACAATGCAAATGAACTTAACCTGCCACAACCTTAATGGACAAGTTACTTAACTTCGGTAACGCCTTATCTGGTAGAGACAATCTAGCCGCAGATTCCTTACCTTAGAATATCCCAGGCGTTAGTCTGGATACGGAAGACTTTTGCTCACGAATTACCCTTGTGCTCAGGAAGATGGCATTGGTCGGCTCAGTGCAACAGTCGTCCCCGCCGGAAGATACGTCCACGGCACCTATATACGTGCCACCTTGGAGTCCTGACGTCAGTTACTTTTTACGACTTTCCACACGCTGAGCCGTGAAATAAACGGGCAGTAATATGTTTAAAACCACTAGGGCCCTTAAAGGGATCAGCCCTGACCCTAAAAACCTGTCTGCAGTTCGGGGAAGATGGGTGGGCTAGTAAGGAATCTGCAGCTAGATTATGTCTCTACCAGATAATACGCTGCTGAAGTTAAGTAACTTGTCCATCTGATAGACATCCAGCCGCAGATTCCTCACCTTGAAATAGATACCCAAACAATACCATCCCCAGAAGAGGGACTGCGGACAAGTTTAGACCAGGAGGTCCTGTAGGACAGAGCAGCTAAAAAGGTCGTCCCTTCAGACTTTTTTTTTTTTTTTAAGAAACCTTTATTACACATTAAAAAGATACAAACAAGGGCCTACAACAACAAGGGCCGGCCGCTAGAAAGCTCGGGAGCCAGCAAGGCAGCGCCATACATTCAAATGAGCCAGAAGCAGAATTCCCGAAAGTTCGTAAGCACATATAACAGGCCGCAGCCACAGTCCGAGGGCGATCAAAAAGGACGGTTTCATATTTTCTATTAGAAAAAACCAAAAAAAAAAACAAACAATAACACACAAACAAGGCAATGAGAGTCCGAAATAGCAGCGTGCGCTCCCCAGGACGGGGGAAGATCCACATTATCTGGAATAACTCTTGACAGGAGGTGGTAGTGGGGGGCGGCGGGGAAGAGGACAAAGCATACACAATTACGTAGAATGCGCGGCTAGGGGGACAAAGCGACGTCGACCTCTCGCGGCAGAGGCGGAGCGCAGATATTTCCACGATAGGAATTCCATGGACCCCACACCTTAGTCCACCTCCCAGGCTTGCCTCTCGCCACATACACCGTCTTTTCCCTGAACATACACCAATCCATATTCTCCTTCCATACCGAAATCGTAGGCGGCCTCGGGGAACCCCACAACTGTGCGATATTGCGCTTAGCCACCATGTACCCCAAAGTCACCCACTGCGTCTGCGCCGCATTATAGTCATTTGGTTCCCAGACATTCAGCAAACACCTCCTGGCCTCTGGTAACAAAGCGATATGCGTGACCTCCTCCATTACAGTATGTACCCCGTTCCAAAATTGCACGACCTCCGAACATTCCCATAGGATATGAAGAAAGGTACCCAACAAGCCACAGCCACGCTTACACATTCCATCCCTCGAATAACCCATACTTATCAAACCAGGCCCTGTGACATACACTCTATGGAGTATCTTCAGCTGCACAAATCTAAGGCGGCCCGGGATCGCCACCTCTTTCGGGGAGGCCACCACCGATACCCAATCCTCATCATCCAGTTCCAATCCGTCGGCCGTCCACGCCTCCCGCAGATGGGTCAGCAAGTCCGTACGATCATTAATACGTTTTTTATAGATCAGAGAAATAGTGCTGTCGGGCACATAGCCATCTAACACCATCTTCCAACGGGGAATATTCTGGGATAGCAGCAACATCCGGAAAAACCGAACACAGCGCATGGTAGACCTGTGCATATCGGAAGTACTCCCTATCATTTAATTTGTATTCAGTTTTGAGCATTTCAAACGTTTTAAAGGACCCTTTCGCCCAGAGGTCACCCACCTTACTTATACCAATCATATCCCATTTCTCAAAGCCTTTCGTTTTCCACAGACAACCCAAGCGCTGGGAGGCATACAACGGCGTCGCTCGAGTCAAGCGCTCCCTCCACCCCATTGCAGCATTCGCCGCATGCCACACGCGTACCGCAACTTGCGTTGGTCCTGTCAACCGTGCATCCGGAGTCGCGGAATACAGTGCCCTATTGTAATCCCCGCCCGGAAGTAATAACTTATCCATCTCAAAGGCCGGATTAAAAGCAGGACCGTATATCCCGTGGTTCACCGCCCAATAGTATCTTTTAATATCGGGGAGGGCAACACCCCCATCGTACCAAGGGAGTGTCAACTTGGCGAGAGCGATCCTCGGTCGCCCGTCCCAAAACAGTTGGCGCTGAAGACCCTCCACCTCACGGAAGTAACGGGCCGGCACGACATCTAGCGTATTTTGTAAAGCGTACAAGAAGCGAGGCAGCGACATCATTTTAAACAATGCCGCCCGTCCGAGCGGCGAGAGCGGAAGCCGTCGCCACCTCGCGACGTCGGCCTTCAATCGCTGGAGTGGAGGGAGAAGGTTTCGCTCATAGCGGACCGCGGGGGTCCAGTGATATGAAGATTCCCAAATATTTGAATCCCAATGTAGCAATCTGAATAGGGCACCCCCGCGGCAGGAGGGGGGCCTCGCCCGAGAGGACGTAAACACATGACTTGGCCCAGTTGATAACCAGGCCAGAATTACGACCAAAGGAATTCAATACGTCCACCAATACCATTAGGGACTTTCGAGGAGAGGTGAGATACAAAAAGATGTCATCCGCATAAAGGGAGACACGGTCCTCAAATTCCGGCGTCCATCTAATGCCCCGCAACGACGGTTCCCAACGCAACCAGGCAGCGAGAGGTTCTAAAGAAAGTGCAAAGAGGAGGGGCGACAACGGACAGCCCTGTCGCGTACCTCTCCCCAGCGCGAGGGGAGCCGACACCCTACCATTCACCACAACCTGCGCCAATGGGTCAGCGTATAGTAATTTTACCCACCCAATGAATTCAGGGCCAAACCCGAATTTCGCTAACGCAGCCCAAATATACGGCCACTCTAAAGTATCGAACGCCATGGTAGCGTCCAAAGACGCCAAGATGGCCGGCTCACGCATAAACTCTGCTCTAGCAAGCACGCCATGCAACCGCCTCAGGTTCAGGGCGGTATTACGATGAGGTATAAAACCGGACTGGTCCTGATGAATCAAGTCGCCCACGACCCGAACCAGACGATTGGCCAATATCTTAGCCAGGATTTTGGGTTCCGCGTTCAACAACGAGATAGGCCTGTAGGAGGCACAGCGGTCTCGCGGCGAGACGTTGGTCAAGGGGAAGGGAGCCCGCCGCCCGTGCAGCGAGGAACATGTCACGGAGATACGGTGCTATCTTATCTGGACGCAACATATAGTTCAATGGGGAGACCATTGGGACCCATGGCCTTACCAGAAGCGATCGAGCGAATGGCCAAAGCAATCTCATCCGGCGACAACTTCGCCTCCAACAATATGCTATCAGCCTCCGAGAGGGACGGCAATGCAATATCTCTAAGCAACAGACGAGAGTCCTCCTCCGAACGCCCAGAGACCAGAGAGTATACCCCACGGAAGTAATCCGCGAAGCAGTGAACAATTTCTACCGGGTCAGTCACACACACGCCATCCACTCACTCCACAACCGGCACCACTCTACTCGCTCTCTCCTTCTTGTCCAACCAAGCAATCAACTTTCCGGCCTTATCTCCCACATCATACAGTCGTCCTTGTTGCTCTCTACTCATCCCTTTAGCAGCATCCGTGACCAGCGCTCTATAATCTGACTGTTTAAGGCTGAGAACATGCAATTTCTCATCCGTAACACCCCGCTCCAAATCCCCCTCCATCTCAGCTATGTCAGTTTCCAGGCGAACCACCTCTTCCCTCCCGCACCTCCTAGCATGGGAAATAAGAGACAAGGCATGCCCCCGGATCACCGTTTTATAACCTTCCCATAGGGAGACAGCAGACGACACTGACCCTACATTATCGTCAAAGTAGTGATCAATGGACTTAACCAGTTCCGCGCGAATATTAGGGTTACGTAAATACCAGGGGTTAATTGGCGCTACTCTTCCCTCTGCCCCAGGAACAACCTCCATCTGCAACAATAGAGGGGAATGGTCAGAAATACCTCGGGCCAAATGACGCACCTCCCCGATCATTCCAGCCTGGAACGCCGGCATAAGTATATAATCAAGTCTCGAGAGACTCCCGTGGGCCCCCGAGTGGAAGGTGTATTGTGCCTGTCCCGGGTGCATCAATCTCCAGCAATCTATAAGTCCTAAAGTATCTAGAAAGCCACCCAGCCAGGCCTGGGCTCTAGGGAGATCCCTGGGGGGGGGGGTGACGGTCCTCTATACCGGATACAACAGCGTTAAAATCACCCCCTAACACCAGAACCCCCCCAGGGAGTCCCAGGACCAAACGCCCCAAATCAGCAAATGTAGCCGTCTGCAAACCCGGTGGCACATAAACAGCAACGAGCGAAACAGTTCTACCCTCCCATCTCCCCACCAATGCTGCATATCGCCCTCTATCATCGTGGAGCACCTCGTCCACCTCCAACGGGAGAGAGGCCCTGACCAAGATACCCACTCCCCTAGAGCCAGAAGTGAAACCAGAGTGAACAGCAAGGCGATAGCCCCGCCTATTCAGGGCATGGAAGGAGTTCCCAATCAGATGTGTCTCCTGCAGGAAAACAATGTCAGGCGAGCACCGTTTCAAAAACTGCAACACCACCCCGCGCTTGATCATATCCCCCAGTCCGTTCACATTCCACGAAAGTATTCTCAATCCCTTACCCCCCACCCCGCTCCCGTGCATGATGCCCACATCCCGGAGAACACAACCAGGACAAATCAGCAGCTAACCTCACATTGCCTTGTGAAACAAACAATCCCCAACACCCCCCCTCCCCCACAATATCCAAACCACAACTCCCCCTCCCTGCACCCCTGCTTGAGCCCAAACAGCCCCCCCCAACTTGCAGTGTGCCTGTCGCCCTAACATATACTGAACCACAAAAAGAACCCCTGAAGGAAGAAAGGGCCCCAATATGCTCTCCACAACCTCCGAGCATTTGAAGGGCATATTGCACCAAACTTGAGTCCCATAGAGCTAAGGTACAAAACGTCACCAGCCTAGTCCATCACCGGGAACCAAAGTTCTAGTCCTGTTCCGCCGAACCCTCGCCACTCTCCGCTGTCTGACCATCCCGACCTCGACTCCGAGGCAGGGTATCCAACCAGTCTTCAACCGCCTCCGGCCGGTCGAAGAAGTGCGAGCGATCCTCGAACTCAACCCGCAACCTGGCCGGAAATAGCATCGCATACTTCAGCTCCATGTCCCTCAAGCGCCGTTTGACGCCCAAGAATCCCAGTCGTTGTTTTTGGACCGCTTGCGTAAAGTCTGGATAGAAGCTGACGTTAGAGTTGTCAAACTTCAGCGGCCCATTCACCTTCGACGCCTGAAGGATAGCATCTCTGTCCCGAAAGTTAAAAAGTCGGGCAATTATAGGCCGCGGGGGAGCACCCACTTTCGGATACCACCCGGAATTCTGTGAGCCCGCTCCACCGCAAATAATTTGCTCAGCCCCTTGGGTGCGAGATGGTTGACCACCAGATCCTCCACAAAAAGGTCAGCAGCAGGGTTCTCCGATCGTTCCGGTACCCCAATTATGCAACCATTGTTCCGCCTGGCCCTGCTTTCGGAATCCTCAAGTCGACGGACAGTTAGGTCACTGGCCAGCCGTAACCTACGAACCTCCGTTTGCAGGGCGGCCACGTCCACAGTTAGGCTCGACGCTGTGTGGTTCAAAGCATTGACCCGCTCATTCGTTTTAGACAGATCCGCCCTGACCAGATCAGGACCGCATCCAATTTACGAGCCAGGGTATCAAACTGCTGACCCACTGCCGCCTTCATCTTCTCAATGGCGCCCATGACGTCTATCAAAGTCAAGTCAGCAGATAGGCCCGAGACATCCTTGGACCTTTCCGGCGATTTATGCGACCCACCAGGGGATCCCTTTGTCTGCGCATAGCGGTCCATGTTATTAGCCTGGGTGTAAACTTCCCGCCGGGTATTCTTGGGTTTCTGCTGGTCTCCGTCCAGCCTCACCGCCATCGTCCGGTGACCACCGAGATCGGCACCTGCCAGCACAGGAGTAGGGACCAGACAGCTAATTCAAGGGACCACAGCCGTCACGGACTAAAGCCTGTGTATAGTCCGAGATCCAGGCCAAACACTCCACCATCCACGCTCCTCTGGAACATCAAGGTTCCTCAGCCGATGTCAGCAAACAGGTTCGAAAACGAAAGTGAAAGTGCGGGGTACGTGACAGGCCAGGCCATGCATGCCGCTGTTGTTGTTCACTTCGTACCCGGGCACCTCACCAACTCGAGTTCGGGACCAAGGCAGGAGCAGGCCGTAAACTTCAGATCGCAACCATTCGGTTCCCCGAGCCCGATTTGAATTTGGAGAACGGATGGCACCCCAGCTCAAGCTCAGCAACAAAAGCCCGTTGACAAAACCAGGATTAATTCAGGATAGACATGGGAGGTTGCGGAGGCCCTCAGGAGCCTTGAGCCTACGCGGCCATCTTGGTTACGCGCTAGGCTCCTCCCCCCGTCCCTTCAGACTTGACTGTCCAGACAGGAGCGCTCAGTGAACACATGCAGTGATACCCACGTTGCTGCCTGATAAATAGAATACCACGTTGCAATGCTGTGGTCACAGTCTTCACTCTGGTGGAAGGAGCCCTTAAGCCTTCAGGGGGCTGTTTCTTGGCCACAGCGTAGCAAATTTTGATGGAGAGGACAGCCCAACACAAGACAGTCCTCTTCTGCACTGCACAACCTTTCTTTGATCCAACGTACTCCTTGAAGAGTTGGTCGTCCTCCGGAACTCTTAGTGTGGTCAAGGTAGAATAACAATGCTCTTTTTGGGTCCAGACGGTGGAGTTACTCCTTCTCTTTAGAGTGGATGCAGAGGAGCATAGAAAGCGGGCAAGGTGACTGACTGCCCCACATGGAAAGGTGTTACCACTTTCGGTAAGAAAGAGGCCCTAGTGCAAAGCACCAAGTTCTCTGGGAAGATGGTCAGGTAAGGAGGCTTGGATGACAGGGCCTGCAATTCGCTCACCCGCCTGACAGAAGTTACCCCACTAAAAAGGCTGTTTTGATTGAAAGCAGCAGGAGGGAGCAAATGTGTAGAAGTTCGAACTGAGCGCATATCAAGAATATGAGAACCACATTTAGGTCCCATTGAGGCATGAGGAATAGGGCAGGTGGGAACATATGTACAAGCCCCTTAAGAAATCTATTTACAACAAGGGATTTAAATAAGGAGGGTTAGTTTGGGAGACTCAAGAAAGCAGACAGGGCCTAAAAGTACCCTTTGAGAGTGCCCAGAGCAGAGCCCTGCTAGGCAAGGGTCAAAATAAAGAGAAGGACTTGATAGAGGGAAGCAGAAAGAGAATAGACTTATGTACAATATTTTACAAATTTCTGCCACCGGCAGGCGTGCACAGTCTTGGTAGAGGGACACCTGCCTGCTAAAATCTCATCACAGACTTTGGGAGGAAGATTGAATGCTGTCAAATGCCGCTGCTCAATTGCCATGCAAGAAGGCGTTGATTTGACTGGTCCGGGTGGAGGACCCTCCCCTGCTGCTGCGACAGAGTATACTCCAGAAGGGGCAGCCTGATTGGAGGATCGATGTTCAGCTGGAGCAGTTCAGGATACCAGACTCTCCGTGCCCAGTCTGGAGCCACAATAATGCCCGGTCACACCCGATATTCCTAAGCACTCTGGACAAACGTGGTATGGGCAGAAAGGCGTACGGTAGGCCTGAGTTCCACTTGAGACGAAAAGATTTGCCGAGCGAGTGCCGCCTTGGAAACTCCAGGGTGCAAAACTGTTGACATTGCGTGTTCTTGGCGGAAGCAAACAATTCTAACCAAAGCTCTGCCCACATCTAAAACAGATCTTACACCACCTCAGGGTAGAGATGCCAGTCGTGATCTGCTTCGCTCGACAACTGAGTTTGTCCAACCTGGTGTTCAGGGAACCTGCCAAGTGTTGAACCACCAGAGATATGCCCTGCTGTTCCAGCCACATTCAGAGATGCAGGGCCTCTTGGCAAAAGGGATAGAACCCCACCTCGCTCTGTTTGTTGCTGTACCACATGGTGGTAGTGTTGTCAGTGAACACCTGAACCAGCTTTCCTTTGATGGAAGGAAGAAAAGCTTTCAGTGCCAAATGAATCGCTCAGAGCTCCAGATGGCCACTTCATCCCAGGAGTGACGCATCTGTCACTACTGTGAGATCTGGTAGGGAAAGGGTAAAGGGACCGCCACTAACCCAATCGCGATTGGTCAGCCACCACTGCAAATCCTGTGCAGTTCCCTCCAAGATCTGGACCGTGTCGGAGAGATTACCCTGATGCTGCGCCCACTGGAACTTCAGGTCCCACTGAAGACCTGCATATGCCATATGGCATGTGTCACTAGCAGGATGCTGGAGACCATGAGGCCCAGCAGCTTCAGAGTCAGTCTACAACAAAACCCAGGATAAAGGCTGAAACATCTATATCATAGCCTGAATATCCTGGACTCACCATTTGAGAAGATTGGGCCGAAAGTGCACTGTGTTCAGAACAGTTCCGATGAAAGGGGGCTCCTCAGAGGGAGTCAGGTGTGACTTAGGCACGTTGACAGTGAACCCCAGCAAAAGGATATTCGCTGTAGTCTGGAAGTGGGAGAGGACAGTCTGGGGGGGAGCTCGGCTTCAAAAGCCAGTAGTCGAGACGGGGGGGGGGGGAGGGGGGGGTAAGGTTTTAGACTGGCACCCTGATTTGCACAGGTGGGATGTGCCCACCGTCATCACCTTGGTGAACACCGAGGGGGGCTGGTAAGGCCAAAGGGGAGCACTGTGAACTGAAAGTGCTAGCTGCCTACTGTGAACTGCAGGTAGGCAGGACGGAAGGTGAAAATAAGTGTCCTGCAAGTCCAATGATACCATCCAGTCTCCGGGGGCTAGGGCAGGAAAGACCTGAGCTAGAGTGAGCATTTTGAACTTTTCCTTTTTGAGGATGTAGTTGTGGGCTTGCAGATCTAAATAGGATGAGGGCCCTTGTCCTTTTTCGGGACCAGAAAGTAGCAGGAATAGCAACCACAGCCTGCTTCTGGCACCGGAATCCTCTCTATTGCTCCCTTGGCCAAGAGAGCGTAGATTTCTCCACCGGCTGATGGAGGCCAGAATGTCCTCCATCAGCCGGTCATAAGTCAGATGATTAGAGGGAGGGGTAGTCTCGAAAGGTAGGGAGTTGTGCTTTCAGACTATCTGAAGAAGCCACTCGTCCGATGTCATGTGTTTCCAGTTGTGGATGTGATGCCTAATGAACAAGTTACTAACCTGTGGTAACGATATAGCTGTAAGAAACATTAGTAGTGATAGATTCCTAACCTTAAAATTACCCCCAGGCGTCAGACTAGATCCGGAAAGTTTGTCAGCAGTACCCATGCCCGTCAGAAGGTGGCTTTGTGCGGCTCCGCGTCCGTCGTTGGCATCCTGGTAGCTGAGATGACGTTGCAGCAGCTACTTAGATGCCGCTCTTGCGCGCTGTCAGTTCTGTACACGACTTTCCACACCAGGAACGCAGAGCCATGCAAGATACTGACCACTGGTGCCTTGAAACTAGGGCCCTGAAAGGGATGACCTTAACCCTAGAAATCAGTTCGCAGATCGGGGAGAATGGGTGGGGCGGTAAGAAATCTATCACTACTAATGTTTCTTACAGATATATAATTACCGCAGGTAAGTAACTTGTTCATCTGAAAGAGACACAGTTATAGATTCCTTTCCTTAGAATAAATACCGCAGCAATACCAATCCCGGTGGTGGGTCTGCGAACCAAGATCACACCGGGAAGTCCCGGAGAACAGAACGACCAAAGAAGCCTTCTCTCCAGACTTGGCTGTCCAGGCAATAGTGCTTAGTAAAAGTGTGCAGCGAGGCCCACGTAGCTGCCCGACAGATGTCTTGCAGGGGGACACCACGTCCCCATGCTGTAGTGGCTGCCGTCGCCCTGGTGGAATAGGGGCGAAGCCCCACTGGAGGCTCCTTTTTAGCCAAAGAATAACAGGTTTTGATACACAAGACGACCCATCGGGAAATGGTCCGCTTGTGTACGGCCAGACCTTTCTTGGTGCCTATGTAGCCACCCCGGAACTGTTGTGTGCGGTTCAGGTAGAATGAGAGCGCACGTTTTGGGTCCAGACAATGGAGCCTCTCTTCCTCTCTGTAAGGATGCGGAGGCGGAAAGAAGGTGGGCACAGTGATGGTTTTCCCAATGTGAAAAGCAGTGACAACTTTTGGCAGAAAGGATGGACGGGTTCTGAGCATAACCTTGTCTGGATGGACAGATAGAAAAGGAGGTTTACAAGAAAGAGCCTGGAGCTCACTCACTCTCCTAGCGGAGGTGATGGCGACCAGGAAAGCAGTCTTCAAGGTAAGAGAAGTAGATGACAGTTGTGCAGGAGCTCAAAAGGAGCGCACATCAAATAGGTAAGAACCAGGTTCAAGTCCCACTGTGGCATCACAAAAGGAATAGGAGGGAAAAGTTAAGTAATGCCTTTGAGAAATCTATTTACAACAGGGGACTTAAAAAAAGAGGGCTGATCAGGGAGCCTGAGAAAGGCCGAAATAGTGCCCAGAGCAGAGCCCTGCTGGGCCAAAGAGAGGAAACAAAAGGACTTCTGAAAGGGACAGAAAGGAGATCCACACCCTTTTGCTGTGAACCATGCCACAAACTTGTTCCACCTGCAGGCGTATACCAACTTTAAAAGGAATAGGAGGCAAAAGGTGAGTAATGCCTTTGAGAAATCTATTTACAACAGGGGACTAAAAAAAGAGAGGGCTGATCAGGGAGCCTGAGAAAGGCCGAAATAGCAGAAAGGTAGCCCTTGATAGTGCTCAGAGCAGAGCCCTGCTGGGCCAAAGAGAGAAGAAACAAAAGGACTTCTGAAAGAGGGGCAGAAAGGAGATCCACACCCTTTGCTGTGCACCATGCCACAAACTTGTTCCACCTGCAGGCGTATACCAACTTAGTGGAGGGCCGCCTGGCCGCCAGAATAACATTACAAACTTCAGGAGGCAAGTCAAAAGGAATCAACTGCCGCCGCTCAATCTCCACGCAAGGAGGTAGAGACTGGACAGGTTCGGGTGGAGGACCGTCCCCTGCTGCTGCTACAGAAAATCCTCCTGAAGAGGCAGTCGGATCAGGGGATCGATTGTCATACTGAGTAGCTTGGGATACCATACTCTTCGAACCCAGCCCGGACCCACATGAATGACTTGGGCCCGGTCGAGCCTGATAATCAACAGCACTCTGGGTAGAAGTGGTATAGGTGGAAAGGCGTACAATTGCTGCCTTGGAAATTTCAACATGCAGAACTGCTGACATTGCGTGTTCTCTTCGGTGGCGAATAGATCTAACCAAGGCTCTCCCCACTGTTGAAAGACACTTTGCGCCATGTCCGAGTGAAGACGCAATTCGTGATCCATCATGCACCTGAGGCTGAGTTTGTCCGCCCTGGCGTTCAGTGAAACTGCCAGGTGTTGAACCATCAGGGAAATGCCCTGATGTTCCAGCCATGTCCAGAGGCGCAGAGCCTCCTCACATAGGGTCCACGACCCCACCCTGCTCTGTTTATTGCAGTACCACATGGCGGTGGTGTTATCCGTGAACAACTGCACTACTTTTCCCCGGACAGAGGGAAGGAATGCCTTCAGTGCAAGTCGGATCGCCCGAAGCTCCAGAAGGTTGTTATGGAGCCGGGAATCCACCGGAGACCAGAGGCCTCTGATCTCTGCCTCTCCCATGTGACCACTCCATCCCAGGAGGGACGCATCCGTCACCACTGTGTGCTCCGGTTGGAGAAGGGAGAGAGATCTGCCACTGACCCAATTCCAGTTTGTGAGCCACCACTGCAACTGTGTTGCAGTGCCCTCAGAGATCTGGACGGACTTGGACAGGTTTCCCTGGTGCTGTGACCACTGGAACTTCAGGTCCCACTGCAGAGCCCACATATGCCATCTGGCATGATCGACAAGCAGGATGCAGGAGGCCATGAGGCCCAGCAGCCTCAGGGTCAGCCTGACCGAAACCCAGGATAGAGGCTAAAAGATCGGAATCGGAGCCTAAATATCCTGGACTCGCCGTTCGGGAGGATAGACCCGAAAGAGCGTCGTATCCAGAACCGGTCCGATGAAGAGGAGCTTCTGAGAGGGAATCAGGTGCGACTTCGGCACATTGAGAACCCCAGCAAATGCATGAGGTCAGCCGTAGTCTGGAGGTGGGAGATGACTGCCTGGGGCGATCCCGCCTTCAACAGCCGGTCGTCGAGATAGGGGGGAGACTGGAACCCCTGATCTGCGCAGATGAGCTGTGACCACCGCCGTCACTTTCGTGAACACCCGAGGGGCACTGGTAAGACCAAAGGGGAGCAAGGTAAACAAACTGCTCCTGGCATACCGTAAACTGCAGGTAACGTCGGTGGGCCGACAGAACGGGAATATGGAAATATGCATCCTGCAGATCCAACACTACCATCCAGTCTCCAGGGTCGAGGGTAGACAAGACCTGCGCCAGAGTCAACAACTTGAACTTCTCCTTTCGGAGGAAGCAATTGACGTCCCGTAGGTCTAAGATAGGACACAGGCCCTTGCCTTTCTTGGGCACCAGAAAGTAGTGGGAATAACAACCACGACCTATTTCTGGCGCAGGAACCTGCTCGATGGCCCCCTTGGCCAAGAGGGCCAGAACTTCCTGTTGAAGTGCCAAGTGATCCCCCGACATGCGGCGGTACTGGGGTGACCTGGCTGGAGGGGTAGTCTCGAAGGGGAGAGAGTAATCCCTTCAGACTATTTGTAAAACCCACCTGTCCGTTGTGATGGTGCGCCAGTGGGGGAGGTGATAGTGAATCCTGTCGCCCACTGGCGTTTGATGGGCCTGAAAAACCAGACTAGGAAGGTTTGGAGGCAGAGTTGGCCGGGGTGGAGGTGGACTGACCCGCCTCCGCGGGTCCCACATCCGCACTGAGACTGTTGCTGCTGTGACCCTGAAGCAAACGTGTTGGGGTGCCCCTTCCGTAGCCACAAAAGGAGCGAAAAGCAGAAGGCGGAGGAGGGCGAGTGGCCGAAAGGCCCAAGGACTTGGCCATAGCCCGCGAGTCCTTAAAACGCTCCAACGCACTATCTGCCTTGTTGACAAAAAGGCGAATGCCATCAAAGGGCATGTCCAGAAGTGTGTTCTGGACATCCCCCGAAAAGCCAGTAGTCCTCAGCCAGGCATGGTGGCGGAGCGTCACTATCTTGGAAATCGCCCTGCCCAGTGAATCGGCAGTGTCAAGTCCACATCGTATTGTGAACTTTGCCTCATCTCTCCTTTCAACAATAGCTTTGGAGAGCACTGTCCGGGCCTCCTCTGGACACTGAGGCAGCACCAGCGCCACCGTATTCCACACGGAGTGGGAATAATGTCCAAAGAGGCATGCAGTGTTCACAGACCGCAGCCCTGAACTGGCAGAAGAAAATATCTTCTTCCCAAACTGTCCCGGTCTCTTGGATTCCCTTTTCGGAAGTGCGGTAGGGAAGGTGCTTTGGGACGCAAAGGCTTGGCCAACCAAGCTCTCAGGGGTGGGGTGTTGGGAGAGAAAGAGGGGGTCACCCGGGTGACGGCGTCGGGCCGAGTTGCTATCCACAGGAGCACCTGTGTTGGGCCTGGACCAGGTGCCCAAAAGAATGTCCGAAAGTGCATCATTAAAGGGCAGCAGTGGCTCTGCAGAGGTAGCCGCCGGCTGAAGCACTTCTGTCAGGAGGTTAGTCCTGATGGCCACTGTAGGGAGTTTGAGGTGGAGAGCCTCGGCCACCCTAGGCAACATCACTGCGTAACTCGTACCCTCCTCCGTAGCCACGGTAGGAGGAGTTAGCATGCCAAGGTCAGGAGAGGTGTCAAGACCGCTGGCATCCCCCAAATCCTCAACCCAGTCCGGGTCAAACTCACACTGTGCTGTGAGGGCCCTCTGAAGGCTGTGGAACAGGCCGAAAATACGGAGGCTGGTGGACATAGGGGTAGAAAGGCCCCATCGGCGTCGAGCGAGGCCGTTCCTGCGCAGTGTTCACTTCAGGGCTGAAACCGGGGACGACATTGTCCGGGGACACGGGCGACGTCGGGAGTGGTGCCAGTGGGGTCGACGTCAGTGGAGGTGTCACAAGGTCAACCGGCGTCGACCGGGATCCAGGCCTGGATTCTTGGGGGCCCGCGGCACCGGGGCCGAAGCAGTCAGCGATGCCGGAGTCGTCGACAGTAAAGGGCGATGACCACCAGTCAGGCCTGTGAGGCCCAACGGCCCAAAGAGGCGGACCATGGCTGCCAGAAATTCCTCCAGCTGGGCTGGAGTCGCTGCCGGACCCAGGAAGGGCGGGTTGGCCGACGGCGACACCGTAGGCTCCGCTGGAGCCGCGGGGGAGGCACCACCCGCACCCTCAGCCACGTCACACGAGGGGAAGTTGGTGAGCGATGACGCTTCTTTGACTTCGTGATGCTTCGTCTTACCTGACCCGGAGTTCAATCCCGACGAACGATGGTGATGGCTACGCGACCAGTCCCTCGATCTCGCAGGACCAGGACCTTGAGCGGCGCAGAGCCGACTGCTGGACTTCAAGCAGCTTTCAGGACCGCTCCTGGAAAGACTTTGGCGCCATGGCCCAGCAGGCAGGGCACGACGCAGAGTCGTGGTCGCGCCTCAGGCAGTAGAGACACACGCGGTGCGGGTCCGTCACCAACATCATACAATGACATTCCCTGCAAGACTTGAAGCCGGGCATCCCTACGGCACGACAAAAAAAAAAAAAAAAAGAAGAAAAAAACAGCCTCGAAAAACTTCAGTCAAAAAGTGACTGGGGGTACAGCTCTCTCCGGATCTGTGCTTGCTAGCACGAAAAAAGAAAGAACTGATGTCAGAGCGCGAGGGCGTCGTCTAAGTAGCTACCGCGATGTCATCTCGGCGACCACGACGCCAACGACTGATGCGAGCCGCACAACGCCACCTTCCGACGTGCAGGGGTACTGCTGACGAAAACTTTACGGATCCACTCTGACGCCTGGAGGTAATTCCAAGGTAAGGAATCTATCACTATGTGTTTCTTTCAGATCTTGCCACCAACTGGCCACCCATGATCTTGAAGGGCTGGAGCAGGAAAGTTTAGAGGCTGCAGGAAGAGAAGTGGACTGACTATCTCTCACCGCCTGACCCATGGGGTCGAAAGGAGCCACGGCCACAGCGGCGCAAAGGATGCTGAACTTGAGCGATCTTTTGCGAAGATGTGGCTTGAACGGCTGAAAGCCCCTTCGTGGCCATGAAAGAAACGAAAAGCAGACAGGAGATGGGTAGTCAACGAGAGGCCCAAGGACCTTAAAGTGTTCCAGGCCAATATCTGCCTGGTCTCTGAAAATGGTGCCATCAAAGTGCATGTCCATAAGGGAAGCCTGGCGTGGCTTTGAACATCCACTGTTGATGACATTGCTCTGCCCAGCGAGTCCAGGCCACAACGAATGAAAAAACTTGGCCATATCTCTCCCATCTGATACCGTTTGAGCGAGAAAGGCCCGGATTTCCTCCGGGACCTGAGGCAGCACTTGTGCAACCGTGTCCCACAAGGAGTGAGCATAACGGCCTAATAGGCATGTAGTGTTCAGTGACCACAATGCAAGGCTGGAGGAAGAAAACCTTTTCTTGCCCCAAATATCCAGCTTCTTAGATTCCTTGTCCAAGGGAGAAGAAGGGAACACACCGTGAGAGGTAGAGGCTTGGACCTCCAAGTTCGCGGGGGGTACCGTGATTGGTGAGGAATTTTGGGTCGCCCGGTGCAGGGCGATGGTGGCAGGCGATTGACCTATTCACAGGAGCCCCTGTGCTGTGCTTGGTCCAGGTTCCCAGAAGGACATCAGTCGAGGCGTCAATGAAAGGCAGGAGGGATTCTGCAACTGGCTGCAGGACCTCTATCAAGAGTATCCAGTCCACTGACCTCAACCAATTCCTCATACCAGTCCATTTCATGCTCAGGCTGGTCTTGTAAAGAGTCCAGCGACCCCTCCCAATCCTCCTCCATTCCTAGCCCCTCAAAATAAAGCTGAGGAATCCAAGGGTGTCATTGGTGCTGGAATCTTTGATAGGAGCTGATCCAGTTCATCAGGGATAAGAATGGGACTGGCATCGGGAGTTACGGTGCGGGGAAGGTCGCAGGGGCACGACCGGTGGCAGTTCAGATCCTGCTATGGATCAATTGTGGGAACGCCAGTGTCAGACCCGCAGGCATGGAACCCGATTGAGCCTCCTCGGAGTCTACAGGAGCCGAAGGCGCACCAAGAGGGTCAGGTCACCCAAACATGAGAATCATGGCATCATAGAATTCTTTAAATGTTCTGGGTCGCCTCGGCTCCTGGAAAGGCAGGGAAGCACACAGGTTCTGCCGAATGAGGTACAGAGCATCGAGACTCCTCCTTCACGTCAGCCGACAAACCGGGAGAAATGGAATCATACTTTGACTTCTTGTCTATCTTATGCCTCTTACCTGATCAACTCTACTATTTCGATTGGGTGGACGGGGACTTAGGACTCCTGGTGCGGTGCCCGGATCTTCCTCTCGACCGGGTACGAGACGAGACCTTTGGGGTGAGTGACATGGAGCCAAACGCCAGGGCACGAGCAGCTTTAGGGGCCGCTCCCTCAAAGCCTGCGGAGCCATGGCCCAGCAGTCGGAGCGCAACTTCGAGTCGTGATCGCGCGCCAAGCACCAGAGACAAATTGAGTGTGGATCCGTCACCAACATGGCTTGTTGGCAGGCACCACGCGGTCTGAATCCAGAAGTTGACATTGAGGGAAAAAAATCTACATACTAAAAACCATTGACAAAGTCGAAAAAAGCCCATCAAAAAGTGATATGAGTGTACCTCTCTTCACGGATCTGTGGTAGCTGGTACGGAAAGAAAAGGGACGTCAGTGCACCGAGGTGGCGCCTATATGGGTGACACAGATGTCACTATGGGCGCGGATGACGCCGAAGATGTCATGCAGAGCCAACCAGCGCGCAAGTGTATTGCTCTGGCACCATTCTTACGGATCCAACCGGACGCCTGGGATATTTGAAGGTAAGGAATCTGTGGCTATATTTCTCTATCAGATATCTCCCATCAGAGCATGTATGATTGATATTTCTCCCAGCAAAACTACTATTGCTCCACATTTAAGCCATGGTAGTATTCATGATAGGTGTGATTTCTTAAGTGCCTCAAACATATTCTACCATGCACTTGAGCAGTATACATAAATGAATATTCAAAGGGTACATAAATGTATTTCCTGGAGGCGCTCTTGAAGTACTGAATTATTTTATGAGTCTCTACAAAGCTGTCTCTAGATGGCATTACAGGCAATGTAGTTGGAATAATGAACTTTAGATTTAACATTTTACTCCACAGAAGGAAAAAAATGTGGACTGCCAAGCCCAAAGATGTAGCACAGTAAGCTCATAGTGGCTCGTTAGCCCTCAATTGTGCAGACTACTCAGAAAAGTGTGATCATAAACACTGCATTGCCATACACCAAGAAAATCGATTAGGGGGAGCACTGGTGGAGCTTTGTGAACTCCAAGCAATGCTATCGGCTCCCAAGTTATTTTTAACCTGCACTAATTGGCAGCTCTGGCAGCGATGCTTCCAAATTAATCTTTAGTCCTAAATGACTCTCTGTATCACCAGACACCTCTACCAAGAAAATGAAGGGGCAAAGTTTCACTCAGAAATTAAATGCAACTATAAGTCGCAGCTCGAGGTAATGAACTCCAATTAAAAGATGAGAATCGCACCTCTTTGCAGCATACATAGTCAATTTTATTGTGTTGTTAATAAAAACCTTTACAAATGAAATGCTAGTTCGAATTCTTTGAATCTCCTTTCCAGCAATTGGTGGCAAAATAACCAGAAAAAGTGATAAAAACTGGTGGGGTATGTTAAAGCTCGTCTCTTCCCTGTACAGCTAGACCAGCACTTGGAGGAAGCATTGGATTCCTATGTTATTCCTCTAGCACAGTTTCCCCCTGGTACCATAAAAAAAGAGGCTCAAGTGTTGAGTCAAAGGCTGGCAAGCCACGGCCTGATCTATTTAAATGGACGTTTTGAAAATGATGCAGCAGCAGCAACCTTCCGGCAGGGCCACTCTTTGGGCCCAATCGACTATATATTCACATCCCTTTGGCATTTTGATCTCTTTAAGAGTTTTGAGGGGGCAAAATATAGGGGCAGTGACCACTGGGCAACTATAGCGGTTCTTGACCTGTGTGAGCCAGAATCCCCTGAGAGGGTTTTGCCTTTGGAGATGTCCTACCCGCGTAGGCTCACAACACGAATAGACACTATGCATCTTCTACAACTAGCCTCCCTTCAGTTAGAAGAGAGGATTATTACTCATCCTATTTATGCTGATTAAGTTGTTGTGTGATATAATATTGTGCAACGAGCTTTGGGTTGCATCTCAGGAAACATATGTGAAAAGGGCATGCAGACAAAATCCTGTCCGAAGGGCCTTACGGGCTGGTTCGATTTGGTTTGCCAAAAGTTGAAATGACTGGTGAGACAGAGAGGAAAGAGTGCTAGGTGTCATAACATCCCCTCAACCACCAAAGAGTTGGACATACTTAAACGCCAATACAAATCCCTCGTGCAGACGAAAAAGGCAGCCTTTAACTATACTAAGTGGGATGAGATGCAGGAAATTATATCACTAAATGATCAGCAAAAATTGTGGACAAAGGTCAATGGGTTTATTGGTAAAAATAGGGGCACTCTGGCCTGTATGATTCCGAAGCCCAGTGGGCCACTTATTTGATGGATTTATATAGGGGACTTTTAGGTTCAGACGGACCTCAGAACATCTAGAGGCAAACTATCCCAGTCATTTGGTTTTCAGTAAAGGCCGTTATCGAGAGAGTAAAACTCTCCCAAGCCGCTGGCCCTTGCAACATCCCAGCAGAATTAATTAAAACCAATAGTGTCTGGTGGGCTACAATGTACTCCTCTTTGTTTAGCTAGGTCGCCAGGTCTGGCTTTTATCCTTTTACCTGGAAGGGGTCCATAGGGAAACCGATCTTAAAAAAAGGAAGTGGCACAGATGCACTATAGGCTTATGAGCCTCCTGGATATTTCACAAAAGATATTCTCCAAGATTATCCTAGCCAAACTAGAAGATTGGGCCACAGAAACTAAGAGAATCCCACTAGAACAAGGGGGCTTTCGTGAGGGTCATTCCACCATAGACCACTGTTTTGCTCTGTGGGCCATTTCTCGAAAGGCCCTGGAGGAAAACCAAAGGCTGTGCAGTTGTTTTGTAGATTTCCGGACAGCCTTGGAGTCTGTTGACAGGGATATTCAGTGGGGAAAACTTGCTGCATGGAACCTACCACCAAACCTTCTTGGGTCACTTCAATCCTTTAACTCTGGTAATTTGGCTCAGGTGGAGTTAGACAAGTCGGGTCAGTTGTCTCAAAGAAAATCTATTGACAACGTCTCTTGATCCAACATATGAATTGGACAGACTGGAAGGAGTAATGCTTAAAAGACTCCTATCACTCCCCCAAGGTACCATGGTTCAGCCCATAAGGAGAGGGCAATCTGGCCACTTGGAACATGGCGGCCTCTACTCGGGCTCTAAGATACTTGAACACATTGGTGGAGGATGATGAGGTGGCTAAAGTATCCAAATTATGTTGGGAAGAGATACAAAGTAGTGAAAGGATGTGGGCAAAGGCCGTAAGAACCAGAATAACTGCAATCAAGAACTTCCATTTAAATAGTGGTACAGTTCTATCTAGGCTCTCCATTCCAGGCAAACGAGCACTGAGAGAAATTGCTGCTATTGTATTTAAAGAAGAAATCATCCATTAGCTTCTCGTTTGCTACATTGAGCCAGGATAGTGTCTTCCCTTATTTATCACAGTTACCAGACCCAGGATTTAGAAACGAAATATTAAAGGATAGGGTGGGATGTAAATTTATTCATTCCGCCCACATTGTATTAGGGTGCAGAATAATAGTGGTCTCTGCCCCTGCCCCTTGGAAGCTAAATGTACCCTTACGCATATTCTTATGGACTGCGTCTTTTATCTCGCAAATCGAATCACGTTTTGAAGACCTCTTTTTTAAATAGGATGCTCTCCATAGGAACAAAGCGGTGGAGATATTGTCTGAGATGCGTTTGTTTAGATGTGGCAGTTGGGATTGCTCGGTTTTTACGATCTGTCAAACAGAATTTGAATGCTGAAATGTAATGGGTTGGGGTAGCCAGGAGGGTTTTTTTTTTTAAAGGTTTTAATTGTCAAGTGTGTTTTTAGAATGTTTTATGGACAAATGTCTAAATAAACTTGTTTCTGCACTTTACAAATAGTAGCAGGTATTAGAGTACAGACATCAATAAAACAAGCATTTGCAATGCAATAGGTCTCGCATTAGTAAAAGTTTGAGCTTTTGGCGTTGCAAATAATAATGCAACACCAATAGCTCTAATTTTTAGTAATGCGAGGCCTATTGCCAACAGACAGCTACACAAAAATAACGATGAACACAAAAATCACTCAATAGAAAGCAACAAGCTCCAGACTCCAATGCCAAACAATTGCTTAACCTCAGGGTGACGGGGTGCCAGGTCGAACATTCGCAAAATGTTTCAGTTACTCTCTCCATCTCGACGGCAGGATACAGTATTGTTGCATAATAACAAAATAATTAATCATACATAATTTGTAAAACGTGAAAACTTGTGCCGTGGTTGCGTTGAAAGGTGGGCCAGGCGTTCCTCCAGTGATTGCGGCCTTCAAATGCACAGGATGTCTTTTTAATTCAACTGCTGATTAATGTAATTAAATTCAATTAAAGAAACGAAACAAAAAGCTGAATGCTGGCAGTACTGACCCAGCCTGAATCGCCCGGGGACGCGTATAGGTTTCCAAGAAATTTTTGTTCCATTTACTGCTGCGCTGTGAAAGGCGTTAACGAAGGGGTTGTGTGGTGCCCGAGGCGGATTCTTAGATCTTAATCATAAAAGCCTTACGCACGCACACCCAGATTGACTTAGATAGAGTGGCACAGACATCCATGCCCATGCACTTTTAAAGAAATACACAAACCCGCACACTCAGCTAGAAGGGAATTCACACACAAAGGCGGCCAAAAAGATTACATTATGGACTTGGCCCATTTAGAGGTGCTGGCAATGGTAAAATCGACCGAAAATTATGTTTTTACTAAATGTAAATGCAGGTACGTAGCTTCAGATGGGCTGTTTGGGCGGAACACCCCCTTATGATTTCTCAGTCCGGTCATGCTGCGAATTGCCATGCCAGGGTGAAAGGCGGGCGATCAATGGGCAGGTACCGCCGCCATGGCACCCAGTTAATGCAATTTACAACCAGCTCTGATAATATGAAAAGACAAGCGTGACCAAGGCGGACCGCACTGAAAGCGGACCACGCTGAAAATAAAGATACACAATACCATCACAAAACACATGCCAGCAGGGGGAGGAGAGGCTGTCAGGCCGGGGGCACCCACCTTCCTGCGCAGCCGCAGCTGGTCGGTAAGGATCGCCAGCAGGGTGGGGTCAGGCTCCTTCACACTCACGCACACATGCCAGCACGGGGTGTGAGGCCGATCACGTGCACATGCCAGCAGGGGGTGTCAGGCTTGTCCACACTCACTCACACATGCCAGCAGGGGGGGTGTCAGGCTCGTTCCAACTCACTCACACATGCCAGCAGGGGGGTGCCAGGCTCGTTCACACTCACTCACTCACACATGCCAGCAGGGGTGTGCCAGGCTCGTTCACACTCACTCACATGCCAGCAGGGGTGTGCCAGGCTCATTCACACTCACACATGCCAGCAGGGGGTGTCCGGCCGATCACTCTCACATGCCAGGAGGGGGTGGGGAGGGTGTCTGCCGGGGGCACCCACCTTCCAGCGCAGCCTCAGCTGGCCGGTAAGGATCGCCAGCAGGAGCATCTTGAGCAGCAGTGTGTTCTCCATCCTCGTGGCCGTGCGAGGGCTGCTCTCTGCCGAGGGTCACCGAGCAGTGCGTGGCTGCGCTGGGAAGAGGCACTAGGTAGTCAAAGGGGGGAGGAAGGTGACTCAAAGGGCAGGGAGTAAGACAAAAGGGGGTCGAAGAGGAGGCAGGGAGAGGAGGGGAGAGAGCTGCGAGGGAGGAAGAGAGGGGGCCTCAACGGGCGGGAGAACCTGAGCGTGGGCTGAAACGCCGGGAGGGAAAGCGAAAGCACGCCATGCGCGCGTTGAGGGATACGCATGCACTGGCTGAGGGCGGCTGGTGCGTGTGTGTTTGTTGGCGTAGGGGGCGTAGAACTCGGCGAAGCAGGCGCTGCAGGAGTTCAGCAGGTGAGAGCAGGCCGAGTCGGAGTACAAGATGACCAGCGGGTCTTCCCGGGAGTACATGCCGGCCCAGCGACTGCGAAATATTCGTTGTTCCTTTGAATTGCGCTTGCATTAGTGGTTTGCCTACCAGGCACTATGACCGGGGGCTCATGCCGATATGTTTAGCTGCCAGGGGACTGCCCCAGGGTAGCCAGCGATGGGGGTGGCTGGCCCGCTTTGGATTACACTCGGGCAAGACTGCCCGCGAGTTCTCTCCTCGCTTCCCCCTTCAGCCAGACCGGGTTTCCTGACAGCCGGGATCACAGATCCTTTATCCTGTCCCTAGGGGGGGTGATAGCGCGACGGCCTAGGGGTGCAAGGCACACTACACGCGTTGTGTAGAGCAACACAACATAATGGCTAGAGCGTGGGACTTTGAAGCTGGGGAATCCAGTTCGAGTCTCGGCACCGACCCTCAAACATCCGGCGATTCTGGGCAAATCGCCTAGCTCCCAGCGCTAAAAAGGAATGGGCCCGCTTGTTTACGCTTGAATGAAGAAGGCAGTATAGGGCGCCCTGAGCACCAACCCTCCCGTTCGCTATTAGCGGATGTAGCGCGGCATGTAGTATGACGGAGCGCGCATAAGGCTCGAACCTGTTAATATGTACACATTGAAATGGCGCAAGGGGCGCGAGCACTGGAGTTCGAGGGCTAGGTAATTACCGCAGCATGTGGGTACCAAGGTACAGGTGGCGGAGGTCCATCGTACCTCTCTGGTGTGGTTCTTGTATTTTTACCGCTGCGCCATAGCCATAGTTCAGGAATTGAGAGGGGCCCGAGTCTTTATGAGCGCGTTCACAAAGAAACTACTGCCTCGAGCCTAATTAACACGGCACCAAGCACCAGCTGTACACGTTACATGCAAGCGCCAAAACCCTGCGGATGCCCAAATGCTGCGTTTTTAACGAGTGAATGTTCACGAAAGTGAAACTGCATGCTGACTTGCGAGGGAAGGGGGACAGGAGATGTGCACGCCGCGTGGCTGTAAGCGCGTACACCAACTCAAATCCGCCAAGAGCCTGCGCGTGCCCATCTCCTGTCCCACTTCCGAGGCAAGTCAGCAACAATAGATCTCGCTGGCGACAGCGCTTCGCGCTGCGTTCGCCAGGCGAGACCTAAAAAAGCCATATGATTAGCCCACAATAAAAGCAGATAAAGCCAGCGGACAGCGTAACATGGAAGGCAGAAAGAATACAGACCATGTGCACATTTTGCGGAATTCAAGCCTAAATGTAGGCAGTCAGGAGAAAGCCATAGATTCTCTAGATTGAGACTAGCCTGGTGCATTTCAGACTACGTAGGGCGAGCCAGCATAATAGCACAGTCAGTGCGTAGCATCGTGCTTGTTAGCAGAGTTTCAGACAGTCCATTGCCTGAAAGTGGGTAGTAAGGATGATGTCTAGCTCCATTGCTCAAGCCTGGCTCGGTATGTTCGGTTGGGGCGTTTTGAGTTTGTTGACCCAGAGCTAACCAGCATGAATGTGCGAACAGTGCAAAAGATCTGAGAGTGTCGAACCGTGTGCAAATTTGGGTAGTCCCAAACCAGATTGTGTTCCCACAAGTTTAGCGCACTAGGTATATGTTTCACCGGCCGCGAGTCTTGGTATGTGCGGTTGACCAGAGTGGAAATGTAACATCTAGTTTCCAGTTACTTGCCCGATGCAGTCCGGACGATAGATTTTATAACTGGTCTGGTAATGATAATGGTCACCGCGGCCAATGAAGCTGGTTTAGTGCAGACCTAACTATGTTTTTTGAGCTCTGTGCAGGGTATGCTGGCGTGCAGAAACTAAAGCCGAGCCTGCGTTTGTGCAAAGATCTGGAAGTAGTAACTGGTTTCAGAGGTCTTAGTATGGTCTGGACGATAGATTATGTAAAAGGTCCGGTCACAGACTGCGATTGCAAAGTAAGGGCCATATAAATATATAAAGATGTTGGCAAAAATAAGCAGCTGAAGACGACATGCTTGATGATTCGCCTGGTACTGCTCAGTGTTTTGGTGCAGTTGGAATAATGTGTATGCACTGAGGGCAATGCTGGCTGCGTTTAATACTGTGGTGCCGCAGCCTCAGAAGTGCTTACTGAGCCTATTTTGCTGGCTGCCATCCGAAGAAATTTAACAGTTTTGATGTTTGAGAGTTTAGCAGGCTCAAACTGGTGATTACTGCGTGCAGACATGTGCGCATGCCTAGCCTGATGAAGTCAGCTTGGAGAAGAAATTTCCTTTGCTGCAGTAGCAGAGGACAAATACATAAAACATGAATTAGAGTTTCTTTTCTGTGGCCGCATAGCCGGCAGTTTTGGTTGTGGTTTTCAGAATGAAGCCAAGACAGGACTTTGCAGCATACTGTTCATGTACATTTCCATGACATTTCCTTTCTTGTCCATCCAAAACAGACTTGGAGAATAAGTGTTGATATTTCAATTGGGTGGCTAGAGCAGTTTGTTTGCAGCCAAGATACTGGAAGCCCAAAATAATGTGGAAAGGGGAGAATCTCCCCTTTCCAATGGTACCCCTCTCTAGTAGATCCCTGCTTAGGGATCGCCGCAGGAGGGCCATCCCCAAGCGCAGGGTTCCACCCACTATGCACCAGGGAGGGAGGAGCAGCCACTTGGGCAAGGGCTTTTGCTCCACGCCAATGTTTTGGCCAGATTCAGTCTTTCTTCCCCCCCTGTGAGGCAGATGGGGCAAATCTGCCCCCCCCCCCTTGTGTTTAAATATACGTTGAGGTGGGGGCCCCTCCCCCCCGCCAAACAAAATTGCCAGTCTTTCTTTCTCCCCTGGGATGCAGATGGGGGCAATAGCCCCTGATCTGCCCCCGGGGGGAGTAGAAAGCAAACTAGGCAGCAGGAATTATGTTGTTTTTTTACAAGTAGGGGTGGGGGCTTACCAAAATGGGCATGTCAATGCCCCCACCCCCAAAATATCTGACAGTTTTTCTGCTCCCCCGGGAGGCAGATGGGGGCAATAGTCTCGTATTTGCCCTCCAGGGGTGGAGTCAGAAAGCCCACTAGGGACAAGGGGTTACACTTTTTCTTTTGTTTATATATACATAGGTGTAAGGACTGCCCAAAATGGGCATTCCAAATCCCCCACCCCTATTTTTTTTTTGCCACAGTCTAATAGCACCGGATCAGCCACCAGGGATTATGTATTTTTATATGTAGGGGTGGGGGCTGCCCAGAATGGGCATGCTAGTGCCCACACCCCCACAAAATTCTTTCTTCCCACCAGGGCCAATAGCGCCTTATCTTTCCCCTGGGGAAGGGGGCAGAAAGCCCACTAGGCACCAGGGATATGTTTATGAGCATGTCAGTGAGAATGTCTATAAGCAAATGGCGCTCCCTATTTTTTTTTCAGGAACACATTCTGGCTGTTTAAATTATATTTTTAGTCTCATCTGCCCCCAAGTGGGGGCAGAAAATCCACTAGAAACTGGGGAGTTTGTGTGTGTGTGTGTGTGTGTGTGTGTGTGTGTGTGTGTGTGTGTGTGTGTGTGTGTGTGTGTGTGTGAGAGAGAACTAGAGTTCGGCTGACGGTCTGCATGTACTGACCTTTGGCTGGCAGTGTATGTAGACTTTCACTTGGCTAATGGTGCGTGCAGACTCACGCTTGATGACAGTGGGTGTAGATTGGCACTTGCATGGTGGTGTGTGTGTGCGTGAAGTGGCGCTTGGATGGCAGTGTATGTGGACTGGCGCTTGGATGACTGTGTGCATGGATGGTGCTTGGCTGGCAGTGTGTGGGGATTCTGGGAAGGAAAATGTTGGGGATCAATGCAAATCACTCATCCCTGGACTCCGCCGGTTGTCTAGTTTTCAGAACTGTCGGTTTGGTAGGTTTCCCTAAATGGCCGCAGAAACCAGGACCAAGACCACAGGAGTTTTTGTGATAGATATTTTTGATGTTCCCACAATACATTTTGGGCCAATCCCGGTCGCGGGCACAAGGCCTACTTACAAAAGTGAGGTACCATTTTTATCGGGAGACCTCGGGGAATGCTGGGTAATAGGACATTTTTGGCGGCTAGGTGAACCTACAACAGAAAAGTTAGGAATTCTTTTTTCTTTACAAAGTTTGATGTTTGCAAGGGATTCTGGGTAACAGAACCGGATGAGAGCTACAAAAGTCACTCCATCCTCGATTCCCCTTGGTGTCTAGTTTTCGAAAATATACAGGTTTGCTAGGTTTCCAAAGGTGCCGGCTGAGAGAGGGTCCCAAATCCACAGCAGGGCACATTGCGAAAAAAGGGTCAGTTTTCACTTGAAAAATGTGCCCAAATTGTGTTTTGGGCTGCTTGCTGTCGCAGGTACTAGGCCTACCCACACAAGTGAGGTACCATTTGTATCGGGAGACTTAGGGGAACACAGAATAGTAGGACAAGTGTTATTACCAATTGACTTTGTATTTCTGCCTTCCAAATGTAAGACCATGTGTAAAAAAGAAGCCATTTTGAAAAATGTCCTCAAATTTCACATGCTAGTATGGGTACCTACAATTTCGGAGATGTGCAAATAACCACTGCTTCTAATCTCAATTTTGTTTCCATTTCGGAAATGTATAGGTTTCCTTAATACTTATTTTTGACTCTTTATATTTTACCAAATGAACGGCTATATACCCGGTACACAATGAAAAACCATTGGAAGATGCAGCTCAGTTATTGGCTCTGGCTGCCTCAGGATCTTGGTGAACCTACAGGGCCTATATATCCCCGCAACCAGAAGGGTCCAGCAGATGTTACGGTATATTGCTTAAAACAATCTGCCATACTTAGAAGTTACAGGTGAAAACATTGGCACAAATACAATGTTTTTTAAATCTACTGTTACTGTCTATGGGAAAACCTTAACGGATCTATACAAATGACCCCTTGCTGAATTAAGAATTGTGTCTACATTGCAGAAATGTTTAGTTTTCCAGGATCCATTACTGCTTTCACACCCATTTCTACCAGTAACTGGAAGGAGGTTGAAATCACAAAAAAGTAGTAAAAATAGGCTATGTCCCAAGAAAATTCCAAAACTGTGTAGAGAATGTTAGTTTTCCAACAAAAGTCTGCCTGTTCCTGGAAGCTGCTAAGATTGTGATTTTAGCACAACAAACCCTTTGCGGATACCTTTTGCAGGGAAAAAAACAGATGCTTTCTTCTGCAGCACTTTCCCCCCATTTCTCCAACCCCCCCCCCCATCAGCTTTATTTTGGCTAATTTCTTGGTCCCCTCCATGGGAATCCACAAACCCTGGGTAGCTTTAGAATCCTCAAGATGTTGGAAGAAAGGAACACAAATTTAGGGTGGATACCTTGTGTGGACAAAAGGTTACAGGGGCCTAAGCGCAAACTACCACAAATAGCCAAAAAAGGCTAGAGGGGGGAGCCTAGCTGCAAAGGGGTTAATTTACAAGATTCTATCCTCAGTGGGTAGAATGTTCTAATAGCTTTATAGCCTTTCTGCCTCAGGATATACCTTTTGTTAAAGGCCCTCACCCTCGTTAAAGTTCTTCACCTGCGGCACAGACATAACTCTGGTTCAGTCCATTAACAACTGGTATAGTCCTCGGCAGCGGGCTATAAGTCTATGGTAGGTAGTTTGCATTCGCCATCAGGGATGTACCTAAACTAAGATTTTGTGCTATCATTTTTCCAAAAGTGCCAAAATGCATGAAGCTCTAGTTGGAGTTTGCTGCTGCGCTCATATAATATATATCTTAGTAACTTAAAATCATATGAGTAACAAAGTACACAGCACTGTGAAAAGATAGTTTTCCTTTATTCATCAAAATTGAATGGCAACAGGACATATTTAAAATGGCAAAGCCTTTCCAAATGGCTTTACACTGAAGCCTTCTCCCAAAAATGGCTGTTGCAACAAATTGTAAACAGAATTTATAAACAGTCTTGTACAGATATAAACCGAGAAATACATAAAACTAAGAGAAGCACCAGTTCTTAAATAGTTAACAGCTGTGCTTACTATAATTAAAACAATTTAAAGCAAATTACAAAATGGAATGCATGAAGTTTAAAATTAGTTTTCAACTACAAAACATTTCTTTTCACAACAAAGTTGCATGAATGGGTTATTTTACTTGAGCGAGGACAAAAAACAATGCACTTTTAAAATCAAAATAACAAATTTGGTCACTTAGCTTTGTGCATAGTTTAAGGCATCTGTAGCAATTTGTTACAGTTTCACCCTCTCCCCATGTGGCTTCTCAAATTATCACATTCTAAAAGAATAAATATATATAAAAAAGTCTTTGCCCATAACCCCTTCCCTCTTCATTGCCCCCCCACACACACATACATTTACATACACACTGCAGCAAAAGGGGCATTTGTACCCTTGTTCTAAACAGTTACCCTCCCGCTTTATTTCAGATTAGCAAATACTGTACCCTGAGTGGCTTATGGTGCTGACAGAAATTCGACCTCTCACGTATAGTTAGAGCGTACCATAGTGAAAACAGCATGCAGTGCGTTCACTGCAAAATTACAAAAGCTAGAACAGTGTTCTCATTCCCGTTTCTCTCCCCCTACCAAAAAGATATGTATGGTTAGAAAAAAAGCTGCAATCCCATACAGCAGCATTGGAGTGTAGCTTGGCTTTGCTCTAAATTTATCTTAGTTACTAGTGCACAAGCAAAACTATGGCAATTGGGGAGGCTTCTGTGGCATTCAAGAGGGGAGGTAAGGGAACTATAGCTGCAGATTCAGATTTGTTCCTTTTCTTTTTAAATACAAACGCAAACAAAAAAATAGTGGTTCCTTTACAACTATGCTTCAAGGCAAGTTTAACATCAATATCTTCAGAGTCACTTTGTAAACATCAAGTCTTGCCGAGGCAGCAGAGGAGTGGGCACTTCACATTTCCATTTTTAAATAATTAACAGAGTGGAAGGTTTTGTTAATGAAGTTATCACCAGTCTCATTAGTTTCCAACAGGCAACTGTTAGAAGTAACGATTTCAAGTCTTAGTTCTCAAGAACATTTCCTTTAATCAGCCTTAGCACGTGGCACATTATAAAGTTCCTTCTAAAAGCGTCTCTGCTGTGCTTTGCATATTCAAGGTTTCGCTGAAAAGCCAACTGAGGTATGTGCGTATTGCTCTCCGTTCAAATTTTGTAATAAAAAAAGTTTATATGGGTTATCAAAATGGAATTCTTCAAAATAAATAATGCTGGCAAAGTCCATACTGAAACCTTGGCAATCGGGGTAAGTTTGTGTCTCCCCAAAGACATTTGTTTCCAGTTATCAAAGAGGCCAAAAATATATATTTATATCCTGCATGATGCAGTTTTGTCAAGCTAATTCCAGGGCCGCGAAATTCGATTTTCCTGAGGTAATAGGTCTTAGTCGTTTTCCTCTTGGGCAGGATCCGTATCCTCTCTACTGCTAGGCGGCTGCTGCAACAATCCCGTCCAGCCAGCCTTGTTAAGTCCAACATGACCAAGCATGGTTTGCGAAAGCCTGGTGTTTGAGAAACGAGCCCACTCCACAAATAACGGCTCCACTAAGTAATTGATGAAACCTTAAAAGAAATCATGAAGGCATTAGAAAATATGTATTTTTCCAAAACACTTATACATTTGCCATAAAAATTACATTGTTTTATTTTCGCCTTAGGAAGGATGTCATAAGTTTAGCATTGTATTTAACAACAACAAACAAATACGAAAAAAGTCTTGAACGCTCCGTATTTGTACTCACATTTTCCCCAAATTTTGACCAAGAAACCTCTGCATTAAGAAAAAAAATCTTAAATGACACCTCCAGAATGCAGTTTGCAGTGCTTGAAATTATTCACTCTTTACTTACAAGTCTGCTTATTCTTCCATAATTTAGTGTTAGACAAGAACTCAAATTTCAACAAGGTGAGTGGCATTACAGACATCCGTAGACCATGTTTCTATAGAAAAAGCGCTTTTTGACTTGCCTATTATATCTTTGGTGCTGTTTGGGTAATCCCCACTAAATTTTCTACAAAACGTTTGTCATAGTGAGTGTTCTTGTGCATGGAAAGTTTCAGGGTATCCATCAAGTGAGGGCAGAGAAAAAGGGTGTGTGTGTGTGGGGGGAGGGGGAATACAATTTCAATTTCCCATGCTAATTGCCATAGGAACTTTGAATTAGACTACATCCCGAACTGCTGGACAGAATTACACCAAATGTGGCAGGAAGGGGGCGTGGCTAGCAGACGATCGTAATGGCCACTGCTTGACGGAGCTCCAGGACCCTGGGAGTTTCTCCCCGTCAATCCGCACACTTCTCCTGATTCCACTCGGCCAGCCGTGATCGGCGACGGCTCCGCAACACCCGCTCGACATACATTGCTATTCCGTGGCGCCAGAGGTACAGTGGAGGTGGCCTCGCGCTGATTGGCGATTCGCGGCCTGCAGGAGGCGCCCAGACAGGGACCTCGAGCAGGCGGCAACCCGAGAAACATGCACTCCGGCTCAGGAAACAGCCGGAAGCAGGGAGGCGGATCGCTGCCCCAAGACCGCAGAAGTAGTGAGTACGGGGTCCGTGGCGGCCCGTTAAACCCCCGGAGTGAGGGGCATGACCAGGATCGACGCAGAAACGGACTCGGTGCAGGAAGAGGCCCATGTGAAGGCAAAATCGCGCGCTGGGTGCTTCGAGGAAGTGGGGGCGTTGCACAGGGCCCGGGGAGCCCGTGTGGATTGGAGGGACAGCTGGACTGGTGCGTTTGCTGCTGGCCCTGGTACATATGGTCTTTGTGTCTTGGCGCCCATTCTTGCCCACATAGCCAGCAGGAGTAATGGATGAGTGTGCGGGTGATTGCATCGCACAGGCATAACCGGCATTGCGGGTGGCCTCAGAAAGGAGGAAGTACACGCCGGTTCTGACCTGGCCTGGGCGCTGGGTCCCCAGCGTGTCGGTGTCCGCGTTTTGCTAGGCCAGCTCGCCCCAAGGAGCCATATCCCCCCCTCGAGGGACACATCGGCTGGCTGCAGGCAGGGGACGCCGAGGGCGGGCCCGCAGCTCAGGCGCAACAGAAGCATCCTCTACACATATAGCGCGAATACCTCCTCCCATCGTCGGGACTGAAACGCTGAGCAAGGAGCGGCAGGAAACCCGAAAGGTCGCGTGCGGAGCTATTGGCACGGCAGGCAGCGGTGATTACTGTCCGTACCCTGTGGTGGTGAAACCAGTGCGGGAGAGAGGATGGGAGGTAGAGGCCAGAGAGGTGACTCAACGACACGGCTGGAGAAATACCCATACAATAAAGAACCGCCGGAACTCTCTCGGACGGAAGGCGTCAAGGTGGCCACCCCAACAAAGGACAAGCCCGATGAAGTCACGCTGAGAGACGTAATGGCGGCCCTACAGAATGTGCAGTCCTCCATTGGCTCTATCTCTACAGACATTTCACTAATACGTGCCGATTTCTCCAAACTAACGGACAGACTGGTGGAGGTGGAAACCACAACGACGCACTCTCCACCGAAACGGCGGCGCTACAACTACAAGTACAGCGCCTGGAAGCGGATAACAAGATCATTATAGCTAAGCTGGATGACCAGGAAGGGCGCTCGCATCGCAATAACGTTCGCCTTGTTGGCATACCGGAAACTACAGGAGGCCCAGCACTGGATCTCTTTGTGGAAGATTTAATAAAGAATCCACTACAACCACGGGGCTTGTCAAGTTTCTTTTTGGTGGAGAGGGCACACCGTGTACCAGGGGGACGGCCGTGCCCAGGAGCTCCACCCAGACCCATTTTGGCACGAATTTTCAATTTTCGGGACCATGACGCAATTTTGCAAGCGGCAAGAATAGCCCCTCCTATCCGGATTGACAATAGTGCCGTCACGCTTTACCCGGATTACACGGCGGTGGTCACCAAACAAAGACGAAATTTTCTTGATGTAAAGCAGCAGTTGCACACAAGAGGACTGAAATACTCAATGCTCTTCCCGGCAAAATTGAGAGTAGAGGCGGAGGGGAAGGTATGTTTCTTCACGACGCCGGAAGAGGCGCAGGAGTGGCTGGAGGGTTGGCGCCCGGTGGCTAGGCCCAGACCTTCGGGGACACAACGTCCTCACAGCGCGGCTGACTCGTTACTGCCCACGAGTAGAGAACGCAATATGTACGGCGACCGAGTAGCCGTTCACAAACTACCTTAATGGTCAGGATTGTACACCGGAACCACGAACTATCAGAAGGTGTTCCATGATATGCACTGGTGGTTTGTCTAATGTAACACGCATTGCACGGATTACTAAAGACATTAACACATGGCACGCACATTAGCGCGACCTGAGGATACAGGTAACAGCTCGCTGTCACTGGGGGGGCCGGGCACCGCCTTGCCAATCATATCCTGGAATGTCAATGGACTGGGTAATAAAATTAAAAGAGGGCTGGTCCTCCAATACTTGAAGCGTAAAGCCCCCGCAGCTGCTTAGATTCAAGAAACCCATTTGGTGGGAATGGCCTGTAGGGCATTGGGTAGATGGGGGTTCAGGATGGTGGCCCATTCGGCATTTACCACTGGGTACCAAGGAGTGGGGATATTGGTTCATAAAAGCTACCCTCTGATAATTAATGGGTCTTGGACTGACGACCAGGGCCGTTTCGCTGCGGTCTCATGTCAATGGGAGGGGAGGGACTACAACTTGATGTCAGTCTATGTTCCACCCGCGCTCCACCAGGTGGCCTTTCAAGAGATGGGAAAATTCTTACTTAACCTCCCACCTGGAGAATTGATAATGGGAGGAGACTTCAATGCCACGATGGACTGCATGGTGGACCGCACACCTCCCAGAGACCCTACTAACACTACACGTAGACTAAAGGAGTTTATAGAAGCTCTGGAGCTTGTTGATGTATGGCGCGTAAGACACCCAGTTGGACAATACACTTTCCACTCCGGCGCCCATAATAGTCTCTCGTGGATTGATTACATTTTCACACTTGCAATGACTCCGGTAACACAGTTGGAAATATCCCATTTGCCGAGGGGCATTTCAGACCACTCCCCGGTTCAACTTGTTTACCTCTCAGGTGTGCCGAGCCGAAGACGACTTTTCCCTATTTACCGCGGGTATCTTAAGATCCCCAAGATAAGCAAGGGTCTCTCGCAGGCTACAAGACACTACTTCATTGAATACGTACATTCGGTAGCATCCCCTATCACACTTTGGGAAGCATACAAACCAGTGCTCCGTGGGCAAGCCATCTCGTTAATTACTAACCACAAAGGAGAGCAGCGACTACACCTAGACACCCTGGAACAGGATGTGCGGCTAGCTGAAATTGCGCACGCCACCAATATAACAGACGCCACGACGCTCAACCTGGCTCTGGCACAACAGGAGTACAAGGTATATGCATGGGAGGCGGCAAAAGCTCGACACACGGCAACCCAGCACACAATCTACGAAATGGGGGACAAAACAGGTCGGCTCCTGGCATGGCTAGATAGACGGGAAAAGGCGAGTCACTGGGTGTCCCAGCTGTAGAGGAATGATGGCTCTGCCACGGCAGACCCACAACAAGTAGCGGACACATTCGCGGCCCATTATGAAAACATCTATACACCCACAGCCACGGCAGCCATACCCGAAAATGTAACCTTTCTTCTGGACATTCGCCTACCTACTTTATCACATACAGAAATGCAGGACTTAGAAGCGGCTCTGACCGAAGACGAGTTGTTGCGGGCGCTCCACACAGGGAAAGCGATGGGAACTAATGGAATACCGGTAGAATTCTACAAGAAAACGCCCGCCATTGTGGTGCCCCATTTGCTCAATATGGAAAAATGATAGTTTGGAGAAGGGAATACTACCGTGGGACCAACGTTTAGCCACCATCATAGTCATACATAAATCAGGTAAACCACCGCAGAAGTGTGCATCCTACCATCCGATATCCCTAATTAACACAGAAGCCAAAATATTGGCAAAAGCACTGGCGTCGCGGCTACAACCGCTCCTCCCTACACTAATACACCCGGACCAATCAGGCTTTATGCCGGGGCGAAACACAGCCCTCAATCTTAGACGTCTGAACAGAGTAATGTCTCGCATATCTACTATAGAGGAAGACGCGGTGATCCTATCACTGGACGCACGCATGGCGTTTGACCTTGTCGAATGGCCATTTTTATTCGCGGTGCTCCAACGAATGGGTTTCGGCCCAAAATTTCGAGCATGGATCCAACTCTTATATACAAAACCCTTAGCGCAAGTGGTGGTGAATGGGCGTATCTCGGGAGAATTTCCGCTGGGCAGGGGGACGAGGCAGGGCTACCCTCTGTCGCCGCTCCTCTTTGCGTTAGTACTGGAGCCACTGGCGGTGTGGATACGACAGGATCAGATGATCCGCGGGATGAAGTGGGAGATGGGCTGGGAAGACCGTATTTCTCTCTATGTGGATGATGTGTTGTTATACCGGACGTCCCCGGCGCGCGCCATCGTGAGCTTGCTAGACAGCTGCACCGTGTATGGACAGGTCTCCGGATACACGATAAACTGGGAGAAATCCCTATTATATGCCCTATACAGGCCTGTTCCGAGGCTACCGCCTGGCTGTAAACTGCAAGTAGCGGCCGGGGGATTTAAGTACCTTGGAATATTTATCACACTCAAACACTCTTCATTGAAGAGAACCTCAAGAAATCCCTCGACAAGTTCCGTCATGATGTGACTCACTGGAGATCTCGCCCGTTGACGCTGTTGGGCAGAGCCGCCCTCTTTAAAATGATGGCGTTGCCGAGATTCCTGTATGCCCTACAGAACACGCCGTTTCTGGTTCCCTTGGTATATTTCAGGGCAATTGAGGCGGAAGTCACTACTTTATTGTGGGACGGAAAGCCAGCGCGTATAGCGATGTACAAGTTAAATCGAAGCTGGTATGATGGGGGGGGGATTGCTGTGCCCAACATAAAACTGTACCGTTGGGCTGCGCAACTAATGATTATAAACCAGTGGATACATACACCACAGACAGAGCCAGCTTTCTGGCTGGACAAATACACCCTGCCGGCTGATCACATACTGAGGGCTCTATATACAAATGCAAGGAACAACAATCTCATGGGCACGACAGCCCACACAGTCAAAATATGGCCCATGGCACAGCAAGCGCTGGGGTGGGAGGGTAGACTGACGCAGGCCACACCGCTTTGGGAGACCTTTGGGTGAACGGTGGGGTCGTTCCCTTTGCACAACTGTGAGATAAGTACGACATGGCCCCAACCGAAACTTTCAGATACATGCAGATTCGACACGCCTTGTTAAAAGCAATACCACTAAATACTCAGCTGCCGGAGGCCTCACCATTGGAGGATAGACTCCTTACTGACCACATGACCACAAGGGCCATTTCCCAAACCTACCGCAAAATTATAAATAACCAGCGGGACCTCACGGTGTCCCTATGGGACCGTTGGCGGGAGGACGTGGGTGCACTGGACGAAGCGGAGTGGCAGGAGGCATTAGCATCTCCGAGAGAAGTGGCGATTACCTCCAAACTCAAACTAGTACAGCTAAAGATCCTTCACTGCATATACTACACACGTATCCTGTTGCATAAATTGGGACGAACTCCCGACCCCTGTGCTTGCGACACTGTGGACAACCAGGCACACTTTTTCATATAATATGGGAGTGTCCGCAGATTATACCTTACTGGGAAAAAGTTATGAGGGTAATTGCGAGAGTGGGGCAGGCAGAGGTCCCACCGGAGCCAAAGAGGTGCCTCCTTAACATATGGGAACCAACAGACTGGAACCTGAGGATGCAGGAATGGGCGACACTGGGGATGACAATTGCTAAACGTAATTTTGTGCAGAACTGGGGTTCGGGGATGCCCCCCACATACCAACATTGGAGAAATGACATGGATAACGCCATGGTGGCGGAGCGAGCGGGGTATGTGCACAGGGGTTGCCCCAAGAAGCAGTCCAAGATATGGGGAAAATGGAACGAATTCAGGGGCGACATATGTGAACCCCCACGAGCGGAGTCAATTTCGGATGTAAGTGAATAAGAGAGGGCTTATGTAGAGGAGTGGGGATAGAGTGACCGACGGATGGGAGCTATATGGGACAGGATGACTGCCAAAACAAACAAGGGTTCATGGTCACAAAGACACGGCACAGAAACAATGTATATTGAACAGTAAATACCTTCCGGTGTTAAGATGTAAAATAGGATTACTTGTGGATCAGGTTTGTTATTGTTTGCAAAATCAATAAAATGTTGTTTTTTTTAAATGTGGCAGGAAGGTAGATTTTGGTTAGCGGATCACACTTAGTTATCCGGTGTAAATCAATTCAGTAGTTGTTGAGAAATTTAAGGGAAAGCAAATAAGGCTATCTGGACACAGCCTAAGCACAGATCTCATGGTAGGATATGATTGGGTGCCAACACTTCAACCAGGAAGTATTGGGAACCATTTTGGGACTCTGCTTTAACTGAGTCCTAAAACAAAACGTTTAAATAAAAGAAAAGAGGGCAGAGTAGGAATACCCAGACTCCCTAGGTGTGGTGCTGGGGTCCCCCTGTGACCCAAACAGGGCCAAAAATCACCCCCCAAAAAAGCGCCTTATGGTGCACTACTGGTTGGGGAATTAAGTCTCACTGGCTGTAGAGGGTCCTTGGGGGGCCAAGAACCCTCTATTCTTGCCACAAGTAAGTCCCCCCACAGCAGGATTGAACAGATCTCGGAGGCCTGCCCCCTTTCTCAACCACTTTGCAAATGTGCCCCCATGCACACTACTCTTGGGGGATGAAGGCTAGGGTGAGCATGGTGATAAACTCTGCTCCGCCGACGGTTGGCATAGTGTTTGACAAATACCACGTTCCAAGTGGAGCACGGAGTTAACTGCCCTTGCCCCTATTAGAGACTCTCACACCCTCTGAGACACTCATATACCCACTTCCAGCCGAGCTCATACCATCTCACACCCATTTACAAACCTACACAGACACCCACTGAGACACTCATGCGCTCACTCACAAACTGTCAAAGGTTATAGGTTACAGTTAGGAAATCAAACTTTAAAAAACCTTAGAAATTCAATAAAAAAAAACCAAGAGGTTAAAAGGACGTTATAGTTAGACTCAGATTTCACTCGCACAAAACCTGTGATATTCAGCAGTTCTAGTTACCTGAGCTAACTAGAACTTACACCCCTGCAATGCACTGCTTATGACCTCACATATTACATCACTCATGATATGGTCAGTGACATCACTGATGACATCCACAGAACCACTCACCCCATACAACCTCTCCTATGCCCACTCACATACCCATTACCAGACCCATACAAGTACTAACACAACCACTCACATAGCCATTGAGCAACTCACTTAGAGCCTGATCATACAACCAGTCACTCATCCATATAGCTACTCACATAGCCACACGCTCAACCATACAGGTGACACACCCAGTTATTCACCTGTAGTCTCACACACACACACACACACACACACACACACACACACACACACACACTCACCCGCAAAGCCTCTCAACAGATCCACTCACTCATGCAACCACTTACATAGCCATTCACACATCCCTACAACCACTCGCACAACAACTCACTCACCCTTACAGCCAATCCCACAGACACTCACTCTTCCATACAGCCACTCACGCACCAACTCACTTAGTCAAACACTCAAACAGCCGCTCACTCATACATTGAGCCACATACACAGCACAGCCAGTCACTCACTCATACAGCCCTTCAGACATCCACTTACCCATACAGTCACTGACCTACCCCATAGCTACTCACCCACTCATACAGCCACCGACACACCCACTCACTCACCAATACAGCCACTCACATAGCCACTAAGTCACCCACACAGATAGACACCCAGTCACTCACACCTGTACAGTCACTGCAACACCCGCTCACACACCTGTACAGTCACTCCAACACCCACTCACACACGGATACACACAGCAACTCACAAACTATGTTGAATAAAGGAATCACTCAGTAGAACACAAAGTATACTAATTTAACTTTTGTGGTACCTTAATATATGCAAGTAACAAACTTTTAGAAAACAATCACTGGATGACGTCATCAGTGATGTCATTTGAGATGTCATCAGTGGAGTCACTGACCAAGTCATGGCTGATGTAATTTTTGAGGTCATAAGCTGTGCATTGCGGGGGCGCGTGTTCTACTTAACTCGGGTAACTAATGGCTGAGTTTCTCTGGTTTTGTACGAGTAAAATGTCATGTCAGCCTAACTAAAACGCCGCTGTAACCTTTATGTATATATGGACAAGTTACTTACCTTCGGTAACGCTTTTCTGGTGCATACAATATCTGCCTGTGGATTACTCACCTTCTGAATACCCCCTGCACCAGCATTCTGCGGAAATTCTTTCCTAGTTCTCCCACGTCGACGAGGACGTCATAATGCTGCAGCTCCGCATGAAGTCACCGGAGCCATAAAAGGACCTAGTCGCGTGATGACGTCAGTTACACCCATTTTTTCCGTGCCACCGAGGCAAACGGGCGGACCAACACATTTTCACATGTATACACAGTATACAAAACACACACATATATATATATATATACATACACACACACACACAAATGCATAACCCAATAAGGGCATTGGGAAATGGCAAAGGATCAAGCATTTCCCACAATTAAAACATAAGCCTGATAGTCATATTTAAAAACACACTCATGTGAAACAGTAAAAACATATTTTTGGTAGAAACAGGTGGAAAACGGGGAGGCGGAGGGGACCGTGAGGAATTCACAGGCTGATATTGTATCCACCAGAAAAAGCGTTACCCAAGGTAAGTAACTTGTTCTTCTGATGGATACGTCTGCCTGTGGATTCCTCACATTCTGAATAGAATCCCAAAGACGTACCTCTCCTGGATGTGAGTGGCCACCTGACTAGACCAAAAAATCTTGCAGCACAGATGGAGCAAAATGGCCATCCCTCCTAACCGAATCCAAGCAGTAATGCTTTGTAAAAGTATGAAGGGAGGCCCAAGTTGCTGCTTTACAAATATCAATCACAAGAACACCTCTAGCCAAAGCAGAAGATTTAGCTCTAGTGGAATGAGCTCTGATACCTTCTGGAGGGTCCTTCTTCGGCAAGGCGTAGCAAGTCTTGATGCACAAGATAATCCACCTGGAGAGAGTCCGCTTGTGCACAGCCTTGCCTTTCGGTGGATACAGTATCTGCCTGTGGAATCCTCACTTGTGAATATCCCCTGCGCCAGCATTTCACGGAATTTCTCCTAGCTCTCCACACAGACGTCATAATACCACGGCTCCGCTCGTGACTCCCTATGACGTCACCAGAGCCATAAGAAAGCCACGTTGGCGGGATGACGTTCGTTCCACCTATTTTTTCCGTGCCTCCGAGGTGAACTGACACAAACTCAAGTATACATAGTACACAACACTTGAACCAATATATACAACACAAGCCAAAAAAGGAAAGCTAAAAACATCAGTATTTACTATAAATGTACTAGAAAGAAATAACAATTAATAAACAACCAGTCAAAAAAGGAATCTTTTTAGGTATACAAAGGTGGACAACGGGGAGGCGGGTGGGTCTGTGAGGAATCCACAGGCAGATACTGTATCCACCAGAAAAAGCGTTAGCGAAGGTAAGTAACTTGTTCTTCTGATGGATACATCTGCCAGTGGATTCCTCACCTTGTGAATAGATTCCCACAGCAGTCCCACTCCTGGAGGGGGGTGTCCACCTTTCCTATACCAAAAGGTCCTGCAAGACAGAGCGCGCAAAATGGCCCTCCCTCCTCATCTCAGAGTCTAAGCAATAATGCTTTGCGAAAGTATGGAGGGAGGCCCAAGTCGCGGCCTTACAAATGTCTAACTGGAACACCCCTGGCCAAAGCAGAGGTAGAAGACGTAGCTCTAGTAGAATGAGCTCTAATACCCTCAGGAGGAACCTTACCAGCCAGGGCATAGCAGATCTTGATGGTTAGGATGATCCATCTGGACAGAGTGCGCTTGTGCACAGCTTTGCCTTTTGAGTGTCCAAGATAGCCCACGAAGAGCTGAGCTTCCAAACATGTATCTTTTGTTCTGTCCAAATAAAAGCTCACTGCTCTTTTAGGGTCCAAGCGGTGAAGTCTCTCCTCCTCCTTGGAAGGGGGAGGATAAAACACAGGGAGAGTAATGGACTTCCCCAGATGAAAAGGAGTAACTACCTTAGGTAGGAAAGCAGCCTTGGTCCTGAGAACCATCCTTTCAGCATGTAAGGTTAAAAACGGGGGTTTATAACTAAGAGCTTGAAGCTCACTCACCCTCCTAGCTGATGTTATGGCTACAAGAAATACCATTTTAAAGGACCATAGCCTTAAAGGACAGCTATGAAGGGGCTCAAAAGTTAAAACAAGATTAAGGTCCCACTGTGGCATTACAAAGGGAGTAGGTGGAAACATCTTAGTATTACCTTTGATAAATCTTAAAACAATAGGAGATTTAAATAAGGACAGCTGATATGGAAGATCCAGAAAAGCAGAAAAGGCTGATAAATAGCCCTTAACTGTGGCCACAGCACAACCCTGCTGGGCCAAGGAGAGCAAAAACTGAAGAACATACGACAAATGGGCCTTTAAAGGATCAATGGATCTCTCTCCAAACCATTTAACAAATCTAGACCATCTCAATGAGTAAACAGACTTGGTGGAGTGTCACCTGGACGATAAAATAACATCCACTACGTCCGGCGGGAGAGAGAAGGAACTCAGGTTGCCCCGTTCAATCTCCAGACAAGAAGTTGCAGGCTCTGGAGGTGGGGGTGTAGTACCTGCCCCTGCAACTGCGAGAGGAGGTTTGCCCTGGGAGGGAGACGGAGCAGAGGGTGCGATAAGAGGTGAAGAAGATCTGTGTACCACACCCTTCTTGGCCAATCCGGGACGATCAATATGACTTGCACCTGGTCTTGGCGAATCTTCATAAGAACCCGAGGAATAAAAGGTATGGGAGGAAACGCATAAAGGAGTTGTGAGCTCCAAACCAATTGAAACTTGCCCCCCAGCGCTTCATGCATCGGATACTGGAGACTGCAGAACGGGCAGTGCGCGTTCTCGTGGGTGGCAAACAGGTCCAACCGAGGTGACCCCTACATCTGGAAGATGTGATGGACCACCTCCGGAAGAAGCCATCACTCGTGGTCGGCCGAGTAATGCCGACAGACTGTCCGCACGAACATTCAGCACACCGGCTAGAGGATTTGCAAACACACAAATCTGATGGTTCTGAGCCCAGGACCAGAGTCGCAGAGCCTCTCGACAGAGGCGATACGACCTACCACCTCCCTGTTTGTTGATGTACCACATCGCGGTAGTGTTGTCCAGCAGTACCTGAACCGACTGACCGCGAAGGGAAGGAAGGAAAGCCTTTAGTGCCAAACGTATTGCCCCCAATTCCAAAAGGTTGATGTGAAGCAACCTTTCCTCTGGAGACCAAAGACCGTTGACCTCCAGATCCCCCAGATGAGCACCCCCACCCTAGAGTGGAGGCAGCTGTGATCACTGTGGCCACAGGTGGAGGAAGCTGAAAGGGCTTTCCTTGAGACCGGTTGCCCCGCACACCCCACCAAGCCAACTCCGCTGCAGCTTCTCTGGAGATTCTGACCTTGTCCCCGAGATCTCCATTGTGTTGATACCACTGCCTGAGGAGGCACCACTGGAGTGCCCTCATGTGCCAGCGCGCATGACTGACCAACAGTATGCAGGAAGCGAACAGATCGAACAGGCGTAGAACCTTCAGGACTGGAACAACTGCTTCATCGTGAAACAAAGGAATCATCTTCTGAATGTCGAGAACCCTCTGCGGAGGCAGGTATGCCCGACACACGGTAGTGTCAAGTATTGCCCCTATGAACAGGCAGCGCTGAGAAGGGACCAGGTGAGATTTGGGTACACTTATTGTGAAACCCAACTTGAACAACAGTCGCGTTGTTGCTTGCAAATGGCGCAACACCAACTCCGGAGACTCTGCTTTCAACAGCCAGTCGTCCAGGTAGGGGAAACAGGAACCCCTAACCTTCTGAGATGTGCTGCTACCACTGCCATCACCTTCGTAAAGACTTGAGGTGAGGAAGTGAGACCGAACGGAAGAACCGCAAACCGGTAGTGTTGCGATCCTACCGTGAACTGGAGAAACTTCCGATGCGACTTCAGGATGGGAAGATGAAAATACGCATCCTGCAGATCGATGGACACCATCCAGTCTTCCTGTTGCAGCACAAGAAGAACCTGATCCAAGGTCAACATTTTGAACTTTTCCTGCCTGAGGTAAAGATTCAAAATCCTGAGGTCCAAGATCGGCCTTAATCGACAGTCCTTTTTGGGGATCAGGAAATACCGGGAGTAGCATCCCTGACTCCTTTCCTGCTCCGGAACCACCTCGATCGTACCTTTCTGTAACAAGGTAAGAACTTCCTGCTGTAAAAGCAGTAAGTGGTCCTCTGAGCACCATCCCTGGCGAGGAGGGTAAGCAGGAGGAAACACAAAAAAAGGGAGGGCGTACCCATTCTCAACAATATTTAAAACCCAATGATCTGAAGTGATCAGTTTCCAATCTTGTAGAAAGTGGGACACCCGACCCCCTACCGGACCAACATGTTCTAAGATGGGGGATCTAGAACTGCTTTCCTGAAGTACCAACGGTGGCGGGAGGAGAAGTGGAGAAGGAGGAGGATTGCTGCCGAGAGGCTCCCCTAAGGCGCCCTTTATTCTTCCCTCTGTACGATTTGTACAAAGGATTCTGCTGCTGGCTCTGTTGAAACTGCTGGAGGCACAGAGATCTTGCAGTAGCCCTGCTATCTTTTTAAAAAAAAAATGTATTAGCATTTTGAGTAATTACAAAACAGTTCAACAACAAAACAAGCCAGTTGTTACATCTATCATGAGTCGTGGTGCGGAAAAATGTCATGTAGTAGTATAAATATTCAACATTTGGTCACGTCAGTCTTGTAATGATAGGTACACATAATTAAACATCTTCTCAGGTTCGAGGGGTTCCCAACAGCAGTATAGTCATACACAGATATGGGAGCGTAAAAACATCAGTGAGCTGCCACAAAGACGTGCAATCTTATATATACCCATACAATTTCCTCCCTCTTACACCAGGATTTTAGCAATATCGGTCTATCACGTAATTTGTATTCTCTATGTACCTTCTCAATCTACCCCAGGAGCTACACATTTGCGGCGTTTTCGGCCTCAGCCGCTTCTTGTTGTGTCTGAACCCATTGCATGAACGGCTCCCAGATGTCGCGAGGTCGGGAAGTTGGCGGCATAAGCTCCCAGAATGTTTCCAATTGTGTGTGGCCATAAGCTACATCAGCAAGTCAACCCTTTATTGATGGCGCCCTTCTTCTGCCCCAGTGTACCGCCACTTGTCTTTTAGCAAAAAGGAAAAGTAATGCATGCAATTTGCGTGATTTGGGTGGAGTATCTTTGACATATCCTGTATAGCCAGCTCGGGGGATGGGGTATCCGACCGCCCAACAATCTGATTCACCGATATAAAAATCTTAGACCAATAGTCCGCGAGCACCGGACAGGACCCTGCTATGTGTAAAAAAGAGGTAGGGGAGTACCCGCACCTCCAACAACCTCCTCTCTGAGCCCCATCCTATGCAGACTAATTGGTGACCTATAAAATCTGTGTAAGTATTTGAAATGTATCAGCCGTAATCTATAGTTAGGAGAGAGTTCTGTAAGTTGCCTGCAACAGAAGTTCCACCGTTCTTCGGTTAGCGGAGAATTAAGGTCCTCATTCCAGTTTTGTAGGGATTTAGGTTGGACCACAGGCGCTGTGTTCTGCATTTGTCTACATAGTCTAGTGACCAATCTGCGAGGGGACGGGGAGCCATCAAACTTTCCAGTGCAGGGAAGATCGGGGGTGTCGACGGGAAGTCACCGCTGAGCGCGCGGCATGCTGTCCGCAGTCTGCGATACAAAAACAGTTCTGAGAAGGGCACAGCCTGTCCCTCATCTGCAACCGGAGAAGGGCATTAATTTGTTGTCGGGAAACAGATCAGGAAATGTGTGATGTTGCAGCTACTGTTCCAGGGGTTTGCTAATCCCGCCTTCAATACATGGCAACAATGGGTTTTGCGCCAATGAGAGCGAGGGGGCATATAACATCGGTACACCTGCCCTTTTGCGCAACTCCTCCCATACCCAACGCAGTATTCCAGCAGAGTCCACATCCCCCCTAGGACGTCGTGCTTTTACACAAATGGCCACCTTCTGCGGGACGGGTGCAACAGCATCTTGCTTCACCGCTACATGGGGTTGGAAGGGGGTCGGGTGAACCCAGAAATGTAGAAATTGGGTCTGAGCGCAGAGCGCATAGAGGTGCATGTCTAGGGCGCCCAAGCCACCCTGCTTCAAAGGCAATGTTAGCATATTCCCAGGAGGCTCTTGCCTGTCTGCCCGCTCATGCCAATGTGACGAGTTGCGATCTTAGAATGTTGAAAAAGTGTGATGTGAGTGGAATCGGGATGTTTGCAAATAAATATAGGAATTTGGGTAATATGACCATTTTAGCCAAAGCAATCCTCCCAGTAAGTGACAGAGGCAACCTTGCCCATATCTTTACCTTCTCCTCTAGCCACATGACAGCTCTCCCGTAGTTTGAATTCCAAATCTCTTGAAGATCCTGGCTTATCCATATACCCAGGTACTTGACCGCTTCTGCCTCCCATTTCAGGGGATATTCAGAAAATACCTGCGGGGTATTGTCCGTCAGAGGAAAAATGACCGATTTTGACCAGGTTACAGAAACCCCAGCCAGGCCCCCAAATCGAATAAATTCACGCAACACTGGGTCCAGATATTTTTCCGGGTTAATAAGGTAGAGGGTCACATCGTCTGCATACAGCGATGTAAGAAGGCTCCTGGTGCTAAACCCTATGCCCCGCGTCGTGTGGTGTTGTCGGATTCGGGCAGCCAGAGGCTCCATTGCTATTGCAAACACCACTGTGGCATGAACGTCTGAGTGTAGATAGTGTAAAGTGGAGAATATCGTACGTATGTTGTGTGATGACGATCTTTCCGGAATAACCCCATATTGGTCAGGGAGCGCTATCAGAGGTAGCATTGGCTGCACCCGGTTAGCTATTCATTTGGCCAGTATTTAAACATCTACATTTATCAAAGAAAAAGGTCTGTAGGAGTCCATCTCCTCTGCTGGCTTACCAGGCTTTAACAATGTGATAATCATAGCTTCTCTCATAGTTGCAGGCAGTATTCCCTCCCCCAAGGCCTCTTCATATACCGCCAGCAGTCTAGGCGCAAACTCCTCAACATAGGCCTTATAAAAGGCTGTTAGGCCATCTGGGCCAGGGCCCTTATCAAGAGGCAGGCTCTTCATGACTTGAGCGACATCTTCCGTGGTTATCGGGAGATCCGTATACTCTGATTGTTATTAAACCAGACTAGCCCAATCGAGTCCATAAAGGACTCCTTCCCCTCCAGGCATGCTTCCTGAGTGGCAGTGTAGAGGTTGGAATAGAAACCGGAGAAGGCATTCAAGATTTTCCCTTGGCCCCTAATCATGGTGTCTGACGCAGTATGTATTTCGTGAATATATGTTGTGGATCTGGGTGGTCTAATCATGCCCGCCAGCGTGCGACCTGGCCTCTCCCCTTCTCCATTTCTCCTGGCCTTCGCATATTTACCCAGGAATTTCACCTCACGCTGCGCCTCTTCAGCGTAGTCTAATAACTTGGCTTTTAGCAGACCATTTGTTTCTTGATCGCCGGTTTCATAACACTGAGTTTCAAGTTCTTTTATGTTATTCTCTAGGGATGCGAGCATGCCTCTTATGGCCTTCAACACCCCCGCTTGACAGGCAATGCATTGGCCTCTGATGACTACTTTAAATGCCTCCCAGAGGGAGAGCTCGGTGTCCACCGACCCTCCATTTAGCTCAAAATAATCAGTAATATCCTTCCTGATCTCTTCTTTAAAGGCTTCATCAAGTAGGGCGTGTAGTGGGAGGCGCCACGAGAAGGCGCGCCGGGGCAGATTCGGGATCAGTAATTTCAGCAAACATGGGGCATGATCAGACAGGGCATGTGTTCAACGCCAATATTCCAAGTAGCCACATCCCGAGATACCAACCAGTAATACAAGCGGAACCACGTACTGTGATGATCGGAAATACAGGAACCTTCCCTCAGTAAGTTGTGCCTACTTTGCCATATGTCCATCAGACCTCCGTCAGCCATTATCGCCTGCAGGGCGGTGCCTGCCGCCGGATGTAAAGTCCGAGCAGCTCCCCTCCTGTCTAGTACATCATCTAGGATGGCGTTAAATTCCCCCCCCCCGTCTCCCATAGAATCGTACTGCAGCCAGTTGCCCCAACTTTCGTCCAGACAGTGTGAAAGAAGTCAGGGGAGTCGACTATGGATACTCCACATAAAAGCCCCTGTACCAAGACATATCTGCCCTCCGGATCTCCATGTATCAATCCCTCCTTACAGTCTAGCCCTCGTTTAATCAATAGAGCTACCCCAGGGGCATAAATATGACCCCCACCTGCTATGGCGAAGTCGTTGGGACGGCGTAGTGTTTAAGTGTGTTTCCTGCAGTCGGCAGATATCGATGTTGTGACGGGCCAAATAAGCATGAACCAGCCTGGATTTCCTACCATCATTAAGCCCCCGAACATTCCAAGTTAGACAGTTCAATGTATTATCGGATCTGTGTGCGTCGCTTTTTTACAGAATCTTGCGGAAATAAAAACAACGTTACGTATTCCCTTCGAAAATGACCTATACACCAAATTACATTTGTACTGGCATTTAACATCAAAACAAACCCTCCGATCCACCCACTCCAACCCCCCAATCAGGATGTAGATTACCCATCCCAGAAACGGAGAACAAACACTCATCAAAAAAGGGAACCTTCCCATGGGGGCGTAACTTTGTCGGCAACTACCCTGTATTGTACAAGGTGGCCGGGAAATCTGCGGATGACTCAGTTCGCCCAAGGCCACATCGGTTTGAAACCGTAAAAGTCAGCGTGGCAGGGGGCATCGAAACTTCTATTCACAGATAAATAAACAGTTCTCTGGCCCCCTGTCCTAGCAGCCTAACAGGGTCAATATACATGAAATACGATACCCATATCAGTCATTGTCGCTTAAGTGAACTCCTGCCGCCTCCATGCCTTCATGATGTCCCTTGTTTTTCTTTCCTCCTACATGCTTGGCGAACTTCAGTGCCAATTTCGCATCTGTAAAAAAGTGGGCAGTTCCGTTGAACGATACTTTGAGCTTGGCTGGATACAGTAGAGAATATGGGATCTCCGCTTGCAAAAGAACACGTTTAGCCGGGAGGAATTCTGGTCTCGCCACCTGCACCGCTGGAGTGAAATCTGGGTAGAACGAGATGTTGCTTCCCTTTTGCGTGATCATGCCCTTCTCTCTAGCCATCCTCAGGACGAGGTCTCTGTCTTGATAATTCAGAAGTTTCGCAATTATAGGCCTGGGTGGCGCACCAACAGGGGGTTTCTGTCCCAGCGATCTATGCGCTCTGTTCACCACAAAGACTGCAGAGGTGGGGGTTAAATAGCTCATGCAGCAGATCTGCAATATAGGCCTCCATTTTGGATATGGCGGTCGTCTCCGGAATTCCGGTTACGCGGAGATTGTTGAGTCGCGATCTGGCCTCCAAATCATCAGTGTTCAACCGCATCAAGACGTGTCTCGTGCATTGACACCTGTGACTTGACAATCTAGTTGCGACGTCAAGGTATCCAGTTTAGTGTCAATGTTGCGGAGACTAGACCGCATTTCCAGCACGAGTGTCCTCAGATCTTCTCCCCGATCTTAAGCATTGGAATCGCGTTGGCCCTCCGCTTGCGTCTCTGGCTCATAGTCAGCATGCAGGGTTGAGCGCTTATGTTCAAAGGTCAGCTTCGGCTGCTTAGCATCCTGTTTGCCCACTGCGGCTGAGATGTTGGACGTTTTACAGAGAAAGTCAGTCAATGCACCCCCGGCGAAGTTCTGTGGGGGCTTCCGGACGACACAGCCCCGGCTCTTCTCCAGTCACAGTGTTTCTCTCGCGGGGCTACACCTGCACTTACAATCTCCCTTCTATGCCACGTGATGTATACAGTTCATAGCCCCTAAGCCAGAGTGTGCTTCACGTATTCAAGCTCAAATTACTTTTACAAACATCATCTGTAACTAGATCTGTTACGAGAAGGACCTATGCAATAAAGCAGCATCTTGCATGTCACTCAACATGCATGATTTATGTGATTCAGTGCCAATGGCAAAGCTGTAAAAAACAATATGTGGGCCAAACAGTGAATGACCTCCATACACAATTCAGGAACCATAAATCGGCAATAATTAATAAGAAAATTGAACAGCCTGTAGCCAATAATTTTAACCTTGCGGATCATTCACTATCAGATTTGAAGATTTTCCCCGTGGAACATGCTTCAAAGGAAGAACTACTGGACTCCAGGGAAAACTTCTGGATGTACAGTTTTCCAGATGGACTAAACATTACTGACAACACAACCTGATTACTGCATATCTCAAGAGCTCTCAGGACTGCATTGATTCCACATTCCAAATGGTATCTTCACTCATGATGCTTTTTGAAAATACAGCTGTGTCATCTGTGCAGCCACAGAGCAAACCATCTTGTACTACCCGAGGAAGGCGGAAGCTGAAACGTTGTAGTGGAAATATATCTTTTTTCTTTGGTGAATCTATCTGTTTGAGTATATACATACTTGTATATATGCACACACATATACACACACACACATATATATATACACACACATATATATATATATATATATATATATATACACACACACACACATATATACACACAAATCGCCGCTTACAGCTGCCTCGCTGGGACAAAAAAGTGACGAAGAGCAGAGCTAAGATAGTGCCAATCAAAGTGCTTTATTTAATCACTCAGCCAGCCCGCCATTACGCGTTTCGACCCCCACTCGTGTCTGGATCACATGACCAAAAATATATATATATACACACACATACATATACTTGCCATACGTGGTAAAGATATTTCTGGTAAAAGCACCAAAAAATGCATGTGTGGTAAATGCGGTGTGGTAATTGCTCAACTGCAAAGGCCTTTTCCCCCAGTTAACTGGCTGGTTAGTTTTTACATCATGCACACATCTGTTCTAATTGTTTTTGTTATCTATAGTGACTGGATGTCAATAATCTGCAGACCAGAGGTCTAGCACACAATTGAGCCCTAAATACACCTTCTGGTGGATTTAGACCACTTCAACCAGAAGGGATACAGCACACAACTAATTTTTAGGCGCCAATAGTGCACTGTAGGATGTTAGCGTATGGTTGAAGCCACCCTTCCCTTCTCTCGATTCAAGACTGGCAGAAGCACTGCCAAGCTCCAGGAATTCTGAGGAGGTTGGTGAACTACACTCGCCAGTGTCAATTTAGGACTACAAGGAGAACAAGTTACTTATCTTCGGTAACGCTTTTTCTGGTGGATACAGTATCTGCCTGTGGATTCCTCACCTTGTGAATATCGCTTGTGCCAGCATTCCACGGAATTTTTTCCCCGGCTCTCTACGCGGACGTGGACGTCATGATACCTCGGCTCCGCTCGCGACTCTGTATGACGTCACCGGAGCCATAAGAGCCACGTCGGCGTGATGACGTCCTTTACACCCATTTTTTCCGTGCCTCCGAGGCGAACAGGTGGACCGACAACAGATTCAAAGTATACACAGTATACAACAGTCGAACAAATATACATAGTACATATACAGAAAGGAAAGCTAAGGAACAACAGCATTTCCGAAAAGTGTACCAGATAAAACAACATGTCAAGCAAGGCATCCTTTAAGGTATACAAAGGTGGACAACGGGGAGGCAGGTGGGCCAGTGAGGAATCCACAGGCAGATACTGTATCCACCAGAAAAAGTGTTAACGAAGGTAAGTAACTTGTTCTTCTGATGGATACATCTGCCAGTGGATTCCTCACCTTGTGAATAGATTCCCACAGCAGTCCCACTCCCGGAGGAGGGTGTCCACCCTCATATACCAAAAAGTCCTGCAAGACAGAGCGCGCAAAGTGGCCCTCCCTCCTCATTTCAGAGTCCAAGCAATAATGCTTTGCAAAAGTATGGAGGGAGGCCCAAGTCGCAGCTTTACAAATATCTGCCACAGGAACACCCCTGGCCAAAGCAGAGGTAGAGGATTTAGCCCTAGTTGAATGAGTTCTAATACCCTCAGGAGGAACCTTACCAGCAAGGGCGTAGCAGATCTTGATGGCTAGGATGATCCACCTGGACAGAGTGCGCTTGTGCACAGCTTTGCCTTTAGAATGTCCAATATAGCCCACGAAGATCTGATCATCCAAACGAAAATCCTTCGTTCTGTCCAAATAAAAGCTCACAGCTCTTTTAGGGTCCAATCGGTGAAGTCTCTCCTCCTCCTTGGAAGGATGAGGGGGGGGGGGGGTGGGGGGAAGGGTAAAACACAGGGAGATTAATCGACTGCCCCAAATGAAAGGGAGTAACTACCTTAGGTAGGAAAGCAGCCCTGGTCCTAAGGACCATCGTTTCAGCATGTAAGGTTAAAAACGGGGGGTTTGAACAAAGAGCTTGAAGCTCACTCACCCTCCTTGCCGAGGTTATGGCTACAAGAAAGACCGTTTTAAAGGACAACAGCCTCAAAGGGCAGCTATGAAGGGGTTCAAAAGGGGACCCTATCAAAAAAGTTAAAACAGGATTAAGGTCCCACTGTGGCATTACAAAGGGAGTAGGTGGAAACCTGTTAGTAAGACCTTTGATAAATCTTAAAACAATAGGAGATTTAAATAACGACGGCTGATCTGGAAGACACAGAAAAGCCGATAAGGCTGATAAATAGCCCTTAACCGTGGCCACAGCACAACCCTGTTGAGCCAAGGAAAGAGAAAACTGAAGCACATTGGAAAGATGGGCCTTTAAAGGGTCAATGGATCTCTCCCCACACCATTTTACAAACTTAGACCACCTGTAGGAGTAAATGGACTTGGTGGAGTGTCGCCTGGCCGATAAAATAACATCCACCCCATCAGGCGGAAGAGAGAAAGAACTCTGGTTGCCCCATTCAATCTCCAGGCATGAAGGTGCAGGCTCTGGAGGTGGGGGTGTAGAACCTACCCCTCCGACTGCGAGAGGAAGTCTGCCCTGAAAGGGAGACGGAGCGGAGGGTGTGATGAGAAGTGAAGTAGATCTGTGTACCACACCCTTCTTGGCCAATCCGGGGCGATCAATATGACTTGGTCCCAGTCTTGGCAAATCTTCCTCAGAACCCGAGGAGTCAAGGGTATGGGAGGAAACGCGGAAAGGAGTTGTGAGCCCCAACTCAACTGAAACGCTTCCCCCCCAATGCCCCCTGCATCGGAAACTGGAGACTGTAGAATGTCGGGCAATGCGCATTCTCGTGAGTGGAACAGGTCCATCCGAGGTGTCCCCCACGTCCGAAAGACGTGACGAACCACCTCCGGATGGAGCCTCCACTCGTGGTCGGCGGAGAACTGTTGACTGAGACTGTCCGCACGTACGTTCAACACCCCGGCCAGATGATTCACCATCAAGCAAATCCGATGATACTGAACCCAGGACAAGAGCCGCAACGCCTCTCTGCAGAGACGGTACGACCCTACTCCTCCCTGCTTGTTGACATACCACATCGTGGTAGTGTTGTCCGTCAGGACTTGAACCGACTGACCGCGAAGGGAAGGGAGAAAGACCTTAAGCGCCAAACGTATCGCCTGCAATTCCAGAAGATTGATATGAGACAATCTTTCCTCTGGAGACCAAAGACCCTTGATCTCCAGATCCCCCAGATGAGCACCCCACCCTAAGGTGGAGGCATCAGTTATCACTGTGGCCACCGAGGGAGGAAGATGAAAGGGCTTTCCTTGAAATAGATTGCCCCCCACGCTCCACCAAGACAGATCCGCTGCAGCTTCTCTGGAGATCCTGATCGACTCCGCGATCTCCTTTGTGCTGATACCACTGCCTGCAGAGGCACCACTGGAGTGCCCTCATGTACCAGCGTGCATGGTCGACCAACAGAATTTAGGAGGCGAACAGACCGAGCAGGCGAAGGACCTTCAGAACTGGAACAACCGCTCCATTGTGGAATAAAGGGATCATCTCTTGAATGTCGAGAATTCTTTGAGGAGGAGGAAATGCTCGACACACAGTAGTGTCCAGTACCGCCCCTATGAACAGGTTGCGTTGAGAGGGCACCAGGTGAGATTTGGGCACATTGATCGAAAAACCCAACAGTTGAGATGTTACCTGCAGATGATGTTGCACCATCTCTGGGGACCCTGCTTTCAGAAGCCAGTCGTCCAGGTAGGGAAAGACCGGAATCCCCGACCTCCTGAGATGAGCAGCCACCACTGCCATCACCTTGGTGAAGACCCGAGGTGCAGTAGTAAGACCAAACGGGAGGACCGCAAACTGGTAGTGTTGCGACCCAACCGTAAAACGGAGATACTTCCTGTGCGACTTCAGGATTGGGATGTGGGAATACGCATCCTGCAAGTCGATCGACACCATCCAGTCTCCTTGTTGCAATGCTTGAAGAACCTATGCAAGGGTTAGCATCTTGAATTTCTCCTGTTTCAGGTAAAAATTCAAGACTGAGGTCCAGGATTGGACGCAATCTGCCGTCCTTTTTGGGAATCAGGAAATACTGGGAGTAGCATCCCTGACCCATTTCCTGCTCCGGAACCACCTCTATCGCACCTTTTTGTAGCAATGCAAGAACCTCCTTTTGCAGAAGTAGATGGTCCTCTGAGCAAAAACCCTGGCAAGGAGGGTAAGGGGGAGGAAACTCCTGAAAGGGAAGGGCGTACCCATTCTACACGAGGTTTAAAACCCAAAGGTCCGTTGTGACCGATTTCCAACCTTGCAGAAAGTGGGACACCCGACTCCCCACAGTTCTCACATGATCTAGGATGGGGATCTAGGATTGCTTCCCTGAAGTTTCATTGGGAGCAGAGGAGGCTGAAGATGAGGAGGGATTGCAACAAGAACCTCTCCGGCCCCTTTGTCTTCCTCTATATGATCTATAGAGAGGATTTTGCTGCTGCTGCTGTTGAGGTTGACGGAAGGAACGAAAGAATGACCTCCCAAATCCTCTATACTTCCTGAAACCGAACCCCTTAGCCTGCGTCTGCAAACCCAAAGATTTCGCAGTAACACTGCTATCTTTAAATCTTTGCAAGGCGGAATCAGCTTTTTCCCCAAAAAGCTTTTCCCCATCGAAGGGTAAGTCGACTAGGGTGGCCTGAACATCAGCAGAGAAGCCGCTAGAACGAAGCCAAGCCTGCCTTCTAGTGGCTATAGAAGATCCCATAATCCTAGCCATGGAATCAGCCGTATCTAGGCCTGACTGAATAACTTGCCTAGCGGCAGCATGAGTGTCCACACCATCCTCCATAAAAGAGGCCTTCTCCTCTTCAGGCAGTTTAGGGGCTAACTGCTTCACCGAGTCCATTAAAGCATGAACGTAGCGTCCCAATAAGCAAGTGGCATTAGTTGACATAAGGGCCATGCTTCCGGATGAAAAGACCTTTTTAGCTGACTGTTCGATCTTTTTAGAGTCCCTGTCAGCTGGTGCTTGAGGGAAGGCGCCTGAAGATTGCTTCGAACAGGAAGCTTGCACTACAAGGCTCTCTGGTGAAGGGTGAGAAGAAAGGAAGCTTGGGTCCCCCAGAGCTACTCTATACCTCCTTGCCACTTGTCTGGAGACTGCAGGTGAAGAAAGTGGCTTGCGCCAAACGTCCATAACAGGCTCTAAAATAGCCTCATTAAAGGGCAACAAGGGCTCAACAATGGAAGATGGCGAATGAAGGACTTCAGCTAAAAGGTTTGGCTTGTACTCTGCAGAGGGCACCTGTAAGTCCAACAACTCTGCAGCCTTCCTGACTAAATGATAATAAGTCAACTCTTGTGGAGGAGTAGATCTGGCAGAAGGATGCTCCCATTCTGGAGTAGTATCTAGACCACTTGCATCCTGAATGCCCTCAAATTAATCAGTGGAATTACCAACTTCACCTTCCTCCACATCTACCCTATATGGCTCCTCCATAATCCTCTGAGCCTCTCTCCGAGAACAGATCTGAGGGCACGGCGTCGCCGTACGAGGAGTCGGCAGCACCGAACGTGGAGTCTGCGGCGCCGGAGGAGTAGGCGGCACCGGACGCGGCGCAGATGGAGTCGTCGTTGAGGGAGGCTGCGAAGAAGGCAAATGATCCAGTTGAGGCCAGGAGGATGGATCTCCAGACGGTGCCGGGAACTGCCATGACGGAGCCATCGGCAAGAAGGGCATAAAAGGTACCTGAGCATAATGTTGCGGCACGCCCAAACTAAACGCCATTGGACCCACGGGACCAGAAGGTGCGCTGGATGGGAAGGCAGCTCTTTGGAAAACCCCATACATCGCATTGAGGATATGCGTCGGATCCGCACCAGGAGCCGGGAAATGCGGGTATGGGTTCGACCAAGAATCCGGTCGAGGAGTAGCTGGAGCCGGAGCCGAAGTATCCTCAACTGGAGCCGCAGGTTCAGCTGGCACTGGAGAAAGATCTTCCATCTGCTCCGGCTCTGCGTCGGAAGCCGGAGAGTCCACTGGCGCCGGTGACTGCACCGGAGACTGCGCCGGAGTCAACCTGGGCGAAGGAGTCTTCTCCGGAGACACACAAGGGGAAGGCGAAATGAATTCCTTACTTCGATGTCGAGGTGACGGCGACCTCGAAGCCTTACTCTTCGACGATCGGCGCCGAGAGCTATGCTTCCTCTTCTTTTTGTGCCTCCTCAACTTCGAAGAGTGCGAAGTCGACGACTCCGGTTTAAACGACTTCTTCCTACCTCTCCTTTCCTTTTTCGCCTTGGCCATGAAAAGCTTAGTCTCCCTCTCTTTCAGGGCCTTGGGATTCAACTTTCTGCAGCTGGAACAGTCGTCCACATCATGGTCCGAAGAAAGGCACCATAAACAATCTTCGTGGGGGTCAGTGATGGACATGTGACCCCCACATTCCCTACACAGCTTGAATCCTGACTTTCTTGTCGAAGACATGGCAAATCTAGAAACAGTAACCCACTGCAAGACTACAAAGTAGCAGGAGTGTGCTGGAAAACCGTTCTGCGTCGACGGCGCGGAAAAACGGGAACTGACGTCGTCACGCCGACGTGGCTCTCTTATGGATCCGGTGACGTCATACGGAGTCGCGAGCGGAGCGGAGGTATGACGTCCACGTCGGCGTAGAGAGCTGGGGGAAAAAAAAAAATCAGTGAAATGCTGGCGCAAGGGATATTCACAAGGTGAGGAACCCACTGGCAGATGTATCCATCAGAATCATGGTTATCTCACATTTTCTGAATCTGTTGTAAATTGTGTAGTATTAAGGATTTAATGGAATAGACTTTGAACTAGTTGCTTCTGAAACTTGATGAGCTGAGGAAATGACAAATGAAGATATTTAAATGAAAACCTGGCATTCCACAATGCAAGTACTTTCTACATACTAGCAGAATGTAGATGTCAACATGTGTCATGCATGTTTAGATGCACAATCTAATTCCTCTAGTAAGGCTTCTTTAATATTCACAATATTTCTTTTCTCATTAACACAGAGATCCTTATTAATTTAATAATCCTGTGTGGACCCTGTAACCAGAAACTCTTAACTACATTAAGCATAGTATGCCTACAGATTATTTGTGGTAGAGAAAATTCGAGTAGTTACTTATTGGATAGTAAGTTCCACTAATACTTTACAGCCTATAAGACCCACTGGACTATAGCCAGCTGTACTCATGCTAACATTCACCAGCCTTCATTCATTTACCAACAGGAATTTTACGTGGTTATCAAAAATACTTTCCATTAAGAGTACTTATGTTCTAAGGGCATGGATGTTTATTCCTATAATGGGTCCAATTATACACTTTTTTTTTTCAAAAACCTTTATTGTGCCATCAAAGTGTACACTGCTATTCAGCCAACAACCCGGAGGCAGGCAGCTTGTTTTCGTAGCGTCACGCCGCTAGTGCGGATCTATGTCATATACTTGAGCAAAGTTCCAAAATTATTTTGTTACTTAATAATCAACAACAACAACTGTAAGCGAGAGTCGAAGAATAGCGACCAATGTCCAGGACAAATATCCTTGCAGTTATCACCCAGTGATCATGTATTACCATGTCTGCGCGAGCACGAGATATCCCGCACACACAAATCACATTCTATCCGCCAGAACACTTACATCTTCCCCCCCACCCTTCTTTCCGCCCAAACAACGTCCTGCGAGGGGCAGTAGCGCCCTCCCCGCATGTCGGCCCCATGACGCAGCCCCACTCCAGCTGTGCTACATTGCCATTCATCCAACATTCTTCCTCAGTCACTGTTATTCGCTTACGCCTCTGCCAGCCAGTCCACTAACGGCTGCCATATGTCCGCAGGCCTCGAACGCTGCGGCATATGATCCCAGTAGGCAGTCAATTGTTCCTTACAGTACACCGCTGATCCCACCCAGCTTGATACTTTCGGCGGAGCTTTTTTCTTCCAGTGTATCGCTATTTGTCGCTTGGCGAGCAATAAAAGAAGGGCCACTAGCCTACGTGATGCACTGGGTACATTCATCACAAATCCCAGGAGGGCCACAAGCGGGTCTGGGTCTATAGCTGTTCCCACTATCTTCCCTATGGTATTGAAGACTGTTTCCCAAAATCTATATACCGGTCCACACACCCATGCAAGGTGGTAGAACGTAGCCTCTCTCTCGCCACATCTCCAACAATTCGCATCAGCGTGTAATCCCATTTTAAAAAGTTGTATGGGTGTACGGTACGTCCTGTGTAAGTAATTAAAGTGTATCAGCCGCAGTCTATAATTAGGCGACAGGTTTTCAAGTTGGGTGCAGCAAAATTTCCACTGTTTCTCTGTGATACTAATGCCTGCTTCCACCTCCCACAGTGATCTTGAATCCACATGCGCAACAGGTGTTGCGTTTTGTGTAACCCTATATATGCGTGTTATCAGTTTGCACGAGGAGGTGTTCGAAAGTATGTCTTCCAGAGCTGCCAGCATCGGTGGAGCCTTTGGGAACATAGGATACCTGTGTTTACAGGCCGCCCTCAGTTGATAGTATAGTAGTAGCTCTGATGCCGTCGGCTCAGGCGCTGCGACCATATTCTGTATTGTAAGGAAAGTGTCATCTGGATACAAGTCACCCGCTACCTTCAGGCCGCAGTCATGCGCCCGTCGCACCACTGCCGTGTCTGTCAGCGGTCCCAGCAGTGGATTGCCCTCCAACGGCATGCTCGGGGCATATGGGTCAGATATGCCCGCTCGTTTTGCAATAGATAGCGCTATTTGTGGCAACATGTATTTTAATCGGTCTGCAAGCAACTTTGCGTATATTTTGGCATCGAGGTTTATTAGTGAAAGTGGGTGATAGGAGTCTGGGCTAGTGGGGTCTTTTCCAGGTTTAAGCAGAGTAATTATCATTGCTTCACACATCGACTGTGGGAGTATGCCTTTTTCTACTGCCTCCTCAAACACCCTGTGCAGTCTCGGGACCAGGATGTCTGCATATTCTTTATAGAAGGCCGCCGTCAGCCCATCGGGGCCCGGTGCTTTGCCAAGTGGCAAACTAGCTATTATCGCTCTTATGTCGTCTTGCGTAAACGGTAAGTCCATATACTGTCTGGCACCATTATTGAACCATGCTAAAGCTATGGTGTCTAGGTAGTCGTTTAGCACCTGATCATCTGGTGTCACCCTGGAAGTGTATAATTCTCTATAGTAGTCTGTCATGTTTTCAAGTATGGCTGGTGGCTCCCTTACCATTTCTCCTTCTACACCCCTTAGTTCCAGGATATAATCTATCCCTCGTGGCGCTTGCAGCATGTTCGCCAGTGTGCATCCAGCACGGTCTCCTTCTCCATATCGTCTGGCCTGGCTATCTTTAGACAAATATGCCACTTCTCTGTCCGCCTCCTCCTGATACTGATTAAGTTTCGATCTAAAGTCTGCACGTACTCTGTCTGTTGGCGCTTCTATCAATGCAGACTCAATTTTAGCAAGTTCTGTTTCTAGTTTGCTCAATGAATCTCTTATGGATCTTAGCACTCCTGTTTTTAGCGACATGCAGTATCCTCTAGTCACCACCTTACAAGCCTCCCATAGCGTGCCTGGCGAATCTACTGTGCCCTCATTAATCTCAAAGTACTCCTCTAGCTTTTCGCGCAGTTCCTGCTGAAATACCTGTTGGCGCAGTGCCTGGGATGGGAACCTCCAACTAAACGGTTGGATATACTGTGACGGTGTGGACATTGTCAAGTATACCGGGGCATGATCAGACAGCAACCTCGGCAAGTGTGTCACCTCTAGTACCGAAGTGTGTAAATCTCTAGATAGCAACCAGTAGTCCAGCCTGAACCATGCAGCTCTATGCATTGTTAGGCATGTACCCGCGCGATCCCCGGGGAGCAGTGTCCTCCAGGAATCCACCAGTTCTGCATCCTGCATGATATCGCCTAGCGCCTCTGATGCCCTAGGGTGATGTTCTCTGGCTGTGCCCTGTCTATCCATAGTGTCCGAAAGTACAACATTGTAATCCCCCCCCCCCCCCTCACATAATCGCTGCCGGGCCACGGGCCTGCACCTTATGCCATAATTCACAGTAGAAATCTGGGCTATCGTCATTCGGGCCATAAACGTTCACCAGCACCATTCTCATATCGCACAGCGTCCCCACTAGCAGTATGTACCTGCCTCCATTATCCCTAATTTCCTCATGTGTTTTCCATTGAAGACCCCTTCTGATCAGTACCGCCACCCCTCTGGAGTAGTTAGAATAAGAAGCATGTACTATCACTCCCCACCTATTATGTCTGAGCAGTTGTACGGCCTTCGCAGTCAAATGGGTCTCCTGCAGGAGGCAGATGTCTATTTCTTTTCTAAGTAAGAAGGCCTGCACCAACCTGGCTTTACGTCTGTCATTCATGCCCCGCACATTCCAGGTAAGACATTTTATTTGCTTCACGGCAGCAGGGGTATTAAAAGACCGTGTTCGAACAGCAGACCAGTTCCGTGCAACTCACCACACATCCACCCCCATATGAATAGCGTAACATGTCGTAACGGCCCAGCGGGCCACAGTGTATAGAAGCGGCCATAGCACAGTGAGTAAAGTCGTTGTCGACGGGGCGATACATATTGTACAGTATTCGTTTCAACGCAATTTCTCGCTTCATCTGACCCCTCGCTACCAGACAAACAGTCAACATCAGAACCCCCCAAACTTAAGTTATCATAATCCCCACCCGCTCCAACCCCCCAATTAGGTTGTGCAATTTCCCCCCAGGTCACCCTCCCAGCCACAGGAACTTTAACTAAAGTCACTGTCGGTAACCAATGATTGGGAATCATCCCCTGGGGTACGCAGGTTGGCCACCTACTATCCCCGTACTCATGACAGGGTGATCGAGCGCTGGCCTAGCGTGTCGGCTCAAGGACCTCCCACACCCCAAAACTCACACATCCCCCCTGCCACAATTAGTTAACCCCCAATACTCCGATCAGGCACTCCGGCCCTGTCCCGGCCAATTCAGGTAATCCACAGCGCAATGTCAGACTTAACACCTTCAATCACTCATCACTTAGCCTGTCCTGCAGTTCCGGTCCCTCTGAATGCGTTTGGTTCTTTTGGTCTCTTGCCAGTTGTTTCGCATACTGCAGGGCCGCTTTTGCATCTATAAAGAAAGATGGTTTTCCTGGGCCTTGCACTCTGAGCTTCGCAGGGTATATTAGTGAATATTTTGTACCCGTTTGTTGGAAGATTTTTTTCGCTGGCATAAATTCTCTGCGAGCGGCCTGTACTTGCATAGTGAAATCCGGGTATATGGTGATGTGGTTGCCCTTGTATTGCACGTCTTTCATGTCTCTCGCCATGCGCAATATCATATCACGGTCTCTGTAGTTTACGACGCGCGCAATAATGGGCCTAGGCGGTGCTCCCGGTTTAGGCTTAGGTCCCAATGTCCTATGTGCCCTTTCAACAAGGAACATCTGTGATAGTCCTGACCCAAAGAGGTCTTTCAACATCTGCTCAACATATTGCTCCATGTTGGTAATGTCTGTTTCCGCCACACCCGTGACGCGGACGTTGTTGCGCCTCGAGTGCGCTTCCAAGTCCTCATTCTTTTGTTGAATTAGCGCCAGAACTTTGTCCATGCCGCGCATTTTTTTTGTCTAGGTCCGTTTGGCTTTCTTCCGTTTCGGTCACTCGCGTTTCTAGCACCCCTACTCTACCTTCTTGGTTATCCATTCTTGTCGTGATGCTGTCCATATGTGCTGCCAGTGCGTCCATTTTGTTGTCTATGCCCTGCAAGCTCGCTTTTAATTCTTGGAACATCGATTTAATGTCCGCTTCTTGAGAGCCACTCTGTTCCTCCCTCGCTGCGTCGGCGTCCCGGTGGTCCTGGTCCGTCGTTTTCTGTTTGGATTTGTCAAATGTAAGCCTCGGCTGCCTCGTGTCCGGTTTGCCCATTGCTTCCTCCCAACGCAATCTTTTGACAAGGGCAACAGTACCTCAGTTTCCTTTCGCGTCGCTAGTCACCCCACTCCAGGTGCCCACGGTAGACAGCAATAAGGGCAGTCGTCTCCAATAGCCAGTGGAGCTATTTCATCTGTACCTGGGTAGGGCTGTATTGCAACAGACTACACCCGCTAGCACGGGTCAGCCGTAGCGTGGTCTCTTGGGCACAGGCTACCCCCTTCGCAGTAGCTCCACTTCTGCCCCTCAGGTCAAAGCAGCGCAGCTCCCCAGTTCGCCCACGGCAACGCACTCGACCATGTTCACTCACACACCGGACTGGGTACAAGACAAAATGGCGGTTCGCGCCTCCCGACCCAGGCGCCAAATTTGGTTGATCCTCGCCACCGCGAGCAATAACTGTGCCTCGTAAGGGGCCTTAGTACGGCAGTGCGTCGTCTCTGCTACAGCCTCAATGCAACGATTGACTGCTGTAGCTATCCCCGTCACCAAACTTGCTTCTGTGGGGCTCCTGAGTGCAGCCGTCAGCAGCGCCACTGCCCCGGATAATATGGCCGCCCTCCGTCCTTTCCCTCTAGGCCTGACCCGATCTACGTTGTCTCAAAGGAACCGTGGACGTCCCGCAGGTATGGAGCTGTTATTTACCCTGTGAGCTCGGGCACAGCACTCACGCAGGTCGCTGTCCAACAGCGTTCACCGACCGCTGGCACAGGCTCTCACCTCTCGTCTTCTGTGTACCTTCCGATTCCTTGGAGCGCGGTGGTGTGTAGAGTCCTCCCCGCACTCCACCTCCACACAGTCGGCAACTGTCCGCGGCGCCGGTCTCACTGCCACTGCACGATGACTCCGCCTGCGGGGGTGTTTTCTGGTCAGACCGTGGTCACAGGGCCGAGCAGAGCAGCAGTCCGCTTCTCTGCAGCGCGGCACACTCTCGGGCCGGGCCTCACGCTAGCCCCCGGCATCCACGAGCGCACCAGGCCGCCTCGCCGCACGTCTGTCCGATCTTTGCATCGGCTCCAACCACGGGTCTAGGATTTTCGTCGGGCAGAGCACTGACACTGTGCTTATTACTGGGGTCGAGAGGTCCGAGTCCAGACACCAATTTCGCCGATAATTGCCGGATTAATTAGCTCGATCGGCGGAGCTGTGGTTTCAGGCAGCCATTCCGCTTTGCAGCCAAGCCACGCCCCCGGTCCAATTATACACTTAGCTGGATATCCTACGAGTGGAGGAAACGGGTCCCTTTCTTAACCTTACTGACATCTCAAGTTTGGATGAGAAGAAGGCTGAGAAGGCATTTCATTTAGCAAGAGCCATTGAGAATTTCATATTTATGCTGGGATAAACCTCTCATTCCCCAATGCCATGACTGATGCCTAACCATCACTGAGGGAGGAAAGAGTAAGGAAAGCAGCTACCGAGCACGAGACATGCTGGGGCTCTAGGAGCTGCAACTTGTGTGGCCCGACTGGCAACACCCTGATATCTGGGTGCCTGTATGTGCAGCAGCTACTCAACTTCGGAGGATGTGTGGTGAGGCCGATACATATAAAGAGCCATTGAGACACATTTCCCTCTCTAATCCAGACCCGTGTACCTTCTAACACTGTACCACGAGGAGCGGAACACAGCTAGATTCAAATAGCAGCAGGTGACTACTCCAACCCAGTGACTGGACACGGGTAAAGCAGATAAAACGCGATCCAAGCTGCAGTTTGAAGCCCTTAAGATCCCAGACAAAGTTGGAAATGAATGCAGCTGACTCGGGATCAGAGGCTAAGGAATCTTCGTCGGACCCTGAACGGAGGCAGCATCCAACCCCATGTGTTTACTTACCACTGTATTTGCATTGTGGGTTTTGGTTAAGTCCCTTAATGGGCAAGCAGGGGAGGGTCAATGTACAGCCAAGCAAAAGGTGTATGCTAATGGCGTGGAAGGGGCTGTTTTGGTGGGGTTTGTTCCGTTTGTTATCACAAAAAATAGGAGAATATAATACTGTACTGAATACAACAGATATTCACACACTAGGATACCATTCAACACGAGGTGAGACATGTCACAGATGAACATCAGGCCACCACACATTTCTCACATGGAATATTCGAGGACTTAATGACCAAATCAAAGTTTGCAAGGTCGTGGCTTATCTCAGAAGGCACTCAGTACAGGTGGCGTTCCTTCAGGAGACACATCTAGCACACAATAGCAACATACTAACAGCGCAGCTGGGTCAATACTGCACAGTGGGATTAACACCGCAGCAACAGCGGGGTAAATATTGTGCAGCGGGATTCACTACACATGCCTGGGGTGTCTTAATATGGGTAGACGGTAGAGCCAAGATACAGTTACAGGAGGTGTATGTTGACCCAGGAGGCAGATGCACTATTGCCCGCTGTAACACAGGCGATGGGGAAGTTTTGCTGGTGTGGGTGCATGGCCCGAATTCTGATGATCTGCATTTCTACCATGCACTCAGTACACATCTTTCACAGTGGAGCACATTACCTCAAATCTGGGGTGGAGACTTCAATTGTATATTGGGTCCCAGGCTTGACCAGTCAAGAGGCTCACTTTGTCACCCAGCTGCTGCTGCTCGTGCAATCAGTGACATGACAGAAACACTAGATCGCGTAGATATATGGAGACATCGAAAGCCCCATGGGGATGGGTTAACACATTAGTTGGAGGCACATGACACACACTAGTATAGACTACTGGTTTATATCCAAAGGTTTGGCGTGGTGGGTCTTGAGGTGCGAGCCACTGCCACATACTTATTCTGATCACTCACCCATAGTGCTTGATCTAGAATTTTGGAGTCAGGGGACGGCTGCGTTCACATTGAGGTTCCCCCATACTCTCAAATAGACCCAGTGTTCAAGGCGGAATAGCACACGGGAATTGAAGACTTCTTTACTAACAATGTGGGGACAGAGGAGAAGTTCGCCACAGTGTGGGAAATATTTAAGGTCTATATTACGGTTATCATGATTTCCAAACACCCTGGAGTGTTAAGATCCCTCAGAGGTAGACTTTCTATTTTGGAAAGAGAGCTAGTGGCACTAGAATTAAGATACCAGACCACAGGTAATAGAAATTTAATTGGAGAGCTCAAAACTAAAAAGACAGAATACCATGACATAGCCAACAGTGAAGTGGTGCACATGGGTAAATATGCCACAGCTCAAATATATGGGGAAGGGGAATGCCCTGGGGCAACATAGGCAGTCCTTATGCGTTGTAAGTAAGACTTTAGGGGGTTGGTGGGGCATGACATTATCACATGAGCAAAGAAGACCAATACAGGATAAAGGCCTACATAGCGGGAAAGTTTCACAGCTACTAAACTGAGCTCTTTAATACAAGAATAGTCCCAGATAAGGACGCTACGAAAGATTACTTGGAGCATTCTGAACGGCCCGGTTGAGCGAGACACCGCCGCCGCTGCTGGAGCCGATGCGGTAGCGACTTCGATTATTCACCATTATTCACCAAACAGCTGTGGATTGCCCTCGCTGCACGAGCTACCGCGGAGCCATTGAGGGAAAACGGCCGCGGGAGCGCAAGCCTGGGTCCCTTACTGCCTACTGCCTGCCCATCCGCTTTGCTTTACTTTGCCTTCCCTGTGCCTGTACCTGAGCCTGAGCGAGTGAGTTCGGTTGCACTGCTGGGGAGGAGCAGAAAACAGGTGTGCAGCGTCAAGAAACTCTACACGGCCGAGGCTTTGGGAGCTGGGAGCTGTGCATTGAGATGCTAAAGAGGCATTGAAAGGCGTAGCAGGTCGAGGGGGAAACCATCGCTGGGGGCCAGCAGAGACACCAGCGGAGACACCCGGGTAGGTCCGAGGAGGCGAAGGTTGCGCCATTCCTTGCTGTTTCCCTATGTATCTGATTACTTGATTACCTGACTTCCTGACTGCCTGAGCTTACCGGAGCGCTTGTCTGAGCGCGACGACCGGAATACAAGCCGAACTCGGAAAAGTATTCCTCTCGACGGAGGAGTGGGCAAAAATTTCTCTCTGATGTGGAGTCAACATTACATTTTAAACAATTAACTTTGCCTAACCTTTCTCTCTTGAGGCCGGCGTCACTGACGGGCTTGGGAGTACAAGGGGTACTGGGCAGTTAGACTGTCTTTCTTTAGTATTAGGTCTGGACCGGACCCTGAGCAAAGCCGGGGCTCTGGGTAGAGAAATTTGCAGATCTGAAGGACATTACTTTCATTAACCATCGGACAGATTTGTGGAAACAAAATTAAATCTACAACTACATCGCACCCAACGTTAACGTCAACACCATGAGATCTGGGAAAATAAGAACTGTGGGTTCAACATCAAAACGTGCTAAAAAATTGCAGCAACCTATCGTGATGAAAAATTAAAAAACCAACGCTCCCGGTCATTCCCAGTCCCTTATATCCCCTATTGCGCGGATGTTTGAGAAGTCTGGCAAAATACCGGACAAATTTCAATTTTTGAAGGATCCTGCGGGAAGCATCTGGACAATGAGCTCTGAAACTAATATTGAGAAACTCCAGACTCCTATGAAACCTACTAATAGTAATATCGATTCTTTAAACCCTATGGAAACCGTGAAACAAAATGAAAAAGTGGAGCTACTAGAACAAAACTGGAACTACAATAAACTTGAGAAAACAAATCTAGATATTGGAGAGACTGGTGAACGCTTACAGCGGAAAGTACAGGAAGAACCTCCAAAAGAGATGCTAAATTGTAACTTAACATCGAAGAATGAAAACAATTCCCTTGTAACACCTAACTCGGAAACTAGCCCACTTAATAACCCTTACTCTTATTCCATGGCAGGAAGCCAGGAAATTTGTCAGTATAGGATTGAAGATGCATTCCAAAGGATCCCCTTGGAAGTAAAAGTTGATGTAAAGAAAAACTCGGTTCTAATTGCTGAAGAAACTGAAACACTCCCTAAACACCATGGGGAGCATTACTTGAGTGTCAAAGACTCCAACACTCCTAAGGAAATAAAAAAGGAAAGCAATATGCAAGGGGCAAAAACAGAGGGTTTACAGGGAATTAACAAACAGGAGATAATGAAACCCTGGGATATTTTCTACCAAACATCAACCCTTACGTTAGAAGCTCTTCATTATCAATCGAACAAAATGGACATACAGATTGACCCTTTAAAAATGATGGCTACGGTATCTGCGCGCCACCATTGCTGCCTGCGGCCTCACCAGCCCCGTCCCCTTAGTTGACTCCTTTCCATAGCCCCGAGCACGGAGTTCCCCCAGTCCCCGATCTGTTCCCTTTCCCCTCTTTAGACTCCTGTTGCTGGCTGGGGTCCCCCATCCGGGGAGCACGTGCTGTTACTTTCGATTGCGGGTTGCCTTGCGGGTGTGGTTTTTGTGTTGTGTGTATAAAATGAAACCGTACTGTGGGGTCAGAGTGATGTGGCCCACGACGCTGATACCTCCTGATTTTGCTTCTCTGCACCGCCCAGTGTTTTTGTATGTATGACATATGTTTTTGTCATTCTAGCGGCCGGCCGGAAGGTTGTAGGCCCATACTTGTATATTCTTGAGATTGCAATAAACGGTTTAAAAAAAAAAAAAAAAAAAAAAAAAAAAAAAAATGATGGCTACGAATGTAGCGGGAATTGATAACAAACTGGCTCAACTAAATGATCTTATAATCAGGGCACAAAGGGAAAATGAATCATGTACCTCTGATTCTATCTACGTTCCAATCATGGATAAGTTATCAGCTCTACCAGCAGTTTTAACTACCATAATAGAAGACACAAAAAGAAAGATTCGATCCAGTATGATCAATCCGGTAATAATCCCAGAAAGCACCAAGGGAACACAAGAAACATCACATGAGTTGGGAACTGATATCCTCATAGAGAAAGATCCACATAAGCCAGTAAATCAGCCCTGTGATAAAACCAATTTACAGACACAGCAGGCTAACGACAATGCACAATGATTATATGTGCGAGACTTCAATTAAAGTGGATAAAATGGACTCTAACCAGAGCGACACTGACTCAGATGGTTTTATGAAGATGTCAAAACGTCAAAAGAAAAAACTCCGTAAAGCACGGAAAAATGAGAAAACAAAGCTGAGTAATATAAACAACAAAGTTGAGGAAGAAGCGTTACCTATTACAGAAAACACTAATAACATGAAACAAAATGTCAAATCCTTCCCTATTTTTGAAAAATTATCAAAAGGCTTAAATATAACAAAATTTGAAATAACAAAACTTGGTAAAAAAAGCGTTCATACGCCTGTAGGCGAGGACAAAGTAACATTGGAAATGCAAGAGCAGAATGGGAAACAAACATCTGCAAACAATACCGAATGGGGAGGTTGATCAAAGCAGTGAGGAAAAAGAACCTTTCACTAACAAATTGGATAAAAGAACTGAAATTAAATCAAGAGTCACTATGGATGCAATGATCCCTCAATACAAGGTGGGCTACGAGGAAGACAAAAAAAGAAATGGCTCCCATAGTACGGAGGATAGAAAATAGCCCTGAAATACCTAATCAGTGGGTCAATCTGCATATCAAAAGCATGGATGGGAGTAAAACAATCAGCTTGCAAACAAATCAATCAGAGCAAAAGGACCAAATCGGTCAACATACCCCAAAAAATGCTGAGAAACTTATATTTGCACCAGAATTCCAATCTAGAGGTAAACAAGATATACTCAACCGAGGGAATCTACTCCGACTCTTTAAATCCATACCCTCACTGAATAATATTGTAAGTGAAGACATTATCTCTGTACAATTTATTGAGGATGAACCGAGTACTCAAACTCCAACTTTAATCTCATTAACATCATTATCTTTAGTTGATCAGATAATGAAGGAGCAGCAAACATTCAAGTCATGGGGTATAATACTAACAAAACAACCCCCAGAGGTCTACCCCACTCCCTTTATAGATGCGGTCAATCTACCAAAACAAAAAATACTAAGGTCCAAGTTTACCTCAGTATTAAAAAACGCACTAGGTAGATCCCCGGAAAATAAGGTATACCCAAACATGCGAAGTAAGGGAGAATTAAACCTTGAAATGAAAGAAAAACTGATTAATATGGCACTCCATAGTAACCATACACAATGATATGGCCCTTTAAATCCTACAGGACCTATCACCAAAGATAAAGAGACAATAGAAATATGTTCATGGAACATTAATGGTTTGAGGGGGAAAATACGCAATGCAGGTATAGACTCAATACCTGGACATCCAGAAATAGTAGTTCTGCAGGAAACATGGGAACTTAAACCATTTATGTTACATGGCTACGCCGGATACTATAAGAATGCAACAAAAGAGCAAAGGTTCGGGCGAGCAAGTGCTGGGCAGGCAATATTCATCTCCAATGCGTTGCATATTGACCATGAACAAGTGGAGACAGATGATCAGACTATTCTGATGGTTAAACTCAGTTTTAAAACAAAAATTCAAAACGTTAGAACTATATACCTGATCTCTGTTTACATACTGCCCACAAATAAAAGTAGGGAGACAGTTTGTGGTACCTTGAATGCCGTTCTAATAGACAAAATGCTGAATGACCCAATAGCGGATTTTTTGGTCACCGGGGACTTTAACCTCAATTTAATGTCTTCTCATATTAGAGATGCGACTACGCTTATCCAAAACCTACAATGGTTAATTCCTGAGCAGGATATAGGGAAGGCGACCACCTCCAATAGTAATCGAATAGGACTGACCTTCTTAAAGGACATGGAAGCTTTAGGCCTTCGACTACTAAACGGAAGAGTAAAACCAGATGTTCCACCCAAATACAGCTACTATGGTCATAAGGGAAATTCCAGGATTGACTATACAATGACAACAGTTTGTATGTTCCAAGATATCATTTCATATCGACTAACAAAGATAAACGAAAGTGATCATGCTCAGCAGTCAATCCTAATGGATATTGGAGTAACGACGAAAAAGACCTACCGGACCGTTCAAGGGCATATTGGTACTATTAATTACAAAAAACTGATTTGGAACATGGAAAATAAAGACGAAGTAAAAGAACAACTAGAAATAATCCTAGATAAAACCTTGAAAGAGACTTCCTCAAAAACTGCGATAGAGCAATGGGAAAAATTGATCGGAATCCTAACTAAAACGGAAGACCAATTAAGACCAAATAGGCCAAATTACAGGAGGGAAAATAAAAAGGAAAACAAAGTTACTTTGAATATGCCATTAACAATAAGAGCACTAAAGAGAGAACGAAATAGGATTATCAGAAGAGCCAATAAAACAGGGAGAAATCCAGAATACAAGGAAAAACTAAAGTCATTAAACCAGAATTTGAAAAAACTAATATGGGGTGAGAAAAGTAAAGCCGAACAAGCAATTTGGGCAAAAATATTTCACGCCAGTAAGCAAAAGAACTCAAGGGACTTTTGGATTATAATCAACGGCCTTGCAAGACCTCATTAGCAACTAGTCTCATCACCCCTGTCTGAGCAGGAATGGGACAAGTACCCGAGGAGGCATCTGAATCAAGAGTCTGTGTATACAACCCCAATAGTAATGCAACAGGGGCACAAAACACTCAATGTAAACACCACCTTTTATCATAGCAGTAAGACAGACTCATTCATAGATATAGGACAAAGAAGTGATAATCAAACTGATAAAACAGAAGAACGGCGCGCCGGGCCCAAATGGGCTTCCGTTTGCACTCCTCAAAGAAAAAACAGAATTATGGGCATCCATCTTAGCAAAATTATACTTAGAAGTTGCTCGGACAGGAACGGTACCTAAGTCATGGCGCGGCTCTCTAATAAGCCCCAAGGTGACTGGGCTCGGCCTGAAAATTACAGACTGATCACATTGCAAGATACTGATGCTAAGCTTTTTGCCAGAATAATACTTACGAAATTAACAGAATGGCAGAAGGAAGAAAAAATAATGCCCGTAAACCAAACAGGCTTTATTCAAGGATTAGGTACTACTACCAACATAATGATTCTTGCACTTTTAATTGACAAGTCTCTCCGGTCAAAAAAACCCTTGTATCTTTGTTTTATAGATTTTAAATCGGCGTTTGACTGTGTCAACCGAAAACTCCTTTGGAAAAAATTAGAAAAAAATGGGAATTCCAACTCCACTCCTTAGGTTAATCTGCCTTTTATACTCCGAGACATGGGCGAGTGTGAGGATGGGGGATGGTCGTACTTTATCGAGGGAGATCCCAGCTAATGAAGGCCTGAAGCAAGGCTGTGTGCTAGCTCCCCTTCTTTTTAATCTGTTTCTTGCTGACCTACCTCTAATCTTAGATAAAGAAAATGCACATCCTCCGAAACTGGCTGAAATGAGGCTCACAAATCTGATGTATGCTGACGATGTCATTTTGATGAGCCACACAAAAGTGGGATTACAGCGATTAATTAGAATGACATATATATATTCAAATGAGAATGGGATGGTTATAAACAAGACCAAAACTAAAATTATGGTAGTTGCCAAAAATGGTAGGCTTAAATACAAAAGCCGCTGGTTTATGGAAAACATAGAACTGGAACAAGTCGAGGTCTATAGATACCTCGGCGTACTATTTGATGGAAAGGGCACCTACCAGCAACACATCAAAGAGTCGCAAAGAAAAGCTAACACACTAACTTCAGCTTTTAGAACTATCCAGAAGTCTTTACCCACCCTGACCTATGGCCCCCTTCTAAGTATAGTTGGTGCAAAACTATTACCCGCGATTACATATGGCAGCGAAGCTGTGATGGGTAATGACAGCGTCAATTTGAACAAAGCCATAACCAGAGTCTACAGAGCGCTTTTTCACCTCCCAGCGAATGCGTCACCTTCGCAAATAAGGTTGGAGTTTGGCCTTACCAATCAAGAGTTTGCAAGGCAAGGACATTTTATAAAAATCTGGAATCGAATAAAAACTGATCAACATAACGAGATTTCCCAGCTCTTATGGTCAGAAATTCTAAGGGACACTAACTCCGCGGCTGCTGGCTATCTTAGTGAGGCAATTAAAGTATTTGGAATTACATCAATATGGGAGATGAATACAACTAAGTTATCATTTAAGAAAATTATTAATAAAACTGCAGCCCACTTATCGGTCACAAAGGATAAGGCCATTCTTACAAAGAGAAATCATTCATGGATGGTAGTAAACGGATATAAAAAGAAGGAGATCCAAAAATACTTGACGACCCCGTGGACAGAAAAAAATAAGCAGGTTCTCCTTAAAGCGAGATTTGGATCTATGCCTGGGTTATGTCATCTTCCACCATGGGAATTTCAAGAAACCAAAACAAAATGTAGACTGTGTAAGTGGGGAGAGGAAAACATTTCTCATTTACTATGTATTTGTCCCGAACTACTAAAAGAAAGAAAAAGACTGCTTAAGGCCCATTTCAATTCACGCAGCATACGGTCTTGCAGGCATGCGGTGATCAAATGTATGGTTCCAGACGATATTATTTTAAATGTTTCTTTTGTAAAGTTCCTAATTTTAGTTAAAAAGAAACTCGGTGAGGCATCTATTGTAAATATTTAATTGATTAAGTTAGTTAATGTAATGCAATTTTATGTGACTTTATACTAAGAATATAATTTTTAATTTCTTGCTTTCCTTTAATATTTTTTTTTTTTTGTACTGTTGTAAGATTTTAAATAATCAATACAATAAATTACTTTGACTTTGGAGCATATAGCTATGACATGGCTCACTAACAAGCACAGGGAATACTTGATGGCTCCATTGAGTACATCAGAAAGAAGGGCTGCGATTACAGGCATGCAGGCTTGCAAGACACCAGGCACAGACTGCCTCACGGTTGCTTTTTAGAAGACCTACCAAGATCTTTTCATGCCACATTTGATCTCTCTTTTTGAAGAAATGGCGCAGATGGGTACCATGCCTCCCACTATGCGTGAAGCAATGATTATCACGTTACTAAAACCAGGCACGGATCCTACGGCATAAAGGCCTCTCTTTGTTCAACGTGGACACCAAGTTATATGCTAAGATATTACCGAATAGACTAGCTCCACTATTACATGGAGTGATAATACAAGAGGGATCTTGGTTTTTCCATGGGTGTAGTATCACATTCAATCTTCGCACCCTCTTGTACGCTATACAACAGATCAATTAGGAGTTGAGGGAGGCAGCAGTTTTCCTAGACGCCGAGAAGGTTCTTGACTCGGTGGAATGGGCATTCATGTGCGCGGTGCTCCAGCGCATAGGAGTTAGGGAGATTGTTTTTCTAAGCCCAGTTGATATACTATACACGGAACCTGTGGCCAGGGTCCATGTTGGGAACTGTGTCTCATCACTTCTGAGGCTCTCCAGAGGCACCAGGCAGGGATCCCCCTTACTCTATACCTTGATAGCGGAACGTTTAGCAGGCGCCATACTTGAATACCAAACCTACAGAGGTATAGGTTTCCTGAATCATCTAATTATTTCCGTAGTTGCAGAACACACTTATCTACATTCGGGACTCGGAGAAGAATCTCTCCCAGTACTTAGAGAGGTGGTGCACTTCCGAGGCCTGTCGGGACTCCATGGGGTTCCCCCTTAATCCTGCTATGGCGCCAGTCCCTCTTGAGTTCCCGTTGAGTTGGACGACAGACTCGGTCCAGTACTTGAGCATACAGATTCACACAGATCCCAAGATGCTTATAAGGGACAATTATGAGAAAGCAATAACGAGACTTGAGAAGGACGTTGATTGTTGGGTCAAACTCCAACTGTCGTTAATGGGACACCTCACCATGAAAACGGTGGTCCTCTCGAGATTTCTATTCTCATTTCAGATTATCCCAATCTCACTAATGTGCATATTATTCACCACATGACACTCAATGATCAATCCTGCCTGGGCTGGAAAACAGCTATGTGTGAAATGGGAAACTCTCACCATGCCATACGACATGGGGAGCCTCAACGCAACGGACCTTGAACTATATTACAAGGCGACACAGAGTTCCTTTGCGCACTAGCGGATCCATGGTCCACAGGACCTGCCACATCTATATATAGAAAGCGATCGGGCACTCCCCCAGATGTTATTCTCGAACCTAAGTAAAACTATGGTCTTTCCGATCCCTTAAACACCACAGTGCATGTCTGGTGGAACCCCTTGGAAAATCAAGCTGTTTCAATACTGTACTCATTTCATATGTTGATAGAATAGTGTTCGTGGCTCAAAACTGGGAGAGAGAGGGGTTGCAGGGCCCAAAAGTCACTACAGATCAGAAAAATGGGGGATTTGTAGATGGAACGGTAAAGAGCTGGGAAATAGTAAGCAAAGAGCCGGAATCTCCGACGATTATGGCTAGTTTTCATTATTTTAGTGTTCGACACACGATGCGTGCACTCTTAAGTGACGACATGCAAGAGTCCACAAACATGCTACACTATCTTCCTTGATCAAAGGAAAGGTACCTATCAAACTAGTTAGTAAACTCTACTCCTCTGCAGAAGAAGCTTGCAGACCATCCTCGACTAAGGCAAGACAAGATTGTCAAAGGGAGCTGGGTACAGTCAACGATGACGAATGGAGGAGAGGTTGTTGTGCCATGATCAAGGATCTCTTACAAAACGGGACACAGACTAATACAGTTCAAATATATTAACCAGATATACTACACCCCTGAGAGCTTACATAGATATTGGCTTCAGGATACAGCGGCATGTCAGATGTTTAGAACAGACCGCTAGCTTTATACATGTTACTTGGTACTGTCTAAGGGTGTTTGCATTTTGGAGGGCGGTCATTCAGGAGATAGGGCGCAGAACCGGCACTACAGTAGGGATGGACCCTCTTATGGCCCTACTAGGTTACACTAAAAAGATGGAGAAAACAAGCCATAAACTGATAGCTATAGGGCCATTACTGGCAAGACGTCAGTGGCGACGAGGTGGTCCAGGAGCCCAGTGCCCACTTTGGAGACTTGGCATAGCGACATGATATTTTGCAACATGCAGTCTGAGATATGTAACAAAATACTTTCGTATGCATGTTATTGGGACTGTCCAGTCATTTGATGTACATTAATACTTCACTAATAAAAATATAATTAAAAAAAGTATATACATTTCTGCAGGTCTGACTTCCCTTTCCCAAAGAAGTTTGAAAACATTTCAGCTGACTCACATTTTTTTCATGGCATGCAGTGAAGTGTCAATATATGGATATCACCTTTATGTGCACTTAGCACAACTAAACTTTGAACCTGGAAGACAACCCCCCACGTGAGATGAAAACGAAATAAAGAAACAGAAATTTCAAACTTCACTTGCCAAATTTGGACACTGCTCCACAGCAGATTATTGAGTATCAACAGTCTCAGATAGAAACATGCATCGGTTGTTTAGCTTCTTCTAGACACGCTAAAATCATTTTTGGTATTACCTACCTAAAAACATTTGGCAACTCTACCAATAAGATAATGAGGACAGAATCAATAATTGTAGGTAAGTGCAGTATTCTGCAGAGAGGCTGGTTAGCCTTCACTATGCAATACTCTTACAATGCCCCAAATAGGTCCTTTGAATTCACACTAATAAATCCCTAGCCAAGTCCTGGTAGTGTGGAATAGAGCAGTCAGGCTTTACTAGAAGAACACGTGTTGAGCATTTCGGAGTACTAACAATTACGATAAGTAATTGACACGACTCAAAAGAATCAGACACCGATTTGTAAAAATAAAGCCTATTTGACTATAAATTTGGAGGCCAAAATGAAGACAAATGGCTGAGTATAACCAGAGTTATGGATTTGTAAAGGAAAAATAAAATCGGTGAATTTCACTCTAGCAAAACTTTAATGTTATGGTCAATAGAGAAAAACACTAGTGACAGTCTAGTTCAATGCAACCCATTGGGTGATGCGGGTCTCAGGACCAGAGATCAGTTGAATTTTACCTGGCTCGCACGGCCTGGGTGCAGAGTTGTCCTGGCTGTCCCTGGTGCTGAAGCGGGATTTGCAGGTTTACCGCTTAGAAGATGCTGGGAAAGAACCTGATGCAAAAACTCAACAACTGGGCCATTGAGGCATAGCGTTGAAGATGCTGCGGGGTTCCCTCAAAACACAGCATCAAACAAAGGTAATGGCACCCAGACTAGCCACCAACAGGCCTTGGCAGCAGCAAGCTCATCCTTGGGTTTACACCTAGCCCAAGGGTGTTCTGGAGTTGCTTTGGCTTGCAAGGGTGTTCTTTCCTTAAGAACCAGTATCTGGTCCAGGGTGAGTTGAAGTCATGTGGTTGCCACAGGTGTAGGTCATTACTCCTTTGCTTTGTACAGGTTCTGAAGTCACAGACTTGGGTCTCTTCTTTGTCCTTGGCTGCAAGTTGTTCGGTTTGGAGGTTCTGGTGCCAGAGGAGTCTCTTAAATCCTGTATTTAGGGGCGTTAGGGGTGTGGGTGCTAGTTGCCAATGGGCTACTAGCCCCAGCAGCTAATTTGCCCCCAGGTGACCACTACCTGTGGAGGGTGGCACCTTTTCTACCAAGAAGCCTCCACGCTGCCACTTCAAGAAATAGCAGAATCCTTTGGCTGTACAGACCACACAGCCCATCCTAGGGGTGTGGCTAGCCTTCTGAGGGTGTAGGCCTCCTAACTATCATTTTCTCACCAGCCCGGGGTGCATATGTGCCTAAGGCAGGGGGTTGGCTTTTCCCCCCTCTGGGAGGAAGCCGGATTACATATCAGAGGGTGCTTTGAACCTCCTGGATGGGGTCAGATTCATGTCTTGGCGGCAGCAGCGGCAGCCAGGGTGCAGGAAAGTCTCGGACAACAAGGTGGGCAACCTCTAAGGTAGCCACCTGGGTTCATGTCACATTAAATCTGACCTCAGAAAAAGGTTGTTTTTGAAGAGACCAGCCTTTTCATACCAAACATGACATTTCAGTGGGACCATAATGGAGCTAGCAACCTCTGGATGCCCAGGTGCCAGACCATGTTATCATACGTCCCCCTGAACACTTATAGTAGCCCTTAATTGAAAGAGGCTACTATAGGGACATAGAAGCTTGCATGTATATGTCCACACCTTTAATATAAGGCACCCTGCCTCCTGGGCTCAGGACACCTACCTTAGGGGTGACTAGTATACATTAGAAATAGTGCTGTGACCTTGCCACTCATGGTGAGGGCAAAGTAGTGTGTGAGCAGTTTGCACTGCTCGTGTAGTCTGCAGTGGCAAGCCTGCTGTCATCTGTTTACTTGGGTACTCCGAGTGGCACAATAAGTGCTTCAGGCCCTAGTGCCCCGCCAAACTCCCCTGCGTACACTGGTAGCATTTACCAGGGGGTTAAAGTCCTTGCCAAATGGGGGGTTACCAATTCACATGCATCATATTTTGGGAGCGAGCACTGGGGCCCTGGTTAGCAGTCTCCAGTGTACTTTTAGAGTCATCAACATCGGATAAAAAAAAAGTGTTGGGGTGACCATATAAAAATGGCATTTCCTACAGTAATATAAAATAAAAAGCTCAGACAAAAATAAAAATGTATTCAACTATATATTATGACCGCAAACCTCTTTCCAGAGAGGTCCTAATACACTAAAAGCCTCCATGACTGTACTTTTGATATTTTGTTTGCTGAGTAGGAAGGACACTGCTAGTTGGGTTGTAAAAGCAGTAGCACTAAAATATTTCCATAAAATTATTAAATATAACCATTCTATAACAAAGTTTGATTCATTGGAGCCTTACATTTACTGCACTTCATGATTTCATAGATGGCAATAAAGAGTACAAATAAAAAATAGATACAAGACTTTATTTTAATGGAGGAATTCTCCTCCAGCACTTTGCATTCATTGCCTTTCGTCACTGTAAATACTGACAAAACAAGCTGCAGCATAGGACTGAACAGATTATGCTGGAAAAGGCAATGTACAATGCGAGGGGCGTGGCTTGGCATGCCAGCATGGCGGACGAGTGCTGAGCGAGCTCCGTCCAGCCCGCCATAAATCCTTTAACTATCCTCATCCTCCGATGCTTCACTGACCGCAATACCGACTCAGCAGTCCCGTGACACCCGCTGCATCGCCCGCAGTGATTTTGGGACACCTGTGGGGGCCCGTGGTAGCGGAATAGCGCTTCGGCCGAGACGGGGCCGTCAGGGGGCGAGGCCTAGCCGACTGGGACGCAGTGCTGGAGATAGCTGGAAGCCGCAGCTGAGGAGGCAGCGGCAGCCTCGGCGCCGTGATTCTGCGAGGGAGCGGAGAGGGGTGCCCCCGAGATCCGCCGATAGGCAGAGGCGGCAGGTGAGAAATCAGCCGCTGCTCAGCCAGTCCTTGCCTTAGGCTGCACCACAGAGCGGCAGCCGATTTCTCGGGCCGCGGAGGTGAGGTGCGGCGCGGCGCTGGGGGTCACAGTGCCGGTGGTCTCCTGGCCCTTGCGGGCGCTCGCGCCTCACGTCTCCTCCGTGATTCCCCCGGCAGTGGTCGGGGCCTGGGGTGTGTGTGGCCTGCGGACCTGGGGTAGTGGGACTTGCTATCCTGGACCCCTCCCCCCTTGGCCTGTAATACAGTGAGAGTTTGGCGGCGTTGTCGAGCCACGAAAGTGGTAGTTGACTCGGCGGTGGAAGGCTGAGGTGATTATTGGAGGATCCCTGAGCTGACATCTGACCCCAGTAGGGGCATGCCCTCTTCTTCCCCGAAGCACCCCCCAGGCCATAAGAGGCGCTCCTAGCGGCGGTCAGTCGGGCCGCGTGGGTGCCATTCTGGACTCTGACTGGCAGTGACCGGTGTGTGCCGGGGTGGGGAGGGGGGTGTGTCCTGCGGGCTCGAGGAGGGGATTGGGGGCCCCCCAGCTTGGATCCAGGGCGCTGTCGGTCGGGCTGTTTAGGTGCCCTTGACTGGGTCTGGTGTAGTGTGGACCCCTGGACTGCACGTTGGCCCCAGTTCTGGGGCGGCTCCTTGCGGGCTCCCATTCAGAAGTCAGACCGGGCCGCGGGTGCCCGCTGTTCGATAATCTCTTTCCTTGCTCCCTCCTCAGATCTCTTTGGGCTTGCGAGGGGTGCTCTGAAGGCGGCCATGACGCGGGACAAGGATGGTGGTGGCCCGGGCAAGCAAGGCCCAATTGACAAATTTACTGGTGCGGGAGCGGCTGCGGGGACGCCCGGAGGACAGCAGACGGCAATGCCTGATAACGCGGCACTCATGGCGGCCATCACCCAATCCAGGGACATGCTTGATGCAAAAAGTGGAGCGGTTGGCTCAGATGTTATGCTGCTGAGACTTGATTTGCGTAACGCGGTGTCACGCATCACGGAAGCTGAAACCTGTATCTCTGGAGTGAAGGACGGTGTTTCCCCACTAAAGAAAAAAATGGCTAACATGGAGAACGTTCAGAAGGGGCTTGCGCTGAGAGTGGAGGATGCCGAGGGACGTGCTCGACGCAATAACCTCCGATTTGTTGGGTTTCCGGAGGGCTGCGAGGGTGACAACATGGAACGCTTCCTTATGCAGTGGCTGGAAAGCTGGCTCCCCCCAGAGGCTGTGTCCTGTTGCTTTGTTGCGGAGCGGGCCATCAGAGTGCTCACGCAGAAGCCCACACCAGGCCAGTTATAGCAAAACTTTTGTACTTCCACGATAACGACGCCATATTGAAATAGGCCAAGGAGCCCCTGCTCTGCGACAATGAACGCATCCTTATCTTCCCTGACTATACGCGTCTGGTGCAGCATCAGCGACAATCGTTCATGGCAGCGAAGGCCCGCCTGAGAGACCTCAAGCTTCCCTATGCTCTCCGGTTTCCCACCCGCCTGCGGGTTATGTGCCGAGCCCGCACACACTTCTTTATTATCCCAGAAGAGGTCTTCAAATGGACTGATGAGACGGTGCAGGAGAGTGCACACGCCGCCTAGAAGAGAATCAGACTCCTCATCGACTGAGATGGACCGGTGAGGTCCCCGGAGCCAGTTGAAGGGTAAAAGACTGTCTCGCTCTCGACGTCGCTCCTAGTCCTGTGGCGCTTCCTCTCGGGGTGGTTCCACCTCTGGTTGGCAGATATTGGCAGACTGATATATGGGTCCACGTGGAGCTGCAGGGTACTAGACTGCTGATTGTTCATCGGAGAGACTATGACATGGGCTGGTTCTCTGCCATGCCGTTGCTGGCTGGGGACAGGCCCGGGGAACATGGGCTGTAAGTTGGGGATCCATTGGTCAGGACGGCTCCCATTCCCCCGCTGGGGATCGGGGTACGGTCCCGCCGCAACAGATGCTTCAGTGTTTTTGAGGTATAGGGTGGGGGGTTTGTTGGGCGGGGGTTGTTTTTGTTCACAGATCGCACACTCGCTGATGGTCCGCTGCTCTTCACATATGTACAGAACAGTCCCCATGCCTGATGTAGTGGTAGATACCCGCCCAGATGGCCAACACATCTAGTAGGGGGCCATACTTCAACAGGCCAAATGGACCGGCCGACATACTTATGTTGCAGGAAACACACCTCATGGGTATGAAGGCCCTCTGCTTTCAGCGATATGGGTATCAGCAGGTCTTTGACTCCGGCTTCACGAGGGTAGCGATACTGATACACCCCAGGGTTCCCCTTATACACATGATAAACAGTGGACAGAAACAAAGGGGCGGTATTTGTTTCTTCGGGTCAAGATTGGAGAGGACCCCCTAGTGCTGGGCAGGGTCTATGCTCCCCCCTCCCTTGCAGTGGAATCTGGTGGAGCGGCTTATGACCCTATGGGCGGATATGTCAGACGTGGTTACTGTGGATGGTGGGGACTGGAACAACGTCATGGAGCTGGCCAGGGATCAGTGGCGGGGTGGTCCGGACAGTGGTCGCCCCACGAGATTGCACTCCTTAGCGACAGGACTTGATTGTGTTGATGTATAGCGGCGCCTTCACGGCGATAGCCGGGAATTCACCTACCTATCTGCGGTCCATGATTCCTACTCCAGAATTGACTATTTCTTTGTTCCCAGGGTGGCGGTGGGCAGGGTGGTGTCGGCGGAGATTCTGCCCCGGAACCTGTCGGATCATTCCTTGGTCGCCCTCACGCTCCGGTTAGGTCGAAGGCAACAACCGCTCAGGTGGCACCTCTCTGTGTGGCATCTGCAGAATGATGAATACAAAGAACACATAAGCGAAGCCATTGATCACTACCTGACTGCTAATGTGGGGTCTGTCTCTAGCGCCGGGACAGTGTGGGAGGCATTGAAACCCACACTGAGGGTGGCAGACATTTCCTGGTGCACGGCAGCACGTAGGGAGGAGCAGCGGCAAGTGGAAGCAGAATTGGAAACGCTTGAACGTAGGAGCCGGGAGGCGGAGGGAGGTCAGTTCAGGAGGCAAATATTGATGGCTCAACAGAACTATGCGGCCCTGATGATGAACGAGGCCCATCAAACCTGGCTGGCGACGCGTAGCAGGGTGTATCAATGGGGAGACAAGTCCTGCAAGATGCTGCATCGACTGTCAGGGAGCCTTCCATTCCCAGGCCCTACCAGGGTCTTGGGACCGGTGGGAGAACCGATTATGGACCCATTGACTATAGCGGAAACCTTGGCCGCCTCTTACGCAGACCTATACGCTCCCAAAGAATGCCCATCGCCGCTGTCATAGATAAATTCATAATCGACCTGCCACCCAAGACCGTTTCAGACGAGGTGAGGGAACAGTTGGAGCTACCACTGACAGACTAGGAATTGGGCATGGCCTGGGGAAACTCAACCCCGGGAAGGCGCCAGGACCCAACGGGTTCCCCAGTGAATTCTTTAGACATTACTTTGTGCAGGTGGCCCCTCACTTTCGACCGGTGGTGGAGGAGGCTCGGGACCGGGGCTCACTTCCTCCGGCTGGAGGCATGCGGAGGTGGCAGTGTTCCATAAACTGGGCAAGCCCCCGGAGCAGCATGCTTCATATCGTCCAATTTCCCTCTTAAATGTGGAGGCACAGGTTCTGGCGAAGGCCTAGGCCAATCGTCTTTTGCCGCACATCCCCACTCTAGTACACCCTGACCAGGCTGGGTTCATGCCCTAGCGTGCGACCAGGCACAACAACAGGCGAGCGAATGTGGCGGTGGCGGCCATCCGGCAGTTGGGGGAACCAGCGGCGCTTGTATTGGCGGATATGGACAGGGCGTTTGACTCTCCGAGTTGGGTGTACCTATTTGCCTTGTTGCGAAGGCTCAACTTTGGACCACACTTTCTCTCCTATTCAATGCTCTTATGCACAGATCTGACGGCGTCAGTGCGGGTGGCTGGGGCGATCTCATCCACTTTCTCTATCAGGCGGGGGCACACGACAGGGCTGCCCCCGTCCCCATTTTTATTTGCACTAGCTATGGAGCCTTTGGCTGCATGGGTGCGCATTGATGCGCAGGTCCGGGGATTTGAGTGGGCGCCGGGTCTGTCCGACAGGATCGCACTATATGCGGATGATGTCCTCTTTCTTACAGCTGTAGACAGGACGGGCCGCGGCTACTGCGCATTATGCACATTTTTGGGGAGACTTTAGGACTAAATATGAATCCCCGTAAGTCAACATTATGGATTCTGGGAGGTCGGGCGGGGATGGGCGCGTGGACTTCATCGGTTCATTTGGCGGTGGGGGGACTGAAATATCTGGGCGTGTTCTTATCTGATGTACCTGCAGTCTCCTGGGAGCGTAACTTGGTTCCAGTGTGGGAACGGATCCGTGAAGATCTCAAGTCCTGGTCCCGTATGCCTCTGTCACTATATGGCAGATAGGCAATATTCAAGATGGTGGCGCTTCCCTGGCTCCTTTATCAGCTACAGAACCACCCATATCAGGTCCCGCCCGATGGCTCCGACAGGTGAATGCAGTGCTCGGGCAGTTCTTGTGGGAGGGGGGGAAGGTACGTGTAGCTCCGCGCACATGCTTATGGTCCACTGAGGGGGGCTAGCGTCCTCTGATGTTCTCTCTTACTACCAAGTATCACATCTGGTGGTACGGTGATAGGGGAAATCCGGAGTATGCAGTCGAGCGACAACTCATGGGGCGCCACTTATTGCATACAATTCTGTATTCAGCGTCTTTGCGGGGTTCATTACCGTCAGTTACACGGGTGGTGTTCCTGATCTGGAGACAGGCATTGCGACAAATGGGGTGGTGGAACACTTGGACTCGGGAAACACTCCTCTGGGATAATGGGCACCGGAGGGGTTCACTTTTCCTGCTATGTTTACATGTTGTGGACAGGACTATGCAGATTTTGTGCGATCGGGGGGAGGGAGTTGGGGTATTCTCTTTATTGTTGCTTGTCTACGCCTGGATTCCATTGAAAAAGTAAAAGTCATCATATCTGTATGGTTTGATTGTGCAGTTACCTCTGGGGTGCAGAGCTCTGCAATACATGTGCAACTTGACAAAATTGGTTTAAAAAAAAAAAAAAGGCAATGTACAATGCAAGCAAAGTCAACCCAAGCAGGATGCTGCTACGGGATAGTAATACAATAAAATATAACACAAATAGTAACTTAATTGGATTTTTCAAATTTACATTGATCATATGTAATTACCAATCTGGACGTTCGCCTTGTTTGCTGTATATCTATCACAAAGGGGACTCACTTCCAATTTAAATTTCCGTTCTATGTCTCCTACAAAAAAACAACAAAAAACAGGTTAGGAAAATATGCGCGAGAGTATATTTTTTGTTCTTCACATCAATATTACATGTGCGTATTATTTCTATGCAATGCACGAAGAATATAGATTGGAGAACGTGAAAAGAATGCCTCCAGAATGTTTTCTGCACCATTGTAGCTCATGAAGACAAACTAACTCAAATCTACAACACTTTACTGCAGGACAAACAGGAAAAAACATTTTGCCTCTAATTACATTGGTTGGTATATTTAAGACCTGGCGTGCTTGGGCTAATATTCTTTCCCCAAGCAGAGACTACTCAGTAGCTTTAAAATGAATGTCTCATCAAATAATTTCTAATGACCCACTTAGTAGAGGGGTCATTAGGCTGAAACCTTTCCTATTTTGTTGAGAATAGTTGGGTATACTTTTCGGTTGTCAGGGATACAGTATTTATTCCAAGTACTTCTAACGTACAGAAAACACTAGTGATGTTCGTTCACACTTAAGTAGCAATAAAATCAATGAATTAATTCTAAGCCTTCAGTAGGGCTTTATTCCCCTGTCAGCATCCAAATCAGGGGCTAGGGTCTCAGCTCCACACCCTTCTAGATTTTTTGGTTAGTTCCTGAACATGTCACATAAACAAGCCACGTTCTTTAAAAAAATTCAAAACCTGTATTACATAGGACAAAAGGCAGAGAGGTCTCTAGTTTGAATTATGCAAAAGCACATGGCCAATTTGGGTATGCGCTCAGCTGCCTACATCTAAGGAATAAAATATAGAAGGATTTCCTACACAGTTGCTCTATTGATCGGAAGCAGTGGAATAATCACTAAGAATGTCACCGATGCATTGCCTCATGTTGACCTGTGTGATGACCTGTTAACTTCATCCGAACAAAACTTGCTGCCTTTAGTCAGCTTAATGCAGGCTCCCTTCCTTCCAATAATGCATCCATTAATCTCTCATTATTGCTAACTTGGTTTTGATCACGTGACTAACATCTCCTTCATTTACTGTTGTATCATATTCTTTTCCTAGATCTACTGACTGTCCAGTTGTTGGGCAGCTCACATGCTCAGCCTGTTTGTTCGATGTACAAGAACATGATTTGTAGTGCCTTCAAGTTGCCATACACGATCGTCATGAATGGTGGTCTGGCATTTCACTTAACATTCCTTTCCCTACGAGAATTTGGTGCACATTCACTTATGTTTATTTGTACTTCTAGAAACAAAATGAGAAAATTTCAATGTTGAAAGATATGCTCAAAGGGTAAAATCTGACCGTGATCCGTCCACTGCCCAAGGCAGCTGTTGTAAGGAATGCGCTCATATTAGCCAATCATCCAAGTAATGATAGATGTGTATCCCTGTTCTGTAAAAATAGGATACAATGTAATGTGCATTAGGCATCAGATGAATGCAATGGGAGCCAAGCTGGTTACCTAGAATTCGTGGTAAAATCACAAACCCAAGAAACAATGCATGCATGCCTTGCACAGACGCATGAAAATCCATGTCCTCAAGGACTAGGGTACAGAGGCAGTCTCTTACCTGCTTAACTAAAAAGGCTAAATTGTAGAATCATCATCATCCTAAAAATCTGCCTGTTCAGCTGCCAAAGATCAGCACGGATCAGAGATTTCCAACTTTTGTTTGCAGCACCACAATCTTGACTAAAACTGTTACTTAATGGGACATTTGTTCTAAAAGCTACTACTATTAGTTGTTTGAATTCAAGCATCACTTGCCCGAGAATGCTTAACTGTTTTATGCTGGCATTTAAGATTACTGTAGATGCAGCTATGAACCTGAGGGAAATCTAATTATATAGATGAGTTGAATGCATGACACATTTTGAAATAAATGGGGTCAACGTGCGATGCTTTGTACTTCACTGGCACACCAGTGGAGTAATGAAATGTTTATAAGCACGATTAACTGAAAATTGTGTTTTAATAGGCACTCTTTTACCCCTTTTGTTTCAAAATGCTCACGGGGTGATGGAGAGATATCCCCCCCCCCCCCCCCCAACAAAAACCCCTCCTAAAAGAAAAGGGGCTCACTATGCTTGCTTACTGGAATTCGAGGCGCATAATAGACACAACCACATTCACCAGCTCCTGCTGATAAAAGTATCCACCTCCTGTTGAAGTTTTTCCTGATGGAAATCTGCCATTTTCAAGAAGGAATGCTGGAATCTTAGACTGTAGCCGCTTTGCAAAAAAGTCAGCACCCATTTCCTCCGTTGTAATTTTTTGTAACTCAAATATTTAATGTTTTTCCCTACCGGAGAAACAAATGGAAGGTGGGAAAGGAAGGAATTTATGTTTTTCTGCCTGTGGTTCCCCCCAGCTTCAGAGGGTTGGTGACCTCCTCTAGGTTATCACTGGTGTCTCATTGGCACTCCCTGAATCCAGGTGTTCGATTCTTTTGTCCAGGGGAGCGGTCAACAAAGGAGCAGTGGCAAGACCTTTCCTTGCTGCTGAATCAATTACAGAATCTGGAAGAAGAGCAGTTCAGAGTACTGTTCAGGAGGTCTGTACTTCTATGAAAGGCACACTCAGGCTCCCATTGTCATCACTTAAACCAAGAACAAGTCCTCCATAGCAGTTCTAGAAGACTTGGAATGAAAGGAAACATAGGATGAAATGCAGATTTTCAGTTTAATGTTTATGCAAGTGGGGTAGACATTTGATTATCAAGCTTAGCTTGCCCTAGGACTAGGGCTTCATGAAAAGCGTCTACTGGAGATTCGATGAAACTAACAGCCTAGGTGTAATGATGAGTCAAAGGATGAAGCTGTCCTGTGAGTTCAGAAAACAGCAGCAGCACAGGATCTATGTCGACTGAAGGAATGATGATGCAGAGGAGTAGGTGTACTTCTATAGAACAATATCTTGTTGTAGAACACTGAGATCTGAGTCTATGAGGAGAGCAAGATGTTCTTGGAGAGGATTCCACTGAAACAACATGAGATGAGTGAAGTGGTGAGTGAGAAGGAAGAGGAGCTGTGGACCAATAGGAATCAAACAGAGAAGGAGGAAACGTTCCTGTTGGAGAGGGGTGATGGTTTGAACCCTTGGTGTAGTTGGAGAAAGGCTGTAAGGAGACTGTCTTTGTGAAGGGAATAATCTAAGTGTAGAATTGCAGGGAAGACTATTCTGAATCCAAGTTGGAGGCAACCTTCTAGACTTCTTACCCAAAAAGCAGATAGGCACAAAGATCAACTCAAAGTCATGTGTTTCGTTGTCAGCGGTGTAACTACTTGTTCCCTCAAAATCAATGGCCTTAATCTATTCGATGTCTAGTCCCTCTATTTTGAACCAGCCGTTGACAGCTAACAACTTGCAGCTCTATCTGTTCTCGATGTTTACTATCTCAATCTCAGCTGGGAACAACAATGACTGGGGTGCTATGATTTCTTCCTGGATCTCCCGCTGAGGGTACCCACTGTGCTGGTAGTAAGAGGCAAGATAGGGGACTCTTCTCCTATCCAAGATAGCAATTCTTGGCATCTTCGGTGAAGTATGATTTGTTCACTGGCCCACAGGCTTCTCTTTGAAATTGTTTGGAAAGGTTCACACTCACTTGGAAGACGAGTGTGTGGTAGGCAAAGGATTCAGTGCGGGTCAGATTCAGACTTTTTACTGCCATAAATTGGGTATTTTTGAAGAAAAAAAAGAAAATGTTTTTATTGTCAGAAAAAGCTCAAAACTCACTTTCTGCCTTTAATGTTGAAAAGAGTTGAGTGAAAAGTTTCAAGGAAAAAAATCCCAAAAGTATAGAGCTGTGTGTGCCAGAGAGGCTGGAAAAAAAGAACTACAGCAACTGTCACCAACATGGAATATTAGGATACTGATGTAGATGCTTCCTTAAAGAAATAATGTCAGTTTTCTAGCTTCTCTAGGCTGCAGCCCACACTACATATTCATTATGGGTATATGATTATGGCAAACAGTCGTTAAACTCAACTTCAAGGTATTATAAAAAAATGTTTTTGCCATGCCAGACCAGAATGACCTAATAAAGATTTATTACAAAAGCATTGAGTGGGCGAACCGCTGACTTGCCCTTATTGAGGGACTATTCAGACATTCTGGAATAGCCACCCTTTATTTCATTAGGAGCTTGAATGGATGTATCTGTTTGTACTGTCATGATCAAGGAATCCTCAGCATTAGCTGCTGTTTTAAAACTGACATTAATGGAAACACAGGTGATTTTATTTCACGTCTGGAGGCTACCATTATGCATTAATCTTTTAATTGCTACTCCTGCAGCACCTTTAAAGAACTTACAAACAATAACATCACAATCTATAACCAGAACACCTCAGTCCATAAATATTCCACTTAAAGAACACTCTTCTTCTTTTAAATGCTGCTCGAGAAACTTAAGTAGCATGAGTCAACTATGTTTTTATTGACACTTTTTTAAAGGTATGCTTGTAAAGCTTCTAATTTATAGAAGTGTCTGATGCGTTTAGTTAAAAATATAGGAATTAGTGAGTTGTATTTTCTAAAATATAGTGCAATTTAAAACAGTTGCAAATTTGAAAGATCATTTAAATTCTGTAAGCGGAGTCAATTTATCATGTAGCGCAACATGAACTTTCACATTAGATTGTTCCTGGGCGTGGCACTTCAGTTTCTGGGTGAATGGTGAGGTAGATGTTTAAAATCAGGATTTATCTTTTACGCCAGTTAAGGAGGCCTTGACGCGTGCACCTGCACGAGACCCAGGTTGAGTAAATACTTGACCAGCCGGAGCCTCAGCGCGAGGGCTGCATTACTCCTGGTGCAGCACGGGATGAACGCACATGCTTCACACATGCCCACAATCATCTTAGCAGAGCTCTGTAATCATCTCTTCCCAAATGTGAATAAAGAGGAAATAGTAACCGTTCACTATCGTACGTGTTTTGGGCAGCCTTGTTAGTTTGGGCTCAATTAGGCAAATAGACAAGAGGAGAGTTACTTCCCTTCGATAACGCTTTTTCTGGTGGATACAGTATCTGCGCCTGTGGATTCCTCACCTTTTGAATTACCCCAATGCGCAGCATACCACAGAAACCTTTCTCCTCAGCTCTCCCACGTCGACGAGGATATTACAATGGAATGGCTCCGCTCGCAACTACGTGTGACGTCATCAGAGCCATAAGACCACCTCGTCGGCGTGTTGACGTAAGTTACACCCATTTTTTCCGTGCCTTCGAGGCAAATGGGTGAACCAACAGCATTTATACAAATATAAATAGGATACAAACACTACCAAAACTGGAAATTCTTCATCATAGACATTTCCTAGTGCCAAGTATCACATAAGTGAAAAAATAAATCACATAAAATACAGGTTCACTATTTCTCGGTAAAAACAGACAGGTAACGGGAAGCCGTGGGTAAGTGAGGAATCCACAGGTGGATACTGTATCCACCAGAAAAAGCATTACCAGAGGTAAGTATCTAGTTCTTCTGACGGATAATTCTGCCTGTGGATTCCTCACCTTTTGAATTGAATCCCCAAGCAGTCCAACTCCTGAAGGAGTGTGTCTGCCTATAACAAAAAGTCCTGCAACACAGAAATTGCAAAATGGCTGTCCCTCCTGATCTCAGAATCTAAGCAATAGTGCTTTGCAAAAGTGTGGCGGGAGGCCCAAGTTGCTGCTTTCCAGATGTCTACCACAGGGACACCTCAAGCCAAAGCTGAAGACTACGACTTGGCACTGGTAGAATGAGCACAAATACCTTCAGGAGGCACCTTCTTGGCCAAGGTGAAGCAGATCTTTATACACAGGATAAGGCACCTGGACAGCGTTCTCGTGGACAGACTTGCCTTACATCTTGCCCACATAACTAACGAAGAGTTGATCGTCCAACCTGAAGTCCTTGGTTCTGGGCAAGTAGAAGCTGGCTGTCCTCTTCGGGTCCAGGCGCTTAAGTCTCTCCTCCTCCGTAGAAGGGTGAGGTGGAGGGTGGAAAGTGGGTACGGTAATGGACTGTCCCAAGAAGAAAGGAGTGACCACCGTAGGTAGGAAAGCAGCTCTGATCCTAAGAACCATCTTATCTGCATAATGTAAAAGGAGGCTTGGAGCTAAGAGCATGCAATTCACTCACCCTCCTAGCGGAAGTGATAGAAACCAAAAATATAGTTTTAAACGCTAGAAGCCTTGAGGGACAACTATGTAATGGTTCAAAGGGTGAACCCATCAAGAATGTAAAAACCAGATTCAAATCCCACTGAGGCATGATAAAGAGTAGGAGGAAACCTATTAGTGAGACCCTTAATGAATCTCATACTATGGGAGATTTAAACAACGAGGGCTGATCTGGTAAACAGAGAAAAGCAGATGAGGCAGATAAGTAGTCCTTATAAGTAGCTATTGCACAACCCTGTTGCGCTAGGGAAACAGAGAAACTCAGATCATCAGATAAATGGGCCTGCAAAGGATCAACTGATCTCTCTCCACACCATTTAGCAAATGTGGCCCACCTACCAGAATAGATCGATTTGGTGGAGTGTCTTCTGGCTGATAATATAACGTCCATCACATTCGGTGGGAGAGAGAAAGAACTCAGGTTGCCCAGTTCAATCTCCAGGCATCAAGGTGTAGGCTCTGGAGGTGGGGGTGTAGTACCAGCGAGAGAAGGTCTGCCCTGAGAGGAAGATGGAGTGGAGGTTGCAATTAAAGGCAAAGGAAGTCTATGTACCATACCCTTTGCGGCCAATCCAGGGCGATCACTCGGGCCCGGTCTTGGCAAATCTTCCTCAGAACTTGAGGAATCAAGATTATGGGAGGAAACGCGTAAAGAAGCTGTGAGCCACAATCTAACTGAAATGCGTCCCCCAACACTCCCTGCATCGGAGAGTGCAGAACGCCGGGCAGTGTGCGTTCTCGTGAGTGGCAAACAGGTCGAACTGAGGAAACCCTCACATCCTGAAAATGTGAAGGACCTCTGGATGGAGACCCCACTCATGATTAGCCGAATACTGCAGACACTGTCCGTAAGCACACTGATCTCCGGCCAAATGATTTTCAACTACACAAATCTGATGGTCCTGAGCCCAAGACCAGAGTCACAAAACCTCTCTGCAGAGAAGATACAACCCCACTCCTCCCTGTTTGTCGATGTACCACATCGCAGTACTGTTGCCCGTTAGGACCTAAACCGACTGCCAGAGAAGTGAAGGGCCTTGAGGGCCAAACGTAACGCCCGCAATTTCAGAAGATTGATGTGACCGAATCTTTCCTCTGGAGACCAAGGACCTTTGACTTCCAGATCCCCCAGATTGTCTTCCCACCCTAGAGTGGAGGCATCCCAGTGGACACCGGAGAAGGCGGTTAAAACTGCTTCCCTTGAGACAGGTTGTCTGCAACACTCCACTATAGCAGCTCCGCTGCAGTGTCTCTGGATATTCTGACCACCTCTTCGAGATGTCCGTTGTGCTGAAACCACTGCCTGCAGGAGGCACCACTGGAGGGCTATCATATGCCAGCGTGCATGGTTGACCAACAGTATACAGGAAGTGAACACACCGAGCAGGCGTGACCTTTAGGACTGGAACAGCCGCTCCATTCTGAAAAAGTTGAATCATAGCCTTGATGTCTTGAATACTCTGTAGAGGCGGGAAGCCACGACTTAGAGTAGAGTCCAGTATTGCCCCTATAACCAGGTTGCGTTGAGAGGGTACGAGGTGAGATTTGGGTACATTTATTGAGAACCCCAACTTGAACAACAGTTGTGCTGTTACTTGCAAATGATGCAGCACCATCTCTGGCAACTTTGCTTCGAGCAGCCAGTCATCCAGATAGGGAAATTCTGAGATGTGCTGCTACAGCGCCATCACATGTGTGAAAACCTGAGGTGCCGAAGTAAGGCCGTATGCAAGGACGGCAAACTGGTAGTGTTGAGACCCCACTGTAAAATGAAGATAATTCCAATGCGACAAAGATGGGAATGTGAAAATATGGATCCTGTAAATCGATCAACACCATCCAGCCTTCCTCCAGTCTAGCCCCAAAGACCTCGTCGTGGCTTTACTGTCCTTAAAGCAATGCAGCACCAAATCTGCCTTAGCCCCAAACAGGTGAGATCCATCGAAAGGCAAATCCAGCACTGTGGCCTGGACATCAGGTGAGAATCCTAAACTAAGCAACCATGCATGTCTCCTAATCGCCACAGACTATCCCATCACCCTGCCTACTGAATCCGCTGTGTCCAGACCAGATAGTATCACTTGGCGGGCAGCGGCTTGGGGATCTAACAACACCTCCAAGAAATGCCCTGTACCTACTCATGCAACTTCAGGACAACCTCCCTTGCTGAGTCCATTAGGGCATGGATGTAGAGACCCAAAAGGCATGTGGCATTGGCGGACTTGAGGGTCATACTCCCCGAAGAGAACACCTTTGCTGGTTGCTTAATGCATTTGTCTCCGTATCTGCAGGCATAGATGGGAAAGACAGCCTTAAAGAGCAAGAAGCCTGGACCACCACGCTTTACGGCGAAGGATGGGTGGACAGGAAAGCCGGATCCCCCAGAGCCACCTTGAACCTCTGTCCTTGAGACTGTTGGGAGAGGACGCTGGCTTCTGCAAGTCATCGAGAATGGGCTCTGTCAACACCTTATTGAAGGGAAGTGAAGGCTCTGAAATAAGAGAGGGGGGAATGGAGCACCTCTGCCAGAATACTAGACCTCAACTCTGCTGTAGAAAGAGGCAACTCCAACAGGTCTGCAGACTTTCTGATTATAGGTTAAGTGGTCACCTCCTGCATCAGCAAGCCTTTTGGCGATAAAAGCTCCCACTTGGGAGAAGCGTCCAGACCACTGGCTTCCTGAAAACCCTCAAAATCCAGGTCAGAATCTACAATTTCTCCTTCCTCAGCCCTGTGTTCTTCCTCTTACTCTGCTTCCTCCAACAGCCTCTGAGCCTCTCTCCAAGACCTCATCCTCGGAACTATGGTAGTTGGCGCCAGATGCGTGGATCGGCGAAGGGATGTCCACAGAACAGGAGTGGAAACCAGTTGAGTCGGCACCGGTTCGGAACCAGACGGCACCAGGGATGCACCATCTAGAGGAGCTCGACCCTCCAAGGACTGCAACAGCATCGAAAATCTCGGTGTTGGAAGAGGGCAACTCCCTTGAGTCATAGACATGAAAGGTATGAGTGGTGCCTGGGGAAGCCATCCAGAGAATATGCTAATGGACCCAAGGGGCCAATGGGCGCACCAGTAGGGTTTTGCAATCTGGCGAACAAGCCACATGTTGCATTTAAAAAATGCGACGGATATAATCCCGAAGCCGGGGAAGCAGGATACATCTGATCCAGTATCAGGCCCTGGACCTGTTCGGGGAGGTACTGAATTGGCACCAGTTGCAGCGCTGGAGACGCCAGAGGTGGAGTGGCTGACTCTGGAAATGAGGAGGCGTTGGATCTCTGTTCTTGGAGCGGAAGACTGGGCCAGCCTCAACCCCAGTGAAGGAGTTTGAGTGATCTCATCCCTGCAATGATGTCTGAGAATCGGGGACACTGACTTCGGAGATGCATCCTTTGAAGAGCGACGCCGAGAACCATGGCGCTGCTGCTTCTTGTGTTTCTTTGAAGACCGCAAAGAGCGCGGAGTCTGCGACTTCAAGCAGGTTCTTGACCTGCGACCTCTCTTTTGCTTTTTCACCTTAGCCATGAATAATTTGGCCTCCGTCTCCTTCAGCGCCTTTGGATTCATGCACTTGCAAGAAGTGCATGTCCCGACGTCGTGGTCTGAAGAGAGACACCACAAACATTCTTCATGGGGGTCAATGATGGACATATGGCCCCCACATTCTCGGTCTGGCTTGAAACCCAACTTCCTCGGAGTAGCCATCTTCGTCCAGCAACAAAGTTGCAACACTAACAAAGAAACTCCCAAAAATGGAGAGCCTGGGGAAAAAAAGTTACCCGTCGACGCTGCAGAAAAAAGGGAACGGACGTCAGCACGCAGACTAGGTCTTATGGCACCGATGAAGTCACGCAGAGTCGCGAGCGGAGCCATTCCATTTGGACATCCTCAAAGTGAGAGAGCAGGGGAGAAAAGTTTGAGGAATGCTGCACACTGGGGTAATTAAAAAAAGGGAGGAATTCACAGGCAGATGTATCCATCAGAAACGCACTGTTAACCAAAGGAAGTTCCCAGAAAAACTACTGACAGGAAAGAGGAGTTAAGATTGAGGAAGAGTTTTGTTAAAAATACAGATATTCGCTCAATGCTAGTGTAGGTTAAAAGTTTAGATTAGTATTAGTGTATATTTATAGTGTGGAGAAATTAAGGAAGAGTATGAGTTCTGAATAAGGAAATAATGGGGAAATTACTGGGACAAGAAATAGTGAAGTGGTTACAAGGAAATGAATACAACATGAAGTGAAGGTACAGGGTAAAGAGACAATAGATAGTTTATTAAAAGATTTAATAAAAAGGAGTTTGGGTCTGGAGATTAATTTGACTCTTTATCTGAAGAGGAGGAAATAAGAGGCGAGAAGGGAGGAAAAAAGTAAAAAAAAGACTAAACATATTGAGAGCAAAGCCATATCAGGAAAGGATGGATTTAACTCCATTCAAAAGAAGGGTGCCCAAACCTGCATGTAAGGGAAAGGTGTCCGAACCGTCACACAGGAAAATGAGTTTTATGAGATGGAGTTGGGTCATGATTCAATGCTTGAAGACAAAGAATTTGATGAACAGTTCTTTGATATACAACACGATGACTAGTTTATAGCCGAGGTAGAAAAAATTGTGGATGCAACATCGAGGGAGGTTATAAAAATTAAAAAAAAAACGGGAGGAGGGGTGATGTTTTCTCCATATAACATAAGGCAACCAAGCAGTGGCAACTGGTGGCCAATGGATCACGTAAGCAAGTTTATTAAAGAGTGGTTAAAAAAAATCCTAAATTGAAGTAAGAAGGGTCTTAAGAAAAAGTTTGTTGCACACCAAATTTAGATCCAAAGATCATTAGTTTTTTTATTCAGGCTAGGGAGAGACTCATGCAAAGGTCTTGAAAGAGCCTTAAAATAGCGACAAGACAAGGTACTTGATGATTTAGGCCTTTTGGCAAGGATATTGGACATAGCAGAGGAGGCACATATCAATTAATCAAATGTAGATCTTGATTTATTGCATGGTTGGATCAGCGCGCCATATTATTAGGTAATGCAAATGCAGGTTTAATGGCTGAGAGAAGGAAAGCCATTTTAATGAAGATTAGCCCAAAGTTGAGTGATATGGCTGAGAAAGAGCCAAGTGAAAATGCAAAAAGATTACTTTTTGGTGATGGATTAATGGTCTATACTTTTACTGCCTTAGATAATGTGGTATGGCTTGTACCTTCTTCGGTAAAACAGGAAGTTTGTTGGACAACAAACGCTGGGATTATGCCAGAATGATTCCGAGCACACCCTCAGGATTTGTTGGCCTGTAGTCCTACTAGCTCACAGTGCACCATCTGCACCCTTAACCTTACAGGATAACAGATGTGTGTGAAACCTTAGAACATGACAACCTTGATCCCCCAAGGAAATAGAGGTAAAAGATCTAGAACCTTTTTGTTTGGGCTATCATGCTTACCCAAAGTAGTAGGACCTTCCTGTTACTTCTGCTCACCCGATAGCAGACTACTGCGACATGCCTGCTGCAACCCGCGTGATCAGCGCACCCTGCACAACCCGGAAGCAGTGTCGAAGTAGTGTCACGGCACCGCCGAGGCCGCAAATCATTTGTTAGTGGGGGGCGTGTTTTTGTCTCACCTGAGGCTCCAAAAACCAAAGGAGAAAAGGTAGTCTGGAGCCGCTCTGTCTTCTAATGCACGGCCATTGTGCCAGGGGGGCAGAAGTGACTTGGCTTAAAAGAAGGAGAAGCCTGTATCAAGTAAGACTGCAGCATCACTGCCCTGAAGGGGCCGCAATTAAGCCACTGGAGATAGCGAGTGTCACACACCCCTAGCAGGGACAGGGGGCTAATGTGAGTGGCCCCCAACAAGGTGCAGGAAAGGGGGGGGAGGGGGCAGCGACAAAAGGACTGGATATTGAAATCAGAAAACTGGAGTACTAAGCGAAGACTCTTTATTGGCCGTGGGCAGTCACGGGACGCAAGGCAGCGAGTCAGTAAAGCCAGTCGGTGAGAAGAGGTAAGTACGTGGAAAGTTTATGCAAATGTTATAAGTGTGGAAAAAGGAGCTAAAAACATCAACCACCCCATTTTTGACCTGACTAGAAGCTGGCGCAGAAGAGTAGGAAATACAATTGGAGAAAGTGATCTGTGGATATCCTATGAGATAGGGTGAGCAAGTTAACTGAAAGAAAGTTGACTCTAGGGAAAACTAAAGCACGTAAGGGACAAAATAATTGTGCAAAGTCTAACAGAACTCCAGAAGAACAGGGACAAGTTGTACAAGCCAGACCAGACAACCGCAGACCAAAACTCCCAAGCAAAATAAACTAGAAGGGGCAAAAAGTGGTGCATCGGTCTCCAAGTCAATAAAAGACTTTGTAGGCAAACATTTTAAGAAGAGCCAACTACTAACTGACCCTCAATTACGGGAGAGAAAGCAATCAGCAGTTGAAAGCTTGACATCACAGGATGCGGAGTCATCATATGTTTGCCACCATGATATAACAAATATAAGTGATCTACTGCTAGAGCCAAGACTGTTCCCTTCGCCCCATTTTTTTTTACCGACACTAAGTTTTGGAACTCAGAGGGGAAGGGGAGTACAGACAGTGAACATAGTAGCATGGGGCAGACTAACAGGGAATGAGTACAGTCGGAGATAAATAAAAGAATGGAATCGACCCCAGCTATCGTGAGTGACCCGACTGAAGGATCAATATCTAAACTTGAGATGACCGCAACCACCTCAGTGCTGGAAGTAATGCTGATCCTACAAAAATCTTTGCAAGGACTGTTGTAAGTATCCGAGTTAAACAATGACATTTTAAAAACAGAGAGAATAGTTACAATTGATTGTGGGAGAGCTGAAACAAATTAAAGATCTTATGCCTTCAATAGTTAGACCAGTTATTGAAGAGAAGCTTGGGGAGGGTGTATACCACCAGGGGAGAAAGAAGTGACTCTGCAGATCGAAAAACAGTGTGTGTTTATTTCACGTTATCCAATGCTTATTAAGAAACTGGGTGAAGCAAAGCAATATAAACAATACATACCTAGGACAAAGATTGTAGAACAGGTGTAGGAAGGGGCAGAATATGGATATAAAATATATGAAAAAGGAAACCACAAATACAGAAGGAGGGCACAGTGGGGTAGTTAAACCCTCCAAAAAAAGATCATAATGTAAGAAATTCAGAGATAAAAATGGGTACTGGGAATGTAAATGATATGGAATGGAAGGGTAGAGAGCAAAGGAAAGTGCCAAATAGATCAAAGAAACCCAGAGGACAATTTATGAGTTCAAAGGAGTGGGACACGGGTATGAATAATCCTGTAGAAAGAAGGGAGAGAAATGAGAAAAATGAGGGAATAAAGGAGAAGGGGAATGGCAAGGAAACATTAGACAAAGACTTATGGCTATATTTTGAACCAACACAACAAAAGAAAGAGGGAAAGAAGGCAAAGAAATCAAGTCCATTAAACCAGACTCATTTACTCTTCTTCTCTAAGTATGTAAGCCTGAGACATAGGGTCTAATGACCTTAGACAAGTGGGATTCAGTGTTAATAGAATGGGAAAACAATAAGGGTCCTGCTGTATTTTCGACTGGTCAAATTAACAATAGTAAATGCAGAGAAGGTGCTACTTAAAGAAGGGATTAGATTTGCCCCCAGATCTGAAAAGCCAGAATGAGACGTATGTGAAAAACCTTTCCTGAGAAAACCATGCAGGGCTGGGATGAAGACCAATTAGGTTGATTAATCAGGGATGCAAAGATAAGGAGTATCTCAAAATCGTTATAAGGCCCTATGCTCTGGATGAATCGGGAGAAGGTTTACGCTTAGCAATTGGATACAATGTGTTAGCACAGTCAAAAAATGAGGAACAAAGCTGGCTATGTGAAATTGATTAGAGGGGAGGGTCGTTGCATAGCCTGGACATACTTACCTGGAATAAAAATGTATTTAATAGAATATCAAAAGCAGAAAACTTTAAAAATGTATTAATAGTCATGAAATTGTATGCCAACAGGAAACCTGGCTATGTGACGAAACCCCTCTGATTGAAGGGTATGTCCAGTTAAAAACACTGGCTAGAAAGGGACAATTTGGCCGTGCCTCCAGGGGACAAATAACCTTGATATCAACTAAAATAGCTAAAAAGGTGGTCCTCCTGAAAGTAAAATGCAAATGGCTAGTGGCCGGTAGAGGGACTCTCTTGGATCACACCCCAGAGTATGAAGGTATTGTCATAGTTAATGTGTATATGCAGGGGGTTGAAGATAAGACGTATAAATTAGAATTGGAAAAATTAGAAGTTGTGCAAGATATAATTGAGGTACACCGTAGAGATCTTTTTTACTGATGCAAGACTTTAATCACAAATTAGATCCTTGCGGAGCCGATTGCTGCTATAAAGAGTTATTGGCAGCCTATAAAATAAAGCCCGCTTGTTTTCCTGGGGGTGGGGTGGGGAGCGCGAAGGGACGCCCAATGCGAGATTTAGCCCTAGGAAAACTTTCTGGGTTCATTGGGCCTAACTTGTTTAAATGGAAGGCTGGAGACAGGTCAGCTAGCAAATTGGATTTTTTGAGGAAAGCGATCATTGGCCTCTAACATTTAGGATTACAGGAGGCAAAAATAACCCGAGACACAGTTATCCCTCTACAATTGAAACTATCCCAGGCGTCTCAACACTTGCCTGACAGAGGAGTGTATGGGAAAATTAGCGGTGTTCCAGCAGGACCAGACACTAGAGATTATTCCTAATACCAGGACCAGACACTAGAGATTATTCCTAATAATGATAATTTAGGATGGGTTCGAAAATGTAATTTCCGAAGTGGTTCAATGCTTAAGGGTGGACCTAAAAAGAAATCGCCGTAGGGGCCACAGTAAGGGGGGAACCCAGAGTAAAAATAAGAACTGGTTCAGTGAGGAATGCAGGAAATTAAAATTGAATATAGGGAAAAATGAAAGACATCTGAGAATAAAGTACAATTTATATATGTTTAATAGCCTGCAGAAAGTAAGGAAATTATATTAAAACTTCATGAGGAAACAAAAGAATATTTAAAGATAAGTGCTGGGGAAGACTACTGGAAGCTATAAAAAAAAGAAATGTAAAAACGTTCTAGAAGCTAGTCCAATAAGGATCTGGTAGGAAACAGGGGGCTTTGAACTGTGTGGTTACAGAAGATGCCTGGGAGAACTACCTGGAAGAACTATATGGGGAGGGGTTTATCAAGAAAGACAGAAAGATACATCATGGCTAGAGGTGGGACGAGATGTTAGGTCTCGTTTCACAGTATCTAATGTAAGACTAATTATATCAAAGTTAACATTAACCCTGGCAGCTAGCCCCAATAATATTCCGGCAGTAATTGTATGAACTAAACCTGATTGGTGGGCAAATTTCTTCCCCAAAATCTTTAATAGGATGAACAAATACAAAGTCCCTCTGAGCACAGTTCTAATCTTTTATAGCATCCAACAAACTCTTGATCCAGGTCCCGGTCCAGTTTTTTATTTGTCATCTTCACATCACAGCCAGGTAGTTCGTTTCTCTAAACAGAGGTTGATCTTCATGTTCTCAAATGCAGAAAAATGGCAACACGTGTTTTGTCGTGCAGTATAATGCACAGTAGACTTCTTCAGGGCTGCAATCCCAAGAAATTTAAAATTACCAGTAAATTCGCAAAGTAAGAAACAACCGTGAGTATATGAAAAGGTTAGTTTTCCCCGAGCAAAAGGAAGGCCATCACCTCTATTAATTAATAAATCACCATGTAGTGCCTTTAAAAGAGCAGAAACATGTACCCCAAACGAGGAACACCGTATCTAAGCTAGGTATGTTCACCCTAGAATCCAAAGTCCACCTGCTTGTTGCTTTCTGTAATATTCTAAAGGTAGACACTCCAAATCGTAGGGTATTTAGGTACTTCAAAAAACCTATATATGAAACGACCCACATTAAATTAATAATCAAAAAACTGAATCTGGGGGGGGAGGAGCCTAGCGCGCAACCAAGATGGCCGCGTAGGCTTACGGCTCTCGAGGGCCTCCGCAACCTCCCACGTCTATCCTGACTTAATCCTGGTTTATTTGACGGGCTTTTGCAGATAAACTTGCGCTGAGGTGCCACCCGTTTTCCAAATTCAGATCGGACGCCGGGACCCGGAATGGTTGCACTCCGAAGTTTGCGGCCTGCTCTTGCCTTGGTCCCGATCTCGAGCTGGTGAAGTGCCCGGGCACGAAGTGAACAACAGCGGCTGGCTGGGCTCGACCTGCCACGGACCCCGCACTTTCACTTTCGTTTTCAAGCTTGTGCTCTGATATCGGCTGAGAGACTTTGGTGTTTCAGAGGGGCGCGGACGGCGAAGTGTCTGGCCTGACTCTCAGACTATACATGGGCTAACTGTCGGCGACGGCTGTGTTCCATTGACTTAGCTACCTGGTTCCCTTTTTCCTGGTGCGGGCGGGTGCCAGCCTTGGTGGCCTCCGGACGATGGCGGCGAGACTAGACGGAGACAAGTCGAAACCCAAGTCAACCCAGAGGGGTGCCTATACCCAGGTCAATAATATGGATCGATATGCGCAGGCAAAGGGATCCCCTGGTGATTCGCATAAATCGCCTGAGAGGTGAAAGGAGGTCTCAGGCCCATCGTCGGAATTGACCCTGCTGGACGTCATGGGCGCCATTGAGGAGATGAAGACCGCTGTGGGTCAGCAGTTTGATACCCTGGCTCATAAACTGGACGCGGTCCTGATCGATGTGAATTTGGTCAGGGCAGACCTGTCCAAAACTAACGAGCGGGTCGACTCCTTGAGTCAAGCGGCGTCGAGCCTGACTGTGGACGTGGCCGCCCTGCAGACGGAGGTCCGTAGGTTGCGGCTAGCCAGTGATCTGACGGACCGTCGACTTGAGGACTCCGAAAGCAGGGCTAGACGTAACAATGTTCGTATCATCAGAGTGCCGGAAAGATCGGAGGAATCTGCTGCGGATCTTTTTGTTGAGGATCTGGTGACCAATCGTCTCGCGCCCAAGGGACTGAGCAAGTTCTTTGCGGTGGAGCGGGCCCACAGGATTCCGGGTGGTGCGCCCAAGGTAGGTGCTCCCCCGCGGCCTATAATCGCCCGACTCTTTAACTTTCGAAATAGGGATGCTATCCTTCAGGCGTCGAGGGTGGCCGGGCCGTTGAAGTTTGTTAACTCCAATGTCAGCTTTTACCCGGACTTCATGCAAGCGGTCCAGAAACAACGGCTGGGGTTTTTGGGTGTCAAAAGGCGCTTGAGGGATATGGAGCTGAAATATGCGATGTTATTCCCGGCGAGGCTGCGGGTTGAGTTCCAGGGTCGCTCCCACTTTTTCGACCGGCCGGAGGTGGTTGGAGACTGGTTGGATGCCCTGCCTCGGGGACAGGATCGAGACAGTCGGATGGCGGAGAGCGGACGGGATTTGGTGGAGCAGGACTAGAACTTGGTTCCTGGTGATGGACTGGACTGGCGAAGTTTTGCACCTTGGCTCACTGGACCCTAGTTTGGCACAATATGCCCTTCAAATGCCTGGGGGTTGTGGGGAGCTTATTGGGGTCCTTTCCTCCTTCTGGGGTTCTTTTTGTGGTATATGTTAGGGCGACAGGCACACTGCGAGTTGGGGGGGCTGTTTGGGCTCAAGCAGGGGTGCAGGGAGGGGGGAGTTGTGGTTTGGGGATTGTGGGGGAGGGGGGTTGTTGGGGATTGTTTGTTTGTTTCGCAAGGCAATGTGAAGTTCTCTGCTGACTTATCCAGGTTGTGCTTTCCGGGATGTGGGTATCATGCACGGGAGTGGGATGGGGGGGTAGGGGATTGAGAATCCTTTCGTGGAATGTGAATGGACTGGGGGACAGGATCAAGCGCGGGGTGGTGTTGCAGTTTTTGAAGCGGATTTCGGCCGACATTGTTTTCCTGCAGGAGACACATTTGATTGGGAACTCCTTCCATGCCCTAAATAGGAGGGGCTATCGCCTTGCCGCTTACTCTGGTTTCACTTCTGGCTCTAGGGGAGTGGGCATTTTGGTTAGGGCCTCTCTCCCATTGGAAGTGGACGAGGTACTTCACGATGATAGGGGGTGCTATGTGGCACTGGTGGGGAGATGGGAGGGTAGGACTATTTCGCTCGTGGCTGTGTATGTGCCTCCGGGGTTACAAACGGCTACATTTGCTGATTTGGGGCGTTTGGTCCTGGGACTCCCTGGGGGGGTTCTGGTGTTGGGGGGAGACTTTAATGCCGTTGTCTCCGGGTTGGAGGACCGTCACCCCCCCAGGGATCTCCCTAGGGCTCAGGCCTGGTTGGGTGGCTTTTTGGACACTTTGGGACTTGTAGATTGCTGGAGATTGATGCACCCGGGACAGGCGCAATACACCTTTCACTCGGGGGCCCATGGGAGTCTCTCGAGACTTGATTACATGCTTATGCCGGCGATCCAGGCTGGGATGATTGAGGAGGTGCGTCATTTAGCCCGAGGTATTTCTGATCATTCCCCTATATGGTTGCAATTGAAGGTTGTCCCTGGGGCAGAGGGGAGAGTCGCACCCATTAGCCCCTGGTATCTACGTAACCCTAAGATCCGCGCGGAACTGGTCGAGTCCACTGAACAATACTTCAATGATAATGTGGGGTCGGTGTCGTCGGCCGTCTCCCTATGGGAGGCTTATAAAGTGGTGATCAGGGGGCAGGCCTTGTCCCTTATCTCCCACGCTAAGAGGTGTGAGAGAGCAGAGGTGGTTCGCCTGGAAACTGAAATAGCTGAACTGGAGGAGGACTTGGAGTGGGGAGTTACTGATGAGAAATTGCATGTTCTCAGCCTCAAACAATCAGATTATAGAGCGCTAGTCACGGAAGCCGCTAAAGGGATGAGTAGAGAGCAGCAAGGACGACTGTATGACGTGGGGGATAAGGCCGGAAAGTTGATTGCTTGGTTGGATAAGAAGGAGAGAGCGAGCAGGGTGGTGCCCGTTGTGGAGAGAATGGATGGAGTGCGTGTGACTGACCCGGTGGAGATCATTGACTGCTTCGCGGCTCATTTCCGCGGGGTATACTCTCCGGTTTCTATGCGTTCGGAGGAGGATTCTCATCTGTTGCTTAGAGACATTGCATTGCCAACCCTATCGGAGGCTGATGCAGTATTGATGGAGGCGAAGTTGTCATCAGATGAGATCGCTCTGGCCACTCGCTCGATCGCATCGGGTAAAGCTGTGGGTCCTAATGGTCTTCCCATCGAACTATATAAGTTGCGTCCCGATAAGATAGCGCCGTATCTTCGGGACATGTTTTTCGCGGCACGTGCGGCGGGCTTCCTCCCCCCTGACCAACGCCTCGCCAATATAGTTGTGATACACAAAGAGGGGAAGCCGCGAGATCGCTGCGCCTCCTATAGGCCCATTTCGCTGTTGAACGCAGAACCCAAAATTCTGGCTAAGGTATTGGCTAATCGACTGGTTCGGGTCGTGGGCGACTTGATTCATCAGGACCAGTCCGGTTTTATACCCCATCGGAATACCGCTCTAAATTTGAGGCGGTTGCACGGCGTGCTTGCTAGAGCGGAATTTATACGTGAGCCGGCCATCTTGGCATCTTTAGATGCTACGATGGCGTTCGACACTTTGGAGTGGCCATATATTTGGGCCGTGTTGGCGAAATTTGGGTTCGGCTCTGAGTTTATTGGTTGGGTAAAATTACTATATGCTGACCCACTGGCTCAGGTGGTGGTGAATGGTAGGGTGTCGGCTCCCTTCGCACTGGGGAGAGGTACGCGGCAGGGATGTCCGTTATCACCCCTTCTCTTTGCACTTTCTTTGGAGCCACTCGCCGCCTGGTTGCGTTGGGAGCCGTCGTTGCGAGGCATTAGATGGACGCCGGAGTTTGAAGACCGTGTCTCCCTTTACGCGGATGACATCCTTCTGTATCTCACCTCTCCCCGACAGTCGCTAATTGTGTTGGTGGACGTACTGAATTCTTTTGGTCGCAACTCCGGCCTGGTCATCAACTGGGCCAAGTCGTGTGTTTACGTCCTCTCGGGTGAGGCCCCCCTCCTACCACGGGATTGCCCCATCCAGATTGCTACACTGGGGTTCAAATATTTGGGAATCTTTATCTCTCTGGATCCCGCGGTCCGCTATGAGCGAAACCTGCTCCCTCCCCTCCAGCGATTACAGGCAGACGTCGCGAGGTGGCGACGACTTCCGCTCTTGCCGCTCGGACGGGCGGCATTGTTTAAAATGATGTCGCTACCTCGCTTCTTGTATGCTTTGCAAAATACTCTAGATGTCGTGCCGGCCCGTTATTTCCAGGAGGTGGAGGGTCTTCAGCGCCAATTGTTTTGGGACGGGCGGCCGCGGATTGCTCTCGCCAAGTTGACGCTCCCTTGGTACGACGGGGGGGGGGGGGGGGGGGGGGGTGTCACCCTCCCCGATATTAAACGATACTATTGGGCGTCTCAGTTGGCGGCGGTGAACCACGGTATATACGGTCCTGCCTTGAATCCGGCCTTCGAGATGGATACATTTCTGCTCCCGGGTGGGGACTATAATAGGGCGCTGTACTCGGTGACCCCGGACACGCGGTTGACAGGACCCACGCAGGTTGCGGTACGTGTGTGGCACGCTGCGAATGCTGCGATAGGGTGGAGGGATCGCTTGACTCGGGCGACGCCGTTGTATGCCTCTGGGCAATTGGGCTGTTTGTGGAGATCGAAAGGCTTTGAGAAATGGGATATGATTGGTATCTGTAAGGTGGGTGATCTTTGGGCGAAGGGGTCTTTCAAAACGTTTGAAATGCTCAAAACTGAATATAAATTAAACAATAGAGAGTACTTCCGGTATGCCCAAGTCTACCATGCGTTGTGTTCGGTTTTTCCAGTCGTTGCTGCTATCCCCGAGTATTCCCCACTGGAGGATAGAGTGTTGGATGGCTACGTGCCCGACAGCACTATTTCTCTGATTTATAAGAAACTCATTAATGATCGCGCGGACTTGCTGCTCTGTCTGCGGGAGGCATGGACGGGCGATGGCTTGGAACTGGACGATGAGGACTGGGTATCGGCGGTGGCCTCCCCGAAAGAGGTGGCGATCCCGGCCCGCTTACGATTCGTACAGCTGAAGATCCTTCATAGAGTGTATGTTACAGGGCCCGGTTTGCTGCGTATGGGTTACTCGATGGATGTACTGTGTAAGCGTGGATGTGGCCTGCCGGGTACCTTTCTTCATATCTTATGGGAATGTTCAGAGGTTGTGCGATTTTGGAACGGTATCCACACCGTAATGGAGGAGATCACGCACGTTGCTCTGTTGCCAGAGGCTAGGAGGTGTTTGTTGAATGTCTGGGAACCGAATGATTGTAATGCGGCACAGACGCAGTGGGTGACCTTGGGGTACATGGTGGCTAAGCATAACATTGCACAGCTGTGGGGCTCCCCGAGGCCGCCCACGATCGAGGTATGGAAGGAGAATATGGACTGGTGTATGTTTAGGGAAAAGACGGTGTATGTGGCGAGAGGCAAGCCAGGGAAATGGACTAAAGTATGGGGGCCATGGAATTTATATCGTGGACGTATCTGCACCCCGCCTCTGCCATTAGAGGTCGATATTGCTTTGTCCCCCTAGCCACGCATTCTGCGGGATGGTGTGAGGTGTGTTCCATGCTTCGCTTTCCCGTTGCCCCCCTCTACCGCTTCCAGACAAGAATTGCTTTGGACACTGTACGTTGTTCCCCGTCCTGGGAAGAGCACGCTGCTATTTCGGACTCTCATTGCCTTGAGTGTGTTTTATATTTAATAGAAAATGAAACTGTATTTTCCGATTGCTCCTGTCCTATGGCCACGGCCTGTTACAGGTGCTCACGAACTGCCGGGAGCTTTGCCTCTGGCTCATTTGAATGTGTGGCGTTGCACTGTGGGCCCTCGGGCTCTATAGCGGCCGGCCCTGATGGTTGTAGGCCCTTGTCTGTATTTTATTGTGTACCAACGGTTTCTAATTAAAAAAACAAAAAACAAAAAAAAAAACTGAATCTGAAATCCTAAAAAGCTTGGGGACATTTTTTGCACAACAACAGTAATCGACTTGCCTTTTCTTGCAAGTTCAGTAGGCATCAAACGAGAAGTGTCCCCATGAAATAGTACAAAATAACAAAAAATGTCAAAAGTTGTAAGCACAAGTCTCAGCTTCAATACTTAAAGAGTAAGTCTCACCAAAAATAGCTATGTGTACATGGACACATTCCGTGCATAATGAAGTAGATCTCCGAGTAAAGCACGTAATGAGCTGTTGTAAATCACGAGTTTGTGACCTAGTTAAAGAATACCACGTGGCTTACGAGCACAAATAGTTCCAACATATGAGGATTTAGAATCAGATTTACTTATTTTGTGAGAAAAGGAATTGACTACCAGTTCAAGAAGTCTCATCAATATTTTGACAGAGAATGCAGATAGTAAAATTCAGAAATTACTACAAGAAATTCAGACCTTGGAGGATGAAATTAAACAACTCAATACACCCGAACCTACAAGTAAAAATTATGCAATATTAGAGGAGGTTCTAACAAAACTACAAGATGATATCAAGCGTAGGAAAGCTAGGAAGCTAAAACGTGACCAGAACGACTATAAGACTGGTCGTATCTTCACCTTTGCTAGACGCTTTGATCATTTGATAAATAAAGATGTAGGAACTAAGAAGAAAGATGATATTTCTTTAGTGAGTGAAGCAAGTACCTCATCGAGCAATCTTTCAAGCAGTGAAAGTGAGGGCCCAGGGGAGGGACCCTCTACTCAGACTACTGAGAATAGTTTTTTAAAGGAGGTGCGTCGGATCACAATGGGAAACAGGGAGACGGGTGCAAGACGTCGAGATACAGGGGGACAAAGACTATGAGCGGGGCAAGGGGAAAAGGAACTAAACAAAAAGCAAGGAATGAGGACACGCACGTGGAAGAATTAAGTAGGAATACTAATCAAGTAACTAATGCTATTGATGTGATTGATTTGTCCAAAGTAGACTTGTCTGAAGATATGATTACTGTGTTAAAACGAGGACTAGGATTCTGTCCAATGTCTAGTATTGATTGGTATAATACCAAGACTGACCTGTACAAGTTTGTATGACTATTGAAATTAAAAAACATTTTTTGCAACAAATCCGACTAAGACATCAAGTTACAATGTGATACCAAAATTGAGTAAAATGTCCATACAAGATTTATATGACACTAGGCTATTATTATCCAATAATGAAGATGATCCACTGACCATGACCCGATTATTGGAGGATTTAGAAGTTAATACAGATCAGAGTATGGGTAGTGGATTAAAAAGTAAATCTAGATGGACTTCACAATTATCGACTGGTAATAACATTGATGCTTTTTATAAGGCTGTTAACCATGATTTGGCTAGAGTTAGATAGAATAAGAACTAAGGGGACGTATCAGATTTGATAACTTATCTAGAGCAGAACGGTTAGCATTGAAAACCCTCAGCAACAACCAAGAAGTGGTAATTCGCATGGCAGATAAAGGTGGTAACATCGTGTTGATGGACAAATCTGATTATAATGATGAACTCACACAACTAAATAATGAACTCTATTATGAGAAATTGGATAGGAATCAGATACATGAACCAATGACCTTGATTAACGGGAACCTTAAAATATGGTATCACAAGGGTTTGATAAATCATGATGAGTATGTTTATTTACTGGTCGAACATCCTAGATTTCCATGTATGTATAGCCTTCCAAAGATTCATAAGAACCGTACCAGACCACCAGGTAGACCGATTATATCGGGAATTGTGGGCCCTACAGAGAAACTCTTGCAGTTCGTGGATACGTTTCTCAGACCTTATGTGCAAAATTTGCCATCTTACATACAGGATATCAAACATGTTTTAAACATAATGAATGATGTGATATGGGAATCAGGAATGATTTTGGTGACCCTAGACGTGGTGTCATTGTACACTAATATACAGCATCATTTAGGAATTAAGGCTTTACAATCATTTTTAAATAAACGTCCAGTAGAATATTTTGAACATACAGAGATTTTACTAGACATGACTAAATTGATATTGGAAAATAATGTGTTCCTGTTTGACAGCAAGTGGTACAGGCAAATACTCGTGACTGCCATGGGTTCCAGATTCACTCAGTCTTTTGCCAACCTTTTTATGGGATGGTTTGAGTTGGAGTCGATCTCGGGCCGCATGGGTACTAAATGGATAGACAAAATTTACTATTGAGGGAGGTTCATTGATGACTGTCTTAATTTGGACAGGGACTGTCTCTGAATTGGAGGTATTCTTTGTATACTTGAATTACAACAGTTATAACCAAGTTCACCACTCAGTTTGATAAACAGATTGTTTTCTTGGATATAGAAATGTACATTAAAGAGGACAAAATTTGCAGTAGGATGTATCGCAAGAGTACTAGCTGCAATGCTTTGTTACACACAGAAAGCTGTCACCCCTGGTGCCAAATTAATGCCATTCCGTATGGGAAGATGGTAAGGTCCCGGAGGAACTATTCTGAACAAATTGAATTTATGAACCCATTGAAGATATTAAGACCAGATTTATTGTCAGGGGTTACGACCGAGATGTAGTTGAGAAGACCGCTAGCAGAGGGCATCAACTACACAGAGGAAACACCCTTAAAACAGTTAGTAAGAAAACTAAGACCGATGGTAGTGAAAAAAAAAAATCAGAATGGTGACTAACTACAGTCGTGATAGTAATAAATTGTACAAGATTCTCAAAAAGTACTGGCATTTACTGACAACTTGATTTTACCGTATTTGACCGAGACACCTAGCGTAACTTTTAGAAAGGGACTAACCTTAGCTAATATTGTTAGCCCAAGCTATCCTAAAACTGTGGCGAATAAAAATTGGCTGGGCAATCAAATCAAAGGCTTCCATAAATGTGGACGTCGGTGGGCTATCACCAAGATTACCAGTTTTAACTATAATAATACAGGAGACTTTATGATTAACACATTCATCAACTGTGATACCACCTATGTAATTTATATCATTGTCTGTACAGGTCAGAAAATGTACCTAGGAAGTACAATTAGGCAACTTCAAGATAGAATAATTGAGCACTGAAAAATGGAGATACTAGATGTCCCATAGCTGCACATTCTGTACAGACCCATGAAAATCCAGGAGATCAAATTTAGTTTCCATGGCATAGAGCAAATAAGACAATGTTCGAGGTGGCAACCGGGAACTAGCTCTTAGACGCAGGGAGGCATTATGGATTATGAATTTGAGGGCGGTTGAACTTGTTTTGAATAATGATAGTGAATTGCAATATTTATTAGGACAGTGAGGTGGCTTCCAACATGGATTCTGGTCTACTTTAGGCTGTATGTAATAACAAACAGATGATATTCGATTAATCCAGGTTTCATGTAATGCGCAAAATTCAGGTTATGTGGAGATAACCAATCAACTAAAAAAATGTATAAGGCTTGTTACGCATTCACCTCATCTGAAAATCTTGGACTATATTTTTTGATGTTCAATATAGGAATATACTTCAATATACATAGAACTAATTGGATTCCCCTATGTTTGTTTTAACAGTAAATTTGATTATGAATTAAGTAATTGGAAATCTGTTATCCTCAATACTTGTACAGATGACATTGTGAACTTAATATTTATCAAGTGCGATGTATTTAAAATGTATTTAAATTAATACGTTGATATAGTAACGGTCACGATTACTATCAACTTATGAATTTTGAGAGCTACAGGTGGATTTCTTCGGTTCTGTGAGCTCCAGTAATTCACATGTTCTTACTTCTGTTGTCCTACTGAGACATTTCATTATATACTTTTTTCTCTTTCATTATGTTCTTTTCTGAATATTGTGTGTTTAACACACTAACCTTTACATTTTATACTTTATGACCCCGTTAGGAATAGTGGGATCAACCTATGATATTAAACTTCGACATCCAATTATGGATATTTGTTATATATTGCTTGCCCTCCCTTAGGAATTTTCCCTTTAATAAGTTTATTTACTGGTATTTATACAAGTGTGTTTAGTTGCATCTGTCCTTTAGAAATTTGGTGTCGATATTAACAGATGCCAATCATTAGGTACAACTGTGACTTTCAATTTTGGTTTATTCACCAATACGCGTCATAGTGATAATAGAAGTGTGAAGAATATTAAGATTTATAAATTGATGAAAGATGGCCCCCGTGGTGCATATTGTTGCCAATTCGTAACTACAATATGGCAGATATATAGTCATAGAGACTTAAGACATTGATATATTTACTTATTATTGTACGGTTCCTGGATTACCGTATTACCATATATGATGGCACTTAGATTCGAACAGGCCATAGACATAGTAGAAGTTTTAGCTGAATACCTTACTTGTAAATACTACTATAAGATGGCGTTCTTACTTTTTTCGTCATATAGACAGAAGACGTCTAATCTTTTGAGTGCATCTAAACTGAAGGAAGATGGTGTCTGTGGTGTGACACTACCGGGAACACTGATTGTGTAGAACGCGGTGCTCCGTATAGGTACGAAGGGGTGATTGTTTATCATATGTACAGTATGCACATGCTGGACTGCATACTTGGTGCTGTTTAGAAAGATTTTAGTTGACCATCCGGGTATCGGGTATGAAGAAATATAAACCTTCTCAGGGGTTTCACTTATACACCTGGTCCTTTTAAACCAACACAGAAGAGATTGGCACAGAAGCTGTAATATAAAAACAATGCATTTATTAAACCTCAAATGAGGGAAATTGCGTCACATAGTACCCTCAAGTCACTGTAGGAGGCATTCTAAGGAGTACAGAGACCAGGGGCCTTATATATGCATAGGTTACATTAGGCAGCATAAAACCACACATACAAGAATACTTACTGACTAATATGGCTATACAGAATTTGCTTGCTCAACAAAGTGGGAGAGGAGATATTTCTCCTTACATCAGCAAGAATAGCCTGACAGTTATAACATAAGAGCAGGTGCATTCTACTAGCTAGGCCTTTCTGAGCATGTGCGAGGTTCTGGAAGAGGGAGAAAGCAAATGGCTAGCACATCAGCTAACTAAAATGGCTGCCAAGTATAAAATGGCTTTCAGCTCATGCTAACAGATTCCTGCAATCTTTAACAGGTAGTGGATGTGATAATATGGAAACCTACTACAAGATGGCGTTCCTACTTTTACGTCAGAGATAGAAGATGTCTAACTATATTGAGTGTATTTATACTGAAGCAAGATGGTGCCCGTGGTGCACGCTATCGGGAACACGGATTGTGTAGAATGCGGTACTCCGTATAGGTAAGAAGGGGTTATTGCTTATCTGATGTACATGCTGGACTACAGACTTGGGGCTGTTTAGTATGATTTTAGTTGATTATCGTGGTATCGGGTAGTATGCTATGAAGCGCTTTATCGAGGCGAATGATTCTCAGCGATTTTCGCTGTCCTGTCATTTTGGGATTGAAACTTTGACAAGCTTCGTATATTTTGAGATTATTACTGTGTCATACAATTGAATTTAAAGAAAGCGAGGCGACAGATTTTTGCTGTTTTAGTACTGTGGTATTGAAACTTTGACAATCGCCGTATATTTTGGGTTATTTCTTTTCTATCATAATTTAATGATTTTAAAGGTAGCTGACTTGACACCTTTGGGAATGATATTACTGATGCTACCCATCTCTTTCTTTCACTAGGTCCCGCACTCTTGATTTACAACAGCTCATTACGTGCTTTACTCCGTATTACTCAGATCTACTTCATTATGCACGGAATGTGTCCATGTACACAGCTATTTTTGGTGAGACTTACTCTAAGTATTAAAGCAGAGTCTTGTGCTTACAACTTTTGACATTTTTGTGTTATTTTCGACCTAAATTAGAAAATTTTTTCTATTCCTTTTTTTTTAGATAACTTTATTTAGTACTATTTCATGGGGACATTTCTCGTTTGATGCCTACTGAACTTGCAGGAAAAGGCAAGTTGATTACTGTTGTGCAAAAAAAATTCCTAAGCCATTTAGGATTTCATATTCTGGTTTTTGATTATTAATTTAATATGGGTCATTTTATATACAGGTTTTTTTGAAGTACCTAAATAACCTACGATTTGGGGTGTCTACATTTAGAATATTACAGAAAGCAACAAGCCAATGGACTTTGGATTCTAGGGTGAAGATACCTAGCTTAGATATGGGGTTCCTCGTTTGGGGTACATGTTTCTGCTCTCTTAAAGGCACTACATGGTGATTTATTAACTAATATGTGATGGCCTTCCTTTTGCACAGGGAGAACTAACTTTTTCTTATACTCACAGTTGTATCTTACTCTGCGAATTTACTGGTAATTTTGAATTTCTTGGGATTGCAGCCCTGAAGTCTACTGTGCATTATACTGCACGACAAAACATGTATTGGCATTTTTCTGCATTTGAGAACATTAAGATCAACCTCTGTTTAGAGAAACAAACTACCTGGCTGCATTGTGATGTGAAGATTACAAATAAAAAACTGTACTTGGACCTGGATCAAGAGTTTGTTGGATTCTATAAAAGATTGGAACTGTGCTCAGGGGGACTTTGTATTTGTTTATTCTTCCCCTCAATTGAGGAGATTCATTTGGTTGAAGTGGTAACCAACCTTCTCTCCCTTAGAAGCACCAAGTATTTGGATATTTGTTGTTATACCAAAACCCTAAAATTTGTTGAGCGCCCTAGGAAATATTTCCTGGTTACCAAAGCATTTCAGCATTGCTTAATAGGATAGTTGATTCTGGGGAAATGCTGGAAAATTGGAGAGGAGCAATCATTAGACCTATCCATAGACTAGGAGATATAATGATACCCAAAAACTACAGGCTAATCAACCTTTTGTATATCAGTGAAAAGGTGTTTGCGGAAATAATTTTAGAAAAACTTAAGGAGTGGGCGGAGTATAACCAAATTGTGCGTCCAGAACAGGGTGGCTTTAGGGGGGGCCACCCCACAATTGATCATTGCTTTGTGTTATGGGCTATGGCGCAGATGTCTATGAAACAGGTGGATTATTTGTTCTGCAGTTTCGTAGACTTACGGGCTGCCTTTGACCTGGTAGACCGAGAACGACTATGGGAGATGCAAAGTGACCCGGATATCCCCAAGGTCCATAATAGAAGGGTTACACAGCCAGAATTGGGCTCAGGTTATTCTGGACACAGAGGGAACACTGTCACAGAAGATATTGATTGGAAATGGCTTAAGACAGGGGTGTGTCTTGGCCCTACTGTTTTTATCCTTGTTCATAGCAGAACTACGAGACATTGAGAACGGTGCGGGGTGCTAGCCCAAAAATAGATGGTAAACATATTGCATGCTTACTTAATGCAGACGATTTGGTGATCTTGGACCAAACTGGATAGGTCTGCAAAGAAAGCTCAAAGCCTTCGGTGAATACTGTAACCGTAAGAAATTAACAGTAAACTTGGAAAAATCAAGATCTTGTGTTTTGGTAAAAAGAGGAAGGATTTCAGCTGGGTTTAATGCTCGATAAAACTGGAGATTGTTAATGAGTATAAATACTTATGAATCTGGTTTGAGAGATCTTTGAAGTGGAAAATAACCCTGGATGTACTGAGAATTCTGGACCTAACATAGTTAGTAGCCTGAAAAAATGTTATAACCGCTATGGAGAAATGACGGATAGGCCAGTTCTGAAAGCTTACACGGCTATGGTACCTCCACAGTTCTTATACAGTGCTGAATTGTTATATATAAGTGGCAAGAGGAAGTGGGATATTGACAAAGGGAAACGTGTAAAAATAAATAGTCCCTACCCAGATCCACCATGATCCATGGCAATAAGAAAAAAAAACGGGATGGAATCATGGGAGAAAACGGCAAGTATGGCACTAATAAGATACTGGCAACGTCTGGGCTGTGAAGTGAATCAAAAAATATCCTATTGGTGCAAATGTGAGATCCTACAAAGTGAAATGAAGTGGGCAAAGGGGGTATTGGAAATGATTGCTATGTCCTGTAGGGAATGGAGAGTGGACGTAGGCCAGCAGAACTTTCATCCTACCATAAGCAAGGAGGAACTCAAGATGTTGGGGAAAGAAATTTCATGTGATCAGGATCGCCAATATTTGGCAGGGAAAAGATCAGTAGGTTTTATGATTAAGTCATAGCAAAAGGATCTATAGTTCCCATATACGATATACTTCCCAAACGTTGGTTTAGGAAAGAACTATTAAAAGGTACGGATTGGAATTAACCCTGGTTATGTGAATGACAGGATCAAAAGGGTTATGATGGCCCACGAAGGAAGTGTACCTGTAACCTAGACACAAAATGCAATATCTTGCACATTTTACTAGACTGTCTAAAAGTTCTTGATCCCCGAAAATTGTGTTTCCGGCCTATCTTTCTAAACTAGGTTAGAAATCATGTACAGGCAGCAGATTTGTTAACTGAAATGCACTCATTAGATATAGCATGTGCAATAGGAAGTTTATGCTTGAAGTTAAAAAAGTTTTTTAAAATGTGTAGAATTGAAGTGTTAGTACTGGTATTGCGCGGATAAAATGTATACCTGTTTTTATAAATGGATTATATTTTTAATGGAATCGGAGTTTACCATTGTTATATAGGTTACATCTGGAGATGGGTTTTTAATGGAAGACTGATTGGTTAGTATGTTTATATATGTATAAGGACCTATGGTATAAATAAACAATCTTTTTGACTGACTGACTACACAAGAAATACTCCGCAATGCTTTTCAATATTTATTGAAGCATTGCTATTCCTGTATAAAATACGAGAGGTGCGATAATCAATAAAATGAAACAGATTAGCGTAATTAGCATTACAAGAACAGTTAAAAAGATGAGCATTTCCATCATTGTGCTAAGACTGTGAATATATACGGGGATATAAGTACGGTGTATAGTGTACTCCTATCTAGCGCTCCATAAACTAGTTCTGCCTAGGGTCAGTGATCTGCCAAATCCCTACCAGGGTAGACTAAGTCCCCATTACCGGTGTGTAAGGGTCATTCAGCTGTCCAACTTGGTGTAGAGCTGGACATCCCTTGTGTCAGTAAACAGTAATCAGCTGAGCTGGAATTCCTGCATGTAGTGACCTCACAGTGTCAGCTGAGTGCTTCTCACCCTGAACAAGGAAGTAATTCTGTGTATATAATAATAGTACACATGTGGCTATGCTGTAACCCCGTCAGGCTGTAATTGTTTATTCTAGTTGGATAGCGCTGGCGCCTAATGGACAATAACAATGATTACATTTTGCGTAGTGAACTTTATCCCTTGTACTAGATGTTCAAGGTGCCGTGATAATGTACCCACGAGGTAGAAATATAAGCAATGCAGATTCAGAGAATGTTATCCTGTATTGTCTTGCATGCAAATATCTGTCAAAAGTCATTGTGAGTAAAAGAAATGGCAACTTAAGAAATGTGAGCATGTAAATGGAGGTATTTCTTACTATGGCCTATCCTGACCGTGTGACAATAAGGCACAGTTAAACATGAGGAAGATATACGGAGGTGTTTTTGGAAGGGCCAGTAGAAGGGGGACTTTCAACTGGTCAATGAGTTCAAAGGTCCCAATACAACAATCAAAGCAGAGGGTATGGGAGGAGCTAGCAAACCTCTACAAGTTTCTAGCTAAATAGAGGAAGAGCAGGAAGGACAGTAAGAGTAAGATTTGTATGTGGAGAGGCCAAAACTATTGAGGATCACAAGGTGACAACAGAGACTATTTTTGGTTTCTTCCAAAGAAAAGTAGGAGGCTGATTACAACATTATGTGAAGGCATGGTAAAATAACTCAGGACCTATGGGTACTAAAAACTATACAAGGTTTACGAAATAGTATTTGTGGAACTACCACAACAGATAAGGGAACAGAAGAAATTAAGTTGAACAAAAGATCAAAATTCAGTAGTGGGTTCAGAAATAGATTCCATGATACAAAAAGGTGCCACAGAGCGTATAAAATAAAATGTCAAATTATGTAATAACTCACTCTTTAGTAAAGAAAAAATACAAAGAATGGAGGCCAGTAAAAAAATGTGAGGGAATTGAACAAATACTTAGTGCACAGACATTTCAAGATGGAAGGAATCTATTTATTGAGAGAGAAGTTTTTTAAAATCGATTGGTTTGTGAATTTAGACCTAAAGGATGCCTATTTCACAATTCCCATAGAGAAAGAAAGTCTGATTCTTGCAGTACAGATGGGGAAAAACAGTTGAATCGGTTTCAGTGCCAACCTTTTAGTTTGTCTACCACTCCATGGAGGTTCCTGAAGGTGATGAGTAATGATGGCTTTGTTGAGACAGCGAGGTGTTCAGTTTATAGTATGCTTAGATGAAATATTGATAATGTCGCAGGATTTAGAAGAATTGGGAAACCAATTGATACTAGTGAAGAACCTTTTGGAGGTATTGGGCTTCTGGATAAATGAGAAGTCAATATCACCATCACAAAAGTTGGAACTTTTAGGTTTTCAGACAGACAGATACTACTGAGGTTGTGTTACAGTTACCAGAGAGGAAACTGAGAATAAGGAAGGAAATACTACATGCTTTGAAGGACATGTAGAATTTAAGCGATATAGCTCGGATGGTACTGTTATGAACCCCAATGTACCCCGAACTATGCCTAGGAAGCTATATGACCTTTTAACTACATTTGTACCACCTTGCTCTGCAGAAAGGTTCTAAGCACTGACCTTTTACCCAGTTATGTGCTGAATAAATGTAGATTGTTTTCTTTGAAACTAGACTAATTTATTATGCACGAGGATTCTTAGAAAAGTCCCTGCATATGACGCAAGTTAACAGCGTGAACATACTCTGTTTAAAGGTCATGGTCTTTCACCCTAGGGCGAAAGAACTGCTTAGCATAATCGCAGGTATTATTCTAGGATCATTTTCTTAATCGTACTCGCAAAATATTGATTAAGTAGGGAACCCCAAGGCTATCTTTATGGTATAAAAGACCCATGCCAGCACTAGATAGAAAGAGGAGAAACGCCCACGCTGACAAGACGCTGGGGTCCCGGTCTGCAGCAACTACAACATGCAGGGGTCGGACATCCCTTGCAGGGTGTTCAACTCGAGAACAAGTGGGGATCCTTCGTTCTCTCGCATCAGGTAATGGGGTTGGCTCTTTTCAAAAGGATTCCTGGCTTACACCTACATACATGCTAGGTACACTTAGGTAGGGTTTGCATCTTTGGAGTACCCTTGTTACTTTCATGTATCTATTTGACTGCATATATTCACGGTTTTAGCACCATGATAAGAGTTCTACTTTTTATTTACTCTGTGGTCCTTGTGTAATCTTCTAGATCGGATAGTGAATTGGTTGTTGCAGCAAACATGTTTTATACTAGAATGACGCTGGTCAATAAATGCTTATTGAAAACGACCCCATCGTTTATTCTGTGCATCTCACTGAGACCAAATGAGCACGTTTGATAAAGAAAAAAGTGCTGTACTGTTTCCACGATCCCTGAAGGATCAAGGGTGGTCATGTTCGATAGTTGCCAGAAACTACTCGCTCCTTGGTAAGATTAGGGGCTTATACTGGCACCATGAGCTAGCTGGTCTAAAGGCTAACATATCCTTTGGGGTGTCTAGAATCAGTCTGTACAACAATCCCTTAGTTTATGGCATCTAAATGCGCAGATCCTATATAGATTTGTAGGAACTACACAACATGGCGTCGCCAACACTGGTTTGATTCCAATTTAATGGTCAAATCAGAGTAGTTCAGTCATGCTTTGTCAGAGACCCCTACACTCACATTTAACCAGAGCCATCTGGAGTGGGAAGGTAAAAATCCCCCGCAGCCGAGTAGGTATATCCTAAGTGTTGGCTGTAGGTTTGTTCAAGCTTGAAGGATTCTAGTTCCCCAAAAACGTTCTCTGTTCCTTACAACTTACTTCCACAATGTCTGTCCAAGACCACGCTACAAGCGCAGATGAAGCTGAACAGGAAGGTGCTCATAACATTTTGGAAAATTGCAGACCTGCACTTACTATGAAATTAGCAGATTATGGTCTCTCATCAATAGGTGGGACTGTTACCTTTGTGATTAGGGCACACAAGACATTCAGGATAGAGGTATTCTATTCTTGGGTAAAATTCCCACCTGCAGATGCACATACACGTGTTTCATACTTACATTTCAGATGAGACACCTGAAGAATACTCTCCATATGAGGACATAGAAGTCCTGTTAACTTACCAAGAGCAAATAAATTGGTTTAAAGGCGCCCTCACCCACACCACAGAAAAAGTGAAACTGTACGCTCAGAAAAGATGGAGCGACTTGGGCAGACTTGGCTGGTTACACACTGCATCCAGAGATTGCTACATTGCCAGCAGCAGACTTATGTACACCTTACAGAGCGATAGTGAAACTGTACAGAATTCTTACACAGTTCATAATGCGAACAACTACAGTTCAACCTTCAAGGGTCACTTAAGCTGGTCAACCGCAAGGGACTTCAACAAAAATCATCCCACAAATGAGGAACGTGATTATAGGAAGAATTCCCACTAAATGTGAGGAAATGCCGTTCTGGATAGAACAGAAAATAGCACAGCTTGAAAACTTATTTCTCCATACAGGCCTGCAAGAAAAACAAAATACTGACCATTTGCTTGCCAATGGGAAAAGCTCTCCCGATAGAGGATTGAACCACTACTGGTACAGTTTTCGCAGCAGTTTACCAGAATTCATGGTACCCACTCAATAGCAGTCATACCAGAAGTACTTAAAAAAAAAAAAAAAGAATACAGAATGACTTCGAGATGAAATTAATAGTCAATTTTGCCCAGGTATCAACAATTATGTTAGCTAACATAAAAGGGAAGGCAGCAGCGGCGGCTATATGCCAATGCCTGAGGGAATGCACTCCTTCACAACAGGAGCGAGAACTACCTAAAAATATCACAGATACCTATGCTTTGCTGGGTAGAAATAATTTGGGAGCTAGACCTGTGAAACCACAATTAATGGCGAATACTGAAAAGGATAACTCAAAGCAAGCACACAATTCTTCTAGAAAGATATGGGATAACAAACAAAAAATAATAAGCAGAATGCATCAGGATCAAGTGGTGGGTCTCCTCAACACGAGACCTCTAATAGAAAATATAACCTAAGGAACTGTGATAATATTAAAAAACCTGACAGGTATCAGAATACTGATACACGTTCCTCTCGTTCCTTTCAGGGTTCATCAAAAAACATGGAGTGGAGGGAAGGGCAGTCAAAACACAGATCAGAAGAGTGAGTCAAGTCAAGAGAGACATCGCACTCAATGACTACATTATCAAACAAGAAGATAAACCCAAAATTAAACCTCAGTTTAAAAAGAAGGTAGCTTGCCTTAAAATAAGAAATGCCCAGGCTACTGAGGACTCTACTACTGAACGGGGAATGGGCTCTGATGATGCTAGACTGTGCAGCAGAAGTAACAGCTCGCCAGAACTGGATGGAATTTCTGGTGACAGCAGCATTGAATTATTATTATTATTATTGAATCTTGTATAGCGCGTGGTTACCCTTGGGCATCCCAGCGCTCGTCCAGAGTACACACCAAACCAGCAGAGCACTAAGCAGGGAACAGATGAGTCTTTAAAAGTTTGCGAAATCGCAAGGTGCCAGTTTCGGAGCGAAGGGCATGTGGAAGGGAGTTCCATAATGCTGCCACGTTGACGGAAAATCTTCTACCGCCAGTCCTGGCTTTTTTTACTTTCGCGACTTGCAAGAGATGTTGGTGGTCTGAGCGGAGGGCGCGAGAGGCCTTATAAGGTTGGACCATACTCCGCAAGATAGGGGGCCCTTTTCCCTGCACGATTTTGTGAGCCATGCAGAGTGCTTTAAACTTCACCCTCTCTCTCACAGGGAGCCAGTGGAGCGCCTTCAACGCAGGTCGGGCTGACTGCCGCCTGGGAAGGTCCGTCAAAAGCCTGGCGGCAGCATTTTGCACTTGTTGCAATTTGTTTAGAGTTGATTCTGGAGCCCCCAGAAACAGCGCATTGCTGTAGTCCAGCCGTGAAATGATGAGACCCTGGATTAGTAACCTCCTAGTGGCCATCGGGAGGAGGGGTAGGATCTTCCGGGCTGACCGGAGCAGGCCGAAACACACGCCTGCGGTCTTTTTTGCGTGTGTCTTGAAGGATAGGTCCTGCTCTAGCCAAACCCCCAAGCTCTTAATCTCCTGTTTTGGGATAGGTGGCGCTCCCAGACAGCTAGGCCAGCTACTAGGGGACAAGGAGGGAGGGGAGTTCCCCAGCATCATCAGTTCGGTTTTTGAACCGTTAAGTTTAAGTGCTGAGTTGCACATCCAGGTGAAGACCCTGGCTAAACATGTGTGCAGCAGGTCGGGTTGGTTCGCCGGTTGGGGAAGCCCAACCACCAACTGGGTATCATCCGCATAGCTGATGATCTTGATACCCAGTGGCAGTACCACACTCACCAGTGGGGCCATATAGATATTAAATAGTGTGGGGCTCAGCGATGAGCCCTGTGGCACACCACACTGGAGGGGAACCGATGTTGACTTCTCGTGGCCTTCCCAGACCTCAAAAGTCCGATCTTCTAAGAAGGACGCGAGCCATTTCAGGGCCAACCCGGAGACCCCCACCCCCGACAGCCGCTGGAGTAACACCTGATGGTCTACGGTGTCAAATGCCGCACTAAGGTCCAGGAGGATCACTGCCACAACGATCCCCCTGAATCCAAAATGCTCCTGGCATTCTCCACGACTGCCAGCAGGGCAGTGTCCGTCCCCTGGCCAGGACAAAATCCTGTTTGGGAGTCACCCAAGAGAGAGTTGGATTCCAGAAAACCCGAAAGGCGCCTATTCACAAGTTTCTCCGCCACCTTGCTAAGGCCGGGGAGCAGGGAGATAGGCCTAAAATTAGCAAGGTCAGCGGGGTCCAGGCTGGGCTTCTTCAGGAGGGCCTTAACTACCGCTCCTTTCCAGCTGGGAGGCACAACTCCTTGGGTGAAGGATAGGTTCAAAAGGTCCGTCACTGGGCCGCCGATGGTAGAAGCTACCTGCTTCAGGTATTTCATCGGTACCGGATCTCTCGGAGACCCACTCTTCAGGGTCATCCAAGACCCCAAGAGCCTCGTCCACAGTGACTGGGCCAAAGGAGTCCAGCTCTGCTGTCCTCACACCAGGCTGAGACCCAGGGTTGCATTCGGAGGATTGCTCCTGCGCTAACCGAGGGAGGGACGCCAAGATGTTTTCTATCTTAGATTTAAAGAACGTGGCTAATTCTGAGCAGTTTGCAGAAGCTCTCTGATGACCTTAAACGACTCTTTTGAGGAATTAGAAGAGAGTCCTATTCTCTCCTCAAAGAACTTAAATTTCGCTGCCCGGATGGCGGATTTGTAGATGTTAAGTGCTGCCCGGTATTCTCTCCGGCTCACTTCGCCCCAGTCCCTCCTCCAGATCCGCTCCTGCCTCTTGCAACCCTTCCTCAAGGCTCTAAGCTCTGGCGTGTACCAGGGAGCTGAGCCCACTCTCTTACCCCTGGTGAGTAGTCTTTTCTTAGGGAGGATAGCATCGAGCGAGTTGGTCAACCATGTGTTTAAGTTCGCATCAGCGACTAGCGGGTCAGGCCCAGGGGGGGGGGGACGTGTCGCCTCCAAGTGTACTGCCCAGGTATCCACTGGGAGCCTAGACCAGGCTCTTTCCACCGTGTATACTCTAGGTGTAGGTACCACTGGGACATCAAACTGCCACAGGGCCGGAACCATAAAATGATCTGTCCAGGGCAGAACCAGCGCGGGCAGTACTTTAAGGCGTTCCGAGTTCGAAAAAATGGGGTCGAGCAAGTGTCCCTTCCCGTGCGTTGCACCTGAATTGACCAGGTTAATCTCGAATGCTTTCAGATCACCCTGAAGATCTACTGCCAGAGAGTCAGAGGGGTCATCAAAATGGATGTTAAAGTCACCTAGTGCCACAAAGTTGACTGTGGAAGAGGCAAGAAGCGCGACCGTTTCAAGAAAAGAGTTGAGGAAGTTGTCCATGGTCCCAGGTGGGCGATAGACAAGGAGGCCTGCCAAGGAAGCGGTATGCGACAACCGTAGAGAGAATTGACAGCTCTCACAGTCGCTCATCCCTCCATCCTGGACCTTACATGTTAACGTATCCCTGTAAAGGATGGCAGTTCCACCTCCCCGCCCTACTGGTCTATCTAGGTGAGATATAAGAAAGCCTGGTGGAAGTGCTCTGACCATATCCGGGCCGGAGCTGGAAGAGATCCAGGTTTCTGTTAAAAACAAGACGTCCAACTTGTGGTCGAGAATGAGGGAATTAATTTCTGTCGCATGACTAGGGAGGGACCGACAGTTCAACAGGGCCATTGACAACAAACAATTGTCTTTGGCCGTTACCAGACCCGTATTACAGGCCCCGCAGGGCAGGAACGGTTGCCCTCCCTCATGAACATACCTACATGCGGCGAGTTTCGGTGGCCGCCAAAGCATGAGCTCATCCCTCGTGTACCTGATGAAAGCCGGAGATGGCATCCGTGAGTCGGGCAGGGGGACCGGCCCTATGCCCGTCTGGGCCCGGGCAGGCACAGACAGGCTGAACTCTGGCGTAACTCCGGCGTCAGTCCGGCGTGACCGCTGCGCGTGACCGCTGCGCGTCAGCATGGCTACCTATAAGCACGCCTAGCGAAATAGAAAGGGGACTAGAGCGCGCGAAGGATCACCCACACCCAATATGGCCGCCACGAGTTGGGGGCAAAGGACCCGCAAAGTGCACATGAACATATCACGCTGAAAACACCAGATACAAACTTAAGTATCCCACATCGTTTAAACGCAATTACACTCCAAATGGAGGGGGGACATACCCAGAAATGTGAAAGGTCTCTTTTGGAAGAACCCGACTTTTGGATACAATATCCTTTTGGCTCAAAGAGATAGGCAGCCTGAGTTCGTCATGGATTGCCCAAAGAGGGAATTTTACTGGCTTTCTTCGACCTCATCCCAGTGTCACTAAAACATACATATGCACAGGAGTGGGCTTTAGTACTAGCTCCCGCATTATACCGCAATCTTGTACGATGGGATGCAGAGTTACCTCATGAAATCCCAGTTAAAACTACTCCTACACCACAGAAGCAGTATCCAATAAAACATGACGCAAAGAAGCAAGTTAGGGGGGGGGGATCTTAGATCAACCTGAATACCAAGGTGTGATTGAGAATTGCTCCTCTTCCATGAATAATCCTTTGTTTTACATAATGAAACCCTGACAATTCATACAGTCTAGTTTTAGATGACAGGCATTTGAACACATGCATGAAGAACAAGTTACTTACCTTCGGTAATGATGTATCTGTAAGAAACATTAGTTAGTTAGATTCCTCACCTTAGAACATCCCCAGGCGTCAGGCTGGATCCGGAAAGATTTTGTAGCAATACCCCTTGCGCGTCGCTAGGCGTCGTCTGCGGCTCCGCGTCCGTCGTTGGCGTCATGCGCTGGAATGACGTCGGAGTACTTAGACGCCACCCTCGCGTGCTGACGTCAGTTCTTGTACATAGCTTTCGGCGCCAGGAACGCAGAGCGCTCCTCGCCCTGCGAGGGCTATAGTAAACACTCTAAGGGGAACTTTAATCCACTCCCCTGTGTCTCGACCGTTTCCAATTGGCTTATGTCGTGATTAATGTTTTTTCCGTGCTTTTGGTTTGCTGGCTGTCACTTTTGTTGACGCCCTTGCAGTTTTGTGATGCCGCCCATCGTGACAAACGTATCTGTTTTCACTCAGATGCAAATACAAGCGGCTGAATGAAAACAGATGGCGAGAGTTTTTTTTCTTCTCTTTGTGCAAACACAGTCTGAGTCTTTGATCTGTTATCTTTCTCTTTGGCATGTTGTGTGTCTGTGTAGAGAATACTTGTTATGGCCGCATTATTTGGAAATTGCTGCATGACCTGTGGTGCAATTTATTTAGGTGTAGCATGTCAGGGGGCAGTGTGCACTTTACCTTTTAAGAATTGAACTGGATTTCTTTTTAATGATCACTTAGAATTCCATTGTCAGGTTTCCCCCCCAAAATATATTCTCCTTTATCTGTGACGCTGAAAGTGAAATTGAATCCGAGCAGGAAGTTCCGTAACATGTTTACTGATGACTTAGAAGATTTAAAATGTCTTGATATTTCTTTGTAAGTATTGAAAATGTAATCTACGCGCGCTCCCTAGTGTCAAAGGAATTACGTGTACTCAACACAGTGGCAGCTTGAATGCGCAGATGCTGGATCAATTTGATAAAAGTCACGGGAAAGTAGTTAAAAAAAAAAACTAAAAAAAAAAAAACACGAACTCGCAAAAGTATGTTTGATGGAATTTCAACATTAGTTCCCCAGTCTTGTTAGAGGAAAAAAAACTGCCTGGAGATAAATGTGCAGCAGCAGGTACTTGATAGTCGTTATGTGTTTGTTAAGACTTATTGGAGAAGGCAGAAGAGGTTCTTGTACACAGTGCAGGGCTGTAATCTAACAGCTTCGAGAGGGAACAAGATGTGTTCCAGTTCCTGGTTTAAATGTTTATGCTAATTGGCGTTTATTGGCCCAGATGCAAATGATGGGCTTTGCCAAAGTGAAATTTTATGAGGAGCAAAATCCCCCCTTTTGTGCAAATTAAAAAAGTGAAAGAAGAGGGTGAAATGAGACTGAGTGTGTCTTAATGGCTGCCTTTTCATGGCAAATATGAAATTAAGACTGATTTACGCAGCAGACCCCTGTTTTCTCTGATCAGCTCATTTGGCAGCAAAAATGGAGAAGTAATTGTTCCCCTTTCAGAGCGGGGGCCTGCAAGCGTTATTTATTGGCGGAAATTAATCGCTGTTTATCCTTGCTTCGTGGTGGAAAGCGCTCACTCAGCATTATGAGCCCCAGTAAACTCAAACCTGTCCCTGGCAATTGCGCCCAGAGGCGGCGGAAGCTCTGATGATTCGTGCCTTAATTTTCTGGGCCGTGGGAGTTAATGAAGACTCCCATCCAAGGTGGTCATATTTGTATTTCCACCACATTTATAATACCGTCCCAATCCACTCTTCCTTTCTGCTACCGTAGGTAAAATTAAACAAGAATAAATAGACGCTACATGCTATCAGTAGATCAAGAAGACGCGAGCTGTGTTTGTTAACCATCCCAAGAAAAGGCAAATCAATTAACATGGATAACACAAAGCAGGTAGCCACAGAGAAGCACTGAAGAATGTCAGTAGCCCAGGGAGCTGAAGGTATTGCAATGTCACGAAAGGAAGGGATCAGCCTACTGCAGAGTGGGCTTCAAGAAAGAGGACTCCATGTTCTTGGTTCAGGGTAGCTCTGTGTGTCTACATTTTGTCCCTTGTACGATTTGTCTGAAAACAGCCATGTAGCAGGAGGTCATTAGAAAATGTGCATGGTCATGGGGCAAAATCATGTCATGCTCCTTACATACACAAATCTGTTTCATGCATTGTACTATAGCCAGGACTACTGGAAACAATGCCCAGACAGTGTTACCACATTTAACAAGCATTTGCAATGCAATAGGTCTCGCATTTACGAGAGTTTGAGCTATTGACATTGTAAACGACAAAGCCTTTAATTTATGTTTTGGTTTTTAAAACATAAATAAAAGGCATTGTCATTTACAATGCCAATAGCTTAAACTTGTGTAAATGCGAGACCTATTGCATTGCAAATGCTTGTTCTATAAGATGCAGCGTCATGTGGATGTTGTCATGCGCCTGTCTCCCTTTTTTTTTTTTAAACCGGACTGGTCCTAGTGGATAATGTCGGGCATTTCATTTTCTAAACGGGCCACTAGAATCGCCGAGTAGAGCTTGGCATCGAGATTTCGAAGAGCTATCTGTCTATATGAGGCGCAGTGTTATGGGTTCTTCCCCGGCTTTGGGATTATTGTAATGAGCGCCTCTGCCATGGTGGGGGTGACCACCTGGTTTGCTGCTATGTCATTAAATAGGGTTGTCGGATGGGGCAGTAGTTCGGGTGCGTAGGTCTTATAAAAGAGCCATTAGACCATCCGTCCCTGGAGACTTATGAGGTCTAAGAGCGTCAATCGATTCTCTCACCTCGTCTGTAGAGATTGGGGCTTCCAGCTGGTCTCTCCATACGTCTGAGATTTTGGGGAGAGTGAGCAAGTCTAAATATTCCTTCTGGGCCTTCAGGTCAGAGGGAGCTGCCTTATAGAGCTCCTGATAAAACGCGCCATACAAAGCAGCTTTATCCAAGTCGTCTAGGTCTATTCCCCAGTCTTTGTTTATCAATCAATCAATCAATCACAAGATTTGTAAAGCGCACTACTTACCCGCGAGGGTCTCAAGGCGCTGAGGGAGAGGGGGGTTGCCGCTACCGGTCGGATAGCTAGGTCTCGAGTCGTCTCCTGAAGGTCAGCAGGTCTTGGGTCTGTCGTAGGATGAGGGGAAGGGTGTTCCAGATCTTGGCAGCGCGGTGGGAGAAGGATCTGCCTCCGGTGGTGGTTCTCCGGATGTGCGGGGCGGTGGCCAGGGAGAGGTCGGCGGAGTGGAGGTGACGGTTGGGAACGTAGAAGGAGAGTCGACTGTTGAGGTAGGCTGGGCTTGTGGAGTGCCTGGTGTGCGTGGATCAGCAATTTGAAGGAGATTCTCTTGTCGACGGGGAGCTAGTGCAGGTTTTTCAGGTGTGGGGTGATGTGGCTGTGGCGTGGAATGTCAAGGATCAGGCGTGCAGAGGCGTTTTGGATTCTTTGCAGTAGTTTGATGAGCTTGGTCGGGGCTCCTGCGTAGAGGGCGTTTCCGTAGTCGAGTCTGCTGTTGACAAGGGCCTGGGTGACGATTCTTCTAGTGTCTGTCGGGATCCACCTGTAGATCCTGCGGAGCATGCGGAGGGTGTTGAAGCAGGAGGAGAAGATGGCGTTAACTTGCTTGGTCATGGTGAGCATTGAGTAGAGGATGACTCCCAGGTTGCGTGTGTGGTCGGTTGGTGTCAGGGGTGCCCCTAGTGACGAGGGCCACCAGGAGTCGTCCCAGGCTGATGGGTTGGAGCCGAGGATGAGGGTCTCCGTCTTGTCTGTTTTCAGCTTAAGTCGGCTGCACTTCATCCAGTCGGCGACGGCTTTCATTCCTTCGTGGAGGTTGGATTTGGCCGTGAGGGGGTCCTTGGTGAGGGAAAGGATCAGTTGAGTGTTGTCGGCATAGGAGATTATGTTGAGGTCATGCTGTCGGGCGATGCGTGCGAGTGGAGCCATGTAGATGTTGAACAGTGTCTGGCTGAGGGACGATCTCTGGGGTACGCCGCAGATGATCTTGGAGGCTTCGGATCGTAATGGGGGGAGGCGGATGCTCTGGGTTCTGCCAGAAAGGAAGGAGGTGGTACAATGCAGGGCCTTGTCTCGGATCCCTGCGTCGTGGAGGCGTGTGCGTAGTGTGCGGTGGCAGACAGTGTCGAAGGCGGCGGAGAGGTCCAGGAGGATGAGGGCCGCCGTCTCGCCGTTGTCCAGCAGGATCCTGATGTAGTCTGTGGCGGCGATGAGGGCGGTCTCGATGCTGTGGTTGCTGCGGAATCCTGACTGGGAGGGGTCCAGGATATGGTTATCTTCGAGGTAGCGGGTGAGCTGTCTGTTGACGATCTTCTCGATGACCTTAGCTGGGAATGGAAGCAGGGAGATGGGTCGGAAGTTCTTGAGGTCGCAAGGGTCCGCCTTGGGCTTTTTGAGAAGGGCGTTGATCTCGGTGCGTTTCCAGCTCTCTGGGAAGGTCGCGGTCTCGAAAGAGAGGTTGATGAAGTTGCGCAGGTGGGGTGCGATGGAGCTGCCGGCTTTGTTGAAGATGTGGTGTGGAAAAGGGTCTGATGGGGAGCCGGAGTGGATTGTGCCCATGGTCTTGATTGTGTCCTTGGTGTTCACGTTGACCCAAGCTGTCAGGGGGTCGTGGTCGATGGGGTGCGGCGGGTCGGATGTGCTGGGGCTTGTTGGGTTCGTCCGGGAGTCGAAGCTATCGTGGATGTCTGCGATCTTGTGGTGGAAGAAGGTGGCGAGGAAATCACACAGGGCTTGCGTCGGCAGGATGCCGTTGGAGCTGGGGTTGGAGAGTTCCTTCACGATGCTGAAGAGCTCCTTGCTGTTGTGTGCGCTGTTGTCGAGGCGGTCTGTGAAGGAGGTCCTCCTGGCAGACCTGATGAGGTGATGGTGGTTGCGGATGGCGTCTTTGTGGGCTGTGCGGCTGTCCGGCGTCTTCTCGCTGTGCTATTTCTTCTCCAGTTTCCGGCAGGTGCGCTTGGATGCTAGGAGTTCCAGGGTGAACCAGCTGGCTCTCTTGCTGGTGTTTTTGTAGGTTGGTTTTTTCAGCGGGGCTAAGGTGTTGGCGCAGTCGTCCATCCATCGTCTGAGATTGCGGGCGGCGTCAACGGGGTTGGAGGGGTCGGTGGGTTGGCTGAGTGCGAGGTTTGTCTGGAGTTGGTCTACGGTGACTTTGCTCCAGCATCTAAGGGGGATCTGTAGGATGCGGTGGTGTGCGGCGGGTTTCCGGAAGGTTAAGTGGATGCAGTGGTGGTCGGTCCAGGTGAGTTCGGAGGTGTGGCTGAAGGAGACGTGGGAGCTTGGGAGAAGATGGCATCGAGCGTGTGTCCGGCGATGTCTGTCGGCGTCGTGACTAGCTGTTTCAGTCAGAGGTTGGCGAGGTTGTCGATCAGGGTGGAGGAGTTGCTGTCGTTGTTCTCCAAGTGAAAGTTCAGGTCTACGAGGAGGATGTAGTCTGTGGAGGTCAGGGCGTGCGTGCTGATTAAGTCAGCGATGGAGTCGCTGAACTGGGATCGGAGTCCGGGGGGGTCTGTAGATGAGGGTGCCTCTTACGGTGGTGTTGGGATCCGTGTGGATCTGGAAGTGCTGAGAGTGTCGTCGGTGCTGGTCGAGACCCTAAAGGTGTCTTTGTGGACAATGGCAATTCCTCCTCAGATTCCGTTGGTGCGGTCTCTGCGGGTGATCTTGTAGCCGTCAGGGATGGCTATGGCGATGTCGGGTGCGGAGGATTTGTTCATTCAGGTCTCTGTCAGGAAGGCGACGTCCAGTGATGAGGTGTCGAGTAGGTCTCAGAGCTCGAAGGCGTGTTTGCGTGCGGAGCAGGTGTTTAGTAGGATGCACCGGCGATGGTTGAGGTCCTCCTTGGCGGGAGTCTCGGAGTCTCCGAGGCAGGTGAAGCTGCAGTTCCGGCAGGTGAAGGGACCATGGGTGCGTTTCGGGGTGGCTCTGAAACAGGTGGAGGTCCGTCCTGGATCGGAGGCGGTCTTCGTGGTGGATGCGGGGGCCAGGGGTTCTGGCACTGGGCGCGGTCCAGGCGCGGATGGGCACAGACGGGCTTGCCTTTGGCGCGGCCATGCAGCGGCCACCATATATGGGGAGGTGGGAGGGAGGAGCAGCTGGGAGGCAGGGGCAGCGAATGGTCAGCGAGGGGAGCAGGGCTGCAGGGGACACAGCGGTAGGAAACGGGAGGGCGAAGGGGTACAGAAATCAGAAGGGGCACAGGGGGGTACAGAACGAAAAACAGTGCACAGCAGTGGGGGCACAGAACGGAAGGGCAAAAACTGTGGAAAACAGTGGGGGCACAAATACAGAGGGGCAAGACAGTAACAGTGATGCGCACAACAACAAGAACCTACCTACGGCCTACCACTGGCCACCAGGGATGAGGCGCAGGTGGTAGCCTGCGGGTGGAGGAGGGCCTCAGATTCAGCAGCAGCAGGGAGCTGGCCGCACAGGTGGCGCTGTGCGGATGGGGTGGCGACCTACCCAGAGGTAATTCATTCCTCCAATGAATTCCCTCATCCTTTTTTCCCTAAGTTGTCTTGCCAGATATGTGCCTACTTTATTTCCCTGTGCGTATGCACTACCAAGAAGTCGCAACAGTGTGAATTCAACTCTGTTAAAATAAATGGCCCCCAGTTTCCCTTTCAGGGCACTCAGCTGGCGTTTTAGACTACGAGTGGGATTCTTTTTGTATTCCTTTTCTCCTGGGACAGGGATGCCTCAAGTGCCTGCCTCTCCTTAGCCCTTTCCTTGTTTAACGCCGAGACCATCGCTATACATTTTCCCCTAAACGCTGCTTTGAAAGCGCCCCAATTGTTCTGGGGAGGTGTCACCCGGGTCCTTTGTCTGAAAATATTCCTTAATCACTATCCGCGAGAAACTTATCGCGTCAGTACAGCAGGAAAATACCACTTTGCGAACCCCTGCGCTTTCCCTCCCCAGTGTATGCCCACTGTTACAGGACTATGGTGGGATAGTGAAATGGGAAGGATCCTAGCCCCTTGACGGGCACCCTGTAGCTCCTGTGACACAAAAATTTAATCTAGTCTGGAGTATGTTAGGTGGGAAGGTGAAAAGTACATGTCTGAACCAAAGTAGCCAGAATTTGCCCCATGCACGTGCCTTTCCCTCAAGGTGCTTCAAACTTAGTCCAGTCGCCTGTCCTCATTTCCCTTGTGAGCTGTATTCGATTTGTATCCTTTTCTTGCACTCTCACAAATATGTCTTATCGTGCAGGCCCATTTTCAGTTATCTCCTTTATTGACTGAGTAAGATCCTAGATACTCGCCCTTTAGTGGTTGTTTTCCACTGTGTTTAGCTTGACCTAGGGGGCTCACCTCGTCCAGGCTGTGAGCTGGAAGCTTTGTCCTTCGGTACAGGAAACCCCAGGAGCTCCAAGCCCTCCCTGAGCTCTGTGACAGGATGCTGACGGTTTTTAAATTTGAACGTTAGCCCAAAAGGATAAGTCCATCTGTATCGTATTCGTTTCTATTGTAGCTTCTCTTAGATTGTCTTTGCTGCAGGGTCGCCTGCGTCAGGTCTTGGACTAGCACACAGCAAAATCCTTTGAAAATGATGGAGTCTTTCTTTCTGGACTCTTGTAAAATGGCTTCCTTGACTCTATATGAGTGAAGCTTAACAAGGATATAAGAGTGCGACTTCACTCACCCGGCAGAGCTGGACCCACCCTATGGGCTCTTTCAATCTTAATGTTCAGTTGTTTAGGCCCAAGTATCTACGCAAAGAGGCCTTCTACGAACGCTTTTAAGTCCGGGCCCTCTGCCCCCTCCTCCAGGGTCCTGATGCGAATATTGTCTAGGCCTGGAGGTCTCCTTTAAGTTCCGAGTGCAGTTCTAATTTAAAGTCATTCTGGGTCATTAGTAGATCTTCCTTGGTCAGGGTCAAGGCGAGGTCAGGGCTCTCCTCCTGTGCTGGTTTCTTTTCAGCAGGCGCAAAATAGCTGGATATCTTAGAGGTTGATTTCTTTGGTGGTATAGGTGCGGTCTCGGTCATGGCAAAGTGTCTCCCCGGTCCCCTTTGGTCCTTCTGCGTGTTCCCACCTTGCCACCGTGTGCAACTGCTGGGAAGACCCTGTGGTTCTACAGGTTATCGCTGCTGCCCTCACCCATGTGGTGAGTACCTTTCCCTGGCAGCCATCTTAGGGTCAGACATAAAAAAATAACAGAAAAAAGGCTCATGGTGTCCGAGTTATGGGTTACCTTCACTGATCCCTTTCCTATTCAAGTTCCTAGGTTCCCCATTAGCCGATGTGGTGATTCCAGGCTTGTTAAGAAAGCCTATGTGCAGAAAACTGTCTCTTTGGGCCCCCCTCTGCCATATTGGAGTCAGGCGAGGCCGGGTTGGATCTCCCCTCTGACTTGCCAGCACCAACTCACGAAGCCCCCAGTGCCTACTTTTGCCAGTCTCAGGGGCCCAGAAACTGCAGATTGCTGCGGGATACCCCCGCTTACCTTCAAACGCCCCGAGATCTCCCGGCACACTCAGTTGGTCACCGCCACTCATCGGGTGCACGAATAATCTTCAATAAGCCTCCCCACGGGTGCAGACCTGTCAAACTGCTCTTCGCTGGGGGGGCTGGCAACCCTGACTCGCGCTCCGGGGCCCCCAGGCAAGACGGGAAGCTCTGATATACTCCGTTTGACCGCTCGCAGCCATCTTGTGCCGCAACCTTCTTCTGCGCGTTCAGGGCTTTTCTCGGCTGCGAGCGCTCTCTTGCTCTACCCGCGGTGGCGTCACAACACTCCGCTGCTTAATTCACCCAGTTTGTTGCAAAAGGGCTACAGAAATGCCCTTGACAGCTTCGTGGTGACGGAGCAGACACGAATCGCTTCCGTTCGGCCAGCTTGCGTGGCCACGCCCCCTCCATTCTATTTTTAAGGTGGACGCTACACATTGCATTCTGGTCACGTGCCCTGGCGGTATATCAACTGTACGACTGTTTTCTGCACACAATCTAACAGAAAGACAAGAATGGCACAAAGAGATGCAAAATACACAATGCTGCACATTGAAAAATTGGACCAATTACCTTTAACTGTGGCTGAGTCACCGTCCACAGAACGGTTATCCATGGTCATATTACACTGCCAGTCAACATTCCAATTTCAATGCGGTCTACAGTATCACCAGGTAGGCAGGTTGTGAGAGGGATACATACATGAGTTTTGGGATTTACCATATAGTTTTAGATGCAGAAATGGGGACACTGAATGTTTTCTCAGCGGTTCAGACTGTGAAAGTTCTTTATGTGGGTCTCTACCTAGTCAGGGTATTTTGCTTCACGGAGCCTGTAACGCTTTGGTTGCGAACCTATTGTGTCACTTGAAGGGATCCCCAGCTGCTGTGATTCCTCCAGTGTTTAAATTGCTCTTGAATGGGAGCTATTTGATGTTGGATTATCAAGGCTGTTGTGGGATGGTACCAGGCATCGCCTATCTTGTCACAGTAAGTTCCAGGGTTACTTGTTGTATGCAGGTATTGTTTCCATCAACCCACACAGTTAGGGTGGCGACACTATGGAATTCACTGAATGTTTCCTTTATACAGTTTAATTCTTTAAGCAGACTGAAAGCCATGCTTTTATGGAAGGATGTGGCCTTAACCTGAGCCCAAGGGACTTTTGAGCCTCCAAGTTGCCAAGTCTTCAGCTGAGATACAGACACTAGTCCGAATTAACTTCCCACTCCTTTTCGGGGAAATGGTACATCATATCTTTAGCATGTTTGATACGAGGGGGATCGTGCACCTATTTAAGAGCATAGGTTCTGGACTATTAAGCACCTTTCAGACTTTCTTTGGAGTTATTCCAGCATTACATTCCGTATTGAGAAGCAATTTTGGAGGGCTTCTGTTGGTCCTACTAGTTGTAGTGGGTATCCTGGTTTTATTTTCCTGCTACGCAATGGACGACCCAGTTCCCCCAGAGATGGAAAAAGCACTCCTTGTGCAAAGTTGCCGTGAACGCATGGTACTCCATCTCGGCACACCTTGGCTTTGGGAGCTAAGTGAGTGTTAGTTCCTATTGTTCAGACCAGTCTGGGTTGACTGCATCTTGACTGTGCTCCGCTGCCTATTCTGCAGATACGAATGCGTGTTGGACATATGTCTGACTCTTCCATCGGTTGTGCCACAAGACGCAGACGTATTACCTGACCCCTTAAAGGATCACATATTACAGTGTCCTCCGGGTTTTACCAGGTTGATGAGTGCCTTCACGGGATGCTCAGTTCCTGTTGGAACGGACACTGGCTCTTCAATAAGCACACAGGTTTTGAGTGTTTCCTCAGTGACTGCTGCAGGAACGGAAGATTATCACTGTGTTCCACTGACCTGATACAAGAGGTGTTATAGGGACCGTCATCTATGAATGCAAGCAACAGTGATGTTGCGTCCCCCACACAGGACACAAACATTTGGCTCTCTGTGTGTTGGGAACAATTCAGCCTTTTTACCAAAACAAGCTGGAATGGAATGCGAAAACATAGTTTTGTTTTATTTTTTCTTTTGCTGTCATTGAGCACTATGGCTTTTGAGGTGCTCAGTTGATCTAACAGTATCTTGACTATTTAGCGGACATAGAGCTTTTTTAGCATATTTTTTTTTACATATACCATGTTTTTAGACACTGGTTTTATGACTGTCTTTTATGCTTTTTAAACAGGCATATTTTAACATTAGTTGACCGTATCAACCTTTGGAAGAGGAGTGGGTGTTACGAACCCCAATGTACCCCAAACTAAGTCTAGGTAGCTACACAACCTTCTACTTACATTTGACTTACCTTGCTCTGCATAACTGTTCTAAACACTGACCTTTTACCCACTTATGTGCTGAATAAATGTCGATCAGTTCCCTTGAAACTGGCCTCATTTATTATGCATGAGGATTCTTAGAAAAGTCCATGTATATGACGCACATAACAGCATGAACATACTCTGTTTAAAGTCATGGTAATCTTCATCTAGGGCGAAAGAACTGCTTAGCATAATCGCAGGTATTGTTCTAGGCTCATTTGCATAATCATACTCACAACATATCTATTATGTAAGGAACCCCGAGGCTAAATATATGGTAACAAAAAAAAAACCATCCCAACACTAGAGAAAGAAGAGAAACGTCCTCGCTAACACGATGCGGAGTCCCAGAATGCAGAAGCTACAACACACAGTGGTCTGACATCCGTTGCGGGGTTGGCAACTCGAGACCAAGACTGGATCCTTCATTCTCTCCCTTCAGGTAATGGGCTTGGCTCTTTCCTAGGGGATTCTTGGCTTTACACCTACATACGTTAGGTACACTTAAGTAGGGTTTGCATCTTAGGAGTACGCTGTATTACTGGCATGTATCTATATACCTGCATATATTCACTGTTTTAGCACTATGGTAGAATTCTACCTTTTATTTACTCTGTTAGTGCTTGTAATCTTATATATCTGTTTCGGTCTAATGATTGTCGCAACAAACAGGTTTTATACTAGAATGACGCTGGTTCAATAAATGCTTATTGAAAACAATTCCATCGTTTATTCTGTGTATCTCCCTGAGACCAAGTGAGCCGCTTGAGCGAAAAGTGTTGTACGATCCATGAAAGATCAAGGGTTATCATGTTCGATGGTTGCCAGAAACTATTCGCTCCTTGGTAAGGTTAGGGGGCTTATAGTGGAACTGTGAGCAAGCTGGTCTAAAGGTCAACATATCCTTTGGGGGGGGTGTCTGGAATCAATCTGGACACTAATCCTTTAGTTTGTTGTCTAAACGTGTAGATCCTATATAGATTTGTAGGAACTACACAACTGTAGAATTGTCATCTTCAATCAAATGGATTTTCCCTGCACCATTGATTTGTCGTGCATTGCACAGAATAAAAGCAGTTTGTTTGAGGAAAGGTCAGTGGTGTGATGACAGTAGTGCAGAATCAAGAGGTGAGGGACATTCAGGGCTTGCTGCTGCTGTTTTCACCAAGGAGTCTTCTCATAACTACCGAGACCAGGAGGAGGGGCCCCCCCAGAGTCCCTTGCACGCTTTGAAAAGCTCACACTACATCCCGGGACGTTCTGAGTTTGCTGCTGCTGTTCTCTGTGGTACTCGTTGTCCCATGATTACCAAGACCAGGAGAGGCAGCCCTGATTCCACTGTGCGCTTTGAAATATACGCACCACATGCGGTGCGAGAGGTTCAGGGCTTACTGATGCTGTTTTCACCAGGGACTCGCTATCCCATGATTACCAAGACTAGGAGGAGGGGCCGCCTTGCTTCCCCTGCACGCTTTGAAAAGCGCCCACCACCTTCCACCGTGTGTGATGTGCTTGGGCAAAGCCCAGGCCCATCCCGAGCATGCTAGCACCTGGAAGAGTGGACTAGGATGCCTCAGTCGCATCCTGGTCCAAGCTTTTGAGGGTTTTTTCCAAAGGTCACCTGCAGCTCTTTTTAGCTTTTCACCTGACTGTTGGGCTTTGTGACTCCTGGGCTATAACATCACAATTCATCTATCACCTAAGCTGAAGAGGCCATGGGGAAGAGAAAAGTAGACTCTGCCAATGTGATGGATGAGAGACTAAGTACAAGTGAATTGTTGTAAAGGAGAAAAGTCCAGTAGCCATAGTTTAGGTTGTAGAAGAAGGTGGTTTATTAGATCCTAATAAGTAAATGGCAGATAGCCTCACCAGGAGCAGCCTCCTTGTTGCTCAGCCCATTATCTTCAGCGGACACTCTCCACCTCACCAGACACTCCAGCATTCCATTGTAACACATTCATAATGGCTGAGAAGCAGGGACGTGGAACACCGAGTAGGATGCATCAAGTACAACACATTATATGATATATATAAATAATTGAAAATATTATAGGACGTATGATGGTAGAAGATAAAACAGTCCTATGACATCCGACACCATAAAAATAACAGCATTTAAAAATCACAAAATGTAATCCTGCAAATTTAAATCACACTATAATCCTGTGCAGGCTTTGGAGAACAAAGGACACCACCGAGGTGCTACCCCCTCACTCACCCCCTTCTGCATACAACAGGAAATAAAAGTGTCACATTCGCACTAACTAGGACACAAGACCCTATATTCAACTCTAGGGTATACGATTTTACAAGGCATCACATATACTGCATGCCTGACTGGACCGAGAGTCTCGGGCAATGCACGCCAGAGTACATGAACCCACAATGCATCACACATACTGTATGCCTGACTGGACCAAAGGTCTAAGGTAAAACAGCACAGGATAAACAAACCCACAACACACATAATTTGCACACCTGATAGTACTGAAGGTCTCAGGTGAAATAGTACAGGGTACACGGCCCCACAACTCTCACATCTGACAGGACTAAAGGTCTCACGTAAAACAGCACAGAATACACAACGCACACAACCTGCACACCTGACAGGACCAAAGGGCTCAGGCAAAACAGCACAGGGTATCTTTCAACCCTTACCCAGCCCCACAATGACAGGGGGTCTCCACACAGGGTATTTTTCAACCCTTTCCCCCACTGACCGAGAATACCATAGAGGGTCTCTTTCAACCCTTTCACCTCCCCACAGAAATTACACATGGTATGTAACGAAACAAGCCATCAGAATGATACCAGAATTAGAAATAAACATAGCATCATCACCAAATTTATGATGGTGAAGGATAAAAGTTACCAAATACATACACATGCAGCAAATCAGGACTTGCATAAAACAAACTACCCATAGGCATACAATTAAATCGGGCATACATCAAAATTCAAAACTGTACTGGTATGAACTGGCATGGTACAATAAACAAAAAACATTCAACAGGAAATCCCCTTCACCGGTGAGCAGCTTCTCACCTGAAGTTCCTCACAAATGCCAGATACCGGGAGATACTCCAAAGTATTTCCAAGAGTAGAGCAGGATATACAGTCAAATGGAGCAACCAAAGACCAGAATGCAGTGATCAATCCAGAGTATTTAGCGCTTGTGTTCAAGGGTTTACATGTAGTGCCACCAGTACAAAACTATTCCAGCATTTGAACGTTTTATGTCCCAAGTACCTCTTATTAGTGCTGCACACTAGACTCCTAGGCAACTATGCCTGACGTTCTCACAGCCCTCAGTAAAACATGCGGTGTGAAAATGCAGCCACCATGCTTTCGAAGTCACCGCCTCACATGCCAGTGTTCGGCTCTGACATCACAAAGATGAGCTGCGCTTCATCTGTACATGCTCCAGCACCAGTGTCTTCACCAGATGATGAGGACTACTTTCTCTGCCAGTGCCTTCCTTCGCTCGCACGCCCGGAGAACACCATGCAGGACCCAATGCGGGCCTTTTCAAAAGGCGCATCGAGTCCTTGCGCAAAAAACGAAAAGGGAAAGGAGAAAAAGGGAAGGAGACGTGCTCCACAACAGCATAAGGACACAGCGCCACCACACAGAGGCTCAATAAACAAAAAAATGCTGAGGCTTACCAGAACTGGACCCACAGTTTCACTGCAAATTTCAGGGTGTCTTAGACCAATGGTCTTCTCATAAAAAGGTTGCAGAATGATGAAGCGATACAGTCAGATTCAACACACGTTCAAACATGCTGCTGTATTCAACTGCACCGTCACACCTGCTACAACTTATTTTCCAGCTGTATAGGTTGTCTGTAAATTAAACGCTGACAGTCACTTTAACTCTGTGGGTTCAGGTTTCCTGACATCCTTTATCCTGGAACAAATCCACATAGTTTGGTACAGAACCTGCCAGTTCCTTCAAAACAAACACTGCCAGAAAAGCGCAAGTGAACTCCTAATTCAATACTTGAATGCTTTTGGTTGCTCTTAAAAAAAACACTACAGATTGCCTCCAACTGCATGCAGTTGCTTCGCTTCAATTACATGTAAGCAGCTCAAAGCAGGGCGCCCTTCGATGTCCTTGCGGATAAGGATGGTCTACAGCGAGATCAGTTCCAATTACATACCTCACTGATCACCGCGCTGCGATCAATGTGGGGGGGGGGGGGGGGGGGACATAACGCAACCTACAAAATACCTCGCATCCTATCCACGTGATGGGCTTTGGGGCAATACATCACAAAGTGGTTTGCTGACTCACTACAAACACATGCAGCGCAGCCGACGACACCCCTCAGACACCACTGGGACACAGATCTCCAACGGCCACGCAAAGATAGAGAACAGGCGGCCATTTTAGAAGGACCCTCACATATCCCCAGGAACGCCAGATTTCGCCTGATACAATACTATATAATACACGGGGCATACCTGACACCAGCCAAAGTTAATAAATACTTCAGACGCACAGACGCCTACAGCCCCAGATGCAATCCAGAGGATGCAGATCTAATACATATACTATGGCGCTGTACTGCTCTCACTTGTTACTGGGAGGCTGTTGTCACTTACCTATCTAGCTGCACCAGATGCACAGTTGAGGGCACCTGAAAAGTATGCCCTCTGGGTCTCGACCCTGGATCCAAAAACCACAGAGTAATATCCAGGGGCCCGATTCACAGAACTAACTTAAGACAAAATCCTAAACTTACTACCATTTTGGTATTCACAGAAGGCACTTACTCATTTTGGTATTCACAGAAGGCACTTACTCATTTCGGTATTCACAGAAGTTAGGAGTCCTAACTTTAGGACTCCTAAATGCCTTCTGTGAATACCGAAATTCTTAAAATTAGGATTTTTCTCAATTTAGTAGTCCTAAGTCTAAACTTAGGACTACTAAATTGAGAAAAATCCTAATTTTAAGACTTTCGGTATTCACAGAAGGCATTTAGGAGTCCTAAAGTTAGGAGTCCTAACTATACTACTACTAAACTGCGAAAAATCCTAATTTTAAGACTTTCGGTATTCACAGAAGGCATTTAGGAGTCCTAAAGTTAGGACTCCTAACTTCTGTGAATACCGAAATGAGTAAGTGCCTTTTGTGAATACCAAAATGGTAGTAAGTTTAGGATTGTGTCTTAAGTTAGTTCTGTGAATCGGGCCCCAGGTTTATAGACCTGGGGTTACTTACAGCTAAATGCTTGGTTGCAAGGTGCTGGAAGCGATCTGAAACCCCGCCCACGATAGCATGGTTTCGCTCGTCGATGACCTGGGCACAGGCAGAGTGTGTCCCCTTCCATCATAAGGACACCCTAGGGCTTCCTGCAAACTCCCGATGGCAATCGCGTGGGATACGGTCCTCCTGGATCTCTGCAAGGCCTGGCAAACAAATGAGGTACCCCATGCGCCTGCCACAGGCACTGATGAAGCACCGGTGATGACATGCTGTGAAGCTTAGCGGGTACACCTATAGGCCTCAACAGGGAGCTGCCGAACTGATCTCTATCCTAGAACTTCACACAAGTACCCAGGACTCATGATAGCCGGCGGGAAAGGTGCATATCACCGCTGACTGACTATGGGTGGAACGGAGGTACTGGGGAGCGAGAGAGAACCAAGTTGGGCAAATGTTTATACCATTCAGATTCTGACCCCATCTACTTTCCCTTTCCATCCCCTTCACGCCGGCTTGTCCTTCCCCGCGAATACCTAACATGTTGCATGCAGACATTGGAACCGACAGTGCCACCTGCAATGCATAATTCTTGTCCGTCATGTCGCACAGCAACGAAAATTACAAAAACACGAACTCTGGAAACCATTAGTAAATATGATATGTAATTAGTGGCGGCTGCTTCGCTATGGCGGAGGAGCGTCGCCCCACTGCTTTTAAGCAGTGCGAAGCATAAACATTAAATTATAATAACTTTGCGTTATTTTATGCTGCTTCCTGCTGCTTTGCGGGTGGGTGGTTGGGCGGGGCTGCTCTGCTCTTGGCGCAGGGGAGGAGTGGTTTGCCCACTGCAAAGTGAGCAATGACTGTTTAGGGCGGCCTGAGAAGGTTGACCAAACAGTCACTGCGCACTTTCCCTGTTCTCCATGCAGGCTGCATTACAGCCTGCATGGAAAACATACCCATGCCGCCATTTCTTGATTGAGGGTCAAACCAGGATGCTGAAAACCGAGTACAACGCTGCATTTCAGCGCTGTGATTGGTCAGTGGGGCCTGCTTCCTTGATGTGCACGAGGAGAGCAGAAGCAGAGACGCGGGACCCGGTCAGCGGCAAGGTAAATTTCTGTTTTAATGTTATTTTATTATCACAATTCCTGACCCCCCCCTCAAAAACCCCTTGCGCCCGCCCCTTGGGAGCCATGCCGGCTGCCCCTGTATGTAATGCTGCCTAATTGATTCTAAATTGGACTGTCTATTCTCCGATTCTTATACCCAAATATTTATAACAAAAAATGTTAACAAAAAAAAGAAGCTCAAAGCAGATCAAATGCCCAGGCTGTGGGCTGTCCGGTGGAGAGAACACTGGTGGGGCTGCAGGCGTTCTGTAACTTTCAGGCTTTGTATTCTTCACTCTAAACTATTCTGGAGTGCTCTTAATTTCTTCAGTAATTACTTCAATCCGCAAGCATGGTTCCTTGCCTTAATCTTTGCCATTGTTGTAAAGGAGAAAGGACCAGTAGCCATAGTGTAGGTTGTAGAAAGTGGTTTATTACATCTTTAGTTACAGGTAAGTAAGTAGATAGGCGAGCTGTTAAGTAAATGTCAGATAGTCCCTCGAGGAGCAGCCTCATGGGTCAGCCCATATCTTCAACGGACACTCCACCTCACCAGATACGCCAGCATTCCACAACACCATATTCATACTGGCTGAACAGCAGGGACTTGGCATACTGGAAGTTATGCATCAAGTACAACATAAATCCATATTGTTCTTCCTTAATAATGCAGTGGGGCTATTCACTGATGAGATCTTGTTTGGTGTCTCACTGGGTTTAGGAGAAGGTGGGGAGCCAATAATTGTTGAACCTTTCAAGATTCCAATTAGTAATCAGCAACTAGCCAACAGCCCTGTAAATTTGGCGGCACAGAAAGGCAAGGAAGGCGCCAGGCCAAAAACAAATCAAGCACTCCTGACTTCCTCCAAACCCATCAGTAAATCAGGAAAGGGAACAAAGAAGGGCCTTCTTGTACACTCATCTGAGACTCACAAGACTCCTAAAGCCCACAAGTTTCATAAGGACTCGTGCAGCCTCCAAGATGGGCTTCATAATTTGGACCTCAAGATTTAATCCGCTTTTGATGGATTCAGCTCACAGATTGCTACCTTGGAGCAGAAGGTGGCAAAGCTGAACGTGGCTTTGGACCTTATTCAGGCACAAACTGAGAAACTGATATGTAACCTAGCTCCTAGGCCTCGCTCTCCCACTGGTAATAATGTTTCTACTGAGTGTCTGTCAAGTAGTTCTCAACCCTCTGTTCATTTTGCAATCTATAAGGAATCCGAGCCCTGGGTGGTAAAGTGTCATATTGGCTGATGTCCAAAGCTAATCCAGCCCAGCACCTGTAAACGAGATTATGGCCCATGGAGTTGATTGGATAGAATCCTCTAAGAAAATATTTGCAGGTCACTGCATAATACATTTCCACAGTGCCTCGAGGGCATGTCATATTCTTCACACACTTCGACTGAAAGGTGCTACCAGCGACAGAATTTCAGTATTTCTGCTGGGATTCTTTTGTCAACCACATTTTGTTAGAACATTGAGGGGTGCGAGGACTCATTCCCACCAGCTAGGGCCACTATACATCTAAGCCAGCCCACGAGCATACCGTTCAGCAATCGCTTTAAACTCCTAACCCAGCTTAAGGACCTTGACTGACTTCAGCTTCTCATGAGGGGAAACCGGTGATGCATGTTGTGTCTAGCCAGTCTACTGACTTGTGGGTGTTAAGCTGGAATATAGCTGGGGTTAAAGGTAAGCTTTGTGATGATCGCTGGTTCAAAATGCTGTCTAATTTTGATGTTATTTGTTTACAGGAGACACAGGTTAGTCAGGGATGCCTATTTATGGCTGGATATGCCACATATTTTGTAACAGCTATTCTCTCATCCAATAGGCATCCCACAGGGGGTCTTGTAATACATTAATTAGGCCTGCATTGCAAAGTTTGCATGATCATGTCCAAATCACCCAACATCCTTGATGTCGTCCTGATTTTTTCCTAACAAGTATAGAATGTTGGTTGTTAACTTCTATAATGCAGTTATGGTTGGAAATGAACTGGATGCTGTCTCTAGTCTTAGAACGTACAGAGATGATTATTTTCACCCAGTGTCTTTCACAATGATTCGGTTATTGGGAGATTTTAACATGCATCCCCGATAGCCTGTTATGGTAATGGTGAAACAGAGAATTAATCTGCATTTGTTGATCAGGTCCATTTCAAACACTCACAGCAAGGCGTTATGATAAACAACCCAATTACAGATTATAATCTGTTAAACCTTATGGAGCAGAGGCAGAGTGGACCAGCAGAGGGGACACCTACATTCAAAGGGAGGGGCATGAGCTCCACCATTAATAACATTTTTATACCACCCTATTTATTCTCTACTCTAATAAACTTTAACGTTGTGTGGGACGCCCTGAGTGACCATAACCACTTAAATGTTATTTTTTATGGGATGAAATGCCTGTGGATGTGATCAATTTGTTCAAGGAACCAGTATTAACTATCGATCAGGGGCAGAGGGTTTGGTGGGTATAGACTGTACAAAAATGTTTAATGTCAAACCACAAGTCCAGGATCACTTGCCCCTACACTACCGGCGGAGGAAGCATGTCCACATTGTATTTACTTGCCCCTCATTGGTGTGCAACAACGTTATCACAAAAAACGTTTAACGTTGCCATCTCACAGGTCCAGGGCCAAGTGCCCCAACTGTTGTGTATTTACTTTCGATTTATATCTACTTAAGGCACGACCCTGGTGTTCCATTCTAGAATCACTTGGTCCTTGCCAGGACACTGTTGAGGCAGTTTGCGGGGAGCTACCAGAGCAGGAAGACGTGTAATGGTGGTGTCTCCTACTTGAGGAATAACGTACTCTTGTTTCAAGCGGTCTGCTTCGATATTTAAGAATGTGGTGACGAGTGGAGAACTGGCACCACCGTTAAGAACTTCACGAGTGAGGATTTAATTCTTCATCCCCTTTTGCCTTATCACCTATTCGTGCTGGCTGCTGCATTTGTTGTATAAAAAGCTCTAAAAGAAGTTGTTTGATTTACTTCAAGTGACCGAACATATTTGGTTTGGATTGCGTGAATTTAGTTTTGGATACTCTGTGCATTCTTTATAAAAGCAATACTCTCACTCGACTTTCTTGGAAGCCTCCGTCTACGTTCCAGCCTGTGCTGCATTCTACTTCTGGATCCACCTATGTTGTTACGAACACCGCAATAAGTCATTAACGTAAGGCGAATTCACATTTGGGCGGTGCAGTGAGTGTTCTAGTTTCTTAGAGCGCGCCCACGTAAGACGCATTCTAGTTGTTTTACGTGCGGCCGTTTTGTATTTCAACAACTTATGCACTCTTCTGCAACGCCCTTTGTCAATTTTCTTGGCGTCAACACTGTATTTACCTCGCTGTCTCCTGGATTATTTGAGTGAGAGATCCATTTTCAGCAAATAGCGCAATGCGTACTAGTGAGAGACTTAGTTTCGTCAAGTAGCGAGTTCGCGTTCTAGTTATTGGATGCATTTACTTTAATATTTTATTGACTATGTCATTTTTGTAAAGACTATTCAAGAATTATCCACCACTGCATATGGTCTTAGTTTCCTTTGTTTTGCACATTCTCTTGCCGATACAAGGGTGAAGCCTGTAAACTTAGTTTGTTTTTTTGTCTAATTTCTCTTTTGCTGCATCAGGGGTGAAGATTGGATGCTGTAATTTTGTCTTTCAGTGAAAAATTCCCTCGTCATATTTCATCACTTTTTCATTTCTATAGCCCTGGGGGTGAAAAGTAGACTTTTTTTGTTGTTTTTTTCTCTTTGGTGTACTTTCAAAATGTATACTTACAATGTGTGCACAAAGTTATTCCTTAGTTCAACCACATTGGTTTTGGCCCACTGGCAGTTCTCCTTGCATGCGTTGGGCAGAGTGGAAGGCTTATTTTTTTAAATTACATCGAGACCTTAGATGTTCAGGGAAATATGTCAGATGCACAAAAGAAAGGCATTCTAGCACTCTATAGGTCCTGAAGGCCTCCGCTTTTAATCAAATGTCTAAAGAAGGTGGGGAAGGGGATAGGAACGTTTTTCAAAGAGCCATTTCAGACTTTGATCGTTATTTCTCACCAAATGTTTGCATTGGTATTTCAAGATACAAATTTTTTCAGAGATAAAAAAAAATGGATAGCAGTTGGTAGATAGTTATGTATCTGCGCTTAGATCCTTATCCCTTGATTGCAATTTTTGAGTTTTACCGGAGGATTTTCATAGAGATCAAATAGTCATGCATGTGAGATACTGCGATTCAGGAAAGATTGTGGGTGAATGGCATTGCTAATTTAGAGTGTATTTTAGCTATAGTAATGAAAGCTGAGAGGTCAAGCAGAAGTGACAGGGAAATGAAAAATGATACAAATGTGAAAAGTGATGAGGCCATTGCTACGGTCAGTTACAAGTACAATACTAAGAGTGAGGAGCTCAAGAAAAAGAAATCAGGAAACGTTAGGGAGACAATAGAGACCATTTAAGTTTTTTATAGATTTGATAGCAAATCACATTTTGCGAACAAATCGTATCCAGCACTCAAGCAAAAGTGCTCTAATTGTTGTGTCACAGGGCATCTTGCAAAGGTGTGCAGTAAAGGTGGAGTAACAGGATCGAGTACATTGAGGATGGCGATGGTAGTGACGATGAGCATTTGAGGCATGATACTTAGGATGGTAACATTTGTTTTGAATATAAAAGACACTGCTTCCTTGATACCCAATACTGATAATACTATGATAAAGTAAAAAAAAAAAGATTGTAACATGATAATTGGAGGAGTAGAGTTTCAGATGTATGCCAACTCTGGATCTCCTGATTCCATTGTGAATAAGTATGTATGGAGATCGAAATTTGCTGAAAGATTGAAAAATAACCTGGATATTAATCCTGAATGCTGTTCAGGTGAATGGAAAGAAATAATTGGTTTTCAATACTTGATTTTTAGATTTGGAAATCACTAATTTGTTGCCTAACTATATCTATAAAAAACCAATCTGTTTTAAGTTGGTTTGAACAAGGAAAACTTGATGTTATTCTCAATCCTAATAGTCCTGATCCCGTTATGGTGATTGGGGATCACAATAGCATTGGAGAGGTTATGTTTAGAAAAAAATCCTGAAGTTTATAAAAATGAAATTTGCGAATTGATCAATTTTGAACATGAGATTCGTCTGAAAGAGAAAACATGTCCAAAGATAAACAAAGCTAGGAACATTCCCATAATAGTGAGGATGAAGTAGAAAAATGTTATCATCTAAACGGGATTCTCCCATTGTGGTTCCTAGATGGTTCAATGGAAACATTAGACTTTGCAGTGATTTGCACCACCTAAGAACATTTTCATTGACCAATTCATATTACCACGCATTTTGGAAATATTAGCCATGGTAGGCAAAGCAAAATTCTTTTCTAAAATTAACTTGTCCGCAGCCTACCACAAAATGAGAGTTGCAAACATTATACTTCTTTCATTACACCATTTGGCTATTATCAATATATGAGCACGCCTTTTGGGCTTGCGTCAGCAGCTGCTGTTTTTCAGCATCTTATTCACAACTTATATGGGGATTGTAAAAATGCCGTTTGTTTCCAGGATGACATTTACATTTTTGGGAAATTGTGTTTTAGAGAAAGTTCTTATGATTTTATGCGACAATGGTTTGACAGTGAAACATTCTACGTGCAAGTTTGCCGTCCCATCCGTTACTTATTTGGGTCATGTTTTGTGGGAAGAGGAGGTAAAACCCATACCAGATTTGGTGGAAGCTATACGTGCTGCTCCTTCTCCTGGTTCCAAAGATGATACAAGTTCTTTTCTTGGTTTAACTACATTTTATTCTAAATACGTACAAAATTTCTCTTGCAGGAGGTACAACATTAGGCAATTACTTAAGAACAAGTTTGTATGGGATACCGAGTGTTAAGAGTTCGGAGATGTCAACATTGCAATTACTGAGGCCACAGCGCTTTGCGGATTGGATCCTCAACTTACCTGTATTATTACCACAGATGCTAGTTCCAAAGGTTTGGGTGCTGTTTTGGCACTGAAATGAAAGTGTGTTAGGGAATCCATTGTAGCGTATGCAGCTAGAGGACTTTCTTCTACAGAAGAAAAATATTACATGATTGAAAGGGAGACTTTAGCTTGTGTTTGGGCATTTGAACATTTTAGACCCTTTTTATGGGGCAAACTGTGTGAAATCGGAAGCGACCATAAACCCTTAGTACGCCTTCTCACTACTGAAGGAATGATCAAAGCTTCTGCATGTATTGCCAGAATGTCCATGAGACTTCAAGGTTTTGTATATAGTGTTGTGTTTGTTCCTGGAAAAGATGATGTCGCAGCTGATTTCTTGTCCAGGATGCGCTTACCAGTGAAATAAGACATCCATAATGAATGGGATCATTTTCAAATTTCTTAGGTACATGATGCAGTTACCATGCCTGAAAAGAAGGTGTGGTGTGAGTAGTTTCTTAAAGATGAAGATCTACAAGAAGCGAAGGAGTGCATTATCAAAGGTTGGCCTACTAAAAGTTTGAGCTCTGATTTACGATGTTTTCAGGAAGTAAGATTAATTGTCTTTTGCAGATAGGGTTATATATAGAGAAGATAGGGCAGTAGTTCCTGCCGGACTAAGACGCAATATTGTTTAAAAATGGACATGGACATAGTGGTATTATTAGAACTAAAAAAATCTGTTAAAAAAGGGTATTGATGGGCAGGTCTTGATATTTTTGTGGAAACCTTAGTCAGAAATTGGGTTACTTTTGCTAATTCGGACAAGCCTTTAAAATCTTTGAGACCCAACATGGGTGAACACGTCATTGCAAAGAATCTGTGGGACACCATTGCTATGCACATTATGGGTCCTATTAGTCCTACAGCCAAATACACTGTGGCTGCGATTGATGTATTTTCACGATGGCCGGTTGTAAAAGTTGTAGAGTTAATACTGATGCGATACCCTAGCAATACCAACCACAGAGGAGGGTCTGCAAACTAAGTTCACACCAGGAAGTCTTGGAGGACCGAACAGGGAAAATAGACATCCCTCCGGACTTGACTGTCCACGCAGTAATGTCTGGTGAACGCGTACAAGGATGCCCACGTGGCTGCCTAACAGATGTCAAGGAGTGGAACTCCACGTGCAAGTGCAGTGGTGGCTACCGCTGCACTAGTGGAGTGAGCCCGTAGCCCCACTGGAGGTTTCTCTTTCGCCAAAGCGTAACAGATTTTGATACAAAGGACAACCCATCTAGAGATGGTCTGCTAATGAGCAGCCTGACCTTTCTTGGCACCTACATAGCCAACGAAGATCAGATCATCCACCCGGAAATCTTTTGTGCGGTAGAGGGACAGTGCACGTTTTGGGTCCAGACAGTGGAGTCTCTCTTCCTCCTTGGAAGGGTGCGGAGGTGGGAAAAAGGTGGGCAAAGTAATGGTTTGTCCAAAGTGAAAAGGTAACAACTTTTGGAAGGAACGAGGCCCTTGTTTGAAGCACTAACTTGTACGGATGCACCAAAAAGAAAAGGGGCTTGGAAGAAAGCTTGAAGCTCACTCCCCCTGTGAGCAGAAGTGATGGCAACAAGGGAGGCAGTTTTCAAAGTGAGGAGCCCGAGAGGACAGTTATGCAGGGGCTTGAAGGGAGAACAGATGAGATAAGTAAAAACAAGAGTCAAGTCCCACTGGGGCATTATGAAAGGAGATGGAGGAAAGATGATTAATGCCCTTAAAAAATCTATTTACAGTAGTGGACTTGAACAAGGAAGGCTGATCGGGCAGCCGAAGGAAGACAGAGATAGCAGCAAGATAGCTTTTGAGTGTGTCCAGAGCAGAGCCCTGCTGGGCCAAATAAAGTATATACAAGACGACCTCTGAAAGAGGAGCAGAAAGGGGATCCACCGCCTTTGCTGTGCACCATGCCACAAACTTGCTCCATCTACAGGCATATACCATTTTAGAGGAGGGACACTCAGCTGCCAAGATGACATTACAGACTTCGGGGGAAAGGTCAAAAGCTGTTGCCACTCAATCTTCACACATGGAGGTGGAGACTCGACCGTTTTGGGTTAAGAACCCTCCCCTGCTGCTGTGACAGAAGATCATCCCGCAGGGGCAGTCTGAGAGGAGGATCGATGTTCATGCTCAGGAGCTCTGGGTACCAGACTCTTTGTGCCAAGTCCGGAGCCACAAAACATAACTTGTGCCCAGTCGCACTTCATCTTAAGCACTCTGGGCAAAAGTGGTACCTACAGAAAGGCGTGCAGGATGCCGCAGTTTCACTCGCAACGAAAACCATCGCTGAGCTAGTGGCGAGGAAATTCCAAAGCACAGAATTGCTGACATGGCACGTTCTCCTCAGAGGCGAATAGATCTAACCAAGGCTCTTGCCTCCGCTGAAATAGACCTTGCACCACCTCCGAGTGAAGACACCACTCGTGATCTACCTGGCACTGTTAGCTGAGCTCGTCCGCCCAGATGTTCGGAGAACCTTCCAGGGTCATGCACTGATATTCCAGCCATGTCCAGAGGTGAAGGGCTTTCGGACATAGGGTCCACGACCCCACCCCGCCCGGTTTGTTGCAGTACCACATGGCGGTGGTGTTGTCTCTGAACACCTGCACTACCTTCCCAGTGAGCGAGGGAAGAAATGCTTTCAGAGCCAGGTGGATCGCCTGGAGCTCCAGTAGGTTGGTATGGAGCCCAGACTCCACTGAAGACCAGACGCCTCGGATCTCCGCCTCTCCCAGATGGCCGCCCCATCCCAGGAGTGACACATCTGTCACTACTGTAAGGTCTAGTTGGGGAAGGGAGAGGGATCTGTCTCTGACCCAAGCTTTGTTTGTTAACCAATGTAGTTGTTGTGCAGTTCCCTCCGAGACCTGGACGTAGTCGGAAAGATTGCCCTGATGCTGCCCCACTGAAACTTCAGGTCCCACTGCATAGCCCGCATATGCCACCTGGCATGATCCACCAGCAGGATGCATGAGGCCCATCAACCTCAGGATCATTCTCACCGAAATCCGGGATAGAGGCTGAAACATCTGTATCATAGCCCGAATATCCTGGACTCGCTGCTCTGGAGGATAGGCCAGAAACTGCACTGTGTCCAGAAGTGCCCCGATGAAAGGGAGCATCTGAGAGGGAGAGAGGTGTGTCTTCGGCACATTGATAGTGAGCCCCAGCAACTGCAGTTGGTCCACCCTAGTCTGGAGATGGGAAGAAGACAGCCTGGGGCGAGCCCGCCTTCAACAGCCAGTCGCCGAGATAGAGGAAGACTGGAACCCCTGATCTGCTGAGATAAGCTGCGACCACTGCCATCACTTTTGTGAACACCCGAGGGGCACTGGTAAGGCCAAAGGAGAGCACGGTGAACTGAAAATGCTTGTGGCCTACTGTGAACCGTAAGTAGCATCTGTGGACTGGCAAAACAGGGATGTGGGAAAAAGGTGTCCTGCAAGTCCAGTGCCACCATCCAGTCTCCAGGGTCGAAGGAAGACAGCACCTGAGCCAAGGATAACATTTTGAACTTCTTCCGGACGAAGCGGTTGAGGGCCCTGAGGTCTAGAATAGGACGCAGGCCTTTGTCCTTCTTGGGCACCACAAAGTAGTGGTAATAGCATCCACAACCTACATCTGGCGCAGGAACCCTCTCGATAGCTCCCTTGGCCAAGAGAGCCACACTTCCTGACAGAGAAGCGCCAAACGATCCTCTGACATGCAATCGAAAGACGGTGGCATGTAGGGAGGGGCATGCATGAAGGGGGGGGGGGGGGGGTGAGTAGCCTCTTCGGACTATTTGCAAAACCCACCTGTGTGATGTGATGGATTGCTAGTGGGTGAGGTGATAGAGAATCCTGGTCGTGGATGGTCCTGAAAGGCCGGACTAGGAAGGCTTGGAGGCTGGAGGCTGCTTCTGGGGGGAAAAGGATGGACTGGCCGCCTGCTCGGTCCCACGTCCGGGGCCACGCAGCTTGCGTATACCAGTGGCTGGACTGGGTTGAAGTGGCTGGGCCCCCCTTCCGTAGCCACGAAAAAGGCGAAAAGCAGACTGAGGTGGACAGGAAGACGCAGCGAGGCAAAAGGATCTGGCTGTAGCCAGAGAATCCTTGAAACGCTCCAGCACAGAGTTTGCTTTGTCGCTGGAAAGGCAACGGCCATCGAAGGGCATGTCCAGCAAGGTTGACAGGACATCCCCCCCGAAAAGCCAGACGTCCTCAACCAAGCTTAGTGCCTAAGGGCTACCAACTTGGCAATAGTTCTGCCTTGTGAGTCAGTGGTATCCAGTCCACATTGAATAGTGAATTTAGCTGCGTCCCTCCCATCTACCACAGCTTGGGAGACAACGGCCAGGGCCTCCTCCGGGTACTGAGGCAGCACTTGCATGACCGTATCCCAGATAGTATGGGAGTATCGGCCCAAGAGGGACGCGGTATTCACACACCGCCAAGCTGGAGGAAAAGAACATGCGCTTCCCAAGATGATCCAGCTTCTTGGATTTCCTGTCTGGGAGAGCAGAATGGAATGCGCCCTAGGAGGAAGAGGCTTGGACCACCAAGCTCTCGAGGGAAGGGTATTAGGTGAGGAAAACTGGGTTGTACGGGGGCAGCAGGCAATCGTCCTTTCCATAGGACCCCCTGTGCTGGGCTTGGACCAGGTGCCCAGAAGGGCATGAGGGCTTCGTTGAAGGGCAGAAGGGGTTGCCGCAGGCTGAAGCACCCGTGTCAGGAGGTTAGTCCTGACTGTTACTGAAGAGAGCTCCAGGCCCAAGGCCTCGGCTGCCCTTCGCACCACCACCACCACATAAGACAGTCCCTCCTCTGTAGTCAAGGTAGGGGGAGAAAGCATGCTAGTGTCTGGAGAAGTGTACAGACCACTGATGTCACCCAGGTCCTCTCTCCAGTCCAGCTCTTCAAGCTGGTCTGCCAAAGGGTCCAGCGACCCCTCCCATTCCTCATCACCACCTTCTGAGCATTAGGTAACACCAGGGATGAACAGGGGAACAAAAGTACCCTTCGGCGTCTGACGCGACATCGACCGCCGTCGTTCCAACTCCATCTTTGGGGTGAAGATGGGGGCGGCGTCAGCCGGGGGCGTCGTTGCTAGGATCGGCGGCATAGAAGGTTGAATTTAGTTCAACCTGCGTCGATCCGGATCCAGGCCTGGATCCGCGGGGGCCCTCTGGGATCAGAGCCGCCCAGAATCAAAGGCCCAGGACCATGGACCGGCTCCGCGGGGCCCGAAGGCGCACCGGCTCCTGGAAACGTGGAGGGGCACAGTCGTCCCTGAAGGAGGTACCGAAGACAGAGCCTTAGAGCGGCGACGCTCCAGGTCCGTGTCGCGTCAGCCAACCAACAGGGAGAAGACAAAGAGCCAGAGCTTCTTCGCCTTCTTGTGCTTTGACTTACCGGAGGACTTTGAAGACTAGGAATGGAGTGAGGTGTGGGGGCTCCGCAAGCAGTCGAGATCTTCCCCTCGAGCGGGAGCGACGCGGAGCAGACTGACTGGTTTCCAAGAGCTTTTAAGACCGCTCCTGCAAAGGGGCAGCGTCTAAGTAGCACCGCGATGTCATCCCGGCGACCACAACGTTGAACGTGGAGCCGACCAACGCCACCTACGGACCCGCAGGGGCACCACTGAGTAAAAAAATCTCCGGATCCAGTCTGATGCCAGGGGAAACTTCTAAGGTAAGGAATCTATAACTAACTGGTGCTTTCAGATATGACCATTTAGGAGGCCATTTTGTTTATTTTGTTCATCAGTGAGTTTAAGTAAGTTTATGTTATTCAGAAAGCCTGTCACCTCTACAGTACTGACAGATTTGTTCTCAGCATAAAAGGGTCATCTAGAAGTCATAAAAAATAGGTGATATTTTTAAAAACTAGAGTGAACTTCGATTATGAAAGCTTTATTAGTGGTCTGTTTAAACTTGATGCTTTTGTAGGACCTTTTAGGCATTGTTACTCTCAAAGTGATACTTCTTAATATACTGAATTGCACTATTACTCAATATCTGATTATATTCATATTGGTTTACGATTCAACAGGTCCTAAAGTTTATTACTCTTTTCAGAACTACATTTAAGTTCTAGCTGCTTGATATCAATTTTTAACAGTTTTAGTTCACCATTCTCTACCTTGTTCATTTGCGCATGTATGCTGATCGCTACCTCTGTGTTCGTTGCTTTGAAGCCATCCTGGCACAATTAGGGAACATAGTCTACTATAGAGTTTTTGAAGAAGAAAAAAGTTATGCATCAATACCTGCCAGAACATTCCATGATACCACAATGAAATCTGAAGTGGATGTTGCACATCAGCCAATGAAAGTTGGAGCTACAATAGCACCTTTGTTATAGATATTGGCACATCTCAAATCATATTTAGGTAATGCGCTGTTCAGGGCTTTAAACCTTATGAAGAAACAACATTTGCGCTTACCTAGGCATCTACAACACTACAAACTTCCTTAGATGGAAAAGTACAAGCTGTTATATTAACAAGCATTGGCATAGCCAATAGGTCTCCCTTTTGGGACCTTATAAGTATTTAGTTATGCAGCACAATATCCTTGGTGCAACAACATCAACTGTTGCATGGCTAAACACTTATAAGGTCCCGAAGGCGTCTTGCCTATGCCAATGCTTGTTTTTATTGCCGATTTAAAAAGCTGGACGCCACTTAGATTCTTAGATTGCTAAATTAAAAAAAGAAAGATATTTTAAGTGTGCAACGCTTTTCATGTAGTGAAGCGTCTGTCAGAAAAGGGCAACTTATTTGGGCATACTAGAAAATGATAGTTGCTGGCTCCTCGGAATTTTTAAAAAAATGATATTGTATTTGAAGGACCACAATGGGTAGGCTTGCAAAGGAGGAGCGGTTGAAGTGGAATCAAGGGGGGAGGGGGGTTTGAGTGAGGGTTTAGCAACACATGAGAGTAAGGAAACATATGCTCCAGAGGCTCCTCACTGTGTGAGGAAATGCTATAATGTGTGTATAGCTTGCACTCCTATCAAGTGCTGTGACAGTTTTTGTGTGAAGGAGGTTCATCGCTGCTGCCTTTGCTGCATCGCTTATGCCTCTAGGCAGGGCCAATGGAATTATGCGATTTTGATGCAGTGGCGATTTTTGCATTATTACAGATTTACCTCATTTGCCACAGTCCAACATCTGCTGCATAATCTTCAGATCTTACCACCCAAAAATGTAGTTTTTAGCTCAAACGGTTCAAAAGTTACTAAAAACGTAGTGACCGGTGTAGCCGTGCAGTGGAAAGCCCTGTGCAAAGTTGTACTGGTCACCTTTCTGTTGCTTATTGCTATATTTGTGTGTTAAACCGGTACTAAAGGAGGTGCAACTAATGCCCAGACAGTGTTCACAAGTTTAAAATTGACAATGAATGAAGTAATACTATCACAAAATGTGTGCATAATTTGCCTTTTCTTGCTGCATAATTTACTCAACCTTGCCGCATAATTTGGCATTACACTGCCGCATAATTCCAGTGGCCCGCTTATAGGTGAAGCTTGCACCTCTAATGACTGTCTTATTTTCGGTGTGAGAGGAGCTTGCTAAGTTCACTGGAAAGTGCTTGTTTTCTCGCCTGTGTACTTAATAGAATCTAAAATTCTTGTAGCACATGCTAGAAAATATTCTATGCACATAAGTGTTCAGACGAAGGAGAGCCTCCTCACCTCTGCCTCCAGTGCGCATTGCGGCCAGCCACTAACCTAGAAATAGACAGCCAATTGAGATCAAGTAGCCACCATGACGGGTGAGTTGAACAGACTCCCAGCCCATCATTCCTTGCTTAATAAGCTCCTTAGTCATCCCCATTGTGCACTTTCTAGCAGCATCCTGTTCCAAGTAGATGCCAGCTCTACCACATATGTATTGTGGAATTTAATGTAATCCTATGGCTAAAAGAAAGGGCGGTAAGCGTACCAGAGCAGTACCATTTCCACTGACCACCGCATGTTCGGCGTCCGTGAAAAAGGAGATTAGGCAAGGTAACTACTAGGGGGGAAAAAATCTTTCAAGTCCATGGTTAAGTCAGGAAGTGAAAAGAAAACAGTGGAGCACAAAGGTTGAGATGCTTTAAGCATATCACATCATGTGATGACCCGTCACATGACGGCATGGATTCTAAAAAAATAAAGTTACTTTACTGTTGGACGTTTTAGGAAAGCCTACGATAAACAACAAGCTTCCCAAAATGAGCTACTTCTCTTTGACTAAAACATACAAAGCGGTATCAAACTGAGTTCCGACCATCCCCGCAAATTATATTATGCAAAACCTACAACGCAGTGAAATTTAAGTAGTACCTGCAGAGCAGTGAGTTAACAATTCTAAAAGAGTAGGCTATGGAAAAAAACTTGTGAAAGAACCAAATGCAAGACTTTACATTTATAGCTGCGAGCGTTGTGCGTCGTGTCTAGTTGTGGTTTGCAGACAAAATATTTACAACAGGAGCAGCAACAAGCACGCAGAAGGAACACATGCAGAAACCCTGGAAAATGTATCAACATTAGCAATCTTCAGGTTTACCACTCCGATGTCAGTCAATGAAAATGACAATCGTTCGCCGATACAAAGAAAGGACTATTAAGATAACGCTTGTTGTGAATTGAGCAATGGCTTGGAAGTTTCGGACAGCAGCCATTTTGGAATGGATATATTTCCAAAATCTTTGAATAATCTACTGTAATGCTTGCGATGTTATGGAGCCATCATTAGGCAAAATGTTGAAATCAAGTCGTGTCTACATTACGTAGAAGAATAACTGAAGGCTATTCAAGTTATCAAACAATTCAGATCATTTTACTCTCATTGGTTTAATGTTCCAAGATAGCCACTTGTTCTTCCAGCAATCGCGTGCTTCTTTTGCTACAAAGCGCTTGAAAACGTATTACTGGCAATGGTGCACCTAAGCAAGGTGTTTCTAATGTAAGGCGGAAGAGTCAAACAGGCAATGCTACGCGACAACGGTGTCAGTAAGTGCTTACGTCGAACATCATGGCCTGATACACGTGGGGCTGAGACAGCGATGAGGCAGAAGGAAGAAGGGGTTTCCGCACGGAACACATTAGCTGTGACACACTGCCGGCTTTGCTACTGAAGTGCTGCTCTAAGCTGATGCAATGTGCTTTGAATTCTAGGTCCGAGCTGTGCTGACTGAGTTACAGGCTGCGATCAGCGTTGTTGTCTGCATATGGTATCGCCAGGCAAAGAGCTGGGCATATAACCTATCTTTACACACGACAGCAGGTATTATAATATGAACACCGCTCTATAGGGGGCTAGATGCAGCATTAAGAAGGCATGTCCACGCCGACTTCGGGTGCTTCCTTGTGGCTCCACGACTCCTACAAAACAAGCATTGGCCGCGCGGCCGTGAAACTGACGCGGCCGTAAAAGTGAAAGTAATATCGCGCGCTGTAAGGATGCCTGCTAGTGGTGCGCGTGCCAAAGGAAAGCCATAAAGGAAAGACCGATGGCACCTGATCGGGCGCTGGAGGCTGCGCATGCGCGCGAACCGCAAGCGCTAGGCCAGCAAAAGCGTGTGGCAGCACTTTTAAAAGCCGCTTACTAGATGTCTCGTCGAACAGTGCCTGCGCTGAATCAGGCGAGACCTAAAAACACCAGTCCACAGTAAATATGCATCTCTGCATCTCATGGATAAAAAAAAAAATTCGATGCAAGTCCCTTGCCATATTGGTAACCAAGTCTGTGCATTTTGCATGAAATCTATTATAAAAATTCCTTATTACCAAATCTGGATTATCTGAAACCAGCAATAAAAACTGATAGAAAGGAGAATCTATAAACATCCTTTTAATTTTAATGGGCAGCAAAATAAATAAAGGTCTTCAGCCTGCTTTTCACCCTTCCCACAACCGATGGAATCCCTGGAGGCATAACAGACAAAGCGAACGAGTTACTTACCTTCGGTAACGATGTACATGGTAGAGACACAGTCTAGCCACACATTCCTTAACTTAGAATATCCCCAGGCATCAGAATGGATCCTGAAAACTTTACGCAGCAGCACCTCTGCACGCCGGGGGCGGCGCCGCGCGGCTCCGCCCTGACATCATCCACGGACATGACGTCAGTGGAGCCATATAAGCCCTTCCCGGCGCTCTGACGTCAATTTGTCGGAGAAACTTTTCCGCGCCACATACCAGGAGCCACCAGCAACAAGCATTGAAAATGCAATAGGTCTCGCCTTTGATTAGGTTAAAGCCATTTGCTTTGTTAATGGTATTGTGTAGCAAAGCAAATGACTAACTTAATGAAAGGCGAGACCTATTGCATTTTTAATGCTTGTTTTAATTAAGCTATCTGAAGGACTTTTCAAAACCACTATTGCTTCGAGAGAGCGTGTTCGGTGTTCTTATATAATTGGCCCTCATCTTGATTACACACAGTCTCCTTCAGATATATAAGGTGCTTGAACCTGATTTGGGTCTGTGGGTGACTAGGGGTTGGGGAATTTCACGTCAGGCATGCAACTGCCTTCACGGAAGGACGGTACATATTTTAACACAACTTTCTTGGAAGACCAGATTAGATGCTCTGTGCAGCCGCAGGGTTTCGTGTGGCCTGTTTGTCTCCGCTCCGTGTCCCGCACCCGCCCGGGCGGCGTGGGCCTCCGCGTGTTGCAATCGGTGGGTGTGCTGTGGCTTCAGAATGAACTCTGAGAAGATCAGGTCTGTGCTTGTAGCGTATGTACACATACATCAGCTGTCAGTGACGAGCACTGTGTGCATGGGCCTCTCAGGGCAGGAGGCTAAAGTACACACCTCGGTTAGCCGCGAGTCACCTCAAGCTCCCGCGGTGGCATATATCAGATCTTCATTAATTAGTATGTCCTTTTGAATTTGGCAATGCTTCTTTGGTACAAGTTTTACATAAGGTTATTTTCAGTGGAGTTGCCGAGCGCTAGCAAATATTCAATGGATTTGGCTAAAACCAAAAATAGTATTTGGTCTCAAAAAGCACACATTAGCAAATTAGTACATGACACTGTCTGGGTCAGCTACTTGTGAAATAGCAGACTGCCACCATGTACAGTTAATGTCCCTTTTTTATTTCTGTTCTTGCAGAATAAAAAAAGATCAATAGTCATCAACATGAATGTCCAGGCTCAAAGCAGCTGAGAAGATCGAGTCCATGTTAGGTGGGATCAGCCCTTCTATCCTCGAAGAAGGCCTGTAAATCGAGTTCCGTAAATTGGGTAATTGTAACGTGTTATTTACAGTGCTTAGAAACGCGGGACTGTTGCAAGGAGCACTATATAAAAACACAATCAGCCTCCACCCTTCTCATAAGATTTTAGTTATTGAATGTTCTTCGATCAAAATTATTCCTAGGTACATGCTCCCTTTCAGAAACACTGACGTGTCGAGGAAGGCGCATTTTTAATAAAAGGCCAGGGTTGAGGGCCAGTCTGTGTGCTTCGACTGTGGGGTGACGCCTCATAATTCAAACGCTTGGAGCCCAGTGACCCAATGTGCCCCCGGAAGTTTTTACCTGCAGCGTTAAAAAGGGTGCGAAGCCTTTGACAGGCCTGCTGCAGGTGCCCTGACGGGAAGGTAACTGTCCAATTACACGTTGTGTTTTGGCATGCAGTGTTTGCGGGCCTGTGTCGGACTTCCAACCTAGTGCACAGCGAGCACTGAACAGCACTCTGAAAGCGTCCACTGTGCGGCTGAAGGAAATCTGTCATTACTTCTCCTTGAAGAGTACTAATAAAGTGGCCAGTCTGCACCACACGTGGCAGATTCCAAGACTAGTCCATTATATATAATGCATATATATCTCTCCAGAGAAATAAACAGAACCAAACCCCTTCAAAAACCCAAGTTCACTCAAAGGCAGGTGACCCTCCAGAATGGCCGCAGCGCTTGAAGTCACCACATTTTAGCGCGCTAACACTACAATATTAAAAAGAATGCAGGGAAAACTGGACTATGCCGATGCTGGTCTGCAATATATGGATTTATTGTTACTTTTTTCGCGTACACCACACTGCCTAAAATAACTAAAGTATCATCCCATCAGCGTTCTACAAAATGTGAATATTAGATGCAACTTACTGATAGTTAACTTTTGAGCTTTTTGAACGTTTTTTTTAACATTATGAAAATACAAACATGATGTACTGTTGACTGAATTGCTTTAACTTTTAATGTATGTATAAACATACAGTTATGTTGTTTAGACTGACTAAAAAAGTATTAACCTTCATTAAAAGAACGCTAACAACACAAACTCTCGTTTCCTGCTCAAGTGTGAACTTGAACAGCGTGGGTATTATTACCATAAGGCATGTTTCCTAAACCACTTGACCCCACGGCCTGCAGTATGTATGCCACAGCATCCGCAAGGGGAGGCCGCGTGTCTGTTTATTTTTGCATCGCGCTTTCACTTTAAAGAGAAAGCGAGATGTAAAAATAAACACGCGGCGCCATGTATCCCTTTGTGTCCGGCCCGATCAGATAGCGGACTGGCGCGTGCAAGGCAGCGTGACAAAGCTTCTGATAAGAAACTTCGTCACTGAGGAATTAAAAATTAGGAGAAGATCGCGTTCCCGGTTCTGTCCCCTCGCACACTTTTCTTTCTCTGCTGCTCTAATCAATTCTATACAGCATCCATCTTAGACACAGCATCCATTTTAAAATTCACTTCAGCTTGCACAGGGTCAGCCAGTTCAAGTATTTCCTCACACTGCACCTGGTATTCAAGCAGTTGAAACCACGCATTTTTGTGGCCAAACTGACTGAGAGATAGCCTACCCGCCGGCTCATTTCTGAGAAAAACAAGCTTATCTCATGTCCCCCAGGCGCCAGCCCGCCTATCGCTCACCCACCACATCCATCCTGTTTCCACACACACAAGCATCCCCCACCCTCTGAGAACATACCCCCCAACCTGCCTCCTAGAAAAGTACGCGCTTATCTATGTTTTGCTTATGTGTCTTGAGCAATGCTAATTTGCAAGGCCCTTTTTGCTAGGAACTAGGAGGGCTCCTCCCAATGACTTGCAAATGTACTGTATAAATGCTGTACCCCGTGAATAAAGCTTCAGACCACTCCTGAACCTGCAGACGTGTAGGAGCTCTCCCTTAACTAGAGTTATTGAATAAAGCCCATTTACTCGAATACCTCGGACTCCTCGATTCATTTATTATTCTTAATAATTATAGAAATTCAGATAAGGTAATTAATTTATTTACCACATTAACTGGCGCGCTAACAGGGACACTCCCCCTTCCCCACGCGCCGGAGATCTAGGTCCGGTCTTTGTCCCTTCCAGACCCCCGACGGACTCTCAAGTGCACAGGAAGTGGGGTATTCCCCCTGACTCCCTCGTGACGAGGAGGAGACAGACTGCGACTGAACATCCACACGAGGCGGTGAGAAAGATGGCGGAGTGTTCCAACCCAGAGCCCGACCAGTGAACTTGTCGAGTCCGAGGTTTCCAGAGTCCCGTTGTTCCCCAGTCCACTGCGCAGCGCTCCAGTCTGATGACCAGGTCTTCAAGTTCTGCTTCTCGGTGAGCACTACTGGGAATGTATAAAGACGGGTTCTGTGACAGGACACGGTAAAGTTGCACTGACTCGTCAGTGTATAAAGATATCAAGTATATTGTTTTCGTAATTCTCATCTGTATAAGGTCTAGTTAAAACACCTTAAAATGCCTTTACTTTCCAAATTACAAGGATTAAGTACCAAGAAAAGGTTATTAGAACAGGCCGTTCCGGTCCCACCAAGAGATACGCCTGGACACTTCATGTATACTAAACATGGTATCGAAGGGGTAATGTTCTTGGACCTTTGGTCTGATTATACCAAACATCTAGAACCCAGGCTTAAGTGGCCCTCTACAGGTACGTGGGACATGGAGTGTATTATGGCAGTAGAAGAACAGTTGTGGAAAAAGAAAGTAAGGCCTACACAAGAAAAGGCAATTGAATTATGGCGCAAGGAAGCGCATAGGAGATATCAGAAAGAACAAACGAAAATAGAAAAAGGTAGGAAAATGTCAGAACAGGGTAAAGAAAAGAAATTACAGGAAGAAGGTGAAAGGGTTCTTATGGAACAAATAGAGAGAGAGAGAGAAGAGTACACTGACTGAAGGACTTTATCCTGTTTTACCTGCGCCAACAACAGATGACGAGACACACATACGAGAAAAAATTAAGGGAATAAAGATAACCGCCTCGGAGGATTTTGTTTCCTCTTATTTGATAGAGACTCCCCCACCATATGTAGATCAACAGCGAGTCCCGCAACTCCCAGTACAAGGATCTGGCCCCATGGCCTCTGCCCCTCCTCAGGAGGAAGCTATAAATGTGACAGAGGATAAAGTTAACATCCCTTTTTCGGAATGTCCTTACGATCTCTGCCCCGGAACAGGCATAATGGCCCGATATCTCAGAGAGTGAGACAAGCCCTCATTGGCCTCCAGAAAATCCCAAATATCGAACAACAATTGGCCGCGCTGTTCGATTATCTCCGAACAGGAGAAAATGAACAGGCCTTGGTAACAATAATGAAGACCAGAACTGTTGCCATAAAACGGACTATGTTGCGATTCGCAGTGTCCTGTTTTATTAGGGTATTGGACTCAGTAGACTGCGAGGTCCCCAACTATTTGATGGACCTAAGTGATTTACTAGAACAGTCCAAATTTACCCAACACAGGCGCCCAGACGAACTACTAAGACAATTAAGAAGTCATGTCTTTACCATACATCAGGACAGGGAAAGATCAGAGAATGTTTCAGAACCAGGGAAAGATGAGGAGGAGGAGGAAAACGGAACACCATTCTTGGTACTGGCCAGTCGCTATTCCGGATTTCCCCCCCCCTCCTCCCCCCTGTCCAACGTAAAGCAACCAGACAGGATACGACTTCTGATAAAATGTTTCAGTCCACCGTCCAGTCATTAGAACACTGGCTCGATGACGACCCACCTTTTACCCGACATGAAAACGAAATAGCACGGTCGGCTACTGTTAGACCTGTCAGCCCTTTGGCAGTTCCCTCCTCATTTTATTATTTTTGTCCCTTGTCCCCTTCTCATTTTTTCTGTCTACCAGATTTTTTTTAGGTGCTGATGTAGAGGTTCTGGGCGCCTTTTCCTCGTCACTTGAGGGAAAGGCGCAAGGTGCTCCTCTGAGGAAAATAGATGTGGTAGGAAGAATTCACAAAATGGTGGCTCCAACTGTCACCTCAGCGCCCGGGCCATGACTGCCATGGGAGGTTCCAGAACCTTCTGGACCCTTCTGGCAAGACCAGCCCAAGGTGATAAATAGAGGTGACAGGGGGGCGGCCATTTTAGAATCAAGTCGGGCTGTGGAGTCAGTCAGGAGTAAGGCACCTGAGTGGAGAGGTGGTTGCGCTGAACTGGGAGTGGACAGATCCTAGGGTCTGCGTGAGTCCCCTACTTAGCTGACACCACCCTCTGCCATTTGACCGGTCCCTGAGCTCAGCTGACGACTCTGGAAGGCATTGTTCCTTTTCTAGTCAGGAGTCCCTAGCGTAAACTGGAAGCCTGAAGAGGAATCACGGGGAGGGCTTGCCGTTGGGACTGCCTTGACTCCTTGGTGGACAATCGGGAATCTGACCCCCCCTCTGTGGCAAAACAACGGAACTCCATTGTGGGCTAGGGGCAAGGAGCAGTGACAGATACTCCCCGGGCTAGTGGATCTGCTCACCTAGGTTACTGTGAGCCACACCCCCTTGTTCCCCGCCTACCGGCACTAGCCCCTATCTAAGAACCTCACCTCCAGCTATTCCGAAGCGAGGAGCTGACTGCGGGTCCCCGGTGGAGGCCTGAGAGAGAGCCGTGGGGTTTGGTGAGAGGCTCGGGGCTCTCCGGTGTTGTCGGCATCCATCGCGCGTGTCAGCTGTGAGGAGAGCTGACAACGCGCCGATCAGCTGACTGAGGAGGCCGCGGCCGGGAAGCTGAGTCGGGGCTGGCCTGGAAACTGACGCCGGGTCACGTGAGCCGGGCCCTCGAGGAAGCACCGCCCCTCCCTGCAGCCGGGAGACGAGGCCGCACCCCTCACGAGTCGCGCTGCATTAGGAGCGGCAGAAGTGACTGACGCAGCCAGGGCTGCGCTCCCGCAAGTCGCTCTGCGGTCGGCAGCGACGGGAGCGCCTGGCAGAGCGAGAGAAGCCGGGAAGTGCCCCAGGAGAATTTTTCCAGTGAAGCTCACCTCACGGGAAGTCCCTTGAGGGTGGGGGTAGTTGAGAGGTGTTACTCCCTTAGCCCCAGTCAAGACGCCCCCTTGGAGGAGTTCGACGAGTCCCGCTGCCGGAGGAGGACCTCAAGCCTATAAAGTAAGCTGGGCCTTGGAGGGGCGGGGAGACTGGCTTCTGACAAAGGGGAAGAGAGCGCTGGAGTAGCTTTGCGCGAGACTGAGCTAAGGAGAGTACGGATCTCCAGTGCAAAGGACAACCGTCTCCAGTCTGGTACATACCGGGACTTAAGGATTCGGCTAGGTCGTGGTGATTTCGCCCCTATGTCACACCTAGCTTTCATGTGAACTATTTGGAGGGTCCCCTTTGGTCGCCAGCAGAAAGCGACCTCCAGCTGAATATCTCATAGGCAGAGATTAGATCAGGTGGGCAGGATAGGAGCCTGGAGGTATTGCTTTTGGGAAATGTTCAGAAGAGTCTAAATGCGCTTTCGGGAAATGTTCAGAAGAGTCTAAATGCGCTTTTGGGAAATGTTCAGAAGAGTCTAAATGCGCTTTTGGGAAATGTTCAGAAGAGTCTAAATGCGCTTTTGGGAAATGTTCAGAAGAGTCTAAATGCGCTTTTGGGAAATGTTCAGAAGAGTCTAAATGCGCTTTTGGGAAATGTTCAGGAGAGTCCAAATGTGCTTTTGGAAATGTGGGTTGAAACTTACCATGCAGAAATGTAACTAGGCCCTCTAGTTTTAAGGTGGAAGGAGAAACTCAAAGGGTGTTTTAGAGACTACTCTATGAACTGTAATGTTGGAACATTAATGTTATTCTAAATACAGATGAAATGTCGTGCTCTGTGATGCGGAACTGAGAATTCCTGTAACGTAAGAAAGGTGGAAGAATTCTAGTAAACGTTAAAAAGAAAATATCCAGCGTAGTGTCCTTTTTGAGTGGTGTCATACTGGATTGCGGACTGAGGAGGATGCAAGTACGAAGCGCCATGTTGATAAGGATGCCTGTTAACGTAGGCCAATGCTACCCCTAGGACGTAGGTCCAACAAACGAAATAGCACGGTCGGCTACTGACTGGATAAGCCAACATCAACTTTATGACCCTGATATAATAGGACAGATATTTCTCTCTTTATCCTTATCAGACCAAAGAATTGCGAGCATGTTCATGTTGCAACATCTAGCAACACTGTACGAAACAACATGTCCCGCACCCAAGAAAATACACCACCTATTACGTGACTGTATAGATGGTCTCTGGTCAACAAGGGACGAAGAATTTATTACTAAAATTCTAGATTTAAGACAACGTTACATACAGTTTGAGACTGAAATGTCCGGTACCAACATCCATGATAAAGGACAATTCCCCCTAAGGGAGGTGCATCCGAGGACAGGTGCTGATGGCACCTTTGAGCGGGTACATGTGTACACCCCCCTTACCAAGTTAGAAATATAGGAAATGAAAAAAATAGTACCACCACATGAAAAAGATCCTGCATGCTTTCATAAAGAGATAAAGGACATCCTGAGTTTAGGAAACTATACGTACGCAGACATGAAAATATTACTTAAGGTCCTCCTTCCCGAAGGAATATATGAAAAACTGATGGAAAAAGATTGGAACTTGGACAGGGGAACAGTTATAAATTGGACAGCATTAGGGAATGAAGACCAAGCCCGCCTACCCGGGGAGGGATTAGGACCCCTAATACGAGCATTCCCCGATCTCCTTATGCAAGTATTACCCAAATTATTGACAACGAAAAATGAGGATTGGGACGCAATTTCAGCATGTAAGCAAAAGCCAGAAGAAGATACTGGAGACTATTTTGTAAGGTTACAGAAATGTTTTGCCATTAATAGTGGCCTCTCGACAGGCAGTGAAGGGTATCAACGTCTTTTTGTTGCAAAGTTAGTGGAAAATGCCCTTCCCCCAATAAAGAACAGGGTCCAAAAGGTTGAGAGTACGTGGCAAGCGAACACTTCTCAACAAATGTTACAGATGTTACAATATCACCACAATAGGATTAAAGAGGAAGAGGAACAAGATAAAAGGCGTGTCAAGGACACTAAAATGAAAGCCCTGGTAGCACAGACAATGACTGTACCAAGTACAGGGAAAAATACAAAAATCAACTGACAAGGGGTCATGTAATTATTGTAAGAAACCTGGCCATTTTGTCAGGGAATGTCCTGTATTGAAACACAATATAGCAACAGGAAAAACGCAAGCCCGCCCTTATGTCCCTCGAAACAATGAGGCCCCAGCCCCTACGCCCTACTAACACCCCCGCACAAACTCAAATGTACCAGCGCAATGATGAAATATACCACGAATATCCTGAATACTCATGAGAGGGCCTAGAGAGAGAAAAAGACTTGCCCCTGATCCCTGTCACGGTGGACCAACGTAGCCCCTATGTACAAGCACACATTCTGGGGCAGGACAGAAAATTCCTCCTTGACACAGGGGCCAGTAGGACAACAATAAACCATGATGAGGTCCCAGGGATACCTCTCTCCGGCTCACATAGTATTTCCTTGGGTTTTTCGGGAAAAACAGTAATAAATAAGGTCTCCCAAAATGTTTCTATAGGAGTAGGTCCACTAACACGTACTACAGACCTAGTGTTAAGAAATACTTGCCCGGAAAATTATTAGGTATTAAAACACTGAAAGAACTGGGTGCCGTGATATGTTGCTCCCCAGAAGGTGTCGGGTTATTCCTACGAGATTTCAAAGGTCATTTCGTGGAGAAAGGAACTGGATGCCAGACTCAAAGTGATCCCGCAGACATTATGGGCAACTAGTCCTACAGACGCAGGCTGTATGGACATCACACCTCACAAGATTACACTAAAGGAGGGTGTGGTTTTGCCATGAATCAGACAGTATAAAATACCCCCGCAAGCTGAACACACATTACTGCAAATAATAAATGACCTGATTGAATACAAGGTAGTTGTAGAGACAGATTCCAATACTTGCAACTCACCTGTTCTTCCAGTTCTCAAAAGAACGGACCCAACTGCCGAACCTGTGTATCGTTTGGTTGTGGACCTGCGAGAATTAAACAAATGTGTTGTGCCCCAATATCCTGTGGTACCCGATATCACTACAACAAACAAATGATGGACGGAATGCTGACAATGCAGACATTCTCCCCCAGTCAAGAGATCTGGGTTAAATCCATCGTTCTTTTGCCCACTACACCACCCCAGTTTAGACATGGCCATATGCAAATCAGTCTTGACCCTGTGCCTCATGGGAACAGTCCAGCCCGAACTGCCAAGCCATGTCTTCCCTGGACCGGAATCAAGCATCCTAGGACCGGTTTCTGGCTATCAGCCGTCATCAGCCAGGATAGCTTGACGGGTCCCACGTCTGGGAATACCCATCCCACTTAGGGCGAAAAGCGTTACAACATGCCACTGGAATCAAGCTATCCTGGCTGACGAGGGCTGAAAGCCCGAAACCGGTCCTAGGATGCTTGTTTCCAGTCCAGGGAGGACCTGGCTTGGCAGTTCGGGCTGGACTGTTCCCATGGGGCACAGGGTCAAGACTGATTTGCGGACCCAATGGCATCCCTATCGAGCTGTATAAGCTGCGACCGGATGTACTGGCGCCCCACCTGCGCGCGATGTTCCTGGCGGCCCGCTCGCGGGGTTCCCTTCCGCCGGACCAGCGTCTGGCCACGATCGTGGTGATCCACAAGGAGGGGAGACCCCGTGAGCGGGTCACATCCTATAGGCCTATCTCGCTCTTGAACGCGGAGCCCAAAATCCTCGCCAAGGTGCTGGCCAACCGGCTGGTCGGCGTGGTGGGCGATTTGGTCCACCAAGACCAGTCCGGCTTCATACCCCATCGCAACACGGCCCTTAATCTGCGACGCTTGCACGGGGTGCTCGCGCGTGTCCCGTTCGTGCGGGAACCGGCCATCTTGGCGTCCTTGGACGCCACCATGGCGTTTGATACGCTCGAGTGGCCATACATTTGGGCGATGCTGGCGAAGTTTGGCTTCGGACCGGGCTTCATCAGCTGGGTCAAGTTGTTGTATTCCGGCCCTGTCGCCTCTCCTGTTTGCACTGGCCCTGGAGCCCCTGGCGGAGTGGCTGCGGTGGCACCCTTCCATCCGTGGTCTCCGCTGGACCCCCGAGCATGAGGACCGTGTGTCCCTCTACGCTGATGATATCCTTCTATATCTCGCCTCCCCGCGTAAATCACTGATCGTCCTAGTTGATGTTTTGCGCTCATTCGGTCGCAACTCAGGCCTCGTCATCAACTGGGCGAAATCCTGTGTATATGTGTATATGTGCTTGCCGGGGAGGCTCCGGTCCTACCACGGGACTGTCCGATCCAGATTGCCTCCCAGGGGTTTCGGTACCTGGGTATATATATTACTCTGGACCCGGAGGCCCGCTACGAGCGGAATTTGCTGCCCCCCCTCCAGCGCTTGAAGGAGGACGTGGTGCGTTGGCGGCGTCTGCCGCTTTCGCCGCTCGGCCGAGCGGCCTTGTTTAAGATGATGTCGTTGCCGCGCTTTCTGTACGCTCTCCAGAACACTATGGACTTGGTCCCGGCGCGCTACTTCCGTGAGGTGGAGAGTTTGCAGCGTCGCCTGTTCTGGGACGGGAGGCCACGTATTGCCTTGGCTAAACTGACGCTCCCGTGGTACGATGGGGGGGTTGCCCTCCCGGATATTAAACGGTATTACTGGGCCTCCCAGCTAGCTGCGATTAATCATGGCCTTTACGGGCCCGCCCTGAACCCGGCATTTGAAATGGACAAGATGCTCCTGCCCGGTGGCGACTACAATCGAGCGCTCTACTCTGGCGCGCCGGACCCTCGCCTGACGGGACCGACGCGTGTTATGGTGCGTGTATGGCACGCGGCTAACGCAGCTATGGGGTGGAAGGACCGTTTGACCCGGGCGTCACCGCTATATGCGTCTGCGAGGTTGGGCTCCCTGTGGACCTCGAAGGGCTTCGAGAAGTGGGACACGATCGGCATCAGCACAGTGGGAGATCTCTGGACGAGGGGGGGATTCAAAACTTTCGAGACGCTGCAGACGGAGTTTCAGTTGCAAGGCAGTGAGTACTTTCGGTACTTACAAGTCCGCCACGCGCTGGGCTCCGTCTTCCCGGATGTCGCGTCCATTCCGGAGTCTTCCCCCCTGGAGGACAGAGTGCTGGATGGCCATGTCCCAGACAGCACGATCTCCCTTATATATAAAAAACTGATCAACGACCGATCGGGCCTGCTGACTGGCCTCCGCGAGGCCTGGGTTGCCGATGGGCTGGAATTGGACGACGAGGACTGGATTTCCGCGGTGGCCTCTCCGAAGGAGGTGGCCATCCCGGCTCGCCTTCGCTTCGTCCAGCTTAAGATCCTCCACCGGGTTTACGTGACGGGGCCAAGGCTTCTACGTATGGGCTTTGCTGAGGATGGACTGTGTAAGCGTGGCTGTGGTGCTTTGGCAACTTTCTTGCATATTCTGTGGGAATGCCCAAAGGTGGAGCGATTCTGGCGTGGTGTGCACGAGGTCCTGCGAGTGGTTACGCGTGTCGCACTGTTGCCTGAAGCGAGGAGATGCTTGCTGAATGTGTGGGAGCCAACTGACTACTCGGTTCCGCAGACGCGGTGGGTGACTCTGGGATACATGATAGCTAAGCGTGACATTGCTCAATTGTGGGGATCCCAGAGGCCCCCGGCGGTGTCGGCCTGGAAAGAACACATGGATTGGTGTATGTTTCGTGAAAAGGTGGTGTATGTTGCGAGGGGTAAGCCTGGGGCGTGGGTGAAAATCTGGGGCCCCTGGAACGCCTATCGCGGGGGTATTTGCGAGCCGCCACTGCTGCCGGCTGCCTCACCAGCTCCGTCCCCCTAGCCGACCCCCTCCCCCAGCCACGGGCACGTGGTTCCCCAGTCCCTGATCTGTTCTCATTCCCCTCTTCAGAGTTTGGCGATTGGTTGGGGTCCCCCACTTAAGGAGCGCGTGCTGTCACTTGGGATTGCGGGTTGCCTTGCGGGTGTGGTTTTTTGTGTTGTTGTGTTTCGACAAAAGGAAACCGTATTGTGGGTTTGGAGTTATGTGGCCTGCACTACTGATATCTCCTGATTTACCTTTTTGCACCGCCAAGAGATTTTTCTGTATATATGTCATATGCTTCTGCCACTCTAGCGGCCGGCCAGACGGTTGTAGGCCCATACCTGTAACTATTTGAGATTGCAATAAACGGTTTCAAAAAAAAAAAAAAAAAGACTGATTTGCATATGGCTGGGTTCAAACTGGAATGGCATGGTGAGCAAAAAAACGATGGATTTAGGCCCAGATCTCTGTACTGGGGTGAATGTATGACATTGTTCTGCATTCTGTCCATCATTTGTTGTTTTTGCAATTGTACCCGATATCACATCATTACTGATGGCCATAGACCCTGAAGCAACATTCTTCACTGTAACAGATCTTAAGAATGCTTTCTTTAACATCCCTATTCAGGAGTATAGCCAATACCTTTTTGGGTTCTCATTAAATGGCAGAAGCTTCCGGTTTACGAGAGCTCCTCAGGGCTACACAGAAAGCCCCAGTGTTTAAAGCCAGGCCCTGAAACCCCAACTGGATAGTATTCAGTTGCCTCCAAACACAACACTGATACAATATGTAGACTATATCCTCATCACCGGCCGGACCGAAGCGGAATGTGAAAAAGCTTCCCTTCAGGTATTGTTCTTTCTTGCAGAAAAGGGACACAAGGTGTCACCTTCAAAGTTACAGTTCTGTGCACAGCAAGTGGCCTACCTGGGGCACTTGCTGTCCAAGGAAGGTAGACAACTCGCACAGGAATGCATACAATTAATTGCCACTATTCCGCGCACACAAACACAGAGAGAAGTACGCGCTTTCATTGGCCTAACATCATATTGTAGACAATGAATTCCTCAGTATGTCCTTTTGGCCAAGCTTTTGATACAATTAACTACTTTGGAGGCAGGCTTGTTGACATCCTTGCCATGGACAACTGAGCATACAGAAGCCTTTGAGACACTAAAACAAGCACTCTGTCAAGCCCCAGTCCTGGCTACTCCAGATTACACCAAACCCTTCACACTATTTGTACCAGAACAAGGTGGTACGACACTATCAGTTCTCACACAGGACCAAGCAGGGAGAAACAGGCCTTGTGCCTACTTTTCAAGCACATTAGACCCAGTCGCGCAAGCCCTGCCTGCTTGCCTAAAATCTGTAGCAGCTACAGCTTTCGCCATTAGACAAAGCGACGCTATCGTTCTTGGACACCCATTGACAGCACTAGTACCACACTCAGTAGAACTTTTACTTAACAGAACACAAACACAACACCTTACAGTTGCACGATTAACGGGATATGAGCTGACATTGTTTCAGCCTCATATCGAAATCAGGAGGTGCAATATATTGAACCCTGCCACATTACTACCGCAACACGCACATGAGGAAAGTATGCATGATTGCATTCGTACGGTAGAGATTGTCACTAAACCTAGAAATGATTTGACTGATGTCCCTCTATTAGAGGCAGATGTTACACTTTTTGTAGATGGTTCATGTATGAGGACAAGCACAGGTGAATTAACGGCAGCATATGCCATAACACAAAATCAACACCCTTTCAGCTCAAGCTGCAGAGTTGATCGCCCTCACCCAGGCATGTAAGTGGGCAAAAGATTTAAGGGTAAACATTTACACAGACTCCCAATATGCTTTTGGAGTAGTTCACAATTTCGGAATCCTATGGAAAGAAAGAGGCTTCTTGACCTCTCACGGATCGAAAATACAACATGGTCCTTTAATACAGGATTTGTTGGATGCCATACACTTACCAGCCGCAATAGCAATATTGAAATGTAAAGCCCACACTAAAATAACAGATGTCGTTTCCAAAGGAAACGATCTTGCAGAGCAAACTGCCAAACACAGCCCAAACGGCAGACATAGGCCCCATAAATCAAAAGGCCAGTGTCTTACTAGTGAGGGATCCCTCCAAGGATGTCATAGACATACAGGCCCACGCCACCCCGGAAGAAAAGAAGAAGTGGGTCGAAGCAGGAGGGATAGAGACTTAACAGGGGTGGGTGACAAAAGACAAAACTGTGTGGCTCCTACCTGATTCGATGGTACCCATAATCATAGAAACTGCACATAGTCCAGCACATCTAGGTGAGAAAGGAATGATAGATAGCTTACGGCCTTTATGGCACAACAAGCATCAACGCGCTGCTGCTAAACACAAAGTCAGAACATGTATGATATGTTGCCAGTTTAATCCAGGAAAAGGGGTGTCTGTAGAACAAGGCGGATTTCACCCCCCTGAAAACGCCTTTGAGGTCCTACAAATGGATTATATACAGATGGATAGATGTAGGGGACAAAAATATGTACTAGTGGTCGTATGTGCATTGACTAGGTGGACAGAAGCCTATCCAGTACCAGATTATACAGCCGAAACAACAGCCAGACAATTGGTTAGGGAATTTTTTTCCCCGGTATGGATTGCCCAGAGTCATTTACTCCGACAATGGCCAACCTTTTTCCTCCAAACTAATGGAACAGGTGTCATTATTATTAGGATACACCTGGAAATTTCACTGCGTCAGGCACCCACAAGCTGCAGGTCTAGTCGAAAGACATAATCAGACACTGAAAACAAAAATGGCAAAAATATGTGCAGAAAAGGGTGTAGATTGGGTCACGGCCATGCCGGTAGCCCTCTTCTACATGAGAATGGTAGCACATTCAAGGACCGGTCTATCTCCTTATGAGGTAGTTTTCGGGAGACCACCAAATATGTGGGGCACACCTAGGCCTAAATCTATCACGGATACTGACAGTACTATGTTGACAGATTATCTTGCCGCCATGATGTCTGCACTCCGGTCTTGTCGTTCACAGCTGGCGGCTGCATTTCCAGATCACACCAATCCCGAAGAGCATGCGATAAAGCCTGGGAACTGGGTCCTGCTCCGGAACTTTGACCGAACATCACCCTTGGTGCCCAGGTGGAAGCAGCCGAAATTGGTACTCCTGACCACGCGGACGGCAGTGAAGGTTGAAGGGAGGAAAGGATGGCTTCACGCCAGCCATTGTAAAAAGTACTTTGGGAACACTGAGGACATTGCTCAGGATAAACGGAATACCGAATATTCACCACCTCTTTTGGACCCTACCCCCCAACAGACTTAGCTTTCAAAATTGCGGTCTGCCAAAGCAGCTCAGGTTTTGATCAATTAAGTCCAGTTGGTATATACTAACTGGTGAAGCGGTCAAACGATGGTTGCTGCATTACGGCAGACGGCCCAGGGGCCAAGTAAAAAGGTTACAATGAAAAGAAAGTATTGCAAAATGTTGCATAGCAGATGCATAATGGCTTTGATGGTTTTGTTTTTAATATGTGCCATATGGACGTGTGGGGTGGATACTGCATGTTGCTTTCCCCTCTGAGACATCATCAACACACCAACAAGGATACGTTAACACAACTGAAGAACACACACACCATACTTTACCCTCCCACGAGCAAAGTCACAGGCTGGCCTTACAGAATAATACCTTTATATAGATGTTACATCATACACACCAGGTCAGCAACACGACTGATTGCTGGATTTGTGGCCGACTCCCAGCCCACCAGAATAGGGGAGGAATGCCACTTTCTCCCTTACCCTTTTCCTATAATGGATCATGTCAGGCGTGGGATGCCATAATAGGAGCCATAAACGTTTCCCTAGTATGCCCAGACGACAATAATACTTGTAAAAATGGATGGCCGTGGGGAGATTTAAACAAAGTCCTGAACCTAGCCTGTTATCCTGATAACAATGGCGACCCACAAGCGAGAGGGTCCACGTTGGAACAAGAAGAATACCAGAAAGATAATAAGACTAAAGTATTCCAAATCCTGAACACTAGGTCCAGAAAGAATAATGGCCCGCCATCTATAATGGTGACACCAGCAGAGAGTCACCTGTGCGTCAGAAATAATGGGCCCATACGATTGGGACATAGTGTCTGCTCTCAGATCCTAGATTGAGAGGACAGGGGTAAGTCCTCTTTCTTAGCCTCCCGACACACTTATTTTGTATGTGGCTCCACAGCCTATTTTCAATTACCTCAAGGGTGGGGTGGCACATGCTACATAGCATTTCTCCTCCCACCAGTTTTTATAGCACCTACTTCCTAGCATAAGGATCTCCAGCTGTATCAGCACAAGCAAAGGAAAAGATCAATTGATACCTCAGGGGTTGATCAGACTGAAAGACTTGGGAACAATATACCGATTTTAATAAGGGATTCTTCTTTTTCATAGGCCCGGTAAAAAATCATAAATTGATACGTAGACTCACTGGGACGATGGAGGTTGTCATCAATCAGACCATAACTGCCCTCGGAAACTTGACCGAGGAACAGACGGCCATAAGGATGGTAACTCTCCAAAATCGTCTTGTTCTCGACGTTATATTGGCTGACCGGGATGGAGCATGTAAATTGATCGGGTCTAGTTGCTGTGTGTATATTCCTGATAACTCTCCATCAGTCTATGCGGCAATCTCCAAATTACACAAAATAGCTGCAGACATACACCAGGAGCCCGGCTCCTGGACACTAATGGGATGGTTATGGGGTATGTTGTCAGCATGGGGCTGGAAGGTACTTTCAGTGCAAGGCCTCGTGTTGATGGTGGTATTGTCCTGCTGTCTCTGTGTCCAGTGCAGGCCCGCTTTATGCGGTCTCTGTGCTACATGCCTTGTCCCAAAACCAATTAACAGAACTAAAGAAAATGAGAAGATGATGCTGCAAGCCCATGTGGACGGTCTCATGGCCATGGAAGTGGCTTGAAAAGAAAAATAAGTTGCGCTTGGGGACAAGGAGGGAATGAGGAATTAAAAATTAGAAGATCGCGTTCCCGGTTCTGCCCCCTCGCACACTTTCCTTTCTCTGCTGCTCTAATCAATTCTATACAGCATCCATCTTAGACACAGCATCCATTTTAAAATTCACTTCAGCTTGCACAGGGTCAGCCAGTTCAAGTATTTCCTCACACTGCACCTGGTATTCAAGCAGTTGAAACCACGCATTTTTGTGGCCAAACTGACTGAGAGATAGCCTACCCGCCGGCTCATTTCTGAGAAAAACAAGCTTATCTCATGTCCCCCAGGCGCCAGCCCGCCTATCGCTCACCCACCACATCCATCCTGTTTCCACACACACAAGCCTCCCCCACCCTCTGAGAACATACCCCCCAACCTGCCTCCTAGAAAAGTACGCGCTTATCTATGTTTTGCTTATGTGTCTTGAGCAATGCTAATTTGCAAGGCCCTTTTTGCTAGGAACTAGGAGGGCTCCTCCCAATGACTTGCAAATGTACTGTATAAATGCTGTACCCCGTGAATAAAGCTTCAGACCACTCCTGAACCTGCAGAGGTGTAGGAGCTCTCCCTTAACTCGAAGGCCCGTTTACTCGAATACCTCGGACTCCTCGATTCATTTATTATTATTCTTAATAATTATAGAAATTCAGATAAGGTAATTAATTTATTTACCACATCACGACAGCCGTAATGCAGGCGAGCCAGTCCAAGTGGGCCGGAACGAAGAGCCAAAGGAAGGCAACCTAAAAACCTCCTTTTCAATAGGAAGCCAGCGTTTAACAAACGCTGACGCTACCAAAGAAAATGAGGGGCGGGGCTTCGAGTCCCCTTCATGAAACTGACTTGTTCACTATAAGTCTCGGAGGCGAGGAGCGCATGTGCGCTCCAACGCCAGCAGAGACCTAAAAACTGTGAAAGTATGGGAACAGTGTGCAAAAAAGATGAGAAATGAAAAGAAAGTGAATGGTGAAAAACAGCACCATAAAGTACAGTGCCAGGCACTGTATACTGAAAAATAGGGAAGGGAAAGAGCAGAGCACCGCTCTGAGAAGAAGCCCCGCAAAAGCAGAGGCTAAACCCTCCCCGGAGGCAGAAAAAGATGTGAAAAACATCATGGCAGACAACAGAAAGTCTGCAACCACAATATATCTGTGAAGGGCAACAAGTCTGGAACACAGGAGCATTGACAATCAACCACAAGTCCGCACCAGAAAGGGACGTCGTATCCCCTGTAAGAGACCTATAGACTGAGGCAGAGCCAATCGACTTCAAATCAAGGGACTGCAGGGGAGATAAGAGACCCCCAGGTGATTGAGAAAAAAGGAGTAATACATACGTAGACTCCACACTGGACGACCCAGGACGTAGGGACACATGACACCTGAGCATACTGCCCAATCATGAGAATGGGTGGAGCTGATCAAGCAAAACAGAATGAAGCATCCTGTAGAGGAGTGAAGTGAAAATGTCACCCTGCAGAAAGACAAAGCCACCCAGAGGGAGGCGAATGCAGAAATCGAACCTGAAAAGGTCCTCGCAGAACGAGGAGGATGGGTGGGCGTTAAGGAATCTGCAGCTAGACTATCTCTACCAGATACACCTTTACCGAAGGTAAGTAACTCGTTCATCTGATAGACATATCTAGCTGCAGATTCCTTAACTAAGAATAGATACTAAAGCCATACCCATAGAGGAGGTGGGTCTGCGACTAAACCCCCACCAAGTTCCAGAGAGAGAACTTAGCAGTCAACAAGGTGACGAAACACAGTGGGGACAGCAATGCCAGCGCAGCCAACACCAGACTCTGAAGCTCTGAAAAGAGCGGAATACAATGGGAGGCAAAGGCACCACAAGCTGTCAAATAACAGCACAAAAACCCCTGTGGGTGGAGAGAAAGGAATCACAGAGCCAGAAATGCCGGTGCGGAAGTGAGAATTCATGGCTTTGTAAAAGAAGATGAACTGAGTCTAGCGTCCAATGGATCCGCAGGATCCGATGTTTCGTCAGGAAGCAAGACCCAGAGAGAGGACAAAACGGTATGACAGAGTCAGCGTTTACCGGTCGAGCATGCACAACAGTGGAAAAGCACTGTTGAACCTGCAAAGCTAAGATACGTGGGGCAGCATCGACAGGATACCGACCCATGGCAAAAAAGTGCCAGCATTACCAGAAACAGAACACTGTCGCTCCTTCACAAATACATGTGAGAGGGCAGACGGAAACAAGCTGAAGCACCCAGAACAGGACCACAATAAGACTGGTATTTATGTGGAATACAGGAATACACAAACATACAGTGTGGACGGCAGAACCACACCAAGCATGGGGAAATCCACCTGTAGGGTGGCGTGAGCAGCCCAGATGTGAAGGACATCACCAGGTAGGCAACCGGCAAAGAGTGGCCTCCGGCAAGCTGGACACACACACAAGAGTTCGCACCATGAGCAGACCGGGGCGAAGACCATGGACACCACAGCAGTGAACGTTGCCAGCGCGACTCCGCTGTGGGAAGAGCACAGAGCAGATATATATTAAGAAAGATACACATCTAAAAGGATGTGTTGCATAAAACAAGACAAGGGTACGCCATAAGTACCAACAGTCATGTTGAAGCAGAGTTGGACAGGACAATGTCCAGATCCGTAAGCGACCTTAACCACCCGTCAGGGAGGAGCGAATGTCCGCCGCGAGACAAAAGAGGTGATGGAGCGGGACACGAAAGTGGAAACAGTCAAGACCTACGTATTGGCCTAGGACCCAAGAAAGCGAGTATCCCGAAGAGAACACTACCCCCGAGAGTGTTACAGCGGGAACTCAAAGCAGAAGCGTGGAAAACACCTGCGCAGAAAGCAGCAGAGAAAGAGGAACAACAAACTCCTGTTTGGGAAGTGCCCAGAAAATGAGGGCACAAGGCAGTGTACAGCACAGACGTGCATGGCGAAGAAGCCACCGCCTATAGACAACTCTAGACAGAGTTGAAGTACGAGAAAGCACTACCCACCCCAGAGAGTGGAGGGTAGAACCAGTCACGCAGAAGCAGAAAAAAGAACGCAGGTACCCCATGATAGCCAGGGTGCACCCACACTATGCGCAAAACACTGAAGTGTGCCGCACAGCGGCTCTGTCCTGGCGCTACAGGATGGCAGGGTGTCAAGCGCGGAAGAACAGCCGGAACAGAACAAGGGGTCCCAAGGGACAGTGGCTGGCGAAAAGAATAGCAGCCAACATGGACAAAGAGGAGCACAGCAAAGCTGAAAAAACGCCCCTGGGAAAGGCAGGCGAGGCAGAAGCCTCACGGTAGGGAACCTCTACCAATGATCTGAAGTACTATGGACAACCGTAGATCCCAACCCTAACAAAGTGCAATAGAGCGGCGCCAACAAGAGAGAACAGACTGATCCACAGAAGAATCTCCGTGAGAAAAACTCGACGGAAGCGTACCAAGCCTTTCTTGTAGAAAGGCAGATATACAATAGCCAGCAATAGCCCACATAGGGTAAGTCTTCACCCCGGCAAGGGGGCTCCTCTTGAGACAAGCTCACAGTCAGAGGACTGAAAAGAAGGCAGAACTAGCTGACCAGCTGTACTGAACAAAGGTAAACATGGCGGAGTAGCCGCCTAGAACATCTGGGTATTAGGTCATGAACCCAGAGTCCAAAACAAACAAGGCAACGTTGCATATGCACAAGAAAGAGATAGCCACAAGGTAGAAAGCCAGGCCAGAACATCACACAAGACCAGACATGAGGCGGCAGACTGCTGAATCAGCGTGACAGTCAAAAAGGTCCACGCCATTGAATGGCAGATCCCGAAGAGTGTCCCAAACAGTCTGGAAAACGACTGTCGCACAGCCATGCATGGTGGCGCAAAGCAACCGACCGGGCCAGTGCCCTACCCACAGAGTCAGTAGTGTCCAGGGCCGATCGAAGGGAAAATTGTGCCATTCCACGGCCATCAAGAAGGCGGCGATGCAAGTCAGCTCGGGACCCTTCTGTGAGAGAAGGAAGAAGGAGCTCAACCAAGTCCCAAAGGGCAAAGGAAGCACGTGCGAACACGCAAGACGTGTTCAAGGCACGGATGCCCACACCGGCGGAGGCAAAAATGTGGCGACCACATGTCTCCAGCCACCGAGATTCCCTAGTGGGAGGTAGCAACGGCAGAGCGGAAGAAGGCTGCAAGGCAAAAGCCGCCTGGACCACCAGACCCTGAGCTCTAGGGTGAAGAGACAAGCAGAGAGGATTGTCTGGGGCCCGGACGATGCCGGCAAGCAATGGCCCGATCAACAGGGTCACCAGGAGGGCCGTGCCCAGGTACCAAGCAGGATGTCAAATAAAGACCTACCAAGGGGCAACAAAGACTCCACGTCCACAGGCTCCATGTGGAGATCCAGTAAAGGATCTGAGGGCAGGGAAACCACAGGAGGCTGCAAGCAAAGAATATCTGCAGCCCTGCGAACAGTCCTTGCGAAAGCCGCACTAGCCTGTTGCCATTCTGGGAGGCGACAACAAACCATCGTTCGGGGACGGTTGGAGACTAACTCGTCCACTAGACAGTAAAGGTGGAGGAGCCTGAGGTTGATCCAAAGGCCATGGAATGCTAGGCACCTGCATCAAAGTGCACTGAAACTACCCTGGGTACGGGGAGCCCAGAGAGACTTCATCCTCCTGTAACAGAGGAGTCGTAGGCGCCAGAGTCGACCGACGCCGAGACTGCGTCGCATCGACGGCGAGAGCCTCCAGAGGGGACTCTGCCTGGGCGCGGTCTGACGGTGACTCAACCTCCACCTGCGGGGAGGAAAGAGGTCGACAGGGTGTTGAACTCGGTGCTGCAGCCGACATCAGCGTAGGAGCCGCACAGGGCTATGCGGAGACTGGACGGATGGGCTGGACAGGGCTATGCGGCGACTGGACGGGTGGGCTGGACAGACGACTGGGATGCCCCTCCGGGCAGTGTCCAGTCGATGTCGTATCGACTCTGGAACCGGAGTCAATGCAAGCAGCCGGCGCCGAGGACTAATCCGCCGGCGAAAAACAGACATGAGTGCCTTCCTCCTCCGTGGGACCCGAAGGCGCACCAGGGAGAGGGGGTGACCCAAAGAAAGACTGGCGAGCCGTTGAATAGTTCTCCATTTGGGTCCCTGTCGCTCCGACACCCGGGAAGGGTGAGTATTGGGGAGACGACTGCTGGGCGCCTGTGTCTGGCAAAGACCGAGAGCAGCGGACCCCTGCGTCACATTTACGGGAGGACTTCCACTGGAATGACCCCGTGAGTGGCCCCGATCCCAAGAGGGAGATCGGTGGCATGAAGGTGCAGAACTGGACATCCGGGCGACCAGCAGCTTCATATGACACTCCCTTAGGGACTTTGGTTTCATCTGCTGACAGGCGTTGCACTCTTCAGAGTCGTGGTGCACTCCCAGGAACCACATTCATATGGCGTGCGGGTCCGTGACAGACATTTGTCGCGTACAGATCTCACACGCCTTAAAGCACGAAGGCATTGCACACTGTTCCGTGACGCCAAAGGCGTCAAGAAGGCCTGAAAAACAGGCCAAGGAACCGCTGGTTTTCCTGGAGCCGCGTTAGGATGCGGAAAAGAAGAAAACTGATGTCAGCGCACCAGGAAGGACTTGTATAGCTCCACTGACGTCACGCCCGTGCACGACGTCAGGGCGAAGCCGTGCGGCGCCGCCCCCAGCGCGCAGAGGTGCTGCTGCGGAAAGATTTCCGGATCCAGTCTGACGCCTGGGGATATTCTAAGTTAAGGAATCTGCAGTTAGATGTCTATCAGATTTGAAAATCACAGGCCCGGCTTCTTGGGGACAGATGATCCGATATAAAGCTAGGCCAGGTGCTACTATCCCTTTTATTGAAATGCCAGCAATATTCAATGATGTATTGAAATGGCTTTTACAATTCCTCGATTGACTTCTATATTGTGATGCAGGCAAGTGGACAGGGCGGCCAGGCCTATGTTAGCCTGACAATAATACTTTGATACAGTTGGTACAGCAAGTGGCTTGTCCCCATCTTCTACAAGTCAATCAAGTACATTTATGGATTCTAATGCTGCATATCTCTTAGAGGTTGGAGCATGAAAAAGGTGTTCAGACATTTTATGAACAGACCACGTGGCACGGCTCAAAAACAGTTCTTTATTCCCTGACCCTTCTAAGAGGTTGTTCTGTCTGCTCCCCCTTTTGCATGCAAATTTCTAAAAATAGCCCTAGGGTAACAGTGCTTTTTTTCAGTACAGTTGACTTTACATCTCTCATTGGCATGAATTTTATATTTAAAAAAATAAATAAAAAAATAAAATCAACACAGTGGGAGCAGGCAAAATGTTTCAAGATCAATCTCCCACACAGGCTTAACTCAAACTTCTTCAACAAGAAACCCTTTTCACCATTATAATTTCTTTATAAAAAGATGTACATGTCCTACGCTTCACGACAGCCAGTGTATAACTTAACTCAATCCACATCTCGGTAGTATTAACCGGTGGGAGGAGCACCCTTAAGAACTATTGCATAGGGCATGCAATTGGGTGGTAGATGCAAAATGTCATGAGCCCCTCATGAGATTAAGTTCGGAAGTGAACAAAGTAGTATTCGAGGAAGGATAATTAGACCTTTCCGGCCCCACCCACTCTGCTCACTCCCAGATGACTTAACGTTGCGTTCATCGCACTTCCCCTTTGTTTCTAAACTGGAATATTGTTGGGGGTTGGAGAGCCAACATTCTGATCATCAGTGGTCAAGACTTTTCTTGCATTCTTTGGGAGGATAGGCCTGCTGCCACCAAGCCTAAATTCAATGAAAGGCGTTGGTAAACTTTTTTTATCAATTTGTCCGTTACTGTAGCAAGAGCAGTCCCAAGTCTTTTGTCCAATTTGCTTCTGATACTGATGATTTAAAATCAAGTTCCAAAGTTTCCAATGTCTTATGTGAGGATTTATTGAGAGTTAGTTCCTTCGGTACCCTCATTTACATCTCTCAGGACGGAGGGACAGTGCATATATGAAAACTGCTGTTTTATTGATTAAAGGACTGTTTACTTTTCAATGGTGTCACCCTCACTGTGTCCTTCAACTTTTTTGTAGGAGGAGAATTAGGAGAGTGCGAGGATGAGGTTGAGAGTTTATTTTGCGATGCATTAAATATACAGTGGTCAGATATAGCTCTTGTAGCGGGAACTACATTACTTGGCCTCCCGTAATGATTTTTCTTTTCCCCATTAATCACTCTGTCCACCTGATGCTGACAACAGTGTTGTGGGACTCTGTCCAACTGGCATCCAGAACAAAGGTGCGTCCCACACCACAGATAAGAGTAGGCGCTTTTGAGTACTCTGGTGACAAGGAGGATGGGCACACCCATCTCCATCCCCTCAGTCCATCTGATGCGACAACAATATTCAACTTGAAATACCGCTGGCATCCAGAGCAAGGGTGTGTTTTAAGGCACGGGGTAGGATTGGTGATATTAAGCACTCAGGCCACAAGGACGAGGGGCCCACCTCCTTCGCTCAACCTGATGATGCACTTAACATTCAATGACACCAATATTGCACATTCACTCTATCAGCCATTAGAGGAACACTAAAAAGAAAAAACTCACATGAAACCAATACAAATTTAACATAATGGGTGCGTAGACAAACCTCGTCATGTGAGACATACTCCTGAAAAGGTCATCAGTAAGTTGACTACAGAGTAAATTGAAATTCAGGTTTCTCTACTCCACGTTAACACCCTCCACACCCACCCTCTTCTGGAAAGGAAATTCATGGTGGTAATGGAAAAGTGAGAAGTAGAGCAAAGACTACCCAGACCACTCACATCAATCTATAAAAAACACAAACATAATACTGTCAAAAATACCACTTTTCAGAACTCTGTCAGGCCGGCACCCAAACCTCAGAGTAAAAAGTAAATAAAGAATCAGAGGACTACATCATTTTGTTGGGCAGTAATGTGAAATTGTTCAAAAGCCATTCGATATAAAACGTTTAGACAAGCATATAGGGTATGCAAAGTGAACATCGAACAAATCAACCATCAAAATGAAAAAAGAAAGTGGTTACATTCTAAGTGGACCAGATAAAACAATTGAACATTCTTGACCACCCCTACTCTCCAAGTCATTCAAAAATGAGGACTATCGAGGAGGAGCCTAGCCTGCAACAGAGATGGCCGCCTGAGCCCTCGGCTCCGCCGACTCGTCCGCTTCCCTCCCGTACCGCTTCTTCTCCTGATTGCGGAATCGTGCCTGTTGTGCGGTAACGGGTCTGGGAGGCGACGCTGCATCCGATGGTAGGCTCCCCGTCATTCCTCCTGCACTGGGAATGAAGAAATGCCCTGAACTCCTGCAGACGGCTGCTGAGTGGGTCCGGTCCTTTGTTCTCGGCAGCGTCCGGCTAGAAGGCAACAACAGCGGCCATTACATGAGAATCTGAAACCGCCGGCGAGACGCGACAAACCACCGAGACCCTCAGAAGTGGCGCAACAGTTTCTTTTGGAGTCTCGCCGCTACGCTGCTTTACTACCGCCGAGGCAACAAATGTATCCCCCTTTTTGGAAGTTTCTCTTTGATTTCTCGCTACGTAGTGTAATGGAAGGGGCCATTTGTATTGAGTGATCGGCGCTTCTACACGGCGCCTGGTTGGACCGTCACTGTGCTGTCCCTGTGCGTGGCGCTGGACTAGAGGTTGCTGCCCTGTCCCCGTGGTTTGGCCCTGTCTTTCTGGGAGCTGACCGACTAAACAACGCCTGGACATGTATGCTAAAGACTGGGCTCGAGGGTCGCCACACGCTTGCGGATTCCGGGGACAGGGAGCTGGCATCTCTTCCTCTCACGTTATGCCCGTGAGCATCGGCGACGTCCTGGAAGCTTTGGCTGCTATGCGAGCTGCTTTTTGTTCCAACGCCCGTGACCTGGAGCGCCGGTTGGACGACGCTGTGCCCGTTCTCTCCTTGGCTGACCGGACGGGCGGCTGTGCGCGGAGCGGATCGCCGAGCCCAGGACTCGGCAGTCGTGTGCAGCCTCTCCGGGGAGACGTAGAGGAACTGACTGTGAGTGCACCTAACATCACCGCCGCTCGGACTGTCGTAACTATGGAGGACACAGTGCATTCTATATTTGGACGGAAACTAGAAGTTCGCCGTCGGATGCCAGGACTACCACCGCCAGCGGGTGCTGCTGACAAGATTGCTCTGCTTACTTTGAACATGTTGCCCGGGAGTGAGTTGCCTAATTTCGGTGGACTATCACTGTACGCCTGCCCGTACTGCACTCTTGGGGATAACACTGTCCGGTTTTGGATGGCGATTACTGGCTGTTGCCATCTCTCTAGGTGGTCACATCGGATGCTCTTCCTACTCTACGGGGCTACGCCGCAACTGCACTTTGCTGGCGCACTGGAACGTAGGGGTCAGGGTTGAGTTTGTCTTTTTCTAGCCTTGATACCGGTAACTACATTCCTGGGACTGTGCTGGACTGACGAGGAAGCTGGACTTTGGGTATGGTTTGCATAGGGGTCCGGGAAGTGATGGCCGGATACACTCCTGTCGATTATTTTTGTTATCATGGGTTGGCCCTCCTCCGTTGATAAATTTTTTGCACCGTTCTTGCGGGTGGGGCAGCCGGGGACCTAGTTTTCTCTGAGTGACCGGGACATGTATCGGTGGTGCTAGAAGACTATTGCGGGGGCTTACGCTTATCAATCATGGCTTGAAGATTCCTTGTTGATATTTTGGATGTTTCGGTTGGGTGTTGCTGCCTTACTTACCCTGCGCGCTGCTGCTGTGACCCCAGTTTTCTCGTCATATTGGGCATGTTATTATTATCGGGTGTCAGACTACTGTTGCTATTATTGGTGCGAGATGGCGGAGCTGGGGGACGAATAGTGGGCTCCTCCCCACCTTTCTTACTCTTATGAGAGTTTTAGGCTTCTATCCTTTTCTTACTCTCTATATTTCGGGACTCCTTTTCTTGGGCGACAGGCACACTGCTAGGGGGGGACAGGCCGTAGCCAGCTGCAGGGGTGCAGGGTGGGGGGTACTTGGGGGGTGGGGTTGCTTTCTTTTTTGTTTTTCTTTTTTGTTCTATGGGCCTTCTATTCTTTGTCCTTTTTCCTTCCCTGGGGTTTAGACGTTCCTTTCTGGGTGCCACGCAGCGACTCTGGTGTTTTCTTTTGCTATAAGACTATCTATCCTGACTGTCCAACACCAGTATTGACTTGTTGTGCTACGATATCCTGCTTATGTCTATCCTACAAGGAAAACTTTTAAAACTAGACCTCAGTCCTTCTGTAATGTATCCTCTGTGCTTTCAGTAAGTTGTAATGTACCGTATGTGTGAGCCCCCCGGGCTCCTTGTTGACTTGTATTTGCCTTTTTCTATCAATAAAGGTCTTAAAAAAAAAAAAAAAAAAAAAAAAAAAAAAAAAAAAATGAGGACTATCTTCCCAGACTAGAAATTGGGACATTTAAAAAATGGAACATTCTCTCATTGTGAGGTATGACCTATTAAAATGCATCCTAAGCAAGAATAATGTAGTAGTTGCAACTCCCTGCACATAGAAATAGAGAATCAAGGGTTTGTAAAGCACACTATACTCACCCATTAGGGTCTCAAGGCACTGGCGGGGGTTTTGGGGGGCGGGGGGGGGTGTTTGTGCAGCCCCGTTGGGGTAATTCGAAGAGCCAGGTCTTGAGGTCTTTTCTGAATTGGTGCAGTCAGGTTTCGGTGGAGTGGGAGCTTGTTCCATGTCTTGGCCGCAAAGTAAGAGATGGACCTTCCACCCGCTCTGTTCCTGTAGAAACGCGTGACTGGCTAGGGAGAGGTCGGCTGAGCTCAGGTTACTCTTGGCATGGAAGGAGAGGCGGATTCTTGGGTATTGTGGTCCGATGTTGTGGAGGGCCTTGAAGGCGTGCCTGAGCAGCTTGAAAGTTATTCATCTTTCAACGGGAAGCCAGTAGGGGTTTTGGAGGTGTTGGGTGATGTGACTGTACCTTGGGATATCGAGAATTAGTCTGGCTGCGGCATTCTGGACGGTCTGGAGTTTGCTGAGGAGTTTTTGTTGATTCCTGCATAGTTGCTGTAGTCCAGTCGGCTGGCGATTAAGGCATGAGTGACCGTTTTCCTGGAGTCGGATGGTATCCATTTGTTTTTCGTAGTATGCGGAGGGTGTTGAAGCATGCAGAGGAGACGGTGTTGATCTGGCAATTCATAATGAGCCACGAGTCCAGTATGATGCCGAGGTTACGTGCATGGTTTGCTGGGGTGGGTGGGCTTTCGAGGGCAGGGGCCACCAGGTGTTGTCAAGGAGGGGGTGGAGCCAAGGATGAGGACTTCTGTTTTCTCCGAGTTGAGTTTCTGGCAGCTGTTCTTCATCCAGGTTGCGATGGCTTTCAGCGATTCTACTAAGTTGTGCCTGGTAATGTCGAGTTACTTGGTGAGGTAGAAGATGAGTTTGGCATCATCAGCATAGGAGACTATGTTGAGCCTATGGTTTCTGACGATGGTTGCGAGGGGGGGCCATCTAGACGTTTAAGAGGGTGAGACTGAGGGAGGATCCTTGGGGTACTCCGCATCTGGTCTCTGTCGGTTCTCATAGGAAGGGCAGGAGTCTTATTCTCTGTGTTCTAGCGGCGAGGAATGAACGCATCCAGTCTAGGGCTTTTCCTTGGATGCCAGCGTCGTGGAGACTGGTGGCTAGAGTGCGGTGGGAGACCGTGTCGAAGGCTGCTGATAGGTCCAGGAGGATGAGGGCTGCCGTTTGGCCTTCGTTGAGGAAGGTGCGGATGTCTGTGGTGGCGAGGAGGGCGGTCTCGTGCTTTGGTTGCTGCAGAATCCGGATTCGGAGGTGTCTAGGATGTTGTTGGCTTCGATGAAGTGTGCCAGCTGGGTGCTAGTGGCCTTTTCGATGACCTTGGCTGCGAAAGGAGGTAGCGAGATGGGACTGAAATTCTTGAGGTCCGTCGGGTCAGCAGAGGGCTTCTTTAGGAGGGGGGTGACTTCAGCACACCTTCAGTTGATGGGGAATGTGGCGGTCTCAAGGGAGCACTTGATAGTTCGACATAGCTCGGGTGCGATGGATGTGGCGGCCCTGTGGAAGATATGTGGCGGGCAGAGGTCTGAAGTTGCTCTGTAGTGGAAGCTCTTCATGGTCTTTTAAGGTGACTTCTGTCCTGAGTGGGGCACACGCAAGTAGGGACAGTTGAGTGGTGTCGCTGGGGGGCGGGTGTTAGGGTCGCGCAGAGATTCTGGTCGCCGAAATTGTCGTCAATCGTCTTGATCTTGAGGTGAAAGAAGGAGCGGAGTCTGTTGCAGAGGTCTTGGGAGGGAGGGACGTCTGTTTCGCTGTTGAGTTTGGCAAATTCTTGTATGATGGAGAAGGGTTCCTAGGAGTGGTAGGTGTTGGAGAGGATTCGATTTTGGAGGAAAATCTTTTTTGTGGATTTGATGAATTGGTGGTGTGCCGTGGTGGCTGTTTTGTAGGCGGTGCGTGTTTACGGAGTTTTGCTGTTTCTCCACATGTTTTCTAGTCGTCGGCAGGAGCGCTTGAATTCTTGGAGTGTCGGGGTTAACCAGTTTGCTTTCTTGTTGTGTTTTGTGGTCTTCTGGAGTGTGTTGGCACAGTTGGCAATCCATCAGTGAAGGTTGCTTGCCGCAGTGTTGGCGTCTGTCATAGTTGGAGGTGGAGTGCTGGTGAGGGCGGAGGTGAGGTGTTCTTTGGAGACTTTGTTCCAGATTTTGCGTGGGGGGCGGCAGGTGTGCTTGTGTGCGGCGAGTTTTCTAAAGGAGAAATGGATGCAGTGGTGGTCAGTCCAGAGCTGTTACGTGGTGACTGAAGATGCAGTTTCCTCCTGTAAAGACAGGGTCGACTGTGACTTGCTGTGTGAGTGGGGGTGGAGACAAGTTGCTTCAGTCCTAAGTTGGTGAGGTTCTCTACAAGGCGTTAGTGTTAGGGTCATCTTGGTTGCCTAGGTGAAAGTTTAGGTCTCCGAGTAACATGTAGACTGTGGAGGCGAGGGCATGAGGTGTGATGAGGTCTGCCATGGCATTGGTGAACGGGGCATGTGGGGGGTCGGGCAGTCTGTAGACTATGGTTCCCCAGAGAATCATTCTGAGATTGGTCTGAATGTGCTCCATGGGGGGCGAGGCGTCATAGGAGTCGGTGGTTGTTGTGCGGAGGGAGCTTTTGTGGCTGATGGAGAGGCCTCCTCCTGAGCGGTCTTTCCTCAAGATCTTGTATCTGTCGGGGAAGGCGGTTGCGATGTCAGGTCCGCAGCTGGCGTTGGCCCCGGTCTCTGTGAGGAAGGCAACGTTGGCGTGTGAGTGTTGAGGAGGTCCCAGATTTCTGTGGTGCATCTGTGCAGGAAGAGCACGTTGAGGAGGATGCAGATGGTTTGTGTGCGCTGGCGTCCGGTGGGCTGGGGGTTGCTGTTGGGGTCTGGAGGTGGGTGAAGGTGAGGCTGCAGTGTCGGCAGGAGATTGGGCCTTGGGTGTTGCTTGCCGTCAAAAGCTGGCAGTTGTTGCATCCCCCATTAAGGAGGGCTTGGGGAAGGGCGAGGAGCTGGGAGTTGGAAGGAGTGATACGCTGGGGGTGTGAGGAGGGGCCACGGGGACAGCAGCTGCAGGGAGCGCTTGAAGAGGTAGCGAGAAGGGCAAAAGGGAAAAGCGGCAAAAGAGAAGAAAGAGGCAAAGAGAAAAGAGGCAAGAAGAGAAAAAGAGGCAGAAAGTGAAAAAAGAGGCAGAAAGTGAAAAAAGAGGCAAAGAACAAGGGGCAGAATGAGAAAACGAGGCGTGTTAGACCTGGCTTTTTCAGCGGGTTTATCCCCAGACTTTTTGGCCTCCTGTTTCTGATCCTGGTTTTGTTGGTTTTAGTACTCTGGGTACTTTACCACTGCTGATCAGTGCTAAAGTGCACATAATGTCAATATGGATTGGTTTCCAGGATTGGCTTGTTTGACTTAATACAAAGTCCCTAGTACAGTGCACTGTGTGTCCAGGGCCTGTACGTCAAATGCTGCTAGTGGGCCTGTAACACTAGTTGAGTCACCCACACAAGCAGCCTTTCAAAGGGGTCTCAGAACTAACACTGCAGAGTCTGCGCACAGTTTCTACTGCCATGTCGACCTGGCAAGTGTCCCCACTTGCCAGGCCCTTACCTTCCCTTTTCGTACATGTGAGTCACTCCTAAGGTAGGCACAAGGTACCCATATGGGCAGGGTGCAGTGTACGTGAAAGGTAGGACACATACTGATGTATGTGACATGTCCCGATAGTGAAATACAGTGTATTCCGCTTTTCATTATTGAAAGACTATCTGTCCCTTAGGATAGAATGGGAGTTTATCTATAACATCTTATACAAATAACTTCCCATTGGGACAAAAGGGAAAGATGGAGTTTATAATGCCTGAACTCAGAATATAACAAGCATTGGCATAGCCAATAGGTCTCGCCTTTGGGACCTTATGAGTGTTTAATTATGCAATAGTTAATGTTTTTGCACCAAGGATATTATGCTGCATAACTAAATACTTATAAGGTCCCAAAAGAGAGACCTATTGGCTATGCCAATGCTTGTTAGGTGTGGCATTGTCTGGCGTGTAATTGTGTGGAGTGGGTTTGTATAGTGGAATTATGTGGCATGGTGTTCCATTATGTGGATAGTACTTATTCATTTTTGAGTGGTCTGGAATTATGTAGAGTGTGATGGAGTGCAACTTATATTTTGTGAAGTGGTATGTAGTGGAGTTTAATTGTCTTGCTGTTGAATTTTACAGTAGAACGTTGAATTGTTGTAAATTGGGTATGTGGTGGAATGATGTGAAGTGCAATGTGGCTTGGTGTTGAATTTCTGTGGTGTGGAATTGATTTGTGTAAAGTTGAATGGTGTGGCATGAAATAGTGTAGGGAGTTGAATTATGCGGCATGGTATGGAGTGTTTATTTTCATTGTTATGTGGTATAGAGTGGATTTATGTGGGGTGTATTCATGTGGTATTGAATAGTGTATGTGGCGGTGAATTATGTGGCGTTGAGTGGCATTATTTGGACTGTAATGTTGCGTGGATTGTAATGTTACGTGGATTGCAGTTGCATGGTTGTCACCAGAAGTGACTTGTTGCACTCCTCTCTGCCTCCGTCCAGGTCTATAGCGATGACCAAAGAACACTACACAGTTGACACTCGATCACAAGTTGGCAACCTCACTTAATAGGGCCTAGGCCTCATGTTAATGAGGTATAGAACACTTCTCAGTAGAACGCATAAGTAGTGTAACAGAGAGGGGCAGGGTTGATGCTGTGATGTACAGGTCTGCGTATTTGGTAAGAGGAGATAGGTCGAAATAGCTATACTTTAAAAAAGCCTTGAAGCTAGTCGGGCGCATTAGTGAAACAAATGCATTGAAAGGCAATATCAGATTCTGAATTACTTTAAAGAATTGTAATTCAACTGCAGAACTGTGAAAATGTATTCAAAACGTATTAGCAGTAACAAAGCAGTGTAATTGGTTCCCAGTTCACAGAAACAGAGCAATGGAGTGTTCAGATGTGAGGGCCATCTGGCTGGATTGGGATCGGGTGGGAGGGAGGGGTAAAGAGGTTACTGGAGACAGAGAGAGCGGACAGCTATATTATAAACCCCGGACACGCATGCGCCTAGACTTCAGACAAACCTGTTTGTGAAACGTATTAATATGACTGGGGCGTTCTTTGCTCTCCATACCAAACGTAGCTACTAGATAACAGAATACAACGCAAAACCGGCGTATTTCAGTAATGTTTACAGCTCACTTGTGCTTCAAAGGAGTAAGGTTAATGGAAAAGACGAGTCAAAAGGCCTTCCTGTGATGTCACAGCGTGCATCTAACCAGGCTCCTGTGTACTTACCAGCCTGCCTCGTGTATGTGGTACAGCTTACTACATCCGAGCATTTAATTTGTCCACTGTAGTGTCAGTCGATCACCTGCATCCCTTTGCTACATGTTAATGTGCTGCAGTGTTCATCCAAGGAAAGCATAAATTTGAATAAATTAGGCACCCTCTGAAAAAGGCTGATCTCTAAGAACATGCTTTATAGGACCATTTACTTAAACAGTGCTCAGAGCCTAGGAGCCAGAGACAACACAAGTGCTTATGAGGACTGCTCTTACCGGCTGAACTGAACAAAGCAAACTCAAAGTTTGAAAATGCAAATGTCGTCAACTGTGCTGACACGAGCAGAGGCAAACAAAAACAAATACTGTGCATAAAGGAACCTAAATGGAATAAAAACAAGCCCAGAAGTTGTGCGCGCGAGGGGGAGGAAAGGGGGAGAGTGGAGGCCAGCAGTGTGACGCAATCTGTGGTGGGGAAGGGAATTGAAGCGCAAGCAAGGCAGAGAGGTACGCAAGGCCTAATGAGCCTTGACAGAAACCCACATGGCGGCTGTGTACACACGCACATGAACGCAAGCTTGAGGCCAGCAAAAGCCTCTGGTAGCACTTTCAAAAAGCCACTCACTAAATTTCTCGCAGAGCAGCGCATGCGCTGGCTCAGCGAGACCTAAAAATTTATCTTTTAGTAAAGATGATTTTGATATTGTGCGTTTTAAAATACCAGTTTTAGAAAGTAGGTATTTTCCTGCTTCGCCATCCTGTGTGCCTCTGCTGGTTTGCCGACGGACTGTATGGCTTTGGAGTGACAGGGGCTGGGGATGTGCATGCTCTCAGACAGTCGGGGGGGGGGGGGGGGGGGGGGTGATGTGCGTGTCCTGCTTTTCCTGAATGAGTTGGGGCTGGGTTGAATAGACATGGGCTGCATTTAGAGTAGAGGGAGGACATTTTCTTGCACCTGAATGGGCATGGTCTGCCTTACACAATGCTAGCTCCACCTCCTGCCGGGAAGCTTCACCACAGAGGACCGAACTGGTTTTGACTGAGCACAGAGCCTGACACCAGAGAACAAAGAGAAATGGACTATACATGTTGGGGCACAGACCCTTGAACTTTAGATTACTTCTGGAATTCAAGAGGAACCTCTGCCAAGGAGAAGAGCTGGGAAAACCGAAGGAGAAGTACTGCCCCTGTGCTGTCTGGGATTGCCCTGCAGTGGCTGTTTCTGCCAAGTATAAAGGCCTTGCTGTGTGCGGTGTCTCCTGGTTGAGGAAGCTTTCCAAGGCCTTTAAGTAGAGCTTGCCTCCTGTTTTGAAGTCTCAGTGATACAAGGACTTCATACCAGCTCCCCTGAACTTCCTTGCTGGGAGTTCTGACCTGCCAGGAGGTGCCTGTTGCTGAACTGGGCCTCTGGAGGTTGTTCTTACTGTTGGGAGCTGGAAAAGAAATGCAACTTCAAGAAGCGCACGCATCGCCGAAGAAACCGATGCAGCGTCTGCCTGCGGCTCGAGAAATCAGCGCACTCCAAATCCCGTGCACCAATCTCTGAAGTCAGAGATCACCGCACTGATTCCGATGCAGGCCATGCAGTGCGGCTGCAAGAACCAAAGCATAGTGGGACTGCGACTGGAGAGACCAATGCAGCGTGGTTACTGCATCGAGAACCGACACATCCCCGACGCTGCAGTTTTTGTTTGTGATTATGACGCATCCAAGGTACTTTGTATGAAAGTGCAGCGACTATAATTTGCTATGGACAGAACTGTTTCTATCTTTTTAAAAGTACTGTATTGTGGAGTTTTGGTCTTGTTTGGTTTAGATAAAGATTAAGTATTTTTGTAAACTGGTGTGGTGTCCATTTGTTGTGTTTTCACTGTATTACTGTATGTGTGCAAAAATGCTTTACACACTGCCTCTGAGATAAGCCTGTCTGCTCGTGTCAAGTGACCAAGGGGCTGAGAGCAGGGATTATTTTAGATGTGTACCCCTCTTACCCTGACTCAGAAGAAGGTTCCCTACTTGGACAAAGGTGCAAACTGTTGCCAACTAGAGACCCCTATTTATAATGAGGCAGAACGAGAAAAAGAGGCAGAAATCGAAAAAAGAGGCAAAGAGAACAAGAGACAGAATGAGAAAAAGAGGCAGAAAGTGACAAGAGACCAGCATACAGAGAGCAGAGTGGAGTAGCAGGGTGCTGTTATACTAGACCACCAGCGATGAGGCGCCGACAGGAGCCTGCGGATGGAGGACCTCGAACACCTACCTGGCAAGGAACTCGGGCTTACGGGCAGTCCTTTAAATGTGGAGCTGCGCGGGAGAAAGCAGTGACACTGACCAGGAAGGCAGCCAATGCAATTCGCCCAACACATGGGCTTCTTCAGGGCTGCAACGATGTCAATAAACGTATACATTAGTTACCTTAAACATGTGTAAAAAACATTGAAAACACTCAGTTAACATTTAAAATATATTGAACATTTAGAAACTGACCCCAACACCAAAGTCAATATGCATGAAGAGAAGATAAAAATGGCCTAGTAATCGTGCATATATTCTCTATATCTATTTGTACATGAAAAGACATGTGTTTAGACAAAGAAACAGTGGGGGCAAAAACAAACAATATTTTTATCACTAAATAACATGATGCCCAACATTTATACAACAAAACATCTAAAACAACAACAAAAAATGAAATACAACAAACAAGTATATTATACAATTTGAATTCCCTTAGTTTGGCTTTTTTCTGATACACAAGCACATTATTGCAAAGAAATGGTCTACTTCAAAAACAAGTGCAAACAAAATTGTTTTTTGCTAGAAAAGGCCTGAAATGCTCACAAAAAAGGAAATAACAAAGGAAATTATATTAACAAAGGTGTGTAGAAAGAAGAAGAGAGAGAAGAGGAGGTGAGGGAAGAAAGAAACACAAGAAGACATTAAAACAAACATAAAAGACATGAGTAACATACATACCCCAAAGCCAAAACTTAAATGGTGCATCCAGAAGGGAAATTACAAACGAAAGAAAAGGGAAACGTGCTTTAAGTGCACTAAATATACTAGTATGTTAATTCAGAGACTAAGTTACAAATAGAAGCAATGCGATCTTACGTGTGCGATTCTAATAGCAATAGATGTGTATTAGATGAATGACCCAGTCCAACCACTGATGACTAAGAAATGTAAAAGGCTTCATAAGTTCCAAAATAAAAGACACGCCTCAAGCCTGTGATTCTATCTCTAGTGCACCTATAATGTCCTTCATGATCAAAATCAGTGAATCACTAGAGTCATGTATTAAAATACAATTCAAACCCGAAGAATAGTGCATTCACCACTGAAGAGAGGATAGAAGAAGTCTAAATACCTAATATGAGACCCTGGAAGCTAGAAAACTGCAAACATGGAATGTCCAAAAGTCACAATTCCTACAAAGATCCTGGTTTTTATTATTTTTGGTAATTTACTGCAGTACTCTGCATAAATAGAGGACCAAAATTAATTACAGGTATCTAGAAACATTCACAAATATATTTCTATTCCAATATCAAACTTTAGCAAGCCTGCTGATCCCAAATGGCAACTTAGGCATCAACAGTAGTTTCCTATACTACGTAGAGGTTTCACTGTGTTGTTGTCACAGTAAATGTACCCCAAGTTACAAACAACAATATTAATGGAGACAGTGATATTTAAAAAAACTTCATCCAATGTGGGAAGTATAGCTGCCATTAAAATCCATATGGAGTACACTGTATAGCAGTGATTGTGCATGGCAAGCACAAACCCATCAACTGGTGGTCAAACAACCAATGTGCATGTCTCCTATGGCTGTTAAATAAAGCCATATGCAGTTTGCTGTGTTGCGGTAAGTGGGACAAACAGGTCTAACTTCAGGTTCCATGGTATTGATCTAGCCCTACCAGATAAAAGGGGGAGAAGATCGAAAGCAACACCTTAGACAATTGGAGGCAAGGTAGATTTGCACTTTCCGATCTGTTATAATGGACTTGATGTAGATCATGAGCTACATCATTTCCTTTAACCTGTGATTGCCTGTATTTGAATTGAAATAACATTTATATAGCGCATTGTGCTATATCTCTCTGGGCACTCCTTGTACTTTCTACTTATCTACTCTATGGCATGCCTGTTAGTATATCTTCCTAGCACCCCCTGAACATTGACAGCATTGCATATTTGAAAGTATAGACTGACAACCTCCTGAAATAGCTGAATACTACATAAGTAATGGTGGAGTACTTTCTTAATCAAGGTCTCACTTACCGGGTGGTACCACCATTGAGAGGGGTATTTCCCAAAATATTGGATTACATTACCTTTCAATACGAGGCCTCCATTAGAATTTGGATCGATATGCTATTTTTGCTTTACTTCACTAGATGATATCGGGCTTCCTGAGACATTAATAGGCTAAGTGTGTAGATGCTCAGGCACGCATACTCTTGTTTGCGTGGTTCATGGTACCCGACATTAGGCTCACATGGAGTGATTTTATCTCGATCCTCATCCCGCAGCACTTTAAAAGTATGCACACGTACTGATATCTGGGGGCCGCAGTACATGGCAACTGTCTAAAGAACAGGGAACGTTTTTTATTTACGCTGGAACACACATCTTGACACAATAGTGTCTAGTGGTTCCATGTGGGTGTAGTTACCCCCTTTTAAGGAGGACTTCCAGGAAGGGCATGGTTTCATAGCATGTAAACATGGATTAAGGATGCTATATTTTGACGCAAGCTCACTAGGTTTGAGTTGGTGCGATCTAGTGTTGCTATGTGGGAGTTGTCACCCCCTCTAAACACGTCTTCCAGAAAGGTCCTCAGTCCCTTGTGTGTTGGACAAGAATACAGCGTGGTTGACTCTGGTGCCGAATACGGGTAAGTAATACCGGTAATGTGATGGCACGGTCTTGTGGTTTACAAATGTCTGATAGTAGTATCAGCATCATATGTTTGTTGCTGGGGAACAAAGTTTGTACCATGTTCGTTTGGACCGTGTAATCTAATTGACACTTCGCCTCCACTGTGCGAATTACGGCACATGGTCGGGGTATAATGTGTGTAACATGTTTGTTTGGACAGTGCGTGTCACTCCAATTTGAAGCTAGGCCTCCACTGTGTGAATTATGGCTTGGGGCCCTGTTTATCTGGAATCACTGGTGGTGATATGTATACTTGCAGTGTGATCAACTTGCTAACACTGTATATGGTCCAGAATGTTTGGGATCACCAGCAGCAATTTGTATGTATTGGTGTGACTATTTGGCCAACGGTTGATGGGATTGTGTGCGATAGTCATAAGACCTCAACACAGTGAACTGCATATGGATTTAGTTAACAGCCAAGGGAGCCATGCTGGGTGGATGTTTGACCAACAGTTGATGGGTTTGTGCGTGTCATGCACAATTTCCTCTATACAGTGAACTCCATATGGTTTTTGAAGGCAGCTATTCTTGCCATGTTGGGTGAAGTCTTTTTTAATGTCACTGTCTCAAGAAATATTGTTGGTTGCAACTTGGGGTACATTTACTGGGACAACACAGTGAAACCTATACGTAGTATAGCAAAATACTGCTGATGCCTAAGTTGCCATTTGGGATCAGCAGACTTGCTGAAGTATGATTATTTTGGAACAGAAGTAGATTCATGAATGTTTCTAGATACCCGGAATTAATTTTGTTCACTTGGTAATTTGTGTTCCTCTCTTTGTCCAGCAGACTGCAGTAAAATACCAAAAATAGAAAAAATATCTTTTGAAGAAATCGTGACTTTTGGACATTCCATGTTTGCTCTTTTCTAGCTTTAGGATCTTGCAATTAGGTATTTAGACTTCTTCCATCCTCTCTTCAATGGTGAAGGCACTATGCCTCTTCAAGCATGGAATGTGGCTCAACCCATTTGGTTGTGAACGGTTTAATACTCAGGTGATTTACTGATTTTGATCAAAGGACATTTTAGTTACACTAGGGATAATTACACAGGCTTGGGGCATGCCTTATTTTGGCACTAATTAAGCCTTTTCACATTTTAGCCACCAATGGATGGACTACGTCATATGTAATGCGTTTGTTTTTATCTATTAGCATCGAACATACGATTCAAACCTCTGTGCCACGCGGTCATTTGTCTGATACAGGACTATTGCTATCAGAATCGCACTGGTAAGATCTCCTTGCTTCCAGTTGTGACTTAGAGTCTCTGAATTAACATACTAGTATATCTAGTGCACTTAAAGGACGTTTCCTTTTTCTTTGTAATTTCCCTTGGGATGCAAAATTTAAGTTTTGGCTTTGGGGTATGTATGTCACTCATGTCTTTTTTTTTTCTTGCCTAATCTCCTCTTACTTTCTACACACCTTTGTTCATATAATTTCCTTTGTCATTTACCTTTTTTCGTTTGGACTTGTGAACATTTCAGGCCTTTTCTAGCCAGGTTTTTTTTATTTTCTATGTACTTGATTTCGAAGTAAAGAAATCTTTGCAATAAAGTGTTTGTACACAAGAAGTAAGCTAAACTAATGGAATTCAATCCGTATATTGGTTGTATTTTGTTTTTTTCTTGTTGGGTTTCAGAAGTTTGTTGTATAAATGTGGATTGTCATGTTATTTAGTGACAGATATGTTTGTTTTTTCTTCTCTTCATGCATATGGACTTTGGTGCTGTGTTCAGTTTTTAAACGTCCAGAATATTTTAAATGTTAAGTGTATTTTCAATTGTTTTTTTTTTACACGTTTTAGATCACTTATGTACATGTTCTTTGACATGTTTGCAGCACTGAAGAAGCCCGTGTGGTGGGAGAAATGCATAGGCTGCGTGTCTGTCAGTTTGGAGGAGAAAACAAATGAAAGAAAATTCAAGCACAAACAGACTTGCGGCATGTTTTAGCAAAAAGATTTGAAATAAGACTTTGTAGCTGTCAATTGTATCATTTTTGTTTCTCCAAAATGTTTAATGTATGGTAGCTGGTCAATTGAGGTGGGCAATGATTGTGCAGTGTTAAATGTGTGATTACTTTAGGTGGTGCAGTGACAGAGTTCCCTAGCTGCCAATACTTCTTCAGGCACCTGATGAGCCCGGTCTTGTTCAAAAGCAAGTGAAAGGCAATGTATTGCTGTTTTGGTATACAGCTTTCTAAGAAGGTGATACAGGAGCCCCCCATGCCTCAGGAATACCAAAAATGTACAAGTTCCCTCTGCTAGTCCTGTCATTCAAATCATCTAGTTCCCTTTGTATATTCGTATTTCTGAACTTGGTATCACCAAGATCCTTCTTCATTCTGGAGTCATCCTCAAGATTGTTTATTTTGCATTTGGTCTAAGCAATCCTACCCGACATCACAATGTCTTGTTGAATTATGTCAGTGTGGATCTTGGAGCTTTTGTGCCAATTCCAGAGCATCCGAGAGTTTTTTGATGATGGTTTCCATTGTATTGGCCACATCAGGTTTGCCTTTCACAGATGAGTCTGGGTGTTGAGGCTCCGCTTGGGTTCTCCTGAGACCCACTGTCTGGTCCTTTTCAGCCACTGTAGGGTCGAAGATGTAAGTCATAAGTTGGCAAAAATGTAAATGGCACCACCTAAGGGAATACCTCACTCGTTAGAGCATAGTGAGACGGAGTTAGGTGCAATCTTCCATGTGCTCCCCAATAGGTGTCAATGGTGCAAATATCCTTGTAAGTAGGTAGAATCAGTAAATAGGCAGAATCGGGCCATCTCTCATTAGACCCACCCCTTATCAGTGCAGCACAAAAAAGCTGTACTATTACTCCAACAGTTTCCAGAAATGCAGGGTGTTAGAAATTGGGTTTCTAGTTGGCAGAGGTATGCACTCTGTCCCAGTAGGAACCACAATCCTAGCCAGGTGAATTGTAGTACACACTTAAGGTTTACCTGTTCTCCCCCTGTGGTAGCATAGCACCGTGCAGTCTAAACTAAATAGGCAATGTGTAAAGTATTTGTGTACACTCACACACACACACAAACACGGTGAAAATACAAAAGTACTCCACACCAGTTTAGAAACATAGCCAGTATTTAAAACAAGACCAAAAACAACAAAAATCCAACATGCACAACTCAAGATATTCCTTTTTTCAAGATTAAATCAAAATGCAGTGCTCCAAAGGCAATAACTCCGACTGAGGCTCTCTGGTCGCGCTTGACCGGGGAAAATCCAAATATTCAGTCTCACCGCGATGGAGCGCGAGCCAGATACAGGAGCCACGCAGACCCGCTAACAGTACCAGGGACAGGGCATCGCAGACGTCGGTGATGCGTTGTCCAAGACTCACGCAGCAGCAGTAATTTAGAGGCACTACATCGGCAAAGTCGGTGCAGTGTTGTAAGTTGGGGTCGTTGCATCGCACACTCTTCAAGCACTGTCCACGGCTTTGGTGTGGGTAGCAGCAATGGGTTGATTTTGCAGGTAAGGCGCCAGTTCCAAGTGATGCTTCAGTGTAGATTTGTTGGTTTCCTGAGTTGCATCACAAAACACTCACTTGCAATGGCCCAGGACTGGATTTGGCATCAATTGGCAGAGCAGGACTCACAGCAGAGGAGCCCAGGTGCTGGTAGCAAGATGCAGGTAAAGTATGATATTCCTGAGCCTTCAGGAACAGGAGTCAAACCCTTGGAGAACCTTTAGGGATGCATGATGTAGAGAGTAAAGCCCAAGCCTCTCACTTCCAGACATGAGGCAACAAGCCACCACAGCAAAGCAAGCAGTAACGTGGCAGTCCCTCCTGGCAAAACAACAGCTCTTCCTGGCAGAATGTCCTCAGTCCAGAAGTGTTCTGAGTACATGGTGTCAGAGGCCAGTACTGATATCCATCCATCCATCCATCCATCCATCCATCGCCATCCCAGAGGGCTACAAGATCACCCGGAGGGATCACGGCAACCAGACCGGAGGAGGCATCGCCATCATCCACAGGAACACCATCCGCATCACGACCAACACCGACGACACCCTGACTACCGCCGAACACCTGCACTTCCAGATCCACACCGACCCCAAGACCACCCTCAGAGGCACCCTGATCTACCGACCCCCGGGACCCCGCACACCATTCAGCGAGGACATCGCCAACTTCATCAGCCCGCACGCCCTCCCCTCTGCTGACTACATCCTCCTCGGGGACCTCAACTTCCACCTGGAGAACGACAACGACCGCAACACCACCACCCTGCTTGACAACCTCGCCAACCTCGGACTCAAGCAGCTGGTAACCACCCCCACCCACCTCGCCGGACACTCACTCGACGCCGTCTTCTCATCCAGCAAGGACATCGTCTTCAGCCACGCCACCGGACTCCACTGGACGGACCACAGCTGCATCCACTTCAGCTTCAGAAGGACCACGATCCACCACCACCAGCCACAGGTTGCACGAAGAAGCTGGAACAAGATCACAGCCGACCAACTCGCCGCATCCCTGAGCCAGCACCCTCCCGCCAGCTCAGCGAACCCCAGCCAGGCCGCCGACAACCTCACGAAGTGGATCAGCAACTGCGCGGACGAATTCGCCCCTCTGAGGACCCCGCCCAGCAGACCCGGCAGCAAGAAGGCCCCTTGATTCACCGACGAACTCAAATGCTCCAAGAAGAACTGCCGAGCCCTCGAGAAAGCCTGGAGAAGAGACCCAACACCGGACAACATGACTACCCTCAAGCTCGCCACCCGAAAGCACCATCAACTGATCCACGCCACCAAGAAAACAGCATTCAAGGACCGCCTGGACAACAATGCACACAACAGCAAGGAACTCTTCAACATCGTGAAAGAGCTCTCCAACCCCAACGCCGGAAACAACGACATCACCCCATCGCAAGACCTCTGCAACTCCCTCGCCTCGTACTTCCACAACAAGATCGCTGACATACACAACAGCTTCAGCACACAAACAACGCCCCCCATGACCGCACCAACGCCCCCCACCACCACCCTCAGCGCCTGGACACCGATCAACACCGAAGACACCATCCGCACGATGAACTCCATCCACTCCGGATCCCCAACCGACCCCTGCCCTCACCACGTCTTCAACAAGGCCGACGCTGTCATCGCACCCCACCTGCGGGACATCATCAACACCTCCTTCGACACCGCCACCTTCCCGGAGAGCTGGAAGCACGCCGATCACAGCGCTCTACTAAAGAAACCAACAGCGGACCCCACCGAACTCAAGAACTACCGCCCCATCTCGCTCCTCCCGTTTCCAGCCAAAGTCATCGAGAAGACAGTCAACAAGCAGCTGGCCGCCTTCCTCGAGACGAACGGATCCCTCAACCCCTCACAGTCTGGCTTCCGGGCCAACCACAGCACCGAAACCGCCCTCATCGCTGCCACCGATTACATCCGAGCCCTGCTGGACAACAGAGAAACAGCGGCCCTCATCCTCCTAGACCTCTCCTCGGCATTCGACACTGTCTGCCACCGCACCCTAGTGCAGCGCCTCAACAACGTCGGAATCTAGGAGAAGGCACTGGATTGGATCATCTCCTTCCTCGTTGGAAGGACACAGAGTTCGCCTACCCCCGTTCAGATCTGCAGCAACAGAAGTCATCTGCGGCGTTCCCCAAGGCTCCTTGCTCAGCCCCACCCTCTTCAATGTCTACATGAGCCCCCTTGCGGCCATCGCACGCCAACACAACCTCAACATCATCTCCTACGCCGACGACACACAGCTGATCCTCTCCCTCACCAACGACCCCGCCACCGCCAGAGCCAACCTACAATAAGGGATGAAAGACGTAGCCGAATGGATGACGACCAGCCGCTTGAAACTGAACTCAGACAAAACGGAAGTCCTCATCCTGGGCTCCTCGCCCTCCGCCTGGGACGACTCCTGGTGGCCCCCCGCCCTGGGCACTGCACCCAAACCGACAGACCACACACGCAACCTGGGCTTCATCCTGGACTCCTCCCTCTCCATGACCAGACAAGTCAACCCCGTATCCTCTTGGTTCAACATCCTGCGCATGCTACGTAAGATCTCCCGGTGGATCCCCACCGAGACCAGGAAGACGGTCACCCAGGCCCTCGTCACCAGCCGTCTGGACTACGGCAACGCCCTCTACGCCGGAACCACCGCCAAGCTCCAGAGAGACTCCAGCGGATCCAGAACGCCTCAGCGAGACTCATCCTCGACATCCCCAGACACAGCCACATCTCCAGACACCTGAGAGACCTGCACTGGCTCCCGGTCAACAAGAGAATTACCTTCCGGCTCCTCACCCACGCACACAAAGCCCTACACAACCAAGGCCCGAGTTACCTCAACAGCCGCCTCAACTTCTACGCTCCCAAACGCCATCTCCGATTGACCAGTCACGCCCTCGCCGCCGTCCCCCGCATCCGAAGAGCGACAACAGGAGGAAGGTCCTTCTCCCACCTGGCCGCCAAGACCTGGAACTCCCTCCCTCCCGACCTACGCCTGACCCAAGACCACCTCTCTTTCAGGAAGAAGCTCAAGACCTGGCTGTTCGAGCAGTAGCGGACCCCCCCCCCCCAAGCACCTTGAGACCCTCCGGGTGAGTAGTGCGCGTTATAAATGCCTTTGATTGATTGATTGAGCCTTTAAAGTAGGGAGACTCCAAAGAAAGGTCTTTGTAGAGCACACAATCCTGCCCTTCCTGGCCCTGGCTCCAGACACACAAAAGGGTTGTATGCAGCTCGGTGTGGGGACAGGCATTCAGGTACAAGTGTCAGCTCCTCCCTCTCACTAGCTCAGGAAGACACATCAGCCTGGTGATGGGCCATCAGAATATGCATTTTGAAAATGTGTTGCAAGGCAGCCCCAATGATACCCTATGGGAGAGATGAGCCTTGCTGTAGTAAAAAACAAATTTTGCAATTTATACTACCAGGACACGCGAAAACACCAAAGTACATGTCTTATCTTTTATATACATTGCTACCTGCCCATGGGGCTACCTAGGGCCTACCTTAGGGGTACCTCACATGTAATAAAAGGCAAGTTTGGGCCTGGCAAGTAGGAGAACTTCCCAGGTCGACATAGCAGTTTAAAACTGCACACACAAGCTCGGTTGTGTCAGACCTGAGAGAGGTTTGAAGGGCTACTCATGTGGGTGGCACAATCAGTGCTGTAGACCAACTAGTAGCAACTGATTTACAGGCCCTGGGCCTATGAAGTGCACTGTACTAGGGACTTAATAGTAAATCAAATATGGCAATCAAGTCGAAAACAGATGCCATTACATTTTAGACACAGAGCACATACACTTGAGCAATGGTCAGCAGTGAAAAAATGCCAAGAGTCCTAAAAAAAAAGGCAAAAATGAAGTTCAGCACACACTCAAAACAGGAGGTCGGAAGGGAAAAAGACAGGGGAAATCACGCCAAAAGACGCCAGGTTCAACATAGGGCAACAGCTCACCCACCTCCACAGAGTCAAAGGGGGCACTGTGTGTAGAAGGGGCACAGAAGACTGAGCACAAGTCGTGACCTCCACTTCGAGACAATGAGCACTGATCTCCGTTCGTCCCCCGAGGAAGCAATTATGCTGAACAACAAGTTATAGGTACTATAGACCAATAACAACCCAGTGACCCACTAGCTCACTGCGAAGAAGGGTAAGTGCAAAGCTTACCTCTGCACGTCACCAAATAGTAACGTGCCATATTCGGGTCCAGAAGAAAGCCCTCCAACCCAACAGGGCACCGTAATGGCTAAAACATGTTGACCACTCACGTTCTCATAGTAGGTGCTATAAAATAGTAGCCCTTTTAGACACGTACCGCTTCTTTATTTTAATCTTGCCCCATCGCCAATAGAATAAAGACTCATTTTGGAGGGATGGAGGTAATTTTAAACTCACTTCACTTTCATTTCTGATCACTACTGTAATCACCAGTTGGTCTCCCTCCAAGTGGAGGTAAGCATATGATAAGACCCCATGATGATGCTTTTCACACAGTTACTTAAGCGGATAATTAAGATATACCACTCGGTCCCACTGTAAGTGAATGAGTTTTTTTTTCTTTTTTTAAGACTGTCAGTACCCAAGACCCTGGCAACACTACAGGACAAGTGATCCATTCCCTTTTGATTGTCTAAGGGTGAGCGCAATTATTAACATATGGAGTCAGACCGCTCCAACCATCCTCTTCCGTCATACGGTTCAGCACATTCCCATATCACCACAAGCAGGTATCTATCTATTGCTAAACACCACAAAACAGTTGCTTAAGACCCAGTTGTCTAAGACCCATTATGCTTCTAGGTCAAGGAATGAATCACTTCATTCACAAGCTCAGTGACCTGTGGGAAATCCTGTGGTTGCCATTTTGATGAAATGCGACATACCAGTTTCGAGCAGAGCGAAATAGGTAAACCCTACTTTGTAATACTGTTCAATAGAGGAGCAGAGTTAAGATAGTAGTACTCTGTGTGCGTTCTGTACAGCACTTTTATCAAGTGATCGTTGGATGCAGACATTTCATCTGACTTGAAATTACGCCACAATAGCGTGAATCAATTTCCCTAAACAGACAGTCGAAGTCTCAAGTTCTGTTTTGTATACCACCCGATGCTCTGATGGCAGCAGACTTGCATAGTCTGTTCATGAAGCTCCAGCACAGCTACACTGACCAACATTGATCAGAGCGGTGTCGGGGTCAGCCACAATAGCTTCAGAAGGAGGAGCTGTGGGCACTACTAAGTGTGCATGACGGTTTGGCACTTAGCATTACTCCACCTGGCTGTGGTGTACAGCCGGGTGGAGAAAAGCCATAGGCTCCCAGTCCTTGTCTGAGTGCAGAATCACGGCGCTCAGACCAATCCCAGCGCTTCACTCATGCTGGGATTAGCATTCCCAGCATGAGAGAAGCACTAGGATTGGCATCTGGGAGCCTGTGCAGTGTCCATCAGTCTGAAGATCGGGAGAGGAGGAAGACAGCGCAGCATCAGGTCAGTCTTTTTGTTAATATATATTTTTTAATGTATTTATGCCCTCCCCCCTTTTACCGCCACTGCCCGACCCCCTAATCAAATAGCATCTTATCACCTTATCTGGGAGAAAAAGGTTTTTAAAAAAGCAAATTAGTGCTATGTGAGAAAGTAAGAGGAAACAAGGATAATCCAAGAAAGGTGGCAGCGCCGCACTGCCATGGCCCAACAGAAAATCGTAATCTTTAAAACAGCATAGCATATACAGACAGACACTGAAGGACAGATGCTAACTATATTACAGGACATTCCCAGTGTGGTCCTGAAGGGCAGCTGTCAAAACGGAAAGACATGACCAAGTCTACAAGATCTATGGCTCTTGTGCCGGACTCCCAAAAAGTAAAGTTCATTTTTAGTATCTGTGATTAAATTGGGTCAAATGGGTCAGTTTGCTGCAGGAGACCAGCTGAAGGGCGTGGTGCATTGGTGTCTGCCCGTGTGCTACGCAACTGCCAAGTCATTATATTTTTCATTATGCTATTAGTTCTAAATGTGAAGGACTAAGGAAAATGGAGGGGAGGGACAGAGAAAGATGCGCCTCAAATAAGGAGGAAGTAGGAGGAGGCTATAATCTACAATTTGTCTTCCTTTGCATAAGACAATGTGACAAGCTGAAAACATTATAAATTACTTTGTCATCTTTGCATCGCTCTATATGTACGTGCCTTGGTTGAAGAACTCCTCTGTTACTTTATCACTCCACTGCTTGCTTATTTCCCAAGTCCGGCATGGGTTTGAAATGTCAGCGCACTTTAAAGCTATCTGAAAAAGGAAGCAGTTAAAGTTTAAAAGAGATCGAACTCAATGAAAAGTATGCTAATATTTTGGCTTTAATTTAGTTAGCTATACTTGATCACAAAAATTACATTAATACACAAGATTAACATTCAGTGAAGTGTTTGGCAGCTTAGAACATATGCTATGCTTCTACAATAAGTATTTTAGGCACAGTTTCCCTGTGTTAAAAGCACCACTAAATGCACATCATTGTCCATCTTCTACCTGTTGGATTCTGGCTTCTTGCAATGCCTACTTTTTGATGATTCTTCTCTACTTGCCAAATTTTAAATAATGTGTCTGCCGAGTTATACCCCCATTGACCATCAGAAGTCTCCTGATCGACCATCACCCAATCAATTTCCACCAATTGAAATAGCTCCCTAGCAGTAGGAATAGTTTTGCAGCTTGAAGAAATTTCAGGATTCACATGCGGTTTATTATTTTGACATCTAGTGTTTGGGCCTGGAACCTTTTCTTAGTCCTCATTTTCCTTCTTTGCTGGACATTTTCTGTTACAATTTGGTGCTAGGTTTGTCCCCTTGTGATGTTAGACGTGTGCCCCAGAAGCTGTGTTGTCAACATCTTGAGATTCTCTTTGCCCCTTGGTGACATGTCTTGTCCTTATTGGCTTCCTGTTGTACTTGAAAAGTATCAGTGTCTCTTCTTAGCTTTGTTGCATCTCATTTATGGAGGAGGTGGGAGGGTCGCATGTGATGTTAGAAAATTCTTAAAGCAGCAAAACTACTCCAACAGGTAAGTAACCATTTCATTTTGCAGCATGAATCTTTTCTGGATTCACATGGTGTGCATTGATTTTGTAGTGGTACCCTTGGTCACCCTTGGATGTTGAGTTGAAATAAGATTTAACTTGCAGAAAAATGCTTCAGATTTCTTTGTCCTACCTGTGACACTTTGTTCACTTGAATGTCTACACAGTAGTATTTGGTGAAGGTGTGAACGGATGACCAAGTGGCTGCGGTACATATGTTGTTTATTGGAATGGTTGCTAGAAAGGCAAAGGTGGCTCCCTTTTTAGGTCTCACCTTGCTATCGCGTAAGCGATCGCAAAGCGAGACTATTGTAAAGGGGCTTTTCAAAGTGCTCCCAAAAGCGGATTGCATGGCTAGCACGCGCACAATCAAGCGCATCGTGCCACCATGCACTCCGCTTTTGGGAGCACTTCAAAGGGTCCGCTCCCCCGTCTGAAATGCACTACCCCGCCCCCTGCCAATCTCGCGCGCCACGGCCTGCGGGGCTTGTTAATCGTGTCAGCTTTGATCGTAAATATCGTTTTATTCACAAACGCAACAAAGTGAAATCTAATTAGCTTCCACTAGGTGGCAGACTCGTGTTAGCGACACGCGTTTGAATGATTTATTTTTTACTTCCTCGTTCAGAATTGGAAATGGCATTCACTAACACGGACAGCGCTCCGGATATGAATCGCTCATAACATCGGAGATTAACTATGCAACAAAACCGGTAACTATCTCTGCCAATGAGCCACTAACGTCTCCACTATGAATTATTTTCATTCAGCAGTCGCATGCATTATCTCTTCAAGCTGAATCCACTAGAACCCTAGAGTATGCAAAAGGTGCTCGTTTAGGGTCAAGATTATGTCAACAATCAGTATTCGTGCATCTTTCGGCCTAACATGATCTCTTAAAGTACTGGAAGCGCACATACTGCTAGGATACACCCCATAAGCAAGACTGCAAAACAAATCTCGTGCTTGGGTGAGTTTTTCGGGCCACATTTAAATCAGGATCTTATCTAATTAGCACATGCATCAATGTTATTTTCACTGAGCCTCCAATGTTCTGACCTTGTAGCCAACAGATAGCTGCACGTGTGCCAATGCAGTCTTGATGGTGTTGTCTGTCTGTCTGCTACTGTATGACACACTGCAGATCGATCAATCGGGAGCCGACCTTGTCCAGTGACATTGTCCCTAATACAAGCAGGAACAGGCACTGGGTCTGGCATTAATCGCCAGCCTTTTGGCAATTATTGTTTTTAATTTCATGCATTATGTAAAGCTTTATTTTTCAAGAAGGTGCAAGGCCCTTATCAATAAAAAAAAAAAACAAGCATTTGCAATGCAATAGGTCTCGCATTTATGCAAGTTTAAGCTATTGGCATTGTAAATGACAATGCCTTTTATATACAAGTTAGTCATTTACAATGCCAATAGCTAAAACTCCCGTAAATGCAAGACCTATTGCATTGCAAATGCTTGTATTTACATGACATCGTTTGCGTGATTTACATGCCAAATATTTTCAATGTTCATTTGGTACACGGACTCTGAGGCAAGCCCGGATTTTCAACACTCGGCTCTGACTCCCTCTATTAACTTGTCGACCACCTCTGATGTTATACTGTATACACCCCCGACCCCCTCCCCACTACCATCCCCCACTTCACCTCGGAATCCAGTGTGGTATGCTCTCAAAGGTAGAAGCCTGCCTGCAGCCCTCTGCCCCTCCACCCCCCTGCTCCACAAACACACTGGTTTCCACAGGGTGCATATAGTTAGAAGTAATTACACTTTTTGTCCACTTAACCGCACAACACTTTGTATAATTTCATAGTTTTTTTCTTCCGTCCTATTTAAACGTTTTGAAAGTGCAACGGAAAGGGAACTTTAAAACAACATTCTGGTCTCAGTTTTAAACTTCCCACCTTGTTGTTTCCATCAATATGTACAAGTTGATGAAAGCCGCATATACAGCTCCTACCAGTGATAACGATCTTAACGATGTTAACCATGTTGCATGTTGATGTGGACTCTGCTTATGGAATTGTACTTTGCTGCTGATTTTAATGAGCACGTTTAAAAAGCTTTGTTTTAAAACAGTATATTGCACTTCTGGTACTGACCTGCTTTTCACTCCCTCGTGACCCCGTTCCGTCCCGGCTTTGTGCCGTTTGTGCGGAGGGTCAGTTCGAGGAATCTCACTCTCTGCTCGCGACACCACTTCCGCCCTGCACGTCATCTTTGCAGGTTAGCGGTCTAGTGTTCCCTCGCCTCAGGTACTTAATGGCAATATGAAGGAAGCGCAGCGGACGAGCGCAGCGGGAGCGCCGACTTCGCGCCGAAGTCGCGCACAAGTCAAGCCCGTCTGCGCCCGTCCGCGGCCGACCAGGCCCAGGGCCCTGCCGTAATGCCCAATTTTACTCCTATTCCTCCTCTGAGCTTACGAGACTCAAATCCTCAGGTCCCGTTCCCGCCCGTGCTGTCAGAGCGGCCCAGGCATGTGGCATTTTCATTCCTTCTGACCTCTCGGCACATGATTCTTTGTATGACCCTTCCCCTTCACCACCGCAGATCTCTGCCTCCTTATTGATCTACTATCTCAATACCCGTTCCCTTATCTGCCATCAGCTTGAGATTTTTCAATTACTGCATCAAAGTACCATAGATATCCTTCTTTTAGCAGAAACCTGGATCACTGAAGATTCAGCTCCGGATATTCTTGCAGCAATCCCTTCGGGATACTATATCATACACACTAACCGGCCTGCGGGGAAGACTGGTGGCGGAGTGGCAGCCATCATCCGCTCGGCACATACCTTCTCCGAGGTTACGGCGACTTCTATCCCTAAAACTGATCTCCTGGCACTGAAATTCACTTCCCCTAAATCGTCTTTCATTTGTGTTCTTGTATATCGACCCCCCGACTACATGCCTCTTTTCCCCAAACTCTTTAGCGATTCTATTGCCCAATTAGCAATTGACCACGCTAACCTCGTGGTGATTCGTGATTTTAATTACTGGCCTTCAGATGCCCACGAAAGCCAACTGTCGGTCGAATTCACTGACCTTCTAAAAGGCATGAATCTTCTCCAACACATTCACACCCCCACTCATCAAAAAGGTCATATCCTCGACCAAGTTTGGACATCGGACCTTGACATTTCATCTCCTTTAGTTTCTCCTTGCCCCTGGTCGGACCACTATTTTATCTCTTTCTACCTTCATTTGCATATTTTGTGTCCTCCCCCCCGCATCAAGAATCTCATGGCCCGAAATTGGAAAAGAGCCAACCTGTCTGAATTCCATGACACTCTAGCCTCTACTGCTCCTGTATCTCTGACCTCTCTTGAGGTTCAGGCAGTCAATCTTGATGAATGGATACGTCAGGCTAGTGACAAAGTAGCCCCTCTAAACAAGATCAAAACTAAGCGCCCCCACGACGCACAACGATGGTTTACGGACCAACTCAAAGCAGATAAACTTGCCTTGCGGCAAGCTGAACGCCGTTGGCGTCACCATTATGACCCACAGCTAAAACTTGTTTATACTGGGGCTTTAAAAACCTATAAACAAGCGATCTTAACAGCCAAGACGGCATACTTCTCACAATTAATCCTGGACTCTAACAACAAATCGAAAGACATCTTCTCGATTGTAAACAAGCTTTCTTTGCCGGATAGGGTTACCCCTCAGCCCCAGCCGACCCAAACCCTCTGTTACGCACTAAATTCTTATTTTATAGAGAAAATAACTATCATAAGGAACAATATCCCTAACCCGGTATCTCCTGTTCCCCCCCCTCTCCCTCCCAGAAACACCAGTATCTTGTCGGAGTTTCCACCTATCTCTCTCCAAGAATTCGCCTCACTCCTTCTCAAAGTCAAGTCAGGTTCCCCCAATGATTGTTGCCCCCCGCAGATTTTGAGAGATGCCCTTCTTGCTTGTCCAGGCCCCCCCCTAGCTCTACTAAACAACTCTCTTGCAAAGGGGGAGGTCCCTCTCTCCTTCAAGCAAGCTGCCATCCTACCCATCCTGAAGAAATCAAACGCTGATCCCACTATACTCAGCAACTATAGACCCATCTCCCTCCTCCCCTACCTAGGAAAAATTCTGGAGACCTACGTTACCCGCTGCTTGAGCTCTTTTATAGAGAAATCCTCTTATTTGGATCCCCAACAAGCGGGATTCAGACCCCTCCATTCCACCGAGGCGGTCACAGTAGCAGTCTTGGACACCCTCAGGAAGGGCGCTGACAATAACATCTCTCAGGCCCTTGTCCTACTAGATCTCTCAGCGGCATTCGACACGGTCGATCATACCATCTTGATCGACCGTGTCCACAATGCCGGCATTCAGGGAGTGGTCCTCGACTGGCTCAGATCTTTTCTCCACCAGCGATCACAGTCCGTTCATCTCTCCACTTTATCCGCACCATTTACATCCCTCCCCTGCGGAGTCCCACAGGGCTCGGCATTATCCCCGCTTCTCTTTAATTTGTATCTCCAACCCCTATTAGCCTCCCTTCGCAACTCCCCGGTCACAATCTTTAACTATGCGGACGACCTTCAGTTAATTTTTCCTATAGATTCCCTTCCCTCCTCCCGTGTTAATTTCCAGACCACCATGTTGACCATTGCAGAGTGGATGTATCACAGCCACTTAAAACTGAACCCTACCAAGACCGAGCTTGTCTTGGTAGGAGGCCCTAACCACCCATGGAATTCCACCTACTGGCCAACATCTCTGGGGGCGGCACCCACTCCCGTGCGCTCAGTCAAAAGCCTGGGGGTGATCATTTCGGAAGATCTCTCAATGAAATCGCAAATCAACTCGGTCACTTCAGCCTGTTTTTTCCACCTCAGGCGGATCCGTAAGATCAGCAGGTTCCTTACCAAAGATGCCCTGACCCAAGTTGTTATTGCACTCATCACCTCAAGGCTTGACTACGCCAATACGCTGTATGCGGGTATCCCGGCCTGTCTCCTTCACCGACTTCAGCTGGTGCAGAATCAAGCTGCCCGCCTGATTTTCCACCAGCCCAAATATCAGCACGTCACTCCCCTCCTCCATAGTCTGCACTGGCTCCCTATCTCCAAGCGTTGCATCTACAAATTGGCATGTTCCACCTTCAAGGCCCTCTCGAATGCAGCCCCTGCGTTCATCTCCTCGTGCTTGACTCGCTATACTCCTTCTAGGGCTCTTCGCTCAGCTTCTCTCAATCTTCTTGAGGTTCCCAAATTTAAAAGGAAAAAGCATGGTGGTTTGAGTTTTTCAGTCCAGGCTTCCTCTACCTGGAACTCCCTGCCACCCTCACTCCGTCTCTGTCCTCAGTATGACTCCTTCCGCAGACTTTTAAAAACTTTGCTCTTTCGTTCTGCGTATGACTAACCCTCTCTCCTGGATCACGCTACCGGTCAATTAAGCGCCAAGAAACCTATGGTGATAGCGCGCGTTACAAATATTTTTTAACATAACATAACATAACCAGGAGGCGACGTTTCTCTTTATTGTACCACTGCAGACTACACATCAAACACATCTACAAACTATTCAAACGTTTGACACCACTCCAGACTTCTTGGCGCATCATTCGGTCTTCTTCCGAAACCAAGGTGTGAACGCTTTTCAAACACATTCAGCTGAAAGGGTGTGTTAGACCTGTCAGCCCTTTGGCAGTTCCCTCCTTGTATTATTTTTTTTTTTTATATGTCCCTTCCCCGTCTCATTTTTTCTGTCCACTAACTGTTTTTTATGTTGATGTAGAGGCTCTGGGCGCCTCATCCTCACTACCTGAGGGAGAGGCGCAAGGTGCTTCACTGAAGAAAAAGGAAGAGGGAGGTTAAAATTCCCAAAATGGTGGTTCCAACTGTCACCTCAGCATCTGGGCCATGACTGCCATAGGAGGTTCCGGAACCTTCTGGGCCCCTCTGGCCAGTCAGGCCCCAGGTGATAAATAGAGGTGGCAGGGGGGCGGCCATTTTAGGATTGGGGTCGAGCTGTGAGGTAGTCAGGAGTAAGGCACCTGTGTGGGGAGGTGGCTGCGCTAGACAGGGGAATGACAGGCCTTTGGGTCTGCGTGTCTTCCAGAGTCAGCCGATACCACCCCCCGCCTTCTGACCGGTCCCTGAACACAGTTAGAGACTTTGGGGGTCATCGTTTACAAAAGCCTCCGAGAAATCAGAATCCCTGAAGGTCTGGACCCAGGGGAAAATTGCCATCTGGACCTACCTTGCTCTCACCCCTATCGTGGTCTGGGATTTCCTAGTCAAATTGGCCCCAGCAACTGTCCCTTGTCCCTGGCCACAGAAGAGGGGCCGGGCCCTAACTGGTAGAGGGTGTCTGGCTTGATCGACGGTTGTGAGGTGAGCCTTGCGCCTTTAATTTGAGCCCCCCCCCCTGTCACGATTCCCTGCCTGAAGTGCTCACCGTCGCAGCCCCGGGGTTGAAAGACTGCCAGGGTGTGTCCGGTGATCATCGGGAGATCTGGAGAGGTAGGGGAATCTCTGGGGAGGCGCTGGCCAGCATCGCGGTAGCCAGCTGAGGAGAAAACTCACATCCAGGAAGTGCAGCCTTGAAGTCACCGCCTAGAGTCATGTGAGCTGGGCCGACGCCGAAGCGCCGCCCCGCTGTTGCCAGTGAGAGAGTAAGCCGCGCTGCTACTGGCGGCCGTGGATGCAGAAGGCGGAGGACACGGAAGTATTGGGTCATCCCCCCTGGCCTGGGGGGAGTGGAGGAGCGAGGCTTCCACCAGCAGAGGAGCTCTCCCGCAGGGTAGTCGGTGGAGGGGGAGGCGGTTGGTGGTTGAGCCCTGACCTGCGCCTCTACTCCAGGAAAGATCGTCCTGTCAGCGCTGTGGACTCCGTGTGCCCAGGGGGGAGAGCCCTCGACACCCGGTCCGGAGGAACGTTGTAAGAAGATCGCCACAGAGACAGTAAGCGGGGCGTGAACAGCGGGAGGAGGAGGGGGGGGGGGGAGCATACGAGAGCCCGCATTCACGCACAGAGGGGGTCCATTGAGCCCAGAGTGAACCTAGGACCAGGTTGTGAGAAACTGTACACGGTCCCGATTGCACACGAGACAGAGGTCAAGGCGGTGGTAAGTGCCCGCATGGTGCTGAGGGCGGCGGAATAGGTCTTTATATCAACCAGAGTTGAGGAGTGAGGCCTTGCCAGAAGGGATTGGGGTCGATACTAAAGAGCCTATGAATAAACTGCCGGGATGGCATTCGGTAATTGCCAGCAGCACGGTCCTTGACCAACTAGTCGAAGTGTAATGAGAATCTATCAGTGGCCGTCTGCGAGTCCAAGAGAATAGCGGAAAGCGACACCAGTTATCAGGAGAACATCGTCTAGATTAGGGGAAAGCCATATACTGAGACTAAATATTTGCGGTGCTAGAGTTATATCAAAAGAACTGTATTGGCAAATGGAATGTTTATCCTGAAATGAAATGTTTATCCTGAAATGAAATGTTTATCCTGAAATGAAATGTTTAACTTGAAATGAAATGTTTAACTTGAAATGAAATGTTTAACTTGAAATGAAATGTTTAACTTGAAATGAAATGTTTATCGTGAAATGAAATGTTTATCGTGAAATGACATGTTTACCTTGAAATGAAATGTTTATCCTGAAATGAACTGGAATATTTATCCTGTGAGGTAATGAACTGTTGAACCTGGACTGTAAAGAAACATTTTGTCCTGACAGGGGAAATTGAGCATCCCGGTGTAAAAAGACCAGATAAAGAGTTTAAATAACCTTAAAATTTAATCGGTGTGGTGTCCTTTTTGAGTGGTGTTGCGTTAAATTGTGAGCTGGGTGTGATGCAAACACAAGGCGCTATGAGGGGGTAAAAGCCTGTTGGCCTGAGCCAAGCTACCGTGAGGACGTCCGGTCCAACAGGGTGCCACGGCAACACTGATAACTATGTTAATTAGGAGGCGAACTTTCAGTTTATTGTAGGATTGCTGTTTCCTTTCACAGCAGATTCCTAAACAATTTAAAGCTGTTAGGCCACTCCAGACTTAGTGGCACACTGTTTTTTTTTTTATCCTTTATTTTTTCTAAAACAACGTCCAAAGTTAATTCAATACCTTTGCTAGCTTTCTTTTTACATTTTGCTTACACAAACATTTACATGTAAAAATGCAAGTGCAGAATGCTTTACTCACTATTTTGCTCGCATAGTAAACATGAACTCACCATAAAAAGCAGGAACGGAACTGTCTGTTATATTTACTTAAAGTGCATGGGAGTTAGCCTTAACCACTCGAAATGTTATTACTTATTTTGGGAGGTTGCTGTATTGCACCATTAATAATATGCTGAGGTTGTGACATGCTCTGATATAGGTACAAATTTAGGATGCTGCTGTATTTTACTATTAGCAATAGGCAGGGCCGGCTTTAGCACTGGTGGTGCCCGGTGCGACTATTATTTTTGGCGCCCCCACCAACCTCCTTCTCGGATTTACTCATTGACACACAGCAAAAGTACCCCTCATCGCTTCAATCAGAAGTTATTGCTAAACACAGCACACCCCCTCCACATGTCAGCGCACAGTGCAGCAGCACCAGTCGCACTGCCCTAAAGCCGGCCCTGGCAATAGGCAGTGAAAATGTAGCTTAAGGCAAACATCTGCAGACTTTGTCCCTGGGAGCAAAGTTCGAGTCTTGGCTCGGAAATACTTCTTGTGGGTATAAGCACATTACTTAATCACTATCTGCCTACTAACAAAATATTTCTTTTATCCCTCTGTAACGTAACTCGTGCTCATATAAACAGCTGCATTGCGTTTGGGCCCAATCTTGCGCTTTTAAAACACCAAACATCGTTAGCTTAAATTCACAATGGAATTTAAAAAAATTAAATTAATGCATATATAGGGAAATCACAAGCAAAACATAGCAAATTGACTTTTTGCTACTTGCACACACAGCATTCTAGTGAAACACGTACTAATATGAGTGCAAGGAGCCCCTTAAGCATATCTTCCACGGGGCCCCCTCACGTTTTCTGATGCTCCTTACTGTTGTCACATTAGCAGCACCTGTCCTACAGTAATACACATGCTAGTCCCCGACGCTACCCTGCTGGGTCATTCAAGAGCATCAGACCACTGAAAGCTGTACTGTACTTCTTGGAATACATCATATGCTAGGGTCGTAGGCAAACTTCCCACTTATTGAGGTGGAGTTAGCTGGCATTAATATTAGGCATGCTACAGCAACCACATGCCCGCACAAGCCATAAAAGCAATATATTCAATGCAGACGCCACATGCATCTGAATAGCCATCTTTCTATACTGGAGACATTTCTTATGTACCGAGCCTGACGCTTGCTTCAGCTTCAGCTTATATATTAAAACATTTCATTCATCCTGTTCACTGCCATGGAGCAGCTTTGCATGTCTGACTGCCCTTAGCTACTGGCATGTTCCAATGTTCCCTACCCCATTTAGTGTAACAGTTAAAAGTTTTCGGTTTTGCTGTGCTGTGCACTTGTAACTGTGTGCCATGCCATCCATGCAGACTGCAATATTTGTGTGCGGTGTACTCCACAGGTATCAGCTCACCACTAAAGGTCTCGTTTATGTTCCTTCCTCTCCTGCCTCTCCTCAATATAGAGGCTCCTACTCCTTAAACCGTTCTCTTCTCCCCATCCCTCAGCCTCCTTCCTTAAATCATGCCTCCTTCTCTTGTCCCACTCCATTATGGTCATAACACTGAACCCCTCCCTTGCTTCCTATATACCAGGATCTCTCTACAGCCACAGCAACGTCTCCACAATTGCCCCTCTTATCAAATCCCCTTTTATCAGGCGCTGCCGTCCTGTCTTTTTCTCCTGAACACGCTGGTTACTGTCTTTATTGCTTTTTTAAAACGGAGAATTATGTCTCACTTTTTTTTTTTTTAAATTCCATACACCGAACCCAATTATGTAAAAAATATAAAAGCAAAAGCACTTCTAAATGATACTGCTTACTAAAGTACACAATGTTTCTCATCTAACTTTAATAAAAAATGTACTCTATTATCAAAACAAGCATTTGCAATGCAATAGGTCTCGCATTTACGCAAGATTAAGCTATTGGCATTGTAAATGACAATGCCTTTTATTTATGTTTGAAAAACGAAAACACACACTGCTGCACACACACACATCGGCACTGCTCACACACACCGGCACTGCTCACACACACAGGGACTGTTCACACGCAACATCTTTCTACACACCTCACTCACTCTCTCAAGACCCCTCGCTGTGCTGATCTTGTGCTTCTGTGGAGAGGAGGGGAGAGCAAAAGTACCCCTCATCGCTTCAATCAGAAGTTATTGCTAAACACAGCACACCCCCTCCACATGTCAGCGCCCAGTGCAGCAGCACCAGTCGCACTGCCCTAAGCCGGCCCTGGCAATAGGCAGTGAAAATGTAGCTTAAGGGGAACATCTGCAGACTTTGTCCCTGGCAGCAAAGTTTGCGTCTTGGCTCGGCAATACTTCTTATGGGTATAAGCACATTACTTAATCACTATCTGCCTAATAACAAAATATTTCTTTTATCCCTCTGTAACGCAACTCGTGATCATATAGACAGCTACATTGCGTTTGGCCCAAATATTGCGCTTTAAAAAACCAAAAATCATTAGCTTTAATTCACACTTAAATTAAACACACACTGCTGCACGCCGCACACTGCTGCACGCCACCCACATCTGCTGCACGCCGGACAATGCTGCACGCCGCACACTGCTGCACTCCACACACTGTTTTTAGGCGAGTTTCTGCTACTAACATTGTAAATGACAATGCCTTTTGTTTGTTTTAAGACCAAAACATAAATAAAAGGAATTGTAATTTTAAAATGCCAATAGCTCAAACTCTTATAATTGCGAGACCTATTGCATTGCAAATGCTTATTTACTTGTGTACAAAAGGACGGGCTTACTTTCCAGACCTCTTTCCGCCTTTCAAGGTAGCACATTACAACCCTACACACATTCAGATTACGCAGTACTTTTTCGACTGCTTTTTTGGTTGTTGGAAGAAACCTGGTAGCGGAGTTACTTGATTCATGTGGAACTGTGATATGACCTTTGGTAGGAAGCATGGATTTGTTGGCATGACTACTCTGTCCTTGTAGGTAAGGTTCATGGGTGGTTAGCACTTGCAGTTACCTCACCCAGAGTAATAGAGTGCCAGTAAATAGGAAAGTGCTTTTTAGGGTTAAGACCCTTAGTTCGGTCTTCTGCAGCAGTTTAAAAGCCTCCTTCATTGGCTGTGTCAGCATCGGGTTGAAGTTTGATGGGCATTGTTGCTGATCTGGGTGGAGCTAATATTTTGCTCCCTCTAGAAACCTTTTGATAACTTGTGTTGTGATAACAATTCTGTCCTCTTGTGTAGGCTACTATTGTTGCCAAACTGACTTTTAGCAAAGCATGGGTTAAACTGCTAGCACATATTACATACCTAACCACTGTGGTATCTTGTGTCCTGTTGTCGAACAGTTCTTTGTTTGCACCACAGGATAGATTTCTTTTAGCTGTGTAACACTTTCTTGTGCTTGGTCTTAGAGCTTCCTTTAGGCTGTCCGTTGACCTCTTTGGTAGGTTTGGGTGCCCAAACTGTCTTCAGGAGTCCGGCCACTAGACGCAAGCTGGTAGGTTGTAGGTGATGGACCCTCCCTCTGTGCATGGAAAGCAGGTTGTGCGCTGCTCGCAGTCTTTTCACGTTTCCTTGCACCATTTCCACTAGGTCTGAAAACCATGTTTGCTTTGCTCATTGTGAGGCAATTAAGATTAGCATCATTTGAGACTGCACTGATTTATCACTAGATTTATGAGGGGATTGGAGGAAAGGCATATGCAAATTTCCTTGACCAGTCTATTGACTGGAAATTTCCCAAGGAGCTCTGGTATGGGTGTCTGGGATGTGAAGTCTTGACATTAAGCATTTGCTGTGGTTGCAAACAAATCAATTTAAGGTATACCATACAAGTTCACTTTTGAAATAACAATGTTGAAACACTCTTTGGAGTACTTGTTCGTTTAGCTCCTAATGATGTGTAGTCTGTCTGCTTCTACGTTTCTAAAGTGTATTGCTATCATGGTAATTCTTCTCTGGTTGGCCCACCTCCAAATTTCCTTGGCTAGCTTTGATAGAGCATATGCTCTTGTCCCTCCTTGTTTATCGCTGTAAAACACTATAGTTGTGTTCTCAGTTTGGCCCTGCATTTGGAAAGACTTTAGGGCCAGGAAAATTCCAGGACATTTATGTTTTGGATTGCTCCTCTGCCTTCCATAGCACTCTGATGTTGAGCTCTTCCATGCATGCTTCCCAGTCCGTGTATAATGGGTCCATGGTGATGATCACAATTGGATTTTTTTTTTCTTTGCATGAAAGGTCTACCCACTGCTATGTTGTCCACGTTCCACCATGTCATCTCTTCTTGTACCGTTTGCAGTACAACCACTCGCTGTTGCCCGTGACCAGCGATTTTGGATCCATTCCTGAACTTTAATCATATGCAGTCTAGCACAGGAGGCCATCATGCCCATTATTTTCCCCACAGTCCTCCATGTCGGAGACTGGCCTTTCGGTCATGGAAAGCCTGGTCTGTGATCGTCCAGATCCTCTAGCGGGTGGCAAGGGCTCTTGCCTTCACTGTGGCAATTCTTACCCATAGAAGATCTTTTCTCCCTCTGGCTTTTTTGATGATTTTTCTATGGTTATTGTAAAGCCTAGTTTGTAAAGGATATCATTAACTGTCTTGATGCTCCTCTTGCACTGAGAGAACAAACTTGCCTTTGCCACTCAGACTAGACAGGAGTATACATGTATTCCTTTTCTTCTTAAGAATGCTGCTACTGCGGCCAGACATTTTGAAAATACTTCAAAAAAAGGGCTGACTTGATCCTAAAGGGAAGCACCCTGAACTTAGTTTATGAGTAACCAAAGAAACCTTTTGTTTCATGGGGATGTGCATGTAAGCGTCTTTTCGATCTACAGTTGCCATAAATTATTTTTCCTGCAGCAGCGGGGTGACAGAGTATTGCAATTTTAAATTTTAAAATCTGTGAGAAATTGGGTTATTGATTGATGGGGGTGAAATAGACACGAGCAACAACCATGATCCCTGCCAGGGTGAACCACAAAAGTCACTAAATTAACTGGTACTTAACCCACTGGTAGCTTAGCACAAAAGAAGTCAGGCTTAACTTAGAGGAACTCCGTAAGGAATTTATGCACCACACAAACGGCAGTTAAGTGAAAACAGGAAATCGTTCCACATCAAATTATAGAAATTGAGGTTTTTTCAATAGAACGTTTTATTGGTTTTCCTGTTAGACAATACATTGAGGAATAATGCCACACAACCCAGGTGTCTTAGGCCTGTAAGTTACGGATTCGCACTAGAGGAGTAACCCTGCCCACCTCCCTCCCCCCCACCCAACAGCTGACTAACATAAAAAACAATCTGCACCATTACACCTCTTCCCTCCCCTCCCAATCCCTCAGTTTACGCCTTATTGTTGTAAGACTGGATATTGTCTTCCATAAAATGACAGACACCACACGGCCCATATATTGTAATGTTTTTGTGGCCAGCCGATCTATGGTTTTGTAAATGGGGAGTTTGGGGCTCATGCATCAGTCCAGTCCCACTTTCCACCTCTCCAGGGACGGAGAGCTTTCCAGGCTTAAGCACTGTCTTTTTCATACCACCAATCCAAACAACATAGCAAAGCAGTATCGGTCACTGTCTATTTGGGTTGTGACATAAAGGAGCATGAACTTGGGATCTCGAGGCAAGAGCACATTTTAGTGAATAAAAGAATGCCAAAATGACAAAAATAAAATCAGTAGACAGATATGCAATTTTGAAGTTTTAGGTAGATATAGGCCTAAAAGCACAAATTGCCTCTCGCTGCCATCTGGGGGTGCTAGACCAGGGGACGTAACAGACCTATCACAATAGAGCGCAAGCAGGATACAGGGACCAGCTTAGTCCAGCTGATAACGAAAAGTTTCTTACCTGTCGGTGTAGTTTTGCAGCTTGAAGATCTTTCTGGATTCACTATGCTGTGCATTATTCCGCGATCTTGTGGTTGGGTCCGGATTCGTAGTCTTTTCTTTGGTTTTTTTTTTTTTTTGTAGCCCAGGTGGGCGTCGACGTCCACCATTTGGTGCACCTCCCGTGACGTCGTCGTGCTTCCTGCGGAAGTCCCACCTTTGGGGCGCCATCTTCGGGTTCTTTTTTCCCTTTTTTTTTTTTTTTTTTAACCCTAGGCGATTGATTAATCCTTTTGTCCATATTTCTGTACGTTTCCACTTCTTTGATCCTATCCATTTCCCCCCCTCTTCCTCCAGCCTCATCTTCCTGGCGGAGGTGGGTGGGTTCGCTAGTGAATCCAGAAAGATCTTCAAGCTGCAAAACTACACCGACAGGTAAGAAACTTTTCGTTTTGCAGCGTGAATCTTTCTGGATTCACTATGCTGTGCATAGACTTTGTAGCGGTTTTCCTATTTTTGTGGTGGCTGGGTGGAAGATGATCGCTGGTCGTTGAAAATGTGTTGTAGCACCTTCTGTCCGACCTGTGCTTCCTTATTCATTTGAATGTCCACGCAGTAGTGCTTTGTGAACGTGTGCACAGATGCCCAAGTTGCTGCGAGACAAATGTCTTGGATGGGCGTGTTTGCCAGGAAGGCAACTGTGGCCCCCTTCTTCCTTGTGGAGTGAGCTTGGGGCCCCTCCGTTAGCTCCTGTCCAGCCTGTTTGTGACAGAATTGAATAGTGAGGGCAATCCACCTAGCGATGGTGCCCTTGGTCACTGGTCTACCCATGAAGCTAGTAGCAAAGGACACAAACAGCTGCTTCGACTTCCTGAGTTCCTTGGTTCTTTCAATGTAGTGCATCACCGCTCTTCTGGCATCGAGGGTGTGCAGGGCCTTTTCTGCGTTTGTAGTCGGGTTTTGGAAGAAACTCGGTATCTGGATACTCTGATTCATGTGGAACGCCGACACTACCTTGGGCATGAAGTGTGGGTCCGTCCTCAGGACTACCCTGTCTTTGTGAATTTGAATGTAGGGCTCCTGTAGCGTTAGTGCTTGAAGCTCGCTCACCCTGCGTAGTGAGGTTATGGCCACTAGAAAGGCAGTTTTCATCGTCAACATTTGTAGAGTGGCCTTGTGAATGGGTTCAAACGGCGCCTTCATGAGCTCCGTCAGAACCACGTTTAAATTCCATGCCGGCGGCGGCAACCTTTTCGGGGGTGCCATTCTTTTGGCTCCCTCCATGAATCTCTTCACCACCTGCGAGGTGAAGAAACTTCCACCCTTCTCACCTCTGGTGTAGGCAACGATCGCTGCTAGGTGTACCCTTAGGGAGCTCGAGCAGAGGTTACTCTTTAGAAGGTGTGTGAGGTACCTCAGCACAGTTGAGTCTCTTGTCATTCTGTTTTGCAGGCCCTTTTTCCTGCACCACACCGTGAATCTCTTCCACTTTGCGCTGTAGCACTTTCTTGTAGTAGGTTTCCTTGCCTCCCGTAGCACTCGCATAGTGCTCTGAGGTAACCTTAGGTGTGCGAACTCTAGGTCTTCAGGAGCCATGCTGCTAGGTTGAGTGTCTCTGGCTCTGGGTGCAGGACCTCCCCGTTTTGCATTGAGAGCAGGTCTTTTCTCCTCTCGAACCTGTACGGATTGCCTTGCGCCATTTCTTGAATCTGTGAGAACCATGTCTGCCTCGCCCACTGTGGAGCCACCAGGATCAGAGTCATGTTGCTGGTTCTGCACTTGTCGAGCACTCTGTGCAACAGGGGTATCGGTGGAAAGGCGTAGGCAAATGTCCTCCACCAGCTTATCCATAGGGCATTTCCCTTGGATTGCTGATCTGGTTGCCTGGACGCGAAGCTTTGGCATTTTGCATTGTGGCGTGTTGCAAATAGGTCTATTGTGGGAGTCCCCCATCTCTGGAAGATTTTCTCCGTTTCCTGGCCATTGAGCTCCCACTCGTGCGATGCTGAGGTCTGTCTGCTCAGCCAGTCTGCCTCCACATTGTCCTTCCCTGGTAGGTGAATTGCCAGTAGATCTATCTTGAGAGGTATGGCCCATCTCCAAATCTCCTGAGCTAGGGATGAGAGGGGAAACGACTGTGTCCCCCCTTGTTTGTTGATGTAGAACATCGCCGTGGTGTTGTCTGTCTGTACCAACACCCTCTGGCCGAACAGGTGTCTCTGGAATGCCTTCAGGGCTAACAGTATCGTTTTCAACTCGAGGTAGTTGATGTGGCGGACCGCGTCTGCTGGAGCCCATAGACCCCTCACTCTGAGGTTGTCCATGTGCGCTCCCCATCCCTTCTGCGATGCGTCCGTGGTAATGGTCATTGTTGGGCTTGGTGGTGTCAGGCTTCTCCCCGTTGTTATGTTGTCTCTGTTCCACCAAGTTATCTCCTCCTGCACTGCGTGCGTAACAACCACTAGATCCTCCCAACTCCCGTTTGCTTGTGACCATTGTTGTTGCAGCCATTCCTGGAATGGTCTCATGTGCAGGCGTACATTCGGCACCAGCTGGATACAGGACGCCATCATCCCCATCATCTTGCTCACCGCCCTCACTGTCAGAGCTCGCCCCTTCTGGTAGAGCTGCGTCTCCTTCAGTAGAGCATCTGTCCTCCTGTCGCTGGGCACTACTGTACTGTTGAGGGAGTTGATCTTTGCCCCCAGGAAAATCTTTACCTGTTCCGGTTCCAGCGATGATTTTCCCCAGTGGATGGAAAATCCCAGATTTGTGAGGGTGTCTGTTACGCGTTTTGCGTGCCTCTCGCACTTCTCGCGTGAGTTTGCCTTGACCAGCCAGTCGTCCAAGTAGGGGTATACGTGTATTCCCTGCTTTCGTAGGTGTGCCGCTACCGCCGACAGGCATTTTGTAAAGACCCTTGGCGCTGTTTTTAATCCGAAGGCCAGGGTTGTGAACTGGTAGTGTTCCTGTTCGATGTTGAATCTTAGAAGGCCCTTGTGCCTTCTGTTTATTGGGATGTGAAGGTAGGCATCCTTGAGGTCCACGGTGACCATGAAGTCCCCTTCTCTTATCTGTGGCAGTACCTCCTGCAGTGAAGTCATTTTGAACCTTTGCGTTCTGATGAACTTGTTTAGGTAACGGAGGTCCAGTATGGGTCTGAGGTCTCCGTCTACCTTCGGAACCACGAAGTAGTTTGAGTAGACCCCTTTGTTGCGTTCCCTGAACGGCACTGTCTCTATGGCTCCCTTTTGTAGGAGTTTCCGCGTTTCTTCTCTGAGTATTGCCAGTTCTTGGGCCGATCTCTGTCTTCCCTTCGGCTTCCTGTTTGGAGGTCTTTTCTCCAAGTCTACGCAGTATCCGTACTGCACGATGTTCCTTATCCACTTGTCTGTGGTTATACGCCGCCACTCCTGAAGGTAGAACCTCAGCCTTCCGCCTACTGGTGACGTATGCTCGTAGGCTCTTGAATCTTCTCTTCCCCCTGATGACACTTTTTTGCGCCTCACCCTTGGGGACCTTACGAGGGTAGGCGTCTTCTTGCGTGCTGAGTCACTTCGAGGAGGGCTGATCGCCCCCTCTCCTCCTTTGGCCACGTCCGTTCCCTCTCCCGCGAAAGGACTGGCCCCGAGGTTGATATTGCCAGCTTTGCTTCTGCTGACTTTGTCCGTGACCTTCGCCCTGCTGACTTTGTTGGAACGCCTGGTGCGACGTCCCCTGTTGGCTTCCACCCCTACCGTAGGGTCTCCTCGAGGGATTTCCTCGTCTCATTCCCCTCAGCTGTAGGGCCCCCATGGACCTCGCTGTCTCGTTTTCCTTCTTGAGCTGGGTGAGCTTTTCGTCCACCGTTGCTCCGAACAGTGTCTCTCCGTTGAAGGGGGTGCCAAGGATGTTGTTCTGCACTTCCGGTTTGAATCCCGAGATTCTTAGCCATGCATGCCTCCTCTCTGTGACCCCTATGGCCATGAGTCTTGCTGAAGTCTCTGCCCCATCCAACGCCGTCTTTATACAGGAGTTGGCGATGTTCTTGCCTTCATCCACCAGGTGAGAGGCTCTCTGGCGGTATTCTTCGGGGAGGTGCTTTACTAGCTCCCCCATCTCATCCCAGTGTTGGTATTGGTGTCTATTGAGGAGTGCATTCGAATTCGCCATGCGCCAGTGCATTGCGGCGTTCCTCTCGACCTTTCTGCCTGTGAGGTCGATCCTCCTGCTCTCTTTATCCGGAGGTGGGCCCGAAGTTGCTGGAACGTTGGCCCTTCTCCTGGTCGTGGAGGCTATGATGGAGTCTGCGGTGACGCTACCCTTGATGTAAGGTGGGTCCAGGGAGGAGTGCTTATATTTCTTCTCTGTCCTGGGCGTGATCGACCGGCAGGTGGCAGGCTCCTTGAAGGCTTCTCTCCCCTGGTTCATCACGCTTTGTAGCATGGGGAGGAACTGACTCCTAGTCTGGATGGGGAGCAGTGTTTCGACGAGAAAATCGGCTTTCGGCCTCTCCTCGTCGAGTTTGACGCCGAAGGCCATTGCTGCGCTCTTCACCACCATATTGTACACCCCGATGTCGTCGGGTGGCGAAGGCCTCGAGGGGTACGTGTCCACGGCCTCCTCCGGGTTTTCGGTGTCGAGATCGTGCCACTCGACGTCGTTGCTGGCAGATGCCGCCGATTCGTAGAACGACTGTTGGTCTTCTTCCTCGGCTTCTTCCTCATAATAGGGCTCCTCTTCTTCCTCGAGATCCCTTGTCAGCCCTTCGGCGTCGAACTCGTCTTCGACCTCGACGACGTCCGCCGATGAAACCGTTGGAATCTTGAATTCCTTCATCCTGGCGTCGAACTCCTTCTTCCTTTGAAGGATGTTCTCCATTTCGGCCTCGAGCCGCCTCTTCTTTTTCTCCATTTCGGAGATGCTTTCGGCGTCGACCGCGGGTCTTTTCGATGAAACTTGCGTCGACGTCGAACGTTCTTTCTGCGTCGATCGGCCAGTTCATGGGATGATTTCGACGACCCTTGCCTTTCGGCGTCTTTCTGCACCAGGGAGTCCTTTTGTAAGGATCCGCTGGGCCTTTTGTCCGAAGTTCCCCCTTTGGACGTCGAAGTTTTCGGCGCCGGGGCTCCCTTCGTGGACCTTGACTCAGTTTTTCTCGAGTCACCCTCGTGTTTTCGAGGTGTTTTTTGATTTGCGCTCGACGATTCTCTTACCTCGTCTTCTTTTTTCTTGTCGGTCTCTACGACCGTGAAGTTTTCGGCTGTCTCGGCGACGTTGTCCTCGTCGTCCGTGTCGAGGCCCAGCTCGTAGAGTGTCGGGGGTTTCCCTTTGCCATCCATGTTGGCGTTGGCTCTTCTCTGCCTCTCTCTCACCCTGAGTGTCTTCGGCGCGAAGGCTGAGCAGGCGTTGCAGTCGATACTCTGGTGATCCACCGGTAGGCAGAGGTTGCAGACCGGATGCTGGTCTTTCTGCGCGAACTTGTGGTGGCAGTTTGGGCAGAACTTGAATGGCGTCTTGTCCATTTCGCTCAGGGTCTCTGAGCGTGCATTCTCCAAGGCTGTCGAAGAAAAAAGGTTCGCTGGTCCTCTTTCTTCGCGCTCCTGATGAAATCTGTTCTATTCCTGATGTCTTCTCTTGATTCTATCGATGAAACTCGCTTTTCTTCCTTCTTCCTCCGAGTGAATTTCTGGAGCTTCCCGATGACGATCCAGACCCAACGGCGGAAAAAAGAATCTGAAGATGGCGCCCCAAAGGTGGGACTTCCGCAGGAAGCACGACGACGTCACGGGAGGTGCACCAAATGGTGGACGTCGACGCCCACCTGGGCTACAAAAAAAAAAAAAAAAAAAACTACGAATCCGGACCCAACCACAAGATCGCGGAATAATGCACAGCATAGTGAATCCAGAAAGATTCACGCTGCAAAAAGTTAACTTCTCAAAGTCTGGCGCAACGAGTCCATAACTTCAAGATTTCTCCTTTTCTTGTATAGAAGTGCACTCTGATGCCAGCCAAGTGTCAAGGACCTGGGGAAGGCCCTGTTGGGGGATCAGGGACTCACTCTAGCAGAGGCCAGCCAGGCTCAGGCAGGTCCACTTGCAGCAGGTCCGCTGGACAGTTGCAGGGAGGTCTCTGGAGCTTGTTGTGTCCCTGTTGCTTGAGATCAGAAGGTCAGACAACTGACACTTGGAGTCATTCATGTGGCCTGAAATTAAAGGAGCAGGTCCAGTGTTCCATTGCAGAGAGCAGGGCAGATCTCAACCAGCAGAGCAGCCCTCTGGGGAAAATGGCAAGCATAAAGCAGAAGGGCCAGTCCTCTGTAAAACAAGGCAGGCCTCAAGCAGTAGGGCAGTCCTCCCAGGAACAAAGCAGTACTTCCTCTTCCATGTCTGCAGGTTAAGGAAGAGCAGCTCAGGAGGTCCAATATTTATACCTGGTAACATTCTTTGAAGTGGGGGAATTTTTTAGGCTACCTCCACATTTGGCTTAGGAAAGATGTTCGCTTCCCCTGCCAAAGCTCCAATAAGTTTGTATTGACAAAAGACTAGTGCAGGGTTTCTTTGTGTGCTGAGGGCAAGCGTTTTGAAATGTAAGCAGGGCAGGGAAACAACTCTGCCCCCAACCTTCCAGGCAGGAAGTACCATCCTGACCACATCTGGCCCCCTACTCTTCACTGTCTGGGCCCAATACGAATTATTAATTTGGGAGCCATTAACAGGCCCAGTCAGCTGGAAACTCCTAGAAGGCAGACACTTTTGGGGAGGAAAATGCCAACGGGCATATTTAAAATTTGAGTCTAAATTCGGACCTTACCATCAAAAAGGATTCTAAATTATAATTCATGAATCTAAACATGATGTTTCTACCTGCTCCCAATCAAACGTTTAGCACTTATTAAATGAAATAAGGTAACCTAATGTTATGCTACGGGAGGAGTAGGCCGTAAAGTAGTGGAAAACTAATTGAGGTGTTTTTCATTACCAGGACATGTGAAACACATGCCCTACTTTTGAAATACAATGCACCCAGTTCTATGGCTGTCTAGGGCCTACTTAGGGGTGACTTGTGCTTTAAAAAGAAAAGTTTAGGCCTGCAAAAGGTTCATTTTGCCAGGTTGCATTGCCAGTTTAAAAATGCTCTGCTGCAGGTCCACTAGTAGAATTTAATTTATAGGAACTGGGTACATGCAGTACTATAAACTAGAGACTTAAGCGCATTAAAAATGCCAATCCGCAGTAGGACAATTTTACCATGTTTTAGGGAGAGAGCAATCACTTTAACAGCGGTTAGCAGTGGTAAAGTGCACAGAGTCCTAGTGCCAACAAAAACTAATTTCAGAAAACAGGAGGGTGAAGGCAAAAGGTTTGGGGGGTGAACATGCAGACAGGGCCAAGTCCAATTGTGTCTTTATGAATTTTTTTAATGAATGAACATCCAGAATTGGTCTCAATGAATTGTCTGGTTCTGGGACTAGAAAATAGGCTCCCTGACTGATCACTGCAGGGGGCACTCTTTCTAATGCCTGTTTTTGTAAGAATTACTGTCACTTGTGTTGCAGGCATCAATTTTTATCTTCTTCCTTTGTGTGTGATCTTTTCCTTGGCATGACGCATGGGTGTGTCTTTAAAAGTTCTATGCAACAGCCGTTCTATTTAGCTGACCTATCTAGAACTCACGCCGCACAATGCACTGCTTATGACCTCACATTTCATAACTCATGACATAGACAGCGACATCACTGATATCTGAAATGAAATCTGACATCATCCACAGAACCACTCACACACCCACACCCACCCTACAGTCTCTCAAACACCCACACAACCAGTCACATCTACTCACTCATCCATAAAGCCACTCACAGATACTCACACAGCTACTCATACGTCACTCGCCCATACAGCCAAGCCACACTCTCACCCATACAGCTACTACACTCAGCCACTCACTCACCCATACAACCAATCACACTCACCCACTTACATACCCATTCACACAGCCATAGAAAATACTCGAACATCTGCTCACACACACATAAAGCCATGTACACAGACACATTCTACATATAGCCACTCACATACCAACTCACTTAACCAAGCCCTCATTCAAAGAGCCACTCACTCACTTACACAGCACACTTACACACCCAGTCACTCAGTCATTCAGACACTCACTCACTTACTCACCCATACAGTCACTCACACTCAGACACCCAAACAGTGACTTAAGCAGCCACTCACTCACCCATATAGTCACGGACACACCTACTCACTTACCAACACAGCCACTCAGACACCCAAACAGCTACTCACACATGCACTTAAATACCCATACACTCACTCTCACACACTCGTATAGCTACTCAGACACACACGAACACACAGGTACACACATCCACTCGCATATTATATGCTAACAGTAGTATCACTCAATAGTACTATGCCTAGTATAATAATTTAACTTTTAGAGTAGCTTAGTATATATGCTCAACACTCAAACTCTTTGAAAACATTTGCACTCACTGGATGATGTCATCAGTTTTGTCATTTGAAATGTCAGTGATATATATTCACAGAAAAAACCACAGGTTTCAGGGATGTTATAGTTAGGAATTAGCATTTAAAAAAAACCTTAGAAATTCACTGAAAAAACCATAGGTTTCAGGGTCGTTATAGTTAGTTGGACATTTGACTCATAAAACCAGAGAAATTCACATGTTCTAGTTAGCTGAGCTAACTAACTCGCGCCCCCGCAATGCACTGCTGATGACGTCACATATTACGTTACAACAAACAAATGATGGACGGAATGCTGACAATGCAGACACTCTCCCCCAGTCAAGAGATCTGGGTTAAATCCATCGTTCTTTTGCCCACTACGCCACCCCAGTTTAGACATGGCCATATGCAAATCAGTCTTGACCCTGTGCCTCATGGGAACAGTCCAGCCCGAACTGCCAAGACCGGAATCAAGCATCCTAGGACCGGTTTCTGGCTATCAGCCGTCATCAGCCAGGATAGCTTGACTCCAGTGGCGTAGTGAGCACGGGTCCCACGTCTGGGAATACCCATCCCACTTAGGGCGAAAAGCGTTACAACAAACAACATATTACGTCACTGACGACGACGTCACTGACGACATCTTCCAGTGAACGTGTGTTTCTGTAAAGTTTAAATATGTTTTATAAATATATATATATGCCAAGGTGTATTGAAGAATGATTGAGTGTATAAGACTTAGGATGGATGATTAAGTAAGTGTGTGACTAACTGTATAAGTGAATAATTAATTGTGTCTTGCTCAATGCATGTGTTAGCGACTGATATAGACATTCACACAGTTTAGGTTGTTAGTTGGTGTGTAAGCAGTTCCATGGTTTGGTTAGCAACTAAATGAGGATCTATATGAGCTATTCATTGCTTGTATGAGTACCCGAGTGTCTGTGTGGGTGGGTGGGGGGGGGGGGTGTGACTCTGCATAGATGTGTGAGTGGCAAATTCACTAGGTATATGTGTTCAAGTCTGTATCTGTGAAGGTCTGTATGGCTGAGTGAGTGTGTGTATGAGTGTCTTGGTGAGTGAATGGATGCCTCAGTGGTACATGTGAGTAACTCCATATTTGAAAGGCAGTATATATGAGTGTTGGACTATATAAATGACTATATGTGAGAATGAGTGATTGTGAGAGTGCCTGTATGGATCAGTGTGTCCTTGTATTAGTTATTGTATTGTAGTGTAAGTATGTGTTAGTACATGTTTAAATAAGTGACGTGGTATGTGTGTAACTGTACAGGTGAGTAAATGAAAGTGTTATTGATTATTTCCATTACTGACTAGGTGTGTGAATAACTAAGGAGAGGCAGTGTGTGTGTGTCTGTATAGATATGTGACTGGATATGATAATGCTGTATTGATAGCTGACTGTATGTATGAGTGAGTATAGGTGAATGAATGGATGTGTGTAGACCTACAAATTAGAGAGTGGATATGCACTAACTGGTATTGGTGTGTTCACGGTTTCGAAAATTATAGTCTATTTTAGACTGGGTATATCAAGTGTTATATTAGGGTCTGATCAGGTGCATCTGATTTTCACGTGGATGATGTCATCAGTGATGTCATTTGAGATGTCATCAGTGATGTCACTGACCATGTCATGAGTGATGTAATGTGTGACGTCATTAGCAGTGCATTGTGGGGGCGCGAGTTATAGTTAGCTCAACTACTATAACAAGCGAATTTCTCTGGTTTTATAGGAGTCAAATGTCCAACTAACTGTAACGTCCCTGAAACCTAAGGTTTTTTCAGTTAATTTCTAAGGTTTTTTTAAATTTTAATTTCTAACTATAACGTGCCTGAAACCTATGGTTTTATCAGTGAATTTCAAAGGTTTTTTAAATGCTAATTTCTATTTATAACGTTCATTAAACCTATCTTTTTTTCTGTGTTTTTTAATTATCATCCCATTCTCAACTTGGTGAAAACTGCAAATCTCACTCTTCCATCAATACCTTACACCAACAAAAGAGCCACATCTAACGCTAATGAAATGCACAGTAGGCGTTCCCGTGCAAAAAAAACACGAAAACACCACTTTCCCATATTTTCAACGACCAGCCAAATCTGCAATGCGATCCAAAAAGCAGGTGATAAGCCGTTAGCAGTAACAAATTAACATCAACCTTTAACTGGTGTAAGGAGGTCGACTATCTACTCCATTATTTCGACCCAACTCTCAGCCACATCTAAAGACCAACACGTGATACAGCTACTGATCATGCAGCTCCGACACCCAACAACGCCACAACACCCAGCCTCACCACCACCAGAACCTCTTCCCTCTTCCCCCCTCCCCCAGACCACCCCCCCTATTACCACCAAGGCAGCGCAAAACAGGACAACGGACCTTCCCAAAACGCCATGCCCCTCATCCACACAATAGCTGAATGTTGAGAGATGATCAACCAACTATATATGAAGGAGGCAAGTCACCCATCACTGAGAAAGCACACAATGCCAAGTGTAACGCTCATGTGCTGCACAGACCTCACGATGCAAAGCACAAACCTCTCCATGTGGAGATATACTATTGATAATTGTAGTGTAGTGCACAGTGGACGCAACCATGTTACATCAGGCAGTGGGGAATATCTTGGTCATGTAGCTGTGTTGTCCCCCCCTGGAAGCGGAGTGGGCTGCTCCAACGTACACCACTCCAGCGTAGGAGTATGAATAAATAGACCAGGCCCTAGGCGTGGTTCACTTTTGGGAAGACCAACGAGTGTCATAACTGCAGCCCTCACCCTGGCACGTGGCAGCCGCCATAACCGCGGGCCTCCTCGACAAAGGGCCCCTGTGAACCCAGCGGCACAGCACCGCAGACTTATGTCTGTACAGACTACTGCCTTCGACAGCACGGCTCACAATTCAGATGTAGGGGCGATTGCAGATATCGCAGTCCAGTTCGCAAGACACGTTGCTCCCAGTGCGGCCCACCCAGACCACGCATCATTGCAGGGTGCGCACACGCTGTGTGCTTCAGGTACTACTTTCTCACTGCACCATAAGTCATCGCCACGTGGCCTTATCAACGCAGAATTCATTAGACAAAACACATTGCACCCAGTTCGGCCCGCCGGGACCACGTCTCATCGCAGGGTGTGCACACGCGGAGTACTCCAGGTGCCACTAACTGTGCAGCTCAACTCAACGCCACGTGGCTGTGCGCCCATCCTGACTGCTGCCTCCGCCCTACACTGGAGTTACATGGTTCACAATTCAACCTTATTTGCGATGCAAATTGTGTAAGAGACTATAATGCGTTAAGAACAAATGCTCCCAATCTGTGTAGCTCAAGTCAACGTCACCCGCCTGTGGGCCTTTGCTGACTGCTGCCTCCGGCCTACACTGTGGAAGCCCGGCAACACGTGGTACCAACTAACCCTATTCAACACGAGCCGATCCCATATGTGTAACTATGTCCTGAGTCCTCAATGGCAGCGACCACAGCACCAGACTCCCTTTGATCACCGAGGGGTATTTCCACATGGAAGACTGGCAACACGTGGTGCCACTGAACCTGTACTACGCAAGGTTTGTCTGGGTCACCAACGTATACACTTGGCTGTGGACCCTAGCTCACCGCTACCTCTGCCCTACACTGTGGGCGACCGGCGACAAATGGTACCACTAACCGTCTTCAACACAAGCCGATCCCACATGTGTAACTGTGTCCTGAGTCCTGAATGGCAGTGACCCCAACTCCGTACGACCAATCTCCTTTTGATCAGTGAGGGGTATTTCCATATACAACCACAGACTTCAGTAGGCAAGTAAGTATCACAGTCCTACACCCTACATATTATCCTTGCTTCAAGAACTTTTTTATTATCAGTTATAGCTTTACTACAATGACCAAATTAATCTTCAAATGAAAACTAAAATGGAATAGCAGTCTACACTGCAGGCAGTACAGCTCACAATTCCATTTTTAAATGCTAATTTCTAACAAGATTGTACTCAGAAAATACAACACATCGTCAATGTATTCTATATTTATTTCATCTTTTCATCATACGCCTACACTGCACTCACTAGGGCTCCCAATGGAAATTATTTCTTCATTCATCTTCATTCATTACCTACAGAGTACACTAGGCAAGTAACTGTTGCAGGCCTCAAATCTACATAATATCCTTTTAGTATCCTTTCTTCTTTAACATTATATCAGTTATAACTTTAGTACAATCACCAAATTCATTTTCAAGTACAAAGCAACACTCAGCAGTCTACACTGCGGACAGCAGACCTCGCAAATTGAATTTTGGACACGTGGTGCCAACTAACACTGTCCAACACATGTGTAACTGTATCCCGAGTCCTGAATGGCAGTGAACCCAAATCCGTGGCAGCGACCACAGCACCAGACTCCCTCAGTCTTATTTGTTGTTCTTTTCTTTAAATACATTTTTTTATATGTTAATCTATACATGTCTAAGACTCTTCTTTGTCCAACCGCACAGGGACACTTCCGGGCCCAAGAAGGTTGTTGCAGGTATGATGGTAATGTGGGAAGAGTGTGCGTTACCTACTGATGTGGGGAGAAGCAGCGTCAAAGGGGTAGCTATCACAGAAAGAACTCTTATGTTTTCACAAATACCACGGACAAATGCCAGCTGACTGAATCACAAAATGATTTTTCAATACTTATGTAGTGTGAGTTATGAACAGTTCGCACCCAGGCTCGCAGAGGGACAGCTGAGGCCCGTCCACTCCACTCACAGACACAGTACTACGAGCCGTCCGTGCCATTGTAGCTATCCCTTCCCTGTTCCGTTGTACGGCACACCCCCAGATTACGTTCCGATGATGGTCCCACTTACCTACCTGTCGCAGGCGTACTCGCTGTTCCTGTGCAGGTCAGTGGTCTAGTTCTCTACATATCCCGCCTACTCCCTGAGGGCAGCTTTACCCACACACCACACCCATCCAGCACATGCGTCACAGGCCATGTGACCACGCAAATATAATAGATCGACAACGTCACATCCTTTATTGCCGGGGCGGACTAGATGCCGGATGCTCCACGTGTCTCAACCATAAAGAGTCTTTCAAAACTTGCGCAGAAGGTTACTCGCACCCTAATCTGTATAGCCCTCATGGGCCTACCAGCCCCTTGGCACGGACTTCAGATGCACAGGGTTAGTGCCACCTGAAGCTCATATGGCCATCAGGGGCCTACCAACATTAAAGTGCTGATAATGAAATGCAGACTAGCCGTTCCTGTGCAAAAAGACACAAGGTGCACCTTTGCGATTTATTCTAAGTACTAAAATCCTGTATTGAATTGCACTGACGTAGTGGCTGCACTCACAGTGTACACACAAAATCAGTTACAAAACCTCATTGTATTTATATTGATTGGGAATCGGGCGTCAGGTGCTGAATCTTGAAGAGATACACTGCCCAGTTCGTATATTGTCCTCCACACGCAAAAAAATCACATCACAACTTTCACACCAACTGCAATGCGAAATAAATTCCGGCGATAAGCCACGTTAGAACCAGGGATTTTACACCTGCTTTCTGATAGTGGTAAGCAGGACAACTACCTGCACCATGAAAGAACACAGCCAAGAGCCACACCAGAACACCCACAGGTGCCATAGAATAAATGCGCATGATTGAATATGCTACTTACCAGTATGCATCTGTTCTTGGCATGTAGGGCTGCTGACATTCATATCTGTGCATAGATCGCCGCCTAGTGTTGGGTCCGGATGATTGCACATTGTTGTCCTGGAAGAGTCTTCGAAGTATCCTGAGATGGGTGACTCCTCCCCTGGACCACAGTGCGCATGGGCAACCTCTCCATCCTCAGATTGTTTTTCGCCATTGTGGCAGTGATGGAGTAGATACAGGAAGTGATGACCATGCTATACAGTAATTCTGAGAGCTGCAGCTGCGACAGGCGCCGGGGAGGAGGGTGGGCGATATGAATGTCAGCAGCCCTACATGCCAAGAACAGATGCATACTGGTAAGTAGCATATTCAGTTCGAGGCATGTGGGCTGCTGAATTCATATCTGTGCATAGAATACACAGCAGTACCTCCTATTAGCGGCGGCTACCCGTGCCAGCTGCTGCAGTCTGAAAAAGTGTTTTGAGAACAGCCTGTCCTACAGCTGCCTGCTGTTTTGAGTGTACATCTACACAGTAGTGTTTTGTAAATGTATGTATAGTGGACCATGTGGCTGCTCTACATATTTCTTGTAAAGGAATGTTTCCCAGGAAAGCCATGTAGGCCCCTAACTTCCGTGTTGAGTGGGCTCGTGGTGGAATCGTTAATGTGCGTTTAGCTTTTTGATAACAAATTTGGATACATTTAACGATCCATCTGGCTATACCTGCTTTGGAAATGGCGTTGCCTTTGTGTTGTGGAGAGAAGGCAACAAAGTTTGTTGGACCCGGCCTCGTAGAATGGCCCTCCGTGCCCCCGCACCACCGAAACCTGGTACCTGCAGCCCAAGCACCCGGCCCAGCCGACTCTTCCCACCCGGACACCAGCACCAACCCCGGACATCCCCGTCCATGGCCTCCCTCCTTTCGGCCACCCCGGGCCCGCGTGCCCACTCCATGCAACAAGATGGCCGGCCGGCCCCAGCACGACCCGAGCCTCGAGGCGCCACTCCGGCTGGAGGACATCACGCTTCCAGGGGATGCGAGAGGGAGGAGCAGTTTCTATCGCACCTCTGAACTCCCCTGGGACGATGGGTTTCGATCGGCCCTCCGGCCTCCCTGCGGGCTGGCTCCGTGCCTGCTGGGTGTCTGGGACTCCTCCCGACCCGGCCCTGAAAGGATCAAAAGACAATGGCAGGTAACCCCGACGAGCGGCCCCCAGGTGACAAGACCCCTGCCTGCACAGACTCCGGACATCAAAGAGGGGTCGACCTATAACAAGGGGTGCTCTGAGACTGTCCGGCAGATTCGACGCTGGAACAACGAGAGCCTGCCGACGTGGTCGCGGCTCCTGGAACTTGAACCCACCTGAGCCCTGCTGAGTGACTCGCGGCTCCCTGAAGATCGTAAGACCTCCGAACTTGTACCTGAGCCCTGCTGAGTGACTCGCGGCTCCCTGAAGATCGTAAGACCTCCGAACTTGTACCTGAGCCCTGCTGAGTGACTCGCGGCTCCTTGAAGATCGTAAGACCTCCGAACCTGTACCTGAGCCCGCTGAGTGACTCGCGGCTCCCCCAGACTCTCACGGTCCCGCCGGACCCCGACTCCGACCACGTATCCCCCAGCTCGAGGATTGTGAGCTGTGCGCCGGATACGGCCCTGCTTTGAACCGTTACCAGAGACAGTCCCGCTACCCCCTACCTTTCCGAGACTCTTGAGCCCGTGCTCACCTTGTACATATTTGCAGTGATACCTATTTGATAAAGCTTGTTTTCTGAGAATACCCAGTGTGGTCTCTCTGTGTCGTGGGGGGCCAGAAGTACGATCCTAGTTGCGAGATTCCTCCCCCTGGGGAATCTCTCGCCAGTGCCCGGCTACAATACTACACGGGTGGGACTCAGGGAAGTCAGGACCCCCTTCCGGGCTCCTCTGAGGTCGCCGTCTAACATTGGTGGCAAGCGACGGGATTCGGGCCCATCACCTAGAGATCGTACAGTGAACAACGGACGCACGACCAACAAAGATGGCAGAAGGAAGCGCCATGAGCTCCGCAGAAACCAACGCCAACAGAGTGTTCCAGGTGGAGCATCTGGAAGAATACACACACAAAGAGCTAAAGCAATTTTGCAAAGAACTTAAAATCGCTACCACTGGCCTCAACACTAAGGAAGACTTGCAGAAAGCACTGAAAACTTGGGTGGAGACCGGGGCCTCCCGCCCGGAAGGCACGGGAGAGCGCCCCGACGAAGCCGAACCCCCTCCAAGTGAAAGCAACGACAATCAGGTGCGAGGCATAGTACCGGACGGGGGCCTATCCCCGGAAGAACTCGCGGACAGAGAGAGAAGCCGCAGGCATGAACTCGAATTAGCCAAACTCAAAATCGAGGGCGAATTGAAGCTAGCGGAGAAAAAGCTAGCGGTAGAGCAAATGCGCGTACAAGGCGAACTGGAAGAAAAGAAGCTCCAACGGGAGCACGAAGGAAGGAAGCTCCAACTGGAGCACGAACGCAGCTTAAAGGAACTCGAGCTCAAGGCCCGAAATGAGGACGGGAGGCCCTCGGGAAACCGAGAGACGGCCCCCCCAGCGGAACAGAAGGTCCACATCCCCAAGGATGTGGTCAAGGAATATTATAAAAACGATGACATTCAGCAATGGTTTCGGGCCTACGAGGTCGCCATGACCTCCCATCGGATCCCACAGAAGGACTGGGGGGCGGGGTTGTGGGGGCGGTTTCTGAGCGAAGGAAGGGACACCCTGCTCGACCTACCCCTCTCCCTCCAGACCTCCTACAGCCACATGAAAGAGGCTCTCCTCACAAGATACGCCTCACCCCAGAAATGTACCGCCAACGGTTCCGGGACTGCAGGAAGATCCCGGGCACCACCTGAGTATGTAAACTTTTTTAGTCGGGCCTTCGATGGGTGGGTCAAGGGCAGCAAAGTCACCACCCTTGCCGAACTCACTGATCTCATGTTATAGGAACATCTGGCTGCGAACTGCTTCATAGAGCTACGTCAACATCTGCTGGATAGCAAGCTCACAGATCCCCGGAAGCTGGCTGTGGAGGCCGACCGCTGGACCAACACCCGGGTCTCCCGGGACATGGTAGGAGAGTACCCCCGAGCCAGTCAGGGACCACCCCGCCAGAGAGGAGGAGGGAACCAGGGAGGGCCGAGAGAGTCCCAGCCTAGCCCCCCGAAGACACCACCTCCACCTTTCCCGGCGCCCCCTCCACCAGTGACCGGGCCCCCTGGGACACCGGGTGACCGTCACATGCTTCCGTTGCCAGAAACCCGGGCACTACGCCAATGACCCAGAGTGTCCCATGGCCACCCAAGTCCCCCCTGCAAGACAGATAGCAAACGTAGCCCTGGGGGAGGAGGTGGGGGAAGCCGAGGAGTGGGAACCCGCCGCGATGGCCCTAGTATCCCTGGGAGATAGGGAAATGATCCCTGGTAGCCGCCTACCCTCCAACACACAGAAATATGGGCAGCTCGTCAAGATCAATGGCCACCAGGTGGAGGCCCTGCGGGACACCGGGGCCAGTATCACCGGTGTCCTCAGGCACCTAGTCCCCGAGGAGCAGATCCTCCCCAATGTCTTTTGCCCCGTAATATCCGCAGACAATAGGGAAAGTATGTGTCAGGTAGCCCTGGTGCCATTTGAGTGGGGAGGGGTGATAGGTAAACTCAAGGTGGCCGTAAGAACCTCCCAGCCGGTCGACTGCCTCCTAGGGAACGACCTGGAGAGTTCTCCCTGGAAGCACGTAGAGCGCAAGGCCCACCTAGGAATGATGGGACTCCCCGAGTGGGTGTGTGCCACCACCCGATCTATGACAGCCCGACTCACTCCCCGGAGAGAAGTCGGGAGCCCCCCGGTCGAAGAAACCAGTATCGTCCCCGCCGAGGGTCCCCCCGTTCCCCCATCGGAAGGGTCCGTCACCAGTGACGAACCCGCACCATCCGACCCCGCCCCCCGAGTTGGGGGATCTACCCGAGTTGGCCCATTGGCGCCACGAGGGCGGGCCCACCCGGGAAGAATTTTGCCAGGAGCAAGCCACCTGTCCTTCCCTGGTCGGGCTGCGGCGCCAGGCCGAGGGCCAAGCCGCAGGTGACCAGACCGGAACGCACCGAATCTATTGGGAGAATAACATCCTGTATAGTGAGCAGAAGTCGGTAGAGCTGGGGTCCGGACGGGTACTGGTGGTACCCCTCCGCTTCCGAGATTTCCTCCTGGGCTTAGCCCACGACGTCCCCCTCGCCGGCCACCTGGGTCAGGACAAGACCTACAGCCGTCTCGTGACCCATTTTTATTGGCCTAAGATGAAAGCAGCGGTAGAGGCACACTGCAAGTCCTGCCCCACGTGCCAGGCCAGTGGGAAGAGTGGGGGGAAGCGCAAGGCTCCCCTCCAACCCTTCCCGGTCGTCAGTACCCCCTTCGAACGAGTCGGAATCGACATCGTGGGGCCACTGGACCCCCCCACCTCCCAAGGTCACCGTTTCATCTTGGTCCTAGTAGACCACGCCACCCGCTATCCGGAGGCTATTCCCCTACGCACCATTACGGCCCCCGTGGTGGGCCGGGCCCTGATGGGGATCTTTTCCAGGGTGGGTTTCCCCCGCGAGGTCGTGAGCGATCGCGGCACTAATTTTATATCAAGGTATATGACGTCCCTGTGGCAACAATGTGGGGTGTCCTATAAGTTCACCACCCCGTACCATCCCCAAGGGAACGGCCTAGTAGAAAGGTTTAATAGGACTTTGAAAGGGATGATCGCTGGCCTAGAAGAGCCCCTCCGGCGTAAGTGGGACGTCCTGCTCCCCTGCCTCTTGTTCGCTTACCGGGAGGTCCCCCAGAAGTCCTTAGGGTTCAGCCCCTTTGAATTACTCTATGGGCACCCCGTCCGAGGTCCCCTCAGTTTGGTTAAGGAAGGGTGGGAGGCAGCGCCCCAGACCACCCCCCGAGATGTGTTCCAATATGTCCTGGCCCTCCGGAACCAGACCAGGAGGTTCCGAGAACTGGCCGAGGCCAACCTGGAGGCGAGTCAAGAAAAAATGAAGCGCTGGTAGGACCAGAATGCTACTCTGGTCGAGTTCCAGCCGGGCCAGCAGGTGTGGGTCATGGCCCCCGTGAAGCCTGGCGCCCTCCAGGACCGATGGACTGGGCCCTACAAAGTGGTTGAGAGGAAGAGTCAAGTCACCTACTTGGTGGACGTCCAGTCGCCTCGGGATCCCCTCCGGGTCCTGCACGTGAACCGCCTCAAGCCTCACTTCGTGCGGACAGAACTGAGCCTCCTGCTGGCCACCGATGACGGGGCCGAAGATGAGTCGGATCCCCTCCCGGACCTCCTGTGTGTCAAGGAGCAGGATGGCTCCGTGGAGGGGGTGAACCTCTCCCCAGCCCTCACTACCCAGCAACAAGCGGACTGCCGCCAGCTCCTCAGACAATTTTCCGACCTCTTCTCCCTGACCCCCCGGGTCACCAACTGGTGTGTTCACGACGTGGACACCGGGGACAGCCCGCCGGTGAGACACCGAGCCTACCGGGTTCCTGACCGGGTCCGGTCCTGCATTCAAGCTGAAGTCTCGAAGATGTTAACCCTGGGGGTGATCGAGCCCTCTGACAGTCCCTGGGCCAGCCCCGTGGTCCTAGTTCCGAAGGCAGCGGCCCCCGGTGTCGCCCCCGAGCTCCGGTTCTGCGTGGATTACCGGGGGCTCAATGACATTACCCGAGCCGATGCCCACCCCATTCCGCGAGCCGACGAACTCATTGACCGCCTAGGGGCCGCCCGGTTCCTCAGCACTTTCGACCTCACCTGCGGATACTGGCAGATTGCGCTCACCGAAGGGGCCAAGGAGCGGTCTGCTTTCTCCACCCCCGATGGGCACTACCGCTTCCGCGTGATGCCCTTCGGGATGAAAAATGCCCCGGCCACTTTCCAGAGACTGGTGAATAGGGTCCTGGCCGGGCTAGAACAGTTCAGCGCGGCCTATCTGGACAACATCGCTGTCTTCAGCTCAGAGTGGAGTGAGCACCTCCAGCACCTCCGGAGGGTGCTAAAAGCCCTGCGCCAGGCAGGCCTCACCGTAAAAGCCAGCAAGTGCCAGATCGGGCAAGGATCCGTAGTCTACCTGGGGCATCAAGTCGGGAGTGGCCAGGTCGCCCCTCTACAGCCAAAGATCGACGCCATCCTGGCATGGGAACCACCCATCACCCAAACAGAGGTCCGAGCCTTTCTGGGGCTCACGGGCTACTACCGCCGATTCATTCGGGGGTATGGCAGCCTGGTCGGCCCTCTCACTGAACTCACGTCTAAAAAGCAGCCAAAGAATGTGCAGTGGACGGCTGCCTGCCAGGAAGCTTTCGATGCTCTGAAAAAGGCCATGTGCACTGCCCCCGTCCTCCAGGCTCCCGACTACACCAAGGAGTTCATAGTCCAGACCGATGCCTCCGAGCATGGTATTGGGGCAGTCTTGTCCCAAGTGAATGATCAAGGCCTAGACCAGCCCGTCGCCTTCCTCAGTCGGCGGCTGCTGCCCCGAGAACAGAGGTGGAGCACCATAGAGCGCGAAGCCTTTGCCGTGGTCTGGGCACTCAAAAAACTACGACCCTACCTGTTCGGCACTCATTTCAGAGTCCAAACTGACCATCGGCCCTTGCGATGGCTCATGCAGATGCGAGGAGAAAACCCCAAGCTACTGCGGTGGTCAATCTCCCTCCAGGGGATGGATTTCACCGTGGAACACCGCCCTGGTACGGACCACGCCAATGCTGACGGCCTCTCCCGGTTCTTCCGCCTCAGCGAAGAGAACCCCCCAAGGTGATGGGCAGTTCTCTCCGGCTTTCAGCTGGGGGGGACGCGTGTTGGACCCGGCCTCGTAGAATGGCCCTCCGTGCCCCCGCACCACCGAAACCTGGTACCTGCAGCCCAAGCACCCGGCCCAGCCGACTCTTCCCACCCGGACACCAGCACCAACCCCGGACATCCCCGTCCATGGCCTCCCTCCTTTCGGCCAACCCGGGCCCGCGTGCCCACTCCATGCAACAAGATGGCCGGCCGGCCCCAGCACGACCCGAGCCTCGAGGCGCCACTCCGGCTGGAGGACATCACGCTTCCAGGGGATGCGAGAGGGAGGAGCAGTTTCTATCGCACCTCTGAACTCCCCTGGGACGATGGGTTTCGATCGGCCCTCCGGCCTCCCTGCGGGCTGGCTCCGTGCCTGCTGGGTGTCTGGGACTCCTCCCGACCCGGCCCTGAAAGGATCAAAAGACAATGGCAGGTAACCCCGACGAGCGGCCCCCAGGTGACAAGACCCCTGCCTGCACAGACTCCGGACATCAAAGAGGGGTCGACCTATAACAAGGGGTGCTCTGAGACTGTCCGGCAGATTCGATGCTGGAACAACGAGAGCCTGCCGACGTGGTCGCGGCTCCTGGAACTTGAACCCACCTGAGCCCTGCTGAGTGACTCGCGGCTCCCTGAAGATCGTAAGACCTCCGAACTTGTACCTGAGCCCTGCTGAGTGACTCGCGGCTCCCTGAAGATCGTAAGACCTCCGAACTTGTACCTGAGCCCTGCTGAGTGACTCGCGGCTCCTTGAAGATCGTAAGACCTCCGAACCTGTACCTGAGCCCGCTGAGTGACTCGCGGCTCCCCCAGACTCTCACGGTCCCGCCGGACCCCGACTCCGACCACGTATCCCCCAGCTCGAGGATTGTGAGCTGTGCGCCGGATACGGCCCTGCTTTGAACCGTTACCAGAGACAGTCCCGCTACCCCCTACCTTTCCGAGACTCTTGAGCACGTGCTCACCTTGTACATATTTGCAGTGATACCTATTTGATAAAGCTTGTTTTCTGAGAATACCCAGTGTGGTCTCTCTGTGTCGTGGGGGGCCAGAAGTACGATCCTAGTTGCGAGATTCCTCCCCCTGGGGAATCTCTCGCCAGTGCCCGGCTACAATACTACACGGGTGGGACTCAGGGAAGTCAGGACCCCCTTCCGGGCTCCTCTGAGGTCGCCGTCTAACAGAGTTGTTTAGTCTTCATAAAGTTTTTAGTTCTGTCAATATAGTACATGAGGGCCCTCTTTACATCTAGTGTGTGGAGCATCCTCTCAGCGACATTTTGTGGGTTTTGAAAGAAAACAGGCAGTTCGATGGTTTGGTTCATGTGGAACTGCGATATTACTTTAGGCATGAATTTGGGGTTGGTACGCAGTACGACCCGGTTTGCGTGAACTTGTATAAATGGCTCTTGAATGGTTAGTGCCTGGAGTTCACTAACTCTTCTTAAGGAAGTGATGGCAACCAGGAAAGCTATTTTCCAGGTAAGGAATTGAATCTCACAAGAATGGAGAGGTTCAAAGGGTGGACCCATTAGTCTGGTGAGGACCAAGTTGAGGTTCCACACCGGGGCTGGGGGGTGCCTTGGGGGAATCACCCGTTTAAGTCCTTCCAAGAAGGCTTTGATGGCAGGCACTCTGAATAAAGAGAGGTGCTGCCTGTTTTGGAGATAGGCTGCTATTGCGGTTAAATGGATACGTATTGAGGCGTATGCTAGATTGCATCGGTATAGGTGTAATAGATAGCAGATAATGTTCTGAATAGATGCGTCTAGCGGGTTAATGTGATTGTTGGTGCAATAAAACGACAAACCTCTTCCATTTGGCTGCATAGCAAGCTCTGGTAGTGGGTCTCCTAGCTTCCTTAATGATTTCCATACAGTCAGGTGGCAGGTTTAGGTAGCCAAACTCTAGGACTTCAGGAGCCAGATTGCCAGGTTCAGCTGTTGCGGATCTGGGTGTTGAATTTCTCCATGGTTCTGCGTCAAAAGCGCGGGTTTGATCCGCAGTCTTTGATGCGGCACCACGGAAAGTTCCAGAAAGGTGGTGTACCATGGCTGGGGTGCCCATGTTGGAGCAACCAGAATGAGTGTCAGCGAGTGCTGTCGCAGTTTGCGTGCCACCAGCGGTATCAACGGCGCTGGGGGAAAAGCGTACGCAAATCTGCCGGACCAGTTCATCCATATCGCATTGCCCTGCGACTGTGGATGTGGGAACCTGGCGGAAAAGCTTTGGCATTTTGCTTTTTCCCTTGTGGCGAATAGGTCTATCTCTGGATGACCCCATTGCTGGAAGTACGGTTGGAGTACTGATGGGTGTAACTCCCACTCGTGCATCTGGTGGCTGTGTCTGCTGAGCAGATCCGCCATCTGGTTGTCCTTGCCGGGGAGGTGTTCCGCCATGAGGAATATGTTCCTCTGAATGGCCCACTTCCACATGCTCTGAGCCAGATGAGACAACTGTGGAGAGTGTGTTCCTCCCTGCTTCTGTATGTAGTACATGGCAGTCATGTTGTCCGTCCGGATCAACACGACATTGTTGCACAGGTGTACTTTGAATGCTTTCATTGCCAGGAAGATTGCCATCAGTTCCAGAAGGTTGATGTGCATCTTCTTCTGTTGTGTAGTCCATAGTCCCTGCACTGTGTAATTGAGTACATGAGCTCCCCATCCCTGGAGAGACGCGTCCACTGTCAGTATTATTTGTGGGACAGGCTCTTGGAACGGTCGGCCCTTGCAAAGGTTTTGTGGATTCCACCAATGCAGAGAGTTGTATGCCCGGCCGCTCACCAACACTAGGTCTTTCAACTGTCCTTGAGCCTGATTCCACTGACGTGCTAAGCACTCCTGAAGCGGGCGCATATGTAGTCTTGCGTGTGGGACTATGAAGATGGAGGAGGCCATCATGCCTATCAACTGCATGAACACTCGCGCCGAAAGGGAGTGTTGAGGTTTGAATTTTGAGATCAGCAGTTGCATACTGTTGATTCTCACTAAAGTTGGCTGAGCTGTGGCAGCCAGAGTGTTGATTGTCGCGCCTAAGTACTGTTGTACGTGCGCAGGTTGTAGACTTGATTTTGGGTAATTTAGTGAGAATCCCAGATCGTAAAGAAGGTGAATGGTGTGGGACATGTGAGTGGCACATTGTTGTGCTGATTTGGCCTGAACTAGCCAGTCGTCCAAATAAGGGAAGACGTGAATATTTTGTCTTCGCAGATGCGCGGCCACTGTCGCCAGGCACTTGGTAAAGACCCTGGGCGCTGTTGTTACTCCGAAGGGGAGAACTTTGAACTGATAGGGATTCCCCTGAATGGTGAATCTGAGGTATTTCCTGTGTGAAGGGTGTATTGGTATGTGGAAGTATGCATCCTTTAGGTCTAGTGTAGCTAGGAAATCCCCCTGAGTGAGTAGTGGGAGAACCTGTTGGAGGGTGAGCATATGGAAATGCTCCGACAGTATATATAGGTTTAGGGGTCGCAGGTCTAGGATAGGTCGGAGCGAGCCGTCCTTTTTTGGGATCAAGAAGTACAGAGAGTACACTCCTGTGCCCTGCTGGGCGGTGGGCACTACTTCTATGGCCCCTTTTGCGAGCATAGCAAGCACCTCTCGCTGGAGTAAATGTAAGTGTTCGGCTGACATAGGGCGGTGCTTCGGTGGTATATTGGGTGGAGTGGAAGTTAGTTCCAGACAGTACCCATGTTGAATGATGTCCCTGACCCACCTGTCCGTGGTGATGTTCTTCCATGCGGGCAGGAACAGCTGGAGTCGTCCCCCGACAGGTGTTAAGTGGTCGGGGGTAGGGAGAGGGCGTCACTGTTTGTTTTTTGGGGAGGACCTGGTGTTGCCATAGCCACGTCCCCTGCCCTTGGCGCTGGATCCACGATATCCACCCCTGTTTTTGTCGTAGGTGGTTTGTGTGCCACCTTTGGCATACTGTTGTTGTGACCCCTGGCCTCTTGATGTTCCCCTATTTCCAGTGCGACGAAAGGAACCACTACGAAATTGTTGGGTTTGTAGCGCCCCCATAGATTTGGCAGTATCTGTGTCTTTTTTTATTTTCTCTAGGGTAGTGTCAACGTCTGGGCCAAATAAAAATTCCGTGTTAACCGGTAAGTTGAGGATATTGTTTTGGATCTCGGGTTTGAAGCCTGAGATGCGTAACCAGGCATGGCGTCGCAGCATGACACTAGTGTTTATTGCCCTGGCCGCTGTGTCAGCTGCGTCTAGGGCGCATTTTATGGACGCGTTAGTGAGGAGTTGTCCTTCTCTAATGAGGAGCTCCGCTGACTCTTTATACTCCTCTGGTAGGTGTTGGAGCAGTGACTCTAGCGTGTCATAATGTGACCTGTCATAACGTGCCAGGAGTGCTTGTGTGTTGGCAATGCGCAGGATATTGGCTGCTTGCGCTGCCACACGTTTGCCAGATGTTTCAAGGACCTTTGACTCTTTGTCTGGGGGAGGAGCATCACCAGTTGTCTGTGAGTGGGCTCTTTTGCGAGCGTTGGCAACCACCATAGAGTCTAATGGCAACTGACCCCTAATGTATTTAGGGTCACCAGGTGCAGGCTTATATTTCTTTTCAATCCTGGGGTTTAAGACTCGGGCTCTTGTGGTGTCTTTGAAAATGTCTTTGGCAGGCTTCAGAACCCCATTAAGCATGGGCAGAGTCTTGACAGTTCTTTCCGAAGATGCGAAAGTGTCAAGCAGGAAGTCCTCCTCAATGGCGTCAGAGTGCAGTTCCACCCCATGATGAGCAGCAGCCCGTTCGATAAGGGCATTAAATGCGGCCGTGTCCTCTGTAGGAGAAGTTTTAATATTGTAGAGTTGCGTGTCCTGAGCATGTGGCGTGACACTTGGGTCTGTGGGGTCATCCCATGCCTGATCAGGATCCTGTGTTTCATCGGGATCTGCGTCCCCGGGGTAGATGGTATCGTCCCCACCATATTCCTGCATTGGGTCCGATTCAGAAGGGGTAGGAGAAAAGGACTGCGGATCTAAGTGGAGGGGATGGAGGTGCTCTTGTAGCACTGGTTCCTGCTCCGCCGGTAGCTTGCGTTTAAGAGGAATTTTGTATGGCACCTCTTCCCTGACTGGAGTGATCTTGCGCTTGTGGAGCATGAGCCTGCCAGTGTCGGCGTCGATAAACTGTGGCCCTGAAGGGTTGTGTTCTGGTAGGCCAGAGGTGGTGGACTGTGTGTGGAGGACACGTGTCCGAATTTGAAAGAGTTTCGGTGCCGATGTCGGTGGCAGCCCAAAGGTAATGTTGGTGGGCTCCGAGTGCACTGTACCGTGTGAGGTAGTGTGGGGACCCGAGGTAGAGTGGAGGGCTACCTGGTCCCGGATACGTTGGAGAGATGCAGAGACCTGTTGCACAGCAAACTGAGATGGTGGTTTGGTGGGCATCTTGGTAGTAGGTGTGGAGGCCGACCCCGACTTTGTCGGAAGGGGGTCACTGGCTTGAAGGGATGCATCGATAGTCGACGTAGTCGAGGACTTCTTCGGCATCGGTGCTTTAGGCGTCGACGTAGCCGAGGCGGCCATTTTGACTGCGGAGGCGACGGGCTTCGGTGTCGGCGCCGAAGGTGTCGGTGCCTTGTGGTGCACGGGGGCGTGCTTCTTCAGTGCGTCGACCGCGTCTGCTGCGGTGAGCTCGGCGCCGAAGTCTTTTTGTACGCGTTCGGAGCAGACGACTTTCTTCGGCGTCGGCGCCGAGGCAGTGGACTGTTTCGACGCCTTTGATCCGACCAACACCAGTTTCGCTTTCGAAGGGACTGGAGCGATGGATGTTTTAGGGTTTAACAACCCGGTCGTCTTGGGTAATATTGGCTCTTGCATAGTGTTCAGTGCCGGGCCGGAAGGCGGGGCCGAGGAACCATGGATTAGGTCTTGGGTAAGGCCCGAAGGCGATCCCTCGACCGGAGCCTGACGACTAATTTCGGCCTCCGTTTCGACGGATTGGCCTAACTCCTCGGGAGAGCTGTCTTCTTCAGCCCCATAGGCTTCGTCGATGTACCCTACCTAGTCGACGGCTTCTTCACGTCGAAAGAGCTCTTAGTCATCGTCGTCCGATTGGGAACCATGCTCCGAAGCGGGGCTAGATAGTATTTCTTTCACGCTCTCGGCGTCCTCGTCCTCGGTGCTGAATATGTTGGTGGGTGCGGGCGCTGCCTGCTGCGCCTCGAGCCTCGCTGCCCGTCGGTTCCGTAGAGTTTTCTTGGATCGGAACCGCGCGCAGGCCATGCATTTTGATTCGTCGTGATCCGGCGAGAGACATTTATTACAGACCGGGTGGACATCGATGTGAGGATACTTGGCGTGGTACAATGGACACCTCTTGAACGGAGATCTCGATTCCATCGTCGATGGAGCGTCGAAGTTTGTGACCAATTCGATTCGAAATCTTGAAAAGGGTGTGGAGCACTAGAACTAGTAGTCGACACCGAACGGTAACTGTACCGACGAAAACTATAGGCCTTTTGGCCTAAAACTAAGTATTCCGAAGTTGAGCTAAGATAGTTGCATCCGAACCCAATGGCGGAAAAAAACAATCTGAGGATGGAGAGGATGCCCATGCGCACTGTGGTCCAGGGGAGGAGTCACCCATCTCAGGATACTTCGAAGACTCTTCCAGGACAACAATGTGCAATCATCCGGACCCAACACTAGGCGGCGATCTATGCACAGATATGAATTCAGCAGCCCACATGCCTCGAACACAGGGATACCCATGAGGGCCTTAAGACTCTTTGGAACAACTCCGGGACTGCCAACGCCCCCCAAATCCGCATCTGAGAAAGTGTGTCCCTCTGGTCATTGTGTTAGCAGGATAGGCACTAGCCCTGCAACATCACAGTGTGCTATCACCTCAGCGTTGGCAGTGAGCCTGGACATGCAGCTACGCACGCATCCTCCTGCAGGCACAACCGGAGTGTGCTGGTCCGGAGTACACGGTCAGCGCAGGGGTGTGCCTATCCGACAACGGGGTGTCTCGAACATCTCCGTGTACAGGAAGTGCGGTAAGTGTGTCTGTGGCCTGTCACAAGAGCCACAGCAGTTGATGTTGTAAAGTGGCATGCACCACCTCCAAACGGCACTGTGATTGTGTAGTTGGAATGCTGCAGCACATGCGCAAATAGGCATGACAATGGTGTGCCATACGAGTGCACGAGATAAAACAGTACACCGTACAAAAGTGTGGGAGCTCGTGGGAGGGAGGAGCAGCTGTTTGCAACATAACAGACCGTGAACTCGCCTATATGCCACGTGCTGGGCATCTCATCCATGATGACAACGGTCGCATACATCCCACAACACCAACGACCCGCCTTTGTACACATCCTCTATGAATGCAGCATGGTTTTCACTTCTATGCTCATTCACTGGTGTGATGTTGGCAAGTTGTGTGACTTGTGCTCCTTGTTGGTCTATACTTGTGCTATACTTAATTGTGCATGTCTGCCATTCTGCCCATCTCCCCCCCGTCCCCCCACTCTCTGCTTCTTCCTCTTCCTTGTCCTGTTCTGTCTATAATTTTGTTGCACCACACAAATACATGTAAAGAACAAATTAGAATAGTTCCTTGATTCTTTTAGGTTTCAAAACGTCTCTTGGTTTCTTTTAAATTTTCCATATAAACAGTTTTTTTTAATATTCAACAACACAGACGTCAGAAGTGCAACGTATTCTATCAACACACTTTCTAGAACATTCTACAACACGTGCAGATTAAAAGTTCTATCTTTTTAAACGTAACCATATTTTTTTGCAACATTTTCTAGAACATTTAACGGCACGTGCAGGTTAAAAGTTCACGATTGTTTTAAGTTCAAACAGTGCCTTCCAAATGCAAGTAGCAGGTGTGGTTGAGTTGACAACTTTATCCTATGATATGTACTCCACGTTGAAACTGCTTTTTCTTAACCAAATCACAATGATGCTTTTCCACAAAACAAATGTGCACCCTACATTAAAAAAAATGCTTTTTGTCTCCCAATCACGTATCGTTTTGTATGGCAATAAAAAGTAGGAGTAGTTTATTTTCTGTAACTCCAGTTCTGTAGTAGGGGTATCTGTTATAGTCATAATCTAGTGAATAGTCCCGCCCATGTGCGTGGACCCCGGAGCAATAAAAAAATAATCTCTAAAAGGTGACAAATCATGCAGACCTGCATACACCTTTAAGAGAGAATTTAATTTAAAGACAGATAATGCAGCCTATACCCACAGGCTACACTGTCCAGTACTTCAACTAGAATTCCAACAACATCCACAAACAGCCCTGCCTGTCTAGTTTTTCTCCACAAAGGAAAAAACCCTGCCTCTACCAGCAAAAGCCTCTGGAATGATAGAGAGGAAGGAGAGGACAGACAAGCCCCATAGGCTGCCATTATGTGGCTTGGAACAGGATACTGTGCCTTTAAGAAAACTTTCCAGTTTTCCAGAACTTTCCCCAGTATCCCAGAATGCCCAGCAGGTCCCATTTACTTTCAGTTCTTTTTGAAGGCGTAGCACACCAGACCTGTAGCATTCTACATATGAATAAGTATCTCTCCACCGGGGAGGAGGGCGGGCGCTTATGACTATAACAGAGATACCCCTACTACAGAACTGGAGTTACAGAAAAGAAACTACTCCTTCTGTAGTAGGGGATCTCTGTGTATAGTCAATCTAGTGAATAGAATGGCAAGCCCATCCCCACAAAACAAAAGCGGTGGAGAACACACAAGACACTACCACTACTGTGCGAACAGATTTCGCAGCGAAGCCTGCCCAACCTGAGCATCTGCCCTGGCATCCGTGTCCAGACAGTAATGCGCAGCAAAGGTATGGACCGACTTCCAAGTGGCCGCCTTACAGATTTCCGCAATCGGAACATTACGCAGCAAAGCCGTCGTGGCAGCTTTGCCCCTGGTGGAATGAGCCTTAGGTTTACCCCCTAAGGTCTTATTAGCCTTTTGATAACACAATTGTATGCAGGACACAATCCACCGAGAAATGGACTGCTTAGAGGTCGCAAGACCCGTCCTGACTGAGCCATAGTTAAACAATTGGTCAGACCTACGAATATCCTTGGTCTTATCCAGATAAAATTTCAACACCCTCTGAACATCCAGGGAATGGAGAGACCTTTCCGCTGGCGAAGAGGGATTCTGAAAGAACGTAGGTAAAGTTATGGTCTGGTTGACATGAAAATCAGAGATAACCTTAGGAAGAAATTTAGGGTGAGTACGCATCACAACCTTAGCAGCATGAAATACAGTATAAGGTTCTTGACAACATAATGCCTGAAGTTCACTCACCCTGCGGGCCGATGTAATGGCCACTAGGAACGCCGCCTTCCAGGATAGGTGCTGCAATGAAGCCTTGTGAATGGGTTCAAAAGGCTCCTTCATCAGTCTGGACAGCACCACATTCAAGTCCCAGGAAGGCGAGGGAAGTCTGACGGGAGGAAACACTTTCTTCAAGCCTTCCAAAAAATCCTTGACCACAGGGATCTGAAAGAAGGAAGTCTGTGTAGGGCATTTCCTGTAAGCAGTCAAAGCAGCCAGATGAACCTTAATGGAATGGAAATTAAGGCCAGACTGCGCCAGATGTAAAAGGTATGGAAGGATGACATCTTCCTTACATGTCGTCGGATCAAAGTTCTTGGACTTACACCAGATACAGAACCTCTTCCACTTGTAAGCATAGGATGTTCTAGTGGAAGGTCGCTTAGACTCCTTCAGAATGTCCATACAATCGTCTGGTAGATTCAGATGGCCATATTGCACTATTTCAGGAGCCATGCCGCCAAACTCAAAGACGAGAGGTTGGGGTGCACCATCCGCCCCCCGAACTTCGTGAGAAGGTCCGGCCTGCACGGCAACCGCATGTGAGGAAGGAGAGACCGGTGAAGAAGGTCCGTGAACCACCACTGCCTGGGCCACTCCGGGGCGATCAGGATCATCCGCGCCCTGGACTGGGACAACTTGATGAGCACCGCCGGAATCAGGGGAATGGGTGGAAAAGCGTACAGAAAGCTGTTCGACCAATCGATCCATAGAGCATTCCCCAGCGTCCCCCGCTGGTAGTACCTGGATGCGAAGTCTCGGCATTTGCTGTTTTCGGCGGTGGCGAACAGATCTACGTCTGGAGTCCCCCACCTTGCGAAGACTTCTCCTAGTACTTCGTCGTTTATGACCCATTTGTGGTTTTCCTGAATCAGCCTGCTCAAGGCGTCCGCCTGATCATTCTGCACTCCTGGCAGATGCGTGGCCGTAATCGTCAGTCCTCTGGCCAGCAGCCAGCGCCAGATCGCCTGCGCCTCCTGCGACAGAGTGCGCGATCTCGACCCCCCCTGCTTGTTGAGATAATACATCGTGGTTGTATTGTCCGTCTGTATCAGCAGCGAGTTGGTCTGGAAGGACGGAAGGAAGGCCTTCAGTGCCAGGAAGACAGATCTGAGTTCCAGGAAATTGATGTGGTACGTCGATTCCAAAGCAGACCACTTCCCCTGAATCTGCAAGTCCCCGGAATGCGCTCCCCAGCCCTGGAGAGACGCATCCGTCACGACACTCGTCGTGGGAATGTCCGTCCTTGTGGAAGGGAACCCCCTTGAGGAGGTTTTCCGCCGAACACCACCACTTCAGAGACTGAAGAGCATGCAGCGACAGGCGTATCTTGTCGTCCCAAGAGCCTGTCCTCTGATCCCACTGATCCTCCAAACACTCCTGCAGTGGTCTCATGTGTAGCCGAGCGTGAGGCGTGAGGAAGATACAGGAGGCCATCGATCCCAGTAGAGACGACACCTTCCGCACTGTTGTCGATGGAGCAGTCCTGAGGTCCTGAGCCTTCCGAAGGAGTGATAACCGTCTCTCCTCCGAAGGAGACACGCTTGCTGACCGCGTATCGATGGAGGCCCCCAGGTACTGTATGCACTGGACCGGAGTCGTGACCGATTTGGACATGTTGACGTGTAACCCCAGCTTGTGCAAGAGCTCGAACACGTCCATCGGAAGTGTTCTTGCGCTTCCGCGAACGATGATGCCTTGATCAGCCAATCGTCCAGATACGGGTAGACAAACACCTTGTTCCTCCGCAGGTGTGCCGCCACCACCGCCGTGCACTTCGAAAAAGTCCTGGGCGCAGATTTTAGCCCGAATGGCAGTACTGTGTATTGATAGTGATTGGCGCCGACTTGGAATCGCAGGAACTTCCTGTGCTTCCTTGCTATGGGCACATGGAAGTACGCATCCTGTAGATCTATGGCACAGAGCCAGTCTCCCCGTTGCAGCTGAGGGTAAATCTGGTGCAACGAAAGCATGCGGAACTTCTCTCTGCGAATCCATTTGTTTGCCTGCCTCAAATCCAGAATGGGCCTGAACTCGTTCTTGTCCTTCTTGCGAACGAGGAAGAACCGAGAGTACAGACCTCTTCCCCTTTGAGACAGAGGTACCTCTTCTACCGCCTTTTTTCTCAACAAGATGTCTGCCTCCGCCTGGAGCTCTCTCAGCTGGAATCGAGAGCTGACCGGCGGAATCGCTGGAGGCGGGCTGATAAACCGAAGACTGTATCCATTGCAAACAATATTCAGCACCCACTTGTCCTGAGTAATTTTTCTCCACTCTGCCGGAAAAAATTGAATGCTTCCCCCCACTGGAGTGGGTAACGGTTGAGGGGGAAGTAACCGCTCAGGGCCGAGACCCGGCCGGGCCCTTGGTTGTGGTAGTAGCCTGCTGGCCTCCTCTACCCCTCTGGCGTTTCTGGAAGGGCTTGCGGAACTGCTGCTGTTGTGGCTGCTGCTGTCCCGAGCCCTGCCCTCGCCCTCTGCCCGACGACCCGAACCTCCTTTGGAACGGGCGCTTCTTTCTCTCGGCCTTCTCCAACCCGACGGCCGTCAGGGTTTCCGCTTCAGCCTTCATGCGGGCCATCTCATCGTTCGCATGCTTCCCGAACAGGGTTTCCCCCGAGAAGGGCAGGTTGGCCACCCTTTGCTGCGCCTCTGGCTTGAGGGACGTCAGGCGCAACCACGAATGGCGCCGCTGGTGGACGCCGTGACAGTAGGCGTGGGCGGCCAATAACGCTACGTCCGCCGCTGCGCTGATCGTTTGATTCGACACCAGCATGCCTTCGCGCACCGTCTCCAAGAAGTCCTCCTTCTTGTCCCGTGGCAGGAGGTCTGCATATTGCTGCAGGGACTCCCACAGGGCCCAGTCGTAACGGCCCAACAAAGCCCCTGCACTCGCCGCCTTCATGGTGGTGGCGGCGGTGCCACACACCTTCCTGCCCGCAGAATCCAGCCAGCGGCTTTCTTTGTCGGGTGGAACCGTGGAGGCCGGGGCGGTCGCATGTTTTCTTGCCGCCGTCACGATCACCGAATCCGGCTTCGGGTCCACTCTCAGAAATGACGGATCCGACTCCGGGGCCCTGTACTTTTTCATGAGCCCGGAAGGAGCGGCCTTCGTCGTCGCGGGAGTAAGGAACAGCTCCAAGGCGGGTTCCACCAGTCCTGGTACCAAAGGCAGTAGGGGGCGAGACAGGTGTTTTTTATGAAGCGTCTCGAATATCACGGACGTCGTGGGTGTTGGAACCGTCACCGTGATACCCAACTTTGCAGCCCCTCGCAACAGCACCTCCTGGAAAGACACCAAGTCGTCCACCGGAGACACCCTCGTCCCCGGGGAGTCCGACAGCGTCGGGGAAAGGTCTCTGTCCGAGGAGCGCGTGCGCGACCTGGACCTATACCTCCTACGGCGTCGTCTTGAGTCAGACGAAGACCGTCCACGGCTCAGTGATCTTCTCCTCCTGTGAGAGCGGGAGCGCGACCTCTTCGGCTTCGGCCTGTCCGCCGGTCTCGCTGGTCCAGGCGACCGTGGGCGTCGTGGTTTCGGGGTCCCCTGCGGCGGAGTCGGGTACCGTGGAAGGGAAACCGACCGCGGAGGAACCGGCGGTGGCCCCACAGGGGTGCGTGGCAGCGACAGAGGCTGGGGCGGCGGAGGCAGCGCCCGCGGCCGAGGTGGCGGTGGTTGAGGTGGAGGCGGTGGAGGTGTTTGTGGAGGTGGTGGTGGAGGTGGAGGTGGTGGTGGAGGTGGAGGTGGTGGTGGTGGCGGTGGTGGCGGCGGTGGAGGCGGCGTCGGCGGGAGAGGAGGAGGCGACGGAGGCATCCGAGGCGGCGTATACACCACCGAGTACACCAATCCCGGTGACTCTCTCTTCCTCGACGTCGATCGTCGCCTCGACGTCGATCGTCGCCTCGACGGCGACCTGTGCCTCGACGGCGACCTGTGCTTCGACGCCGATCTTCTCCTCGGCGTCGATCTTCGCCTCGACGGCGACCTTCGCCTCGACGGCGACCTCAAGCGTCTCGACGTCGATCTCCTTCTCCTCTTCATCGACGGCGAGCTGTGATCCCTCGACGGCGAATGCCGACGCCGGGTCCCATCTCGACGACGACGACCGCTGGACGGGGCCGACGACGGCGTCGTCGCCGACGACGCCGATGTAGTCGACGGCGGCCTATTCAAGTCCCTCGACGGCGATCGTCGACGCCGCTTCTCCCCAGAGCCCTGGGGGGACGGCGAACAGACGGTGGTCATCCTCCTCGACGTCGCCGTCCTCGACGTCGACGGGGAGTGGGAGCGCTTACTGGTCTTCCTGCCCCTGGGGAGCCCCCCAGAGGCCTCAGTATGGGCCAAATCAGCCCCTCCAGACCCACCTGGTGCCTTCAGTCTTCGTTCCTCCAGAACTTGAAGCCTGATCTTCATTCTGTCCCTCAGGGTCCTGGCAGAGAACGAGTGGCAGATGGTACAGCTTTCAGGCACGTGGGACTGGGGAAGGCAACCTATGCACACCTCGTGTGGATCAGTTTTAGCCTTCTTTCGACCGCATTCCGGGCACTTGTCGAACAAGCCAGGCATGTTGACAGTACCAGCTACTAAACACAAGAAAAAATGACAAAAATTGCCAAAATCTCAATTAAACCCTTGAAAAGGGGAGAGCTCAATGCTCCAGGGTCCTGCTAGCAGGAGCCGGAAAAAAGAACTGAAAGTAAATGGGACCTGCTGGGCATTCTGGGATACTGGGGAAAGTTCGGGAAAACTGGAAAGTTTTCTTAAAGGCACAGTATCCTGTTCCAAGCCACATAATGGCAGCCTATGGGGCTTGTCTGTCCTCTCCTTCCTCTCTATCATTCCAGAGGCTTTTGCTGGTAGAGGCAGGGTTTTTTCCTTTGTGGAGAAAAACTAGACAGGCAGGGCTGTTTGTGGATGTTGGTGGAATTCTAGTTGAAGTACTGGACAGTGTAGCCTGTGGGTATAGGCTGCATTATCTGTCTTTAAATTAAATTCTCTCTTAAAGGTGTATGCAGGTCTGCATGATTTGTCACCTTTTAGAGATTATTTTTTTATTGCTCCGGGGTCCACGCACATGGGCGGGACTATTCACTAGATTATGACTATACACAGAGATCCCCTACTACATAAGTACCCTATCTTTAAACATATCTCTTATTCTACAAAGGAACTGCATGAGCTACAGACATCTTTCCATACCTTCAAAATGCTAGTGTGGATCATAGGACATAGCTATATTTTCTGGTGCAAGAGATGTGCAGAACAGAGACGTATTGACTTAGACCTAGGTTTACAAAATGTGGCCATTAAATGGTTTGCACAGAGACGATTGAAGTGGCACCAATTGTTGCCTTTGGTTAAAACCTGTTTGCATCTCCAACACCCTGACCTCATGATTGTGCACTGTGGTGGAAACGACCTAGGCACATTGACTGGGGTAGGTTTGGAAATTCTTATGAAGGACACCTTTGGACAATTGATGTTACTTTTCCCTCAAACTGTCTTTGTACATTCCAATATATGCCAAAGACAAAAGTGGAAATGGTCAAAACTATTTTGTCCTCAGATTGAAAAATCTAGGAAGAAACTCAACAAAGCTGTGTCTGCATATCTCAGAGACCACAAAATGGGGCCCATCTACAACATACGTTTTGATATGGCTGATATCTACAGAAGTGATGGAGTACACTTCACAGATCACGGAATAATATGTAGCTCCAACTAATCAACACAAGGCTCTTTTTAGAGCCACCCTATAACTGACAACTTAGGCCCGCTATTTTAGGGCCAGGTAACGGCAACTCCCGGACCCTCGCCAAAATGTATCCTCCACACAGCTGCGACGCAGCGGCCAGACCATCTGACTTTGCAGCACAGAGCTCACGCTTTGATCACCACCTCTACTCCCCCATAGGGGTGAGTAGTTTGCGCTTTACAAATACCGTATTGATTTACCTTCGCACTCCCTGTACAACACCACCTAAGCACCATATACAAGTTGGACAAGTGTGGCACAGCGTCCAGAGCACATGACTTCACAGCATAGCAAACACAGGCTCACGGTTTCATACCAGAGTCCAGCAGCAGCTCAATTTAGCAGCATGACACTCTATGCAACACCTCACTTAATTCCCGTACCCAGAACTTTCAGACCAGTAGGGGTCAGTAGTTCACAGGCTTTACCCAGAGTCCGTCAGCAGCTCAGCTTACGCCCCCAGCGCCATCAGACCCGTAGGAGTGAGTAGTTTGCACTTTACAAATACAGAATTGTTTTGATACGCACAAATTCCTTCGCACTCACTGTATAACACCCCCTAAGCACCATACACAAGTTACAATGTTCGAACCAAAAGTTTCTCCGAGTAGGTATAACTACATACTGACACTACTTGGACAGATGTGGCACAGCGACCAGAGTACATGACTTCACGGCATATGACACACTATTTGGACTCACGCTTTCATCCCATTCTGGCAGCAACTCAGCATAGCACCATGAGACTGTACACAATACCTCACATATTTTCCGTACCCCAGGACTTTCAGACCAGTATGGGTCAGTAGTTCGTCCTAGTAGGTATAAACACATGCTGACACTACTTCCACAGGTGTAGTAGTGCAGCGGCCACGTCACATGACTTCACAGCATAAGACACAATTTGGGCACATGCTTTAATCCCAGACTCCCGCACCAGCTTACCTTAGCAGCATCAGACTCTAGGCAATACCTCACTTAATTTCCGTAGCCCAGCACTTTCACACCACTAGGGGTGAAAACTTTGCTTCACACCCCATCTATCGTTTGTCAGCATTCCGTTCATCATTTGTTTGTTGTCACACCCCATCTATAGCACACCCTAAACACCCCACTTGAGGTTACAGTGCTCCTACCGTCCTCTTTCCCACATTTTACGCCCTTTTTCCCCTTAGTCGCTTCGACAGTATCACAAAATGGCGGCTAACACTTCCTAGTTGCAACCGCTCGTAGCACTCACAACCAATAAGCAGCAAGCTCGTGCTCGTATGGCAGAATCCCCAAATATCGAAATCCGTTACTGAACGGATTTACACCAAATAAACAAAAGCGTGCTTTCTAGACCAAGACCCTTCTTCATGCCAAATTTGGGGTAATTCCGTTCAACCGTTCGACCTGTAGCCTTGTCTAAAGTTTCCTATGGAAATTAACATGGAGAAAACACGTTTTGGGACACCCTTTTTTCTCGGCCCCCCCCCCTTGATGAATCGCCCCCAAACTTCCCAAATAGGAGCGGATATGAACAAAGAATTTGTTTGGAAAATTTCATGAAGATTCAAACGACACCAAAGTTATAAGCAAAACAAAAAATGCTCGTCCAATGGAAACTTGGTCCTAACTAGAACTACCTACTGGTGGCCGTCAGTAGGAGATAGATAGATAAATATATCCCACAAAGACAAAGTTAAGTGCGCTCTCAGGGCAATCGGGATCCGAAACAGAGTAAACTTGCAGAAAGCGTTTAATTACATGTGTTTCGACTACAGCCGTAGTCTTGGTCACATGTAAAAGTGCAGAAACATATGATTGGCTTAAATAACATCACATGGGACAAATACACAAGTGGTGTCTCAAACAGTGGCAGCCATGATGGAAAAGTAAAACAGTAATTTGCAAATCAAATGTACAGAGCTGAACATATGCGTCTTAGTAAACCAAATGTAAAATAAACAAGTGTACCAACTCCGAGACTGAAACTTGAACTGTGAGTTTCAATCGGAATCAAGAGGTGCATCAGGTGACATTGTCGGCCATTTTGGAGTGGTGAACCACGGTTGTACAATGCATAGTGCCTGCCAGCAAATAATGTGAACAAAGGTCAAGTGGAAATGAAAGCGCACGTTAATGTCGCCCCAAAATTGCAGGTGTAAATCGCTGCGAAGTGAACGGTATAACTATCTGGACAAATGCAAACAGAAGGAAAAGTCCTGGCCAAAGGCAAAATACCAAGCTAATGTCAGGGAAGTGAGTATGGTAAAGTCGCCAGGATCCAGACCCCTCTCGGAGAAACAGAAAACTGCTCCTAGGTCAGATCCACAGATAAACACAAACTCATGGGCGAGTGCCCGGGTATGAGCTCCAAGTGGTCAAATAAAGAACAATGTGCATAATGGGAACAGCAACACTCAAATGGAGTATTCCGTATGGGGAACTACTGAGGGCCAAAAGAAATGGTAACACTGAAGAATCCTTCAAACAAGAGCGCAACGCTATGCTTGAAAGGTTCAGAGAAAGGGGCTACCCTAACTGGGTTCTTTTGAAAGTCAAAGAGAAAGCTGATTGTATCAATAGAACTGACACTCTAGCTGACAAAACTCCCCCAGACGGAATGATGGAAGAGAATGACACCAGGATCATACTCTCATATCACACCGAAACCAACGAGATTAGGTGCATCATTACCAGCAATTGGAACACACTCAGGAATGATAACACCATAGGTGAGACGATTCAGACAAGACCCAGCATTACATTCAGAAGATCAGCAGAAACCTGAATGGCATGCTGGTGCATAGTGACGTTACCAGATACACTACAAACAGTGAACACAACCTGCAGGGATTTTTTCCCTGCGGACATTGCAAAGCGTGCGCAAACAGCACCTTTCACAAAGAAGTCACCATAGGCACTCATAGAAGAGTCATCTCACAATTCCTGAAATGTAGCACCACTTTTGTTATCTATGCAATTATGTGTCCTTGCAATCAGTGGTATATTGGCAGTACCACGTTAATGGCCAAGAAACGCATACTTTAACACATGTGGGCCATAACCAATAAAGACCAAAATATCCGGTAGCAAGGCACTATCAGGCCAAACATTTCTCCGACTCCTCTGTCCTGAGTTAATGCATTCTGGAACAGATCACAAACAACCCGAGGGGTGGTGATAGAACTCTCAGATTGAGACAGAAAGAGTCCAAGTACATAGTGGATTTCCAAACTAGAATGCCGGAGGGGGAGCAGGGGAGGGGGTTTAACAAGTTGAGGAACTAGCCATCCATTTGAAAGAACATTATTATGCTTACCTGTGTTCTTCTGTTTCCTCTCTAGAATCTCTGTAGCAGTTTCCCTGTGCCCATGATGTTATCATTTTCATGACTTGTTTTTTCCTCCATTGTAACATCAGTGCATTAAGTTAAACTATATGTACACTAGATCCCTTTCTTTTGGGGGTCTAGCTTTAAATGTGAATCTTTTTGTTTCTCTTTGCAGGAGGAAAGGAAGGGGCCACTTCAACTGACATCACTTGACACCACGAGCATGGGCCGCCTAACCTTTTCTTCGATTATCACTTAAGTTTGCTAATCGCGAGGAGGAGCCTAGCGCGCATCCAAGATGGTCGCGTGAGCACAGGGCTCCCCGGACCCTCGCTGCTCCTCGGAATTTATCCTGACTCTATCCTGACTTGGTTGATGGAATCTGGAAGACGAATGTTGGCTGAACACTAAACTCCTTTCGGAAACCAAATCGGACCTGGGAATCCTGATCTATGGTGGTTTGAACTTTTGAGGCCCAACCGATGGCTGTGCCCGGTGCGAAGGTGAACTGTGGAGCCGGGGCGTAGTTGAACAACAACGGCGGCGGCGGGGCTGTGCCAGTGGCCGTCCCATCACTTTCGGTTTCACTTTTGGATCTCTGAGGGGCTGGACAGTGGAATTGCTTGGTGCGGCTGGGCTTTCATTTGGCCGTCGCTTGATGCCTGTGTCTCCGCCTGCTACCAGTGTGCCCATCGACTGTGGTCCCCTCGCTCCGCCACATTGCGGCCTCTGGTGCGGCCCGTGTCTGCTTGGCCTGTGCCCCTTCGACGCTTACTCGGTGGCCCCCTTCGGCGAGCGTGGTTCTCATGGGAGGCAAGGGAGACCCCGAGAGGCGTAGGACTAAGACATCCCTACGTGGGGGACCGGTCCAGACTAACAACATGGACCTCTACACTCAAGGGAGAGGGTCCCCCGGGACGGCCAGTGTCCCCCCGGATGATGCCAGTGGTGGCCCGCCCGTTCCTCCGGATCTGTCCCTGCAGGACATCATGGGCGCCATTAATGGCATCAGGGAAACCATCGCTACGCAGTACGAGGCCTTGGCCCGCAAAATCGACACGGTGGCCATTGATGTCACGCTAATTCGGGCGGATCTCTCTAAGACCAACGAGAGGGTTCAATCGCTGCATGTGCGGACGTCCTCCCTTGGTGCGGACGTGTCGGACCTGCAGACTACTCTCGGCGACCTCAAGTCGGCCAACGATCTGATGGCCCGGCGGCTGGAAGACTTCGAGGGACGGGCTCGACGCAATAACATCCGCGTCATAGGCGTTCCGGAGACTTCCGACAACCGCCCGGTTGATCTCATGGTTGAGGAGCTCATCCTCGAACAGCTTGCCCCCGCTGGCCTGCGTAAGTTCTTCGCCGTGGAGTGGGCCCATCGAGTTCCAGGTGGTCGGCCGCGACCGGGGGCCCCCCCGAGGCCTATTGTTGCGAAACTTTTTCATTACAGAGACCGAGATGCGATTCTGCAGGCCTCACGGGTCCATGGCCCGGTCCGATATGAGAACTCGTCCATTAACTTTTTCCCGGACTTCACCCAACTTGTCCAGAAACAGCAGATGGGCTTCCAGGGGGTGAAGCGTCGTCTCCAGGACCTGGGTCTCAAGTACTCTATGCTTTTTCCTGCTAGGCTCCGAGTGGAATATGAAGATCGGACTACCTTTTTTGACTCTCCTGCGACTGTGAGTGACTGGCTGGATTCGCTGCCGGACCGGGGTGACCGGCCTGGGCCCTCTGCCGGTACCGAGGGTGGCGGGTCTCCTTCGGAGTGACTTTTGGTCCTTGACTTTGCTATTTTGTATTGTTCGGCTGGGTTCTACTTCTTTTGTGCATTTTGTTTTATTCTGATCTGTGTGGGGGTCGGGCGGGGACGGGTCCCTTTCCTCCTCCGGGGTCTTTTCGTAGAATGGGGTTCGTAGGGCGACAGGCACACTGCAAGTTGGGGTGGTTTTTTGGACCGCCAGGGTGCAGGGTGGGGGGAGTTGGATTCGGGGGGGGGGGGGGTTGGCGGGTGGGTGGGGTTGTTTGGATTTGTGTTTTTTGTTCTCAAGGCGAGGTATTGGTTATGGTTCATTTTCGGGTGTTGCGCTATTTGCTAGGGGACCCTTGATCTACTGGAGGGGATGGGGGCGGGACGGGTTGAGATTGATGTCTTGGAACGTCAACGGATTGGGGGACCGTATCAAACGGGGTGTTGTGCTGCAATATTTGCGTCGTCTGACTCCTGATGTGGTGTTCTTACAGGAGACGCATCTGGTTGGTAATGTTTGTCATGCCATGAACAGGGGGGGATACCGACTCGTGGCCCATTCTGGCTTCACCACTGGTTCTAGAGGGGTAGGCATTCTCCTACGATCTTCACTTCCGTTAGAGATCACCAGGATAGTCCTAGACGATAGAGGGCGCTATGTGGCTCTGACTGGGAGGTGGGAGGGGCAGTCCATTTCCTTGATCTCGGTCTATGTTCCCCCGGGCCTCCAGAACTCCACCTTCTCAGACTTGGATCGTATGCTGCTTGGGCTTCCTGACAGTCTTTTGCTTATGGGTGGGGATTTTAATTCGGTTGTCTCGGGTGACCTGGATCGCCACCCGCCCAGGGCCCTCCCTGCTGCCCAGGCATGGCTCGGCGGACTCTTGGAGACCTTCGGTCTGGTGGATTGTTGGAGGTTAATGCATCCGACACAGTGTCAGTACACATTTCACTCTGGGGCCCATGGGAGTCTCTCCAGATTGGATTATTTTCTTATGCCCGCGGCCCAGACTGCCCGGATTCGAGAGGTTAAACACCTGGCCCGGGGTATCTCTGATCATTCCCCACTGTGGTTGCTTTTTGACACTGGGACGCAGTCCGCTGGGCGGATCGCTCCTATTAACCCTTGGTACCTGCGTGACCCCAAGATCCGTGATAGCCTGGTTAAGTCGATTGATCAATATTTTCTTGAGAATGATGGGTCGGTGTTGTCCTCAGTGTCCCTGTGGGAAGCTTTCAAAGCAGTGCTCCGCGGGCATGCACTGTCCCAGATAGTGGATGCTAAGAGGGTTAAGAATGAGGCGGTGGCGACGCTGGAGACTGAAATATCGGGGCTGGAGGCAGCCTTGGAGGCGGGTGTCACTCCGGATGGGCTGCATGCCCTCAGCCTGAAGCAGTTTGAATATAAGTCTCTTGTTACTGACGCTGCCAAGACCATGTATAGGGAGCAGCAGGGTAGGTTGTATGATGCCGGAGACAAGGCGGGTAAACTGATTGCCTGGTTGGATAAGAAGGAGAGAATGAATCGTGTGGTCCCGGAGCTTCGGGTTTTGGATGGAGTGTGTGTGACTGAGCCTGGTGAGATTGTGGAGTGTTTTGCTGACCACCTCCGGGCAGTGTACTCCCCGGTGTCTGATAGAGATGAGGACGACTCTCGTCTTCTGCTGCGGGATATTGCCCTGCCCGGCTTATCCGTCGAGGACCGCGAGCTGATGGATGCCCCTTTGTCTGTCGAAGAGATTGCTACTGCGATTCGCTCCCTTCGCTCGGGCAAGGCTATGGGCCCCAACGGCCTGCCGATTGAAGTATATAAATTACGCCCGGATAAAATCGCGCCTTTCCTCCGTCGTATGTTTCAGGAGTCGCTCGAAAGGGGTTCCCTTCCCGACTACCAGCGTCTGGCTACTATAGTGGTGATTCCCAAGGATGGTAAGCCACGTGACCGCTGTGCCTCATATAGGCCTATTTCCCTACTAAATGCCGAACCCAAAATCCTTGCTAAGGTCCTCGCTAATCGCTTGCTGAGCGTCATATGTGACTTGATACATCCGGATCAATGCGGCTTCATTCCTCATCGTAATACCGCCCTCAACTTACGGCGTCTGCACGGCGTCCTTGCTAGGGCGGAGTACTTCTCTGAACCGGCCATATTGGTTTCCTTAGACGCCACGATGGCCTTTGATACCATTGAGTGGCCATTCCTTTGGGCCGTCTTGGCGAAGTTTGGCTTTGGGGAGGGATTTCTTAGCTGGGTGAAGCTTCTTTATGCTGGACCAATGGCTCAGGTCGTTGTCAATGGGCGGGTTTCTCGGCCTTTCGCTCTCGGGAGGGGTACTAGGCAGGGGTGCCCGTTGTCCCCTCTGCTCTTTGCTCTCGCCTTGGAACCGCTCGCTGCCTGGCTCCGTTGGGAGCCCTCGATCAGGGGGCTCCGGTGGGCCCCGGGCTTCGAGGATCGGGTCTCGTTGTACGCGGATGATATTCTCTTGTACCTCACCTCGCCGCGGAAGTCGCTCAATGTTCTTTTTGATGTCCTTACTTCCTTCGGGAGAAATTCGGGTCTGATAATTAATTGGTCCAAATCTTGCGTGTATCCTATCTCTGGTGGCCTTCCTCTCTTGCCGTCTCGGCTTCCGCTCCAAATATCTCAGTCCGGCTTTAAATACTTGGGGGTGTACGTTTCGTTGGATCCGGCGGTCCGCTATGAGCAGAATCTCCTGTCTCCACTCCGGCGTTTGAGGGTGGATACGGCCCGGTGGTGTAAGTTGCCCTTGTCTCCACTTGGTCGCGCGGCGCTGTTTAAAATGATGTCCCTTCCCAGATTTCTTTATGCACTCCAGAACTCCTTCGATGTCATTCCGGCGGCCTACTTTAGGGAAGTGGAGAGTTTGCAGAGGAGACTGGTTTGGGACGGGCGAGCGCGTATCGCTTTGGCAAAGCTGACTCTCCCCTGGTATGACGGGGGCATCGCGCTTCCTGATATTAGACGGTACTATTGGGCCTCCCAGCTGTCTGCCATTAACCATGCTACGTATGCTCCTGGTTTGAACCCGGCATATGAGATGGATAAATTCCTGCTTCCCGGCGGTAACTATAATAGAGCGCTCTACTCTCGATCCGCTGGTAGGACCCTCACGGGCCCTACTAGGATTGCGGTACGTGTGTGGAAGGCGGCGAACGTAGCGATGGGCTGGAGTGAGCGTTTAACGTGTGCTACTCCTTTATTCGCCTCAGAACGCTTGGGAAGCCTCTGGACAACGAAAGGCTTTGAGCACTGGGACACGATCGGCATCAGCAGAGTGGGGGACTTATGGGTTAAGGGAGCGGTTAAATCCTTCGCGGCGCTCCAGAGCGAGCACGAGCTTAGTGAAAGAGAGTTCTTCCGTTATGCACAGGTCCGGCATGCCCTGCTCTCGGTCTTTGGGGAGGGGACCACGGTCCCTGCTTCTTCGCCTCTCGAGGACCGCATACTCGACGGTCACGTCCCCGACAGTACTATCTCTCTGATTTACAAAAAACTGATAAATAATCGGGCTGACCTCTTGGTGCGTCTTCGGGAGGCATGGACGGGAGATGGGGTGGAGTTGGACGACGAGGACTGGCAGACTGCACTGTCATCCCCTAAGGAGGTGGCCATCCCGGCACGTCTCCGTCTGGTCCAGCTTAAGATTCTCCATCGTGTTTATGTGACGGGCCCCCGCTTGGTCTCGATGGGGTTTTCTGACGACGGGCTCTGTAAGCGGGGCTGCGGGCTCAGTGCCACTTTTCTCCACATCCTATGGGAGTGCCGCGAGGTGGCGGAATATTGGCGCCAGGTGCATGATGTTATGAGACGAGTCACTGGGGTCGCTCTGCTGCCGGAGGTGCGTCGCTGTGTTCTGAATGTATGGGAGCCCAATGACTATAATGCGGCTCAGGCTCAGTGGGCGGCCTTGGGGAACATGATCGCAAAGAGATATAGCGCAGCTTTGGGGTTCCCAACGGCCTCCCACCGTGTCCGTATGGAAGGAGAACATGGACTGGTGCATGTTCAGGGAGAAAACTGTGTATGTGGCTCGTGGTAAACCGGGGGCATGGGGTAGAATTTGGGGGCAGTGGAACGTGTATCGCGGGTCTATCTGTGCTCCCCCCCTGGTGGATACGTCTGGGGTTGCCTCGTCCCCCTGATCCTTGAGGGTTCCTTGCTTATCTCGTATATCTAAGTACAGATTTGGTTCTCCCGTGGCCCCCCCCTCCCTCTCAGGCCTCCTTTTATTGACCGCCCTCGGGTGGTCCGGTGTGGAGTCCCCCGGCTGTGGTTCGACGCCCATTTCATGTCGTTTCGCCTTGCTTTTTGTTTTTCTTTATTTTTGTTGTTATGTATGTTAAAAGTGTGTATCCTGACTACCCTTATGTGCAGTCTGATCTTCTGTAATATAGCGGAGCCCCTCTGGGCCAGTCATTGTTTTTGAACTGCTTGACCACTTTAACTACTAGCGGCCGGCCCTGGCGGTTGTAGGCCCGTGCTTGTAACCCTTTTTCTGCACAATAAAATTTTTCAAAAAATAAAAATAAAAAAAAAAAGTTTGCTAATCGCGTCAAATGGTTATCACTCCAGAGGTGAGACAGGCGGGGTGCCATTCCACTGCTGATACTCCGTGACACTTCAAGAACATTTGGTATGGTTTTTGCACCGTGTAGTCATTTCCGATTGCTGTTCTCATTATGCACATTGATCTTTATTTGACCACTTGGAGTTCATAATCGGGCACTCGCTCATGAGTTTGTGTGGATCTGACCTAGGAGCAGTTTTCCGTTTCTCCGAGAGGGGTCCGGATCCTGGCGACTTTACCATACTCAGTTCCCTGACATTAGCTTGGTATTTTGCCTTTGGCCAGGACTTTTCCTTTTGTTTGCATTTGTCCAGATGAACAAGTTACTTACCTTCGGTAACGCTTTTTCTGGTGGATACAGCATCTGCCTGTGGATTCCTCACCTTGTGAATATCCCCTGCGCCAGCAACATTCGGAAACTTTTGTAGCAGTCCACGCCGATGAGGTCGAAGACGACGTCACAGAGACACGGCTCCGCTCGCGACTCCACTGACATCACCGGCTCCATATAAAGACCTCGTCGGCGTGATGACGCCTGTTCCGCCCTTTTTTCCGTGCCTTCGAGGCACACGGACAGACTGACAGCAATATATATACACAGTATACACAGTACATAATATACATATCAACACACAGTGTGGAGAATAAATACGAAGGCAAAAGAAACAACACAATGCCTTTGACAGTAACAAATAAATTTTGAAACACCATCATTAAAACTGTAGGTATACAATGTGGACAACGGGGAGGCGGGTGGGTCAGTGAGGAATCCACAGGCAGATACTGTATCCACCAGAAAAAGCGTTACCGAAGGTAAGTAACTTGTTCTTCTGATGGGTACATATGCCAGTGGATTCCTCACCTTGTGAAAAGATTCCCACAGAAGTCCCACTCCCGGAGGAGGGTGTCCACCCTTCTATACCAGAAAGTCCTGAAGGACGGAACGAGCAAAGTGTCCGTCCCTCCTCACCTCGGAATCCAAGCAGTAATGCTTCACGAAAGTGTGGAGGGAGGCCCAAATTGCCGCCCTATGTCCTCCACAGGAATACCTCTAGACAAAGTGGAAGACTTGGCTCTAGTAGAATGAGCCCTTAAATCCTCTGGAGGTTCCTTACCAGCCAAATTATAGCATATCTTGATGCACAACAAAGCCCATGAAGAGCTGATCATCAACTCGAAAGTCTTTTGTCCTGTCAAGGTAGAAGCTCACCGCCCTCTTAGGGTCCAAGCAGTGAAGCCGCTCCTCCTCCTTGGAAGGGTGAGGATAGAAGGTAGGGAAGGTAATGGATTGCCCGAGATGGAAAGGAGTTACCACCTTAGGCAGAAAAGCAGCCCTGGTCCTGAGTACCATTCTTTCAGCATGAATGGTCAATAACGGGGGTTATGAACTCAGAGCTTGAAGCTCACTTACCCTCCTTGCCAAAGTGATCGCAATGAGAAGAACCGTCTTGAAAGACAACAGTCTCAAGGGACACTTGTGTAAGGCTCGAAGGGAGAACCCATCAGGTAAGTTAAGACAAGATTTAAGTCCCATTGAGGTACAATAATAGGAGTAGGTGGAAACTTGTTCGTAAGGCCTTTCAGAAACCGTAAAACAATAGGAGATTTAAACAATGATGGTTGATCCGGAAAACAAAGGAATGCCGACAAGGCCGAAAGATATCCCTTTACAGTGGCTACAGCAAAACCTTGCTGAGCAAGAGAAAGGGCAAACTGAAGAATGTCAGATAAACGAGCCCTCAAAGGATCAATTGACTTCCCCCCACACCAGAGCACAAATTTAGACCACCTATAGGAATAGATAGATTTGGTGGAGTGACGTCTGGCAGACAAAATTACATCTACAGCATCTGGCGGGAGAGAAAAAGAATTCAGGTTGCCCCGTTCAATCTCCAGGAATGAAGGTGTAAGCTCTGGAGGAGGGGGTGTAGAACCTGCCCCTTCGACTGCGAGAGGAGGTCTGCCCTCAGAGGGAGACGGACAGAGGGCACGAGGAGAGGTGGTGTAGATCTGTATACCACACCCTTCTTGGCCAATCCAGGGCGATCAATATGACTTGGGCCCGGTCTTGGCGAATCTTCCTCAGAACCCGAGGAATCAAGGGTATGGGAGGAAACGCGTAAAGGAGTTGTGAGTCCCAACTCAACTGAAACGCGTCCCCCAACGCTCCCTGCATCGGATACTGGAGACTGTGGAATGACGGGCAGTGAGCGTTCTTGTGAGTGGCAAACAGGTCCACCCGAGGAGTTCCCCACATCCGAAAGACGTGACGAACCACCTATGGATGAAGCCTCCACTCGTGGTCGGCGGAGAACTGCCGACAGACTGTCTGCATGTACGTTCAGAACCCCGGCCAGATTTGCCATCAGACAAATCTGATGATCCTGAGCCCAGAACCAGAGACGCAGATTCTCTCTGAAGAGACAAAGAGACCCCGCTCCTCCCTGCTTGTTGACATACCACATCACGGTAGTGTTGTCCGTCAGGACTCCAACCGACAGACCGCGAAGTGAAGGGAGAAAGGCCTTGAGCGCCAAACGTATCGCCCGCAATTCCAGAAGGTTGATGTGAAGCAACCTTTCCTCTGGATACCAAAGACCCTTGATCTCCAGATCCCCCAAATGAGCACCCCACCCTAAAGTGGATGCATCCGTTATTACCGTGGCCACCGATGGAGGTAGATGGAAGGGCTTTCCTTGAGACAGATTGCGCTCCACCAAGACAGATCCGCTGCAGCTTCTCCGGAGATCCTCACAGACTCCCTGAGATCCCCTTTGTGCTGATACCACTGCCTGTGGAGGCACCACTGGAGTGCCCTCATGTGCCAGCGTGCATGGTTGACCAACAGAATGCAGGAAGCAAACAGACCGAGCAGGCAAAGGACTGTAACGACTGCTCCATTGTAAAACAAGGGAATCATTTCCTGTATGTCGAGAATCCTTTGTGGAGGTGGGAATGCCCGACACACAGTAGTGTCCAGTACCGCCACTATGCGCTGAGAGGGCACCAGGTGAGATTTGGGTACGTTTATCGAAAAACCCAAATTGTACAACAGCTGAGTTGTAACCTGCAGATGATGAAGCACCTTCGCTGGCGACTCCGCTTTGATCAGCCAGTCGTCCAGATAGGGGAAAACTGGAATCCCCGACCTTCTGAGATGGGCTGCCACCACTGCCATCACCTTCGTGAAGACTCGAGGTGCAGTAGTAAGACCAAACAGAAGGACCGCAAACTGATAATGTTGCGACCCTACCGTAAACCGGAGATACTTACTATTCGACTTCAGGATGGGTATGTGGAAATACGCATCCTGCAAATCGATCGACACCATCCAGTCCTCCTGATGCAGCGCTTGAAGAACCTGCGCAAGGGTGAGCATCTTGAACTTCTCTTGCTTCTGAAAAGATTCAACACCCTGAGGTCCAATATTGGACGCAATCTGCCATCCTTTTTCGTAATCAGGAAACCCCGGGAGTAGCATCCCTGACCCCTCTCCTGCTCTGGAACCACCTCTATCGCACGTTTTTTCAGGAACGTCAGGACTTCCTCGTGCAGGAGAATACTGTGGTCCTATGAGCAAGCCCCTTGACCAGGAGGGTAATTTGGAGGGAGTCCCCGAAAGGGAAGGGCGTACCCATTTTCTACAAGATCTAGAACCCAAAAGGTCTGTAGTAACCGATCCCCAATCTTGTAGAAAATGGGTAAGCCGGCCCCCCACAGAACCAACATGATCCAGAATGGTGGATCTAGGGCTGCTTTGCAGTGGTGGGAGGGGCTGAGGAGGAGGAGGAGGAGGAAGAGGAGGAGGAGGAGAGCTGTCGACCTCGAGTGCGACCCCTGATTCTACCTTTGTAGCTCTTATACAGAGTGTTCTGCTGCTGTTGCTGCTGGGGCTCTCTGTAAGAACAAAAGGTTTACCTTCCGAAGCCCCTGTACCTCTTGAACGAACCCCTTGGCTGAGATTGAAGGCCCAAAGATTTAGCCGTGGTCTTACTCTCTTTAAATGTTTCAAGCACATCCGCTTTCTTGCCAAAAAGTCCAGAGCCATCAAAAGGCAAGTCCAAGAGCGTTGACTGGACATCAGGGGAGAACTCTGAAGATTGAAGCCACGCACTCCTCCTGGTGGCAACAGAAGATCCCATGACTCTTGCAACAGAGTCAGCTGTATCCAAGCCACTTTGGATTACCTGACGTGCCACCGCTTGGGTATCCGAAAGAACCTCATTGAAACTCATCCTATCCTCTTCTGCCAGCTTTGGGGCTAGCTGCTTTGCTGAGTCCATAAGAGCATGGATATTTCAGCCCAAAAGACAGGTGGCATTCGTCGATTTAAGAGCCATGCTGGCAGAAGAGAAGACCTTCTTGGCCGACTGATCCAATTTCTTCGCCTCCCTGTCACTCTGGACTTTGGGAAAAGAACCTGATGATTTTCTGGAACAGGCAGCCTGAACCACCAGACTCTGGAGATGGGTGAGATGTCAAAAAGTCTGGGTCCCCCGGAGCTGCCCTATACCTCCTGGTAATAACTTTAGAAACTGCAGGAGCAGAGAAGTGCTTACGCCACACCTCCATTACTGGCTCTATAATGGCGTCATTAAAAGAGAGTAAAGGCTCTGAAGCAGTAGAAGGAGAGTGCAGAACCTCCGTTAAGATGTTAGGCTTGAACTCTTCAGAAGGCAACTGCAGATCTAAAAGTTCAGCTGCCTTCTTTATAACAGCGTGGTATGGTGCCACATCCTTTGAAGGAACAAGAAAACAGAACAAACAGTTCAAGCTGAGAATAACTCAACATAATCTTTTTGTAGCTCCTAAAAAGAAATGAAACTGAGAAGGAGGGATTTATGAATTTCCTTATTATTTGATGGAAATAATTCAAATTTATTTTATGATGCAAGAACAATTTTTGCGCAGAACCATTTCTTTTGTTGCGCTGAGGTCATATATACAAAATGTTACAAGGCATATATTACAATAACACATAACTAATATTCCCCTGGAAACACAAAAAGAAAATAAATGTCAACATTCATCAAACACTCATGGCCATTCCACTCATGCATTCACGGCATACATACAAAAACTGTCTAGAACTAGGTCCTTGTGGCGACCTTTCTTTCTTAGTACGATTGATTACATTGCGATTCAAATGTCAAAAAACATTTCATTATTATTTTGCGAAAATGAATATGACAAACATGTTTTTAAACTTCGCATAGGAATACAATTTTATGAAAGCGGTGCGACACAAGGAAATGAAAAATGGTCGACGCGTTTCGAACCCCAGAGTTGTGGGTTCTCCTCAGGACCAACCAATTTCTGTAAGGAACAATGGAAAGGTTTTAGAATATGGAATCGGACTAAGAAAAACTATGAAGCACCAACCGGGCTTGTCAAAACCCACCTTTGCACGGAGAAATCTATCTGCCTTAAATGGATTTTGTTTCCAATGCAGAGGGACCTACACAAGGGAACAAACCAAAACCACCTATATCAGAATTGAAACTTGTCTGCCACACGCTAAACAAAAAACACTTAACCAACAAGAGACTTTAGACCAAGGTAGGTGATGTACGCTCAACTTACTAGAGAAAGGGAACTTTTCCTCTTTTCCGGCTGTCCAAGATTAAATACTTGTGTATCTGAAGGAAGGGAGAATGGACGAAATGAGTACCGTTGACTAGTGTAATCTCATGGAACTGAAAACAACCGTTCAGAAACGCAATCAACGAAGTGGACCGCAGCCCACTGAATGGAGTTTGGAACTTACTTCGATAAGATTTCAGTTTACTTCATGATGTTTATCCCGCGCCGGAATCTAAAAAAACGAGATGGGCTGTGTAAATAATGCGTCGGAGAGTGAAACAATCCAATATCTTAGAACTCCTCTTCTTTAGACCGGAGTGATCATTGCAGGCTTACCGGGCATACATTTTGCAACCGTCCACACCGTAGTCGTGCCTCGAGTGAGGATGCACACAGCCTTGTGGGTACTAATGGCGTGTAACTCTCATTAGGACTACCAAAAAGCGCAAAGCTTGCTGGTACTTGTAGTTTATGTTCTATGACCATACAGGTGTGTTATTTAAAACAAGGGGGATGTGGCTAAGATTCTGATAATTTAAAGTATTGGCGATGGAAGGTGGCTTCCAGGTATTATGGTTTCTGTGTAGTTTTGTTTTTAGCAATCGGACCAACTCCTTTGCTGAGCACCTCAACAACAAGGAAGGCTTTCCCTACGAGGGGAGTAAAGCATGGCTCTGAAAAAGATGGAACTCTCTTTTCTATATAATCGTATGAAGAATGATCGATGCAGCAGAGCAGGCAAAGCCCCGCACAGAAGGACAGCGGCAAAGTTAAGATGTTCTTTTACTTTAAGCAAGTGGTCTAAAAATCTCAGCGACTTCATTTAGGCCATTGATAGCCGTGTTGTACTTCATGATTAATAACGCCTCACGACGGCTTAATCGGCCTTCCAAATCTCCTCCACGGGGATCTCTTTCAACTTTGGACAAGACTGTCCATCTCAAATCAGTCTCACTGTGTGAATGAGAGAGCCAATGATGGACTAGAGGGGCATTCTCCACTCGGCGTCTGATCCTAGATTTGTGCTGGATGATGCGTTGTCGCACTTCCTGCGTTGTTTTTCCAATGTACAGCTTCGGACATGGACAAACTATTGCATAAACGACATTTTTCGTTTTGCAATTACTGAATGAGTTATGTTTCCAATGCGTGGTATTGAAGGAAAAGACGTCCCCCTCTATGGTCTGGTCACAGTTTGTGCATGTGCCACATTTGTGGTGTCCTAAAACAGGTGGTAAGTTAAGCATACTCCTCAATGTGCGCTGTTCTTGTTTCGGTAAGGCCGCACGTACTATGTAGTTTGCTACACATTTCTCCTTTTTGAACGCAAACATCGGAGGTCTCGAAAAATCCTCATGGAGGTCCTTGATCAAATGCCAGTTGCCCAGGATGAGTTTGCGGAGTTGGTGGCTGTTTGGGCAGAATGTGGTCACACAAACCGATCTGTCAACCTTACTCCTAATTTTTTGCTCAAGTAATGTCTCTCTTGGTGTCCACCACGCTCTCTTCAGAGAGTGTTTAATTAATTTCTTTGGATAACCCCTCTCAAGGAGGCGGTCTCTGAGTTTGTTTGCATGTCTGAATCATCATCATCTTCTAGCGAGACCACAGATACAACAACTAGGACCAATCAGAACCAAAGGGGCAACCAACAAAATCAGGACCCGCAAACATCCAATCAAGAAGCACGTTTTTTAGGCCGAGGCCAACGACAAGGCAGAGGACGGTTACGATATTCCCAACCATGGGAAATGAGGACACGACGCCAATATTACAGGAGTTAACTTCATCACCAATTTATAATTTGTCTGACAAAATACTTACAACAGCGGAAATTTCAATTCTCCAAAAAGGACTAAGCTTTGTTCCTTCTCGGGCTACAGACTTCATCAAAATGAAGCTTGAAACCATGGAGTTCTGTCGTAAAATCCGTTTAAAAACGTTCTTTTCTGAGACAACCGAGGGAGGAACGGCAGAAATCACCGGACTAAAGAGGAAATCTACTTTTTGTCCAACAGGACCCAAGGTTCCCAAGGAAATCGCAACGTTTGAGAGAACCATCTTATCAGGAATACAGGCAATGGAAAGCAAAAAAAGCTTTGTGAGGTTCAACCTAGCTAAAAAAGAAAAGGATGCCCTTATCGACCTACAAAATGATAGAACTATTGTAGTGAAGCAGGCAGACAAAGGTGGTGCAGTGGTCCTCTGGGACGTCAATAAATATAAAAAAGAAGTACTCCGCCAATTGGAAGACGTGACCTGCTACCGGAAAATCACAAAAGACCCAACTAAAGAACTACAAGACCAACTATTTCACATTATAGAGGAAGGCTTTTCACAAGGTTTTGTGGGACCTAAAGAACGCCTGTTCCTGAAAAATATGAATCCAAGGATACCGGTCTTCTATGCTTTACCCAAACTCCACAAAAATGAATTGGACCCCCCAGGACGACCTATAGTCTCTGGGTGTGAATCACTTATTGAGCCAGTGGCTCAATATATCGACTATTTTCTAAAACCATTCATCAATCAGGTTCCGGCACATTTGAAAGACACCACGGCTTTCCTGAATAGAATTACATCCGTACATTTCAACAAAAGGACACAATTGATGGTTACATTGGACGTGGTGTCACTCTATACTCAAATTCCACAAGATCAAGCTCTGGAGGCCCTAGAGTGGTTTTTAAATTTAAGAGAACGACCAGTACAAGTGCCCACAGAATTCCTCCTGTCTTTGGCGAAGTTTGCACTTTCTAAAAATTATTTTTCTTTCGACTCAGAGTTTTTTTACCAAATACGAGGCGTGGCCATGGGTTGTCCTTTCGCGCCTGAGCTGGCAGTTCTATTCATGGGTTTATATGAAAACAATTTCATATATAACAATAACCCGTTTGTCTCTAACATTTCCAACTATATGAGGTTTATCGATGACATTTTCTTAATTTGGACTGGCACACAACAATCACTAGACGAGTTCATTTGTTGGCTAAATGGAAGATCTAATGACATCAAATTCAATATAGTCTCGTCAAACGATTCTATCACTTTTCTGGACGTCAAGGTAGTGGCTTCGGATGGAGAGCTTGAAACCACACTTTTTAGAAAAGAGACAGATCGGAACAAGGCCCTTCATTTCACGAGCAACCACCCTCGCAGTCTGAGACAAAACCTACCCTATGGTCAGTTCTTGCGAATTCGCAGGAACTGCACCAAAAAAGAGGAATATTTTAGGCATGCAAACAAACTCAGAGACCGCCTCCTTGAGAGGGGTTATCCAAAGAAATTAATTAAACACTCTCTGAAGAGAGCGTGGTGGACACCAAGAGAGACATTACTTGAGCAAAAAATTAGGAGTAAGGTTGACAGATCGGTTTGTGTGACCACATTCTGCCCAAACAGCCACCAACTCCGCAAACTCATCCTGGGCAACTGGCATTTGATCAAGGACCTCCATGAGGATTTTTCGAGACCTCCGATGTTTGCGTTCAAAAAGGAGAAATGTGTAGCAAACTACATAGTACGTGCGGCCTTACCGAAACAAGAACAGCGCACATTGAGGAGTATGCTTAACTTACCACCTGTTTTAGGACACCACAAATGTGGCACATGCACAAACTGTGACCAGACCATAGAGGGGGACGTCTTTTCCTTCAATACCACGCATTGGAAACATAACTCATTCAGTAATTGCAAAACGAAAAATGTCGTTTATGCAATAGTTTGTCCATGTCCGAAGCTGTACATTGGAAAAACAACGCAGGAAGTGCGACAACGCATCATCCAGCACAAATCTAGGATCAGACGCCGAGTGGAGAATGCCCCTCTAGTCCATCATTGGCTCTCTCATTCACACAGTGAGACTGATTTGAGATGGACAGTCTTGTCCAAAGTTGAAAGAGATCCCCGTGGAGGAGATTTGGAAGGCCTATTAAGCCGTCGTGAGGCGTTATTAATCATGAAGTACAACACGGCTATCAATGGCCTAAATGAAGTCGCTGAGATTTTTAGACCACTTGCTTAAAGTAAAAGAACATCTTAACTTTGCCGCTGTCCTTCTGTGCGGGGCTTTGCCTGCTCTGCTGCATCGATCATTCTTCATACGATTATATAGAAAAGAGAGTTCCATCTTTTTCAGAGCCATGCTTTACTCCCCTCGTAGGGAAAGCCTTCCTTGTTGTTGAGGTGCTCAGCAAAGGAGTTGGTCCGATTGCTAAAAACAAAACTACACAGAAACCATAATACCTGGAAGCCACCTTCCATCGCCAATACTTTAAATTATCAGAATCTTAGCCACATCCCCCTTGTTTTAAATAACACACCTGTATGGTCATAGAACATAAACTACAAGTACCAGCAAGCTTTGCGCTTTTTGGTAGTCCTAATGAGAGTTACACGCCATTAGTACCCACAAGGCTGTGTGCATCCTCACTCGAGGCACGACTACGGTGTGGACGGTTGCAAAATGTATGCCCGGTAAGCCTGCAATGATCACTCCGGTCTAAAGAAGAGGAGTTCTAAGATATTGGATTGTTTCACTCTCCGACGCATTATTTACACAGCCCATCTCGTTTTTTTAGATTCCGGCGCGGGATAAACATCATGAAGTAAACTGAAATCTTATCGAAGTAAGTTCCAAACTCCATTCAGTGGGCTGCGGTCCACTTCGTTGATTGCGTTTCTGAACGGTTGTTTTCAGTTCCATGAGATTACACTAGTCAACGGTACTCATTTCGTCCATTCTCCCTTCCTTCAGATACACAAGTATTTAATCTTGGACAGCCGGAAAAGAGGAAAAGTTCCCTTTCTCTAGTAAGTTGAGCGTACATCACCTACCTTGGTCTAAAGTCTCTTGTTGGTTAAGTGTTTTTTGTTTAGCGTGTGGCAGACAAGTTTCAATTCTGATATAGGTGGTTTTGGTTTGTTCCCTTGTGTAGGTCCCTCTGCATTGGAAACAAAATCCATTTAAGGCAGATAGATTTCTCCGTGCAAAGGTGGGTTTTGACAAGCCCGGTTGGTGCTTCATAGTTTTTCTTAGTCCGATTCCATATTCTAAAACCTTTCCATTGTTCCTTACAGAAATTGGTTGGTCCTGAGGAGAACCCACAACTCTGGGGTTCGAAACGCGTCGACCATTTTTCATTTCCTTGTGTCGCACCGCTTTCATAAAATTGTATTCCTATGCGAAGTTTAAAAACATGTTTGTCATATTCATTTTCGCAAAATAATAATGAAATGTTTTTTGACATTTGAATCGCAATGTAATCAATCGTACTAAGAAAGAAAGGTCGCCACAAGGACCTAGTTCTAGACAGTTTTTGTATGTATGCCGTGAATGCATGAGTGGAATGGCCATGAGTGTTTGATGAATGTTGACATTTATTTTCTTTTTGTGTTTCCAGGGGAATATTAGTTATGTGTTATTGTAATATATGCCTTGTAACATTTTGTATATATGACCTCAGCGCAACAAAAGAAATGGTTCTGCGCAAAAATTGTTCTTGCATCATAAAATAAATTTGAATTATTTCCATCAAATAATAAGGAAATTCATAAATCCCTCCTTCTCAGTTTCATTTCTTTTTAGGAGCTACAAAAAGATTATGTTGAGTTATTCTCAGCTTGAACTGTTTGTTCTGTTTTCTTGTATCTTTGGCTCAGTTCAGCTGAGTAGTTTGAGCCACCACCCAGTGTTGTTTTCTAACATCCTTTGAAGGAGCATCAGAAGGAGGAGTAATCTCCCATTCAGGTGATAAGTCCAGGCCACTAGCCTCCTTCAACTCAAACACATTGTCCGATTCCATAAGCTCACCTTCCTCCATCAGGTATCTCCGTTCATCCAGCACCCTTTGGGACTCACTCTTAGACCTGATCCTCACAACCGGAGTCGGTGGCGCTGAGACTGAATCAGACTGCACCGGCGTCGAGCGTGGATCCAAAGGAACAGCCGGCGTCGAACAAGGCCGAGTCGGCGCCGGTAAAGAAGGGAGCGGCGTCACTGTCCTCGGCGCCGGTACATGCCAAGACGGCATCGCCGGTACATGCCAAGACGGCATCGCCGGAAAAAATGACATGAAGGGAGCCTGAGGATAAGCTTGGGGAACTCCCAAACTGAAGGCCATAGGACCCAAAGGTGCACAAGAGTGGTACATGGCTCTGGAGAAGACTCCGTACATAGCATTAAGATAAAGCGTAGGGTCCTGACCTGGTCCTGGAAACGCAGGATATTGTTCAGGCATCACCGGACTCGGGCCGACGGGCACTGATGGTGGAATCAGCAGAGCCGAAGGCTCACCCGGAGCAGGAGGCTCCTCACACGGAACCGGAGACGAAGCCAGAGCTGGAGATGGAGCCTGAGCCGGAGAATGCTCCGGTGAAGCCACAGGTGACGATAGGCCAATAGGTGAACCAGGAACAGGCGAAGGAGATACAAAGTCCTTACGGCGTCGGGAGGGCGATGTCGATCTCGGAGCCGCATCCCTATCAGAGTGATGTCGAGCTGAGTGCCTCTTCTTTTTCTTGTGCTTCTTGGACTTAGAAGCATGCCCCGAAGTCGACTTCGACACCGACCTCTATCTTCTCCGGCCTCTTTTTTCCTTCTTCATCCTGGCAATGAACAATTTTGCTTCCCTCTCCTTAAGAGCCTTGGAACTCATCTTGCGGCTGCAAGAACATCCTTCCACATCATGGTCCGATGATAGGAACCACACGCAGTCTTCATGCGGATCCGTTATCGACATGTTTTTCCCACATCTCGCCAAGGTTTAAAACCAGACTTCTTCGTCCACATTTCAGCTGAAGAAGAGAGAGAAACCAGCAGAAAACAAAGTAACAAGAACAGCTACAGAGAGAGAGAATCCCGAAATCCGTTGGCGTCAACGGCGCGGAAAAAAGGGAACTGACGTCATGACGCCGACGAGGTCTTCATATGGAGCCGGTGACGTCAGCGGAGTCGCAAGCGGAGCCATGTCTCTGTGACGTCGTCTTCGACCTCATCGGCGTAGACTGCTACAAAAGTTTCTGAATGTTGCTGGCGCAGGGGATATTCACAAGGTGAGGAACCCACTGGCAGATGTATCCATCAGAAAAGAGTTATACTGTTCACTTCGCAGCGATTTACACATGCAATTTTGGGGCGACATTAACGCACTATGCGCTTACGTTTCCACTCGCCCTTTGTTCACATATTTGCTGGCAGGCACTATGCATTGTACAACCACGATTCACCACTCCAATATGGCTGACAATGTCACCGGACGCACCTCTTGATTCCGAGGGAAACTCACAGTTCAAGTTTCAGTCTCAGAGTTAGTACACTTGTTTATTTTACATTTGCTTTACTAAGACGCATTATTGAGACATTCTTTCATATGTTCAGCTCTGTACATTTGATTTGCAAATTACTGTTTTACTTTTCCATCATGGCTGCCCCTGTTGCTTGGGACACCACTTGTGTATTTGTCCCATGTGATGTTATTTAAGCCAATCGTATGTTTCTGCACTTTTACATGTGACCAAGACTACGGCTGTAGTCGAAACGCGTTGTGTAATTAAACGCTTTCTGCACGGTTACTCTGTTTCGGATCCCGATTGTTCTGAGCGCGCACTTAACTGTCTGTGGGATAATTTTGCCGGTACGCTCCGCCGGCGTGTGCGCCACTTATCACGGGTCCCCGTAATACGGGAAGGAGCTTTGTTTTGAGGAATTATATATATGTTCATTTTCACATACTATGTGCTGCGTTGGCTGTGGAGACCCCAGGACATTAACCATTTTTTGGCTTGGCTTTAAACTATTGGTTTAACTACACGGCTTTCACCTGGAGGCTGTGTTCGGAGCTTGGTGGACAAGTTGCATCCATAGAGGAACTTTTGCTTGAACTGGGACTGTTCCGAGTGCTAATATAATCTTGCAGATATTTTTTAGGACTATATGTCACACAAACTATTTTTGCATACGGACTTCGGGTACTTTGTAGTGATTTGCATGCTATGATGTTGGGGCATTATGGGAACAGTAGTCCCTGCGTGGTTCAGGATGTAAACTTGAGGCCGGCAGTTGAGTTTTATAGTACACACTGTCTGCCGCCTCACGTTTGTTTCAGCCTAATGCTTTATTTCCCTAACATGCTTCTTTTTTTTTTTAAACAGTTTTATTAGTTTAACAAATAGTACAACATTAGAGGGACGACTGTCCATATCCATAATAAAGGCGTATTACAAAGGGCAGTAGCAAAAGACACAAAAGCATTGTCCATAGTAAATATATCGACACATTTCCAATAGAAATAGGAAGGGAGTCAGACATCCTATCAATACATAATGACAAAATAGGAGAAACCGAGAAATAATCCAATCTCCTGTGGGACCACCTCTGATATGTTAAAAGATTATGGTACATAGTGGTGCATAAAGACACATATCGACAACCAAGGTGGGCAAAAGTGCCATAGATTTGCATTACCATGAATAAATAACTGATATTTACCAATTAGAGATAATCATGTCATTCAGGGGGATGCAGGAGTGGTGGACTGAGTCCGAACTAGTGGTGATACCGGGGGTGTAAAGGAATCAATAGCTTTGAAAATTTCCAACATGTGATCCCATTCCAAAGAGATGGGAGTGTTATGCAGTCGCCGGAATTCCTCCTGTCGGATTATAGCACTTTCAGCCATGCCCCATCGAATCGATTCTGTGTTCCAGTATAGTGGTGTAGGGGGAGAGGCAGACTTCCACCTCATTGTAATCGCTCGCTTAGCAATGAGTATTGCCAAGTCCGAGAACTTGAGTTGTACCTTCTGTTTTTTGTGGCGTCCATGGAGGCCCAAGTGGCAAGCTTCTGGGGACAACCAGTCAGATGTGTTAGTGACTTGTCGTATGGCATAAGTAACAGCATGCCAATATAAACGAAGTCGAGGGCAGGCCCATTGCATGTGAACAAGGTCTGCATCTGCCTCCAGGCATCTAGGACAGAAGAGTTGGGCATCTGGATGAATACTGTTAAGACGATGTGGTGTGAGGTAGGCTCTATGTAAGATCATGGATTTAAAACGAGCATTTCAAGATACTTTCTTTGGGAATTCCAGTATCAAGACCCATTCTTTGTCTGTAAATTCCTTACTTAGGTCTAAGGTTCAGAGTAAAAGTAAGGGTGTGCTGGAGTGAGTCCTGATACCCCTATACAACCAACAGATAAGATGTCGACCTTACCACCATAAGGAGTAACGCGTGGACTAAATCATGTGTAGGAGGTTCAGACACTTCAGGAGCTCAGTGTTGCTTGATATAGCGGACTAATGCAGCATGTAGAAGCAATAAAGTCGGAGGAACTCCCTGGGCACGCAAGGAATTGTTGTGAGCAGCCAGAGTATTTCCCTAATATGCTTAGTGCGCATTTTTTGTGATCACTCAATCTGGTACCGAACAGCATCACTTCCCAGTCCAATAATACACAATTATTGGTCATGGGCTCTGCCATGATCTAGTTTTCATACGAATTAATTAAGTATTTATGGTCGATTAGGTCTCTACAGTGTTACACACACTGTTTTTCGCGCACCACATTTTAATTTGTTAGTAATGCCTGAGGTGGTTTGCGCTTAAACTCAGTTTAAAAAAAATTTGATACTATAGTAGTACATGTCCCAATTTTGGAAGAAGATACCTTCCCTGCACAGTAGTCAATTTTGTATTTATTGTATATTTGGCAAAGTGGCAAGAAGTTGCACTATGCATTTAATATTCACATGTGTACTTTATGCACTATGCGTTTTTATGTCATCAGCTGCAGTAATATCCACTAAACATACTCAATGTACCAATTGTGAAGGTATCTCTCGGTTTCTTACACATAGGTTGTGACTTCTCAATGAGTGACAATGCCGAAACGCGTCTCTCCAGTCGCTGGGTCAAAGTAGGCCCTATGAAATAAAGAAGCCTTCACCCCTAGTGTGTGTGCTCTTTTCCTTGTGGAGTAAGGGTTGTGTGTGTATGTGTATGTGTATGTGTATGTGTGTATATATATATATATATACATATATATATATATATATATATATATATACACAGCAGCAACGGACATGGTATCTCCTTCGAGCAGTGTCCACCAGTTGCCTACGCGTTTCAGAAAGAGGTTTCCTTAATCATGGCTTGGCGTTTTGTGACGGGTTTGGAAGGCAGCTTTGATATTCACAGGTGTTATAAGGTGATCGTTGGTACCGCCCCATTGGGCGTGTCGGCTGCAAAGCATGGAGATACCATGTCCGTTGCTGTTGCCCTGCAACAAAAGGAGAAAACTATTGTTGTGTGGGTATCTTCATTTGCAGAGCGCATTCGATTGGAATATTAAGTGGCCGGCTCGGGTCACGAAGATTACCCCACCGCTGCGAGGCGGGTCCATGTGTTTCAGCCGAGACACAACTGAAGGAACAACGTGCCTTGCAGGACCAGCGCAAAGTAAGCAGCAGGCCTGGGCTCACCCAGAGAGCAACCCGATGGGGAATACAACATGAGGGGATTGGAAAGTGGCACCCACTATGGAATGAACACTATCTGGAACTACATTAACCAACATGCTTTGCAGCCGACACGCCCAATGGGGCGGTACCAACGATCACCTTATAACACCTGTGAATATCAAAGCTGCCTTCCAAACCCGTCACAAAACGCCAAGCCATGATTAAGGAAACCTCTTTCTGAAACGCGTAGGCAACTGGTGGACACTGCTCGAAGGAGATACCATGTCCGTTGCTGCTGCCCTGCAATAAAAGGAGAAAACTATTGTTGTGTGGGTATCTTCATTTGCAGAGCGCATTCGATTGGAATATTAAGTGGCCGGCTCGGGTCACGAAGATTACCCCACCGCTGCGAGGCGGGTCCATGTGTTTCAGCCGAGACACAACTGAAGGAACAACGTGCCTTGCAGGACCAGCGCAAAGTAAGCAGCAGGCCTGGGCTCACCCAGAGAGCAACCCGATGGGGAATACAACATGAGGGGATTGGAAAGTGGCACCCACTATGGAATGAACACTATCTGGAACTACATTAACCAACATGCTTTGCAGCCGACACGCCCAATGGGGCGGTACCAACGATCACCTTATAACACCTGTGAATATCAAAGCTGCCTTCCAAACCCGTCACAAAACGCCAAGCCATGATTAAGGAAACCTCTTTCTGAAACGCGTAGGCAACTGGTGGACACTGCTCGAAGGAGATACCATGTCCGTTGCTGCTGCCCTGCAATAAAAGGAGAAAACTATCGTTGTGTGGGTATCTTCATTTGCAGAGCGCATTCGATTGGAATATTAAGTGGCCGGCTCGGGTCACGAAGATTACCCCACCGCTGCGAGGCGGGTCCATGTGTTTCAGCCGAGACACAACTGAAGGAACAACGTGCCTTGCAGGACCAGCGCAAAGTAAGCAGCAGGCCTGGGCTCACCCAGAGAGCAACCCGATGGGGAATACAACATGAGGGGATTGGAAAGTGGCACCCACTATGGAATGAACACTATCTGGAACTACATTAACCAACATGCTTTGCAGCCGACACGCCCAATGGGGCGGTACCAACGATCACCTTATAACACCTGTGAATATCAAAGCTGCCTTCCAAACCCGTCACAAAACGCCAAGCCATGATTAAGGAAACCTCTTTCTGAAACGCGTAGGCAACTGGTGGACACTGCTCGAAGGAGATACCATGTCCGTTGCTGCTGCCCTGCAATAAAAGGAGAAAACTATCGTTGTGTGGGTATCTTCATTTGCAGAGCGCATTCGATTGGAATATATATATATATATATATATATATATATATTCACTGAAAAAACCATAGGTTTCAGACATGTTATAGTTAGCGGAAATTTTACTGATAAAAAACCAATGAAATTCCCCCGTTATAGTTAGTGCAGGCAACTATAACTCACGCGACCGCAATCCTCTGCTGATGCTAATACTGTATTTAGACACTTATTTGCCCATGTCTTCTTCCATAAATTTTTAGCTATACATATATTACAAATATTTTTTTTTCATAAAGACACATATGTCATCAGCAGAAGATTGCGGTCGCGTGAGTTATAGTTGCCTGCACTAACTATAACGGGGGAATTTCATTGGTTTTTTATCAGTAAAATTTCCGCTAACTATAACATGTCTGAAACCTATGGTTTTTTCAGTGAATTTGCAAGGTTTTTTAAATGCTAATTCCTAACTATAACGTGTGTGAAACCTATGGTTTTTTCAGTGAATTTGTACGGTTTTTTAAATGCTAAGTTACTTTACGCCATTCGTGGCGTGCACGCCCACTTAACGCAGTTCGTTCCGTGCGCGCACGGTGCGCTTCGCGCACCGCGCGCCCACTTTACGCAGTTAGTGCCGTACACGCAAGGTGGGCACGCAGTGCGCTACGCGCACCGCGTGCCCACGTTACGCACCGTGCGCACATGGAGGACATATTATGCACTTCCTTGTGATAGGTAATCTGTTAAATTTAATTTGTAAGTGATGACAATAATATGCCATGCACAGAGAGTGTTTTTTTTTTTTTTTATTAAAATTTTTAGCGTAAGTGCACCGTAAGCGTAATCGGCGAAATTTTCAAAAAATAAAAATTTACCGTTTTTGGCCTTGGGGGATCTTTGAGGACTCAACTAACATGGCTATGTGCATGGGCGCTGTCTAAACAGCCCCTTTATATGTTTTTTGCCTTTGTTTACAGCCCCCCCCTCAGAGAGCGAGAGAGAAAATGGCGGCCGCCGCTTCCTGGTTTCGACCGATTCGAATGTTTACTTAGATGTAACAGCCAATCAGAATCGCGCTCGCGCACGCCACCGTACGCGTACGGTAAGCTTACGGTAAGCGTACCGTAAGCTGGCTCAGATATATATATTGATTTAAAGGCTCTTTTCTCAGAATCTACTGAACAGATTTACACCAAACCTACAAAAGGCACTTCCTTGACCTGAGGACTACCTCTCTGCCAAATTTCTAGTAATTCTGTTCAGCCGTTCGGGCTGTAGCCCTGTCTAAAGGTCCTATGGAAAAATGCATGGGAAAAACGCGTTTTGGGACCCCCCTTTTATCTCAGCCCCCGCTTGACGAATCCCCCCGAGACTTTCAGGGTAGGAGCGGAGCGTAGCGCCCCACCTATTTTGAGAAATTCGCGAGGATTCGTCGACCGGCGCCAAAGTTATTCAAAATAGAATGTTGCGGATTTCCTATGGAAACAGGGTCCTAACTATAACTACCTACTGGCGACCGCCAGTAGGTAATATATATATATATATATATATATATATATATACACACACAAAGACATTAAAACACAGAAATTCACCAGTTATAGTTATCAGAGGCAAAAATTGCCCTCCTGCCATGCACTGCTTATGACCTTACATATTACACCACTCATTACATGTTCTATGACATCTCAAATGACATCATTGATGACATCTATGTTTTAATTAACTGGAAGGGAGCCGCTAAAAATGAAGGTGAGGGGGCCTGAGAACTGCATCCTTTTTTATTTGAACAGGAGGGGGGACCACATGGCCCCTCTCCCCTACCACTGTTGGGCCCTGGGGACCCCATTCCCTAGGGACCCCCCCCCTTTTTTTTTTATTAAAGGAGGGGGCCAGCAAGGTCCCTCTCCCCAAGCCTTTTGAGGCCCTGGGGACACCTTTTCACAGGACTGTTTATTTAAATTAAAGGGGTGAGGAACCACACAGCACAATCTTCCAGGGCCGATATTTTTTTAAAGGGGGAAGGCGGCCGTGTGGCTCCCCCACAAGCCTCTAAAGGCCCCGGGGTCGAAATTATTCAAAATGGGCAGGAGGGGTACGAATGTATGGTGGGTATACATTTGTTGGGGGTGTGGGGGAGCACCACTGGCTACCCCCTTGCAGAGGGAGCCGGCATTCATCTCACCCGAATGGAGCAGCAACTAATACTGCTCCCTCCGGGCGGGAGCATTATTTTGATCCATTTCCAATCCTGCATCAGAGTGGGCAGGGAAACAGGTCAAAAGTCTGCTCCCAGCAGGTGAACCATTTTTAATACTCCCACCTTATGAGAGCAGAGTTAGTGCTTGCTCCAGCTTTGAGAGAGATTCACAAATGCTTGTGCCAGGTGGTATCAAACAGATATCTCTGTCAGCACTGGTACTGGTAGGGAAACCATTATGTCCCGGTGTGAGCTACCTGGGACATAGCATGTAAGCTGGTCCCTGACTTGGAGTGCCCCCCCATTCCCATTTACAGAAATGTTGGCCCTGGGTTCCCTGGACCTTTAGAGGTTTGAGGAAAGGGTGCCACTCTTATTCAAGGATTTCCATCCCAGGGGTGGCTCTCCGTGCCTCTGATGGCTTGGTGAGGGGAGGCCGCACAGACACTGGGTAGTTATAGTTTGGTCAACTGTTCCATAGGAAAAGCGTCTTTTTGTGCTGCTAATAACTTTGGCCCCGTTTGATGAATCTCCACTAAGCTTAGCAGGGGTTGAGAAAAATGGGGGTTCCCAAAATGCAAAATCCTACAGCAAAAACATCCAAATGGAATAACACCAAATTTGCAGGAGGCTAGATTTTGGTAACAAGTTTGAGCTTAAAAATCTGTTCAGTAGTTTGAAAATTAACGGTTAGAGAAAATAGATATCTGGACAGTTTGGTTCGAGGGACTCTTGCAAGAATGCCTCAAACCCAATTAAAAAAAATAAAGCATTCTGATTGGACCAGGGAGCTTTTTCTTTTGGGCATATTCGATCCAATGGAAGTCAAGACTTCCGCAGGACCGAGCGCTATTATTGACAGCTGCAAAGTCAGAAAAATGTTGCTGGAAGCCATTACAGGACTCATGGACTTGGTTTCCGATTCTTAACAAGTAAATGAAAAAAATATATATGGGGGCCTAAAACCAAAAATAAACGGCAAAAAATCCAGCGGGATCGTTAAAAAAAACATGGTGGTTGGGGCCCCCTCCTCTGGTCTTTACAGGTAGCGGGGAGCCCACCCCGGGGCTGAAATTTTTGTTTATCGGGAGGGAGGGAGGATGCATACCCCCTTCCCTGTGCCATCACAGGCCACGGGGAGCCACTAGCCGAGGCTCAAATTAATCAATATGGGGAGGGAGGCTGCGTGCACCCCCTCCCTGAGCCATCACAGGCCCCGGAAAGCCCACCCCCGGGGATAAAATTACTCAAAATGGGGCCTGTAAAGGCCATAGGGAGCGCACCCGAGGAGCTGATTAACTTTTTAAAAGAGAGGGAACTGAGAGCCTTCTACGAATGTAGCAGTCATCCAAAATACGATTGCCAATTTATATCCTTGATTCAGAATGTATTCACACAAGTCTTAGGTTAAACTTAGTTTGCTTACTTAAAGTAGCAATTTCTGGGAGATTATAATATTAAAACCATAACCATGTCCTATGTTAAAAAAAAAAAAAAAGAAACCCATAAAAAGTAATGTGCACATTCCTATCTGAAGCTTCACTTTCCCTCCAATTACTCATTGTGCAGTTACACAAGATTCAGTTTATTACTCATACATTCAGCGCAATACATGATACCTGCATAATGAAGTGACGATGACATTGATTTTCTGGGCATAGGTCATCTTGGTCCAGGTGTTTTCTAAATTGTGACAAATACTCATTTTGCCGACTGATGTCTGTTGCTAGAATGAGGGAGCCCATTCGACGCTCCATCCGATGTCTTAAAAGAAGAAAAAAGATTTATTACAACAGCATGTAGAATAGATAATATAAATAGAAAATATTTTAGTACTAATTAGATTTTGAAAATCAAGCACAATTGTTCAAACGACCATCTGAGTAATTTTAACTGAGCAGAAATAAGTACTGAAAGATCAATGGCAATTCATAGAAAACTGTGAGAAACTGAAATAGGCCACTTTCCATAATGAAAGATAAATTTACTTGTAATATTACCTATTCCAGAGTGCTCCTATTACTATTTTAAATAAATGTTCAGATAGGAGGAAGGCTATTAATAAAAGCAGGAATTAATAAGGCCCACACCAAAAGACCTAATTCACAAACTGCATATTGTAGCTCATACTAGAAAATGCTATTCACTACCCTACAAGATCCCACTGGGGCATCACAAAGGGAGTAAGGGGGAACAAATTGTGTAAACCTTTACAAAAAAAAAGTCACAACCGATGACTAAAAACAGGGAGGGTTGATACGGCTGCCGCAGAAAAGCTAAAATAGCTGACAAGTAACAGTTAACAGTGTCGAAGGCTAGGCCTTGTCAAGCGAAGAATGCACTTATTTGAGTGGCTGGTTGACCCAAGAATTGAGGTGCTAGAGTGGCTATGGCCGGACAAACTAACATTGAGGTCATGTGACCCGTGGGGAATTCGACAGATGGCCCTCAGCATGTAATCATTGAATTAGTTTTAACCTCGGGCTGATCTTTTCGCCCTGTTCTTAACATTTTTATCTTCTATATTTGTAACTCCTGGATGTAACCAATTGAATAATGTATTTGATGAATGTGCTATGCACTTTTACGTTTTTCTCAAATCTTGGAACTTTTAATGTATGAGCAAATATGTATATTGTACTTTTATTGTCATATGACTGAATAAAGTTGATTGATGAAAAATAGAATGAACCGCAAAACTTTCGACAAGGGTGCTGAGAGAGGGTCCAAATAGCGTGAGGAACACCAGGCACTAAACATGCCAATGGCAAGAAACAGCCATTACAACAAAAACTTTACAACGCATGCCAACACAACGCAACTACCATTACAACGCATATGCTTTTACCATGCATGCCTGTACAACGAATTTCGCTGTATAGGCATGAATGGTAAAAGCATATGTATTTTACATGCAAGTATAAGGTAAGTATAGGGTTAAGGGTGGGTTTGGGGCATAGTTTTTTCGGGTGCCCAAGTTAATTTAAGGTTTCAGGATGGATTTTGGTTTTGGGGTGCCAAGGATAATTTTAAGTTTTAGGGTGGGAATGGGTTTTGGGGTAGTATGGGTAATTTTAGGGTTCAGGGTTGGGTTTTGTGGTGCCCAGGGTAATTTTAGGTTTCAGGGTAGTTTTGGGTTTTAGAGTGCACAGGGTAATTTTAAGTTTTAGGGTGAGTTTGGGTTTTGAGGTGTCAAGGTTAATTTTAGGTTTCAGGTCGGGTACATTTTTTTGGTGTCAGGAGTAATTTTAGGGTTCAGGGTGGGTTTGGGGGGCCCATGGAAATTTTAGGGTAAAGGGTGGTTTGGGGGATGTCCAGCGTAATTCTGGTGTTTTAATGGGTATTTAAAAAAAAATATATATATACATACATATATATATATATATCCTCCAAAATTGGTTCCTGTTAGCCGGTTTTCGCAGCGCTCCATGCGGGTGCGTTCCCCTGCGGTTGAACCACACCGCTCCTTATTCTGCACACAATCTTCCTAGCCAGGAAGAAAAACGGGCCGCACTCTCAAAGTGACACTTAACGCAATTTATTTCTTTTCATTAGGGCATAGTTAGCAGAACTTGATCTACGCGTTTCGATGCCTCCTGACACCTTGTTCACGATCAACTCGCCCACTGACTAAGTCTCGTTAAAAAGCAATCAGGTTGCTGTGATGTCATTTCCTGTATTCGTACTGGCCCTTTGACTTGTGGTCAATGTAGTTGCCAGCGGTTTCTTTGAAGAGAATGAGTTCATTTACACATTTCACTCCTGCTTGACCGTACTTTAAACTTTGAGTTATTTGATTGAATGGTTTTCCGGGATACAATTGCTTTTGTGATTTCATTTCATTAATTACGGCATCGATTGTGCAATGTTTTTGAAATGCTTTTCATTAATTCTTATTTAGAATGTTATTTTTATGTTTGTCAATAAAGTTTCTTCCTCTTCTTTTTTATTATTTTTGATGTTCCTCCGATGTTATTCTCTCTTGTTGCATTGTCGATTTTTTTCTTGATCCGTGATTCATTTTATTGTATCCCACATTGTTTGTATTTTGATTGTAGATGTTTTACAAAGGAATGTATAACTCCTCTGATTGATTCAGGCCATGGGGACTGAGAGTTCTCAGGTTTAAGATGTAACACGATTCCTTCTGGCGCAACAACTTCTCCCGATCTCCACCGCGTTCTCTTTTTGGAATGGTCTCTATTCCAAAGAATCTTAACTTCTTCCAATCTCCTTGGTGAACCTGCTCCATATGTTTTGATACCGCATTGGTTCGGTCTTTGTGGATAGTTGCCCTCACGTGCTCCATTATTCTTTTCTTTAATTCACAAATGGTACTTCCCACGTACCTTAGTGGTCAGGGGCATTCCATCACATATACTGTATATTGCGTCTTGCAGGTGATTAATTGACGAATTTCCCAGACTTTATTGTTGGCCAATTTCACTTCTTTGATAGGTTTGGCTATTTGGCACATTTTGCATGAATGGCATTTTACAAACCCTTTTGTTTTCAGCCATGTGTCTTCCTTTTTTTTGGCTCTAAAATGACTGTGAATCAAATGGTCCTTCAGGTTTTTTGCTCTTCTGTAAGTCACTGTGGGATGGCTCCCCACTATGTCTTTAACCGTGCTATCCAATTGCAGAATCTTCCAATTTTTTCTGAGGATTTTTACAATTTGGTTGCTTTCTTGTGCATAGTCCATAATCATTCGTATTGGTTCCGTTTTCTCCATGTTGTTCACTTGTTTCACCGCTAGGCAATCCTCTCCTGTTCTTTCATTAGTTCTTTCCCAGCATTTGGTTACTATTCCTGGTTTGTATTGCCTCCTCATGAAACGTTTTGCTGTTTTCTCGCTGTGAATTTGCCATTCTGTTTCCTCGCTGCAGATCCTACGGATCCTTAGGAATTCTCCGTATGGGATGCTGGAAATTAAGGAACTCTGATGAAAGCTGGTCGCTTCCAGGGTGGCATTTGTTGATGTAGCCTTTCTATGTAGCGTCGTCTGAATCTCATTTTTCTTTATATAGATTTCTGTATCCAGGAAAATAACTCTTTCCTTACTTATTGTATAAGTAAATTTCAAATCTTTTGTGCAGTTGTTAATCACATCGAAATATTCCTGTAATTCCGTCGCTGTGCCATCCCAGATTATTAACAAATCGTCAATATATCTTTTCCAACTGACTATTTTATTCAATGCTTGATCATTCATCGTGTTCCACGCATGTTCCTGTTCCCACCATCCCATGGCTAGGCAGGCATAACTAGGACTGAAGGAAAATCCCATCGCGGTCCCGCTGTTTTGACGGAATATTTCTTCACCAAAGACGAAGATATTTTGATTTAGGCAAATGGATATCATTTCCAACAGCATTTTATTGTGATTGCTGTAAGTTATGTTTCTTTCCTGAAGGAAGAAATTGCATGCTTTCATGCCCATGTCATTCCCTATATTTGTATACAGAGCTATGACATCCATCGTTATTAATTGATATGATGCCTGCCATGGTGTATCTTGTAATGATCTCAGAAGATCCGTGGTGTCTTGTATATATGAGCTTAATTGCGTCACATACGGCCTCAAAAAATGATCTATGAAATTCGCCAAATGTTCCAACAAAGATCCCTTTGCTGATAATATTGGTCTTCCAGGGGGTTTCTTTTGATCTTTATGCAGTTTAGGCAAGAAGTAAATTGTCGATGTTATCGGATGTGTCACCGTTAGGAATTTTCGCTCCTCTTCATCAATTAAGCCACCTGATACCCATTCCTGAAGTTTCTCGTCCACCATTTTTTTAATTGCTATGGTGGGATTGCTTGTTAGTTTTTCATAGTATTGGGTTTCTCGTAATTGGCGGTGTGCCTCTGTTATGTATGCCGTCCGTTCCCATATCACTATGTTGCCGCCCTTGTCGGCCATTTTGATCTCAATTTGGTCATCTGTTGATAATGTTCTAAGGGCTTCTCTTTCTTCTTTCGTTAGGTTATCGTCATATTTGGAATGTTTCAATTTGTACAAGTCTTGAATTACTGCCTCTTGAAATAGATCAATTTTATTTCCATGAACTAGTTGGGGGTAAAATTTCGATTTGGGCTTCTTTCCACTGAGGCCTCTCCCTGTTTGTCTACAAGCTTCTTCCAGGGGCATCTCTTCACTCTCTGTTGTGTCCAAATTAATTAGGGTTAGGAACCCATCTGAATCTTTCGCTTGAAGGCCTCCAGTTGTTTCTACTCGTGTAGTTTTATTCTGTTGTTTGTATTCCGCTTCTTTGAATACTTTGGCAAGTTTGATTTTTCTGATGTACAAGTAAAAATCTATTCGTGTTTGTGCCAGATCTATTCGGCTTTTTGGGCAGAAGTTGATGCCCCTCTTTAGTAAACGTGTCTGTTTCATTTATGGATCTTCTGGACAGGTTTACTATTTGTAATTCATCGTTTCTGTCTCTGGCGCATGCTCCTTGTTTCCGTGCCAATTTTTTCCGCACCACCGCTTGCACCTTTTTCCTCTTCTCTGCGGTTTCTTTCCGGCCATTGCCGTCCTCTTCCTCTTCCTCTTTGTTGCTGCTGCTGCATGGGGCGATTTTGTTCCCACTGTCTTTGCTGCAGTACGATGCGCATGTCCCCTAAAAAAGACATTTTCACTGTGTCAAGCATTGATGTAGATTCCCCTTCAATTGAATCCCCAGAGACTAATGAGGACGCGTTACTCGATAAACTACTCATACTGTTCCACGAAATTTGTTCTTTTAATCCATCAAACTTTCTTGCAAAAGTAAATATTCGGCCTTCCGCGTAGTCTTGAGTCTCGTATGAATTTAGAATGTTTCCTTTCCCTTACTGTGTCCTCATGTCTTTCAATTTGGATCTCCAACTCATCTTTAAAATTTGTTCATCTCAGTTGTTAACTTCAATTGCGATATTTCTTTTTCTGTTTCCTGAAGTTGTGATTTAATTTTTTCCAAACCTATCTCAATGTGTTTGACCAAAATTTCAATTAATCCCAATGACGATTTTAATATGAACTCTCCCCATTCCTGCAATAGTTCATTCGTGGTGTCTTGATTATTGGGCATGAGCATTATTCTGAGACCCCTTGGCACACGTACTTTCAAATATTTTTTAAGGGTGATGAGTTCCCATGCTTTATTAATTTCCTTGCGGCTTTGTTTTTCCCACGGTCTTTATTTGCTTTTCACATCCGTTTTCGCAGTTGTAGAGGTTGTACTTGTCTCTTTCGTTCCCTGGCCTTTGTCAAACATGTCACTCAGGAGTTCATTCCTCTTTGCTTCTCTTCGTTCCATGTTTCTGCTGTTACTAATGCTTGCCCTATTCAAGCTTTTTATGATCCTTATCCGTCTTTGCGTTGTGTCCTTTGACCGGTATTCCTTTGTACAATTAATTCAATAGCTTCTCGGCCGCTCGTTCCCTCATTGAAACAATGTTGCGGTTTACCTGCTGTAATTGCTAGGCTCCCCGGCACTTAACTGGTCTACACGCTTTCATGCGGCAATTGTATTCATAGAGTACTTATGTCGACGTCCGCTTACCGTGGTTTTCAAGCGGCGTGCTGCTTTTCAAACTTCGACGTTTTTCACCAGCGTTCACTGCAACCGGACTGAATATATCCTCCAAAATTGGTTCCGGTTAGCCGGTTTTCGCAGCGCTCCATGCGGGTGCGTTCCCCTGCAGTTGAACCACACCGCTCCTTATTCTGCACACAATCTTCCTAGCCAGGAAGAAAAACGGGCCGCACTCTCAAAGTGACACTTAACGCAATTTATTTCTTTTCATTAGGGCATAGTTAGCAGAACAAGGTGTCAGGAGGCATCGAAACGCGTAGATCAAGTTCTGCTAACTATGCCCTAATGAAAAGAAATAAATAAATTGCGTTAAGTGTCACTTTGAGAATGCGGCCCGTTTTTCTTCCTGGCTAGGAAGATTGTGTGCAGAATATATATATATTTAGATTATCCCGTCACGGCCACTTTTTATCACTTACCGAAAGTACATAAAAATCCAGTCAGACCACCGGGCCGTCCTATCGTATCGTATCCTCCATAGGGTGCCTCACAGAACACGTCTCTATATATTGACTTTCCTGGCAGGATTTGTACAGACACTATCTTCGTACATTAAAGATACTACACACTTTATTAAAAACATATGATGGATATACCATGGGAATCTGACATGCTCATGATTGTTCTTGACATCACAAGTCTCTATACGAGTATTAAACATGAGCATGGTATTCATGCGGTCCAGTATTTTCTTAAAGGTAGATCTCTCCATTTTACTGAACATAATGCCATGCTCATTGAATTTATTTTGTTCTGTCTAAACAACAATATCTTCCTATTTGATAAACAACACTTTCGACAGATCCAAGGGACGGCCATGGGCACCTGCTTCGCCCCCAGTTACGCGAACTTGTTCGTGGGCTGGTGGGAGAAGCAGGTTGCCTGGGCCGAAACATACAATCATTGGACTAAAAGTATCATTTTATGGTACAGATATATAGATTATCTGTTCATCTTATGGAAGGGCCCTAAAATAGAGGCAGAGAAGTATATTGCAGCATTGAATGACAATACCTTGAATCTCCATCTGAGTGAACAACTCCGTACCCAGCAAGTTCCCTTCTTAGACCTTACAGTTTTCGTTAAAGATGGGAGAATTTGTACAACTCTCTTTAGAAAGGAAACTGCAGGGAACTCTGTACTGGAAGCACACAGCAGCCATCAAAAATCACAGAAAAATAGTATTCTTTATGGAGAACTATTGCGTCTTAAAAGAAATTGCTCCTGTGATGTTGACTTTCAGTATGAGGCTTCTGTTGCAATTGAAAGATTTAAACTGCGAGGTTATTGTTCCGATCTGTTAATGAAAACTTTAACTAAAGTTAATAGAATACCTCGGCAATCTCTATTGGGAACCCGACATGCGCGGAATGAGACAGAACAAGATACTTGTAGATTTATTACCACCTTTTCTAATGAGGCTGATTCTTTGTCGGAATTGGCATATCCTTAAATCAGACGGAGTCATTGGCGATTCCTTACCAGCCTATCCACAAATAACCTTTAGAAGGAGTAAATCCCAAAAAGATAAACTGGTTCAAAGCCACTATGAACCTACACCGTTCATTCAACGTATCAGCAATTTGACTTGTTTCTTCCCTTGTCTCAAATGCAAGGCATGCAGAAATAGCAAAAAGGTGTTGACGTACAATGTTCCAGGAATGGAAAAACCAAGAAATATCAATACATTCTTAACGTGTAACACTCCCTTTTGCGTATATTGTCTTACATGTCCTTGCCAGAAGCAATAGATTGGTAGCACGATTCACATTACCAAAAAACGCATCTTGGAACATGCCCGAGCCATTGAAAAACAAGATCCTACCTATCCCGTGGCTAGACATTTTGCTAAATATCACAATAGTGATAGAAACTTATTATCATTCTTTTGTCTAGACCATGTTCCAATTAGTGACCGGATAGGTAATCGGGAACTTAAACTAAGAAGATTGGAATCCAGTTTTATTATTGATCTTCAAACCACTACTCCCCATGGTCTTAATACTGAAGAAGAATTGGCATGTCATTTAGGGTAATTCGCAGGTACTCAGTTGTTTAGAGACCCATTGAATTATTATCAATGTTATGCTGAAGTTCTATATGCTTGTTTCCTTTCCGTTTTGAATGCGTTATTCATCAGGTCTGCGTATCCGAAATTGCCCATACAGGGCCTGACTTTATATGTAGACTCGATGTTTACCGCTCTCTATGTTTCGTTTATATGGGGCACCAGGATAATTACCATTGAATGTACTTCGTTTGCCCATACAGGGCTTGATTAACTGGATGCCTATTAATTCATTTATTTTTTGTTGCACTACATTTAGAATTTAACTTATTGATGTCTTGAATTGCTGCCTCAATAATGTTACTGCTTTTGTCATTGTGAATTTTTTAAGGTGGCATATTCATGCTATTGCGCGCGATTAATGTTTCTTACTTTAATGTTACTTATTCATTTGCGCACGCCTCCTGTTTATGTTGATCACTGGTGAAAAAACTGGAAGCGATAACATCTATCCGGATACAATTGTATGGCATAATTATGCTATCGCGCGAGATTAACGCTCTTTACTTTAATTGTTATTTACTTACTTGCGCAAGTCTTTTGTTTATGTTGATCACTGGTGAACCGGAACCGATAACCGTGATCCGGATATAATTGTACCAAAAAAACTGCACTGTGTAAACAAAGTCGATAAAGGCGCGAATGCCGAAACGCGTCCTGGCGTTTGTCTCGGACACAAAAAACTAAATTTTCCGAGAACCTTGTAGAGTGAGGTCCCCTTCATTCGTTGTGTAGTTTTGAATATATATATATATATATATATATATATATATATATATATATATATATATACACACATACACACACACTCACACACACATATACACACACACACACACATACATGTACACACACACACACATATATACACACACACACATATACACACACACACACACACACACACACACACACACCCATATATACACACACACACACCCCCATATACACACACACACACACACATATAATTCAATAAAATCTTTATTTCGATTGTTCATCTTAAAAGCCAAGTATAAAAAAATAAAAGAGAGACACGTCCAGATATACAGAGGAGAGAAATAAAATAGACAATTAAAAACGGTACTAGATATATCAATCGAAAGCACATTACATAAATACATACATCTGCTGAATTCATTACAATGCAACCCCCCAAAAAAAGAAATGACCTTAGCTAGTGATCGTAACCCACCTTCTTTTCAGGAATTGCCCAAGATCAGCTCAGAAATTTGGCAACCCCTATTATTGTTATGTCATTGCCCCCGCTTTTCAGTAATCTTTTGGCAATCATTGCCGAGTTCGTGTCCAGGTTTCTGCATAGGGGTTTAAGCCACGTGCTTCTAGGTAAACGATAAACAGGGCAAACGTATAGTAAGTGGTCGATAGTTTCAACTGATTCAGGGCAAAATGGACACTTATCGCCCTTACCGGTTATCTAGTTGCGAGTGAACTTCCTAAGCAGGAGGGTTTCAACTTGAAACTGGTGAAAAAACCTGCGGTCTCTGGGTTTGGTGATGAGATCCCAGTAACCTTCCAGCTGGGGGTTGTCTTTAAAATCCAGAAAGGCTCTTGGCAATGAAGAGCCTCCTGAACTAGTGTGCCTCCTGTAGTTAATTAAATCCCAGTAGGCTGCTCTAAATAGTACTTTTGAGGGGAAAACGGCAGACTCTGGAGACACCCATAAGTCCCTCATGCCCATATCTGTGAGTAGGGCTTTGATTCTGGATAGCCATAAGATCTTATTTGAGCGATCCAGACCCCTAATTTCAGCTAGGGCTTTAGCAAAGGGGATTAATTATGTTACTGTCCAGAGCCTTCTCCAGAAAGCCAGCAATCTGAACTGGGCGATGTCCTCACGAGAAGGAGGGGGATGCGAGGGGTCGAACTGGGTAGGCCCACTATAGATCTTAGGAACTTATTTTGGGCCTTAGTTAGATCTATTAAGTTGCTACATCCCCAGATCTCGGCTATAGAGAATAGCCAGGATGATTTTCAAGGTGTACAGTTTAACCACTGGGGCTATTGGCTTGGTCTGGGAGAGCCTGTGTTCCTTTATCAAAGCCCCTGCTAACTGGGAATGTTTCAGTGCAAGTAGCTTCACATGGGGGGACCAGCTCAACCTTGCACCTAGGGTGATTCCCAGGTAGGAAAATACGTTGGCCTGTTCCAAGAGCCTTCTGCTCATGAAAACTCTTGCAGAAACAGGCCTTGCCCCGTGGAGTACCATGAATTTAGTTTTTCCCACATTTACGACCAGCTCATGATCGGTACAAAACTCCTCAAAGCGGGACAGAGCCAACTGAAGGCCCTGCCTCGTTTTTGAGAGAAGCAGGGTGTCGTCGGCGAACATGAGCAGGGGTATCCTTTGGCCTGCGCGTCAGTTGGAAAGTTGTCAAAGTACTGCACCACCCCATTGATGAAGAGTGAAAAAAGGGTTGGGGCCAGGACACACCCCTGGCAAACGCCTTTCCCGACACTGAATTTCTCAGTGACCTCACCTGGTTTCCCCCACCGAACCTGGGCATAGTTGGAATTGTGGAGTTTAACCACAAAATCCACCAATTCCTTGGGCATCCCTAAACCCAACATCCCACAATTTAGCTCTAGGCACAAGGTCAAACGCAGATTTTAGATCTACGAATATCAAACCCTTACCTAAAAGAACCTCCTTCCAGTAGAGCATAACAAATCTAAAAACTTGATCCAGTGTCCCCATATGAACCCGGAAGCCTACTTGCAAGGGAGATAAGATGTTCTCCTTTGTCATCCAGCTTTGGATCCTGCCCAGGAGGACCCGTGCAGTAATTTTTTGGAGTGCATCGATAAGGCTGATCGGCCTATAGTTCTTGTAGATCGGGATGATTTCCGCTCCGGACCAAGAAGTTGGGAATTGTGTACCCCCCGCCAGTGTGTTGATCAAAGTCGTGATGTAGGGAACCCAAAGGTCGCTGTTCTGTTTAAAAAGGTCTGGGGGAATACAGTCGGGCCCTGGTGACTTACCATTTGGAATGTTCCTCAGTACCACCTCAACCTCCTTGGCACTAACCGTCAGTGGAGAGTCAACACTTATGGCCGGGGGAGTCGTATCACGCTTCGTACCCTGGTGGTATTGGGCTTCGAAAAAGGCAACCCAATGGAGTGGGTCCACGTTATTATGAGGGGTGATCAACCTTTGCCCGTTCCCCCATTTTATTAAATCCCAGAACCGAGTCATGTTCCTCCCTTTACAAGCAGACAACAGATCCTTCCAACGGCCCTCATCCCAGTCTCTTTTTGCATCTCTTTGGGTGGATTTATAGTGTGCCCTAGACTGTTGAATGATGGTATGGTTCCTGGATTTAATGCCTTTCACAAGGGCTTTGTGGGAGGACCTGCAGCAGTCGTTATACCATGAAATGGAGTCGGGCTTACATTTCGCTCTTATCGGCTTGGAATTTATGAAAAACCCTTTCAAACTACAGAAGAGCTCTTTGTGGATTGCTGGCAATTTAGCTTTAAGGGTCTCTTGTGAACCGCAATCGTAGATTTCCCCCAGCGAACCAGAGACTAGTGCACGAATTTCTAGCATGTTCTTATCGTCAAGTGCCACCTTGTCCCAGCGGACCCTTCTCAGGTCATTACCCAATAATACATGGTTAGGGCTGCAATCCGACTCTGTAGTTACTACAGGGCCAAAGCTCAGCCCATTTAGTGTGAGCACCAGGGGGTTATGATCGCTTCCAGGACGGGGATATATTTCCATGTCTGTGACATGGTGCCAGAATTCTACTTTGACTAGGATGTAGTCTATCCTGCTTTTGTTGCGTCCATTGTCGAAAGTCGACGCCCCCGTTGCGTCGGACTTCGTCCTGCCATTGACAGCTCTGAGGCCCCATTCCAGACACAACCCTTTAACCTGGAGAGCTGCCTCGGTCCATTTTTTAATGTGTTGAAGGTCCAACTGTGGCACACCCCAGAGAGCATCCACCTCCTCACTAAGCCTGCCATCATCCAAGTCCAACGGCTCAAAACATGTGTTGAAATCACCGGTTATAATCAAATTCGTATTGTGGGCGCTCTCAACTAAAAGGGACTCAAGGGCTGCTATAACCTGAGAACACCTGCCCCCCTGTTGCCCTCTGGCGTAGACATTGTACAGGAGTAGGTCTAGTCCTCCTGAAGATCTTACTCTTATGACTAGAATGTCAGGATTGTCGAAGGGAATCTCATCCACATTTATCCCCTCCTTTTGCCTAACCCAGCATGTTAGACCTCCTACCGGCCTCCCCCTTAAGCCCTTGTATGCTGGTTTCGAGAAATTTGAATAACCAAAATGGAATACATTGTCCACAGACCAGGTTTCTTGGAATGCCCAGATGTCGACACCGTTGATAAAGGATGTCCAATCAGCTGACCCAGTTTTAGATTCCAGGCCCGCTATATTCCACGATGAAATGAGCATGGGTACATCCTGTGACGGTGGCAGGGACCCGGTAGCAGCTGCTAGGACCGTGGGACAACAGTCCAGGATCGTTACGGCTGTGTTAGCTGTGGTGGTAGCCGAGGTTTGGAACATTGCATCTGCTGAACTGGGGTGGCTGGTATTGGGTAACACCCCTCTAGACCCAAATACTTCTAACGGTACTCTCCCCTTGGATCCCACCTGCTGTCAATCTATTTCTTCAAGTGATGAGAGAGCATCAAAGCGATTATTAAGCTTGATGGAAAAGTCATGCCTAGGGAGGTTACATCTTGCTATATGGCGTCCCGGTGGCCCTGGGACGGGTGCTGTTGGTAAAAGAAGCGAAGGGGGAGTATGGCAATAGAGGCCCTGTTGACTGGTTTATAGCTAACAGACTCTAAAGTGTGTCGAACAAGGCCCGGGGACCTAAACCTTAGAACTACACAATCACCTTTTAAAAATTTGGCGGATTGCCCAACCCAATCAATCCGTCTGGCCATTTTAAATTCCTGAAATAGGCAGTCCCCAAGATTTGTCATTTTGTTCAAATGATATAGGGCCTTATTTTTGAGGGAGGACCAATGTTCTTGGATGCCCTGGGGGAGGGTTGGAACATTCGCCAAGATAACCGTGTAGGGGGATGCTTCAGGAGGCAAGTGAAGATAGGGATGTGTCACTTGACAACCAGGATAACGGTTATTGTTCACCCTCTGGGGGCTCTTGAACATAGATGACCTTTGGTTGGGTGTTGCCTTGACGATACTAGGCCCACTGAGCTGGGTGGTTCTTGTACTTCCGACTGGATCTGTCCCAACCTTGCGTATTTTAGCTTGTACCATTGCACCGTGCTGGTCCTTATGAATGTCCCCCACCAAAGCTGGGATGTTGCTGGTAGAGGCAGCCTTGGGGAACTGGGCCTGTCCCTCATGTGATAGGCTTGCCAGAACGTCCTCAATCCTTGCTAGCCTGGTGTCGACAGAGTCCAATCTTTGAGTGAGCGGCTCGAGAAGGACAGCTACATGTTCCTTTAGAACAGAGGAAATGTCGCTACTACTCAAAAAATTAAGTTGGGTGGAAGCTTTGGAGGAGTAGTCAATAGGTGGTGGGGGTGCTGGACTTGAGCCACCAAACACGAATGCCCCTTTCGTAGTGGTGGATGGCATAAGGGATTTTTGTTTCATGGTACTGCGCCCTTTCCTTGATTTTTTCTGTGTCGTTTCGTTGTGTTTCCCTATCACTTTCATCCCTCTTGTGGTAACGCCAACAGGGGTGCACGAAGAACTCGGTGGGGGCAACAGATGGTGCTCAGGGCTGAATATAACTGAGCTGGGTGTCCTGGATTGCAGGCAGGCGTTGGGGGCAGCCACTTCAGAAGTTAACCGAGAGACGTTTAACAGTACGCAAGGCTGTGCCCCCCCCCCTAGAACCCTGGGGTCTAATGAGAGTCTTTGTTCGGTGGCCTCTATTTCTTGGATTAAAACAGATTCCGCTCTATTTAGGAAAGAGTACCAACCACCCTACTGGCCGTTTTCCTTTTGTTCATTGTGAGACAGCTTTAGCAGGAGCACAGCCCAACCGCAAGGAGAGGTACAGATGACACACTAAATTACATAAAGTCACAAACAAAAGTGGCACAGACCTGCTCTTAATGACATAGGACGAATAGGTGCACACGGAAATAAGGTGGCCCAGCCTAGCCTCCTCCGGCCTCAGACGGCAGCATATGGCCCTGCCCTTGTCCCGGGCTTCTCCCGGCTCGTCCTCGCGGGGCGAGGGAATAGGCGGCTCTTTAAGCGCCTCCTGGTGCGTGTGCTGTCTAGACCTGTCCCAGGGGATCCTGGGTGTTGTGGTTTCCTCAGGGCCAGCGGAGCCAAGCCCGGCCGGTCCAGCGTTGCTGCAAGGGGGCGGAGCCAAGCCCGGCCGAAGAAACGGCGAGATACCAGGGGGCAGGCGGAAGAAAGGTGTCCTGACAGCAGCTGCTGGCGCCCAGAGGAAGTAAGGAAATTAGGGGGCTCCGCACTAGGCGGCCCTTTAAGCGCCTCCTGCGCGTGTGCTGTCTCGACCTGTCCCAGGGGATCCTGGGTGTTGTGGTTTTCTCGGGGACGGCGGAGCCAAGCCCGGCCGGTCCTGCGTTGCTGCAAGGGGGCGGAGCCAAGCCCGGCCGAAGAAACAGCGAGATACCAGGGGACAGGCGGGAGAAAGGTGTCCTGACAACAGCTGCTGGCGCCTATACACACACACACACACACACACACACACACACACACACACCTCCTTAGTAAGTCTGCTCGCTGGACTAATTTCATTTGAGTTGTAGCTCGTCCAAGCAGTAAGTGGCACAATCCAAGTATCTTTTCAATACGTTGTTTATTTCAGTATTCACAAAATGTGCATCGTGCAGCTCAACATAGCCTAGCTGTATCATTCCACATATGTGCAGAGCCTCTTGGGCAAACCACTCCTGTTTTCCCAATTCAGCCTACAACCTAAAGATGACACATTCAAGAAAAGTCTTCCTCACACTGATTACATCACCCACCATCACTTAGTATATATAGGGTTTCATTACTTTCAATGGTAGATGTCATCTTGGGAGGTGTAATCTCTGTTAGCATTCTGTAAAAATATATGTAATCAACTTCATGTTCCACGCAATGCATTTTGGACACTGTAGTGTCTTATTGGTAATTCGGAGTTGGTAAAGCCAATTTCAAAAGAAAAGGCAAACTAGGGTTGACCACACACTCGAACACCTTAGTGCAAGCGTCTCCAAAGAGTAGCTTGTGAGCTACCAGTAGCTCTCTAGCTACCTGCGATTAGCTCTCCTGTGTGCAGCCCAGACTTCTTAATTAGAAGCTTCTGCTTTAAAAAGCATGTATTGGAGATTACGAAAATGTGTATATTTTCTGACTTCATAAGATGATGAGGTTTAATTTTTAAAATTAATTAAGAGATATTGAAGAGATTTATTTCTTATATAAGGATTTTGGTGCTGGAGGAGTTGTAGCTATGGATGTTTTGTATTACTCATGTGGATGTATTCAAAATTGATAGTGCGGTTTTACTTTATGGCAGGCAACCCTCTCTAATGCACTGTGATCACTACTGACAGCCTTGGATGGGGTGCTCACTCACACCACTATCGATCAGTACCTCTGGATGATTTTTGTTGAAAATAAGAAGTTCATTTTATAGAAAAGGCTAGAGACGTCTGCCTTAGTGGGATAATCATGATGACTGTACATTCCTGCGCACGAATATATTCAACCTCAATTATGATCCTACTTTAAATGTCCATATGGTTAATTCTGTGCCCACTAGTGGGCTGTGACATATGTTGTATCTTTATTTCTATTGAGCATAAAGGACCCAGTTATCTGACATACACTCACAATATGCTTTATGCACATCGTGAAATAACACACCTGTGAACTTTATTTTTATATATATCTTACTTGAAGGCTTCATAAGAAAATGTGTGCAAATGCTACATCAGGAATCACATTGTTCATTATTTCAATCATCAATGCACATGAAGTTGATTGTCCCGATCATGGCCAAATGGGCACTTTCCTCTATATTTCTTTATATATTTCTATTCCAGTTGTCCCAAAGATTTCTGTCCGCCTCCTCTATGAACAGTTTCTCTTTCTGGTCAATTCTCCAGATAAAAAAAAAGGTAAACCGGGTCTCGGAGTTGTTGGTCCTAAGATCCTAAAGGTTAGCCAACATGTTTTAGCCCACTAGCAAAGGCCAAAAACTGGTCTGGGGCTTTCGTCGGGGCTCAATAGATGGTTCCCTCCCTGGTTTCTACAACAAATTAGGTTGACCTATAATTTGATTTATGAAGCTACAGGTAGCTGTTCCCTTCATGAACACCATCAGTTGTAGATGTTAAGCAAAAGTTTTGTTTACTTTTTAACAAAAACACACATCACAGTGAGGAGAATACTTATCCTCCTTGCTTCAGTAATAGGAAAAATTCCACCCAATTTGAGGGAAAATTAGTGTCTCGGGGTCGAGAAAGGGTAGGTATAAGGTCACATGTAATTTACACGTCCTCCCAGTGGTAGACCTAATTAGAATCTCTGCTCCCCGGCTCTCGCATCTCAAGTCTTAGGACCATTAACTCCGAGAAGACCCGTTTTTACCTTTTTTTTTTTTTTAATATCCACTGCATCCCCGCTATTAAAGGGATACCTGGGAAAGTAGTAGGAATTTTAATCTTTAAAACCCCCTGGCCTATATCTCCTAAGAGCTCCCTGAAAAATGGTCGAGTCCACCCAGACCTTTAGGAGTCTGGGTGAACCCGATGATGAAGCAGGACACCAATAGGGTGTGTGAGGGTTAAACAACAAAAGGAATTTTTTCCTTTCCGCTGCAGCGGTATATACCACCAACAGGAGTGGAGGCTTTAGGAGCCATTCTGGGTTTGGATACAAAAGACTTACAGTATAGAACACCCAGTTTGTAGCAGTATTGTTCCTGAATATGGTTACTACAATTTTATAATCCTCCACATAACTGAGTGAGTTCAAAAACTATTTTCTAAACTCATTGCATATGTTAGACAGGTGTTATAAGGATTGTTGTTCAATCTCAGAAAGTATTACTGAAAGATTTATTTTTTCCCGTTTCACATTACGAAGAAAAAAAAAAAGTTTACGAAACTGAGTTATATAACAATGTTAAAAATATTTCGGGTTTGTCCTACCAAGTTAATTTTTTTTTTCCCGCACCCCATGGTGAAATTAGCATAGCTAGGAGGACAGACATTTCTCATGCCAGTACCGCAGATTTGGTGTTACTCTTTCCGGAGGCTTCATGACACGTTCAAGGAATAAATCCATTTCATTCACAGTTGGAACAATTTTGCAGAATTCTGGATGTTGAATGCAGTTGATATACCCATCTGTGCAATTTCCAGTGTTACAAGTACGGAATCCTTCGACTCTGTAGTATCCTCCATATCAGATTAATGAGCCAAATTGCTAATATGCACAAGATTTGTAATGCCCCTGGGCATGACAAGCTCATGAAAAGGGAAGAAATCCATCAAATCGTAATGTGACAACTGGGATGAACAACAAACTATCCAATCATAAGCAAACTTATCAAAAGCTCAGTCTATCCACTGGAAACAGGAAATCAGCCACCAGAGATACAGCTGTAGCCAAGACTTAAAAACAGATTTAAAAAAACAAGGTTTTGTTAATACTTTGACATAAGAGCAGTAAAAAGCAAATGCTCTTAGTGCTCTTCCTTTGAAACACTAGAATAATCAGGTTTTGAATTCAGAAATTAAAATGATTGTTTCCTACAGAATACATAATCTTGAAGCAATTGTGCGAGTTACAAAGTAATTTTGTTTTTATTTGGCTATTTATATTATATTTTTCACTCATCTGATCCTGAAATGTAGAAAGGCACTAGAATATTTTTTTTTAACCTGAAAGCAATTACCTCTTTTTAAAGAAGTTAGGAGCCCTGCGTACGTAATGGAAGAAACTTGGATACATTAAAAAAGCAACCCTCAAAATGGAACATAAATACAAATCCCCTCAGCCCGAGAGGACAACCAGAATTTACCGGAAAGGTCAAAAGTCAGTACTCTGGCTCTTACAACAGAATGAGCAATTGGTTCATTGTTATAGAAGTTTAAGGTCAAAAGAGGGACCTTCGGGGGGGGGGGGGGGGGGGGGGGGGGACATGGCGGCCGGCTAGCTGCAGGTCGTGGAGGCTCTAGGAGTCGGAAGCTCTCTTGCGGCAGTTAAATGGTGAAATAAGGAATGCATGCTTGAGTTTGAGGTAACCACTTACCAGGAGTTTGATCAGCTTTTTTACCGCTTATGATGACGGCCATGGTGGCGAGGGAACTGGAGACTGGAACGGCCATGGAATCGGCTGACCTGGATCTGCAGTGGTCTCGTGCGGCACTGGAACTCGGGAGAGGGCGGAGAGCGTTCGCTCAGATTCCTATCCGGGGAAACGGGGGTACAGGCAGCACAAATTTACAAGTGGGCGTAGGAGGGAAGCAGAAGGGGGTTGAAGCTGCTGACACGGATACAGGTAAGGGGGGGGGGGGGGGGGGGAGACCTCTGCAGGTGAATTAGTAGGAAAACAGGGAAGGTGCTTCCCCAATGAAGATTCCAGCAAAGCAGACAAAAACAAATAAGTAGGAAAGGTAAAACTCCCCAGCAGGAACAAGGCAACAGTCTGGGGCAGAGTTTAAACACAAGTATAAAGGGAGAGCCAATAGCCAGTATCCTGCAGCAAGGCAGGTACTCATTAAGAAGTACAAGAACTGGCATAGGGAGTGCAAGGGGGTTATTAACTGAGATTAAAAACACGCAAGGCAATTTAACTGAAGATAACTAAGAGCAAAAAAAAGTTATAATTAATCGATCAGCTCAGGTAGAAGCTGTGGTTCAGGGGTGGGTGGCCCCCATAAGGGGGAAAACCAAGGAAGGTAAGGGTGTCATCCCAACCACCCAGATTGAAAGTCACTCCCTCGCCGAGAACCTTTTTCAAAGTAATGAGAAAAACGCTCATATTAAAACACCCAGATATCTCTCCCTCTGAAAATATCCTATGCTTGTCTAAAGGTGAGGTGGAGACCATTTGCAGCCCCAATAGATTCAAAGTCTTGGTGGAGGATTTTCAAACTTTAGATGGGGCTACTTTGGATATGCAGATGATGGCTAGTGTAAATCAAGATACAAATAGGAGCTCTGCACATACCCAGCTTGAAGCGCAGAGGGACCTGCAACCAGGGGGTAACAGCCAGAGCAAGATATCAACACCAGCTGAAGTTTTAAAAGCGGAACTATCTAGGCAGACAGCACCTCGGTCAATCTAGGACTTGATTCAGCTGCTGACAACAGAAGTCAGGGGAAGATTTGAGGTTTCAGAGAAACCAAATTGAGATTAGGTCTGCATGTGAAAAAATGGATATAAAATTAGATGACCTGGCAACTAGAAAGTCAGTACTTGAATTAACTGTGAAACAACTGACCGCTCAAACGGAGGCGAATAAGAAGATTTCTTTATGAAAGGAAAATGGTGTGGCCACTCAGGAAAAGTTATAAGACCATGAAAATAATCAGAGAAAGAATAATATCTGTCTATTAAAAGTGTCTGAGGGGGACAAACTAAAAGAATTTGTGGTCAGGCTGATCAAGGAAGGAACTCAAGTGGACTATACAGAGCAAGATCTTATGGCAGATATTCGGCGAGATCATAGAGACCCGTTCAGGGTAACACCAAATAAGACAAAACCCAGGAAATGAATATGCTACTTACCAGTATGCATCTGTTCTTGGCATGTAGGGCTGCTGACATTCATATCTGTGCATAGATCGCCGCCTAGTGTTGGGTCCGGATGTTTGCACGTTGTTGTCCTGGAAGAGTCTTCGAAGTATCCTTGGATAGGTGACTCCTCCCCTGGACTACAGTGCGCATGGGCATCCTCTCCATCCTCAGATTGTTTTTCGCCATTGTGGCAGTGATGGAGTAGATACAGAAAGTGATGACCATGCTTGCAGTAATTGAGAGCTGCAGCTGCGACAGGCGCCGGGGAGGAGGGAGGGCGATATGAATGTCAGCAGCCCTACATGCCAAGAACAGATGCATACTGGTAAGTAGCATATTCAGTTCGAGGCATGTGGGCTGCTGAATTCATATCTGTGCATAGAATACATAGCAGTGCCCTCTATTAGCGGCGGCTACCCGTGCCAGCTGCAGCGGTCTGAAAAAGTGTTTTGAGAACAGCCTGTCCTACAGCTGCCTGCTGTTTTGACTGCACATCTACGCAATAGTGTTTTGTAAATGTGTGTGTAGTGGACCATGTGGCTGCTCTGCATATATCATGCAGGGGAATATTTCCTAGGAAGGCCATGGAAGCCCCCAACTTACGTGTTGAGTGGGCTCGTGGTGGAATAGTTAATGTGCGTTTTGCCTTTTGATAACAGATTTGAATACACTTAACTATCCATCTGGCTATCCCTGCTTTGGAGATGGCGTTACCTTTGTGGTGTGGGGCAAAGGCAACGAACAGTTGTTTTGTCTTCCTGAATGGTTTAGTCCTGTCGATGTAGTACATGAGGGCCCTCCGTACATCTAGTGTATGTAGTGCCCTTTCTGCAACAGTTTGTGGGTTTTGGAAGAAAACGGGCAGTTCAATAGTCTGGTTCATGTGGAACTGTGATATTACCTTGGGCATGAACTTGGGGTTGGTACGTAGTACGACCCTGTTAGCGTGAACCTGAATAAATGGCTCTTGAACGGTTAGTGCCTGGAGTTCACTAACTCTTCTGAGGGAAGTGATCGCTACTAGGAAGGCCACTTTCCAGGTAAGGAATTGAATCTCGCATGAGTGTAGAGGTTCAAAGGGTGGACCCATCAGGCGTGTGAGGACCAAGTTGAGGTTCCACATTGGAGCCGGTGGGTGACTAGGTGGAATGACTCGTTTGAGCCCTTCCAAGAATGCTTTGATGGCAGGCACTCTGAATAGAGAGAGGTGCTGCCTGGTTTGCAGATAGGCTGATATTGCGGTCAAATGGACACGTATAGAGGTGTACGCCAGATTGCATCGATATAGGTGTAAGAGATAACAGATGATGTTTTGGATGGATGCGTCCAGCGGGTTGATGTCATTATTTCCGCAATAAATGACGAACCTTTTCCATTTGGCTGCATAGCAAGCTCTGGTAGTGGGTCTCCTGGCCTCCTTGATGATGTCCATACAGTCAGGTGGCAGGTTGAGATAGCCAAACTCTAGGACTTCAGGAGCCAGATCGCCAGATTCAGCTGTTGCGGATCTGGGTGCTGAACCTCTCCATGGTTCTGCGTCAAATGCGCGGGTTTGATCCGCAGCCTTTGATGCGGCACCACGGAAAGTTCGAGGAAGGTGGTGTACCACGGCTGGCGTGCCCACGTGGGAGCAACTAGGACGAGTGTCAGGGAGTGTTGTCGGAGTTTGCGGGCCACTAGCGGTATCAATGGCGCTGGGGGAAAAGCGTACGCAAATCTGCCGGACCAGTTCATCCATATCGCATTGCCCTGCGACTGCGGATGTGGGAATCTGGCGGCGAAGCTTGGGCATTTTGCGTTTTCGCTTGTCGCGAATAGGTCTATCTCCGGATGACCCCACTGCTGAAAGTACGGTTGGAGTACTGATGGGTGTAACTCCCACTCGTGCATTTGGTGGCTGTGTCTGCTGAGCAGATCCGCCATCTGGTTGTCCTTGCCAGGGAGGTGTTCCGCCATGAGGAACATGTTCCTTTGAATGGCCCACTTCCACATGCTCTGAGCCAGATGAGACAACTGTGGAGAGTGTGTGCCTCCCTGTTTCTGTATGTAGTACATTGCGGTCATGTTGTCCGTCCGGATCAACACGACCTTGTTGCATAGATGTACTTTGAACGCCTTCATGGCTAGGAAGATTGCCATCAATTCCAGAAGGTTGATGTGCAACTTCTTTTGTTGTGTTGTCCATAGTCCTTGCACTGTGTAGTGGAGTACATGAGCTCCCCATCCCTGGAGAGACGCGTCCGCTGTCAGTACTATTTGTGGGACAGGCTCTTGGAACGGTCGGCCCTTGCAAAGGTTTTGTGGATTCCACCAATGCAGAGAGTTGTATGCCCGACCGCTCACCAACACTAGGTCCTTTAACTGTCCTTGAGCCTGATTCCACTGACGTGCTAGGCACTCCTGAAGTGGGCGCATATGTAATCTCGCGTGCGGGACTATGAAGATGCAGGAGGCCATCATGCCTATCAACTGCATGAACACTCGCGCTGGAAGTGAGTGATTGGGTTTGAATTTGGAGATCAGCAGTTGTATGCTGTCGATCCTCACTAAATTTGGCTGAGCTGTGGCCGCCAGAGTGTCTATAGTCGCACCTAGGTACTGTTGTACGTGTGCGGGCTGGAGATGGGACTTTGGATAATTCAGTGAGAATCCCAGACTGTGAAGAAGGTGAATGGTGCGGGACATGTGGCTTGCACATTGCTGGGCTGACTTCGCTTGAACGAGCCAGTCGTCTAGGTAGGGGTAGACGTGTATATGCTGCCTCCGTAGATGTGCTGCCACCGTAGCGAGGCACTTCGTGAAAACCCTGGGCGCTGTTGTCACGCCGAAGGGAAGGACTTTGAACTGATAGTGCTGCCCCTGAACAGTGAACCTGAGGTATTTTTTGTGTGAGGGGTGGATGGGTATGTGAAAGTACGCATCCTTGAGGTCCAGTGTGGCTAGGAAGTCTCCCTGCTTGAGAAGCGGAAGGACTTGCTGTAGAGTGAGCATATGAAAGTGCTCTGAAAGAATGTACTGGTTCAGGGGTCTCAGGTCCAATATAGGTCTGAGCGACCCGTCCTTTTTTGGAATTAAGAAGTAGAGGGAGTACACTCCCGCACCCTGCTCGTGGATGGGTACGACCTCTATAGCGCCTTTTAGAAGCATACTTTGCACTTCTTGCTGTAAGAGCGTTAAGTGCTCTGAGGACATAGGACGGCTTCTTGGTGGTATTGTGGGTGGAGTGGAGGTTAACTCCAGACAGTAACCGTATTTTATAATATCTTTGACCCACCTGTCCGTGGTGATGGAATTCCACGTGGACAGGAACCTTTGTAGCCTTCCCCCGACAGGTGTTATGTGGTCGGGAGGAAGGGAGAGGGCGTCACTGCTTGTTCTTGGGGGAGGACCTGGTGTTGCCGTAGCCGCGTCCTCTGCCCTTTGTGCTGGAGCCACGATATCCACCTCGGGTGTTTTTATCATAGGTGGTCTGTGTATTGCCTTTGTTATATGTTTGTTGTGACCCCTGTCCTCTACCTGCTCCCTTGTTTCCGGGGCGACGAAAGGAGCCGCTCCGAAAGGACTGAGTTTGTAGTGCGCCCATGGACTTTGCAGTGTCCGTATCCTTTTTTATCTTTTCGAGGGTGGTGTCAACCTCTGGCCCGAATAAATAGTCGGGGTTGACGGGCTGGTTCAGTATATTGTTTTGTACCTCAGGCTTGAATCCTGAGATCCGTAGCCAGGCATGTCGTCGCAACATGACGCTTGTGTTTATGGCTCTGGCAGCCGTGTCTGCAACATCTAGTGCGCATTTGATGGAAGCGTTCGTTAGTAGCTGTCCTTCTCTGATGAGCATTTCTGCGCCTTCCTTGAACTGGTCAGGGAGATGTTGGAATATTTGCTCAAGTGTGTCATAGTGCGCTCTATCATAGCGAGCAAGGAGCGCCTGAGTGTTGGCTATGCGCCATATGTTGGCAGCTTGGGCGGCAACTCGCTTGCCAGAGGTTTCTAACACCTTGGACTCTTTGTCCGGGGGAGGAGCGTCACCTGTTGTTTGCGAGTGTGCCCTCTTGCGTGCATTCGCTACGACGATGGAGTCGAGCGGTAATTGTCCTCTGATGTAAGTAGGATCCCCAGGTGCTGATCTGTATTTTTTATCAATCCTGGGGTTTATCACTCGTGCCCTGGTGGGTTCTTTGAAAATGTCCTTGGCTGGTTTGAGGACCCCCTTCAACATTGGCAGAGTCTTTACATGTCTTTCTGAGGATGCAAAGGTGTCCATTAGAAAGTCATCTTCGATGGTATCAGAGTGAAGCTGCACCCCATGGTTATTGGCAGCACGTTCGATAAGAGCATTGAACGCTGCAGTATCCTCCGTAGGAGATGTCTTTGCCCCATAGAGTTGTGGATCCTGTGCATCGAGAGGTGCACTGGGGTCTGCAGGGTCGCCCCAAGTTTGATCAGGGTCCTGCTGGTCATCAGGGTCCGTGTCTACATGGTAGGGGACTTGGTCAGCCATGTAGTCCTCCAATGCGTCTGTATCGGAGCGTGTGGGGGAGAACCGGTGTGGATCCTGGTAGGATGAATGGAAGGGTTCATAAAGGAGAGGTTCCGATTCTGCAGGCAACTTCCTTTTTAGTGGGATCCTGAAAGGGTCCAATGGCGGCTCCGAAGTTATCCTTCGGTCCTGGAGAATCATTCTGCCAGTGCCGGCGTCGATGATACGTGCTGGAGACGTCTCAGCAGGTGTGACCGTAGGTTGGGTGACCCGTGTCCTGAGTTGGAACATTTTTGGGATTGTTGACGGAGGCAAGCCGAAGGTAATGTTGGTCGGCACCGAAGAGGCTGCGGGAGCTCCGACCGAACCGGAGCCCGACGTGTCCTGGAGGACAGGTGTGGTTTTGCTGCCTTGCGTCACACCAGGTCGTACTTGGGGCGCCTTCGAGGCTTTGGCACCGGCCAGGCTCGTAGAGGCGGCCGTAGATTTTTTCGGTGCCGGAGGGTCATCGAGTCGGGGTGAAGAGATCACCGTCGAAGTCTTCGATACCTGAGGCTTAGGTGTCGTCGAGGGAGCGATGTGAGACACAGCAGGCGGTACGGCCCTTGGTGTCGTCGGTGCCGGTAGCCGAGCAGGTTTGTCGGTGCCGATGGCTTTTTTCCGTTTGTCGACTCCAACGTCGCCCGCCTCAAGTTCGGCACCGAAGTCCCTCTTGGTGCGGTCGGTGCCGACGCGGTGCGCTGGCGTCGAAGGCCTCGATCCGACCAGCGCTACTTTCAGTTTCGGTGGAACCTGAGCAGCTTTCGGTTTCGGTTTTGTGATAGGGAAACCAGCCTGTTTATGTAGTAATGGCTGCCGCTGAACGTCCGAGGCCGGGCCCGAGGGCGGGGCCGAAGAACTGCGGGATGGGTCTCGGGTAAGGCCCGAAGGCGATCCCTCGACCGGAGCCATAGGCTGTGGCACTGGTGTTTGAACGGTTTGAACAGGTAGGCCTTGTTCATCATTGGAGCTACTTTCTTCGGCCCCGAAGGCCTCCTCGTCGTCTCCTACCTCGGTGTCGTCTTCACCTCTGTGGAAGAGTGACTCGTCTTCCTCGTCCGATCCGGGTTCGTGTTCGGAAACGGGACTGGAGGGCAAGACTTCCAATTCCTCGACGTCCTCGGCCTCGCCGAAGATGTCTGTCGGGGCCGGTGCCGCGTGCTGCGCCTCGAGTCTCGCCGCTCGTCGATTCCGCAGAGTCTTCTTCGAGCGGAACCGGGCACAGGCCATGCATGTTGATTCGTCGTGGTCCGGCGAAAGGCATTTGTTGCACACCGGATGGACGTCGATGTGTGGGTACTTCGCATTGCATACCGGACACCTTTTGAACGGCGTCCTGGATTCCATCGTCGAAGTCGTCGATGGACAGGTAAATGCGAAAGCAGTCGGTGCTGAAAGTTAGTAAACTAACAAATTCTATCGAAACCCGATCGATAAACAGTACCGACGCGAACTAAAGGCCTTTTGGCCTCGAAAAAATATTTTCCTAACTTGAGCTAAGATAGCACATCCGAACCCAATGGCGGAAAAAAACAATCAGAGGATGGAGAGGATGCCCATGCGCACTGTAGTCCAGGGGAGGAGTCACCTATCCAAGGATACTTCGAAGACTCTTCCAGGACAACAACGTGCAAACATCCGGACCCAACACTAGGCGGCGATCTATGCACAGATATGAATTCAGCAGCCCACATGCCTCGAACATTATAATACATTTTCACACGTATAAGATAAAAGAAGAAATCCTCAAAGCTTTAAAAATGAAATCTCTTGTGGTGGATGGAACCGGTTTTGAAATAAGATCAGATGTATCATCAATCACTGCAAACAAGCAATGGGAACTGGGGAAATTTATTGAAGCTAGGCGCCACTGCACAGTTAAAATTTCCCCCGACGCTGCGGGTCATGCACAATAATAAAATGCAGAATTTTCGGAGGGTGGATGAAGCAGAGAAATTTCTTCAATCCATCGTAGACATTGGGACAAGTTGAAAAAAATCTGGGCTGGAAACGTATTCTTCCTCTTCCTTTTAGGCTAAATAAATAAAAGCATGCATACGTAAGCTAGACTGTTGTAACTATTTTCTGACTCGGGGGAGGCATAGGCCTAGGTTTAGGCCATAGAGAAGGGAAAAGGAGGGTGACACGGTGGGTTTTAGGTGGGGTAGGGATCAGTGGGAAAAAACACAAAAAAAAACAGGTTCTGTTCGCCTTGGTAGACGTTTTTGCGTCATCTGTGTAGTAAGAATATGGCACAGTCGATGAGTGCCCTGCTGGAGGTCATATCTTGGAATGTGAATGGGCTATGGGTTAAATACAGAAGGGAAAAGTTCCTACAATATTTAAAAGATACCCCGGCACAGATTTTATTACTACAAGATACACATTTGACAGATACAGAAATGAGAAGCCTTTTCAAATCTAGAGGTTGGGTTTAAGAGCTTATCTGTACAACCCGGTGGATAACTATAAAGGAAGTAGCAATTTTGGTCAAGAGGAACCCACATATTACAATTGAAGGTAGTGGAGTAGATAGTACGGGTAGATGGGCTATAGCTAGAATCAAGTATTTTCACTATACATTTACACTAGTTGGGTACTATGGACCGAATATAGATGGCCCTAGTTCCTTGAGAGGATTACTTACTGAATTATTAAGTTTCTCTGATCCCATTTTAGCGGGGGATTTTAATGTGGTGTTGCATTGTGACTTGGATCGCTCATTGAGGAGTAGGGCAATTGTGAATAGCAAGAAGTGGTCCCTATTAAACTCCTCCATGAAACAGCAAGGCTGGCTGGATATATGGAGAGATAGAATGGGTAATAAAAAGGGTTTCCCTTTTAATAATAAGAAATACGGCCATGAATCAAGATTAGATTTGTTTCTGATAGATCAAAAGCTTAAGAAACTGTGTGAAAGATGTTAAACATTTAGGTGTACATTTATCGGATCTCTTTGTGCTAGCTTAGTTGGCAAGACCAAGACTAGTGTTGCTGCAGAGTCTGTGGACAATGGACCTTGTCATAGTGCTAGATAATCCTGTGATTGAGAAGCTGAAGGCAGAGACGCAGGAGTTTTTTGTGAATAATCTTGAGACCGCCCCATTGAGGGTAGTATGGGATTTGTATAAAGCCTTTAAGGGGGTACATAACATCTATACAGGTATTCAAACTGAAGAAATATAGAGGAGAGGTAGGGGAAATAGAGGCTGGAGAATCAATTATTGGCTTTAGGGGCCGAGCAGGAATCAATTTTCATACAAGCATCCCTCCAGACTCTCAGGCTGGAACTAGCAGGGGTGAACGAAGAAAGACTTGGAAAAAGGTGGCAAGTGAGTAAACTTGCATATTTTGATTATGGGGAAGGATGTGGGAAACTCTTAGCTTGAAGACCAAGAACAAGAAGACAAGAGGGTTTAAAAAAGTACTTTGGTGTAGCCTATCAGGAAACCCTCTTACGACCAGTCAAGAAATGGAAGGAGCCCTCCATAATTATTTTGAAAAGGTTAACAGGAAGGACTGGAAGTCACGGACGAAGATGTGCAAGATTGGCTCGATCAGGATGATCCATGTAAAATTTGTGAAGAGGATGTTGAAGGCATCAACAGTCCCATTACGGGGAGCAAGATCAGAAAGGCCATTATGGCAGGGAAGTCACTTAAAGCAGCGCACTCAGATGGGATACCAACCAAGCTTTATAAATGCTTGCGTCGTCGTGTGTAGATTTAGATTCCGTTTATAGGTATCCCGATATATGCTCTTATATTGGTACAAATCAAATTGGCCTTATTTGGACATAGAAATCCGGCCCGTATTTAATCATTGTCTTTACAAACCAAATACAGGTATGGCCACCTACATCCGTCCATCCACGTCACCACGATTTCTTGGAAAACCAGACCCTTAAGCCTTAAGGGATTTCCCCCAGCTTCAATATTGATTTCTCCAAGAATCATTAAGTATGCATGAATATCTATTCCTTAGGGGTTCATTCAGGACGTCCCTCTGCCCGACTTTTACGTCAATACTGGCATTCCTAGACACCTTCAAGGTATAAATATACCAGCACGCGCCTTGGCAAATTGTGGTTCCCGGAGGATTCGATCCAACCCAGACTACGTGGTTTACCACGGCAAGTTCGGAAGGAGAGAGTTCCAGCCTGATGCACTGACCTGACGTGGTCATCCTCCTTGCAGAGAATCCAGCTCCAGTGCTCTCTGACTGGGGGATAGACTATCGAGTCCAGATAAGAGATTCCAACCTCTCTCATTCTCAGGTATGGAGCTGACTAGAACTTAAAGAAACTTTTGGCAACTCTCGGCTAAACTAAAATATAGCTAGCTATACTTTAGAAATAGCACCTACTTCAAACCTCGTACTACACTTAGGTTAGGTACACTGGGGTAGAACAATTTAGAAGCATCAGATGAGTATCACATTTTAGCTTATTTTATTTATGTATGTATTTTGATAAATATAGGTCATAGCTACAAACCATGCTATTGCAGTACTATTTTATCTTACTGCTAACCTCGTACATATTGTACTTCGCAGTCTGTCTTACAATTGTAGCAATTCATCTCTTGCACGAGAAATCAGATTGATCAATAAACCCTTTTATTAAAAACACCCGTCTCTCTATTTCTGTGCAATTCTGTAGAAACGAAGCATGCACGTTTGACTGAGTGAAACGGTTATCTATTGTTTCCACGATTCTGAGACGGTTTCAATTCTACAGGGAAACAAAGTTGTCATGTTTATGCGGTTGTCAGAGACTAATCCCTTCTTATATATTTGAGAAGTTTCTAGTGACCTCCGAGTTAGCTGGCACACACAAGTAATTAAGTTTAATATACTAGATAGATACATACTGACCTTAGTCCTATGACAAATCTATAGTGTATGTTATTCCAATGCACAGAGCCTATCGGGGATATAGGAACTACACTACATGGCGCCCAACGGTTTGGTAAGGCACTAATTTAACGCTAGATACTGAAGTAACTCAGTAGTGCTTTTCTCAGAGACCCTCTACTCATAAAACTCCATAAGACGTGTGGAGTGGGTAGGGATAATATCCGCCATAGCAAAGTAGGACGAAAGTCCTATGTATTAGCTGTTTGATTTTGTTCAACGTTGAAGGATACAGTGTTCCAAAATATTGTACACCTTATCTTTGTTTCCTTGAAACTTGCTCTGCAATTTTTCGTTAAACAATGTCCGACACCGGAGATTATGTCGTCAACAATGGTCAAGCTACTGCTGACCGTACAGGTCTTAATGAAGACGAGTTGGGTGTTATACACATCCCACCAAATTTAAGAAAAAGCATCACTCTAAAATGTATAAAACATGGTCTGACACCAAGAGGTGGTAGAGCAGTTTTTGTGATAGAGGCACACAAATCTCACCAGACAGAGGTATTCTATTCATGGATAGTCTTTCCAGAATCAAATCCAGTAACACATGTTTCACTTCTACAAAGAAGATAAACCACCAGAGGAATATATTCCTTTTGAGGATACTGAAATTTTACTCACATACCAGGAGCATGAGCTCTGGTTTAAAGGCGCCCTAAATAATCAAAAACAAATCACCATACTTGGTCCACTAGGTAGATTGAGAGTGATTTGGCCAATACTGGCCAGTTATAATCAAGATCCTGACATTGAAGCAATGTCAGTCGAGGAATTATTAAATCAAATACAAAAATTAATTGAATTACACAGTTGAATCCAGTAAAACAACAACTGTCTGAAAGTCCTGATAAGGTTTTTCCTAAAAACAATCCTACCTCTTCTAAAAAGAAGTGGGAAAATAGCAAACAGAATTCCAAAGAGAAGCGTTCTCATTCCCGAGGCAGGTCTCCTCCACAGAAGGAGCCCTCTTAAAGGAGGTACAACCTCAGGAATAGGGATGTTTTGAGAAAAACTGACAGATAAAGATAATGATACACGTTCCTCTCGTACCTTTCACATATCATCACAGACATCCGAAAGAATAGGACGGTCAGAAAACAAGGAAGTACGCGTGAAGTCCAAAGACGATCAACACGTTCAGAAAAATAAAGCAAAACCTCAATTCACCAAGAAAAAGGTAGCAGGTCTGAAGATCAGACATGCCGAGAATATTGAGAACTCAATTCCAGAACAGAGAATGGGCCCAGACCATGCTGGACAGTGCAGCAGAAGTTACAATAGCTCGCCAGAACCTGAAAGGACTTACCAGTTGAGACTGTAGACACCAGGGTTAGTTCTCCACATAGGTTATATGAAATAACACTCCGGATGGAGGAAGACATACCAAGAAAGGTGAAAGCAATCTTTTGGGAGCATCTTTCAAGGGGTTATGATATACTTCTAGCAGAAAAGGACTGTCCACCAGAATTTGTCAGGGAGTGCCCACATGGCGAGGTCATCATTATGCCTGCCTTCTCCAACCATGTTCCAGTACATTTAAAATATACATTAGCAAGGAAATGGGCAGTAGCTCAAGCCCCAGACGTGTATAAAAATCACGTAGGATGGGATGAGGACTCACCTCACCATAAAATCTAGTTAAAAAGTCAACCAACTGCACAAAAGAAGTACCCAGTTAAGCAAGAAGCTAAAAAACAGGTCAGGGAGATTTTAGATCAACTTGAATACCAGGGGGTGATTGAAACATGCACCTCTTCAATGAACAATCCTTTTTTTCCTGTCTCCAAACAAGACAATACATATAGTCTAGTTTTGGATTACAGACACAAATTCTTGTTGCAGAACATTTGCAGTGCAAAATGCACACAGTACAGCATTAATGAATAACATTGTGCGTAAAAAATATAAAACCACATTTAACATTTCAAATGATTTTTTTTGTCAAAATATTGCACCTGAAAGCGGATATTTGACCGCTTTCTCAATAATGGGGACCCAGCGTCAATTCTGTAGACTGCCCCAGGGGTTCAAAACCAGCCCGGGTTATTCTCAGCAATGGTAACAGAGTTACTACAAACCTATGATGACGAGGCATTGTCATTTGTCGATGACCTATATCTAACAGATGATGACCTGGATAGGCACTTGAACAGGGTGAGCACCATAATATTGGGCTTCGCCTCAGAGGGTTACAAATTCAACTTTAAAAAGTCGAGAATTGCCCACCTCAATGTCCTTTTCCTAGGATATGAACTTTCAAGTGAAGGCAAAAGCCTGGCAGCCAACTTTTTACAAAAGTGTGCGCTGCTACAACCTCCAAAAACAATGAAGAATTTACAGTCGATTCTAGGTTTAACGAATTTTCGAAGAACTTACATTTTAAATTACGCAGAAAGGGTTAATCCTCTACGAATTAATCGAACTTGATTTTAAAATCACACATTGGACACAAAAAAAACACAGAAATTTTGCTTTCACTCCAAACAGACATCTTAGCAACGAAACACTTGCAAACACGCATACGCAACTTAGTGATCCGAATAATTCCTGGTCAATTCGGATTCACCTACTTAACTTTTAATGAAGGTGAAAAAGTACCCATTGCATACAAATCCCACTTGTATACACAAGCAGAAATGAAATTCACTTCTACAGAAAAAATTCTGACAGCAGTTCAAACCGCTTGAGCGAAAGAAAGAGCCCTAGCACAGGGGAAATGCATTATGATTGTGACTCCTGTACCAGCCCTAGAGACAGTGACAAAGGCTAGCATTACAAATGCAAAAGCTTTACATCCGTGATGGATACAATGGGTTACTTCTCTTGCTGCAACTGATGTTGAATACGTTTTTGATCCATATTTAAAAACACAAGCATTCCTGCAATATGAACACAAATGTCCTCTGCCTACTGAAATTCTCCCTCGTGACCAGTACGAATTTATACTGACCGATCTGCACAACCCGCTACAGGGAGTAAACAAGCTTAAAGTGCAGCGTGTGCTATCGTGAAAAGGTCGCATGCGAGATGGCAAATTCAGACCAATGGTCACAAAAACACAATCTCTAGTAGATTGTACAGCTCAGCGAGCGAGCTGAACTACAGGCATTTAAGATGGCACTTGAGAATACAGATCGCGAATTCCCCACACTGAGTGTGCGATTCTTCTTACTGTGTTCAATCTTACAATGAATATTTAGAGAATTGGATTCAAAATGGTTTCAAAGATGCAAAAGGTGGCACAATCAAGCACAAATTGCTTCGGGAACAAGTAGTTCAGTTGCGAAACGGAATACAAAATACTCACGTGATACACACGCTGAGTCACCAACGTGATGGCGTTCACGTTGAAGGAAATTCATTGGATGAAGCAGCCGTGAAAGGGGCTGTGCAAACAGCTTCCGCAGCTGCAATCACTATGTGCATACGTCATGGTGGACGAATGCAATCTCAGAAACACTAAGTCTAGGTTCCTATGGATATGGCTTCAGTGCTCGGCAGACGCTTAAACTGTTATAAAAGATTTGCACGTCTTTATCAGCACATACGCAATAGGCACACTACATGACCAGGGTCCTGCATTTAGCTCTAGGGCTTACAAAGAAGCCAAGGGTAGTCTGGGCATAGCATTGCATTATTCTTCTCCATTTCATCCTGAAGGAAATTCTGTTGTGGAAAGAAAAAACCGGGACATAAAGCAGTCTATAACACCTAGGGTATTAGGTTTGGGTGATGGGTGGGTCAAACATCTATATGGGGTCCAGCGAGCACTAAACAACTTGCCAAGAAGTTCACTAGGGGTGTCACTCTATATGAGGTCCTGCTTGAGACTAGAATGTTGGTTTCGGACTTAGATATGAAAGGCACAGTGGTGGAAAACAAACAATTTGATATCAAAGATCGTTTGGCTGTTTTACAGGACTTAAATGCCATGAGAAAACAGAGCAACGTGGTCCTGAAGCAAACCACCATGGAGAAAAATCCGGCCGTCCCAGCAAGGACTGTCTGGATCCCAAAGCTTGGGGATCTAGTCAGAGAAAAGATCGCAGATAAGAAGAAATTTGGGCCTTCGAACAGACAACCAGTACCTGTGCTAGCAATCCACGGATCAAGAACAGTACTTTTGCCGCCCCTTGCTGGTAAAAAGGAGAAGAGATTTTTGTCTATCGACCTGATCAAACCACACTATGTGGCCGATACTGAACGGTAGACTAAGTGGACTCCGCCAATGTAGCAGACGTACTCCTCTAGCTACAATCCAAGAGGTTCAAACTGAGACTCATCACCTTTGAATATTCGAAGGTAAGAAATAGAGGACTAAGCAACAATGCTATGGACCTTGTACCTCTTGAGACCCAAATAACAGTTTATCCAGGAAGGAACAAGTAACCAACTGGTTCCAGCAATTTCGTCAACTAAGGATGCAATTACAACCATTGACAGAACTGCTCCTGGCTATTTCATGAACTTTGGTACATTTTCTGAGGATCCCAGCGAGCATGAAACGACGCCAATACAAAGAACTTTCAAAGAACAAGCAATAGACTTTTTTCATCTACTGGAAAATACTTATCTGGTTTCACCATGGATTTAACTACGGATTGTTTTGGGAACATTCTTCTTTCTACTTTGGTTAGCTCTGGTAATAACTCTGGGTATGCTGATTAATGGAAGATATATTCAAATGGACACAGCAAGTACAAGAGTGAACTTACTTCTCCAGCCACACAAATCATCCCATCGTGAAGCAAGAGACTTGTCAGCAATGAACATCACAGCGATTCCTATACCTGATGGTACAGTTTGGCACAAAATCGAAAAAGACATTTTTGATCTGTCGGAGCTTTTGAAGATTCCACATTTATTTAAAATTTCATTAAGTGACTTTATTACCTCCAGTACCTTTTCTGATGATTGGGACTTGAGACTGTTGATAATATGATTTCTGATCTAGAGATGTCAACTGCATTTAATAATAATGAATATTTACAAGGTTCATCAGACAATGGACAAATGTATTGCTATAACCACTATGGTCATCATTTCCTGCATAAATCTGCAATGTCCAGAAATGTATTTATGTATAACCAATGGGAACATTGTCAGACGCCACCAAAGGGTAGCTCGAAAACATTTGCAATCAAATTTCCATATTTTTCAGGGTTCAGTGCATCAAATGAAGAAACATTTTACTTTAAAAATGTCAACAAGACAGGAATGAAAAATATGTTAACATACTAAAAAGATTTATTCTGCAGCCTTTATTGCCCAACTGTCTAGACAGGGTTACGACTTTTGGAAAGACAATATTGAGACAAAAACTGTCTGGGCTACTAAAGATTGGCAGGTACAGGGAATAGAAGCTTTGTTTAGAGCCTGTATCATCCCAGAGCAAATTATGTTTTTGAACGACACTGTCCAACAAACATCATGCCTTGGATTAGCCAAGATAAAAGACATGAACACATCGTCTATACCTGCACCTACAAGTGAAAGCACTACCAAGGGGGAGGTCGACGTACATACTATTTTGCATCACAACCGATCAGATCCTGAATGGGAAAACGGGTTGCTCTAGCCCTTAGACTCAAACAACTGTCAAGATAAATTTCTGAATAAAACACAAGGTTTTACCTTTCATAGGCCAGACCCATGTTATGGCCAAGGACAGCATCCGGGGGTAGTAACAACTTACAGTGTAGGGAAACTTTGCCTTGATTGGCTACAGAAAGCTACACTAGAGGATGTAAAACAACACTTAACTTTACATCAAGAAGGCGCAGAACTTAGGGAATTCTTGTTAGGACCAAGAAAACCGCGTCAAAAACGTTTCATATATGCCGGTATCTACGCTGCTTATAATGAAGCATGGAAGGTCACCCAAGCAGAGACTACAGAACGAATACGAGAAATTGATCGTATTAATTTAGAGAAATAGCTCTCTGTAGTAGACTCGGTCGTCCAGGATATATTCTTTGGACAGCATTGTATCCTCTGTCATAGACATCATGGAACAAGACTTGGTCATGTTGCAACATGGTCAGTCTCAGTTACGTTCTATCATGCTATTAGGCTGGATGCTTCAAAACCTGCGTTCTGGCTATGTGCCTTGGCGTTTAATCAATACTACGTCACTATTTGCAGAATTCAATCTCACTGACAGACAGATCAAGCTGGCACAAAGGGGAGCAGACTATACGGTGCTGAGCATTGAAAAACTGGAGAAATTACCATTCGCAGTGGCAGAAAAAACAGCTACTGAGTGGATCATACATGGTAAGATTACTCTGCCTGTTATGACTTTCCATTTCCAGTATTGCCTAAAAAAATACACCAGCAGGCAAATATGAAAGGTTGGGTGAAGAATACATCAAGACATCCTGGGATTTACCTTACACACACAGATGTTGGAGTGGGGGACGTGAAGTGTTTCTTAGCGGTGAAATCGCACTAAGCGGTTCTCTCCTTTGTCAGAGTATTAACTTACACGGGGCCTGTGATGGTTCCACTACAAACTTATACTGCCACCTGCACGGTTCACCGGCAGCAGTGATTAATCCAATCTTGGGTCAACTTTCAAACGGGAGTTACATTATGTTGAGTGATCACAGCTGCTGTGGTATGTTGCCAGGTATCCCATATCTAGTAACGGTTACATCCAGGTTCACTTGCTGTATGCAAGTCTTATTTCCACAAATAGACATAGTCAGGGAGTCGCCTTTATAGCCTTCACTGACTATCTCTTCTATACGAGTTGATACTCTAAGCAGAATGAAAGCCATTCTTTTACAAAAAACAGTGCCTTTCACCTCTGCCAAAGAAATCTATGATCTCCAAGTCGCAAGGACTTCTGCAGAGATACATACCCTTTTGTATACAAACTGCCCTGTGCATTTCTCAGAAATGTTAGGTCGTATCTTACACATGTCTGATATGAGCGGTATTGTACATGTATTTAAGAATGTGTGTGCAGGACTGTTAGCACCTTTTCAAGCAGTCCTCGGAATTATTCCAAATTTTGTGCACTCTGTTAGGCAGACTGCCGCTCCTTTTAGCACTCGTTGCAAGGATACTATTTTTGCTCCTACTGCTGCGATATGGCAAGCCAAATCACCAGCGATACCCAGTTCACCATGGAAAGAACTCTATTGGAGATGAGGTGTCGTGAGCGCATCGTCCAAATTCTGGGGTTACCTCGTCTACGAGAATTAAACACCACTTGGCTTCTGTCATTCAGAAAATTTGACAAGATTGCATCTTACCTGTTCTACGCTGCCTGCTATGCGGTGAAGAATGCGTGCTGGACGTTTGTCCGACACTCCCATCAGTCATGCCTACGGATAACGATACTCTGCTGGACCTGATAACGGCCCATGCTATGTGTTGTCCCCAGCGGCTACCAACCTGATGGCGACATGCATTGAGATCTCACAGACGCAACATGCTACTGCTGAGGTACGAGAAGAAACACCAGGCATGCAGGTAACATCCAATACGGACATTGCTGATACCCATGCTGAAGGCAATAGTTCGCATCTGTGCTGTTGATCTTCTACACGAGGTATTCCAACTCTCACCCACTACGGTAGACTACTTGTTGTCTATTGGATTAGAACATTTTATGTTTTCTCCATTCCCAAACACTGACTTGAATCAAGCACACAGTGTTCCGGAGAGACTCTGAATTTGGCCTTCATTCTTTTTCAAACGTGATACTGACTTTGGAACTTTCCTACGATTTCTTTTTTTCTCCAAATTTGTATTTTTCATTTTTGGCACAGTAATCTGCTTATAGTAGAACTATTCATAGAGAACAGAATTCTTTGATAACACTTCCAAGGACAGTATGCCACCTTGTCATGAATAACAAATTGACTTGTGTAACCTGATATGAAATGGTTTCGGACCCTTTTTTCTTCTGTATTTACGAGCCATTTCATCAGATGTATACATTTTGGTTCATTCGTTTAGCATTCCAATATAAACCTATATTTAGAATTAAACATTGCCTTGAATATGTACAACACTTTATGCATAGCAATGGTTTTGTAATGTATTTTTAGACAATATGTTTTAGATCTATTTGTAGCTTATTTTAGCAAAACAATGCGATATTCTGTTTTAAGATATGTTTAGAACGTTTAGCATTTAGTAACGTCGTTCATACGAAACTGGAGTCGGTGTTGTGTGTAGATTTAGATTCAGTTTATAGGTATCCCGATTTATGCCCTTATATAGGTACAATTCAAATTGCCCTTATTTGGACATAGAAATCCGACCCTTATTTAGACATTGTCCGTACAAACCAAATACAGGCATGGCCACCTACATACGTCCATCCACGTCACAATAAATTCTTGGAAAACCAGACCCTTAAGGAATTTACCCCAGCTTCAATAATTTCTCCAAGAACTCATTAAGTATGCATGAATATCTATTCCTTCGGGGTTCATTCATGACGTTCCTCTGCCCGACTTTTAAGTCAATACTGGCATTCCTAGACACCTTCAAGGTATAAATACACCAACACTTGCCTTGGCAAATTGCAGTTCCCGGAGGATTAGATCCAACCCAGACTACGCGGTTTGCCACGGCAAGTTTGGAAGGAGATCGAGTTCCAGCCTGATGCACTGACCTGACGCAGTCATCCTCCTCACAGAGAATCCAGCTCCAGTGCTCTCTGACTTCCCTTGCGGGGGTTAGACTATCTAGTCCAGAAAAGAGATTCCAACCTCTCTCATTTTCAGGTATGGAGCCGACTAGAACTTAGAGAAACGTTTGGCAACTCTTGGCTAAACTAAAATATAGCTAGCTATACTTTAGAAATAGCACCTACTTCAAACCTCGTACTACACTTAGGTTAGGTACACTGGGGTAGAACAATTTAGAAGCATCAGATGAGATCACATTTTTGCATGTTATTTATGTATGTATTTTGATAAATATATGCCATAGCTACAAACCATGCTATTGCAGTACTATTTTATCTTACTGCTAACCTCATACATATTGTACTTCGCAGTCTGTCTTACGATTGTAGCAATTTATATCTCTTGCACGGGAAATAAGACTGTTCAATAAACCCTTTTATTGAAAACGCCCATCTGTATATTTCTGTGCAACTCTGTAGAAACGAAGCATGCACGATGAGTGAAACTGTTAACTATTGTTTCCACGATTCTGAGACTGTTCCGATTCTAAAGGGAAACAAAGTTGTCATGTTTATGTGGTTGTCAGGAGACTAATCCCTTCTTGTATATTCTATAAGTTTCTAGTGACCTCTGAGTTAGCTGCCACACACAAGTAATTAAGTTTAATATACTCGATAGAGACATACTGACTTTAGTCCTATGTCAAATCTATAGTGTATGTTATTCCAATGCTAAGAGCCTATCAGGGATATAGGAACTACACTACAGCGTGAGGTCCTCACCCTAGTATTGGAGAAACAGTTTTCACACATCTTCGAGGAGGGAAGAGATATGCCAGTTTCCTAGAATTAAGCCACAGCCACAGTTACGTTTATTCTTAAACCAGCAAAACCACCGAATGCCTGTGATTCTTATAGGCCAATTTCGCTACTAAACTGCAATTATAAAATCTTCGTCAACCTTCTAGCAGAAAGACTGAATGGAGTGGTGGGCAATCTTATATATGAGGATCAAAAAAGCTATGTTAGGGGAAGGGGGATTCAAGACTTAACTTCTAACTTAATTGGGGCAATAGATTTAGCTTCACAAAATTGCTTTGGCCATCATCACCTTAGACGCCACAAAAGCCTTTGAAAGGGTAAATTGGACCTATCTGCAGAAAATATTAAGGCTGTGTAATCTGGGTAAGAACTTCTGTAGGACCATGGACTTGATGTATCAGAACTCAACTACAAAGTTCTTAGTGAATGGGAATGTATCTGCCCCTTTCAGGATCATGAGGGGAACTAGACAAGGGTGCCCCCTATCCCCTCTCCTTTCCAACTTATCGAATATGCTACTTACCAGTATGCATCTGTTCTTGGCATGTAGGGCTGCTGACATTCATATCTGTGCATAGATCGCCGCCTAGTGTTGGGTCCGGATGATTGCACATTGTTGTCCTGGAAGAGTCTTCGAAGTATCACGAGATAGGTGGCTCCTCCCCTGGACTACAGTGCGCATGGGCATCCTCTCCATCCTCAGATTGTTTTTCGCCATTGTGGCAGTGATGGAGTAGATACAGTAAGTGATGACCATGTTATACAGTAAGTCTGAGTGCTGCAGCCGCTACAGGCGCCGGGGAGGAGGGTGGGCGATATGAATGTCAGCAGCCCTACATGCCAAGAACAGATGCATACTGGTAAGTAGCATATTCGGTTTGAGGCATGTGGGCTGCTGAATTCATATCTGTGCATAGATTATATAGCAGTCCCTCCATTAGCGGCGGCTGCCCGTGCCAGCTGCAGCAGTCTGAAAAAGCGTTTTGAGAACAGCCTGTCCTACAGCTGCCTGCTGTTTTGAATGTACATCTGCACAGTAATGCTTGGTAAATGTATGGAGTGGACCATGAAGCTGCTCTACATATTTCCTCTAAAGGAATGTTACCCAGGAAAGCCATGGACGCACCTAACTTCCGTGTGGAGTGGGCCCTTGGGGGAATCGTTAATGTGCGTTTAGCTTTTTGATAGCAAATTTGAATACATTTAACAATCCATCTGGCTATCCCTGCTTTGGAAATGGCATTGCCTTTGTGTTGTGGAGAAAAAGCAACGAAGAGTTGTTGTGTTTTCCTAAAATCCTTTGTTCTGTCTATATAGTACATGAGGGCCCTCTTTAGATCTAGTGTATGGAGCATCCTCTCTGCGACATTTTCTGGATTAGGAAAGAAAACCGGCAGTTCAATAGTCTGATTCATGTGGAACTGCGATATGACTTTAGGCATGAACGTGGGGTTGGTACGTAGTACAACCCTATTTGCGTGAACCTGTATGAATGGCTCTTGAATGGTTAGTGCCTGGAGTTCACTAACTCTTCTCAACGAAGTGATCGCCACTAAGAAAGATACTTTCCAGGTGAGGAATTGAATCTCACATGAATGTAGAGGTTCAAAAGGTGGACCCATTAATCTGGTGAGGACCACATTTAGGTTCCACACTGGAGCCGGTGGATGCCTTGGAGGAATCACTCTTGAGTACCTCTAAGAAGGCTTTGATGGCGGGCACCCTGAATAAAGAGAGGTGCTACCTGTTTTGAAGATAGGCGGCTAACGCGGTGAGGTGTATACGGATGGAGCTATACGCTAGATTGCATCTGTATAAGTGTAACAGGTAACAGATGATGTTCTGAATGAATGCATCCAGCGGATTAATGTCATTGTGAGTACAGTAAATGACAAACCTTTTCCATTTAGCCGCATAGCAAGCCCTGGTTGTGGGTCTCCTGGCCTCCTTGATGATAACCATACATTCAGGAGGCAGGTTGAGGTAGCCAAACTCTAAGACTTCAGGAGCCAGATCGCTAGGTTTAGCTGCTGCGGATCTGGGTGCTGAATTGCGCCAAGGTTCTGTGTTAAAAGTTGGGGTGTTAGCCGCAGTCTTTGATGCGGTACCACGGAAAGTTCTAGAAACGTGGTGTACCATGGCTGGCGTGCCCACGTGGGAGCAACTAGGATGAGTGTTAGGGAGTGTTGCCGCAGTTTGCGTGCCACCAGCGGTATCAAGGGCGCTGGGGGAAAAGCGTACGCAAATTTGCCGGACCAGTTCATCCATATCGCATTGCCCTGTGACTGCGGATGGGGGAACCTGGCGGCAAAGCTTTGGCATTTTGCGTTTTCGTTTGTGGCGAATAGGTCTATCTCTGGATGACCCCACTGTTGGAAGTACGGTTGGAGTACTGACGGACGTAGCTCCCACTCGTGCATCTGGTGGCTGTGTCTGCTGAGCAGATCCGCCATCTGGTTGTCCTTGCCCAGGAGGTGTTCCGCCATGAGGAATATGTTCCTCTGAATGGCCCACTTCCACATGCTCTGAGCCAGATGAGACAACTGTGGAGAGTGTGTTCCTCCCTGTTTCTGTATGTAGTACATGGCAGTCATGTTGTCCGTCCGGATCAACACGACTTTGTTGCACAAGTGTACTTTGAATGCCTTCATTGCCAGGAAGATCGCCATAAGTTCCAGAAGGTTGATGTGCATCTTCTTTTGCTGTGTCGTCCATAGTCCCTGCACTGTGTAAGTGAGTACATGAGCTCCCCATCCCTGGAGAGACGCGTCCGCCGTCAGTATTATTTGTGGAACAGGCTCTTGGAACGGTCATCCCTTGCAAAGGTTTTGTGGATTCCACCAATGCAGATTGTTGGATGCCCAACCGCTCACCAACACTAGGTCTGTCAATTGTCCTTGAGCCTGATTCCATTGACGTGCCAAGCACTCCTGAAGCGGGCTCATGTGTAGTCTCGCGTGCGGGACTATGAAGATGCAGGAGGCCATCATGCCTATCAGCTGCATGAACACTTGCGCTGGAAGGGAGTGTTGAGGTTTGAACTTTGTGATCAGCAGTTGCATGCTGTTCGCCTTGCCAAATTTGGCTGAGCTGTGGCTGTTTATGGTCGCGCCCAGGTACTGGCGCACGTGTGCGGGTTGAAGATGTGATTTTGGATAATTTATTGAGAATCCTAGACTGTGAAGAAGGTGAATGGTGTGGGATATGTGGCTGGCACATTGCTGGGCTGACTTTGCCTGAACAAGCCAGTCGTCCAGGTAAGGGAAGACGTGAATGTACTGTCTCCGTAAATGTGCAGCCACTGTCGCTAGGCACTTGGTAAAGACCCTGGGTGCTGTTGTTACTCCGAAAGGGATAACTTTGAACTGATAATGTTGATCCTGAATAGTGAACCTGAGATATTTTCTGTGTGATGGGTGTATGGGTATGTGGAAATACGCATCTTTCAAATCCAGTGTGGCTAGGAAGTCTCCCTGACTGAGTAACGGTAGAACCTGCTGGAGGGTGAGCATATGAAAATGCTCTGACAGAATGTAGTGGTTGAGGGGCCTCAGGTCTAGTATAGGTCTGAGAGATCCGTCCTTTTTTGGGACCAAGAAGTACAGAGAGTACACTCCTGTCCCCTGTTGGTTTACGGGCACGACTACTATTGCACCTTTTTGCAGCATACTTAGTACTTCCTGCTGCAATAATGCCAAGTGCTCTACGGACATAGGACGGTGCTTTGGCGGTATGTTAGGTGGAGTGGACGTTAATTCGAGACAGTAACCATACTGGATAATTTCCCTGACCCACCTGTCTGTGGTGATGGACTTCCAGACTGACAACACCTGTCGGGGGAGACTCCAACAGTTCCTATGTGGTCAGGGGGCAGGGAGAAGGCGTCACTGTTTGTTTTTGGGGGAGGACCTGGTGTTGCCATACCCACGTCCTCTGCCTTTGGTGCTGGATCCACGATATCCACCTCTATTGTTTTTATCATAGGTACTTTGTGTATTCCCTTTATTGTACTGCTGCTGGGACCCCTGACCTCTAGCTGCTCCTCTATTCCCGGGGCGACGAAAGGAGCCTCTCCGAAACTGCTGCGACTGCAGAGCCCCCATAGATTTTGCAGTTTCAGTGTCTTTCTTAATTTTTTCGAGGGTAGTGTCAACCTCGGGGCCAAATAAAAAGTCTGGGTTGACCGGTTGATTTAAGATATTGTTCTGAATTTCAGGTTTGAAGCCTGAGATTCTCAACCATGCGTGCCTCCTCAACATTACACTAGTGTTGATCGCCCTCGCTGCAGTGTCGGCTGCATCTAGTGCGCATTTGATGGACGCATTTGTAAGGAGTTGGCCCTCTCTGATAAGGAGCTCCGCTGCCTCTTTGTAATCATCTGGCAAGTGTTGTAGCAGCGATTCTAGTGTGTCATAGTGTGACCTATCATAACGGGCCAGGAGTGCCTGGATGTTGGCAATGCGCCAGATGTTTGCTGCTTGCGCTGCTATCCTTTTGCCTGATGTCTCCAGCACTTTGGACTCCTTGTCGGGGGGAGGAGCATCACCTGTTTGTGAATGTGCTCGTTTGCGAGCATTAGAAACAACCATGGAGTCTAATGGTAATTGACCCTTAATGTACATAGGGTCTCCGGGTGCTGGCTTGTATTTTTTCTCGATTCTCGGGTTCAACACCTGTGCCCTGGTTGTTTCTTTAAAAATGTCTTTTGCAGGTTTTAGAACCCCCTTCAAAATTGGCAGAGTTTTGACGGTTTTCTCAGAGGAGGCGAACGTGTCCACTAAGAAATCCTCCTCTACAGTATCAGAATGGAGTTCTACTCCATGATTGGCAGCAGCCCGTTCAATGAGGGCATTAAAGGCAGCAGTATCCTCCGTGGGAGATGTCTTTATATTATAAAGCTGCGTGTCAGGAGCATCTGGTGCGTTAGCCTGGTCGGTGGGGTCTCCCCATGCCTGATCTGGGTCTTGCAGGTGGTCATAAGGATCGATATCCACCGGATAAGTGGTATCATCCCCTATATAGTCCTCACCGTCATCTGCCTCCGAATGCGTTGGAGAAAAAGACGGTGGGTCCTGAAGGTAGGGTTGAAAGGTTTCTTGAAGCACTGGTGTGGAACTTGCTGGCAGTTTCTGTTTTAAAGGAATCTTGTATGACTCCAAACCCTTCTCTGGTGTAATTTTCCGCTTGCGGAGCAGCAGCCGACCAGTGTCGGCGTCGATAAAGTGTTCCTGCAAAGGCTCGACATCGCTTTGTCCATCGGATAGTGTCTGTGTTTGGTGGACACGTGTCCGAATTTCGAACATTTTCGGTGCCCTGGGCGGCGGCAATCCAAATGTGATGTGCGCCGGCGCCGAGTGTGCTTTTGCGACCTTGCGCGGTTCGGGACCAGACTTAGGTTCGAGGGTTGCCCGGTCCCTGATGCGTTGCAACGACGCTGAGACCTGTTGCAATGTGAACGCAGATGGCGCTTTGGAACCGGTAGGCACCTTGGAAGCAGGCGTCGGTGCGGTGTCCGATTTTTTCCCAGTCTTTGGGTCGTCGATCCGAAGGTTGGTATCGACGCTCCTCGGAGCCGATGATTTGGTAGGCGCCGCATTCTTTGATGTCGACGCAGACGGATCGACCACCATGACCTTGGTGGGTTGGGCCGCAATCTTCGGTGCCATAGGCCGAGGCGCCTTGTGGGGACCGAGGGCCTTCTTCTTTGACTCAGTGCCGGAACCCTTCTTGGTGAGCTCGGCACCGAAGTCCTTTTTGGCGTGTTCGGTGCCGATGACCTGCGTCGTCGTCGAAGGAGTGGAGGGCTTCGAGGCCTTTGGTCCGACCTGAACCAGTTGCACTTTCGGTTTCGATGTAACCGGTGCGACGGATGGTTTCGGTTTCACTGAATGAAATCCAGTCGTCTTCGACATTAATGGCTCCTGTGAAATGTTTGAGGCCGGGCCTTGAGGCGGGGCCGAAGAACTGTGTGACTGATCTCGGGCAAGGCCCGCAGGCGATCCCTCGACCTGAGCCTTATGAAGACTTTGTCTCTCGGCCTCCGTATCGACGGATTGGCCTAGGTCTTCACTGGAGCTGTCTTCCTCGGCCCCAAGGGCCTCATCGTCGTCTCCTACCTCGCCGACTACGTCTTCATCCTCGAAGATCACCTCATCATCGTCTTCCGATCGGGATTCACGTTCGGAAGCATGGCTGGAGTCTATGTCTGCTACGCTCTCGACTTCCTCATCCTCTGTTCCGAAGATGTTGACCGGGGCAGGCGCTGATTGCTGTGCCTCCAATCTCGCCGCCCGTCGATTCCGCAGAGTCTTCTTCGAGCGGAACCGGGCGCAGGCCATACATTTTGACTCATCATGATCCGGTGAGAGACATTTGTTGCACACCGGATGGACATCGACGTGTGGGTATTTCGCATGGCATAAAGGACATCTTTTGAAAGGAGTCCTCGATTCCATCGTCGAGCGTTGATCGATGTTCGGACCGAAGCGGATCCGAAAAGCGTGAAGAAGTTACTAAAAAAACAAAAAAGCTGGTCGATACCGAACGCGAACAACACCGACGAAATCTAAAGGCCTTTTGGCCTGAAACTAAAGTTTCCGAACTTGAGCTAAGATGAGCACATCCGAACCCAATGGCGGAAAAAAACAATCTGAGGATGCCCATGCGCACTGTAGTCCAGGGGAGGAGCCACCTATCTCGTGATACTTCGAAGACTCTTCCAGGACAACAATGTGCAATCATCCGGACCCAACACTAGGCGGCGATCTATGCACAGATATGAATTCAGCAGCCCACATGCCTCGAACATATTGACCCTTTAGCTTTGAAAATTGTAAAGGTAAAAATATCCCCCTTTAGTTATAATGGTTGGGAAAAGAAGGTGGCTTTGTTCACCGATTATTTGATGTGTATACTTCAGACTTGTCTACAGCACTCCCTGCCCTGTACAATCTGACCTCGCAAATTGGATATATTTCAGGCTATGAAGTAAATGAAACTAAAACAGTTAATGGCCTGGAAAATAAACACTACAAAGGAATATAAAAATGGAAATGAGGGGGGCGTGGCCAACCAAGATGACCATGGGGTCGTAATCCAGAACGTTTCCGTCGCCAAGGCCACATTAAACAAATTCTGCAGATAAACCGGCATAATCATTGAGGATGCTTACCGCCAAAGGGCTGTAAGTGAGGTGCTGCAACCGGCCTGGACAAGAGGTGAAGTTTAAGGGCGGATGCAGCCAGACTTCACAAGAGCCGCGAGGAGCCGAAGCCACGCCGCACATTGAGCGGAGATCGAGACGCGGGTAGTAGGACGAGGCAGACGTGCTGCGGTGAGAGCCTGCGAAAAGCTGCCGACTATCCAGAGCGCTGACACCCCACGAGTTGCTCCAGTCGAGAAAAGTGTCAGAGAAGGTACCGGTGGGCTATTGATGAGGGACGTGGGGTGCGGCGGATTCAGGAGATGCGAACAACGCGACCAGCAAAATGACCTTTAATGCCCTGGGTCTGTAGCGGCTGCGACAGGGACCACATCCAGTTTGGGAGCCAAAATATTTCCATTAACAGCAGTTATAGAGGCAGCAAGGAGCGAGTGAAGTCGGGCGCCTGACTTTAAAATGGCCCCCGGCCAGGACGCTTAATCGAGCACCAGATCCAATGGCCCCAGAATAGCACTACATGGGGCAGTGTCCTACAACAGGCTCAGGATTTAGCCAGTTAAAGGTGTAGTCCCAGAGGGGAAAATGAAATAGCATGACATGGGTCCACATAAATCCCAGATGAATGCTATCATCATGGCAATGTTGTGCTCATAAGATAAAGGAGGCTAACTTGAAAGCGGTCAGCAGATAGCACCTACTATAAACTCTTCGAGGCCTTAATACAGACGCTGAGTAGTGCTCACGCAACGTAGATAAAGGGATCAGAAAACCCTAGTGCCATGAGAGAAAAGCTACATGGCAAGAGGAGAACACGATTTCCAGCGCAGATCCCAGTACGCGCTCACCAACAGACATCTCTTAACTCCTTCAGCGCTTCAGGTGAGGAAACGCAAGACCCCAAAAACAACAGCACTGTTACAAGCTTTATCTATGCCGCTGAAAAAACAGCTGAATAATAGAGTCTCCTCCTACTTTGCCCCCTCAAACAGCAAAGATGTGCAGGTGCAGGCATCGGGGGAACAAAACATGGCCCTCTCTAAGGAAGATCTCCTTGCATCACTAAGGGAATTCAAACAAGAACTGCAAGAGGAACTAAAGACTGCCATGGCACAATCCATGGATTCACTACGATTGGATCTCAGTGGCAGACTCACTAGCCTACAACAGGATGTGGACTCGGTGGGGGGGCCAGAGTGATGGATGTAGAGGCTTGTATTATAACCCTAGAGCAGAAGACGAAACAACTGACCTCTACTACGCAGGATCCCACAATCAATTACAAAATGTACTTCTGAAGAACTAGGACCTCCAGAACAGATCAAGGCAGGAAAACATTTTATAAGATGGAAGAGGGAGCGGAAGGGCCAGACTTGGAGGCCTTCGTCACAGGCCTGTTCGCCTAGGCGTTTAGGCCAACAACAGAAATTATAATAGAGAGTTCACAGAGTTGAAGGTCCCAACCAGGGAGAAACTCAGACTACGGGACATTCTAGCGGAACTACACTCTTTCGAGACTAAAGAAGCCATACTACAAGCGGCACGGAAATTAGAGACACTGCAATTCCAAGGTCACTCGTGTCGATTGTTCCAGGACATAGCTCCAGCAACCCTGGCCCGTCGTCAACAACTCAGGCCGGTCACGGATAAATTCAGAAGAGACAACATTCGAGATCAGTGGTCCTATCTCTTTGGTATAGGTTTCGAATATCATAATCAAGCGCACTACATAACAGACGTCAACAAGGCCTGATACTGGAGACCACTGTGGAGGTGGGTGGCGAAAAGCAACGCAAGGGTCTCTCGCTAGGAAAGGAGAAAGGAGGCCGCTGGCAGACCCACCGCCTACCCAAAGCACAGAAGAAGCTAAACACTGTTGAGGCTCCCTGAAGATCGCGATCTCCTGTCACAACAAGCATTTGCATAACCAATAGGTCTCGCCTTTGGGACCTTTTAAGTGTTTAGTCAGAGATAGTGGCAAAGTTTTTAAGGTATGTTGTAGAGCAATGTAGCTGCTGTGTTCAGTACTGTAAAGTTTATGTGCAAGTTGTGCTTAGTGTAGTGACGTAAGGGCAGTAGCATGGTGTGGAATGTAGTGGTGAGTTGTGATATGATGTGTGTTGGTGGGATGTATGTGGGTAGTGTGTTTTGCTGGTGTGTATGTTGGTGGTATATGTCCTGGTGGGCTGGGGTGCTGACTCCTACTGACATCACGTTCTACCTACAAGCAAACAATGGACCTACAAGATGCACCGGACTGTCACCTGCTCGTTTTGAGTAGATTCATTTTATTGTAAACATTTTGCTGGTGTCCTGTAATCTCTTGTCAACTTCTCAATAAAGTCATAACAAAAAAAAGGGTGGGGGGGTGCTTTTCGATCACTGACATTTCAGCGTTTCGTCAGGGGCAGTAAGCGCAATGAAAATCTACAATAAAGGTGTGTTTGGGCTCTCAAAAGTCTTTATCCTGAATCAGAATGTGCTCGCATGTATTTATTTGTTTTTGCAGTTTTTATATAGTGCTAACTTTACCCAACGGTATCGGACTGGTTTACATAAGTTCCATTACACACGGTCACGTTCATTTTTTCGAAGGAAGACCAGCACAAGGAAATTAAGTGATTTGCCCAGGATCACAGGATGTTGAGCTGAAGCAGAGACTCAGACCTCGCTACAAATAACAGAGAAGAGTGGGAGGGGGTGTAAACATGGAGCACAGGCTGCTAATGAAAACAAGCAGCTCAAGAGGAGTGGTGGGGAGGGTACATGAATGCAGCTGCCGCCCTGCATGCCGCTGCTCGCTCCCGAGAGCAAAACGCCTGAGTTAACATTACAAAAAGAGGTGGGACATGCACCCGTCTTTAGCCATTTGCATGCTTTCATTAGTGAAAGACACGCAAAAGCCAATCGGATGTAAGGGATGAGTCAGACCCACACGGAGAAGTTTTGAGTACTTACAAGAAGCCTCTCAGAGAAGCGCATGAGCGCTGTGCTAGGCTCGACCTAAGAAGGCACACGCAAAGGTTTCCAAAGAGTAAAGACTCCCTCAGCGCTCCCAACAGTTCCAACGTCACTAGTACTTTGCGGTGGAAGCAGCCCTGCTTTTTCATCGCACCGACTCCTAGAACGAAAATGGTCTCGAGCCCCTAGTTGATGCTTGGAGCGTATGGAGCCACAATTTTGAAAGCCCAAATGCATGCAGACAATGGATGCATAGCCCGCCTTGGCTTTCCGGGCCTAGGCCTCTTCTTGTAGATTCACAGGATTCACCTCTATTGGTAAACTCATCATGGCATGAGATGTTTCGCTTCAAATCCCCTTTGGGTTTAGGGAAGGGGATATTGTGGGATAGAAGAGGGAAAGAGGTTTGTATTTATATAGCGCTTGCTACCCCTTGATGGGGTTTTGAGGCGCTTCATTGTTGAGTAGCACGCTAGTCTGGAACCCATAAAGGATTAGTGGTGAATTAGTATAGCGGAATATGGAAATTGAGAAGTGAACATGTTAATCTGTTATTTTGATTGAAAAGGATAGTGGAGGGACAGAAGAGTGAGATTATCTTTTTTTTTTTTTGAGGTCATAGCAGTAGGAGGAGGAGTATGTTATGTTACCTGTATTTTTATAGCGCTCTATCACCCCTGAGCGCATCCGGGCACTGAGCAGGTGTGCGTTTAGCCTGACTAGGGCAAAGGCTTCTTTAAAAAGCCAGACCTTCGGCTTCTTGCGAAATTCAAGAAGAGGAGGAGGCTCTATACATCAGCTGCCGACGGTGGCAGTCTTGTGCTGGGAAATAATGGTTTACAAATAAATAAAAAAAATAACCATCAATGCACATCAAACTATGATTTTGGTTTGTGCAAATGCAAAGGTACCAGTGGGCTTGCTACATGGTGTTCTTTGCCGGGAGTAGACAGTTTTGTGCCAATAAGAGTCATTTTACACCAATGTGCGTGGAAATGTAAGAGTTTATATACCTACCTGCTAGGAAGCACCCGTGCTGTTCTATTGAAATTCTATACCATTCTTTAATAATTACAATTTTTATTACGTAGGACGGCCACCCGTAGGAGTTCTATTGTTTTTTTTTTAATTTTAATTTTTTATTTTTACTTTTGTAGCATAACACTGCCTCAGCTGGTGAAGGTTCCACCTCTTGATTTTGCCAGTAATGCTCTTTTATTTATTAAGATGTTTTCATGCCAAAGTTGAAAGAGATACAATACATTTTGGGTCTATTGGAAGAGACTCAAGGTGATTTTGCAGACAGTGCACGCTGTATCACAAATATGTACTGTGACTTGGATCTTTCAGAAAGTGGAGGGCTCAGACACCAACGGCTGCTTCAGCACATAGTAATTAAAACAATTTAAATCAAGCGGAAGTATGCATTGAAGAATACAAAGTAAAAAAACTTGCATGTTTAATTCCTTCCGCTTGCCATAAATGAATTTGGGGTAAAATATTACATATTTATTCAACATGTATATATCCTCTCTCCTCATTCTAAGGTGTGTTTTTAATCCTTATGTGAGGCAGTTTTAGGACCGCCTAGTGGAGATTAATTTGTTTGCACAGATGCCCAGGCACGTGCACAAGTCATTCTTAAAAAGCACAAGTGCAGCCGCTGTCTCCCCAAGCTGAGCTCCCGGTCGGGTTTTGGGGGGAAAGTCACAAACCCTGTTCACAGGTTTTTGGGGTTCGCATCGCTGGAGCTGTGTTCCGGTACATTGATTGTACTTTGTCTTAAGGATTTTCGGGGCCCTGGACAACACGTATGGGACCCCTGTTTAAAAATTTTGAATTGTATTACACACTGTGTACTAATTGAAGCTAGCATAGTGCAGAAAAATATAAAAGTATTGAGGGAATGGGGAGCAACCAAGGAAACAACATAACCTGTATTTGTCAAGCCCCCGTTGGGTGTCTCGTAGCACTAAGTAACAGGTGTTTATTACCCAACGGTACTCGTGTTATCGACCTCAGAAGGATTAAAGGCCGGGATTTGAACCTTGTGACACGAGGTAGAGTACATGCCCCCCTACAATAGACACGTAGATGTAAAGTTGGCTACCATGGAATATACATATGTAAAATCCTTGCTATGGCGTCATGTCTGACTCGTGCACACAGTTAAAGTTGGGTAGCAATAGTATTTTGTGCACCAGTCATTAAAGCTTATAAAAAATAAATAAATTATGTAAAACGCATCCGAATGGCCAGACAGTCCATGTTTTTTGGTTGATACAATAAAAGAACAAAATATATGTATCAGATAAGTCATCGATACACAACAATTTGATATATGTTCCTGTCTGCTGTATATGAAAACTTAATTAACAAAGGTGAAACAAAGTATGTTAAACTCACAGAAACTTGCTCACACAAAAAGCAGTTCAATGCCATGCTGGGACTCCCAAAATCCCTAAGATTACACTGGAGAGGGGAGAGGTTGAGAGGGGGAGAAAAAGAAAGAAAAATTGGAGGTGACGAAGAAAGAGAGCGGGGAGAGAGACAGAGCGACCACCTTCCCAGGGGTCCTTTAAAGCCAGGGCATGGGTCACTCCCAGCTTTGCACATGCCATAAAAAGTTTGACTTTAAAACATTTCTGCGCAATTTTAGCAACAGAAGCAAACGATACATTGCTCGCAGCAGGAAACACGGGTGTAACGAGGCTCCCGGCAGCGCTGGGGGTGGGCTGGGGGGAAGACTATTCAGCCCACCTCCCCCTCTCCCAGAAGTTGGAGGGAACCAATTCAAGCCAATGACCATTATCTGAGAGATATGGGGGCTCTTCACTTGACTTGGGGGCAATCCGTGTACGCTACGTCACTGGCAGCAACCTCGGAGGGGTCAAAACGGCCCGGAGTACTAGTGAGCTCCCTCTGCTGATCTGCGAGATCTGAAGAGGTCTGTGCACATCTCCAGCCTCCCCCAGAGGGACTCCCAAGAGTGGGGGAGACCACCCAGCCTTCTGCTGGACACGGCCGGCACAAATAAGTATCACCACTGGCACTCCTTTCATCGAAAGTTGCCACCTGCGCTCTGACTCGGACCTCCACAGCAGGCTCCTTAAAGTGACAATTTTATGCATCGGGTGGTTATAGCTGCACGTCTGCATAGTCAGTGACACAGCACCTCGATACCCTCACGGGTGGCAAGTAGCGTTTTACAAATCCGTTGTTTTATTGATTGAACAGGGCTTAATGTTACTCCAGTTATCGGTACTTAGTGTTGTCCTCAAAAGGATGAACGGCAGATTCCGCTGAGCCAGTATTAAATCTTGGACTCTTTTGGCCACAGACAGATGTTTTTAAAACCATGAACCATCTTCAAGTCATGCGAATCCCTCATGAAAACATCCCTACACACACATCGTGGTAGGCAGAGTATTATATAGTATTTACTCCCTCAGGGGCGGCTGGTACTTACAGGTGAGTGCAGCACGCGTGGTGGCGGGGTGGGAGTCGGACCGAGTCACAGCTCCCGTGCTTGGAGTGGGTTCGTCAGGTAACATAACGGAGACATGAAAACAGCAGCGCGCCTATAACAAGACGTTTTAGCATTTGTCTTGGGGTGTCTTGTTCATTAACGGTGTTGATCGAAAGGAAAATTGAACAAACTTGGGGGACATCTAAAGTCGCGAGAGTGAGCACCACTCTTAATACGAGGTCTCACAGTGACGTCCAGTCCACGAGTGCCTTTGAGAGAAAATCTGTCATGTGTAACCCTTGATTAGCCCTCGCCAATGTCAAGCGCACAAGCCTTTACAGTTGAATGAGGATTTCAACTCACAGCTCGAAAGGAATACATAATTTGCAAGACACACAGCTATGCTGTGGTATAGTCTGCCCACAATGGAAGGCTAAGCAGCGCGAGCCATTACAGCCATTTTGAACAGTCATTCGACAGTGTCGCAGTGATGCTTGTGACGTTTTTACACAAACTATCACTGCGCGATGACGGCAGGACGTTATCGGTTGTGTTATTTGGGGACAGGAGTGAGTTTCGTTTTGCTTCTTTGGCGGCACCATAAATAAAGGTTACAAAAAAAAGGTATTTTTCGTTTACTTTTGATTCGATGATCTTGGCCTGTAATCCCTCAAATTAAGAGTAAACTGAAATCCCCCTCCAAAAAACAAGGGTGTGCGCCTCGCGCTGACGAGAAGAGGAGGCGGCAGCAGGGAGAGAGGAGGGGGCCTGTGACTGTTTCCCTTGCGGGAGCGAGCAGGAGCCTTCTGGTTTCAAAGCTCGCTCCCGCAAGGGAATCGCCAAATGTGCACGCGTTGCCATACAAAGCAATGCAATGCGTGCACGTTTTTGCCTGAAAAACAATCTATTTCTAAAGGTCTCTTCCTATCCAATGCATGCGCGCTGCGTAGGCGAGACCTAAAAACGAGCCATGAGTTGCAAATAAGACAGCAACATTTACGCTTGTCATCAACAAGAAAGAATTGTGTCCCCGCGCCACAACCTCAGCAGCTAATACTGACCACCATGAGTAACTAAAGGTGCAAGGACCGGTAAAAAGGTTTACATAGCGACAAACCAATCACAAGCTCCCAAATGGAGAATGAGTGTGAAACTTAGGACATGGATTGGCCAAACAGGCCTCTGCAACGAACTTTGGTCCAATTCGCCCCAAGTGATGTCCAGACACTGCAATGATGGCTTGGAAGAGGGATGGATGCTCCATCGATCTAATAATCAAGCTTATGTCTGGACATTTACTTAACATAGTTACAAATGTTATGGTTCCCCTTTTTTGTACTGTGCGGGGATCAAAAAGGTAAGAGCTATGTCACTGGTACATATCTGGTCCATATGCAAGGATTTTGGTTAGCTGGTGGGCCCTTTGGGGTGTGGGGTGGAGGGTGGCTCTGGAGCGGAATAGCGAAAAGAATCACAGAGTTGGAAGGGTAGGAATGGCGGGGCAGCGCAGCTCATTGAGTCAAGATGGTAGCCACAAATGCTGAAATTGAATGTGAACTTCGAAATATTTACCCGATCAACATTATGATGTAGTGGCTCTCCAGAAAACCCACCTAAAAGATCCGAAGAGCACAGAATTAAACACAAAGCCTTCCCCCTAGTTTTTAAATCCTCCGCCAACTCCAAAAACAACGGAGTAACGCTTCTCTTTCATTCCTCTCTCAAATTCCAACCAATTGACTATAAAACTGACAAGGAAGGCCGGGTGGTACTGGTGAAAGGCCACATCTGGGGACGCCTCTGCACTGTTGTGGGGCTATATGCACGAAACACGAATCAAGCCACTTTTATTCACAACTTGCTGACTCTTAGGGGGTTTTGCAGATAGCGACATCATACTGATGGGGGATTTTAACTTGACATGGTATTCCGGGAAAGATAGCACTCACCCACACAGGGCCCACACAGGTAGCTTCCCAAAAACTCTGAAACAAGCTATTCGCGACTTGGGCCTCCAAGATTGTTGGAGATAAGCGCATCCAGACGATGACTACACACATTTCTCACACGTTCATCGTACGTATTCAAGACTTTATTATATATTTCTGAGCCAAACTCTTAACAAATGGGTCCAGGAAGCAAGCATACACCCCATTATCATCTCTGACCATGCCCCAGTATCGGCCGTACTGGCTTGGCGTAGTCCTCAACCGAAGTTCAAACGATGGTTCTTTCCCAATACCATAACACAAGACAAATCACTCTGACACCCTACATGCCTCATTAATGGAATTTTTTCAGTTAAATGACCCCAAGGACACATCCCCAACGAATAACTGGGATGCTTTTAACTCGGTGATTAGGGGTCAATGCATTACTTTAATGGCAGCGCTTTACAAGGAGAGTACAACAGAAAGACTAAATTTAGAGGGGGAACTGAAGCTACTAGAAGGAACACACAAAGGCAATCCCACCACCACAACACAACGAAAGGTCACAGCCCTAAAGCGTAAACTTCAGGCGATATACGCCAATAGAGCAGAGTTCACTCTGCTTAAACTCAAACAGACCTCCTACGCACAAGGCAATAAAGTTGGGGCACAACTCGGTCGCCAAGTGAGAATAAAAAGAGAAAATAAATTTATTGGGGGCATTCACACAACCTCAGGCTCACTGACACATGACTTGGGGAAGGCAAACACTTTCAGGGACTTCTATACCACACTATACACGACTGACTCATTCGATTCCCAGACACAATCCACTTACTTAGACACGGTGACGCTCCCACAGGTTACACAGAGCCAGAACGAACAACTAGGGGAAGCTATTACGGAGGAGGAAGTACAAAAAGCGATAGGATCTCTCAAATTACAAAAATCCCCAGGACCTGACGGACTGACAACACAGTTTTATAAAACTTTTATAATAGAACTGATTCCCCAGCTCACGGCTCTTTTCAATTACATAGCGACGACTACACAAACAACCCAAACTATGAGCGAAGCATTACTGCGTGTGCTTCCCAAACCCAGGAAATATCCCAAACAGTGCAGATCATACCGCCTCTAGCACTACTTAATCTAGATGCTTAAGTGTACTAAAAAAAAATATTAACTACCCGCCTAGAAAATTTGATGCCAGGATTGATCCACCCGGATCAATCGAGATTCATTAAAGGGAGACAAACCCATGACAATATGCACAGTGATACATCTCATAGAAAAAGCTAATAAGCGCCAGATCCCAGCGGTCCTTCTTGGCTTAGATGCAGAGAAAGCATTTGATAGAGTAAACTGGAGTTTTCTCTTCCAGACACTTCAAAGATTTGGCTTTTGCAGCACATTTATCAATATTGTTAAAGGTAACTTTGCGGCTCCCAGTGTTAGAGTGTTAGTCAACAGCATGGCTTCTGACCCCTTCCGATTGGTACGGGGAATGCTGCAGGGTTGCCCCCTATCCCTACTCCTTTTTGGGCTCAGTATTGAGCTGTTGGCCACTCAACTTAGAGACAATAGAGGCGTTAGGGGCATACCACAAAAAATATCAATGTCCGCAGACGATATCTTACTAACCATTACAGATACAAGTCAATCCGTCACAGAAACATATGATGAATTGTAGAGATTCGAGAGAGTAGCAGGCCTCCGCATTAATCTTAATAAATCCTTCCTCCTCAACCTAACACTACCGGAAACGGAGATGAGTGAATTGGTGGCCTCAACTACCTTTCAATGGGCAAAGAAAGATTTAACAATTCTGGGAATAAAATTGACGCCCAAAATCTCTGGCTTATTTACCGCTAACTACCCACCACTCCTATGTCAGCTACAAGCGGATGTGAAGAGATGGGCATCCCTTTATCTTTCCTGGCTAAGCAGGATACATGCTGCGAAAATGGTAACTCTACCAAATTTCTCCACCTATTTCAAAGTCTCCCCATACCACTGGAGAGAGACTTCTTACATGAGGCCCATACATTACTGCGGAAATTCATTTAGCTAAACAAGGGACAGAGACTGCCGTTCCAGCTTCTTAGGAAACCTATTGATGAGGGAGAGCTAGCGTTGCCGGATCTGGATCTTTATTACAAAGAGGCCCAACTCCGAGTACTGGTGGAACGGTCTCAACGAGTCAGATAAACACCGGCTACACATGGACCGAGCAATCGTGGGTAGAGTAATATGGGACTTGCTTTGGAAGCCGAAGGGGGATCGATCAGCAAAAGCTTACATTAGCACACCTACTAAGACGAGACAAAGTATGGGACGAAATATTAAAGCAGACTCCGTGGACCACGTTGCCCTCACCATTCACACCCATTCACTACAATCCTGCCTTTCCACCGGCACTACAGCCAGGACCTTTCGACGCACAGTGAGAGGGAGGATGCCTCATAGTGGCAGACATATTCCACAACTGGGACATTTTAACATTTGCTAACTGCCAGAGGGAATTTCAGTTACCTAACGCAGAGTACTTTCAGTACCTCCAACTGCGCCAATGGGTCCTCCAACCTGAGATCAGAGAAGGGGCCACCAGGGATCTCACATCGTTGGAACGCTATATGAAAAGTGCCAGTTCAGTGAAAGGGGCGATCTCCTTTTTATACTCCCTATTATTACACACACTGGCGTCTAGGCGTCCACGGTTTCTGGAGTTTTGGAAACGCACATTGGGCCCCGATATCTCAGACACACAGTGGAAAGGCCTATGGAAAGATATAAAACATTACTGTCACTCCCTCAATCTTAACACGAAGCCACTACAAGATAATGTTTAACTGGTACTCGATTCCAGAATAACTGAAGAAAATATTTCCTAACACTTTGGAGCTGTTCTGGAGAGGTTGTGGCCTAATGGGCGATTTCCGCGATGTATGGTGGGATTGTCCGTCCATACTCCCCTTTTGGGCAGAAATCTTGGCTCATATTAAAGAGATATTAGGTTACCCCATGCCAGACTCCCTAGAATACAAGGTGTTAGGCCTGAGAGACCAGTCCCTGAAATACCAAACCAAAGCAGATCAAGCCATCGTAGGGCTCTGCTTAGAAGCGGCCAAGGCGGCGATAGCTGCCGCTTGGAAAAAGAAAGTCTCCCCAGCCATAACCCAATAGCACGCACGGTTGTGGCAGGCATTAAATATGGAGCGCATGAGTGACATTTACAGTGTTGAATGTAACAATTTCGAATTTGCATGGGGCCCATTGGTGGAATTCTTGTCCAGAGGTCTCCCGTTGACCACCTGCCCCACAAGAGTCAGGGCGCTCCACTTATTCCAATTTTAACTTGACCCCCTAAGTACACTCGCAGCAATCGCAAGCTACAACTAGGCATTCCGGATCCCAGGGTCCCCGCACACGCCAAAGTTTTCACTTTACCCCATTATGATATACTCATACCCTATTTTCCCATTATGGCTCGACTCTGGGTCCCTCTATCTCCACTGCTATCACAGGAGAAATAAGGAAAGCCATATTTTACTAGGATCTGAGCGGGAAGGGACTGGGACAAACTATGGGCTATTAGATAGAGTGGGTATGTTTTTGTTATTGTTATCCTCTATCTGTTGTAGCGTTCATTAATATAGATGTGTAGGTAATACAGGATGATAGAAATTCAGGAGACTAGAATCAAACTTGTCAGACTCTGTACCTGGTAATAGAGAACTGAAAGATATCAGATTGTATAAAAGAGGATTTACTACTGTTTGTTGATTGATACTTTGAAAAATGTCAATAAAAACAAGTTTGACAAAGAAAAATGGAGATGAGATATATGGGTATTCAGGTCGCAATAACATTGATAAAATCCCAGAGAGCAACTTTAAAAAAAATTGTCAGGAAATCTGTAAATCATTGACGGATTGGTTATATTTACCGTTATCAGTTATTGGAAGAATGAACTTAATAAAAATGATGATCCTCCCGAAACTCATCTTTCTTTTCCAAAATATCCCACTGGTTGTTACAGAGGAATGGCTGAAGAAACTACAATCCAAGATAGGCAGTTTCATCTGGGCCTTTAAAAGTATACGAATCTCATGGAAAAAGCTGCGTAGAAAGAAGGACAAAGGGGGTCTCTGTTTACAAGATTTATACATTTTTTCCATGGGCTTTTCGCCTGAGAAACGGTAAAATGTTATTTAATGAAACAGATGATTAAAACTAAGGAAAATGTTAAAAGTGATGCGGTCAGATGTGAAGGGAGGAGAGAAAGGTTTTATTTATAAATTGGGGAACCCCAGATTTTTAAAAAAGGTACGTCTCAAGACTTTGTATAGCCTAGCAGTTACATGCCACAGAGTTAGTTAGAAAAAAGCTTAAAATAATCTATTTCAGTGCACTAGCACCAATATGGGACTTGCCTGGCTCCCCAAAGTGGACAGAGGATACCCTAGCAGCACCCATGAAGGAGGCTGGGGTGATGTGTTGGAAGCAGTTAGTTGAGGATGGAATCTTTCTATCTTGGGACAAGTTGTTGGAGAACACAGATAATAAACTATCCAGATTCAAATATCTTGAAATGGAAAGTTGGTATCAACCAGCTAGAATGGATATTGGATCCCCAAATGAGTTAGAGTCTGCCCTGTTTCAGAAAGTCGTTAGGAAAAAGGAGGTGGCAAACCTTTATTGGCTTCTGATGTATCTCTCAGAGGGCGATTTCAGACTACAAACAGATCTGTGGGAATGGAGCTTGCCGGGGACCCAGCTAGAAGATTTAGGGAAAGTATCTTGTAACATCTTGTACTCCACAGTGCAGGCTGCAAACTTAAACAACAACAACATTTTCCATCTCCGCAGAGTTTATTGGACACCCTTGAGGCTCTCGAAACTGAGGAAAGGCGTTACCCCCAAATTACACTAAATGCGCTCGAGAAGGTAGATGACGTTCACATATTCCTGGAATGCCCAATGATTCAACCCTTTTGTGCAGATGTAACTATTTCTCTCATATTTAGAACAGAATTCCAGGTAAGCACAACCTTGGTCTTCTTTTGGGTCCCAGTATTGTACGAGTCTATATTTGTTAATGAAAAAGTTACGGTTTTACCTGATTTTGCTGCGCGCAGGAAAATTTGTAAACATTGGATAAAAAGTGTCCCCCTGACAATGAGAGATTGGAGTAACTGTGAAATATACAATTAAGTTAGATAAAGCATCACCAAACAAGAAAAAAAGATGTAAGCATCCGAGCCCAACACCAGATGGCGATCTATGCACACTGTACAATCTGCAGCTCATATGCTTCGAACAAAAGATTTCTGGTAACTGTGTGAGAAATGGCTTGAATCTGATATAAACTAGTCCTATGATTAAGCCTTTACACAGTGTTACTTCAACTCTCGGGTGGCTCTTGATATGACTTCATTGGGGTCAGGAAAACCACAAAAGGAGAGGTTGTGTGTAAAGGACATCATCCTTGGGCTGAAACAGAGATCTCTGGTTGGTGCCATTCAAGGGGGTGCCAGAGCTACCTTGGATATATCGGTCACTCTCTTGTAAGGCAAATGAGGACATAAGAAAAAGAAAAAAAAAAGGACCTTCTTGATTCTATAATCACCTAGAGACCTGTCATAGCCCAGTCTACTGTGGCATACTACTTAGTCTAATAAGAACATGCAAAAGGCCAAATGGCAGTCACATGGAGAAAAGTTATTGATCAAGACTGAATATCACCATCTACAAGAATTAAAAATGTAGTTACCTGTAACAATATGTTTGAGGCCTGTAGCTCTGTATGCCTCGCAAGCACTTTCCAAACAGTGCTGAGCTCAGGTTAAAACTAGTTTTTCTACGAAGATTTAAGAGGACTAGTTAGTATACCACTCAGAAAAGCTGCAATGCACTACGACATGGACTTCACCTGCTGACCACTGTGTTTTTCCCCTACTGGTAAAGTATAAGCGTGAAGCATTATAATGGCTGTGACTTGCACTAATGTAATGCGGAAATAGTATTTAAAATGATAAAATGTCACAAATTATGCAAACTCACATCTGGGGTTAGAAGCAAGTGAATCTACAGCACTACAACTTGCAAATGAGTGTTACAGGGAAGTAACTTTGCTATTTGCAGCATGTCTCAATTATATGCTACTCAGAGGCAGTATCTGTGCACTAAAGAGGTATCATACTATTAGAAGCCAATAATGTGTAAAACCATGCTTTAAGGAAGGATTAAACAACTTGTGGTACTGGGTATGCCCAAATATCTACAAAGTAATGCTTAGTAAACATGTAGATGGTTAACCAAGTAGTGGTTTTCCAAATGTCTGCTAAGGGGATATTTCCAGGGAAATCCATAGAAATTCCCCATTTAATATGTGGAATGTGCCCTAAATACAGATGGCAATGTGCGGATGGCCTTGGTTTAGCACATATGCACGCATTTCACAATCCACCTGGCCACCTCTAGTCTGGAGATTGGGCTGCAGAGATGTGGCAGTGTGAATGCAACAAACTGTTTTGTTTTCATAACTGACTTGGTATAATCTATATTGTACATTAGAGTTCTAACATTTATAGTGTGTAAAGTACTTTCTGAGCAGACTATTTTAGCTGAAAAAAATTAAGGCAAGTGAATAGGTTAGGTAACATGGAAAGGAAAGACTACTTTAGGCAAACGTTGTGGACCAGTCTTGAAAAAGAACTCGGTCCTCATGAATCCAAATAAGGGTTTTTCCACTGACAATGGCACTTAATCACAGACACTGCGCAAGGAAATAATAGCAGAAAAGAAAACGACAACAATTTGTCTTGGGGCTCAAATGAGGGCAATGTTAAGGTTCCATTAAGGCAGTTACATAGAGGGGATAACCCTTTTTGATAGTTTATATTGTGCCTTTTAATGAATGTATGTTAAAACCATTATAGTAATGTACAAATCTTTTCCACTTGGCAACATAGCATGCTTGTGTTGCAGGTTTCGTAGCCTCCCTCAAGATTTCAATGCCCTTATCGAGGAAGTGTAAATATGCAAATATCAAGACTTCAAATGCTAAATCACAAGATTAAACAATTTGGGATCCGGATGCAGCAGGTGCCCTTTGTTTTATGCCAGCAGGTCTAGTTGTAGATGCAGCTTCTCTTGGAGATAAATAGACATATAAAGAGGCAACGAGAACTAGACTGACTTGCCCAATTTCAAGCCATAAGAATGTGTGTCAAAAGGTTTGCCTCATTCCTGGTCACATATGATATCAGTGGAGTGGTAGAAAATCATAAGCAAATATCCCTGAACAGATGATCATTACAGTTTTGCCCAAAGACAGCAAGTCAGGATACCAGGATGAAAAACACTGGCATCCAACGTTCTCACAAGAGGCAAACATTGTTGGAGTGCCCCAGCACTGAAAGTATTGATTAAACACCCTAGAGTCGAACTCCCGTTCATGTGTTGGCTGATGACTCCTGCTGAATTCAGCAGTCACTTTCAACTCTTGAGAGATGTTGTGCCAGCATTTGCACCGGATGGTGTATAGCCCAACGCCAAATATTTGTGGGACAGTAACCGTGACAGCATGCGCTCGTTTCAGTATGTAATACAGCGCTGTCATGTTGTGTGATGCAAATGTGGAGAAGGAAAGCTTGAATGGCTAGCTGCATAGCCTGGAGTTTTGACACATTTATGTGAACGAGAAGTTCATGAAGGCATTGCTGACCCTGGATTGTGGGGTTTAGACTGTGAGCAACCCAAACCATCAGAAAAGCAACTGTGATGGTCATTTGCAGCTGTGGGCTAAGAAACAAACTGCCAAGTAATCAGTTCTTTGGATTCCACCCCATGCAGTCGTAAAGTGGAAGCAGACTTTGGAACACCATCTCTTTCTCTCTAACTGGGGTAAGATTTGCCTGCCACTGCGTGAGTACGGCTCATGGGAATTCGTGTTTGCTGGAGACAGATGTAATTATTAAGGAATTGTAACTGATCGAGGAGCAATATTGTCTAAGCAAAGCATTGTACTTGGCTTCTTTAATCCAGTATGGAAAGCCATGTTCATGACTGTGCTGTAGATGTGCTGGCACAGCTGCCAGATGATAGTTGAACACCTCTGGAGCGGTCATCTCTGCAAAGGATATTATCCTGTATTTGTATTGAACCCCACTGAACACAAAGGGGCACTCCAGGCAGCAAGCTGGATGAATGAATGAGGATGTAGAAGTAGGCTTCCCCAAGATCAACTTTCCCCATGTAGTCCCCTTGTTGAAAGAAGGATGACGACTTTGGTGGTCGTCATCTTGAACTAAGTGGATAGGAATTAGCAACTGAGTGCACTGGACGCATGGATGGGCTGCAGTCTGAAAATGAGAAAGCAGAGTGAGTACATCCCTATCAATTGTGTAGAGAGGATCACTAGGTCTCGCTTTTGGAGTAGGGCTCCGACTTCCTCCAGCAGATGCATGCGATGTTCTGCAGTTATGCTGTATGGGAGTGGTGGTATATTGGGAGGGGTAGTGTGGAATTATAAAATAGCCGTAGGCGAAGATAAGATGGAAAGTACCCAGTGGTCCGACTCTTCATCATGCCATATAGAACACCAGCCTTAACTTAAACAAATGCTGGAATGACCAGATGGTCATTGCTTGATAGCACAGGTGCCTCTACTTTGAGCAGCTCTAGCTTTGCCGTGACCATTTCAACACAAGCCTTCCTGTTGACATTGCCCTTTCTCGGACTGCTGGCTTTCTTGAAAGGACTGTTGTGGCTGGTACTGGGTTTGAAGGACAGGGAAATCCGCTTTGGGGGGCACGTTGGTTGAAACAAAAACAATTTTAGCCTTTTGGTGCAGAAGTATCCACTTAGCCTTTACAGAGTCAATTGCTTTTTATTTTCTTCAGCATTTTGCCCACCTGGGGACAGAAGAGAGGTAAATAATAAGGTGTGGTTGCACCTCTGGCCTAAAGACCAACTCTGAACCAAGCATGGTGTCAGAGAAGGATGTTATTATTAACTTATCCGGATGCTTGATCTGCTGTTTACTATACATGTTTACATTTGAATTACTTTCCCTTCATGAACAATCAGTAGCTCTTTTCATGTACGTGTCAAGGAAGTGTTTAAGCATAGCCCCTATTTGTCTCACTGGTCTGCATTATATCTGGTTAGTAATGCTATGAAGTTTAGGTTACACCACTGTTTCACAGCTCCCTCTGCTACCGTTTTCAATGCAGCATGCATCTTTTTTCTCCTTGTCTGGAGGCAGTGGATTGCCTGTGCTGTCCATAACAGCTCTTTTGCTCGCAGTGTGCAGTACAACTTCTGGTGGGACATGCCTAAGAATGCAATAGGGTCATGTGGTACACGTTAAGTTTTTCTCCAATAGGGGAGTAACCCAAATAACCAGATGTGATCTTTTTCATTTTCTGTAGAACAATCTTAGCATATTTTTCAATTTGGGAAGGAACCAAGTACAGCTTGACATTTAGACAGGGTTTTTTAATCAGAAAATATCCCTCCTCCTCCTTCACAAGTGATAGGATCTGGTGGAGAGGATCATTCTCAAGTTTGAGCCGAGCTGCCTCCTGAACACATTTAATTGTCAACTGTCAGGATTGATGGTGCACTGCTTGCTGTCTGGCTGTTCATCCTCTACCTAGGAATTACATTTTGTATCACGCACCAAAAGAGAGCTCAACTTGGTGCTGGTTTTTGCAATGAAGGGCCTTGGGCTTCAACCTCGAGGGATTTCACACATTAAAACTGGGTTTCAGCACCAAACTGTCTCACAGTTAGTGGGCAGTGCAGAATCTTGAGGCTTTTTTGAGGGTGTTGCCTCTGGCTATCCAAATTGGAGTCTGTTGTGGTGCACTGTGGGTTTCAGCGGAGGTTTCACGCGACTCCTTGAAAACTTACTTTGACGAGTCTCAGCAAAAATTCCCAAAGTAGTGCTACTTTACTAATTGCACATAGAAAGTTTCATGGTTATCTGTCAAGAGGGGGCTAAAACGCGATTCCCCATTCATTTTTTCATAGGAACTTGAGACACTAAATATGGAAAGAAGCTAGATCTTGATCCACAAAGAGTGCTTTTGTGTTTCAGTGTAAATCCATTCAGTAGTTTCAGAAAAATGAAGGTTAATAAAATTGTGTATATCACACCGCAGAGGATTTGCAGAACCCACAGACCTCATCCTGAGATAGGATTGGCTGCCACTACTTCAAACAGGAAGTGGTGGGAGCTATCTTAGGATTCGGTTCTCAGTCCCCCCAAAAAAAGAAACAAAAACAAGACAGGTTGCAGGTTAGGGATACCCCGACCACCTAGGCCTGGTGGTGGGGTTCTGCCTGGGGCAACTAAAACTTTTTTTTTTTTTTTTTTTTAAATGCTGGGAGTAGTTGTGGATACTGAGGCACACCACTTATTCATAATAATAAGAAAAAGACTAAGCCAGTGGGACCATGGGGCTCTCCCCAGAGCCCCCAAAAATAATGCCTTGGGGCACCCTGGGTGGGCATCAAGGAACCCCTTAAATAAAAAATAAGTGCTGGCTGTTGCATGGTCCCATCAGGCCATTCGAAGGGGCTGTGGGGGCCATCGGGTCCACCATCCCAGACACAAAAAAATAGTGTTCTTTGTGGGATCGGGACACCCTGATAACAAAACAAGAAAAAGAATAAATGAGCACCCACAGCCACTCTATTATTCACTGCTCCTTCAAGGAGCGCCCCATAATGCAGATGGGGTGGGGACATCACCAATTTCTTTAATTTTTTTTATGTGGGGGTGCGGGGGCTGCAGGAAGTTCTGCAGTCAGCCTGTAACATTAGAAGAAGAAAAACGGGCATTGCCTGGCTCAATGAGCCATGACCCCCAGGAGAACTTGACATTTTTCTAAAGTATTTCCCAGGCTGGAGCTTTTGCTCTACAGCTAAGAGTGCAGTGTTTCCTCCACGATATCCAGATGCCCAAACTTGTGTCACACAAGGCTCAGGCCCTGGAGGCAGACCTGACACCAGTTGAGTTAACATTGGCCATCAATGGGCTTCAATCGGGGAAAGCTCTAGGACCGAACGGCATTCCTGTAGAACTCAACAAAAAAGCAGCAAATATGCTCACACCTCACCTACTTAAAATGTATGAAGCTAGCCTTGTAGCGGGTGTTCTGCCTAGGGATCAGCGCATTGCGACAATCGTAGCAATTCCAAAGCCTGGCAAACCCCTCGAGGAGTGCTCATCATAGTCCAATTTCGCTGCTTAATGCATAAGCCAAAATATTGGCAAAAGCACTGGCCACTAGGCTCCAACCATACCTTACAATCCTAGTGCAACCCAATCAGTCAGGTTTTATGTCGGGCCGCAATACGGCTCTCAACTTGAGATGACTCCACGGCGTGATGGCCCGCATTCCCACTATCCAGGAAGAGGCAATCATGCTCTCCCTAGATGCGAGAATGGCTTTCTATCTAGTAGGATGGCTTTCTTTTTGCGGTGCTTCAGCACATGGGCTTCGGGCCCAAATTTTGTGCCTGGGTTCACACCTCCTTTACACGCAACAGATGGCACATGTGGTGGCAAATATGAGAGTCTCAGCTGAATTTCCCCTGGGTCGCGGGACAATGCAGGGCTGTCCGCTCTTTCCCCTTCTATTTGCGCTGGTGCTGGAGCCGTTGGCGGCATGGATCAGTTGGGGCGGGGAGTCTTGGGTGCACTATACAACAAACCTCGCAGACACACACTACTAGGACCCACTGCACACACTGTCCATGTATGGTTCACAGCGCTCAGGGCACTCAGTTGGGAGGGGGGTATTAACGCAACACACCACTCTGGGACACCCAGCGCTTAGGACGTCTCTGTAATAGAAAAGGCTTCGCCAGCTGGGACCCAATAGGAATATCAAGGGTGGGAGACCTGTGGAGAAAAGGTGAGATGATTTCATTCTCACAACTGCAAGAGACCCATGAGATGGCTTCCACTTAACACTATCGCTACTTACAGATTAAACACGTGCTCACAAAAGCTATTCCACCAGGCACCAACCGCACCGACCTCCCCGAGTCCTCACCGATAGAGGACAGACTGCTGACCGACCATCTGAGAAAAAAGGCTATTTCCTTGACGGATCGCAAAATAATCAATAACTGGAGAGATCCTACAGTAGCCCTCCATGAGAAGTGGCAGGCTGAACTAGGGGAGCTTGACGAAATGGACTGGTAGGAGGCCCTAGCGTCCCCACGAGAAGTAGCCATACCCGCCAAACTACAACTAGTACAGCTCAAGATACTTCACAGAACTTACTACACACGAGTGACACTACACAGGATGGGCAGGGCTGACAACCCACTTTGCATGAGGGATTGTGGGTCACAGGGCACTTTCTATCATACCTTGTGGGAGTGCCCAAAAATTACGCAATACTGGGAGGCTATCATGAATACTATTACACAGGTTTGTGGCCCTACTGTCCCCTCAGATCTCAGGCATTGACTTCTCAACATTTGGGAACCGACGGACCTTAATCACGCAGCGCAAGACTGGGCAACCTTGGGTATGATGCTGGCTAAACATACTATAGTTTAGAATTGGGGTGCACAAACAATCCCCACGCTTAGACAGTGGTGTGGGGACATGGATAGAGCAATGGTGGCGGAGAAAGCAGTTTTTGTCCACAGAAAATGCACAAAAAAATGGTCTTGGATATGGGGCAAGTGGAATGCCTACAGAGGGAATATCTGCACTCCTCCCCTCGAGGAAACAGACTCAGACCTAAGTGCCTAACAGACAATATCACCATCGGCATATCACAAGAGGACGATGTATTCATAGTGTATGTGGGACGGGGGGCTTACAGGCAAAGCGTACTCATGAAGATGTTATTGATGTATCGGCGCGGGTGTACTTACTGTGTATATCTGATAGAGACTACTAGCCGCAGATTCCTTAATGTAGAATTATCCCCAGGCGTGAGACTGGACCCGGAAAACTTTCTTGCCCAGCATCTCTGCGTGCCGGGGGCAGCACCTCGCGACTCCGCCCCGACGTCCTCCGCGGGTGTGACGTCAGCAAGGTCACAAAAGCCCCACCGCAGCACGCGGACGTCAGTTTTCTTCTTTTCCACGTGCAACGCGGATCCGGATGGTGTTCCTGGCCTGTTTCAGGCCCTCTTTTTCCCCTTTAAGCATTTTCTTGAGAACAAGTGTGCGAATGCCTTCGGGCTTTAAGACGTGCTCGTCTTGCGCGCGCCAGATATCGGCGACAGATCCTCACCCCATCTGTATGTGGTGTTTGGGGGAGCACCACGACTCCACGGACTGCGAGGTGTGTCAGCAAATGAAGCTGAAGTCCCGGCGGGACAACCGGATGAAACTCCTTTCGGCACGCATGTCCAAGTTGGCGTCGTCACCACGCCCGTCCCCCGCGGAAGGCTTCAAGAACCGCCGCTTCAGTCTCCGACATCGTCCCTCTCCCAGGTCGCAAGGGCGTCGCTCATCTGTTGGTAAGTGTCGCAGTTTGTCCCAGAGGCCCGGTCCCCGGCCTGTTGGGGGCGCGGGATCTCCGCGGGTGGTGCGGCCCCACGCACCGCCACCCTATCCGCCTTTCCCCAGCACAGGGGCAACCAGAGCCCAGATGGAGGCCTATGCTTCTTTGGCTCTTCCCTCTTCTCCTTCTCTTCCCGGGACGTCTGCGGACCCCCTGCTGCGTGCGGGGACTTCTGCGGCGTAGCCGGCGGCTCTGGTGCCAGCAGGTTCTGCTCCAGGTTCTGAAGATGTGGTGCCGTCGGGGTGCGGCCCTTCGGAGTTCCCTCCTTCGGACCACCACGCCTCTGCCTCGCCGCAAACCCCTGCGGGGGTCCATGTGGTGTCGTGGGAGGTTGTCGGGGCTCGGGCGTGTCCTCGAGTCCCCCTCGGTCCCCTGGACAGGCAGCTACCTTGTGAGAGGCTGAGACGACGCCGTTCAGGTGCCGGCGGAAGCTGGGAAGCGGGCGTGTCCCCGGGCCCCCCTGGTCCCTCCACGTAGGCGGCTGCCTCGGAGGTCGAGTCAACGCCTTTTTGTGTCTGTTCCTTAGTCGCCCCGGCTCCGGCCCAGCCCCGGTCTCCCGTGCCACGCGTTGTGGTGGAGGTCGTTCCGGCATTCCCTTCGGCGCTGGTCGACGTTGACCTGACGCCGGTGGCAGACTCTACGGCGCCGTGCCGGCGTTGGATCGTTGACTTGTCTTCGGACGCCTCCTCTTCTCTAGAGGTTCGGCAGCTGTTTGTTTAATCTTCTCCGGAAACGGGTCGCCGTGTCATGGCTTTTTCCCCGGCGTCTTCCAAGGACAGCTCTACGCCATCACCGCACCCGCAGTCTTCGCTGGAGGCACCTCAGGTTCCCCATTTATCGGGCCACACTACCCCTTTCCGGGCTTGGCCTTTCCTTCCTCCGGTTGGGCGACGGCCGCCTTAGCTTGCAGCCGTTGCCCATAGAGGAACTGCTTTCCCCCCCGCGGGGCCCTACAGAGGCGAGTGCTGCCTTTGCTCGGGCTGTTTCCACGGCTGCGGGAATCTTGAGCATGGGCGATCCAACTGCCCATTTTCCCATGGATCATGTGCTGGAGGTTCTCCATCAGGGCTCTGGTGGTTGGGAGCTGCTTCTTCCCTTCCAGGATTCGCTCCACACTTCAATTTTGGGGGCATCTTGCCACAGGGGACCCGGTGCCCCAGCCACTTCTGCACTGCCACCGTCCTGCCCCGCATGATCCTGTCTGTCTTTCCCTCCACCCCTCTACCAGGGGCCCTCTTTTTCAGACTGCCTTTCCCTCCTTGCCAGCAGTGTTGTCTCCCCCGTCACGGGAGGCCCGCTGGTTAGATTCCTGTGAGTGCAAAATCTTTGCCTCCTCCAGTGCTGCTTTGCGGGCCCTTCACATTCCTTGTGTATTGGCTAGAGCCACTTCTTGCTTATGGGATTCGGGGGAGTCCCTTATGTCTTTTGCTTCTCAGGAGGGTGCCTGTGTTGATCTGCGGCACCATGTGTTGGATGGCCGGGAGCTGGCAGCGTTTATTCTTCGCTCGGCTCAGGATGTTTGAGGTGCTTGGTCATACCATGGCTTCTTTGGTGGCTCTTCGTCACCATGCCTGGCTACGGAAGAGTGTATTCCCTGAGAATGTTAGAGAACGGCTGATTGACCTCTTTGATGGCGCTCTTTTGTTCCACGCCCCTGCGGATTCTGCCATTCAGAGGTTTCTTGCTGGGCTTAGCCCTCCTCCTCCTCCCCCTCAGTGACCTGTATGTCGGTCTGTGTTTTGGGAGGTGTTCTTCCGTTGTTTTCCTAGGGCCTTGTAACGAGTAGCCCCGGTTGTGTGTTCTGTGTGGTTGATGTGCCTTAGGGTCCTTTTGTTGGGACCTTTGTGCGGTTGGCTGCTGTCCAGCCCTTTTTTGACTAGTGGTTTTGGCTGTTGGTAAGCCCGGTAGGGCCTGAGATTAAGCCTTCCGTGTCTCCTTTCTTGGCTGCTTGGTAAGCAGTCTGCGTATTTTTTTTTTGCAGGTCTTTGTTTTGTCCTCTGCTGCAGAAATCTTTTCCTAAGAGGTGTTCCCATGGTTCTTGGGACATAACCTACCCTATGTTGGGTACTTGTAGCTATTGCACAGCTCTGTCATGTGCTGGGGAGGTGTGGTCACCCTTTTCGGGCTCCTTGCTCTCCGTGGCATCACGGTATGTCGCAGGTGCGATCTTCTTGCCAATTGTCTTGGAGCAGCTTGCACTGGGCCCGTCCTTGTCGCTCGGCCGGTCTGCTATCTGTAGCATCGTGTTATGGCGGTTCCGCACATTTGTCCTGTGTTTTGGCCTGGTCCTCCGTCTGCTGCTCCAGAGGGTTTGGTTTTCTTGGCCTCTGTGTTTTGGTGGCCGGGGTGCGGGTGGTATGTGTGTGTTGAGCTGTTTGCGGTGGAGCTGTTCCGGCCTTACCCGCTGCTTGCGGCCAAGGTGTATTCAGCCCTCTCTCTCTCTCTCTCTCTCTGTGCATGTGTTTCTTACGGTGGGCCCTGCCTTTGGTCTACCTCTTCTCACTGGGTTCGAGGTGGCCCTTGTGTTCCTTGAGGTTTTTAGAGCACTGTCTGCCCCTGCGGGATGTTGGGCGCTCTCCCTTGGTTGGGCTTAGGATATCCTGGCCTTTTCCTTCTGGTCTTGTGCCATGTCCCCTACTGGGGCCCTGGTCTCTCCTGGTGGGGAGGCTCTCTCGCAGGCCCTCCTTCCTTCTGGGTATGGCTAGAGTATCTATTCTACATTAAGGAATCTGCGGCTAGTAGTCTATCAGATGTACAAGTCTATGTATCTAGTAGAGACGATTCTAGCCGCAGATTCCTTCATGACCCGCCCTTCCTCCCCGTTCTGCGAGGACCCTCTGCTTGGTTTTCTGCGCTTGCCTCCCTCTGGGTGGCTTGTCTTCTGTAGGGGGCCCTTTCGTTTTCTGTCTGTCGGGCTTCCTCCAGCTAGGTTCTCTCCAGTGTAAGGGCCTGCTTCTCCTCTTTTTCCTTTGTTGTTCCAATTTCTGATCCCCTTGCGGTCTTCTACACTGGGGATTCTTTTGCCTGTCCTTGGCCTCCTGCTCCTTTCAGAGGCTCTGGCCCTCCTTGACTGTGTAGTCTGGGGGTGGATTGCTGTTGCTCCTCTGTTTCGGGCTTGTGGACCTTTGCTGTGTGGTCTGTGGTTGCAGTTTGTTTTTCTCTTACAGCACTTTCCACTGCTTGTGCCTCCAGCCTGGCTATCGCCTTGGCTTGCACTGTGGTTCCATGGAGGAGTGCTTTATGCTTTCCCTGCTGTGGCTTTACTGATGTGGCCTTCTGGTACTTTGGTGCTCACTGGTGCTATCACCTGGCTTGCACAGTTGTTCCTAAGAGGTGGTGTGCTCTTTTCCAGCTTTGGCTTTCCTGTTATAGCCTCCTGGCGCCTCGGTGCCACCTGGTGCTGTTCTTCACCTTTTGTCTCTCTCCCTTTGTTCTTTGGGTTTTTCGCACACTGTTCCCATGCTCTCAGTTTTGCTGTGATGGCTCCGCGTTGTGGCGCGGAAAAGCTCTCCAAAGCAAACTGACATCAGCGCGCCGGGGTGGGGCCTATGTGACCTCGCGGACGTCATGCCCACGGAGGACGTTGGGGCGGAGTCGCGAGGTGCTGCCCCAGGCGCGCAGAGATGCTGGGCAAGAGTTTTCCAGGTCCAGTCTCACGCCTGGGGATAATTCTACGTTAAGGAATCTGCGGCTAGAATCGTCTCTACCAGATACATCGTTACCGAAGGTAAGTAACTTGTACATTTACGTTATGTGAACTCTTTGAATCATCAGAAGTTATTGAAAAAGAATAAAAATATCTTTAAAAAAATAAAAATAAAAGTGCAGTGCTGCCTAGGGGCCAGTAGCATTGTATGTGGCCTGAAGAAAATCACAAAGAATACAAGGCTTTTATGCAGGTATTTTTATAATTAAACGTTTTGGGTGTAAAATGTTAAAATGTAGCTAACCGACCTGTTCGTTTGATTTATTTTCTTAATGGAATAATATATATTTCCAAAATATTCTCCCCCAAAATGTAATGATGGAAACGATACAAAAGTAACCGTTTCAGTAATGTACTTAAATAAAACTTAAATATTTTTGAAGTAATAATAAACATTTCATTGTTTGCATTTATTAACATTTTGGGAGAAAGATAGATATCTATATATATAATATATGGTGTTTGTGCGGTGGAGGAGAGAGAGAGGTTTTGTCCGTCTGGGGGTCATTCATTGTGTGGCCGCCCCCCACCTGTGGCACACTGCCTTTAGCCATGTGAGCCAGGGAGTTGCCTTTAATTATGGTAATTAAATATTACTTTATGTTAAAAAGAACCATAGTAATTCACTGAAAATACCAAAGCTTAAAGTAAAGTTATAGTTATGTGAAATACTCAGTAACAATGTAACATTTTAAACTCTAACCACCAAGGAAATTCGCCAGTTATAGGCTACAGTTATCACAAGTAACTAACTCATGCCCTAAGGCAACTACCTTGTGCCCTTGCCATGCACTGCTAATCACCCCATACATTACATCACTCACGTCAACATCTATGACATAGTGAAATAAATATATATTTAGCTTTGACATACTAGGTGCTCCCTTGTGTCTAGACAAAGATAGTGAAACACGTGTCAGGGCTTGCTTTTACTCATACCAGGTTTTACCAATCCAAAGATGTAATATTGTGCCTGGAGTGGTGTTAGAAGGTGGTTCTGACACCATGGGCCGCCCGGATTTTTCGCTTTTTGAGCACCTAATTGTTGAGCTTTTACTGTGGGGGAGCCTCATAAGTTGGGACTCACCCACAGTGAACTCAGGATGTAAGAGACAGCATGGGGATTTTACTGGTGTTCCCCTGGCTTGACCAGGCCACTGCGCAGCAGCTGGAGTAAGGGACACCGGGCTGGTTACATGCAGACATGTGTACATGCGTGTGCACACGTGTACGGGCTGCGCAGGGGAGATTCCTAGCGTGCGCAGTCCAGGAGCAGCTACAAATTGAATGGTGTGGCAGGACTTATGCAGTATTGGGTGGTGACATGGAATAGGCTTTATACACTGGAAAGAAACATGCTAGGGAAAGTCAGTGTGTCTTACTGTTTGTTTACTTCATTATTCCCCTATGGGAATGTGGGGCCCATGGCTAGATTAACTTCCATTAGGCCTACAGATTCCAGACACGCACTTAAGTCCAATGTAGCTATTGTGAAAATAAGTATTTTGAAGAGTCCAAAGTCATATTTGTACTGCTTTTGGGTCATTTAGAACTGTCTTGTTTCTCTGAGCCAGCCATGACCAGACCCAGGCTGAGGGCGGACCTCAGCTGGATGGAGTGATAACCTTTCTTCCACAAGCGAGAGCCTCCTCTCCATGAAGAGATGATGGGTGGGGCTACAGGCTCATCTATCACTAGGTGCCAGGCACCAGGCTGCCCCAAGGAGGGAAGGCAGCGTGGGGGGTGATAAGGCTTCAGACATGTGGCCAGAGACACTGGACGACGCCATTTTGAACAAACCCAGAGGCTGGACAAGGAGGGAGCAGGAACGTGATGTGTCGCTGTTTGATAGGACCAATGGAGACTTCCTGCCAGCCCCCTACTCAACTTTTAAAAAGTGCTTGCACAGGAAGAGAAGCTCTCTCTGGGGTGTGGTCTGCTGAGGCTGAATGTGCTGGAGAATGGCGCAATGGGCAGTTGGAAGGAGAGACCCCCTGACTGCCCCCAGAACCCTAAGAGCACCAGAAGAAGAGTCCTGGACCGGTGCGCAGGAGCAGTGGCCTCTGCGCAGGGAGAAGAGAGGCCCAAAAGGAGAGCCAGGCGAAAGGCTGGCGCAGGGAGCCAGTGAAGACCGTTCCCTGCAGAAGGCACCCTCTTGGAGACCCAGAGAGCGAAGGAGAGTGCTCCCAGTGGCTGGGAGGCGCCACCAGGAGCAAGAGGACGCGAAAATGGAGGAGATCGGAACCCTGGGGGCTGAGATATGCCCCCCCAGAAGGTACACGACCTTTGAAGGGACCAACGACGAAGCACGTGGGGCTCCGCTGCCGATCTGGAAACTGCCCCCAGGGTGGGTCAGGTCCCGGGGGCTGCCCCACCCCCAAGAAGGAAAGTTGGGGTGTGCCGTCGCGCACCCCGTGAAGGTACCCCCGTGGGGTGCCAGGAGCGCACCCTGGCCCCCGCCGAAAGAGAAAGGAAGATGGGGAGCGCCGTCGCACCCCCCGATGATGTTCGGGGGCCCGGGACCTCATCTCCGGGCCCAGAGTGTGGAGAAGGTGGGGGGAAGTGCCGTCGCACTCCCCCCGAAGAACCACTCTAAAGCGGACGCTGCATGTCTGCCCGCTGGGGCGGGCAGACGAGAAGAGTCGTGCCGGCTCCCGCGGCAGCACGCGAGGGTGCTGGCCAGGCGGGGAGCCGGCGGGGGCAGCCGGGGGTCCCAGGTGGGACCGGGACCCCGAACATGAAGACGGGAGGTGTGAGGGGCCCGGGTGGGACCGGGCCCCGGAAACCTGAAGGAGCGGCCGGGGGTGGGCTCCCCGAGCCGCCTACCATCACCTGGGGGTCCGGGTGGGACCAGGCCCCCCACCGAAGGAGGAAGATGCGGCGAAGCCGCCAGCACCACCAGCGCGGCTCTCCCCGGCAGAGCCGCTCATCTATTATGCATAGAAAGGAGCTCGAAGCGCCCCATAATGCCTTGCAAGGCATGCGGAGAACATAGTTTTTGGTGCCTGCTGGCCCCCAGAGGAGAGGGTCACCCTTATGTGTGAAAAGAAGTGCAGGGGGGCTGCAGGAGCACCGCAGCCTCCCCCAGCATAAAGGAGAACAGTCCACCCATAAGTTTCACGGGGCATCTGAAAGAATAACCCCTCAAGGGCTCAGCCAGCATTTAACACCTTCTGGGCTGGAACTTATGTTCTACAGCTGAGGGTGTACTACGAAGTGCATCATGGAGTGAAAGGCTGATTTGGGGATGTCTGGAGAAGGGCATCCCCTGGAGGTGAAGTGGTGTAACTGCAACGAAATGCATTTACTAATGGTTATTTCTTTCAGAGGGACTGAAGTTCATGTGTTTAATGTGATGTGCTGGTGTAAGGTGATGTCATAAGCCAAGTGGGGTTATGTTGCCAGACAGTCCTGCAAGGGTGTCTGGCTGTATATGCGTAATCCTGTGATTTCATCTGTGATGCCTTTAGGGGCTGTAATTGCAATGCATTCAAATTATCAACTAAGGTGATTAGTACCGTCATTCTAAAGTATGCGTAAACATGGATTCTTGCTGCTGCGCTTAGGTGAAGACCCCAGACTGCTAGCTCGTAAGATATAGAGGTGCATACTTTATGGTCAGTAGGAGATGCTCAGTCAGGGTCATGTGTCACCAAGGTAGGTTTACCCCTTTTTAATGCTTGTTGAGGAAATGGGGTGGGTCGCCACTGGGATGGTGCCAGTGCGCAGGGCCCACGCTCCAGGTTATGTTCAACTAACTGCATTGGGGGCAAGTTGATGTGCATACATGGGACGGGTGGTACTAGACCCCACCCCCCCTGCGGGAGGGGTGGAGAGGTTATGCAATGTCACCAAGTAATTCCAACAGCTTATGTATATTTGTAAATTGGTGCATAGTATTGAGTAGTGTGTGTGTTTAATAAATGTACTCTTACTTTTATAAAGCAAAGTACAGACTGGACAATCAATTATTGAGTGTTATTTTTGCGCACCTGCAAATGGCGATTACTAGCCCACACCACCTCCCTTGAGTACGCCTCAGACTGCTCTGCAACGCTACCCTCTGAGAGTCAGGCGCTACAATTGGGTGTTTGGTTCCCAGTGAAGGACAAATGTAGTCATGTTATTTGTGCAGGCCTCACAGATGCTGCCTCGTTTTCCAACAAGTGGTAAAAGACTTTTGTAATTTTAAAGCTCGGGGTGGATGGCACTTTGCTAAACCTATGCTTAAAGAGTTTGCTGTAGAAATGGCGAAAGACTTTGTCCCATTCTAGCTCAGCATGGGTGGTACTGTGCTTATCATAGGCTTAAAAACGTTGCTAGAAAAACAGGCATTTGAGGTGCACAGATTCAGAGTGTTGCTGGTGTTCTAGGGTGCTCTATACAGGAGCTGTTCTCTACCTAAATTTGGGAACTATCCACAGTTCTCTGCTTCTTTTTTGCATTATTTATGCAGTACTCTAACCCCAATTTTATCACAGGGTGGTGGCAAAAAACCTACTTAGTGTGAACCAGGGCATGTGTCAGAGCCTGTTCTTTAATCAAGGGCAGGTTGTGGAGTGTGTTTGTTCAAGTTGCCAGTGCTGGAATCCGACACGCCCTCTCGGTTTGGTGCACCGCGACCGCTGATTTGGTTGAAGGTTGTATGGAGCAACACATTTCGGAGCCCCCCCCAGAAGCAAACAGGAATTGAGTGTCAGCTGATGCCAGGCTGCAAGAGGAGCCGTTCCGCTCCATCATGGCTGTATTAGGGAAAGTGGCGAGCAGCATTAATCTGCATAGCAGGGTACTGTAAACAGGAGTGAAAGCCAGCCACTTTATTTTTTACCATGAAGGTAATTGTGAAATCCATATGCTGGCAGGAGTCGAGGCATTATTATGTGCATTGGATTGGGTTACTTAACCCAAACTCACAACTATGGGCTCACATAATGGGAGTGAAGGCACACCTAAGCGTATATGTTTGCGCAATTAAAGGGGCATGGTGACTCTTGTGGTGTAACAGCATTTGGTGGACTGTAGGTTATGCTGAGAGTGATCCAGCAGCCCTCACCCTACGGCCACAGAACATCCTCCAATGAAAGGGCAGCATGGATGTATTTAATGAACTGCAGCTGGCTGGGATCCTTGTTGAAACCTGCACTGAAAAAGGCAATTCTGCTGAAACGCGTCTGGGAAGAGTTATTTCTTTGCACATTAAGAAGACTGTTTATCAGTGTGGCAGCAATAAATCTACTTACTAAGAACCTGAGCATGTGTTGGAGCCCGTTCTTTAATTATGGGCAGATTGTGGAGTGTATATATATCTCCACTCTACCAGGTTTCTTAACACAAAGCTGACTTGACTAGAGATTCCACTCCTGCCTGGATACTCAAAGGTTGGCCTGCCCTTAGCATCCAATTTGATCAACTTTGTCTATACAAGAGGCTAGTGTGTCACTATATGACCACAGAGAAGTTGGAGCTCCCCCCTTTGAAAGAACATCCTTTCTGCCATAAAGTTGTTTAAATTATGACCCATTACTACTCTAACACACATGCCAAAATCTTGGAGAAAATATGTGCAGACAATTCCAAAACTACATGGCCTGTCATTGCATATTAGCACCCAGGAAATGTAGTTGCAGGCGTATTCATTGGACAGCATTACCCTCAAGAGTTTTTTTGGGGGAGCGGGGTGGAGGGGGAGATCACAGAGCCACCTCCCGGTTGCTAATGTTGGACATAGCTGCTTTTGATACAGTGGACTATCAGTCCGTTGCATACTGTGTCAGGGGTTTCAAAAGGGTTAAGGTCCTTTCTGGAAGGCAAGTAACAATGAAGGAAGATTGGCTATTTCGCTTTGACACCATGGCCAATTAATCTGGTATTGTGGGATTCCCCACTCTCGAACCCTATGTGATTTCCATTTTTTTTTATACCTTTTAAAGAACAAGTATATGCCCTATTATACCCCGGTTATTTAATATTAGAACCACTGTGGATCATTTTCCCTGCACAGGCACAGTGATAACCTTCAATAACATTCAATTAAGGAGTACTGTAAAGTCAATGCAACTTATTAATTCCAAAGAACAAAAGTTACTTACCTGTAATCTGTGGTTCTCCAGTATTGGTATCTTTCATAGAGATATATATATATATATATATATATATATATATATATATATATATATATATATATATATATATATATATATATCTCATGGGTAACCTATAGCCGCTAGAAAAAAATCTGTTCCGGTTTTGCATGAATTGGATGAACGTTGGCGTCATGGCACCAAATGCAAAATTGTTTCCATTTAAGCCTGTATGTCTTGATTGTGGAAGGCGCTCTAGCATTGGCCAAGACTTCTCTACAGTCAGAAGGAATATGTAAGTGAGCAAATTCCAAGTGCTCAGGCGCCAGGCCGCTAAGTGCAGGGATGCAGGATCCGGGTGGCAGATCTGACTGTTATGAATGGATAGAAGGTTCGGTATTGGTCGCAACTGAATGGGATCGCATTCGGAGAGCAGGAGGAGTTCGGTGAACCAGAACTGGCGAGGCCACCTGGGAGCTATAAGTATTAGGCGACAAGTCTCCTTCATTTTCCGGAGAACCCTGGGACCCAACAGTATCGGAGGAAAAGCGTAGGCATAAATCCACGACCAGTTCATCAAAAACGCATTCCCACACGATCCCTTGTGGGGAACCCAACTTGCGAAGAATGGGCATTTGCGGTTTAGACTGGTCGCAAACATATCCAGATCGGGTCGATCCCACTCCTGAAAAATACGATTCAAGGTTGGTTGATGGAGCTCCCACTCGTGATTGGAAGTTGTCGATCGACTGAGGGAATCCGCGAGAACGTTGGAAACTCCCGGGACATGGATTGCTGTCAGACCTATCCGATGTTTGATCGCCGAATCCCAAATCTCCTGGGTTTGCTGAGACAATAGTGCAGATCTTGTCCCTCCTTGTTTGTTCAAGTAGTGCATACTTGTTGTGTTGTACATCAGGATCAACACTGATGCTCCGAGAATGATGGTGCAAAAAGATTTTAGAGCTAGGAAGATCACCAGCAATTCCAAGATGTTGATATGCCAAGTTCGTTGTTGAGCATCCCATCTTTCGCTTACCGTCAGTCCTTGCAGGTGAGCTCCCCATCCTTCTAGGGATGCGTCCGTGGTGATGACGAAACTTGGAGCTTCTATTAGGAATGAGCAGCCTGCTGCTCCATTTTTCTTGTAAGTCCACCATCGTAAAGTGACCCTTATTTGAGGAGTAATGTGGATGAGATCGTCGAAGGATCCCGAAACTTGTAGCCACTGTTTGTTGAGTTCCTCTTGCAGAGGTCTCATTCTGAGACGGCAGTTGGGGACCAGAGGAATGCAGGATGAAAGCATCCCCAGAAGCGACTTGAACTGCCGGACTGAAACGCACCTTTTTGATCGCAGTAGCTGGGCAAGTTTGCAAAGTTTCATTTGCCTTTTGTTTGAGACAAAGGCTCGTGTTCACAAAGGGTCTATGGTGGGTCCTAAGAACGTTCTGTTTTTTGATGGGATGAGGTGAGACTTTTCGAAATTAATGGAGAGGCCCACAGATTGGAAAGGAGATAGACATCTCGGTGTATGGACGTTTGCGATGTTGAAAGAATTCGCCTTGATAAGGCAGTCGTCCAAATAAGGAACAATTTGAATTCCCTCCAGCCGAAGGTGTGCAGCCACCGGTGCTAAGACCTTGGTAAAGACCCGGGGTGCGGAACGTAGTCCAAAAGGGAGGACTTTGAACTGAAATTCCCTGCCATCCACTCTGAACCTCAAGAACTTTGTGTGTCTGGGTAGAATTGGTACATGAAAATAAGCTTCTTGGAGGTCGAGGGTGGTCATATGATCCCCTGCAGTGGGAAGTTGAAGGATTTCTTGCAGAGTTAGGATTTGGAAGGATCATTTTTTGAGATATTTGTTGAGGGAGCGCAGATCTAGAATGGGACGCCATTCTCCCGATTTCTTCTTTATTAGAAAATATCTGGAATAAAAGCCGGTTCCTCTTTGCAATCGAGGGACTACTTCGATCGCTCCCTTTGGCAGCATCAAATTTATTTGGACAAAAAGCTCCGAGAGGCGAGCTGGAGGTGGTCCTTTGGGAGGAGAATTATGAGGAAGTTTTACAAATTCTAGAACGTGGCCTCTGGCTACAATGTCCAAGACCCATTTGTCTGTGGTTATCTTCGACTAGTTTGAGTAGTAATGGAAGATTCTTCCTCCAACTTTTAACAGGGCAAGCGCTAGAGCAGGTGGCAGTGGCCACTGCTTTTTGGACGTATCACGTCCGCGGTAGGTAGACTTCCTTCTATTTTGCGAGTAGGAGGTAGATGGTTGCTGTCTGAACGATTGTTGGTGCTGGGAAGATTAACGTTGGTCACTTTGATAGGACTGATAATATCTTTGCTGATTATATCCCCCTCGATTAGAAAAGGATCCTCGGCTTCTCGCACACCAAAGGGGCGGTTTACAAAACTGAAGCGTTCCGAGAGATCTTGCTGTCTCGGTATCCTTTTGAATGGCTGTAGGGCCTCGTCAACATGCTGCCCAAAGAGAGACTCCCCATCAATTGGCATATCAATTATTTTATTTTGAACCTCCTGGCGAAATGTTGATTTTAACCAGCCCTGCCTCCGCAGGACTGCGGCACCTGCCAATTGTCGAAAACCTGTAGATGCAACATCCATCGATGAATCAATCTCAGCCGAGATTCTTTCCCCTTCCTGCAGGATCTTAAGCACCTCTGACTTAGAGGGCTCAGGCAACATGTCGATGTAGGGAGAAATGTCCGACCACATTTGTCTATCATATTGTCCTAAGAGAGCTAGTGAGTTAGCTGCACGAACTGTAGTCGCTGCCATAGTGGGCACCTACTCAATAGCGTCCAAACTTCTACCATCCCGATCCGGAGTGATATGTCATCCAATTCTCCTTCCTCTCTATCGTCATCTGAGGTGTGAACATCCTGAGAGTGATGCGAAGGTACAGGAGAATGTGGCCTGGGTGATCTCAAAGCTGACGAAGATTGAGGCACAGGTGTGGGCGGTATAGAAGAAGCAGATTCAGATGGAGGGAAACTGCGATGGTAATCGTCCAACCGTACTGCAGATTGTTTAACAGAGCCAAAGGCATTTGGGCCGTAGGAACTGGATCTGGAACTGAAGGAATTGTCTCCGGACAAAATTAGTAATCTTGAGCCACATCTTGGTATTTAATGAGGAGTTCAGAAGGGCTCCTGGCGGTACGAAACCTATCTCCCTCTGACTCTTCATCATCCTCTTTAGAATTCAGTAGTTGTTCAGGTAACCTAAGAGGAACCTTAGTAGGAGAGATTGTAATTGGAGAGAGCACCTCTAATGGAGATCCACGTCTTTGCAGTAAAGACATCGCTGTTGACGGAGGCAATTGCATAAATGGTGTTGTATACTGTGTAGAAGATACAGCAGCCGTAGACTAAGATCAAACCTGAAGAGCCGTACATGAAGATAGTGACAACGTCGACGAGGCAACAGTCGACTACTTCATTGACAGTGCAGGCATCGATGGAGTCATAGTCGACGAGACGGACTTAGTTGACGACACTTTTAATCGTCGACGGTAGATTTAATCTCCTTCATCGACAGAACTTGTCTGACGGCGACAGATACCAGAGTCGACGACGAAGACGCCGATGAAATTATCATCTGTGGCTTTGGCGACGAGAAGGTTGCAGTCGATGTAGTCGTAGCGGCGACAGAAGGCTTTGTTGAAGGCGCCGTCGTCGAGCTAGTCAACGAGGGACCCAGTTTCTGAGGTAAATCCTGGTCAGAAACCTGCTTTCAAGATTGAGACTTTGCAGTCTCTCGGGGGTGTAGAAGGCATAGTTTTACTTTTAGAAGGTGGAAGAGCCTTTTTTGATGTAGAAGGCAACTCAGCACTCTTGGAGGTATGCTGTTTCTTCAACACCTTAGCCCTAGGAGAAGATAAATCTGTGTCAGCACTCCTCTTTCTGGAGGACGCAGTCTGGACAGAGGCAACACTCCCAACTTCAGATATGGGATTGTCCTGATCTTTAATCTTCTGTAGCCACAGAAGTAGACGCCCCTCAGAGTCTTTTGTGGGAAAGTTCTGAAGATCTTGCAGTCTCTCACCTGGTGGTCAGGATACAAGCAGTAAATGCATTTCTTGTGGGAATCTTCTGAAAACAGACGGAGCTTCCCACAAGATTCACAAGGTCGAAAGAGATTTCTTTGAAGAAGACATCCTCACAGGAAAAATTTTCAAAGAAAAACTGAGAAGAACTGAGCAAAGCTCAGGGAGACTCCCATCACACGACGTGCGTTAGAAAATCTGAGAGCCTGAGCCTCTGAGAACATTCTGGGTGGTGCTGTCGCCTGATTGGCTGTAGTTTGGACCATATATAATGACTTGGACGAGTCATGAAAGTAGAGGATTTTTTCCTTTTGATTTCTGGCTACTTTACTTCCTGGTTCTAAGTTACCCATGATATGGTTTCCTGTGTATATATAGTGCTATTTGAAGGGACAGTGGGGCTCCCACTCAGACAACAGGGAATGATTCAGGCATATGAATCTATGAAAGATACCCCAATACTGGAGAATAAATGGTTATCCTTTTAGCAGTGACAAACTGAGCAAAGTTTATATCTCCAATGCCCCCTGAAATCTGTGGTGCAAAAGTTACTGGCCCAGAAAAACTGACAAAATACCCAAAAAACACAAGCTTAAGGGTTACCTTCAACTCCAAGGGTACAATCTGTGTGCAGGAAATGGCAGTATTCAGTAGATGCTGCTTTCTTTCAATTAGGCAAACTAAAATCCATTCGCCTCTTCTGTCAAAAGCCCATTGGGCCTTAGTTGTTGGGGAAACCATAAATTCAAGCCGGGAGTACTGTAATGCACCTTACTGCAGTCAGCCAAAAAAATCCAAACAAATATAGTGCATATTTTGTCTGTGACGGCAAACAACTGGGTAAGAATACAAGACTATGTCTCGTCTGTCAGGAGATCTCTAACCAAGCAAGTATTCTGTTTAAAGTGGCTTGAATCTTGATTAGAAGCCTTCATGGGTGTACTCAGTCTTATTTCACACCAGTATCTAATGTAAGGGGCAATTGTGGAGGGTCAAGCTTTCTCTGTCCAGGTCCCAAGCCTGAAGTCAGGCATTGGGTCTGCTTGCTCCGATTTATGGGGAAAGAAATAAAACACAAAATCATGCTTTGATAGGATACATCTATATCAGCAGTATGATGCCCCCGCAGGGTAACTGTTTATTCTCACAGACTGTGTTGATATTAACCTATCATGTTTTAATGGGTAGAAATGATGTGATATCTGAAAAGTTGAAAGAATATGAAGCAATGAAGCACAATGTGGAGGAAATGGTTCTCTCCGTCACTGACATGCAGCCAAATCAAAAAGGAGCAGAAAAAAAGATTGCAGCAAAATAAGAGTAATTGGTACGCAAAATGTACTGAGCTGATATACTTTTCTTTTTTAAACAGATTTAACTGCTTCAGCTGGGCAGGTGATTTTATATTTCAATATTTTTGGAAATGTGGTGGATAATTGCTGTTTGGTGCAAGGGGCAATTTGTAAAGGGGGAGTAGAGTGCTAAAATGTTAATTGGAGATGGCTCTCAATTCTGAGCACTTAAACAGATTTGTCACTCCTTTGGAAGAAGGTATACATTCACTCTAAAACCGAGTTGTCGTTTGTGCAAGCATCCATTTAGGATACAATGAAAGGATTATCGCACAGCTAAACTGATTACACTCTTGCTCCCTGGCCTCGTCTCTACCCATAAGGATGCTGAAGAAGAAAAAGGGGGAGATAAGAAAGGGGGGGTTGGTAACATTTGCCAATAACTACCTTATTTCTTTAGGAAATCCCACATGGATACTTGGAAGCAGAAGGACAACGTCATTTGAACAGGCACAAGCTTTGTGGGGAGGTGGATATGGGGGGGGGGGGGGGGGGGGGGGGTGAATGGGAGAGACCAAATGTTTCACAGAGGCAAAGAAGCCTACTTCATTTCACTTACCCAACCTGAGTGTGCAGGGCACAAATGTCAAAGGAAGGAAAAAGTTACTCACCTATATCTGCACTTCTCTAGCTTTGGGATGTTTTATAAATACACATGCTTAAAGTTTTCACTGCTGTCTTCAGCAATCAAGGGAGAGGCGTTGAACTACACTATCCTCAAAAGCTTCAGCCGCACAGATTTTCAAAGCAGTCGTGAAACAAAGAATGAAATGTCCATATGTTATGAAGGGCAGTAGGGAGGGATGCATATCAATCTATGAAATATACTCTTGCTTGATAATTGAACACCACCCCAGGCATCTTTGAGGACAAATCGAGAATTCCCAACTCCCAAATCTTCGCCCTTCATCCTCTTGATCTCCCTGCCATTGAAATTGACTGCAAGGCTCCCCCCGATATGCTAACAGCTCTGCTCTGACTTAATGCTCTCCTCTTCGAGACATATACCCCCAACCTGATCAACCTAATATTGACCATGTCTCACTCGCAACCCATGTGCCTTCATACCCTCCCGCCCACCCGGCCCTCACACAAACCGACCCTTCACAAGCTGACCCACAAACTCCACATTAACGTATCAATGCCACCCCCGCTCAACCAGATCCAACATGTGGCCTCCCTCCCATGTGAACGCACACCTCAATACATAACCAGCTGCCATAACATTGCCTGGCGACACACGCCTTGTTGAGATCTCCCTAGGCCTATTCCACCTCAAGGAGAAAATCCAGAAAGTGTCAACAATCACCAAAGAGCTCCTACCCACACATAGACCCACTAGTGCCCACGTGAAACTAGATCCTAAACACGCAGATCTCTCAAAACCCACACACCGAGTTTCTGAAACCAAAGACTATACCCTTCTCCAATGCCCCCTCTCGTCCCAAGAGACTAATAGCTGAGTTATCGGACAAGGAAATCTGCGTCCTTCTTTCTTATGCCAGCCCTATGTACAAGCCTTTACAGGGTCATATCCAAACCATTCAAGCTAACCCCCTACAGAGAATCCACCCACAACCAAAGAGCTATAAAAAGCGAAAACCTCAAGTGCATTAACATCGCTCAGGCCACTATCACCAATTCTACTAGCAAACTGAAATGTGTACTCCTGAACTGCAGATCAGCTAGCAAAGATGCGTCCGGTATCTACAATCTCATACTCACAAATGAGCCCGATATCGTTATCCTCCCAGAAACCTGGCTAATCAGCTCCTCTTCTCGTATGCTAGACCTACTAGTCCCTCATAGCCACGACATAATTTGTACCGACAGAACCAGGAAACCTGGTGGTGGAAAAGCCTGCATATACCGAAACACAATCTCGGTAAACCAAACGGATACTGTCTCCTTACCCACTTGTGAATATCTTTGCAGCAACATCACAAACAGCGTCATTTGCAAACTACAGATAGTATACCCCCTTCCCCCCCGGGGAGACAATATGCCGTTCATTGAACAAATAATGGAAGTCATAACATCCAACGATGACCCGCAAGTGACAGATTATCTTTGAAGATTTCAACCTCCTCTGGAACAACCCGAACGATCATGCTGTGAATTGTCTTAAATCCTTCCTGTCAGATCACGATCTGACCCAATTCTGCAATAGTCCAACCCACAATAAGGGAGAGACATGACCTCATCATATCTAAAACGATTATCACACTAGATTCCATTATCCCCTGCGATTGGGCTGACCATTACAACAGCTTCTCCGTCAGCCTAGAGGTAACACCGAAGAGATTCCAACTTAAGAAAACAAAACATTGGAAAATGGTTCTCCGAAACATTAACCCTATCGTCCTAGAAACCCGATTTAACACTGCCCTGACCCCACCCCCCCTCCTGGCAGGCATGGTAAATGTTCATGACCACACAGAGTTCTAAATCTCCACTATTCTTGACGTCCTTGATTCATATCTATAAACCATGGTTCAGTGAAAATCTGAACCCTGACCGACGCAAACTAAGATTAGCAGAAAGAATCTGGAGATCGGTACCCTCTATTGAACACCTAAATCACCTTCGATCAGTGAGGAAAAACATACAACTGGAAAATCTTTGAACTCAGCAAAAAAAACAACCAATAAAATCTATTTGGAATAGTCAAACAACTATCGCTCAACACACCAAACCTGCCGGAACAAGGAGAGTTCATTACCCGTAACTGCAAGGAACTGGCCGCTTTCTTCTTAGAGAAAACAAAAACAATTGAATATGACCTAGAACCAAAGAGTACACTACCTTCAGCTACAAGGCTTGCATTTACAATTTCCTCCCATGTCAGGGATCCATTTGGTCTCTCGGGGAGGCTCCAAAAAACAATGCCTCTTGGCACACTTTCACGCCCTTCAGTAAAAATGACATCTATAACCTTCTTCTAGCGATCAATCCATCCAACCACTTCAGTGATCCACTAACACCAAGATAAAAGCTTCTATTCTCCCCTTATGGTCAAAGATTGTAAGTGTCTCTTGGGCAAGGCACTATACTGGACTGCCTAAAAGTAGGGCAGGTAACACTCATCCCCAAAAAAATCCACAGTCTCTGCTCAGATCTCAACAACTACCGCCCTATATCCAACATCCTCACTTTGGAAAAACTGCTAGAAAAATGCGCGCAAATTCAATTCTGCAACCACATAGAAAACTTCAATCTCCTGGATTAACACCAATCCGGCTTTCGTCAAGGACACAGCACAGAATCAGCACTCACTCACACCATGGACAACATATTAACAATGCTAGACCATAATGTATCATGTCTTTTGATACTTTTTGACTTATTCTCTGCTTTTGATATGGTTAAACACAACAGTCTACTGTCCCTACTGGAATGAAGGATGGGCCTATCAGGACCCATGCAACAAATGTTAACTCATTCCTGCACAACAGAACCCAAAGAATCAAGGTGAAGCAATCCCTCTCAACCCACCGTGGTCCCTCTAGGAGTTTCTCAGGGGTCTGCATTATAGCCCATTATTTTCAACTTATTTATTTTATTTTACAGAGTTTTATTTAACGCGAACCTGACCCGAATCGGGTATCAGAGCGCTTTACATAGCACCAATTGCCATGGAACCCCTGCCAAACGCATTGAACTCTGTGAACATTCTTTATCACATGTATGCAGATGACACTCAATTGTACATGAAAATCTGCTCACCTGAAGACTTCATCTCTCTCAACTCTGTTCTGCATAACACTCAAAGTTGGCTCACTGGCAACCACCTAAAGCTCAACACCACCAAAACGAAATTACTCCTCATCTCTCCCCCTAACCATATGCCCAAGATTGACCTCTGGCTGCAGCATCAAACAGCCTTTAACTGCTCTACACACCATTGATACCGCTAAATCCTTGAAAATTACCTTTGACAAAACACTTGAATATGCAGGATCATATCAGCAATGCCACCAAAGGAGCTAACCACTAGATGAGTATCTAAGGAAAGGTAAACCCTTCCTACCACAGGATGACTTAAAGATGGCAGTCCAAGCTCTAGTGATGCCCAGATTGGCCTACGGAAGCACCACTTTATGCGGCCTTCCTAAACACGATCTTGCCCCGTTGAGGGCCTCTCAACGCTGCAGCCAGACTGCTCTTCAGAACAAAAAGAAATAACCACATATTGCCAGGCCTAAAAGCCCCAAACTGTCTCCCCTATGAGGAAAGAATACAGCTAAAGAGCACCTGCATGTCTAATAAAGCCCTTCATCTCAAAGCCCCAAGTTATTTGGCACAAAAGCTAGAGCTATTGGGCAGCTGCATTTCACGAAGTTCAAGCTCACTACTATTGAAACAGGCCTTCCACAAAAGAGAACATGCTACAGAGCCTTCTCTGGTATCGCACAGAAGATATGGAACTCTTTTCCACCGAATGTCCGCAGAATCTCTTCCTCTGCCTCCATCAAAAAAGCGAACACTTTTCTAATGAAGTTCACACGCTAAGGCTATAACCTATGCTTTACTAATATCACACTATGCATTCTCATCAACTCTCCTGCCTACCATGCTGACCGACTATGTCTAACAAACTGATGATCTGCATTAGACATCACTTTGCTATGTTCCGTTCACATATGTGTCAAGTTTTTACCTCTTCAACTTTATCCTGTATTCATCTAATGTAAAGCACTCTGATGCCCGCTAGGGTCATGTTCGTGCTATACAAAACTTTATAAATAAATAAAATAAACAAACAATTTTTCCAGCATTAGCTCCTTCATGAACCCACATGCTGGACTAATGAACTGAGCAGCAGATAACCATGTTAGCCAAAGGCAGTAAAGGGACTGACCTTATCTGAAAAAGGACTCTGTAGCAAGTCTTGCCCTACAATGGTCTACAAGTTCATTTACATATCAAGGCAGTAATGTTTTGAAAAGGTGTATATAGTTTTTCACTCCGCTTTACAAATGTCTGTAAGAAGGAAGGAAGCAAATAGTTGCAGTAGTGGTCATGACTAGCTGAGTTAACTCCAACTTTCCCGCCACGGGGGTATTTCAGGTCTCTCGTAGCAAAGAGCTGTGCAGGGCATTATTTAGAACGCCATGTACTGGTCAAAGTACACAAATAATTGGGATTTCTTAAAATCCTTGGTTCTGACCAAATAAAAAAATATGAGCATTTTTTCATATCCAGTGCATAAAATAGCTTTTCTGCCTCTGGGAAAGGTGGCGGAAAAAGAAAAGTGGCAAAGAGGACTTGCTTATTTTGATGAAAACACTTAGGCACTTTCAGATCACGCATGTCCTTAAAAAAGCACAGATATGATTCTTTAATTGTAAATACCTGAAGCTACTATTATTATGCTAGGTTAAAGGCAGACATGGCATATTCTTCCACAAAAGGTTTTGTTAATTGGTTCTAAAGAACAAGTTACTTACCTTCGGTAACGCTTTTTCTGGTGGATACAGTATCTGCCTGTGGATTCCTCACCTTGTGAATATCCCCTGCGCCAGCATTCCACTGAACTTTTCTTTCCCAGCACTCCACGTCGATGTGGGCGACGTCATAATGCATCGGCTCCGCTCGCGACTCCGTACGACGTCACCGGAGCCATAAGAAGCCCACGTCGGCGTGATGACGTCAGTTCCACCCATTTTTTCCGAGCCTTCGAGGCGAACAGGTGAACCAACGACAACTCCAAGTATACACAGTATACAGTATACCAACACATATACATATCGTACAAAGAAAAGGAATGCTAAACAAACCAGCATTTCCTAGAAATGTACAAGAAAGTATCAAAACATTCCAACAAGACCACTTTCATGGTATACAAAGGTGGACAACGGAGAGGCGGGTGGGTCAGTGAGGAATCCACAGGCAGATACTGTATCCACCAGAAAAAGCGTTACCGAAGGTAAGTAACTTGTTCTTCTGATGGATACATCTGCCAGTGGATTCCTCACCTTGTGAATAGATTCCCACAGCAGTCCCCACTCCCGGAGGAGGGTGTCCACCTTCCTATACCAGAAAGTCTTGTAATACAGAGCGCGCGAAGTGGCCCTCCCTCCTCATCTCAGAGTCCAAGCAATAATGCTTTGCGAAAGTATGGAGGGAGGCCCAAGTCGCGGCCTTACAAATATCTGCCACAGCAACACCCCGGGCCAAAGCAGATGTAGATGACTTTGCTCTAGTCGAATGAGCCCTAATGCCCTCAGGAGGAGTCTTACCAGCCAGGGCGTAGCAGATCTTTATGGCAAGGATGATCCAGCTCGATAGCGTGCGCTTGTGCACCGCTTTACCCTTTGAACGACCAACGTAGCAAATGAAGAGTTGATCAAGACGAAAGTCTTTAGTCCTGTCCAAATAAAAACTCACAGCCCTCTTCGGGTCCAGGCGATGGAGTCTTTCCTCCTCTTTGGAAGGATGAGGAGGCGGATAGAAATCAGGGAGAGTAATGGACTGCCCCAAATGAAACGGAGTGACAACTTTTGGCAGGAAAGCAGCCCTGGTCCTGAAAACCATCCTTTCAGCATGCAAGGTTAAAAACGGGGGTTTAGAACTAAGAGCTTGAAGCTCACTCACCCTCCTTGCCGAGGTTATGGCTACAAGAAAGACCACCTTAAAGGACAACAGCCTCAAAGGACACCTATGTAGAGGCTCAAATGGGGACCCAATCAGAAAGGTTAAAACAAGATTAAGGTCCCACTGAGGCATTACAAAGGGAGTGGGAGGAAACATGTTTGTAAGGCCCTTTATAAACCTCAGAACAACCGGAGATTTAAAAAGTGACGGTTGATCTGGAAGGCATAGAAAAGCCGATAAGGCCGAAAGATAGCCCTTGACCGTGGCCACAGCACAGCCCTGCTGAGCCAAGGAAAGAGCAAACTGGATAACATTAGAAAGATGGGCTTTCAAAGGGTCAATGGACCTCTCTCCACACCATTTAACAAACTTAGACCACCTGTAGGAGTAAATGGACTTGGTGGAGTGTCGCCTGGCCGATAAAATAACGTCCACCACATCAGGCGGGAGAGAGAATGAACTCAGGTTGCCCCGTTCAATCTCCAGGCATGAAGGTGTAAGCTCTGGAGGTGGGGGTGTAGAACCTGCCCCTCCGACTGCAAGAGGAGATCTGCCCTCAGAGGGAGACGGAGCGGAGGGCACGAGGAGAGGTGGAGAAGATCTGTGTACCACACCCTTCTTGGCCAATCCGGGGCGATCAATATAACTTGGGCCCGGTCTTGGCGAACCTTCCTCAGAACCCGAGGAATCAAGGGTATGGGAGGAAACGCGTAAAGGAGTTGTGAGCCCCAACTCAACTGAAACGCATCCCCTAACGCCCCCTGCATCGGATACTGGAGACTGCAAAACGACGGGCAGTGCGCGTTCTCGCAAGTGGCAAACAGGTCCACCCAAGGGGTTCCCCACGTCCGAAAAACGTGACGAACCACCTCCGGATGGAGCCTCCACTCGTGATCGGCAGAGAACTGCCGACTGAGACTGTCCGCACGCACGTTCAGCACCCCAGCCAGATGATTTGCCACCAGACAAATCTGATGGTCCTGAGCCCAGGACCAGAGACGCAGAGCCTATCTGCAGAGACAACGCGACCCCACTTCTCCCTGCTTGTTGACATACCACATCGCGGTAGTGTTGTCCGTCAGGACTTGAACAGACTGACCGCGAAGGGAAGGGAGGAAGGCCTTGAGTGCCAAACGAATCGCCCGCAATTCCAGAAGGTTGATGTGAAGCAACCTCTCCTCTGGAGACCAAAGACCCTTGATCTCCAGATCCCCCAGATGAGCATCCCACCCTAGGGTGGATGCATCCGTAATCACTGTGGCCACCGATGGAGGAAGATGGAGGGGATTTCCTTGGGACAGATTGCCCTCCACGCTCCACCAAGATAGATCCGCTGCAGCTTCTCCAGAGATCCTGATCGACTCCCTGAGATCTCCATTGTGCTGATACCACTGCCTGCGGAGGCACCACTGGAGCGCCCTCATGTGCCAGCGTGCATGGTTGACCAACAGTATGCAGGAGGCGAACAGACCGAGCAGGCGAAGGACCTTCAGAACTGGAACAACCGCTCCATTGTGGAATAAAGGGACCATTTCCTGAATGTCGAGAATCCTTTGAGGAGGAGGGAATGCCCGACACACAGTAGTGTATAGTACCGCCCCTATGAACAGGCCGCGTTGTGAAGGCACCAGGTGAGATTTGGGCACATTGATCGAGAAACCCAAGTCGTATAACAGCTGAGATGTTACCCGCAGATGACGCTGCACCATCTCTGTGGACTCTGCCTTCAGAAGCCAGTCGTCCAGGTAGGGGAAAACCGGAATCCCCGACCTCCTGAGATGAGCAGCCACCACTGCCATCACCTTTGTGAAGACTCGAGGTGCGGTAGTAAGACCAAACGGGAGGACCGCAAACTGGTAGTGTTGCGACCCAACCGTAAAACTGAGATCCTTCCTGTGCGACTTCAGGATTGGGACATGGAAGTACGCGTCCTGCAAGTCGAGGGACACCATCCAGTCTCCTTCCTACAACGCTTGAAGAACCTGCGCAAGGGTCAGCATCTTGAATTTCTCCTGTTTCAGGTAAAAGTTCAAGATTCTGAGGTCCAGAATCGGACGCAATCTGCCGTCCTTTTTGGGAATCAAGAAATACCGGGAGTAGCATCCCTGACCCCTTTCCTGCTCCGGAACCACCTCTATTGCTCCCTTCTGAAGCAAGGCTAGAACCTCTTTCTGTAGGAGAAGCAGATGGTCTTCTGAGCAATAACCTTGGCAAGTAGGGTAAGGGGGAGGAAACTCCCGAAAGGGAAGGGCGTAACCAGTCTCTACGAGGTTCAAAACCCAAAGGTCTGTTGTAATAGATTTCCAACCCCGTAGAAAGTAGGACACCCGACCCTCCACAGGACTTACATGATCCGGGATGGGGGATCTAGGGCTGCTTCCCTGAAGCCTCATTGGGATCAGAAGAGGAAGAAGAGGGGTTGCGACCAGAACCTCTCCGACCCCTTTGCTTCCCTCTATAGGACCTATAGAGGGGATTCTGTTGTTGCTGCTGCTGTTGGGACTGTCGGAAGGAGCGAAAGGATGTTCTTCCGAAACCCCTAAACTTCCGAAAAGCTGAACCCCTAGCAGGAGCCTGCAGACCCAGGGACTTTGCCGTCAATCTGCTGTCCTTAAAAAGTTGAAGGGCAGAGTCTGCTTTCTCCCCAAACAGTTTGTCCGTCGAATGGCAGATCAACCAACGTGGCCTGAACATCTGCCGAGAAACCAGAGGAACGGAGCCACGCCTGCCTTCTTGCGGCTATAGACGACCCCATAATCCTCGCCACTGAGTCCGCCGTATCCAGCCCTGACTGGATCACTTTACTGGCAGCTGCCTGAGTGTTCGCAACAACCTCCAAGAAGGACGACTTATACCCCTCAGGCAACTTAGGGGCCAAAGATTTAATAGAGTAAATCAAGGCATGAACATAACGCCCCAGAAGGCATGTGGCATTAGATGATTTCAACGCCATACTTCCTGAGGAGAAGGACTTCTTGGCCGCCTGATCAATTTTCTTTGACTCCCTATCAGCTGGAGACTGAGGGAAAGCACCCGAAGCATGGTTTGAACAAGAAGCCTGCACAACTAGGCTCTCCGGGGATGGATGTGTAGACAAAAAATCAGGATCCCCTGGTGCAACCCTGTACCTTCTTGCCACCTGCCTGGAAACCGCCTGAGATTAAAGAGGTTTCTTCCACACCTCCAAGACCGGCTCCAAGATGGCCTTATTGAAAGGCAACAAAGGTTCCGAAGTAGATGATGGAGAATGCAACACCTCAGTAAGTAAGTTCGATTTGTACTCCACAGAGGGCAGCTGCAAATCTAAGATCTGCGTCCTTCTTGATCACCACATGATAGGGCGCCAATTCCTGAGGTGGAGAAGATCTAGCTGATGTATGCTCCCACTCAGGGGTGGTATCCAACCCACTTGCTTCTTCAATCCCCTCAAACTCATCTGAAGAAGAGTCGACTTCACCTTCTTCCATATATCTTCCTTCCTCCAAAACCCTATGGGCCTCCCTCCTCGATCGAATCCGGGGAGCCGGCGTAGTCGACGTCGTACGCGGCGTCGGTGGAGCCAGAGGTACTGGAGTCGGCGGCGCCACAGGTGGAGTCGGCGGCGCCGGACGCGGCGCCGATGGAGTCGGACGCGGCGTCGAAGAAGGTTCTGAAGTCTGATGGTCCATCCGAAGTCGTGTCGGATCCCCAGACGGCGCCGGAAACTGCCACGAAGGCGCCATCGCCATAAAGGGCAAAAAGGGGGCCTGAGCATAATGCTGCGGCACCCCTAGCGTATATGCCATCGGACCCACGGGACCAGTTGGCGCTCCGGATGGGAAGGCCGCCCTGTTAAATATACATGGCATTTAGAAAATTTGATGAATCGGTACCTGGAGCCGGAAATTGCGGATAAGGAACAGACCCTGTATCCCTTCGTGGAGTCTCCGGCGTCGGCTCCGCAGTATCTTCCACCGGAGCCGCAGATTCATCAGGCACCGGAGCAGGCTCTTCCTGTTCTTGTTCATCCATGGAGACATCCGACTCCACTCGAACCGGAGTCGACGCCTTAGACGGAGCCGGTGACTGCGTCGGGGACTGAGCTGGAGCCCGCTTCGACGAAGGAGAACCTCTTGGAGACTTCGAAGGATAAGGAGAAGGTGACAAGTCCTTGCTCCGACGCCAACAGGGCGAAGTCGACCTTGACTTCCTGGACTTCGAGGACCGACGTCGAGAAGAATGCTTTCTCTTTTTGTGATGCTTCTTCGACCTCGAAGTCGACGACTCCCGCCTCGACTTCTCTTTTTTTCTCCCTCTCTTCTCCTCACCGATCTTCTTCATGAAGAGCTTAGCCTTCCTCTCCTTCAGTGCCTTAGGATTCATACTCCTACAGCACCCGCATTCCTCCATATCGTGGTCCGAAGAAAGACACCATAAGCAGTCTTGATGCGGATCAGTCATGGACATCAGACCTCCGCATTCCCTACAGGGCTTAAAGCCCGACTTCCTCGAAGACATACCGAATTTTAAACAGTAACACAGCTATATACTACAAAGTAGCTAGAGAGCACTGGAAAAAAACGTTGCGCGTCAACGGGGCGGAAAAAAGGGAACTGACGTCATCACGCCAACGTGGGCTTCTTATGGCTCCGGTGACGTCGTACGGAGTCGCGAGCGGAGCCGATGCATTACGACGTCGCCCACGTCGACGTGGAGTGCTGGGAAAGAAAAGTTCAGTGGAATGCTGGCGCAGGGGATATTCACAAGGTGAGGAATCCACTGGCCGATGTATCCATCAGAAGCGGATCTCCTCAATACCCCATAAACTGTAAAAAGCTCCCAGGCCGGAACTATTTTAGCTATTGGAGGCTATATGCCGCCTTAAACGAAAATTAAATTGTATTTATTAGCTCAAGTGACACAAAGAATTAGTGTAACATGCTGAAGGTAAAGGAAATAGGGACCACAATAAAAAAGAAAAGCAAGGAGATGAAATAGCAATGCCAGAGGTGCTTAGAAGAACTGAGCAATTAAAGGGGCACTGCAGAATGCTAAAGGATTTTGATTATTCTAGAGCTCCTTCAAAAGATAATTCAATAGTTTTGTGGTTCATTTCTGTTTTTTTCGTTTTATGAAGAAAAACAGAAGAAAAGACAATAATACACAGCTTTATTGCCTACAACCCGCTGGCTGGCAGCAGATGCACTGAAAGCATTTAAGTCACAATCAAATCTATCCCCAAGAACCAACTCTCTCCTTACGAATTCCCACCCGTACACTCTCATAAGGCATTTATGAATGTTGTCTCTACCCGTGCCTTGTGGTGGTCAAGCCTGTTTGTCTCGGATTGCTTGCTCCATCTTCATTTATGAGTTACTATCTGTGATGCGTCCCAACAGAGGAGAGTAGATGGAGTAATTCAAGACATTAAGGGCATGTCAGTTCATTAAATTCATAACCGATACTATGACTGGGGGCCAGATCTCTTGATAGGTCTCTAACTAGTGTTCTACTGTAAAGGACAGCTTCTCTATGTCTAGCAGGTGCCATAGTTCATGTAGACAGGCAGTGTACCCCGGGGAGGAACGGGAGCAGTCGCCTAGGATCCACGCAGGAAACTTTCTTTGAGGCAGTTCTGACAAACAGGGGTTTCCCCTCCCCTCCTCCCATGGGGCCAGTAGCTTTGGTTTTTAGGGCTTGAATCGAGGAGCCATCCAATTGTGGAGTGTGACAGTGATCACGCCCACACAATGGTACACTCTTGCCACTTTTGGTAAGAACGGAGCCCCCATTTACATATTTAGGTCCTCATGAATGCCCTGGACCCTCCTGGGCCAAGACGGCAGAAACATGTCGACCTCTAAACACAACGGTTAGGGGACACTAATTCCCCCACATACCGTCACCTGCTTTTAAACATCATATAGTTACCCTTCACATTAAAAAAACACAATGAGGATAACTAATGATTTTTAATCTAACTCTCACATACACAGGCCCCCACTTAGTTTAGAAGTGCATCCCTGTCGTCAGGTGTATGCCCGCCCTCTATCAAACCAAGGTTTTAGAGGGCGAGGACTGGTCAATGATGAAGCATGACACCATGTGGTGTGTGAGACCAGTCCGTTAATTTTTGTGAGATGTCCCCACTCACAATATAACTCAAACCTTATAGTGGTTATCACTTTAGGAGCAGCTCTTTTGTGGTTAAACATTCATAGTTGGAGGCTGCTAGCTCCTAAAACCCCGTGCCTCTTGTTCCCTCCTCCACACAGTGTGGAGCTCATGTGTTTTTGATTAGTGTACCCCGGAACCCTGTCCGAGCCCCAAAGGGAGAGGACTGCTTGCTGCATGGCTCCTAGAGCCAATGTCATTTGCTGTCCTTGCAGCAACTTCAATGGAAATGTTAAGTGGCTGGGAAGGCCTTATAGAATATATGTGGGAAAACGTGGGATCTGAGTGTTGAAGGAACTGACTGTCATCCAAAACCCTCTCCCAGTAGCAGGACAACTTTGGACAGTACCAGAGCAGTTGCATCAAGATGCTGGTACCCCTGCAACCCCACCAGCATTCTTTACTACGTTCAGAGCACTATCTCTGCATCTGGGCGCGGTCAATGTCAGTATGAAACTATTTTGAAGGTAGTCTTGATGCTGGACGCGTTGTGTGCGATATGACGAACTTCGCGATAGTAGTCTCCCCAATCTGTATGTGCGAGTGTCTGTCCCAGCTCTGCTTCCCATCTTGTCTGACCTGTACTTTTTTCTTGTGGGAGAAGTTGAGCCAACAGTGTAGAGATCCAACATCAGACGTCTGTCACTATCTTTTAGAAGGGACAATTTCACAACCATATTAACAGCCTGGGTGCGTGTGGTTTAATAGAAGGGTGTGTTAGATCTGCTTGTACTGATACGATCTGCTTCAAGGAGTTTGAAAGGAGGTAAATCGACCAGGTAGGGTAGATTCACTTCTTTTTTAGTACTCCTTAGTATGCGACCGGCAAGGATAGCAGGTTAGAGCAACTGCCCTTGCCAGTGATTCCACCCATTATGATCCCAGGTTCCAAGCAGAACCAAACACATCTTCCCCTTTACCTAACCACATAAAATATACAACATCTGACACTGAATATTTTTAAACAAAAGCCAATAAGAATTTCTACACACACAGGGCATTCTCTTGAATTCGAAAGGCCCTTCAGGAGTGATAAAAGAGATTAGACGTCATGAATCCGGCTCCAAAACAACCTGATGGTAGGCAGACGTGATTTCCAAAGTAGAAAACACTTTGGCACCCTTCACCAGAGAAAGCGTTTGATTGATATTGGGCAGGGGATTCCGGTCAACCCAAATCCAGCAATTCAAGTCCCTCAAATATACACACATACGTAAACCCCCATTAGGCTTGCGAGCCAAAACAGGGGACAACCATCCTGATCATCAATAGGCTTAATTATGTCCTGTGCACCAAACTTGTCCAATTCCTTCTTTAATTCAGGTCTAACTAATAATGGAACCCTTCTCATCTTGTGTAATACAGGTTCAGCTTGTTCCTTAAGCAGTATCTTGTGTCTGAATCTCTTGAACCTTCCCAGCTTGTCACTAAACTTCACAAAAACTTATTTTCCCAATCTCTTAAAAAGCCCACACAGCCATGCACTCTTCCTTCAAAAGTACGTGTTCGCTGTGGTTAGGATCTAAAATTATCTCAAAATTCGCTGTTCTAGCCAACCCAATAAGGAGGAGCCATACTTAGCTATGCACACAGTGGCACACAATACATTCCCCTTTGAATGATACCATAGTATCAAATTCACCCACAACCTCAATGGGCTTACCACCATAGGCCCCCGGTTTGATACTGGATCTCCTTACAACAACATTCTTATTTTGGACATATTTCCAATCGTCCTCCCCAATTTGTGCGAAAGGCAACCCAGAGACTGCAATCATGTTAACACTTACACCTCCCACATCCACATTGCAATAAGTACTTCTGATGGCAGAAACATCCACAGATACACTTTGAATTTGATCCTCTACATACAAAACCACACTTTCATCACTAGATTCAGAAGATACGTGATCCTCCACCATACTAATAACTATCCGTTTCAATAGTTCATCCTCTTTTTCCTTCTTTTTCCCTTTGGAATTTTACATACTTTTGTGAAATGTCTTTTTTTATAACAAATGGAACATACTTACCCAATAGCAGGGCAAGTACATGTATTTCCCAAATGATACGCACTCCCCCATCTGTTAACACTTCACATTTTTCGATTTGCCCATGCCCTTCATAGTATTAGCACCTCTAATTTCAGTAAGCACCTGTTTAGCTGGAGACTGGGATACTGACATTTGTGCCATGAAGGTTGCTGTGCTCTCAATCCCAGCCGCTAACTCAATAGTGGCGAGTAACACTTCTGGTATTTTCCTGTTATTGTTGAGTTCCACTACTTGATCCCTGATCAACTCATGTTTAAAATTCTTGTATTCGCATGTCGCTGCCAAGGTTCTTAATGCTCCCACAAGGTCTTCAAAGAACTCACCCGGCAATTGGTGGAGACTATGAAACGTGTGTCTCTCCATACCTACATTTTTATGAGGTTTAAACCTACATCCAACATTTTGATTGCGGGTGCATACTCATCCACTGCATCCCCTTCTCCCATCACAGCTTGGTGCAGAAGATGCTTAAACAATTTCCTACCCTCAGAGCTAAAACAATGCTTTAATAAAGAAAACTTTTTTTGTAAGTGAAATCCTCTCCATCAATTGCATCCAAATCAGATTCAAAACCCTCTTTCCACTGCTCCCAATCAAACTGTACTCGGAAGAAAAGAAGGTGGAGGGACTATACTTTGCTTCATTCTTTCTTCCTACACAATAAACAATGTTGTAACCTGCTTAAAATACCAGTTAGTTTACACTTAATATTCCAATGTTAAAATAATGAAAACACATGTATCTAGTGTAACTATGCACTTACAGAAATCCAATGAATTCTACATTTACCACTTTGTAGACGCTCCTTAAAACAACGCTAATAGAGCAATTAAAAGGATGCGTCTCTAAATGGGATGAGCACACAACTGATACACAGAATTGCTTTAATGGAAAATGAATGCTGTGATAAGGTGTGCGGGTCACCGAACACACACAGAAAACCCTCAGTAATGAATGTACCTCTGAGCCTAACAAACACCTTAAGGTACACGTGGCACAGCATTCCGGAAAGAAGTGCGTGTCGTCGACACACTGGATTTCAGGAACAGAAAAATGCAACTGCAACCTGCGCTGACACAGCGCAGACACAACTAAGGGAACCAAGAAATCCACAATCAGTAATTAAGATGTATGTGTCATCAAGTCCGTGCAATCACGCAAAGCAGTCATGAGAATGACCGCAACGTTGACCTTATTCGTCAAGGCTTTTCAAAGATGGTGGCTGCCCTGGAACAGGAAAAATGCACCATGCGCTGGCACAACTCTGGCCCAGCTGATGCAGCCTCCTTGGAATGGCAACCATGCAGCGTCAGCAATGAACTGTAATGCTGACTTTGCTCTTCGCCTTAAATTGCAGATGAAGTTGGGATGTCAACGTCATGCGCAGGGATTCTCCGAAACGCAGATCTAAAGAGTGCCCGCCACACAATACTTCAATAAGACTCATAATGCAGATATAGAGGCATCAGGCAGCTCTTCCATAGATAAGACGTGGCTCAACACCGGTTTCCAAACATGGCTCCAGGATGATGGCTGCCTCATGGTAAAGCAGGGCAAAACCACGACAGATCCTTGTAGAAACAAAGCAGACCTTACAGGAAATCCACGCCGGGGCCTTGCCGGTCAGCTCATCACCAGTGAAAGTAGGTACATCGACCAGGAAGGGTAGATTCACTTCTTTATTAGTGCTTCTTCGTATGCGACCGGCAAGGACAACAGATTACAGCAACTGCACTTGCCGGTGATTCAAATCCTAACATTGCACCCATTATGATCCCAGGTTCCAAGCAAAAGCCAACATAGGTCAGTCTTTTTTCAGTCTTTTAAAGGAGATAACCATTTCTGCATCAGAGGCAGCCTATCCTGTTGCAGCCCTGTGTCACCAATTGAAGGAGGGAACCTGAAAGCCTGGTGTAAAGTCTGGATTATTGAAAATGGGGGTCATTGGTGACAGGAATGTTGTTCCAGACTACCATGCTAAATTTGGTTATAAAGGAATGTATAAGCCCCGCGGGTCTGTGCTTTTGGGGCAGCCAAAGAACCTTCTATTTGTAAATCCCTGCGACTTTCTAGTCCATGAAACACCAATGTTTGGGGAGAGGATGTAGCCTAGTGGTTAGGGTGGTGGACTTCAAATCTGGGGAACCAGGTTCGAGTCTTGGCAAGACGCTCAACATCCTTTGATTCTGGGAAAATCACTTAATCTCCCTGTGCCTAACAAAAATTAATGTGTCCTCATGTAACACAACTGGTACTCATGTAAAGTGCTCCGATACCCGATTCAAGTTCGCGCTATATAAAACTGAGGGGAAAAAAAGTTTCTCCGAAGCCTCTCGATCCCACTCCATCATGTACCGGAGCTGCGCCGCCTGAAAGTACTGTAGGATATCAGGGACTCCCATGCCTCCCTCTGATGGGAGTCTATACATAAAGAATTCATGCTCTGCCTCTTGCAGTCCCATTCAAACTTATTTATGTTTGTAGGTTCTGCATCGATTCAGTAGTTTCAATCCTAAAAAATAACACGCAGAAGACACTGGTCTGACAGACAGAAGGTGCCTAGTGCATAAAATGCTTGATGGGTAAATTAACTTTTACATTGTACTGTCTACGGGAAAGGAAGCCAATATAAAGCTCAACAGGCGTCTTTCCTGCTTAGTGAGTAGCCAATGGTCTGAAATGAAATTAATGCAAAAACCTTGTTTCTTTAAATACATATTCATATTTCATACATATAGAATAGGGTAGCAGTTACCCATGTTCAACAGGAGGAAGAACCTTGAATGAAGGAAATTGCTGCTGAGATTGTGGCTCTATTTGACTTGCATCTTTCAGCAGAATTTTCAAGATTTTCTCTTGAATATTTTTAAGGTGCATGCGGTGTCCCATTTTGGAGGCATGCTTGGAGGTCTTGTGGGTTTCAGGGAACGTCTGTAGAAAAGGATATTCAACAACCATTTGTTGTTAAACAATGTATTTCTACTCTGAGAAATGATAAAGGAGAGGGCATATATGCTGAGCAAGTCAGGTTCAATTTAACACTGAAGCATGACAGCATATTGGTTACATGAAAAAACCACTTGTGCAACCAAAAAACTGCATTTTCATACATTTACAAATATTAAACGTTTAACTGCATTTAATTGTTGCATCTTAGTTAATATTTGTTTGCGGGCACGAGGTAGATGGCATTTAGCTGTTTGCAACTCCACTTGTGCTATGCAAGGTACAATGTCTAACAGAACTACACCTGCATTCCTCATACATGACCATTACAATCATTGGTTACTATACAATACAAAACATACCTGTCTTCAAGAGGCAAGTGTGAAACTAAGCCAGATTCTCTCAACAATCCCACAGCTGATCTCCAGTGGTGGTTTTCTAATACTGAGGTATTCTGCAAAATGAAATCACAAGTTCAATTAAGCTGTTTAGGCAAAACCGAAATCTTGAGAAATTGTTTCATGTACTCCTACAACATTAGCAAAATGTAATATTTGTTTTAAGTTGTAACCATTCAGGTGTAAACGTGATGTGTTGTTAGAAGGTAAAATGTAATGTTGTAATGGATAAAATACAAACAAGCAGCTCACCTTGTAAAGAGTTGCCAAGTAATGATTTGTTTTAATTAGGAAAGGCTGATTAACACCAGGATGATCCAAATCATGGGTGGCTGCTGCAATTAACCCTATGATAGTATCCCATGGTGTAAGATGCTGTGCAAGCTGCAATAAATAAAACAAAATAATGAGAATGTATACAGTGATGTGACTAATTTAACTGCTAACATTGTGAAGAAGCTATTCACATATAACTAGTGCCCCAACGAACTTTTCATAAAATTCCATGGCTAATTAGCATAATCTAGAAAATGCAAGTAAAGATAAATGGTGGAATGCAAGATTGGCCATTATCAAGAAGAAACTCCTGCTTTGGACCCAAAGCTGGAAGTGTTATTTTAGAAGAAAACAAATTACTTACCTGTAACTTTGGTTCTCCAGTATTGGTGACTTAAATAGATTCCCATAGCTTGAATCATTCCCCGTCGTCGGAATGGGGGTCTCGGTACACAAAATAACATAGCAGTAGGTACAAAAGAGAAAGAAAAAGGCCTAGGCCTCATTCCCTTTTGTAGCATATCTACCTCTTTTTGTAAAAGAGACCAAAATAGAGCAACAGCCAATCAGATTAGCCTCACCCCACAGAACCCTCCTGAAAGAACCTCAGATTTTCGTAGCCGTTGTGTAACAGTACACCCAAACCTGCTGAGGGCTGAGCTTTCCATGGGGAGGATAGGTGGGCACATGGGAATCTATGAAAGTTACCAATATTGGAGAACCAAAGTTACAGGTAAGTAACTTGTTTTCTTACTCCAGTATTGGAACTTTCATAGATTCCCATAGCTTGTATCAGAGTAGCTAGCAGTCAAACACATTTTGCTTACTTAGTGACATCTCATTCTCCATTCTCCTTAACCGTTTTTTTTTTAAAGAAAACATAAAACTACAATGCAATCACATAAAGAACACATAGCAAAATGTGCAAATAATAAGAAAGGAAGGAGGGAAGAAAGGAGAGCTCACCACTCAATGGAAGAGGTTCCTCAGGACTGCCTGGCCTACAGCCGTGCCTTCCTGTGCCAAGGTCTCCAGGCAGTAATGTCTTGTGAAGGTGTGTGTGCTGCTCCAAGTTGCAGCCCTGCAGATGTCTTTAACCTGGACCCCCGCAAAGAGAGCCGTAGAGGAAGCCATGGACATTGTCGAGTGTGCTCTAATTCTGCCCTCTAGAGGCTTGTCCGCTGCAGAATGAGAACTGTATAGCACTGGAGATCCATCGAGCAATACCCTGCTTGGACAGGGGTAAGCCTTTGCGGGGAGCACTGAATGCAATGAACAATTGAGAAGATTTCCGAAATTCTTTAGTACGGTCCAGATAAAATTTCAAGCACCGCTGCACGTCCAGCGAATGAAGTGCCCTTTCCGCCGGTGTAGATGGCTGAGGAAATAAAGACTTGAGAATTTCCGGCTCATTTAAATGAAAATCCGAGGGCACCTTTGGTATGAACTTTGGATTAGTCCTTAGAATTACTATATTCCTTTTGAATTGGAGGAAAGGTTTATGGATTGTGAGAACTTGTAATTCTCCAATACGTGAGAGCAAGAAGGAGTGATAATTTCCATGAGAGGAATTTCAAATCTACTCGATAAACTGGTTCAAAGGGAGGCTTCATCAGCTGGGTGAGAACCAAGTTCAAATGCCATGTGGGAGGCGGAGGCCTCACGGGAGGAAAGACTCGAAACAGGCCTTTGAGAAATTGTTTGACAATTCTAGAGGACCAAAGAGAAGGCCCAGAGGCAGTGCGTCTGTAGCGAGAAACTGAAGCCAAGTGAACCTTTATGGACGAATGAGCCAGACCTGCCTTAGCCAAGGACAGGAAATAAGGAAGAACTTGATGAGGCTGAGACAAGAAAGGGTCCACACCTTGCTGTTGGCACCAGATGCAAAAGCGTTTCCATTTTAGACGGTAAGTCTCGTTAGTGGAAGGAGCTCTAGCCTGAGAGAGAACATCCCTTATCTCGTCCGAGAGATGAAGATCTAGGTATTCTCGCTGCTCAGGAGCCATGCTGAGAGGTGTAAGGAACGAGGATCTGGATGGCAGATCTGGCCCTGGGACATCGTGAGAAGATCCAGGATCGACCGTGGAGGGACCAGAGAAAGAAGGTTAAGCTCTGTGAACCAAAACTGCCTCGGCCAAGCTGGGGCTATTAGGATTATCTTGCATGGCTCCGTTTTTATCTTCCGGAGTATCCTCGGTATTAACGGAATGGGGGGAAAGGCATACACAAATGCTCTTGACCAAGTTATCGAAAGCGCATTCCCCAGCGATCCGCGATGGTGAACTTTGCTTGCGTAAAACTGGCATTTTCTGTTCACCGGGGTAGCAAAGAGATCTATTGAGGGTTTGCCCAACCGGTGAAAATTTTAGTCCAAGACCATCTGGTTTAGTTCCCACTCGTGATTGACTGACGAAAGCCTGCGGAGTCTGTCCGCTTTTTCGTTTAGCACTCCTGGTAGGTGTTTCGCCGTGAGCGATATTCCTTGTAGGATCGCCCATTCCCAAATTCTTTGGGCCTCCTGCGACAACGGAAGAGATCTGGTACCCCCTTCCTTGTTGATTTAGTGCATGGCCGTGGTATTGTCCATGCGGACGAGAACCGCCGAACCCTGCAAACGTGGAAGAAGCGCTTGAAGAGCCAGACAAATCGCTCTGAGCTCCAGGAGGTTGATGTGAAGAAGGCGGTGCCGGGGCAACCAATGCCTGCTTACATGCAAGTCCTGAAGCACCGCACCCCAGCCTTCCAGCGAAGCATCTGTTGTGACAACTTGAGGAGCCGGATTGCTTACAAAGAATAGACCTTGGGATAAATTCTCCTCCTGTGTCCACCACAAGGCGGCTTCTTTCATTGCCACAGTAATCACCACCTTGTCGTCGAAAGAGCCGTGAACTTGTTGAAACTGCATGTTTAGTTGCTCTTGAAAAGATCGCATCCGCAATCTGCAGTGGGGTATCAAAGAGATGCATGAAGAAATCACTCCTAGAAGGGAGTTGTAACGGCGTACTGAAAGACACTTTCTTTTTCTCAACAAATGAGCCAAGGACCTTAGTTTTTCTTGCCTTTCGAAGGATGGAGAAGCCTTGTTGAGAGACTTGTCCAAGATAGCCCCTAGGAATCGTGCTCTCTTGGATGGACAGAGAACTTCTCCCTGTTGAGAGTCAGACCCAGATTGCTGAACAGAGTCGTACATGCCTCGACTGTCTCCTCCGCTATCCGCCTGGACAGAGCCTTCAGCAACCAGATGTCCAGGTAGGGGAAGATTTGAAAATGCGGTTTCCTGAGGAAAGCTGCCACCGGTGCCAGCACCTTGGTAAAGATCCTCGGGGCAGAGCGAAGTCCAAAGGGTAAAACTTTGATGGAAGTGGCTCTTGGCTACTGTGAATCGTAGAAACCTCCTGTGGGCTGGATTAATGGGTATGTGAAAATACGCATCCTCGAGATCGAGAGTGGCCATGAAATCTCCCGGGTTGAGGAGACTTAAGATATCCTGGAGAGGGACCATCCAAAAGGATTGACTGATGAGATAGGTGTTTAGCTCCCTGAGATCTAAAATGGGGCGTCATTTCTCCAGCGTCTTCTTGACCAGGAAAAACCTGGGATAGAAACCGTCCCCCCTCTGAGACAGGGGAACCGCCTCCACTGCTCCCTTGAGGAGTATCTGATGAACTTCGAGCCGTAAGAGACGCAGATGTTTCGAAGGCATAGCGACAGGGGGCTTGGAAGGTGGTATGTGAAGAAACTCCAGCGTATGGCCATCTCGAATGATGTTGAGCCCCCAACGGTCCGATGTTATCCGCTTCCAGTTGTGGAGGTATTGAGACACCCTGCCTCCCACAGGTGTTAACGGGGAGGTGGGTACAGTAAGCAGAGCCAGAACGCCGCTATTCTCTTGGAGGTGTCACATCCTTGGGGATTCTGCTTCCCTCTAGTGTTGGAGCGAGAGAAAGACTAGGTCTGGCCTTGTTGTCGTTGGTACGGTGGGCGATACGACAGACGTCGAACCATAAGAAGAGTACCGTTGTTTGTACGAGCCTCTGTAGGATGTGGTACACTTACCCCTGGCCCCACGAAAGGAACCTTTCGATATTGAAGATTGCCTAGAGACCTTGCCGTCTCCGTATCTTTTTTAATGTCCTGGAGGACATCGTCGACATGTTTCCCAAATAATTCCTCACCATCAAACGGGAGGTCCAGGATTTTGTTCTAAACCTCTGGTCGGAACCATGTCACCCGGAGACAGCCCTATCGACGAATAACAGCTGCTCCTGCCAGTGAACGGAAAGCTGTTGTGGCGATATCCATGGCGCAGTCGATCACCTCCGCCGATGTAGCCTCTCCCTCCTGTAGAATTTTCTTGGCCTCCGCCTTGGACTCCTGTGGGAGCTGGTCCAAATATGGTGAAAGGTCGCACCACATTTGGCGATCGTACCTACCAAGGATCGCCAACGCATTCGCTGCACGTACTAAAAGACTCGCCATAGAAGAAAACCTTTTCCCCGCATTATCAAGGCACCTGCCTTCTTTATCGGGAGGAGTCGTCAGTGGTGCAGAAGGATTGCGTGACTTTCCTTGCGCCGACTGGGATATTACCGAATCCGGCTTCGGTTGACCTATCAAGGACGCTGGACTATCCTCAGGCGCCTTGTACTTCTTCTCTAGGCATGGCAAAACTGGAACAACAGTAGCCGGGTTCTTCATTGCCTTCAAACCCTCGTCCCAGACATGGCCGACAATGGGAATGGAACGGACCACTTTCCTGTAGGGCTCCTTAAAATCATAAAGGAAGCATTCCGTTTGAACTAAAGGCATAGGAAGCTGGAATATACTGGAGGCTCTTTCCATCAGCTTGTGAAAACCCCTAATGTCTGCCGGGGGAGAATCCACTGGATCCGGAGTAGGTGAAGCAGGATCCGGGATCACATAATCCTCCCACTCAACACACTGGTTAGACCTGTTGCCATCATCCTGATCCTCGTCCGAGGAATCATCATGAACATCCGGGACTACTGGAGGTAAACCTGGGCTGGAGATGTGCGGTTGTGAAACCATCTAGGATGGTTCTCCGGGAGAAAACACTGCAGGAGCCGATGGTGTAGGCACAGTATGTACTGCAGAGAAAGTCGAAGATGGAGGAGGAGGAGCTTGAGAAAACTTCTTCCTATAATCCTTCAACATGCCCTGGAAATCTGCTAGGAGCGAAGAGGGAACCGCAACCATTACCTGGCCTGCGCTGTCCTGACGACAATAGGATTGTTGGTATGAGTACCCAGGAGTGTAGTTGCCCTCCGAATCTGTGTCCTGACATTTGACCAACAATTGTGAGGGGCTATGGGCATAGCCACAAGAATCCTGATCATCCCCGTCAGAGTCCTCTTCTTCCTCGAGCAACAGCGCGGGAGGCAAGGGGGCAACACTCCTTGGTGACGTCATATCAGGTGTTATTCTCTTTAAGGATATTGTAATCCTCTGTCGACGAAGATTTCATCGACAGTACCGTTGGCGATTAGGGTTGAAAGTGAAACCATCGTCGACGAGGTAGTCGATGAAAGATGCACCGTCTACGGTTGAAGCGTCGACAAAGAGATGGGCGTCGTTGACACTGCAGTCGGCGAGACCGTCGACACTCCTCCCGTCGTAGTCGTCGTCATTGCTCTTGTGGATGACACTGTCGCCGCCACTGTCGTCGACACCCTTGTCGTCGCCGTAACTGTCGTCGAGACTCCCGTCAACACGGAAGTCGATGTGTGAGTAGAAGGCACCGTCGACGAGCCAGTCGATGGTGTAACTTTCTTCACCTGAGATTTAGAAGTTTTCGTCGACGGAGTCTTCTGCGGCGGCGTCGACGATCTGGAATCTTTTTCTGACTTCTCAGAAGATAGAGAAGAGAGCTTCTTAAAAGTCTTAGCAGACTCCACCACTGCTGCAGCTGCAGGTAGTCCTTCCCTCTCCTTTGCACTGTGGTGAGGAGATTTACTCTGACTCCGGCTCTCAGACTCAGGGGGGTCTTTGAGGCCTCAACAGGATGTTCAGAGGATGGTGAAGGGGAAGCCCTACCCCTTTTCACTGACCTGCGAGATTAGGTGACAGATGATGAGTCCTCACTGTCGTTTGACAGAGTTCCCTTCCTTGACTTTACCTTCTGGAGCCAAGTGAGAAGGCGACCCTCACGGTCCCGGAGGGTCTTCGTAGAGAAAGTGCAGCAGATCTTGCAGGCCGCTGCCTTATGATCCGGGTACAGACAATAACTGCAGTCCTTATGCCTGTCCTCCACATAGAGCATCTTTTTGCCACAGGTGGAACAAGGCTTGAAAAGGGCTTTATTCTCCTTGTCAGACATTTCTGAATGAAACACCACACAATTCTGAAGAAAAAATGTAAAAAAAAGAGCAGTGAACTAGAGTTGAAGTGAGCAGAGCTCAAAGGAGACTCCCTAAGCACAACGTGCGGTAGAAAATCCAAGGCGCTGAGGTTCTCTCAGGAGGGTTCTTTGGGGTGAGGCTAATCTGATTGGCTGTTGCTCAATTTTGGTCTCGTTTACAAAAAGCGGTAGTTAGGCTACAAAAGGGAATGAGGCCTAGGACTTTTTTCTTTTGTACCTACTGCTATGTTATTTTGTGTACCGAGACTCCCATTCCGACGACTGGGAATGATACAAGCTGTGGGAATCTATGAAAGTTCCAATACTGGAGTAATAATGCAATTTCCGGTTGTTAAAAATTCCCTAAAAAGGAGAGGCGTGGATTACATTTGCTGGAAATGTTAAGCCATGTGTTCACTTATCCCACAAGAGGAGTAGAGGAGGGGTGGCAGGGTGGGTGAAGAGGGGAGGGGGCGTGTGGAGGTGCGTGTATCTGTGTGTAAAAATATACTTCTGATGATTTGTCAACGATGCAGGGAGAATTATATTAGCCAACCCCAGAGCTCTCCAAATCCTTCAAGGTCATTTTTTTATGAGGAAAACACATTTTGAAAATCAGTTTTTTAGCAGTATATTTTCAAACATTTACCACTGTTACTTTATTAATGCAATCAGCAATCATATTATGCTTTGTGACGGAGGGACGCAAACAGGTAGGCCCGATTTTTGCATAGGGAGATTATCCATTAATAAATACAAATTAAGAATGTCTTTCATGGTCCGTTGCACTGTCCTATGTTTTGTTTTTTTCTCTGAGGGTACAAGAAAGTCATACATAACCAATACAGGAATGTCATGGCTGTGCTTACAACATCCTTCCAGCATATAATCAAAAGCAACAGATTGGCAAGGAGATTACTACGAATTTGTAATAAATAAGTCCAGTTCCAAGTTTAAAGATAGAGATCTTTACTGGTATCAGTCTTCATGACAACCTCCAGCATTACACTGATACTGGCTCAAGTCAGAACATTGGAATACCATAACTCCATTGCATCATACCCTTAACATTCTATTCCAGCATCATCACACATCTCCCCCCTATAGACAATTAAACAATGCAATCTAAAAAATAAACATACATGTTTTCCTTTGCTAATTTTCCTTAACTAAAATTTCATCAATGGAGACTCACATAAAACCCCTTAATGACATTACACACATGAAATATTTTACACAACTCTTCTTAATAACATTTCATAAATGAGTTACCTTACATAAATCTCCCACACTCCTCTTCCTTCCATCTTCAAGAAGAGCTACAGAACCCTCCACCGATATTATTTTGCATGGTTGAGAAAATTTGCTTTCACCTTTCTTTATAAAGCCAAACCTCCTTACCACCACCCAATCACCTTTGTTAAAGACCAATTCCTTAACTGCCTTCCTTTGATCATACTCCATTTTATTCCGCTTTTGACTTTCTTGCACTCTTAACCTCATTCCTTCTCTATCGATCCAAACCTGTTTTTTATCCTGCAACCACATTGGTGACTCTTTCGTTCCGGGCTCCCTACCTCTTAACGCAACAAAAGGAGAAACCCCTGTTACTGTATGAGGAGTGATCCTATGACCCCACATCATTCTTCTTAACTCATCTTTCCAAAACAACCCATTTGCTAATGAAAGTTGAATATTTTCCATAATCATGCGATTAACTCTCTCCACCAACCCATTAGCCTGAGGATGGAACAAAGCAACCTTCTCATGACAGACTCCTATATTTTTCAAGTAGTTTTCCATTTCCACTGAAACCAACTGAACACCATTGTCAGTCAGAAGCGTCTTAGGCACCCCTTCTTCAAGAAAAACTTCCTTCAAAAACGTTATCACATTCCTTGAAGTCACATCTGTCATAGATTTGCACGTGAACCACTTACTATGGTAATCCACCAATACCACCAAAAATCGGTTGTTACTCCCCAATTTATCAACTGGGCCTAAAATATCCAAACCTATTTTTTCCCATGGTTTCATTGGATGCTCCATGCACCTCAAAGGAGGATTCCTAGTAATCTTCATCTTGTCACTATTGCTACATGCATAGCACTCTTTCACCATGTTTTCCACATCCTTGTCCATCCCTGGCCACCAAAACGACTCTCTCAATCTCCGCTTGGTTAAGCTTCTTCCAAGATGACCCTCATGTACAATCTTCAATATCTTAACTCTCAACACATTCGGTGGAATAATCCTACTTCTACGCAAAATTCTATCATTTTGTAGACTCAATTCGTCTTTAACTTGTAAATATTGTTTGTACTTAAGCAACACATCAGACTCACCCCAGCAATTCATGATGACTTCTCTCAATCCTTTATATTACTCATCTTTTTCCACCGCTTCCTTCCATTCATCTTGACTTATGGCAAATTGACCATCAACTTCCACGACCAATTCCTCCACATCTACAACACCAGAATCTCCTTCCACTGGCATTCTGGACAAACAATCTGCCAAGACATTTTTTTCTCCCCGCACATACTCTACAATAAAATTATAATCCAATATTGGGCAAAGGTTGCCTGTCTACCCATATATTTTTGTTTAAATCTCGTAAGTCAATGCACAAACGAATATTATTACCCTCCTTAGGAGCTACAACAATCGGAGATAACCACTCTGAGGACTCAATCGGTTCAATAATCTTAGCTTGCAATAATTTTTCCAATTCTTTTTGCAAGGCTTCCTTCATCATGTAAGGTACAGACCTTACTTTATGTACCACAGGTTTCGCATTGTTTTTTAACACAATCTTGTGCGTAAAACCCTTCAACATACCCAGATTTTCAGCAAACACTTTGGAGTACTTATTCATTATTTTTTCACCCCAATCATTTTTTGCATCTCCATCACAAGACTTGCTCCCAACATTGTTTTCCACTGTCATTACTGGTTCTGGCGCATTAGGATTCAATATTATCCCCAAATCTTTCTGGTGTCTCCACCCGAGTAAGTTAGATCCCTCATCCGTGATATATACTCTTCCATATACCCCTCTTTGTTCAAAAACTATGCTTGTCCATTGCATTCCCAAAATGTTGATTTTAGAACCCCCGTATCCTACTGCCTTCACATCCGGGGTTGTAAGTTCAGACATTTCTCCACCCAAGTTTCCCACAAAAGCATCTTTTGAAATGAGAGTGAATAAACTCCCTGAATCCACCAATAATTTCACAATACCCTTTCCCACAGTAATTTCACAATGTGGCTTTTCCAGTTTTCCTGTGCTTTCCATTTTTAAGTTCATCGGATTATTACTGACTTTCAAAATCACATCTACATTATCTTTCTCGCCTGCCTCCATCAACTGGCGATCTCCCAGTTCAATTCCATCAACAGTTAAAAATATCTCTCCACAATTTTCTTCCTCATTTTCTATTTCTTTCACACTTGTTGTCGGAACATTCCCTCTGGACCTACAGGCCTTAGCCAAATGACCCCTTTTTCCACAAGACCTGCACGTAGCATTCCTGGCACCACATGCAAAGCTTGAACTTATATGCCCAGGACATCCACACCTGTAGCAGATTATTGGCCTTCGCTCTACCTGTTTCATCGATGTGTTTCCATACCCCTTATATATTGTTTTCTTAACATCTTTTTTATGTCTTTTACCTCAGCTGCTATTTCTTTCACCATTACTGTTGACGGAGTTTCTGAAATTTTTTTTTCACTATCTATCTCTCTGATCCAATGGTCTGTATCTTCCATGCTTCTAGCGATCTGGATAGCCTCTTCTAAAGTAGGATTCTTTGATAGCAACTTTTCTCTAACCTTCTTATTATTCGTGCATCTGACTATTTGATCTCTTATTAACGAATCACACAATATTCCAAATTCACACGTGACAGCTAACCCTCGAAGAGTCGCTACATAAGATACAACGCCCTCATCAGACTTTTGTCCTCTAGAAAAAAACCTATGTCTTTCAAACACAACGTTAATTTTTGGCAAGAAGTGTTTCTCTAGCATCTGCAATGACATTTCATAAATGTTTACCGGCTGCCCATCACCCATCCCCAGAGAAATTTCTGGCAAATCATCATAAATGCGCCTCCCTTCAACACCCAAATGATGTAATAATATGGCTTGCCTCCTAACAGGCCCATATTTATCTCCACCAATGGCCAATAAATAAGTGAAAAAAATATTTTTCCATCTTTTCCACGGAATAATGGGATCACCAGGCACCGGCAAAAATTTTGGTGGAGCTGACATTGAATCATCAGACATTTTCTAAGTATGAATAGGAATAAAATATAACTAAAACAATTGACTGAAATAATTAATTAAAACAATTAATTAAAACAATTAATTAAAATAATTAACTAAAACAACCAATCATGATAGTCACTGTATACACTGCAACGTGAAATTCTGTTTTCTTTCCTCTTAGCAGTTTGCACGCAAGTCCTTTTTCAGTTTTTCATATATCTGGCTTTTACTGTTAGTCCTTCTGCTGTTTCCACGAATCTACAAGTTCCTTGTTCGTACCAGCGTTGTTGTTTCCAGCTTAAATTATCCGAGATTTCGCCGATCTTTGACCTGCACTGTTACTAAGGTAATTATTTAATTCCTTGAATCGTGCTATGAATTCCTTAACGCGCGCGCACTGTTGCCATGCGTTGAGCTCCTTCAACACGCGCTGCGCTAACTCGCGCTGTGTTTACCTTTGAAGACGCGGCTTGACTCGCGCTAATCCTCATTGAGTTCCTTCACCGAGGATATTGTCAACACGCGCTGCATTAACTCGCGCATGTGTTTACTTTCGAAGACACAGCTTGACTCGCGCGCATGTATTTACTTTCGAAGACACAGCTTGACTCGCGCTAATCCTCCTACACGCGCACTGTCAATTACCGTGCTCCAAACTTCCTTACACCGGCTTGTTTACCATTCGAGGCACGCTTACAAAGCATCACCAAACTATTAACTGTCTCTTATCCCGTAACGCGGTTATCAACAACTGCTCAAGTGCTCAAGTTCAAATATGCAGTAAATTTGGGTTAAAATCGTCAGTTTACCTCCTTCTTTTCCAATTCAACAGCTTAGCTCAGGCTCGTTAAAATCGTCAGTTTACCTCCTTCTTTCCCAAATCAACAGCTCAGGTCAGGTTCGTTAAAATCGCCTCATTAGCACTGATTTCTACATCAGTGTCGTTCCAGGGATGAAGGTTGCTTGCTTGTTCCCTGCACAAGTTCGCTCGTCGCCAATTTGTAATAAATAAGTCCAGTTCCAAGTTTAAAGATAGAGATCTTTACTGGTATCAGTCTTCATGACAACCTCCAGCATTACACTGATACTGGCTCAAGTCAGAACATTGGAATACCATAACTCCATTGCATCATACCCTTAACATTCTATTCCAGCATCATCACAGAATGGTTCCATGTAAGAGCTGTCCTATGTTGATGACGATGCACTGAGTTCTAAAAGACTTGGTGGGAAAATGGGGCTATGAATTATGGAGTTTAATGGGGAGGGGAATGTTGTAGAGCCAGCTTCGCGTGCTATCTGCTGCGAATGAGGGGGACATTCAGCATATATTGATTCCAGACTGGACTCTGCGAAAGTCATAAAATGATGTGAATTGGAATTTGAAAGCAATGTTGTTCAATGGAAACCAAATCTCTCCCCTCCTGGGTTGTGGTTCCACTCTCAGCCTGTATGAATCTGTGCCACCACAATGTAAGATTTGATAGTAAGGAAGCCTACGCTTCCCTCAGCTGTGGTGTTGTATTGTATTACCAAGGGATTATCCTTAGGGCAAATTGACTCAGTGTAATCTGAACCATTAAGGGAACTTTTGTCTCTTCTATTTGAAGTATTGGGAAATTCGTTGTCTCCCGTGTTAAGGGTGCTCCCCTGTACATGATCGTTTTGCTCCTGGTGCCGGTAGCTTGTTCATATAGCTTTTTTTAAATGTAGTTCGATATTCAATCTGCCGAGGTGCGATGAGTGGTACGGAATTACTTTTGCGCTCCCCTTGACCTCTGCTGTATCCAAAGTTTAGTTGAGAAGATGCAGTGCCACGAACTCACGGCTCTGTTTTTTGGAAAAGAAACAGAACCCTTAATGGTTCAGATTACACAGTCAATTTGCCCCTCTATTGGTCCCTTCACTGCTAAAAATAAACAGCATGAAATAAGGTGGTCAGATCTCTTTTTATACAAAGTTTTACACGTCCTACCTGACCATAAATTTGGACGGAACCCCTTTTCATGAATTTTTTAAAAAAAATAAACATTACAATGGTTGCTTCATTTTTTTAAATGTAATAAATCAATAACACTAAATACGGTTTGCACTGTAGTTTCAATTAAACGGTGTTTGTTTAAATGCTCCTTTACATTTTCAATTTAAATGCATTTCCATTAGAATGTTTCCCCTCGTTTTCTATGAAATGGTGTTTCATTATGAATGCCTTTTCTTAAATTAGGATTTCCATGACTGTTTCCTTCAATATGTTTTTGTTTGTCGATGAATTCACATATACCACATGCAGACAGCAAACATGTGACAGTTCTCCCATAAACCACACATTTTTGCAAACTTGTTCATACAAGATTACCGTTTTCCTTTAGCAAACAACTGTACCTCTAAACCATTTAATTCTTTGTTAATCTTTTCCCACTGAGTAGCAATATCTCTTTTGATCACTATTTTACCCCAAGAGCAACATGCCATCAGCCTGTGTCATAGGAAACCCTATCCTAACACTCTTCCAGCACATCTTCATCCATATTTACACCAATGAGCAACTCCAGGAGTACAACACTGTTTCTTCCTTCTCACATTTCTAGCACTGTAGAGTGACTACGCCCAATTCTTTTGTAATTTATCTTCTGAGGAAGTTTGGGCTGCATAAGGGAGAAAGCTCATTTTTTTAGCCCAGACTCTAACGGAGAAAGCTCATTTTTTAGCCCAGACTCTCCAGGACACATTAAGGTTTCTCCCCATTAACCCTAAACCAACTTAGCTAAACCTGTCCTTCACTTTTCTTAAAATAGTTCAAACTGTGAAGGTCATGTATTCAAAATCTACTCCACCTCCTGCCTACCCATAGTTACTTTCCTTCAGGCATGGAAAATGTTGCCACCATACGTTTAATATGGCTTCTCACTGCATGCCTCCATTGCAAATAACATTTTATTGTGCAGATCACATTCCACTGTAAGCTTTCCAAATGTCTTTGGTGATCCTTGCTCCCAGATATCCTCCACCTTTGACATCTCTATTAAGATTTGCTACCAATGGAATTGCTACCTATGGAAATGTGTGCCATCTCAAAGTGGAGGTTTTCCTGCTAGTTTTCCCTTCCACTTGATCAACTACAGATAATATCCTAAATATTTGTTTTTGTGTTAACAGCATACTCTGGTGTTTTCTGAATGAACAGCAATGGAATATGGATTTTGGACACCTAAAGCATTTCCCACTGATCAGAGCAGATATGTGGTCACTGTCTTTCTGAGATGGAAATGCCTTTGTACATCTTTCAAATGTTAAAATAAAACAATGATTATTAGTTTAGACTGCCACATTCATTTTGCACATTTAAAAAAAAAGAAAAAATCTCAGCCACAGCTTGGGACCACGGACTTTACACGTGACACCCAATGGCGATCAGACAAAATCTTAGTATATAAAGGGCACTGCCTTCCCCTAACCTTTTAGTTAACTACTTTTTTCTAACCAAAAAGGCGTGAGATGATCCAAAGACTTGGATAAAGGGGAGTGGACAGGAAATACATCTGCAAAATTAGTAATGCCTTCAGGACAAAAGTAGGTACCCTCTTGTTATGGATGCTATTTTCTCTTCAGATGCTCCATAAAACAAGCCTACAGAGTAACTATTTGTATAGAGGGGCTAAGAAAGGACGCTGTTAAAAAAATATGCTGAAGATTCAATATTCCATATAGACCTTCAGCAACGGTGTCCTAGCGCAGTCTCTGAAAATAAAATCTAAAAACAGACTACTGCTGGGCATGCCACATTCTCAAGGCTTTCCTAAACTGTATGTAAATAGTGATGTAATGGAGGTTGATGGGAAAAGAGTTACAAAAAGAGGCAGGTTGAAAAGCATAGAAACAACCACCTTAGTGAGAATTCCTAATCGTGGGGGTGTTCAAAAGATATTACAAGCAGGACACAGAGAAAATTGAGTGTCCCACTTAAATAGTTATCTAATAGAGGAGCTGTTATCATGGAGAACTTTAAACCAGATACAGACTTTTGGAAAAGAATCAATTTGTGCACAGTAAGCAGATGGTCTTTTCAAATAAGCAGTAATAGAGGGTTGTCAGGACAGTTTCAGAAGTAGTTCAGTGGCAGCAGTTCGTACAAACTGGAGTGAATGAAGAGTGGAAACAAGGAGACCCAAGTCCAATGTGTTTGCATTGTCCAAACGAGAGCCCACATTAGCCCAGGTAACACTAAAATGAATGTGATTAGGAAGAAATTAGTTACAAACTAACTCCAGCTCTCCACATATTCACAGGCTTGAATTATTCTCCAACATCAGGCTGGGAATCCCTAGTAAATTTAAATAGCAGTAAACATTTAAAATGATATAGGCCTCAACAACAGTACTTGTTTAGTAGCACATCTACTTCATTAGAAACAACCCTAACTTCAGCCAATGAGGTGGAAGTGCTAATCTCTACTGCTATCCATAGAGGACACCATGGCTCAGATTCATACTGCAGATAGTTTGTAAGGAATCCCTGAGAAAAGCACTGCTCCAACTTCGCGGTGATGTTAATGTGTTACGGTCTTGGTCTATCCTAGACTTGAAAAAGCCCTAGTTTCAAATTTCAGAGTACTGTAGTTTATTTGTGGGGAATTTCTTAATTTTCTGGGCCTAAGAGACCTCTGCCCTATCTGTGGACAGAAAAAGATGTATACTGATTTCCCACATGAGCAGTGCATTTATTGCTTTTATCCAATGCACAAAGCATCATGATGCAACACATGTAAAACCTTTCCTTCCAAGAAGGATACAGAGACAGAAGGTACTATATTCACTGGAGAAAAATAAATACCCCCTTCTAAAAGGGATGTGTCCTTTACCTAGGGATGACTTCATGAAAAGTAGTCCACCAAACACTTAAACGAAGGCAGAGCAAAAAAAGGAATGAGAAGCTTCTGGAACTGGACTTAAAACCTTCAGCACCTGCAGCCACATCCTCCCATAAATAATTGCAGTTTCCTCAAGAGAATACTCCTGGAAGAGCAAACACCGACTGCGCGAAAGGTTGTTCTAAAATCCAGCTCTTTTAATGCCTTGACTGCACTGCTGTCCTCACCTGTGAAGTTTTCATCCTCGGAGATGAAGAAAGCCACCATTGTCGACCATCTCAATGGCATCCCTCATTGCAACCCTTTGTGGCAGACCTCATCAACCACCAAGCACTTGTTGACCGCTCCTTGTGCTACAAGACCATCGTCTATCACCTCAAAGATGTCTCTTCTTTCAACACTGACGATCCATCTTTTGCTCTCAATTGCAAGCCTTTAAATTGATGCCTACCACTTTGTCGCGGATGCCCTTGATGGCAGATTTTTCAGCTCCAGTTTGCTTTTCGCATATGAAGTTGAAGCCACGACTACTTACACAGATTCCGGACTCCGAGCTAGAGGCAGATGTCAGAGACCAGGATATGCTCCAGCGATGACATACAAAAAGAAGACTGGGCACTGTGTGCTCTACAGAGCTGCACCTGTAGAAACCACATCTCAAAAGTGTTCACACCACATCCACATACACATCCCTTTCCCCTGACAAATGAGCAGCAAAGATTCCCCTGGGACCACCCAACAGTAACAGTCTCCCAGTTTACCACCACCTCCAAATATGCTCCCTCGCACTAAGTGGAGGTGGCTTTCGCTACCAGAACACACACGTAGAGCAAAATCATCAACTACACTGCTTCTAAACCTGCAATTAACTTAAAAATCCTAGTGTACATTCTTCACCATCAAAAGACGTTCATAACAATTTGAGCACTCAATCAACTTGCCAAACACTCTCTCTTTAGCACACTAAACTCAATCAGAAGAAATTACTTCATAAGGGAAGTGTCAATCACTGCTCAAATAAAAAGAAATGTGTTTGGGCTGCATTTCAACTATGGGAGATGCTTTGAAAAGTTCAAATCATGTGGCAGCACAGTTCTGTTTTGTTCTTCATAGTTACTGAAGTTCAGCCGAGTGTTTGATCTCTGTTTGCTTTCGATAGCTCCTGTGATGGACTTTCCCAGAGATTGACTTTCCATCTTTTTCCTTCTATTTTCTATACCTCTAAAATTAAACAAAATTGCTAAAGGGCAGGAGATGCGCTAGGCATTTTTACATTTACTTGCAATTAAGATTCTATATTAAGGTTCAATTTTCAGTACATTTAATGGTTATTTTCTGCACACTGTATCTAACAGAATCATTAATAACACCTACCTTTAACCTAGAACTTTAAAAACTAAATTTATCAATCCAGAATAATCCGCTTTCGATATTTTACTTGCATAAACTAATGCAACTAGGATTACTCCTCATCAAAAAGTGAAACATGGCAAGCACATTTATTTGGACAAAACCCAGTATGCATTTCCATTGGTAGGTATTAATAATTTTGTCTGTCACCTGCTTAATAGTTTTTGTAACCACTCGCCAATGTGCTGACATTTTTGCAGAACACCAAAACATGTGCACCAGATCAGCCTGTCCAGAGCGTCACATGGGGCATTTGTCTAGGGACCCCTGATACCTTCTATGTATCCTGTTAGATATGTGTGATACAATATGCTCAACTGGATCAGTTTAAAACAAATTTTGGAATAAGGGTAGCAGCCTTCTGCCTCGGTCCAAATCCAGCATCACCTCTAGCACTGACAGTTTCTGTTGAATCTCCCTGGCTATTTGTATTGTGCTGGCTAAGGCACCATGTGTCAGGAACTGGCCTGGAAGAATTTGATATTTTTGGAGGAATGTATGGAAAGTGTGCAGTGAGAGTTGTCACCCCCCTGCATCTATCCACTGCTGCTAATATGGTGCATTGCACATTTCTGCAAAGTCTATTATATATATGTAGGACACACTAGGGGCGTATGTAAACCCCATTGGTTTTCTTTGCAGACTTTTCATGCCAGCAGTAGGAATGGGCCGCAGTATTGCACAGTACACTGAGTACAGGAAGGCCAGGTGGACATCCCAGTCATTTCCACTTCTAAGGAACTCAATTCAGGGTGTCCGTGATCCATCTTGCAACCTACTGCAGTTGAGCTGCAAGATAATATTGCTCCCTGTTGGGGGCACCCAGTCTCCTATCTCTCAGGGACAGCTGCAGTTTCTTCAAGGACCCCTTGAGTCTCCCTCCACTCCATACTAGCTTAGTCATAACTCTGTACAACGCTGCAAATAGGAGCTTCTGCAGACTGACAGGCATGACCGTGAAGACTTGGAACAACCTGGGAGTACTACTATTTTATCTGTGGCAAACCTGTACATAGCTCAGAGGCAGCCTATTCCAAAATGCTCCCATCTGAGGGCAAGAGGCACCAAGTATGTCACCTTTCGATCTGTCACAATAGGTACAGGCAGGACATTGACATGTTTATTTTCAGTCCTGAAATTTCCCCAAACACTTTGATGGTCCCAAGGAAAGTAACCAGGCAGGTTTGTTTTCTTACGCAATCTTTGGTCAGCATATACAACGTGTGTAGTTATACCCGGCAATTCCTTTTCTGCTGTCTGTAGGGACCACCGCAGCTAGGGGCTCCATTGCCAACGTGAACAAGAGTGGTCACAAATAGCATCCCTTAAATGTGCCTATCTCAAATCTGAATAGCTATCAGCTGACCCTGCCAGTTCTTACTCCCGAGGTTGGAGCGGCAAACAAAAACCATATTGAAGCCATCTGCTCCCGTCACCTGTCCCTAAAGGTCGAAGAGTGTGGCAAGAGACTTCTCCATACACAGCAACATCAGCCTCCTATCCACTGGGTGGTTGCTGTATTGCAGTCCTCTCTAGCTAAAATCCATGACTGGTGGAATCCAACCTCGCAGGGCCTGCTGCACACAGGATGGTCTCAGTGACACCAGCACCCACTCCCCACCATGGGCCAACAGATGTTTGAAGAGAGGGAAGAAGAGGGCCCCAGCTCTTAGTATGGTGGGCAGGTCTCCACATCAACTGCGACCCATATCCCAGTTCCTCAGAGCCCAGCTCACGAACGGCACACAAGCCACCGTTCAATGTCCTGGGGCCAGTAGTACCCCACCGGTCAACAATGTAGTATTCTCCAAGCCAGTCAGGTGTGTTTACAGGCCTAGGTCTGTTTTCTACCAAGTGTCAGCCAAGAAGGCTCAAGCTGCAATTTTCAGTCCTTCATCCTCAGGCTGCTGCTCCTCCAAGGTCAATGGTGGGAGTCCATATGCAGATTCTGGCCTCCACCGGTGCAGCCTCATGCCTGCTGTGATGGTAATCATACCATGTGCCGGGTCGGCCACTGTCCCACTGATAATGCAGAATTTAGTTTGGTACAGAGGAAATGCAGTGCAAATCTTCCTTCCAATCTTAATAGCACTGCACCTCTCCCCCCCCCCCAATTCCACACCATTTGAGATATGAAGAGGCCCTTTCTGCTACCAATTGTGGCTGAGGGAAAAATACAGGGACCTCTATGGTATGGTTGAGGTGAAAGGGTTATAATATTTTGGGAAGGAACTTTTATTTAGTCCAGAGGACAACCCTACCGTAATGAAATTATTGGAAGAAACGCTGCTGTAAGGTGAGGGCCTGAAGCTCACTAACCAGTCTTAAGGATGTAACAGCAGCAAGGAGGGTGACCTGCCAGTAGATTAACTGTAAAGGCATGAATGTATTGGTTCAAAAGAAGGATCCATGAGTCTGTTAAGGGCAACCATAAAGTTTCAAACAGGGGTGGGTGGTACCTTGGGTGGGATCACCAATTTGAAGCCTTTGATGAAAGCTTAAATAATGAAGATCTCAAATAAAGAAGTGTTTACTGTTCTGCATGTAGGGTCTGATAGCAGCCAAGTGCAGACTAATGTAGGTGTAAACGAGGCCTGATTTTTGCAGGCGGAGAAGGTAACAGATAATCTTCTGGACTTTAAGAGGGCCAAGGTGCTTAGACGTACAGTAATGGACAAACCTCTGCCACTTGGCTGCATGACAGGCTTGCATAGTGGGTCTGCATGCTTCTTTAAGGATGTCCGTGCATTTTTGAGGACAGAGGTAACCAAGCTCTAGGACCTCAAGAGCAAAATTGCTAGATTGAGCGGACTAGGATTGGGATGCTGGATTCTGCCTAGTTTGAGTGAGAAGGTCTGCCCTGTTTGGAGGCTTCTCCTAGGGAACAATGGACATCTAGAGGAGGGTCGAGAACCAGGGTTCGCACCCGTTTACCCCCCCCCCCCCTCCACAGCTCATGTACAGGAGTGGGACTTGTGGGTAGAGTTCCCACTCGTGGACATGTCACATCCTGATGAGCAGGTCTGTAAAGTTGTTGTCCACTGATGGAAGGTACTCTGCCAGTAGGTGTACGCAATGGTGGCGTGTCCCATGCCAAAAGCTCTGCGATAACTGGGGTGAGTGTGTGCCGCCCTGCTTTTGGAGATAATTCTGACTGAGCTCACATTCTGGCTGAAAAAGTGGCAGCATCCACTAGAAAGCCTCCAACCTGGCTTGGCTCAGATAAGCCTTGGCAGTGACTATTGAAAACGGCACCTAGGAAGGGCTGGATCTGAAGTGCTTGGAGGTGGGACTTGACGGATTGTGAACCCTAAACTGTAAAAGGGAAATAGTGGCTAGGGTGTGAGCAAGGCACTGTTTACTTTCACTCTTGATCAGCAAATCGACATAGTAGAGGAACATGTGAGTACCCCCCCACACACACACTTTGTGAGATGGGTGGCTATCACATGTAGGCGCTTGGTGAATACTCTGGGGGCTGTGGTGACACTAAACGCAAAACCTTCAACTCATGATGTTGACCACTTACAAAAGGACAATGTGGAAGTAGGCATCCTTCAGATTAAGTGCAGTGATTAAGACACCTTGTTGCAGTAGCAGGATAACTTCCTGCTGACTGACCATATGGAAATTTTTGGAAAGGATGCACATGTTGGGAGTCTTAAGTCTAGTATAGGTCCAATGCATCTATCCTTTTTGGGAATTAGAAATCAGAGGGAGTACACTCCCTTTCCGTAATGTTACGGTAGCACCAGTTCTATTGCAACTTTGAGGACGAGCACATGGACCACCTCTTAAAGGAGGTACAGATGTTCCGGGCTAAGCGCGAGTTTGTGCAGAGGCATGTTTGGTGGGGTAGAGCCATGCTCTATGATAGAGAGAACCCACTGGTTGAAGGCGATCTCTTCCTCACGAGGAAGAAAACCCTAAGGTCTTCCTCAACAGGTGATGAGGGAATAGGGGTGGGGGTGTGGGGCAAAGGAGATAGAGGGAGTCCCTTAGCTGAGCCTCCTTTGCCCATACCCTTGGTTTCGGTACCTCTCTATGTGCCTTACGAATGTCTTCTTAATCATTTCTGATGGTATGGTTGTTGCCTTCATGAGAAGGTATGGGGAGGCGGCTTTACTGTCTCCACTGTACTGTGATCTCCTGTTGTATTGGGAGAGTAGACCAACTCCAATAAATGGCTCATTGTACTACCACCCTCTTGCCAGCTGCGTCCAGCTTTTTACTCTTCTCAGGAAGTGAAGCGTTGCATGTGTGTATGCTCTTTTCTGTCCTGTATAGACTATTTGCAAGTTTGGGGGTGGGTGGCCACATATGAAGGGTGGATTCTTAGGGAGAGTGTATAATATTTGTTATTAACCCTATGTAGAACAACTAGTGACTTGACTTGATCTATGAAGGCCTTGTGGGCGATCTTCAGCATTCCCTTAAGGATGAGTAAGAACTGAAGGGTGCCATCGGTATTGGACAACATTTTAACCAGGATAAAGTCATCTTCTTGGACAAAATGCATATCAAATTTAGGATATGTGGCCATACAGAGGATGACCTCATGGTAAATAGTAGTCATGGGGGGTGAAAGCTTGGCTGGATACAGATTGGGGTCTCTATCGCCCAGCAGATTGATGTCTGACATCCCAGGGTTCTGGGGTCATTGGGAGCATAAGGATCCACTGGATGGAGTGGACTGCCCTCCCAATAAGAAGAGTGTGGTGACGCCTCGAGTGTATGAAGGTGGTATGTGATTTGCTGGTGAAGTACGAGGAGGTTGAGCAGGCAGGGGGGGGCTAGTCTCCAGTCCTTAGGGTCTTTAAATGCCTGGGAGGTAGAGCTGCCTTTTTTTTTTTTAAATAGAGTTTTATATAGCACGAACTAGACTCGAATAGGCTATCAGAGCACTTTACATGAGCGCCAGTTTCGTTACAAAAGGACACATTCATTTTTGTTAGGCACGGAGAGATTAAGTGATTTGCCCAGAATCACAGGATGTTGAGCGTCGTTGCAGAGTCTGGAACCCGGTTCCCCAGCTTCGAGGTCGACCGCTCAAGCTGTGAGGCTACATCCTCTTCCCAAAGCCTTCAAAGCAATCTGCTCCTCGAAAGTCAATTTTCCTGAGGCTTTGGCAGCATCATGGTGAACATTCTATTCTGTCAGTCTGTTGTGGTTAAACAGATTGTTTTGTCGAGCCTGTAATTCTTCCTGCAAGCATTGAAGAATTGGTTGCTCTAAATCTTTTTAGCTGGCAGTCGACAACGTTTTTCAGCACAAAGTGTGTTATCTGAGTCGAGGGCGCCTTCAATGTGGTTAATGGCTTTGATGCAAAGGTGTCCTCTGGGCTGATGTTTGCTTCAGTGCAGGAGCAGAGGGCCTGAGGTTTATGCGTAGCTTTTGGGGGGGGGGGGGGGGGGGGACGGAAACAAGATGTGTCAGCTCAGAAGCCTTCGGCTGGTACCAACCATGGCCTGGAGGCAGTGGTGGCCCAGGAGGCTGTTGGTGAGTCTCTGTAGTCGACCCCACTTGGACAGTGCACAGTCCTGTATATGTCGTCGCTGTGTGGCCCAGGGTTGTGGGTGGGTGCGACCATCCTTCTGGACGGAGGCATCTGTGACTGAGGCCTCGGGGTCTTGATGTTGCTCTCCTTCGGAATTAGAGGATAAGCTCACCTTCAAACTGCACTGGACTAACTGAATCTTGGAGAGACTGGCTTCTTCCTCCACTTCAACATAGCGTTTTCCAAAGATGGGGTGTTTTCCAGCAGGTCCACCTCTGCTTGCATCAGTACTGAAGAGTCTTCAACTGAAAGGTGAGGCATGCCTGGCACGTGGTGTTGTCATGCTCTCGGGAGAGGCAGAGATTGAAGAATTGATGGTGGTCAGTCTACAGGAACTGAGTGGCACTGGGGACTGTAATGAAAGAGCATTTTCCATCAAAGACCTGGCATTCTTATCAAAGGGATACACAAGGCGATGTCTGGAGAGCCCGGATAGGGCCGGGATCCTAGCCCTGAGGTGTTGAAAGAAGCCTAGAGTTTAATGTTGGAGCTCCGACACCGTGAATTCTTTCGAATAACAGAGGGGTAGAGCGCTCCATCTGAACATATTCAAACCAGATTGTGTGAGTTGGGGGGGGGGGGGGGGGGGGGGGGGGGAGATAGAGGACAGTAACTATGGAGCCATTGACCATGCACATTGCCAACTAAGCCAGGAGTCTTTATAACTTGTGACTTGAAAGACATCTTTGAAGAAAAACAAGTTTGGTAGCAAGAGTGTACAGAGCATATGTATCTACACCCACATTTTTAACAAACATATTCATTGAAAAAGTAGGGTGGTGGTCTCTTTAATGGGATTTTAGAAGTCTGAAACACAGAAAGGAGTGCAGTAGGTGACTGAATAGTAGATACATATAGAGTCCGACAACACAAAATAGAGAATAAAAGAATACAGCCAATGGACAGGCACTTCACAAGACAAGGAATAGGAATTCATGAGAATCTGGTCTTGATCATGGACCCAGGACATGAAACATTCAGCACCAGCTTTAGTAGAAGCATGCTCGATCAAGCTCTAGTAGCTATATATCTTTGGACTACATAAGTGCAGCCATAGTGCATGATTCAGATCCTCAACAAATCATTCAATCTGTGGCTTTTAATTGACAGCAATTAAAGAATGAAGTGTCAGACAGCGTCTGTTTCCAGGGCAATCCCGAACAAATGCTGAGAACAAGACAAGGACAAGCATTGGCATAGCCAATAGGTCTTGCTTTTGGGACCTTATAAGTATTTAGTTATGCAGCATAATATCCTTGGTGCAACAACATCAACTGTTGCATGACTAAACACTTATAAGGTCACAAAAGTGAGGCCTATTGGCTATGCCAATGCTTGTTTAGTAAAGCGGAGGAAGGGCACGACCCAACAGAACAACGTCAAAGGGAAAACCAGTACTTCAAAGAAGCAAGCTAAGACGAAACAGAACTGATAACAAGCTAACGTGGAGGGAGGGGGAGAAGGGAGGGGGGTAGTGAGAGCAGACAGCAAGGGGGTGGAGGAGGCTTAACCCCTTCAGTGCCCATAACGAGATAGTCTCGTCATGGAGCGCGGTTGCACTGTGCCCATGACGAGACTGTCTCGTCATGAACCCCGCCCGCTAATGAAACGCCCGGCACAGGGCGTGGAAAGGGCGGGGCACTGAAGAGGTTAATGAGCCATGACAGAAAGGCAGATGGCTGCTGCGGGCGTGCACGCTCACGTGCACTCAAGCTTTAGGCCACCAAAAGCTTCTGGTGGCACTTTTAAAAGCCACTTACTAAATGTCTCGAAGAGACAGCATGCGCTGTCTCAGGCGAGACCTAAAAAAGGGGTGTAAGCCCAATTAGTCGATGGGGGATCGGTGAAATCACATAAGAAAAGAGTCCATGCCACTAAGGTAACATTTTAGTTTTTTCCCCTTCGTGTGCTGTGCTTGTGGGCTGCTTAGCTTTTTAAAAGCTATAGGTATGTTAATTTGTACATTAATAAACAATGTATGATTGATGCTACAGGTTTCACAGGCTTGAGATTAGGGTAACTAAAAAGTAATATAAACCTACGAACAACAAATTCAATGAAGAAATTGTGTACGTTCAAAATTACATTAAGTATGTACATCTTCGACAAAGTAATAGAAAAACTGTAAACCAAATTCTGCGTTTGGACCTCTTGTGAGGTTATTTTGCAGTTTATTACACACGATAAGGGGCTGAAAAATTTCTAGCATCTCTTCAGGTTTTTCATGTGGCCAAGAGGTTTTGTTCTGGATACAATGTGATGTAGAGGCTCCCAGCCCCCCACCTCCCTCTTTGGCAAAGGTCATCGTATTTAAATCGGTCAGGACTGGGGTTTGTCAGTGCTTGCCTCTGGGTGAAAAAAGTAGAATGCCAAACCAGTCATCCTCTAAAGTGCCTGCCTCTTAAAATACACTCATCTCATATCTGCATTTTGCCACAAATGTGATGTGTGAATGTGGGAAGTGACTTCTTTCTCTTAAGGGAGTACACACGCCAATAGCATTAGGCTAACGGACTTAATACAGATTAAGTGCGATCAGTATTTCACACATTGAAGGTTTACCTATCAGTGTAAAAAGGGATTTCTTTTCGTGCTGTTTGAGTTTTGGCTGCAAGATCCCACCACTGGTGTTGATATTTTCTAGCTGTAAAGTAAATTTACAGTTCGTGTTTTATTCAGAAAGCCAAAACACTTCATCTGTTAATAGGGGAGTTTGAGGATGAGTGTCCACTACCTGCAAGCGATCAGTTTAATTTGTGTTGGGTTCACACTTTTACATGGATCACCGCTGTTGCTGAGGGCTGGTGGACTTAATTGCCCAGAATCCTACTACCCAAATTGAAGGTGGAGCTTGGCCCTTAAAAGGCGGTCAGGTGTACTGGGGCACAGGACACGCTTTCATATGGATTATCGCGGTTGCGGAGGGCTGGTGTACTCAATAGCCCTGAACCCTGCTGCCTTAATCGCAGGTGGGGCTATGCAGCACGGGTCGTACCCATGCTGTGCCTGGGCTAAGACAGGCCCTTTTGCGCCTGAATGTGGCCACACATTTTTCTTTGCTCCCTCGGGTCCTTTATATCAAAATAGGCAAACGCAAGTCAACCTCTGTGATTTCGACCTCTGAGCTCCCCACTAATGTGGTAAGACCTCTATTATAACCCTTTCAACCTCAGCAGTTGGTGCCATAAGCAAGGAAATTACCTCCATGAAGGAAGAACTGGCTCTGCACCCTTACGTTCAACTTGCTCTCCAGAGATTGCAGCTTGTTGTAATTCTCCTTCTAACAGGGCAAAAGGTGTTGTTCCAAGGTTGTAGACCAGTCCAATACAGTCAAATGTATGTTGATTCAGACAAATTCATCAAGACCCTATTAATTTAATCAGTGGTGTTTCCGGGGCAATTGGGGTTTGCAAACTGAACCTCCAGCACCTAAAGGAAGGAAAAGAGACATTGTACCGGCAAAGGGTCTTTCGGTTAAGGCTTCAAAAGCTGCTGTCAAGACTGCGCACTTGTCGCCCCCCAGGATGGGTCACTGTTTAAAAATCTTTTAGATGAAATGTACTCCAAGGTGGACAGCCTGGCAAAGAGCTTGTATGGCGACTGCCTAAAGAGAATTGGAGCCACTGACAGTATCTAATCAGATCTGCCGGCCCGGCCCAGGGGTGTTTAAATTAAAATATTTTAATAACTGTTGAGGAGGTCATGGTCCCTCCATGATTACTATAGCGAGGTTTAAAGTAGATAACCTGTGGTCTTTCAGGAGAGGCGGGGTAAACGATGGCTGCTCACACCCCTTGGGTCTTCCTTACCTCAATCACAGTTTGTCCCCTGGGAGGTTTAGCCCTCGTTAGATCCCCTCGACCCCTCTAAACAAAAATGGTTACTTACCTGTAGGAGTAGTTTAGCAGCTTGTAGAATTTTCTTGATTCACAAGCTGTGCATTATTCTGCCATCTAGTGGCTGGGTCCGGAACTCTCCTCTTGTACAGTAGACCCTCTTTTTTGTGATGATGTTGGTCGTAGGGGTACCTCACCAATTGGTGCTTAGCCCAGGCTCTCCTGACGGCCCCTACGTAAGGGTAGAGTGTCAGACATTTCGATTCTTCTTTTTTTTTGCTCTGTCTACTTACAGTTGTGTGCTTCCTTGGTCTGTCCTCTCTATGTCTCCTGTTACTTGTCTCGCCTCATTTCCTGGGTAGGCGGGTAGGTCACATGTGACTACAGAAAGTTGAAGCTGCAAACCGAATCCCACAGGTAAGTAGCCATCTTGTTTTGCAGCGTGACTTTTGGATTTGCATGCTGTGCACTGACTTTGTAGTGGCTTTCTCATTGTGGTGGCTGGAAAGGAGATGAGGTTGAGCTTGTAAAAATCTGTTTCAGTACTCTGTCCCACTTCTGCCTCTGTTCACCTGTATGTCAATGCAACAGTATTGTACTAAACGTGTGTACTAAAAACCATGTGGCTGGCATACATATGTTGTTAATTGGAACGTTGACCAGGATGGCTATTTTAACTCCTTTCATACTGGACGAGTGTGCTCTAGTGTTTGCCTCTAGCTGTATGCTAGCTCTCTTCTGACCATTTGAAGTGTCTAAGTTATACATCTTGAGACTGTGTTCTTGATAACCAGTTTCTCTTGTTATTGTCTGCGAATGATATGAAGAGGGCTTCGCTGTTTTGATTGACTGTTTTATCCATGTAATACATTATCGCCCTGCAGGTATCCAGTGTAAGTAATGCTCTTTCTGCTGGAGTCTTTGGCACTTGGAAAAAAACTCAGTATATGGATAGCTTGGTTTATGTGGAAGTGATCTATGACGTTCGGGAGGAAATGTGGCTTGGTCCTCATAACTACCCTATCCTTGTATATTTGCGTGTATGGTTTCTGCATAGTGAGTGCTTGTAGCTCGCTTACTCTGCGGAACGACATCATAGCAATTAGGAACACTTTTTTTTTAGCGTGATCAATTTTAAGGTTGCCCTATGAAGTGGTTTGAATGGTTCTTTAACCACATGTGACAGTACCACATGAAGGTTCCACGTGACTGCAGGGGGACTCCTTTGTGGCACCCCTTACAGAAACATTTTGATCACTGGGGTGTAGTAGACGCTTCTCCCTATTCACTTGTCCTGTTCTTAAGCAGACTAGATCTCTGGCACCATTGTGTGTATCTTTTCTATTTAGCTGTGTAACATTTCCTAGTTGTTGATATTCTTGCCTACTTGAGAACGGTGGTCGCTTTTTCTGGTAGTCCAAGATGACCAAATTCAGGAGCCATGCCTCTAGACTCAGTATGTTTGGGTCTGGGTGAAGAACATACTCCTTGTATGGAAGCAGGTTTTGTGACACAGGCAGTTTCTGGTGTTGCACAGCTTTTGAACACCTTCTCTATCACCGTCTGATTCAGCTCCCATTCGTGTGAGGCGGATGCTTGCCTGCTTCAAAGTTGTCTACACCCAGTAGCTACATCACTGGTTATCTTTCTCTGGATGGCATATCTCCTATGCTAGTCATCAGCAGAAATGATTTTGTTCCACCTGCTTGTTGAAGTAGAACATGGTCTTATTGTCTGCTTGAATTTGTATTGATTTTCTCCACTATTGCTTTTGACAAGGTTTTTAACACTAGGAACACTGTCCTTAACTCCGGTAGATTTGTGTTATACTGCTTGCTGTGGTTTCCATACTTATCTGATGTTGAGCTTCTCCATATAAGCTCCCAATCCTATATGGGGGCACCCGTGGGGATTGTCACTACTGGGACTGGTGTTATAAGGAATATGCTACTTACCAGTATGCATCTGTTCTTGGCATGTAGAGCTGCAGATCTACACACTTGTGCATAGATCGCCATCTGGTGTTGGGCCCGGATGTTTGCAGTTGTTTTTCCTCTTGGAAGGTCTTTGGAAGTCATGAGGTCGGTGACTCCTCCTTTGGATCGTATTGTGCATGGGCTTCGGCTCCATCCTCAGATTGTTTTTCGCCAGCAGGGAAAGATGGAGCGTAGTAATAACAGTGAAGAGGCCCATGTGTGTAGTATCTAAATAAGATAAACAGATAAAGGTAGCCGGGGAGGCGGGTGGGCGTGTGCAGATCTGCAGCACTACATACCAAGAACAGATGCATACTGGTAAGTAGCATATTCCGTTTGAGGCATATGAGCTGCAGATTACACACTTGTGCATAGATTATATAGCAGTACCCATCCTTAGCGGCGGCCACCCGAATCTGTTGCAGTGGTTTGAAATAATGTTTTGAGTACAGCCTGGCCCACACTAGCCTGTTGCTTAGTTTACACATCTACACAATAGTGTTGAGTGAATGTGTGCGGTGTTGACCATGTAACTGCTTTGCAGATATCATCTAATGGGATGTTTCCTAGAAAAGCCATTCAAGCCCCTATTTTAAGTGTAGAATGGGCTTTAGGGGGAACGGATAGCGTTCGTTTTGCTTTGTGGTAGCAAATCTGAATGCATTTGACAATCCACCTAGCTATCCCCGACTTGGAGATGGGGTTGCCCTTGTGTGGTGGAGAGAAAGAGACAAACAGTTGTTTGGTCTTACGGAAAGGTTGTGTTCTCTCGATGTAGTAGAGTAAGGCTCATTGGACATCTAGTGTGTGGAGAGCTCTTTCTGCAACGGTCTGTGGTTGCGAGAAAAATACTGGTGGTTCTACAGATTGGTTTAGGTGAAAGGGAGAAATGACTTTAGGGAGGAATTTTGGGTTGGTACGGAGAACAACTTTGTTATGGTGCATTTGTAGAAAAGGTTCTAGAATGGTAAATGCTTGTATCTCACTGACCCTTCTGAGGGAAGTGATGGCTACGAGAAAAGCGGTTTTCCACGTTAAAAATTGGAGTTCACATTTGTGTAGTGGTTCGAAGGGAGGCCCATTAGTCTGGTGAGAACGATATTTAGGTACCACACAGGTGAGGGTGGCACTCTGGGGGGAATTATTCTTTTAAGGCCTCCCATGAAGGCTTTAATGGCAGGTACTCTAAAAAGTGATAGATGTTGCCTGTTTTGTAGGTAAGCTGCTATGGCTGTGAGGTGCAGGTGAATGGACGTATAGGCTACATTGCACCTTTGTAGGTGGAGTAAGTAGCCTATGATGTATTGAATGGAGAAGTCTAGGGGATTGATGGTGTTGTTGTGACAATAGACAACAAAACGTTTCCACTTGGCGGCGTAGCACGCCCTAGTGGTGGGTCGCCTAGCTTCTTTGATGACGTTCATACAGTCAGGGGGAAGATTTAGATAACCGAATTCTAGGATTTCAGGAGCCAGATCGCAAGGTTGAGCTGAGCTGGGTCCGGGTGTCTGATCTCTCCATGGTTCTGGGTTATGAGGTGTGGAGAGAGGCGTAATTTTTGGTGCGGTACTACAGATAGTTCCAGCAGTGTGGTGTACCACGGTTGTCTGGCCCAAGTTGGAGCTACTAGGATTAGTGTGAGGGAGTGTTGCTGTAGTTTGCGCACCACTAGTGGAATGAGTGGGAGAGGCGGAAAAGTGTACGCAAATCTGCCTGACCAGTTCATCCATATTGCATTTCCTTTGGACAATGGGTGTGGATATCTGGCGGCGAAGCTTGGGCATTTGGAGTTTTCGTGGGTGGCGAAGAGGTCTATCTGTGGATGCCCCCACATTCGAAAGTACGGGTGTAGAACTTGTGGGTGAAGTTCCCACTCGTGGATTTGTTGCGTTTGTCTGCTGAGCAGATCTGCCATAGTGTTTTGCACTCCTGGGACATGTTGAGCTAGGAGAAAGATTTCCTGGTGTATGGCCCATCTCCATATGCTCTGTGCTAGCTGTGGAGAGTGTGTGCCGACTTGTTTTTGAATATAGTACATGGCTGTCATGTTGTCTGTGCGGATTAGGACTGCTTTGCCTGAAATCTGTGTTCGAAAAGATTTTAGGGCTAAGAAGATTGCTAGTAACTCCAGATGGTTGATATGGAGTAACTTCTGTTGCGGTATCCATGTGCCCTGCACAGTGAGATGTAATCGATGAGCTGCCCAGCCGGAGAGCGATGCGTCTGTTAGTACTATCTGGGGAACCGGGTCCAGGAACGGTCGACCTTTGGAAAGGTTTGTGGTGGTCCACCACTGCAGAGAGCGATGGGTACGACCGTCTACCAACACCAGATCTGTTAATTGACCTTGGGCCTGGTTCCATTGGCGCGCTAAGCACTCTTGGAGAGGACGTATCTGGAGTCTTGCGTGAGGTACTATGAAGATGCAAGAGGCAATCATCCCTATTAGTTGCATAAACACTCGAGCTGGAAGGGAGTGTTGTGCCATGAATTTTGCGCGTAGAGCCTGAATGTTTGTAATCCTGGCAGGATTGGGGTAGGCTAGCGCTTTTGAGGTGTCTATAGTGGAACCGAGGTATTGTTTTATGTGGGATGGTTGTAGATGGGACTTTGCGTGGTTTACTGTGAAGCCCAGTTGGTGAAGTAGCTGGATAGTGGCATACGTGTGTTGTACACACTGGCTGTATGAACTGGCTTTTATTAGCCAGTCGTCTAGATATGGGAAGACATGGATGTGTTGTCTCCTGAGGTGTGCTGCTACTACTGCTAGGTACTTGGTGAATACTCGTGGTGCTGTTGTGACTCAGAACGGGAGTACTTTGAATTGGTAGTGTTGGCCGTCCACTACAAATCTGAGGAACGTCCTGTGAGCGGTGTGCACTGGAATGTGGAAATAGGCGTCTTTTAGGTCTAAAGTGGTCAGGAAGTCGTTTTGGGAAAGCAGTGGAAGTACCTGCTGAAGCGTTACCATGTGAAAAATGGTCTGAGTGTATGTATCTGTTCAGGGGCCGGAGATCTAGGATGGGCCGCAGAGTTTCATCCCTTTTTGGTATGAGAAAGTATAGGGAATAGACCCCCATATTTCTTTGGTTGGTTCTATCGCCCTTTTCTGTAGGAGGGAGATTACCTCCTGCTTTAGTAGTGTTAGATGTTCTTGTGACATTGGGCGTTGTCTGGGTGGAATGTTTGGGGGGTAGATATTAGTTCTAGGCAGTAGCCTGACCGCATTATTTGTGTTACCCATTTGTCTGAGGTGATGGTAGCCCAGACAGGGAGGACATTTTGGAGTCTACCCCCAACCGGAGTGGGATGGTCTGGGGGGAGTGGAGGGAAGTCATTGGGTAGGTGCGGTGGCAAAGCGGGCGGTGTTTGTCTTGCCTCTGCCTTTGTTATTGTTTCCCCTGTAGCCGTCTCTTTGGTAGCCCCTTGTAAAGGTGGACTGGGTAGGGGCCTTATATGGGGTGGAAGCGGTGTCGGAGGAGTAGCCTCTGGATGTGCTCCGAAAGGAAGAGCGGCGAAAAGAGCGCCTGGGAGGGTGTGATTGTAAGGCTCCCATGGATTTTGCCGTGTCCGTGTCCTTTTTCATCTTTTCTAGTGCCTCATCCACTTTTTGGCCAAAGAGATGTTCCTGGTCAAAGGGATGGTTGAGGATGGAGGCTTGTACCAGGCATGGCGACGGAGGAGGACACTAGTATTAATGGCCCTGGAGGCTGTGTCTGCTGCATCTAGGGCACAACGTATGGAGGTATTAGTAATGGTTTTGCCCTCCTGAATTAGCTCGTTGGCCCTAGGTTTGTATTTATCAGGGAGATGTTGCATTATGGCTTCTAATTCGTCATAATGGGCCCTGTCATACCTGGCTAGTAGCGCTTGTGTATTAGCGATACGCCATATGTTGGCAGCTTGGGATGCAGTACGCTTGCCTAATGCGTCCAAGAGTTTAGACTCTTTGTCAGGTGGTGGTGCTTCGCTTGACGCTTGGGAGTTGGCCCTTTTACGTGCTGTGGACACTACCAGAGAATCTAGTGGTGCTGGCCCTCTGATGTAGGAGGGATCTGTAGGGGCGGATTTGTATTTCTTTTCAATGCGCGGGTTAATGACCCTGGCTCTGACTGGGTCTTTAAAGACCTCTGGCGCATGTTTTATAACTCGCTTGAGCATAGGCAATATGGAGGTAGTCCTATGTGTGGTGTCAAACGTATCGAGGAGGAAATCCTCCTCCACGGGGTGGGTATGGAGATCTACCCCGTGATAGTGTGCTGCCCTTTGTAGTAGATGGTTGAACCCCAGTGAGTCTTCTGGTGGGGAAGGTCTGGAAGGGTAGAGATCATCCTGTGGGACGTTAGAGATGTCAGGGATATTGTAATCGTCCCATGGGTCTGGGGAGCCTGTGGGAGTGGGGTCCCCTGTAGGTAAATCTTGGGGCACGTCTCCTATGTCATCATATGTGTCCCCCTGATCATCATCATCCGGAGAGGGTGTTGGGGAATGATGAGGTGGAGACGGTGGAGGAGGGGAAGGTGGAGGGGGCGGTGGAGGTGGGGGAAGGTATTCTGAAAGGAGAGGTAGCAGAGTCCTTCCTCTATGGAGGTGGAGGCGCAGCAGGTTTTTCCAGCTGTCTCTTTTTGATGGAGAGCATCAAATGTCCGGTTTTGGGATCCTTGGTTAGTGTTTTTTGTAATGTTTCTGGTGTAAAGAGTTCTGGTGAGGTTGGTTGGTCAGTCGGCACCGTAGGCGTCGGGCCGTTGGTTTTTTGGCTTTATCCGCGCTGGTTCGTTGTTTGGAACTATGCTTGGAAAAGTCTGATTGTTTGGTCGGCACCGAGATGGATTTCGGCTTCGAAGTGTCTGTGCCGGTGGCCTTGTGTGCTTTTGTCGGTGCCGAAGATGGTGTGGGCACCAAGGAGCTGGAGCTGGTTCTCGACACCGAGTGTTTCGTTGCGGGGCTCGGTGTCGAAACAGAGGCCATTTTCTTTTTCGGTGTCGAAGAGTGTTTATCGGCACAGACAGTGGGCTGGTTCAAGCCCGAGCTGCCGGAATGCTTAAAAGGCTTCTTTACCGGGCCCGAAGGTGCGGTGTGGGAAGCAGCGTCTTGCTTAGGCCCGGAGGGAAGGCGTGACCGAAGTCTTTTTCGGTGCCGGTGAGGGTGTGGGGGGTAGATTAGTTCTCACGACCCTCTGTGCCGGAGTGATGTCCTCCACATCTGAATCGTCGGCTTTGGAGGCGCCGACGAGTCCCTCGTCGGTGTGGTGTTCTTCTGGAGCGTCGACGCCTTCCCCGAAGATGTCATCCGGAATCGCAGTTGACGAGTGTGACATGGTTCTTTTGGCCCTTCGGTCTCGAATGGTTTTCTTGGACCGGAAGGATTTACACGCCGGACAATCTCAAGCCTCGTGTTCAGGGGAGAGGCAGAGATTACATACTTCGTGGAGATCGGTGTGGGGGAATTTGGACCCACATCGAGGGCACTTCTTGAAGGGAGTCCTTTCCATTAGCCAGGACCGGAGCTTGGGTAGGCACGAAGGCCGTCGTAGACGACCGGAATCGAAGGTTCTTGCTGATGAGAGCCGCGTCGAGTGGGGAGATCGCGATCGAAAACAATACCGCGAATTGGGGTGAGGATTGCGTGTCGATCGTCGAACTGGGAGCTGATCGGAACCGGAGCGCGAAGATCACATCCGAGCCAGATGGCGGAAAAAAAACAATCTGAGGATGGAGCCGAAGCCCATGCGCAATATGATCCAAAGGAGGAGTCACCGACCTCGTGACTTCCAAAGACTTCCCAAGAGGAAAAACAACTGCAAACATCCGGGCCCAACACCAGTTGGCGATCTATGCACAAGTGTGTAATCTGCAGCTCATATGCCTCGAACAGGGTGTTCCTGCAGTTACATTTGTCTTGTTCCACCAGCTATTTTCCACCTGCAGTCTGTGTGTGACAACCACTAGCTCTTCCCAGCTCCCCGTCGCCTATGACTATTGCGCTTGGACCCATTCCCAGATTGGTCTATATACATTTGTAGCCCCGCATGTAGAATTATTGGTATGCATGAAGCCATCATTCCTAGCAATTTCCCCACAGTCCTCACGGTCAGAGATTGACCCGTCTGGAAACAGAGCTTCTTATGACTCTTTTCTCGCATGGAAAGGAGTTGTACTGTGTTTATTTTTGCTCCCAAGAAGAGCTTCCCGTGTTCTTATGTGGGTGAAGACCTCACCATGCTTATTTTGATCCCCGATTTGTAAAGTGTCCTCACCATACTTCTAGTGTCTCTGTACTGGTGTGCGGAACTTGCTCTCACCAGCCGTCACCTAAGTAGGGGTACACTTGTATTCCCTTCTCAGGTGAGCGGCTACGGTCTCCAGGTACTTTGGGAACACTCTGGGAGCAGATTTTATACCAAATTGTAGCACTCTGAATTAGTGTTTTGTCTATGAAGCACAGGACCTTCTTGTGCCTGTGATTCATCAGATTGTGTAGATAGGCATCCCTTAAGTCAATGGTTACCATGTAATCCTTTTGCTGCTGTTGAGGGATAATCTCCTGTAGCGTTGTCCTTTTGAACTTTTGTGTTCTTATGAACTAGTTTTGGAAACGGAGGTCTAGTATGGGTCGTAGTGACTTGTCCGGTTTTGTATCAAGATGGAGATATTTTGATTAGATTCCTTGATTGACCTCTTTTAAAGGACACCGTTCCCATTGCTTGTTATTGTAACCGTTTGTTTGCTTCCTATTGAAGATAGGTGTTTTCTTCCTTTGTGTGGTTGGTGGGCTTTGGGCACAGAATTGGTGGGTGTTTTTCCAGTTCTATGCAATAGCTGTGTTGGGATGATAATGCAAATCCTTTTGTCTGATGCGACATCCCTCCACTCTTGGAGGAAGCCTCCTAATCCTCCCCCTACAGGTGTTGTGTGTGGGTGGAAATCCTGATTTAGTGAGTCACTTGTTTGCTATCCCCACCCCTCTTGACGGCTGTCCTTTGCCTCTCTCTAGCCTGTGAAAGGGTGGTTTCTGTGATGCCTGAAATTTCCACCACTGTGCCGGTGTTTGGCCTGTGTGTTGGACAGTTAAAAGCCTTCTCTTCCTGTGGGTCTTCTAGTGGGGGTGTGTCCCCTTCTCGGTTTCCCCAAACTGTAGGAACCTCATGGACTTTACTGGTCGTCCTTTATGATTTGCTGTAGTGTCTATTATGCTTCCAAACAGGTGTTCTCTATTGAAAGGAGTGTTGATAATTTTGTCCTGAACCTCATTCTTAAACCCTGAGATTCACAGCCATGAGTGTCTACTTAAGGTTGCTCCAGCCACTAGTTGTCTAGCCGCAGTGTACGCAGAGTTGAGTGCTGATTTCAGGCACTTATTCGCTATGGTTTTCATTCCAGAGGACGCCTGCCCTCTTTTGGCATTGTTATTGTTCTGACAGGTGCTTCATCAACTCTGCCATCTCTTCCCAGTGCTGATGGGCGTACCTGTTGAGCAAGGCGTTTGAGTATGCGAGACACCATTGTGTTACAGCTCTCGTCATACTTCATCCCCATTTCCAGCCTTTTACTCTCCTTTTCCAGAGGTGGTCCTGAGGTGACAGGTACATTGGCTCTTATCTTGTCGGTGGCTAAAATGATAAGAGTTCACTGCCGCATTGCCCTGAATGTATGCAGGCCTCTATCCTGGCCCAAGATGCTTGGAAGCATTGGCAGGAAGTGGGTTTTATTCTGAGAGGGTAGGAGTGTTTTCAGCAAAAAGCAGGTCTGCAATTTGTCTTCATCCAGATGAACTCCTTTCTACTCTGACGCCCTTTTCCCCAGTTGGTTATACATGGTGACAGGATGTCTTCAGGGGATGATGGCCTTGATAGATAGGTATTCACGTCTTCCTCGGGTGAATCTGCGTCGAGGTCCAGCCATTGGTCCTTGCTGCCTTTTGGACCCTCTGGCATGCTGAACAGGCCCTGCGGCTCTAGATCCCCTTCTTCATAGAAGAGTTTATGTTCTTCCTCTTCTTGTGGCTCTAGTGTCGTTGGGGGTTCCTGTTCCCCTGAGTCTTTCTCCTTCTGTGTGCTTTCTGTTGAAGGCTTTAACGGTGTTGAAAATGCCTGGAGGGAGGCATCAAAGTCCTACGGCTATTTCAGCCTCAAGCAGTGTTTTCTTACACTTTATTTCGACAGTGCATTCTTTGGCGTCAAGTGTAGTTATTTTATCTTTTCTTAGGTGTAGAAATTTCAGCTGCTGTTGTCTCTGCTGCAGATTTCTTGCTTTTCTCTTGAATTTTGATGCAGAGGTCTTCTCAGAGGCCCTGCAACCTGCGGTATTGCTTTGTTTGGTCTCTGAGGGGTGTCATTTGCTTCAACTTGCCTTCGGTCGGCAAAATGTTTGGCGCTGATGCATTCTTTTGTGGTCTAGCATTCCAAAGCTATCACATCAACCATTCCCACATTTTTCTGCTTTAGTCAGAGTTCCAGCATGCCCGCTTGAAGTTGATGATCTCCCACTGTGTCCGAGCCCTCTCATTCGTCTTCTTCGTTGCATCATCCTCCTCCTTGCTTGATAGTTCCATGTCCCTCAGTGATGTTTCCATCTGGCCCTGCATGGCGTAGTGTGGTGCCTTTGCTTTTGTCGTGCCCTCAGTCTCTTCGGCTTGAGGTCTGCACAGGTCTCACAAGTATCAGAGTTGTGATCTCTTGGCAGGCAAAGATTGCACACCTGGTGGTTGTCCCTCGGTGCAAACTTGTGGAGGCACCATGGGAAGAAACAGAAAGGTGTATTCTCCATCACACACAAAGCAGGGATCCCCCCCCGTCAGTGTATTCGTTTTCTTTCTCAGTCTTTCTCTCCAAGCATGTTCCACTTACTTTGGGTTTTGTTGTGGAAATCTCTGCAAAGGATTTTCCTCCTATAGCAATGACGTCTGATTTTTAATTTCTTGTTTGCTTTCTCTCTTCTTGCCTTCGATTTTTGGAGAGCTTCAGCGATGTGTCCACACCAAACAGAGGAAAACAATCTAAAGATGACCACGAATGGAGACTTCCAGGGAGGATGTACTGATGTCCGGAGAGGCTAAACCAAGCACCAAATAGTGAGGTATTTTGATGCCCAACAATAAAAAATAAAAAGAATGAGGACTGTACAAGAGGTGAGTTCCGGACCCAACCACTCGATGGGGAAATAATGCACAGCATGTAAATCCAGAAAAGGTTTATACTGCAAAACCTATTTGGACACCTTATCTCTCCCAACATGGGGCCTGGTAATTTTGATAGATCTATGGTTCTGGGTACCCTGCCGTCAGATTCAGTAATCAATCTCCCCCTGCAGCTACATTCCACGTTGTAGTCATGGGAAACGTTACCCCCTTCAGAAAAAAGAGATGACAGAAAATTGCCATCAACTTAGACATAGGATAGCACTGGCTGGATGGTGACAGGAGGATGGCACCACCTAGCTCAACATAACAACATGACAGTGCGTCAGTAGGATTGGGAACATTGTGAAGGGTCTGGGTAGTGGTCAATGGACGGGCTATAAAGCACTATAGTGTAAACTGTCTTCAGAAATCCTGGGAGGTGATTAATTCATTTCACCTTGAGGGATGAAATTCTTCTCTCGCTGGCAACAGCCTCTTCTTTTGGTAGAGATAAGGGTGGTTTACTCTCTAGGATCTTGCTTAACCTTATTGCATAACTTGAGCTATATATAGGTTTGTCCTACATGCAGGAGGTTTTGATTGTGTTTTCTAAAGCTACTCAATGGTTATTAATTTCTATAATGCCAACCATTATGTTGGCATGCAACAAATACATTTGGGTTATTTTAATACTCATCTCTGTGGGGGCTCATGTTCCAGTTTTCCTGCTACTCAGACTATGCCATCTGGCTGTTCCCTGAATCTAGAATACTCAGGGAGAGTTTCTGAATTCCCATAAACAATTTAAACTAGCATTCAAGCTGGGAAAGCTTGCAGATAATGGGCTGGTTAGTTTACCACCCACTTTTACAGACCAGGGGTGCTCATCCATTATTGACTTCATTTTGGTGTCTTTTGTATTTGGTCTAATATCAAATTAAAACTGTACAGATCCCTCTTGTCCTGGGGGAGTGAATACAGATATTGTGCCTTTTCCGAGAGATCTGCACATGAATATGTCTGCAGCCATTTGTTACAATAGTGAAAGCAACTGTACAGATTCCTTCTGGATTGGGAGCAGGGGGTCAAGGATGCATTCTGGCCCAGTTTTGGTTCACCTTTACATAAATGAGCTGGAAAAATCGTTGCTTATTAAGGGAACAGATATCCCAGAAGCTGGCTACTGCCCGCTATCGTGTTACTGTACACAGATGACGCAGTTCTGCTTGCAAGAATCGTATTGAGGCTTCAAAACCTTATGGATTCTTTTGTAGAACGTATGGATAACCTGGACTGGACAACCAACTACAGCAAGTGTCATGTAATGGTAGTTGGTCCAATGTCTAGCAGGTCCAAGACCTTTCGTGTTCTTGGCCAGGAATTAACTAGAGAAAATTTCATTTCCCTTCTTTGACTAAGATGGAATCTGGTCCCCTCTTTTATAAGCCAAGAAAAATTAATTTATAAGGATTAACGGCTTTGTCCGATTCTGCATCTAGATTAGGGTAAAAAAAATCTGATGGCCTTATTTTGCAATTTATGAGGCAAATACAATGGCAAATACAATGGCCTATTGTAGTGATCTCTGGGGGCTCGCTGGCTTCTCTTCATTCCAGGTTGTAAAATGCCCCACAGTCAACCCCAGTGTATATCATTCACGAACAGCTGGGACTTTACCTTTGACACTTTGGCATTGTGTCCTCTTCTACGATGGCTTACTTTTTGGTTAAACAAAGACAAAATTGAATTAAGCTGTAATGCTAGACTGTCTTTCATTAGACAAAGCTGAGCTTATTACCTGGTCAAAATACCTAGACAGAATGTTTACCCAACTGGGCCGTCGAGCCATGTTGCTGCCGCCTGAAACCTCGCCGCCAGCCACTCCTCATGTAAAGGGGATGTGAGGGAACAACAGTGCCGGAGAATGCATTTTTTGGCTGTTGCCAAGGCGTGGCAAGTGGCGGCAAAGAGTGTTTAAGAATTCCGGGGATGCCTTCATATACAAGAGAATCAGGGTGTGGGGGAGATGAGTCCTGAGTGATAGGGTCTCACCCAACGTAGACCCCCACATCATCCCAGAAGGGCTGGATCGAAGGGCATTCATGTGCATGAGATCGCAACGGGTATCCGGACACTGCCACTGGTTTGCGTGGGGCAGCAATCCTGCTGTATGGAGCTTTACCGGGGTCCAGTGCCAGTAGTGCAAAGTCTCAAGCAGGCCTCCCTCACCCCCGTTCAAGTGCTTCCAGGAGCTTGGCCCAGTGGGCCGCCTTGTACTCTGTCTGCAGCCGGACATGCAATTTGGTAAGGAGGTTTTTAAGAGAGGAAGCGAGAATAGGTGGCGGTTCATTAGATCGTAGGGGCCCGACATGGACCCTGCCCTTCCGGGAGCAGCCCTATGTCCTGGAGTGGGAGGTTACCGGTGAAGCAATAAGGACCCATGGCGGCGCTCCCAGAGTACGTCGGAGGCAGTGCTGCAGTTGAAGATGCCACCACAACTGTAGAGGTGAGTGACCGTATTCCTCACACAGCTTTTCAAAGGATTTGAGGGTCCCGTCTGCAAGGACCTGGGGACGGTAGAGGATCCAAGTGGGCAGTGTCCATAGCCTGATCGGTGAGTCCTTCCAGAAAAAGGCACAGCGCTTCTGGAACAAGAAAGTCATTAGATCTGCCATCTTTTGTGATCCACATTAAAGCTGGTTCAAACAGTCCATACTTGATGTCCAAGTGAGGAAGCTGGGGTCATAGAACTACTAAGCCATCCTTCGGTAATTTATCTTCCATGAAAAGACTGCTGCTATGCACATTTCTTGCTCCTCATTGCCATGTGAACAGGCCATGGTTAGAAGCTGCTGCACCTATTTGTGTCAGAAGAAGCAGGCTATGATTGGGCTGGGCCACTCAGTTTAGTCCTGGCCCATGGGGTCCATGCGACGCGCCTGTCGGAGTTCCAGGTTTGGGGTGAAGGTCAGGCTGGTGAGGGTGGGAAGGAGGCTCTTAAGGAAACCGCAGACTTCTGCACCCTTGGCGTGCTCAGGAAAGCCAAAGAAATGGACGTTGTCTCTGAGGCGTCTGTCCTCCAGATCTATGATCTTGTTTCTAATGTATAAGAGCTCCTGATCCCTTTCCGGAATAGTGTTGAGGCATCCTCTACAGCTGTGAGCTGTTGCTCCATCCCATCTACCCCATCCTGGAAGCTTGCCATGTCTGAGCAGATTAATTTGGTTTCGTCAACTAAATCAGAGATTTTAAAGTCCACACTTACAGGCAGCGACCTACTGCCATGACCTCATGCAGAATGAGCTCCATGGTTGGCTCCTGCTGTGAGCTGGTAGGTGATACGTCTGTTCCGCTAGTCAGCACTCCCTGCGGTGCGGCCCTGGTGTGATGTTGGGTTACAGCCTGCAAGAACCGCAAGTGTTGAGTGGGTTTGCCGGGGTGATCTCCAGATCGGGGACCCCAGATGCGGAGGGGGAGCGCGGTCCCTCGGATGGAGGGGGAGTGAGTCTGGCCCCACCACTCCTAGGGGGGGTGGATGCTGGTACCTCCCCTCGCTGTCCACTTACCAGCAGGGCATCCCCAGGGAAGTGTAGTCCTGCCCTATGCTGCGTCTGTCTTCGTGCAGTGCGGTTAGCCGCTCCTGGGTTTCGGAGCGGGGCATTTCAGGCTGGTAGTCGGTCCGTTGATTCACATCACCCCTTAGTCAAGAGAGCAGCGTGGGTCATGGGTCAGTAGCAGGGCACCACTCACCTGCAGGGATCCAGTGAGGAAGCATAGAGTGAACGGTGTGATTCTTGCAGCCGATCAGGGCATCACCCCCCCCCCCTCCAGGTCGTCTGGGTGGGTCGTCATTTAAGGGGTGGCAGCCTTGGGTCCTCCACCAATAGCGCTTCTCTCCTCTAGGGCGATGGACGGTGGCGCAGTCCTTATAGGTTACTGGGGAGGCTAGCCCTTCTTCCCTCAGCCGGGCATCACCGGAGCCAGCCTGTTTCCGAAAAGTGGCAGGCATGGCCGTGGCGGGGCATTGGAGCAGGTCTAGGGCGGGCCCCTGTTCCTCGTGCACCTGGACTGCTTCAGGGTGGGCCCTAGGGTTTGCCTTCAGCTGGTCTGCTGCCAAGTGCAAGGTGTCATTGCCTCTGGGCTCCTAGACAAGACGTGGGGGGAGGGAGAGGGAGAAGAGGGAGAAGAGGGAGAGGGAGAAGAGGGAGAGGGAGAGGGAGAAGAGGGAGAGGGAGAAGAGGGAGAGGGAGAGGGAGAGGGAGAAGAGGGAGAGGGAGAGGGAGAGGGAGAAGAGGAAGAGGGAGAGGGAGAGGGAGAGGGAGAAGAGGGAGAGGGAGAGGGAGAAGAGGGAGAGGGAGGAGAGGGAGAAGAGGGAGAGGGAGAGGGAGAGGAGGGAGAGGGAGAGGGAGAGGGAGAGGAGGGAGAGGGAGAGGGAGGAGAGGGAGAAGAGGGAGAGGGAGAGGGAGAGGGAGGAGAGGGAGAGGGAGGAGAGGGAGAGGGAGAGGGAGAGGGAGGAGAGGGAGAAGAGGGAGAGGGAGAGGGAGAAGAGGGAGAGGGAGAAGAGGGAGAGGGAGAGGGGGGAGAGGGAGGAGAGGGGGGAGAGGGAGAGGGGGGAGAGGGAGGAGAGGGGGGAGAGGGGGGAGAGGGAGGAGAGGGAGAGGGGGGAGAGGGGGAGAGGGAGGAGAGGGAGAGGGAGAGGGGGGAGAGGGAGAGGGGGGAGAGGGGGAGGGTGAGGGGGAGAGGGTGAGGGAGGAGAGGGAGAGGGAGAGGGAGAGGGAGAGGGAGAGGGAGAGGGAGAGGAGGGAGAGGGAGAGGGAGAAGAGGGAGAAGAGGGAGAGGGAGAGGGAGAGGGAGAAGAGGGAGAGGGAGAGGGAGGAGAGGGAGAGGGAGGAGAGGGAGAGGGAGAGGGAGAGGGAGAGGGAGAAGAGGGAGAGGGAGAGGGAGAAGAGGGAGAGGGAGAAGAGGGAGAGGGAGAGGGAGAGGGAGAGGGAGGATAGGGAGGAGAGGGAGAAGAGGGAGAGGGAGAGGGGGGAGAGGGGAGAGGGAGGAGAGGGAGAGGGAGAGGGAGAGGGAGAGGGAGAGGGAGAGGGAGAGGGAGAGGGAGAGGGAGAGGGGGGAGAGGGGGAGAGGGGGGAGAGGGAGGAGAGGGAGGGGGAGAGGGGGGAGAGGGGGGAGAGGGAGGAGAGGGAGAAGAGGGAGAGGGAGAGGGAGAGGGAGAGGGAGGAGAGGGAGAGGGAGAGGGAGAGGGAGAGGGAGAGGGAGGGGGAGAGGGAGAGGGGGGAGAGGGAGAGGGGGGAGAGGGAGAGGGAGAGGGAGGAGAGGGAGAGGGGGGAGATGGAGAGGGGGGAGAGGGAGAGGAAGAGGGAGAGGGAGAGGGAGAGGGAGAGGGAGAGGGAGAGGGAGAGGGAGAGGGAGAGGGAGAGTTTTATAACCCATTCTGAGCCAAGGCAGGGATTGGTTTTAGACTAGGTCCATCTGGCCCCTCTTTTGTTGTGGATTAGTATTTGGGCAAATCCGGCTGCTACACTATGTAGGCCTAGCATTTGTGAAGGTCTCAATCGGGACAGGGCCTTTTCAATTCCGTGGTTGTTACATTCGAGATACTTTTGTCATGCTGGGTCTGTCCTCTTTGTTCACTGAACCCTCAAGTATTATTAAAACTAACAAGAACAGGGTGGAAGTTATATTTTTAGATCATTGTGAAAATATAAGATTGAAAAAATGAATGCTGGCAAGAAAACAGGATTATATCAATGCTGAGTAGCTTTGCTTGATCTACATTTTTTAAGATCACCTGAAGTCTGTTTTTATGTCTGTGCCTTTTTGGAACTCGCTATTCAGGCAAGAAAAGGAATGATAGATTAGAATGTATAATGACCTAAATAGGTATATACATTTCTTAATGGTATTGGATGAGGAGTTTGTACTTTAGTGTTATAAATTTTGTAATATACATGTATGTTTTTATCGTACCGGTCTGGACTGTTTTTAGCATATGTGATGTGTTAATTATGTCTTTAATGGTATTGTCACTCATACTGTGTTTTAGAACATTGCTATTTCTGCACTTTTTCATTTATGATCTATATATTGAGTAAAGATTGTTGAAGTGAACTGAACCGCGATTCTTTTGGGTTTTTCATATTTGAAATAAAAGTGTTCTTTCTCAGTCTAACACAAATCCAGGTGTTATGATATAGCCCCTGAATAGTTTTAAGCAATAAAAGGGGATCGCCCCCAACAATGTAGCTCACTCCAAGGCATATTTCTATACTATCAAATGCTGTTTGAAATTCACACAAAAAATACAGATAAAAGGGGTGCGTGCTGCCAGGACTGATAGAAGTCTCCATCAACACTGATAGTGCAATAGTATTGTTGATTGTTGCCCCTTGTTCACTAAAGCCTATCTAAAACCAGAGAGCAAGTACTGTTTTTGTTTTCGGAGGGTAGGTGCGCACACCACTTTTCAGTGTTTTATTCTCTCCAATATACATTTCAAAGTTTTAAGTATTGACAAGTTTTTTCCCCACTTTCTGTATTGGTATGCAAAATGTTGAGCATAGTCTTATTTCTGAACTAATTTTAGCAATTGATCTCTACAAGTGTACCATAAAATGTTATTGCATTCTTACGTTTTTGTAAATTTCTCAAGTTTAGTCCGAGGTTTCTCTGAATTCTGCATATAGTTTTCTTTCAAAGTGCAGTTCCAAAGGAGTCGATAATGTGGTAAACTGTCTCCTAAGCTTCTTGAATTTGAGCTCTTGTACTTTGTCCATCTCTATAGTGCAATGATCACAGGACATCAATGTATGAATTTCATTTAATAAAGTTCATGCATGGGTTTTCGAAACATCCATTTTCGTAATTGGTCACTAGGAGATTTGCCATCTCTAGGGCAAAGGAAATGTTCATGGCTGTCCATTTGATTTGGGAGAAATATTTATCTTGGAAGACAAAATAGTTTATACCTAAATGTGAAAGGTAAAAGTTTCAAAATAAATTCCATTGTTCTCTATTTGTCTGTTTCTTCTCTTAAAGTCAATTTATTGACTTCCTATAGCTCGCGTTGAGAGATTTCAAATGCAACCCAACTAAAAGTATCACAGGTTATACAATCCATTAATTTACAAGTGTGAATGTGTGTGTGTGTTTGTGTGTGGGGGGGGGTGTTGGAGTGTAATAAATGGTTTAGGGAGTATTTCCACCGCTTGACATTTTCTTTTTTTTTTTTTTTACTTATTTGGATCACGCTCCAAAAGGTCGCTAGGTGCCTAGCTGGGCTTAAAACAATTCTACTTTCTTATTACAGCTACATCAGTATGAAGTAGAGGTTTATAAACTAAACAAAAATATTTTAACCGATTTCTGAAGCATAACAGAGCGGACCTGTTTAATACTCTGACAAGGAATTCTATATCCATGGGCCCAGGAAAATCAAACCTCTTCCAATGGAGCTTGATTCTTGTGATTCTCCGGAAGATCTGGCTGCTTGATCTCAGAAACCACACTGGCTATTTCCTTTCTGGCATTTAAACACCAAACATGCCAATTTTAATATGACATGGTTGACTCCTGAAGAGAACAGAAACAGCACTAATGCTAGCAAACTTGCCCAATTTGCCGAGCATAGCTGCTATATTTTGATTGGACTGTAATCAGATTTGTCTTCCGGGCAGATTTTCCTGTATGGCGTTATAGTCCATTTGTGAGTGTTTTGTAGGTTTCATTTAATTTATGATATTTAGTGTCCAAACAGGGCAATGTTCATTTCAGATGTCTCAGGAAAAAAGGAGGCAGAGAGGGCCACTCTTTATATTTCTTGCTGTGTTCAAGAAGGTGGTGAGAAGATCAAACAGTTCAGGAGGTTGGTAAATGTATCTTATTAGCTGTATCTTAGGACAGGAGCCCACGCGCAGAGCCTCGGTTTCAAGCCTCATTACGTTTCACTCCACTGTCTGTAATTTCTGGTACAGATACGTAGCATACGACTATCAGCTACCTGGGAGGTCTTCTCCGTTTGTGTGCACTTATGAGAGGAAGTAAAAAGCAGGAGCACTTCGGTTGCATTGGAAGTCAAACCATTTTCAGCAGACTATAGCTTCTTAGCAGGCTGATGTGTATTTTAAAATGTTCTTTAAACATCCGGTGTTTACTGCAAGCTTTAGATAATGGGATGCATTTTCCAACTGTTGTTTTGCATACGAGACAATCTTAGGTGCTAGAGCACTAATGTCTCCATTGTTAGTTTCTTTATAATCAGGGCTCCCGGGTTTTAGGTTTTTGTTGTTTTGACATTTCCATCTGTATTTATCCATATTTATTGTTTGCTCGTTTTATCTGTATTCAGACGTTTATTTTGTGCTTAGTGTAAAAAAAAGCTGCAATGCATGTATTTCCACGTTTCGTTAAGCAACAAATGCTTACTCACGTTTTAATGTCCAATGTGTTTTAGCTACTTACATTACAATACAGTCATCTGAAATCATTTGCATTGTACAACAGCTTAAGTTATAATGCTGCAGTGTAAATGTTAGGGCCACGATCCGCTTCAACAGAACTTGTTTATTTCAGTCAGCTTCACACTGAGCGTTTTGCACAGCACTCTTATGTATAGAATCTTATATTCCTGTCCGTTTTGCCATACATAGTTTAAAAAAAATGTTAGTTTTTCCATGAATGCTACAACATGGGTAAATATAAGACCACAGTTGAATAGCAAATCTCATTACTGACAAATTCAAAGGCCAACACAATACAACGCCCATCCCATCCCCTCCACCCCCACTCACCTTCCCAACATCGAACAGAGCTCCAACTTAATAGGAGAATAATTGAGCAATTCGCGCAACATATTCCCTTACTATCAAACATAAATCTGATACCAGTCTCCCAGTTCCTTCTTATAGACTTGTGTCGTCTGCTAGCAGAATGTCCAATGAGTAATAAGATCCATTTGCTCCAGATTTTCCTGATTTTTCGGGGACAACCTCTACCATAGTATGTTACCTTTTCCGCCGCGATGTACATATCAACGTCACTCTTCAACTCCTGAAGTGTGGGGCCATTCCCCGATCCCCAATAGCTTGCTACATCCCTCTTTGCCACCACCAACACAAGGCCACAGAACAATAATTTAGTCCTGGTCAGGTCAACATCATTGGGAATACCCAAATGAAGGAATTTGGAGTCTAAGGGGAGAGACAATGAAAGTATGGCACTAAGCTCTCTAATTATAAGGTGCAAAATGATTGTATGTGAGGGCAGGTCCAAATAGTATGAAAAAAGGAGCCCTCAGCGCCGTTACACCTCAAACAGTGCGGATCAAGAGCCCTTCCCATGGCACGCAAACAACGCTAAACCTAGTAGACAATGAAGAATTGTATACTAAACTAGTCGGTGTCTTGCTTTAATTGCAATTTCTCTGGGATGCATCAAGGCCGCAATATCTTCCATGATACCTGAATTAGAAATCCATTTCAGTCGCAGGCATTTTAGGGAGTTGGGTTTGTTATTCATCAGAAACTTATAGGTGGAGGAAATTGCACCATGCCCCTGTTCTTCCATCAGAAGCCTCCCTTCCAATTGGGCAAAGTTTGAGATTCCCACCCCAGGAAGACCCTGTGCTCTCCATGCAGGTCGTACCTGCGTGTATTTAAGAAACTAGTTTCTATGCATGTCATAGTCTCGCTGAAGTGAGGAAAATGGAGCAGTGTCACCATGTTCCATAAGATCACCACCATCCAGTAGTTTTCGCTGAATTGTGATTGCCACCTATGTGGCAGGAAGAAGCTGATGGGTCCTGTAACCCCTATATAGGTAGTGAAAACAGATTTCTTCGCCCGTTGGGACGTTTCAAATCTGAAAGTGGAGCGGTCTTGAGGGGAGTATATCCAATCATTGATGTGGATAAGGTGGGATGCCCAGTAATATGCTCTTGTATATGGCAGGGCAATACCGCCACTGTATTAATTGCGTTGAAGAGTCGACAAGACTATTCTGGGATGTTTATCCTCCCACAGCAAGGATCTTAGATCGCCCTCCAACTTGGAGAAGGTCTCTGGGGGAATTGAGTAATATGTTTGTTGGAGGACGTAAAGTAATTTAGGAAGTGATATTTCATACATGGCAGCCTTCCCAAGTTACTTGAGTGACAGGCGGGCCATCTCTTCTCAGCAGGCACCTACGACTCTTTTTAGGTTACGCTTGGCCCATTTCTCCCGCTGCAATGTAAGAAAGATCACAAAGTATTTTAATCCCAGGGTCATTTGTGTCAAGCGATGATGGTGGGGTAGAGGGGAGGGTGAGAAGGGTAATGTTCTCCTGAGGGAGATAGAGTATAGATGTATCCCAATTAACACGGTATCCCGAATACCCTCTATATTCCTCCAGTGTATGAAATAGCTCAGGGAGAGAACGGGTGGGGTCAGTTACGTAAAGCAAGACGATATCTGCATACAGTGACATTTTTTCATTAAAAAGATTTCCAGCTGAAATATGAAATCCTCGGATCCCTTAATGATCATGGATTTTGCATGCAAGCGACTATGGTAAGAGCAAATGGGAGGGGAGAGGGTGCATCCCTGTCTCGTAACCCTCTCTACTGAAAAAACAGGGGACGTCACAGTCCCACCATTGACCTTAATAGAGGCCACTAGGTCCTGATAGAACAGTTGGACCCACTTTCTATAGCGGGGACCAAATCTTTCCAGCATGCATTCTAGGAAGGGCCAGTGTAAATCGACAAAAGTTTACTCTACGTCTAATGCTACGAATACATGCGGCTCCAAGTGGTCTTATTGTATTCTACCAATTGTGTGTGCCTCTTCGATTAGATTGGGTAGATTTCCCAGGCATGAAACCAGATTGGTCTCTGTGGATCAACGGTGTAATATATTGTACAAGTCTTGTGGCTAGGATCGTAGGCAATATTTTGATTTCGATAGTTAACAGAGAAATTAAACGATAGGAGCAACAGTGCTCTGGGTTTGCCATCCCTGGATATTACAACAATGGTTGCCCGCATAAGATCAGGAGGGAGAGCCTCTTCCGGATATGCTTCTTGAAACATAGCTAACAGATGGGGCCGCAAAAGATTTTACAGAAATCCATGGGTATTCCATTAGGGACCAAAGTTTTATTGCTTTTAAGGTTAGTAATTGAGTATTGAGGACCTCCTCTAGGGAAATCTCAGCATCTAATACTTCTTGCGCCTCATCATCTGGGACAGTAATTATGATAGAGGCAAGATAAGCGGTTATCTAAAGAGGCAGTTGCAGCTGCCTGGCCCCATATAAATCAACATATTAACGGGCAAAGGCACCTGCAATGTGGCAGTCAGATTCCACAATCTCCTTGTCTGGGTCTATAATACGGCACACCCACCAGGCGTCTAACTCTTTTCTTCCCAGACAAGCAAATAGTCTACCCGCCTTGTCAGCAGCTTTGCATAATTTATGCAAGATGGCTACTACGTGGTCAGTTCTTGTGCCAATGCACAGAATTCTTCCCGTAGTGACCCAACTTGTCGGAGGACCAAGAGGCCAGGGTCCAGGCTTTTTTCCAACACCACTAGTTGAGTTTCGACATTTTCCAGGGCCCTGTTAACCCTCTTCTTTTTCTGTGCAATTAGATTTTATTATAAACAGTTTTATAGGCTTCCCAAAGTACTATCTTGGAAGCGACCGAGTCGGTTTTCCTTAAAATAAAGTTTGATGTCTACCTGAAGTCCGACTGCCACTTGTCGAACTCGCAGGTCTCATGAGTTGAGTTTTCACCAAGACCCATTCCTACTCTCTACCCAACTGCACCAATAAGGATGAATGGTCTGCCAGACCCTGGGCCAAGTACTCTGCTTGCATTATAGCACCACCATCTCCCGGTGAGGCCACTACATAAACTAAACGGGAAAATAATAATGAGTAGCTTTGATCGAAGGGGGATGCCCTCCTGCATAAATCAGACAACCCCAGGCTCTTGGGGAAATTTGCAAGTGGCGTAAGCCTATACATGCAGTTTGAGTTTAAATGCCAGCACCAGGGCTGAAGGAGCAAATTTACCTTTCCTGCATAGTCATCCTAGATTTCTTGCCTCTATCTAGACCCTACTTTTGCTGATATTTGGCCTCCGTGCCCTTTTGCACTGCCTATGCTTTGGCCTAAAATGGTACTGGTTAAGTTATTTATCTTTGGTACGCATTATCTGGTAGAGACAGGATCTAGCCCCAGATTCCTTATTTTAGAATCCTTCCCTAGTCCCGAGACTGAATCCGGAAATATTTCCCCCCACAGTGCATACATGTACTGGCAGAGGGCTCAAACTTTGTATCGAAGTCATCACATGATGTGATGTCGACAGAGTCCATATAACCCCCTCGCTGACATCAGTTTCTTCCATGGCTGTTTTCCACACTCAAAACGTTGTAGCACATAACTGCCTAATGAAACAGTGTGCTAAAATAAAGCATGCCTGTGTGTAAAAAAAAAAAAAAAAAAAATCACTGAAGTGATAATTCAGTATGTGACTTTTATATATAAACAAAATCATCTAAACCAAAGAGGACTCAGTCGCAAATAATCACTGTGGGTCAAATTCGATGTGACCAAAGAACTCAGTTCACAGAGCAAGGAGGAAGTGAGGGGCATAAGGAATCTGCGGCTAGATCCGCTCTACCAGATAATGCGTTACCGAAGGTAAGTAACTTGTTCATCTGATAGACATCTAGCCGCAGATTCCTTACAGACCCGGCGCACACAGACAGCGCTGTGATTTGGGGGACACTGACAGAGGGCCCCCGGACTGAGGCTGTTGGAGGAGCCCTGCCTCGAGAGGGAGTCTTAGACCAGGGAACTGGAAGAGTGAAAAGACTGCTTAGCGTGCGAGCCCGGCCAACCAATGGACGCAGAGGCCTGGGGGATCCTTTGGAGCACTGGTCGGCGCGGAGGCTACAAAGTAATGGCTGATCGGAGGAGCAGGGTGTGGAGCACACGGACATTGACCAGCAGTAACCACAAAGGGGCAGCAGACCCCCTGCCCTGTTCCCTCGACTCGCCCTCGGTCATAAGCAGGTCCTGAGATGTCTACCCACAGAACGAAGGACTCCACAATTAAAGACCTCCTACAAAAGTCCAACTCTAAGAAAGCAGATATGCACGGTCCGACCAGCAAACCGTGGAGAAGGAGATGGAGACTGCGAGCGATCCGGCGGTGGAGCCCATAACAAGGGGCTTTCTGGAACAACTCTTCGGCTCCCTAGGAGAGGACGTCGCAACCCTCCGCCAGGACATGGCATCAGACGTTAAGCAGCTCAAGGCGGACGTCCAGGAGATTGGGGACCGGGTGGACTCCCTCAAGCAGGCGACCACAGAGATGAGGAAATTACAGAACAAGTCAGAGAAATTGGAGCTCAGAGACCGCAATGAAGAGCTACATCTCTGCCTGGAAGACCTGGAGAATCATTCTCAGAGGACCAACATTCACATCAAAGGAGAGCCATTGCAGGCAGATGGAGGGAAGCTGGAAGAAGTGCGCTTGTTTCGACATGCAGCCCCGGAGCTCGGAGATAGGGAAATTATCCTGGATCGCACACAGCAGGCAGGACGGCCAGCGACGAGCCCCGGACAGCAGCAAGATATCCTTACCGGTCTCCACTTGTACAGGCAAAACAAACTCATCATGAACGCAACCAGGGACATGGCAACAATTACATTTGAAGGTCTCCAGGTTGGCGTATACCAAGATCTCTCAGCTCTCACTTTCCAACGCTGAAGGGCGCTGCGGCCACTCAACGCCCTCTTGAAGTAAAAAGGAATACGATACCGGTGGGGGTCACCCTTTTAGTCTGTCCTTTACGTGGGATAAAGAACTGCGAATAGTGAGATCTCTGTAAGATGCGAAGGACATACTTGGCAACAGCCTGGATGAAGAAGTCTCGTAAAGCGGTCATCGGAAGAACGAGATGCCCTTAAGGCAGGCTACCATGAGAAGACGCCGGAGGACCAAGAGAAAGAATCCCACAAAACCCACAGAGCTCAAAAAGCAACAGTAAAGAGAGGCCTTGCTCCGTTAGCTACAGAGTAGGGGGTATTCTGGAGACCCGAAGAGCAACTGATTAATGATGCCCCGCAGAAGACTCAGCTAAGACTCTGTTCGCTCCCAGATGGGTCCCAAACTCATAGAAATCAGCCTTGGCCGGGAGGCCCACGTACGGGAGAGGAAGACCACTCATCAGACATACGGACCCATGCACACTGATGTGCTTATATACTGCTGGAGGACGCCTTTCTTGCTCTCGACCTGTTGGTTTACTGTTTCACTATACTTCTGTCTTTACTCTACTTCGGTTTCCTTATTGCTATTCCCTGCAGGGTTTGAGGTAGGCCTTCAATTGGGGAATATGAGACCTCGGGCTAGAGTGAGGGCTGTGGGGATTGTCTGGGGAAGGGGCAGGGTTCGGGAGCTGATGGGACGGGGGGCTTCCGGAGGGTCGGTGACCACTGTTGAGGTCCGAGCGCGAACTTGGATCAGAACCGCCCCTTAGTCCTAATGCTGATACTTAGTGAACTGCTTGAGTTTTAACACCCCGGTTAAGAGACGTGCGCTGCTGGCACTCTTGAGAGAGTTAAAAAGCGATGCATCCCTCTTGCAGGAGACCCACTTACTGAGAGTTGACTGGAAACGTCTTCGATCAAGATGGTTTGATAGGTAATATTTCTCTTCATCTGGTGGCAAGAAGGCAGGAGTAGCTGTCTGGTTTGCCACACACAGGTTTTGGGCATACACGCAGAGGTGCAAGGCAGAGCTCTGGCTTTGATGGTGGGAGTGGGGAATCACACTTGCGCTATTGCAGCCATATATGGCCCGAACGAACGCCAGGAGTTGTTTCTCAATGACACTGAATGCTATCCTGTAGTCATCAGACGAAGATCTCGTCATGGGTGGGGGATTTTAATATAGTTCCCGACGTGCAGTTAGATCAATCTTTTCGACGGCAGGGGCACACTGGGGCACTATCTGACAGTGTGCGGCAAAAACCGAGGGATTTGGGTTCCACAGATGCATGGAGGCAGAGTTATCCTAATGCCAGGGAGTACACATGCTTTTCAGCAGCTCATCAAAATTATGCCCGCATAGATTGTTTAACGTCCCCAAGAGACACGAAAGCCACAGGGGTGGGGTCTGAATAGGGTTTGCGGCTCTTTCAATTCACTCGCCAATTAGCTTAGAGTTGCAAATTCAGGGGGGCTCCCCAGGACACAGGCAGTGGAGGCTCAACCATAAACTGCTCGCTTGTGAGGCCAATATTCAAGAAATACAGGCGACAATTAAGTAAGTCTGGGCGCGGAACTTCGCTCCGTTCACGGAGTTTTCTGCACTTCGCACTCCGTGGAGCTCAGAAAACTCCGCTTTGGAATGTGCAGCGGAGTTTTTTCCCTACTTGCGATCGCGAACAGTAAGAATTTCTACCAGAGCAGCAGGAATACCAGCACAAACTGCAGTTCGCACTGCACGCCGCCACTTGCAAAACTGCGTAGAGTTTTTTGTAACTTCGCGGAGTTCTGAGTAGTAAAACTCCGCGAACTACACACAGGCCTACAATTAAGTCATATTTTGAGATCAACAAGGCCGGAACGTCCTCAGTTGCTCTTTTGCGGGACGCCTTCGTAGCCGTCGTCAGCGGTCGATTTATTGCAACAGCGGCAAGGGTCGATAAAAATAGAAAAGAAACAAGGGGAACACCTTGAATCGCAAGAGCTAGACGGGAGCGGTACAGGTCAGGAGACAACTTAACGCTGCTAAACAGCAGCTGAAAGCCCTTGACTTTGACCAGGCGGAATACTCTACTGCGGACCAAACGGCGGTACTACGTCCACAGTAATAAAGACGGGAAACTCCTCGCAAACCTACTCCAGGCACAGAAAAACACTTGGCGTATTATAGAAATTAGAGACACCCTAGGCGAAATATTGAGTGTGGACTGCGACAGAGCAGGCACATTTGAGTCCATCTACACTGATCTATATAGAGCTGACGTTCTAGACCTGGGAGCACCCAAGTCATACGTGCGGGATGTCCAGATGGCGTCCCTCCCCTCACTGGAGGCGACGAACCTGGATGCAGATGTTCACATAGAAGAGATCCTTAAGGCCATATGAGGTCTCATGTCCGGGAAGGCCGCTGGAGCCTCCCTGACCGATTTTTATAAGACACTTGCCCAGGATTTGGCCCTTGTCCTAGTACGGTTATTTAATTCCTTTAGTGAGACTGGTAGTTTCACCCGGACTATGACCATGATGGAGGTTGTGGTGATCCCCAAGCCGGGGAAGGATCCACTGGATTGAGCATCATACCGCCCCATTTCTTTAACAAACGTGGACCTTAAGATCTTCACGAGCATTCTGGCTGCACCACATATGCAAGGTCTGATCGATCCGGCCCAGTTGGGATTCATTCCAGAACGCAATTGCAGCGATGGGACGAGTCAGGTGTGCCATCTGTTGGATAGATCCAAACGTACTGAGCGACCCGCTGTGTTTTTCGATCGACACTGAGAAGGAGTTCGACCGGGTACACTGGCGGTACATGCAACGGGTTCTGCGTAGATTCGGAGCGGGTGACAGATTTTTTTAGATGGGTGGACTGCATATATATGGACCCACAGGCGCGGATTTGGGTCAACAGAGTGACCTACCGACTATTTAGTATTACAAGAGGGCTGCCATTTGCTGAAAGGATACGCCAAAACCAGACTATTTCTGGGATCAGAATGGGCGATAGGGAGCATATAATCTCACTTGATGCGGAGGACGTGGTCTTGTTTTAACCCAACCGGCTACTTCATTACCCCTCCTTAATGGAGGGACTTGAATGCTTCAGTCGAGCCTCGGGCTTCAAGGTCAATATCCACAAAATACAAGTGCTGAGTTGGTCTCTCCCCAAGGTAGAGCAACAGGACTTGGCAGCACAGTTCCCATTGTCGTGGGTGGCTCAGGGCTTCCAGTACCAGGGCCTGCAGTTATACCCCACCCTAGACAGGATAGCCCAAGGGAACTAAGCTACTCCCTTATCGTGGGTTTGGGGTGAACTCTCGAATTGGAAGAGGCATACTAAGTCCTGGCGGGAAGATTGGCAGCCATTAAAATGACCATACTTCCACGCATCTTATACGTGATGTAGACACTGCCACTACAACCGCCACCCACAATGCTTGCACTGCTTTAACGCCTTATTGATAACTTAGTCACACTACTTCCAGGTGGCAAAACTTAGATGTATGCTTGAGTGGTACATGTTGGAGTCGGAGAAGCATTGGTGCTTCATTGACCGCTCGATAGCGGGTATGCATATCTGGAAGGTCCCATGGCTTCCCCGACGGCACCGACCCAGTGGGGTATGTGTGTCACCGGTCCGGAGAACCATTCTGGGAGTGTGAGACAGGGTACAGGTGTCGTGCAGCATCTCAACCCCTATGTCTCCCCTGACCCCCTTTATTGGAAACCCGGACTTCCCCCCCGGAAAGCACGGGTAATAGTTATCCCCACTGGCAGGAGGCCAATTGCGAACGCATCGGGGATCTCTTCGACGAGAAGGGAGTGGTGGCCCCCACGCAGGTGGCCCCCTGACCAAATTTGAGCGGTGGTACATTACAAGAACATACGATAGGAAGTTACTGTTGAACATATACTCTTTCCTAAATACTCCTAGGCAGCATAGTAAGTCCCCTGCACAGCGTAGGTGGGAGGCGGAATTGGAGTAGGAGTTCTCCCCCAAGGAATGGCAAGACATATAGAGCCAGAGCTTCCTCTTGCAGTACAGCAGCTAAAGTAATGTTTTAAAAAATTGCGCATTACTGGTATTATACGCCAGCGAGGCTAGTCAAATGGAAACCAGGAGAGAATCGGAAATGCTGGCGTCAATGCGGTCACGTGGGCACTCTTACACATATTCTATGGTCATGTCCAAAGATACAGAGCTACTGGGATGCAATCCTCCCAGAGATAGATAGCATATACCACACTGTCCTACCAAACTACCCACCTTCACATTACTAGGGCTCCCCAATGCCTTGATTTACTCTCTTAATCTCTTTAATCTTGCCGTGGCAGAGCAATCACCCTGGATCTGGGAGCAGCGAAGCAGGTGCTGCTGGCTAGGTGGGGAACTAAGGAGATACCTTCCCGACTAGACTGGTTATATAAACTATTGGAAACACTGGGGATGGAGAAGATTACAGCTGGCCTCACACGTTCACTCCCTAAATTTAATAAAACATGGGGCACCAACTTAACATTTTTGTCCACCGAATTCTCACATGAACTAGATATCTCCGAATGCTCCAGCTTACTAAAGCTCCTCCCCCCAGAGGAATGAAGATAGCTAAACCTGGCCACCCCAGACGCCCACATGGTGCCCGCACTACTCACAGTACACAACCCGAAGATGGTAGGACTATCTCCCGTCCCTTCCCTCCTCTCTTCTATTTCTCTTTCTCTGTATTCTTTATTTCACTTAATGCGACTGAACCCTACCGGGCGGCGGATGTAGGTGGTGGCTATAGTTACACTTGTCTTTACAAAATAATAAAAGATACAACTATAAAAAAAGAGTGGAAGCCAAATAAATGTGGATTTGTAAACCGCACATCCACCACAAAGGGCAACTTGACGTGGAATAACAGAGGTACTCTTTTTTCCAAGCTCAGAAGGATGAAAGGCTGAGTGGACCCACCGAGACATGAACCTGTGACCATAAGGTTAAACAAAGGGCCCTACAATGGACGCATAGTCCATCAAGTCACCACACCCACCAATAGCAACTGGTGGCATACCTTTGAGAACTTGGAATATGAAGAATACAATACCAATAGGGTATCGCCAAGAAATACACTGACCTAGGAGGAAAATAAAGAACCGCTTATGTATAGACAAAAGAAAAATATAACCCATAGAAATAAATTAAAGCCAAATAAGTCGGTCAATTCTGACCTAATGGTATAGAAAACATAGGGGTCTTGCACCATGTAGGAAAGTAACAGCCCTTCAAAAGATTAGCATAATGCAAATTGCTTAAGATGGCATTAGCAAGCAATGGAGTATAAAATTGAAGAAAATATAAGAATGACGAAGAAACCTTGAAGCATAGTGAAACCCAAGGTTAGCACACTATTACAATATGAATATAGAATATATGCCATCTACAAAAATAGAAGCTAAGAGAGAAACACAGAGTGCCCTCATGGCCACGTGTAGGAATACTCACAGAGAGAAGAAAAGGTACATCATGAGAGGGAAATTACCTTCAGAAAGAAGAAACAATTAGTAATAACACAAAGCATTTCAACAACCCCTAAAGAGTCAAGAATATAAAATACCCTATAATAATAGAAGGAAAGAATGGACAGAGACTAGGTCTCCCTAGGGAACACCATGAATAAAGGAAGGGGTGGAAGAGCCAATGAAAAAACAATGGCAATAAGACAGAACCTGAAGAGTAAAACACAAAGCGCTTGAAGGCTCACAAGATGATAATGCTGCGGCCAACAAAGATCATATATACTGAGAGCAAAAGTAGAGAACTTGTGCCATGAATCATAATTAACATCCTCTAACCATTAAACTAAAGGCAAATACAAGGGGAAAAACAGAAGCCACAAACTAATAATGCAGACTACGAGCTGCTGTTTGAAAATTCCAGAAGGTATTTTAGAATAGATACCCTCTGTGCCAAAGGCACCTCCGCATATTGACGTATACTTGTATATGAAGCATACGGTCCCACAAATACCAAATAAAAGTATGAGAGCTACTTTATCATATTAAACAAAACTAATGAGGGTCAAATTAAATAAACCTTTTATCAAAAGGCAGATCACATACAATAAGACTCCCATGGAGGTACATATATTGAAAGTACCCAACACAAGGTACCAAACTTCACAAATTGATGATATAGTACATTAGAGAAATCACCAGACACAGAGGGTGGAACTCTGCACAGAGGGTGAAGGTGAGGTTTAGGGTGAGGGTGAGGGTGAGGCAATACTGAAATAGCATGCAAAAGATACTCCACATAGAGTACAGAACATACCAAGAAGGTATCAACCCTTGAGCTTCAACTCGTCCACAGAGTAAAGCAAACTGCAAGACCTATAAATTAGTAATCAGTCAGAAAACTAAACACAGAAACAGCTGAAAACAGTCAGACAGCGCTGAAGGATAAAGGCACAACTTCTGCGCCATGCAGTAATTAGTAACTTCACTGAAAAGAATTCTGCAGAATAATGCACTACTAGAATCGTAATTGACCGGAAGTAAGGGTCAGGTAAAAAAGTGTCTAGAACCACAAGGTTAGCTAAACAACTATAAAGTCCTGCAGTAAGCAGAAACACAACACAGGTTGCAACTAGATGAACACACATTGTACTAAGTCATCTATGATCACTTCTGTCCACACAAGTCCAAAAGATCCAACCAGATCCTGCAAAGACTTGTCTAGGTGTCTTTATCACACCGTGCAGCTCTAATTCACCTTAAAGCCGAATCTGCATGTACACCAAATAAATGTACACCATCAAATGACATTTCTTACAGGGCACTATGTACAGGCTCTGAAAACTCAGACAAAGAGCCAAGCATGTCTGTGCAGTGCAACTGACTGAGACATAGCTCTACCCACGGAATCAGTGGTGTCCAGACCCCATTTCCAAGGGAAGCGGAACAGTATTGTTCAAAGGAAATTGCAACCTATAGCCTCCCCTTCATCTGTTAAACTGTGCATTCCCGTAGAAAGAGCAGAAACAGATTGTATAGGAGCAGATGGAGAGTTGACTAAAGCAGACTGCTCTAATAGCACCGCATCTGACGCAGTGTGGTGATTTGTCGACGTCAGGAAGAGTACTTGGTGCGCAGTCAATTGGTGGTGCCACCGTCATGGGATGACCAGACTCCAAAGGTGAAAACCCTCAAGGGCTGTGCACTGGCGCCGTCTCAAAGCTCACAGCATATTCAGAGGGCCTGACTACCACCCACCAGCGAGGATCCAGTAGGGGCACCTCCCACCTCCCTGGGGCCAGAAAGTGTGCCAGAGGGGAACTGAGGCCCAAAGACTTTATGCAGGGAAACCAAATATTCTCGTATTTGGGCTACAGTTGCTCCGGCTCCAGGATATTTAGTGAGGCGCGGGATGGACTTCGCCTCCACAATCAAAGGTTGGGAAACAGCATCAGAAACAAACTTACGTTTTGACTTGGTGTTTCAGGGACTCCCACTACGGCCCAAAACCTGAACGGCTCCCTGACTGGTCTCTGGATTTCAACGAGGACTGATGGCACCACGGTGCCACAGTTGCACCTCCAGAAGTTACATTCCACTCTCTTTAAACCCCTTCGACCAAAGACGTGAACAGGAACCACACTCCTCAGAGTCACGGCAGTCTCCCAGGCACCACAAACAGATGGTATGAGGATCTGTGACAGACATCTGACGAACCCTGATGGACTCGCAAAAAGCAGTTTGTCACACATGTGGAGATGGGCCGAAAAACTGCCCCCTAACCACTGCAGATACACGTTGCAAAGGTGCATAAGGAACTCACGTCAGCCCGTCGGCCAGGGAGTTATATGGACTGTTAATGTCACATCATATGACGACACCGATACAGAGTCGTACCGTGCCCTCTTCCGATGCATGGACGTACTGTGGTGAAGAAAATAAGTTACTTGCCTGTAACTGTGGTTCTCCAGTGCTGGACGCTTTCATAGATTCATATGCTTGAATCATTCCCAGTCACTGAGATGGGAGTCCCCGGTATTACAAAATATAATTTCCATTTCAGTTTTGTAACACATCTATCATTTTGTAAAAGAGACCAAAAGTAATTCATGAACCAATCAGGACCGCTTAGCCTCTAGAACACTCCTGAGAGAACCTCAGACCCTCAGATTTTCTTCCTGTCCAGTGTTGCGCCCAGGGAAGGATTCTAAAGTAAAGAATCTGCGGCTAAATGTCTCTACCTGATTAGGCAAATGCTACTTACCAGTATGCATCTGTTCTTGGCATGTAGAGCTGCAGATCCACACACTTAGCATTGATCTCCATCTGGTGTTGGGCCCGGATGTTTGCACTTGTTTTTGTCTTGGTAAAAGTCTTTGGAAGTCCAGGGACAGGTGACTCCTCCTTTGGACTAGAGAGCGCATGGGCATCAGCTCCATCCTCAGATTGTTTTTCGCCAGCAGGGAAATGATGGAGCTTTGTAAGAGACAGAAAGATGCCTGTGTAAGTTGTATCTAAATAAGATAGTTTTGGAACAGATAAAGGTAGCCGGGGAGGCGGGTGGGCGTGTGTGGATCTGCAGCTCTACATGCCAAAAACAAAAGCATACTGTAAGTATCATTTGCCGTTTGAGGCATATGAGCTGCAGATCACACACTTAGCATAGATTGTATAGCAGTACCCATCCTTAGCGGCGACCACCAGTACCCGTTGCAGTAGTTTGAAATAGTGTTTTGAGTACAGCCTGGCCCACACTAGCTTGTTGTTTTGTTTGCACATCCACAGAATAATGTTTTGTGAATGTGTGCGGTGTAGACCATGTAGCTGATTTGCAGATGTCATCAAAGGGAATGTTCCCTAAAAATGCCATCTTTCGTGTTGAGTGGGCTTTAAGAGGAACAGATAAAGAAGGTTTGCTTTGTGATAGCAAATTTGTATGCATTTAACAATCCATCTAGCTATCCCAGACTTGGATATGGGGTTGCCTTTGTGTGGTGGTGAAAATGACACAAAAAGTTGTTTGGTCTTACGAAAAGGTTGTGTTCTTTCAATGTAATAGAGCAATGCTCTTTTGACATCTAGGGTATGAAGAGCTCTTTCCGCGACCGTCTGTGGCTGTGAGAAGAACACTGGCAACTCTACAGACTGAGGTGGAAAGGAGAAATTACTTCAGGGAGGAATTTTGGATTTGTTCTGAGAACAACCTTTTTGTGATGGATTTGTAGGAAAGGTTCCTGAATAGTTAACGCTTGCAGTTCACTAACTCTTCTAAGAAAAGTGATAGCTACTAGGAAAGCAACCTTATATGTTAGAAATTGTAGCTCACATTTATGCAGAGGTTCAAAGGGAGGACCCATTGGTCTTGTGAGAACGATGTTTAAATTCCACACAGGGGAGGGTGGCACTCTAGATAGAATTATCCTTGTGAGGCCTTCCATAAAAAATTTGATGGCAGGCACTCTGAAAAGTGATCGGTGTTGCCTATTTTGTAAATAGGCTGCTATGGCAGCGAGGTGTAGCCTAATAGATGTGTAGGCTAAATTGCACCTTTGGAGACGTAGTAGGTATCCTATGATGTGTTGGATAGACACATCTAGGGGATGGATGTTGTTGGTATGACAGTATATTACAAATCTCTTCCACTTGGCTGCATAGCAGGCTCTAGTGGTGGGGCGTCTAGCTTCCTTAATGACGTTCATGCATTCAGGGGGTAGATTAAGGTAACCGAATTCTAAGTCCTCAGGAGCCAGATCGCAAGGTTGAGCTGAGCTGGGTCTGGGTGTCTGATCTCTCCACGGTTCTGGGTTAGGAGGCGTGGGGAGAGGTGTAGTCTTTGGTGCGGAACTACAGACATTTCCAGTAGTGTGGTGTACCACGGTTGTCTGGCCCAAGTTGGAGCAACTAGGATGAGAGTCAGTGCATGTTGCTGTAGTTTGCGCACCACCATTTGAATGACTGGGAGAGGTGGAAAGACGTAGGCAAATCTGCCTGACCAATTCATCCATATCGCATTGCCTTTGGACAATGGGTGTGGATACCTGGCGGCGAAGCTTGGGCATTTGGCGTTTGTGGGTGGCGAAGAGGTCTATCTCTGGTTGCCCCCACATTTGAAAGAATGGCTGAAGCACTTTTGGATGAAGTTCCCACTCGTGAATCTGTTGTGTTTGACGGCTTAACAGATCTGCTATGGTGTTTTGGACTCCTTGGACATGCTGAGCTAGGCGAAAGATGTTCTGGGGCATAGCCCATCTCCATATGCTCTGTGCCAGTTGAGAGAGCTGCAGAGAGTGCGTCCCGCCTTGTTTCTGTATGTAGTAAATGGCTGTCATGTCTGTGCGGACAGACAGCTTTGCCTAACATTTGTTTTTGGAAAGCCTTTAAGGCTAGGAAAATGGCTAGTAGCTCCAGGTGGTTTATGCGGAGTAACTTTTGTTGAGGAGTCCTCGTGCCTTGCATGGTGTGATGTAATAGGTGCGCTCCCCAGTTGGAGAGCGATGCGTCCGCTGTCATGACTATCTGTGGAACTGGGTCTAGGAACGGTCGCCCTTTGGAAAGGTTCTTGGTGTTCCACCATTGCAGAGACAGATGAGTGCGACAGTCTACCAACACCAGATCTGTTAGCTGACCTTGAGCCTGGTTCCATTGGCGTGCTAAGCACTCCTGGAGAGGACGAATGTGGAGCCTTGCATGAGGTACTATGAGTATGCAAGATGCCATCATCCCTATTAGCTTCATGAACACTCTTGCTGGGAGAGAGTGTTGAGGCTGAAATTTGTTTATGTGAGCTTGCATGTTTCCTATCCTGGTAGGGTTGGGACAGGCTAATGCTTTTGAGGTGTCTATTGTGGCACTGAGGTATTGTTGTATGTGGGACGGTTGTAGATGAGACTTTGGGTAGTTTACTGTGAACCCCAAGCTGTGGAGTAGTTGGATGGTGGTGTGAGTGTGATGAACACACTGATTGTATGAGCTGGCTTTTATGAGCCAGTCGCCCAGATATGGGAAGACGTGAATGTGTTGTCTTCTTAAGTGGGCTGCCACTACCGCTAGGCACTTTGTGAATACCAGTGGTGCTGTTGTGACTCCGAAAGGGAGTACTTTGAATTGATAGTGTTGGCCGTCCACTACAGCAAGGAAGTCGCCTTGTGAAAGAGGAAGGACCTGTTGGAGTGTAACCATGTGAAAGTGGTGGGATTGTATGTACAGGTTTAGAGGTCTGAGGTATAGAATAGGCCTGAGAGGACCGTCCTTCTCTGGTATGAGAAAATACATGTAAACTCCTGTTTTTTGTTGTTGCAGGGGAACTGGTTCTATTGCACCCTTTTGTAGGAGGGAGATGACCTCCTGTTTTAGCAGAGCTAAGTGTTGTGAGGACATTGGGTGTTTGGGTGGTATGTGTGTGTGTGGGGGGGGGGGGGAGAAGTAAGTTCTAGACAGTAACCTGATTGAACTATTTGTTGCACCCACCTGTCTGTAGTGATGTTGGTCCAGACAGGCAGGAACTGTGGTAGTCTTCCCCCGACTGGAGTAGAATGGTCTGGGGGAAGTGGAGGGAAGTCATTGGGTAGGGGTGGAGGCAGAGCAGGTGTTGTTGGTCTTGCCTCTGCCTTTGCTATGGTCGCCTCTGTAGCCTCCTCTCTGGTAACCTCTGGTAAATGTAGACTGGGCAGGAGCCTTGTAAGAGGTGGAGGGGTTGTCTGAGGAGTAGCCTCTGGGGGTGCCCTTGTAAGGTGAGCGACGAAAGGAACGTCTGGGAGCTTGCAGCCGCAAGGCTCCCATTGATTTAGCTGTGTCCATATCCTTTTTCATTTTTTCAAGGGTTGAATCCACATTTGAGCCAAATAGGTGCTCCTGATCAAAAGGCTGGTTGAGGATGGAGCTCTGGACTTCAGGTTTATAACCCGAGATGCGTAGCCAGGCATGCCTACGCAAAAGGACACTCGTGTTTACTGCTCTGGAGGCGGTGTCTGCCATGTCAAGAGCACAACCGATGGAGGTGTTGGTGATAAGCTTACCCTCTTGAATGAGTTCATTGGCCCTATTCTTGTATTTATCTGGGAGGTGCTGCATTATGGACTCTAGTTCATCATAATGTGCCCTATCATACCTGGCTAACAGCGCCTGAGTGTTGGCGATGCGCCATACGTTAGCCGCTTGTGAGGCTGTTCTTTTGCCAGAGGCGTAAAAGAGTTTAGAGTCCTTGTCGGGTGGTGGAGCGTCACCTGATGTCTGGAAATTGGCCCTTTTCCTAGCATTGGAAACTACCAGGGAGTCTAAGGGTACTGGGCCTTTAATGTAAGCTGGGTCATCAGGTGCAGTTTTGTATTTTTTGTCGATCCTGGGATTAATAACTCAAGCCCTAACAGGATCTTTAAAGACTTCAGGCGCATGCTTAATAATGCCTTTAAGCATAGGAAGTGTTGAGGTGGATCTTTGAGTGGTGTCAAACGTATCTATTAGGAAGTCCTGCTCTATGGGGTCTGTATGCAAGGCAACCCCGTGGTATTGGGCAGCTCTGTGGACAAGCTGATTAAAGCCCACGGTGCCCTCTGGAGTGGAAGGCCTGGATGGGTAGATGTCATCCTGTGGAACATTAGGGACATCTGGCGTGTTATAGTCATCCCAGGGGTCTGGGGAAGAGGGTGGACTAGGATCCCCTAGTGGCACATCGTCCGGACCCTGCCCCATGTCATCCAAGGGGTCATCATCGTCTACTGGTGTAGGAGATGGTGTAGGGGAATGGTGTGGTGGGGGAGGCGGAGGAGGAGGTGGTGGTGAATGGTGTCTTGGAGGAGATGTAGCAATGTCCCTCTTTTTAGGTGGTGGAGCCGGTGCAGGCGCCTCTAGTGGTCTTTTCCTAGAACTTGGGAGTTAATTGACCAGTTTTAAGATCCCTTATGAGAGTCTTTTGAGCAGGGTCTGGTGTGAACAGCTCTTCTGCTGTAGGTTGGTCTGTAAGTGCCGAGCGTTTCGGTTCCGTAGGCTTCTTCGGCACCGACTCTGCAGAGGTTCTGTGTTGGTTTGGAATCGTGCTTCTTTACAGTCTCTGTGGCACTTGTTGTTTTCTCGGTTCCAAGCCTATCCTTGGCTCCGAATCCGAGCCCTTCTGGAGTGTTTTTTTTATTCAGCTCCAAATGTTTTTTCGGTGTCGACGAGTCGGTGCTTGTGGGTTTGGTGCTGTGTGCTTGGATGTGGAAGCAGCGGTCGGCACGGAGGAGGAGGGCGGTTTCTTTTTCAGTGCCAGTGATTGTGTTTCGGTACCGACGGCAGGCTGACTCGAGCCAGAGCTGCCTGAAGGCTTAGTAGGCTTCTTTGCCGGGCCCGAGGGCGGGGCATGGGAAGCCGTCTCTCGGTGTGCACCTGGGCCCGAAGGTGAAGGTGTGACTGAAGCCTTAGAGGGTGCAGGGATGGGGTTGGGGGTCGACGTTCTTACTTACGACCTGCTGCGCCGGAGTGATCTCTTCGACGGAGTCTGCTTCTGAGGCGCTGACTAGGCCTTCTTCGACCCGCTCTTGCTCCGGCACGTCGACGGGGATTGATGTCGACGAGCGAGCCATCGTTCTTCGTGCGCGTCTGTCCTGAATGGTCTTCTTTGAGCAGCAAGAGGCACAAGCTGGACAGTCTCTGGCCTCGTGCTCTGGTGAAAGGTAGAGGTTGCACACCTCATGCAGATCGGTGTGGGGAAACTTCGACCCACATTGAGGACACTTCTTCAATGGCGTCCTTCCATGAGCCAGAAGCCAAGGCCCAGGTAGGCCCGAAGGCCTTAGTCAACGATCGGAATCGAGAACTTCGATTTGGAAAGATGCGCGATTAGGGTTCGCGATCAAGACAATACCGTCGAAAGGGTGAAGGATTGCACGTCGAAAGTGGAATCGGTAACGGTTCTGAACTGGAGCGCGACAAACCCATCCAAGCCCGATGGCGGAAAAAAACAACCCGAGGACGGAGCAGATGCCCATGCGCTCTATAGTCCAAAGGAGGAGTCACCTGTCCCGTGACTTCCAAAGACTTTTCCAAGACAAAAACAAGTGCAAACATTCGGGTCCAACACCAGATGGCGATCTAGGTTTAGTGTGTTATCCGTAGCTCATATGCCTCGAACAGTTGGTTTCACCCAACTGGTCTATTTACCTGGTCTGGAATAATATTGTAGATGGTACAGAAAGGGCACCTATTCCATGCAATTTAAAAGTCTTATGTGGTTTGCAGAATGTATTTACTTGACCCATACTTGAGTCACACACATGTTTGGTTGCCAAGAGAACCACTTTGCTGGAACAAGTCTCTTGGTGGAAGAAGAGGATTCACTTAAGAATACCTGAATTCTCTATCATCCACGGACTAGAACTGCTCTCAGACAGTCAAGATGTAGGGCTCCTGTTTGCCTGATTTAAGTGCACAAAAAAGCAGAAGGATTTTGGACTCCAAGAAAGCCCAGATAACCAATGAGGACTTGGCCCCACAGGAGACCTGTCTGGGGAGATCTGGTGACTAGAAGCCTAACCTGTGGAGCTAAGAGCTAACGGACTAACCTAAAGGAATGTTACCAGCAACTGAGGGAATGATGGAGTATTTGTTTCCACTTCCAGAGTACTGGGCAGGGTGCGGAGACTCGCCTATGAAGGTTGGTCCGTGGCAGGCAAGAAAAAAACAGGTATTGCCCACTCAGCCTGATGCCCTGCTGAAAACCGGTTCAGGGGTACCTCAATGTATTAAGTGTCTGGCCTTACAGAGCCCGGTCCAGCCACCACTTCAAACCCTGCCCTCTTGGAGTATTCAAACTTTCCAAAAAGTGATCAATTATAAGGCGAAATAGCCTTGAACTGGAAGATTTTGACTTCCATTTCAAAGATGAAGTCAAAGGGTAAAGGTTTTGAATGAGACGACCTGCTTGATGTAGCTGACCTTCGCTCCAGGGCAGTCAAACAAATTTTGCCTGGCTCCCGGTTAACTGCAAACAGTGACTTGATTGGAGCTTTATTTATTCTTGGCACTTTTTGGTTCAACACTTTAAAAAATCATAGAGCCAGGCCCCTTAAACTTGAGTTAATAATCCTGGTGTCTTTTTGGTAACTAGATTTTTCCAAATTGGTTTGGGAATTTAACTATATTTTTTTTTTTAGTTTAAAGTTGTGGGCACTGTTTAAATTAAACACTTCTCTGGGGATGCCTGCTGCTTGCGCCATAGCTACAAGAGTTTGAGCAGAGATTCTTACAGAACTGTATTTTATCCCAGTGAGACGAGATGTATTAATTTGATAAGGGGAACTCTCCTCTCAACCCCCATTCCTGACCGAGTAGTTGATGACAGCTGTTGTGCGGGATCTCTGTGGCTCTCCTGAAAAGCTCCAACCCTGTCAACCACCACTTCACTTCTTAGGGCTGGGCACAAGCATGGTCTCCCATGGTATCTGTTGCCTTGCCAATAGGCCAAACTGGCAGCGCACTCAACACCATAGTGATGTAGGGGTGCTGTGGGGTTCAACAGGGCCTGTGCACAAAGGCGTCCATCCTGACTTGCACGTTTAACCTTGATATCTATAGATGATAACATACTCAGTGTTCTGTTTGCAAGCATATTTCTTCATAGATGTTTTATCATGACACCTGTACACTCTGTCCAAGGCTACAGAACACGGAGCATGCTGCCCTTGCATATTGTTGTCCAGTTGGACACCACTCCGATTCTGCAAGACAATCACATAAGCATTGCACCTCCCACACAGTGTGAATGGAACAGGCTTGTATTCTATAAATGGCTTCTGAGTTTAGTTCCTCAGAGGAGCACTGCTATGGATTGTTCTGGAACATTTGCTCAAAACCGAGATACAGCCCTGCTGCGGAAAATTTAATATTTAATTGTTTACTGTGTCAAATTCTGCACTAGGACTTGCCCCTTTTTTTCCATGATATTTGAGGGACGAAAGTCTTCCGCCTTTGAGCATTTTGCTAGTCTGTCTGTGCGCTACTTGTGCGTTTTTTTTCTTTCCTGGGGACATCAGGGATACCAACAAGCACTGAATTTCTGTTCTACACCAGACTGGCTTCTCAATACATCACACAGGCATCTGGCAGAATGTATTCTCACTATTCTCACTATATAGTAGAGTATCTCTAGAGTGGTAGGTAGGAGTATCAGTAGGTCTTAATGATCACTGCAAAGTCAAAACTGTTGAATTGTTCATCTTTTTCAACATTATTGTAATGCTCATAACAATACTTTGTTTCCTCCTGCTAATAATTGCAGCTTTTTTTTTTTAACACAAGAATACAATTGTTTTAATAAACGTCTGAAATGTCAATTTGTGTATTTCTTGTGTCTCACTTTGGGCATGCCTAAGTAACAATGAAAGTGTAGATCAGTTTCCACAATTTCCTTGGGAAAATTAGAGTGCTCATGTTCTGAGATTGCAGACAACATCTGGTACCCTACAAAGTTAGGGTTCCAGATGGTGCATTACTGTGAGCTAGCCAGGAATTGGGCCAACATACTCTGATATGAGTGGACTCAGTACCCATATTCCAACACTTATGTTGTCTAGATGCACTGTCCTCCTTAATTAGTAGGAACCGTACAACAGCTGCCCTTGCACCACCTCTTCACACCGCATCCAACAGTTGTCAGAGGTTACAGACAGTGGTGTTCATTGATTGCAATGAGACTGTATTCTCGCAGGCAGCAATCAAATCTGTCAGACCACCCACGCCTGGGGCAGCTCACACCAATGTCACGGTAATGAAGACTGATACATGTTTTAAGGGTACCGAAATTACACCTCAGCAGAGGGTCATTCTGGTGGCTGAGACATACACCGCTTAAAAAAAGCCAGGGGGTAGGAGAGAGGATTAAGGAGAGAGTGCAGTAAAGGTAAAAATAGGTTGTAGATGGGCCTGTGCCGACAGGCTGGCATAAGATATGAAGTTTATCAGGAATAAGAAAACAAGCAGGGGTTGAGAAGCCATGAATATGGTGGTATTTTCAGTGGTTTTAGGTTAATAAAATGGGCAATTAAGCAAATGAAGTGAAAATGAGGGATGTTTCAGTTGATGATTGTTAGGACATGGTTTAGGGCATACTAGTTTGAGCAGCTAAGTCAAAAGATATAAATAGTGTGAGTGGTGCTGTTTTGTCCTCTCCCAAAGTAGGCCCTGAGGAGAGGGAGATGTGTGGGAGCACCCGATTAAGTGGCATTAAATCAGAAATATTCGCATTTGGATTCCCGCACATGCACAGTGGGAATGAGTGTGAAGCCTGCTGTCCACCCTGGTAGAAGGCACAGAAGTGTGTGTGTTTGATCCAGAAAGGAGACAAACTTGCAATTTTTGTACATTTTGTAAATCTCAACATTGTCTTTCTGCCGAGTCACAGGCACTCAGCTCCCTCCTTCATTTCACAAGGCTTCTTTTGGACATAAAAGCATTGTCAAAAGAAGGAGCTTTATGAAATTGAATCAGGATGTGGGTATTGGAAGTGGTGTTCTAGCGAACCTCCCAATTTATACCCATCTAATACCCACAGACTGGTTCATTTATTCTGTGACTTGGGTGGAGGGGTAATTAGGAGCTGGGCTGCTGCTCCTGCCTGCTCTCACTAGCAAAAGAAAATGGATTGTGCTGGTGGGCAGGTGCAAGTAAGATCTGTAATAAGTGTTCAGGTAAATCTGGTGCAAGAACACATCTTTCACTAGAGACTATAATTGTGAATGCAGCACCTTAAAATCATGTGCAAAGGCGGCAAAGCAGAAGAAAGAACAAACATGTTTTACTTGATAGGCAAGTCATGGGCAGTACATTGACCAGGCGTAACTACACAATTTTTAAATATTTTAGGATATTGTTGCTGCAGGGATCAACTGTAACTGCATTTGCCTGAACCAGAATACAATTTTTAGAGTATTCAGATGTATCCCTGATTACTTCAATTCAAAAAGATACTCTTGAGATTGATTCATTGGCTGACGAGGAAAAGGAAGCCATGAAGAAGCTGCTCGTTCCATCTCCTCCCTCCTTTTACTGCCACAAAAGGAATCGCAGTGGTTGGATGAGGATTACTAATAGCAGTTGTTGGAACAAAGACTTGTAATCCTCGTTTTACACCCTGGGTTGTTTCTAAATTTACAAAGTACTCAATATATACACATATGTATGAGATGTCACAACATTTTTAAACATTTTCAAATTAAAAACTCACAAGAAGAAAAGTGGTCCACATTTTTTTAAAGCTCTTAGCTAAATAAAACATAACAGTAAAACTGGGTACACTACACTTAACTGAAAAAGGGACCCCATTCCTTTAAGAATCCCTGAGACTATTAGCTTGCACAGCAGGGAGTTGGTTACCCACTCCCTTTCTGGAGCAGAGAAAAATAAGGTTCACTAGGATTCGAAACTGTGGATCTGAAATGCTGGATGGTGGGTGGGGCTTTTGTAAATTCCGAAAGTACTCATGATGAAGAACTAGGATTACAACTAAGTATTTTCCTTCTTTGTGGAACTGGCTCGGACATGCACAAAATGAAGACTATTGTGGTACGCTAACCCAACATTAAAAGGACCATCAGAGCAAAGGCCAGAACAGTCATGCAAGCAAGCTGCAAAGCCTGACCCACTACGGTAGCTGCCCTCAAGTCCAGGTCCAAATATTTAGCAAAAGTATGGACTGATCTCCATGTATGAGCATTATGAGAGTCAGAGAGATATTCCTTATCAGAGCGGCTGTAGCTCTATACCCATTGTAGAATGGCCTCCACAATTACCTGGCAAAAGTAATTTGGCACATTCATAGCAAGTCATAATAAAATACTATCTAGCTGATTCTATGGAAGCCAAGGGAAGAGTTATTTACATGTACAATAGTTGAGCAGTCTCAAGCTGTTCCAGACTCGCATGCTGTGCATTATTCCGTCATCTAGTGGTTAACAACTGTGTATAATCACTTTTTTTTCTTTTGCCCATCAACCAGAGTGGGAGTCATGCTGACTACTTACAGTGCTGAACATAAGCCTAAAATGCATCACTGCATGGTCACCATCCTCAGACTCCCCTACCCCAAATTCTGGTGATGCTTACATCCTATTGCGTAGGTTTGTCATGAGACTTAACTCTTTTGGCTCACACCAACTCCCCTAACTGGGGATTTGGGCTGATAGCATGCAAATCCAGAGTAGTTTTGAGCGGTAAAGCATGTTAAGGGCACGTAACTTTCTTTTTGCAACATGAATTTCTTCCGGATTTATATTCTGTGCACTGACGTCAGAGAGCTGCGGGCCACCAGGAGCCGTCCGAAGCGGAGGGGGTGGAAACCAGGATGAGGTCATCAGTCTTGTCTGAATTGAGCTTGAGGCAGCTGTGGGTTTGTCTGAGGGAGAGAATCAGCTGGGTTTCATTGGCTTAGGAGACTAGGTGGAGTCTACGGCTTCTGACGATGGCTGCAAGCGGGGCCATGTAGATGTTGAAGAGGGAGGGGCTCAGGGAGGCTCCCTGGGGCACTCTGCAGCTGATCTTTGTGGGCTGAGTAGAACGGTGGAAGTCTGACTCTGTGTTCAGCTGGTGAGGAAGGGGTATTTCCATTCTAGGGCTTTGTCACGGATGCCGGCGTCATGGAGTCTTGCGCAGAGGGTGTGGTGGAAGACTGTGTCAAATGCAGCCGAGAGGTCCAGGACGATGAGGGCTGCAGTTTCGCCTTGGTCAAGGAGGGTGCAGATGTCATCTATAGCAGTGAGGAGTGCGGTCTCGGTGCTGTGGATGCTTCTGAAGCCCAAATGGTAGAGGTCCAAGATGTGGTTTGTTTTGATGTACTTAGAGTTGGGCCTTCTTGAGGTCTTTGGCTGAGAAGGGGGAGCAGAGAGACGAGTCTGTAGTTCTTGAGGTCTGTCGGGTCGGCATTGGGTTCCCTCTGCATGTTTCCAGTCTGAAGGGAGCAGTTGATGGTGCGGCAGAGTTCGGATGCGATGGAGATGCCGTCTCTGCTGAAGATGTAGTGAGGGCAGGGATCTGAGGGAGCTCCGGAGTGGACGCGCTTCAGGATCCTGAGTGTGTCGTCAGAGGTGAGGGTGGACCAGTTGTGCAGGGTCTAGTGGGTGCGGTGGTTGCGGGTCGGGTGGGTGGGTCTTGGGTTACTAAGCTGTCATAAATCTCCTTGACCTTGCGGTGGAGGAAGGTGGCGAGTTTGTCGCAGAGGCCTGGGGGGGGTTAGGGTAGAGGGGCAGGTGGGAGGGGAATGTCTACTGTCTCCGTGCTGGGTTTGGCGTTTTTTTTTAACACACTTAAGATTTCTTTGCTGTTTTGTGCGTTCCTCTATGGCTGTTTTTTTTCTGATGAGGTGGTGGTGCGCAGTGACAGCGGTTTTGAAGGCTGTGTTCTCTTCAAGATCTTATTGCGCCTCCGTCTTTTCTAGAGCAGTCTGCTGGTGCGTATGGACTCTTGAATGGCGGGAGAGAACCAGCTGGCTTTCTTGGAGGGCCACTTGCCTGAGGGTTTTGTGAGAGGAGTCAGAGTGTTGGCACTGTTGGAAATCCAAAGGTTAAGGTTGCGTGCTTGGGGTAGTCCTGATGAATATGACTATGCTGGAGTATACCACTTTTGAATAATCTTTAATGTTCACCTTGCAATTGCCACTTTGATATTGTGAGACCTCAGTTTGCTGTTGTATGTCACAAAAATACTCACTTTTCCTTTGTGGCCTGGTTCCCTGCATGAAATACATTTACTCCCCTCACATTTGATACAAGAAGTGTTTTTCCACTCCTTTTATTGAATCTTGGAAAAACACAGGTAACTAAGTCAACTTCTTCAAATGGAAATGTGTTAAGGGCTTAGGAAGTGTGGATTAGTTCTTGCGACTACACTGGTCATTGTGTACCTGTAGGTAGGGTTCCCAGATAATTAAGTCCTGTAATTGGCTCACAATATGCAAGGATGTGATTGAGATTAGAAAGGTTGTTTTAAGTGTCAGGCACCAAACCACTGTTTTGTGCAACAATTCAAAGGGATGCCTAATAAACTGTGCTATTATAAGATCCAGGCTCCACGTTAGTTGGAACACTTTTTGTATGCCTACTAGGAGCCTCAATTACTCGGGCAACAAAAACGATTTTTCAATTAAGGTTCCCGGGCCCATACAACTATGGCCTATAAGTGTCCTCAAAGTAGCATAGGACTTTCGAATCAAGAAGGTGCATCAATTATTTGATAACTGAAGTGTCCCCTGGTATGTCAACTAATTTGTTTTCTCTTGTTTACCAGTATCTAAAACTGGTCCACTCAGACAAATGTGGCCAAACTCTAGATCTTCCAAAGCTGAGCAGCCAGTCTAATGTGAACACAACAAGATGATGGACTTAGTGCTGAAACTTTTAAACCACTCACCTCCAGTCAAGAGCTCTGGGTTTAATCCATTGTTCTTTTGCTCATTATGCCGCGCCAGTTTGGACCCAGCTAATTGCAAATCAGTCTTAACCCTGCTCCTCATGAGAACAGTCTAGCCTGAACTGCCAGGCCAGGCCAGGCCAGGTCCCCTCTGGACTGGAAACAAACATCCTGGGACCCGGCTTGGCAGCTCAGGCTGGACTGTTCCCATGAGGAGCAGGGTCAAGACTGATTTGCATATGGCTGATTACCAAACTAAGGCAGCGTAGTGAGACACAGAACAATGGATTTAACACAGATCTCGACTGGGGGTGAAGGTTTCATTCCTTCAGCATTCCGTCCATCATTTGTCACAGCGCCAGGCTAATACTGGCTGATTCTGATTAACACTCTTCTTACCTGCAGGATTAGGCATTCAAAAACTGGTATTTCACTGCTACGTTGGATGCCATCTCGATTAGGTCTGAATACTACCAGGATCTTCTTAACCATGTTTGTCTATTTGAATTTGTTCATAACTACTGGTATCCGTGGGATTGGAGAATGGCACAGAAAACTGCTCCTGGCCAATCTACCTTTTGAGTTTGTTGTCCTGAAAGTAGAATTACTACAATGAGGGCTCCCTTTTGGATTTTCCAACTGTAGATCTTCTGTCCTAGCTTGAATCAGGCATGTCATATGTGTCTAACTGTGTAATCAAGTAAAGCTCAGTGAGGTTGTAGTCTATTTGGATTTGAACACTATTCCCTGTAACTTTCTTGTTACTTCCGTAACCCGATAACTTCCTTGTTCCTTGCATGCGAGGAAGACTGCCTTGAATTGCAACACATTTGTTTAACTACATCTTGTAGTGTCCACAGTCCCCTGACTTTGAGGTCTGCCATGCATCCATTCCACCCTGTGTGGGATGCATCCTTGTTGATGGTCACTGTGGGGACTGGTTGCATAAAATATCCGCTTTAATTTTGTTAACTAATGCCCTCCACTGTAACTATGTGCAATTACCTCATGGCAAACCCTAGATCCTTGTTTAACTACAAAAGAGCTGCTCCTAAAGTGATAACCACTATAAGGCTTGAGTTATATTGTGAGTGGGGACATCACAAAAATTAATGGACTGGTCTCACACACCACCTGGTGTCATGCTTCATCATTGACCAGTCATCGCCCTCTAAAACCTTGGTTTGATAGAGGGCAGGCATACACCTGACGACAGGGATGCATTTCTAAACTAAGTGGGGGCCCGTGTAGGAGTGAGTGGAGATTAAAAATCATTATAGTTATCCTCATTGTGTTTTTTAATGTGAAAGGTAACTATATGATGTTTAAAAGCAGGTGACGATAAGGGGGGGAAATAGTGTCCCCTAACCGTTGTGTTTAGAGGTCGACATGTTTCTGCCGTCTTGGCCCAGGAGGGTCCAGGGCTTTCATCAGGACCTAAATATGTAAATGGGGGGCTCCGTTCTTACCAAAAGTGGCAAGAGTGTACCACTGTGTGGGCGTGATCACTGTCACACTCCACAATTGGATGGCTCCTAGATTCAAGCCTGTAAAAGAAAGTGTAGGGAGAGAAAAAATATATAACAGACCGTAGTAGTGGCGAATAACTGAACTCAATACATGCACTGATCCAGTTTCTGTGTGAGTGACTACTCATGTGACATGTGCCACTCAATTTGTGTACATGATGGGGATGCAAAGGTGAGAGCACGTGTCTCACTGTTCTTACCCTAAAAACCAAAGCTACTGGCCCCATGGGAGGAGGTGAGGGGAAACACCTGTTTGTCAGAAACTGTGGAAAAAACATAGATTACAGCTGGCGTGAGAATTATGGTTTTTCAAGTACAAACACACAGACCATTCATCCTCAATTGTGCTAATTGCCCCAAAGTACTTTCATTCAACCCGATCTCATTCACACCCTTACTGCCTCAAGGAGAGTTTCCTGCGTGAATCCTAGGCGACTGCTCCCGTTCCTCCCCGGTGTAGGACTGGGTGGAGAGCCGTTGTGCTTTTATAGTCTGCTCACTTAAGCAAATTGGTTTTAAGTGGTGCTAAGTGAAATCAGGTGCGTGGTTTCCTGTGTCCCTGGAGGGGAAGCCTGATTCATCCATGGCCGCACTGGGCACATGCTCAGTGTGAATAAACCCGGAGCACTACTTCCTGTGTCCTGAAGCGCGAGTGGCTGGTTTCAAAATGGTGGAGTTACGCACATGCTCAGATTAGAGAAGTGAAGCGCGTGACGGAAATCACTGAGGATACGTGCGCGGTGGTCCATGCCCTACGCGACAGTGCCTAGCTTTCTCCATGAGATGTTGTATTGTTTTTAGCCATTTGCGCTGTCTCGCGACAGTTCGCGCCCGCAGTGACGTCATGCGTCGCGCGATCACGTCTTTCTTCTTGCGGTCATGCACCGCGAGACAACTGAAAACAAGATGGCCGCGCCCGCGAGCAACCGCATGGGTAAGTTGGCGAGCCGCAACCATGCAGAAAATCTTTTGAACATGCGGGAAAAAAACTTCCGCATCTTCGCGATATTTCCGCGTGTTTGCGATAATTAACATTTTCGCGATAATTTGCGAAAGTGGATTTCGCAAATTCCGCCCAGAATGCCCTGGACCCTCCTGGGCCAAGACGGCAGAAACATGTCGACCTCTAAACACAACGGTTAGGGGACACTAATTCCCCGACATACCGTCACCTGCTTTTAAACATCATATAGTTACCTTTCACATTAAAAAACACAATGAGGATAACTATAATGATTTTTAAGCTCACTCATACATGGGCCCCCACTTAGTTTAGAAGTGCATCCCTGTCATCAGGTGTATGCCCGCCCTCTATCAAACCAAGGTTTTAGAGGACGAGGACTGGTCAATGATGAAGCATGACACCAGGTGGTGTGTGAGACCTGTCCGTTACTTTTTGTGAGATGTCACCACTCACAATATAACTCAAACCTTATAGCGGTTATCACTTTCGGAGCAGCTCTTTTGTGGTTAAACATTCATTCATAGTTGGAGGTTGCTAGCTCCTAAAACCCTGTGCCTCTTGTTCCCTCCTCCACACAGTGTGGAGCTCATGTGTTTTTGAAACCCTAGATCCTCCAAATTGTCTGACTCACAAACCACACCTGCGTACGCTCTCCATATGTAACCCAGAAAAAGTAGTAAGAGGATACATGATGCCATTATACATAATATATACTCCACAGTATTCACTCTGAGATTTTGAAGTCTGATAAAGGTGTCAGTGCTTTCAGATCTACAGCATTGTTATCACTTCCAAAGTGTTGTCATTTTCGATTTTTGTGTCTTGACAAACACGTTCAAGAACCTTAAATCGGTTATGTTAGGCTCGGTTTCAGGATTAGGAAGCAGATACAGTAAATCTCTAGAGTGCATTCTTCCAGTGGTAATTTCCCTATTACCCACTTTTTCTTTCAGTTGTTGCATCACTTCCTGTCCCAACAGTCTAAGGTTGGTTGGTTCTGCAGCCTCTATTTTTTGTTGATGTTGGAGTGTATTTTAAGCAATTATATGCAGTAGCCAAGCATTACGATATTTAGAACCCAACTATTATAATGGTAGCAAATGGGATCACATTGCACATTCAAAAAGGGTGGTAAGAAGAAAGAAAATATTTGATTTGAAAAACTGCGATTGATATTACTGAGCAATTATATTGTGCTCGATCATTAAAGCATTCATTCCCCCACCTACAGATGCTACAAGAATGACCAAGGAGAGACCTTCACAGTACAGTACTCAATCCAAATGTGATACAGTTCTTAATATTGTAGTACTTGACTTATCGATGGTGACTGGATGCAACCAACATTTGTTGCTGTGTTAGATCTGGCGTCCTTGGTGTGGTTTTCCCCTAACATTTTGCCTTCAACCTTCCCGTTTTGCTGACTTTGGTTCTGCTTTCTTTAGTACTTTGCACACTTCACCACTGCTAATCAGTGCTAAAGTGCTTGAGTTCTCCTTAAAACATGGTAGAATTGGCTGATACCCAATTGGCATATTTAATTTACTTGTGCGTGCCTAGTAGAATAGCACTACCTTTGTCCAGGGCCTGTAAATTAAATGCTACTGGGGGCCTGCCGCACTGATTGTACCACCCACTTAAGAAGCACTTTAAATACATCTCAGGTCTGCCACTGCAGCTTTTGTATGCAGTTTGTCAACTGCCATGTCGATCTGACAAAATAAATCTTTTGCCAGGCCCAAACCTTCCTTTTTAATATATATATGTCACCCCTAGGGTAGGCCCTAGGCAGCGCGGAGGGCCTGCTGTTTAAGTTTTACACGTCCTGGTAGTGAAAAATGCTTACATTCGTTTTTCACTACTGCAATGCTTACCTCTCCAATGGGAGCAGGTACCCTGTTCATGTTTAAGGTCTTTGGACTTGTAATGAAAATTATTCTCATGGTGAAGCTGATTTTAATTAACAACTTTGAAATTTTTTAGAAAGTTAGTATTTTCCTGCTTTAGCCATGAGGTGCCTGCAGCCTGTCTCTGATTCACATAAGTGGGTATAGCTGACAGTTGGGCTTTGTGCATTCCGCCTAGCACGCACCAATAGAGAGATTAGGTGTGCCTGGATGGGCCATTACTGGAAGGATGGAGGACAGAGCTGGGCACAGCCCTACTTATACCTGAATAGACTGCCCTGCACCTACACAAAGGGCTTCATACTCCCTATAGTTAGTCTGAAGCCAGGCCAGGCAAGGCAGGATGCTTAGGTACTTCAAAGGGAAACCTTCAGAAGCTTCTACCACTTCAAAGGAAGGCCCAGGTATAGATATTGGAGCCCAGACAACAACTCTAGTATACTCCTGGACCTGTGAATTCTGCCAGGAAGGAGGACTGTTGTGCTGCTCAAAGAACGGCCACTCTGCTAGACTGTTGCCCCTAAGGACTGCTTTCCCACTGTGCTGCCCTCTTGCCTGTAGGGGAAAGGATTGTACCTGCATCTTTAGAACCCAGGACCCTCAAAACCTCCAAGGGCTAGATGGCTAACCTAACCTCCTGACTAGAGCCTCAGGGGCAGAAGGCTCAAATCACCTTGAAGTCAACACCTGAACTTTGCCATCAGTGAGTCCTACTCTGCCAAGTGGTGGCACCTCAGTCCTGGACCACTGCAAACACATCTCCTTTGCTGTGCAGCACATTCCCAAGCAGAACTGATGTATTGCCTCTGCTGTGAGGATTCTTCCAGCGCAAGAGCTCTCTGCATCGACCTTGTTGCCTGCATCGGAACCGCAGCTGTGCAAAGCTTCATAGATGCAGGCTCTCGTATCGCAAATTGCTTGTTGACGGCAGCCTCTACAGCGATGCAAGTTCTTGCATCACAGCCCCTTGGAAACGACCCATCACCTGAACGGTGGACTTCGCATCGCAACTCTTACTCAATGGGATTCTCAACAATTTTGCAGGACCTCGCACCGTAGTTTCTCGGACCCGATGCATCACTTCAGCTGCGCGACGCATCCTTGCCACAGGACCTCGCAATACTCCGCACTCTGGATTTTAGGTACTCTTCTCCAGCGGGCCTAACTGGGTTCCCTGTATCTGGCCCGTGCTCCTTCGCAGTCGGCCTGAACTTGTGACTATATGCCAGTATGGCGTGACTAGCTATCCACAGTTAGCACTTTTTGGCACTATTTTTTCTGAAATCGTTAAAATTGCATATCTTCAGTTCTATTGATTGGATTTTTGTTGTTTTTGTCTGGACCTATTAATTTAAAATTGTTGTCTTTTTAATATTGGAGTGGGATTTTTCTGGGGTTGAGTTTTCACTTTATTACTGTTTGAAGTGCTGCATAAATACTTCACAAATTACCTCCAAGTTAAGCCTGACTGCTCTGTGCCAAACTACCAGAGGGGTGAGCACAGGTTAATTTGGGGTTGCTTGTGTCTCCCTCTGACAAGGATTATGGTTGATGCAGAGTCTGGTTTCAACCCCCCAAAACAACAAACCCAATTTTTCACACACAATAAGTCAACACAGGTTTCAACCATGGAACTTTATCAAGGCTATACAGCAGAGTTCCAATTGTAGGACCTTTCATAGCAGAAAGATTAGTGTGCAGTCTCAAGTAATTGTAGCCTAAAGGTGGATAGTGGTAAAAGATATGTAGTGGCCAATGTGTAATGTATAAGGGCAGTACCCACCGACAAGGCAAAAGGAGGATATAATTAAGTGATGCACCAATGTCTTTAATAGAAAGAGTAGAGAATTCTACCAAAGAAGCAATTGGTTGTTAATGCTGAAGGTAGGCTAAAAAAGCCTGGTGTTATACGAGAAGGCGGAAGGGGGAGGAACAGCATATATGTTTGAGATTTTCTTGTGAAAATGTCTCGAGAGATTGGCACAGTTTCAGAGAGGCAGTTTTGGCATTTCTAACTGCCAATGGGAAAAAGAGGAAAATATTTCACAAGGAGAGTTGTTCAAGATTCAATAGCATCAGTGTAGTAGGAGATCTAGGTCATGCACTTAAGTTCTTCCATTTTCTGTTCAGAAGCTTACAGCACTTGGCCTAAAGGAGGTCATCTGTATGCCAGGTCTTGTGGTTGGCATAAACAACAAAGCACACACAGTGTGCGTAGTATAGAGAGAATATGGCCAAAGTAAAATCAACTGAAGTCTAGCAACTCTAAAGGCAGTGATGAGCTACCCTGCTGCAGGCTCTTACTGGGAAGAAAAAGCAGTTAAATGTGAACACACAAAAACAGAAGTGAAACACACCGACTGTGCAATGGCAATGAGCAAGGTAAAAACTGGTCATCTACCCTCTACTGGTTTTAAATGTTCAGGGTGATCCGAGTAATAATGATTTATGAGGGGTATCAGATTTGGTCGTAGACTGGTTACAACCTCTCTACCTCTGGCCCAGATGGGGTGTCTCCCTCATGCAGTCTGCTGTGACTGTGGACTTGTTGCTTTATGCGGTTTCCTGATGGGCATGTGTTTGTTGCGGTTGTTGGAAGGTCGGATGTCACAAACATGTACTGGCGGTTAGTGCATCTCTCATAAAGGAGACCTTAGCTTGCAATGCAGTTGTTGCTTTTGCAGTATTATCATTTTTCATTGTTTTAGGAATCCATAAACCTCTGGCCCAAATAGATTCTTCCCTGTAAAGGGCATGTTTATCACTGTTGCTTGGAATTCCGGTTTGAAGATTGAAATCGTGAGCCCAGCAGGTATCCTTTGTCTGGTGCCAATGTATAACTGCCTGCTAGCCTTGTCTGCAGTACCACCAAAGAATTTTAGGCATGTTCTACCACTAGTCTTTCACTCTGCACTCACAGCCAATGCTCTCTTCAGTAATTGCTAGGGTAGGGCAGTAACTCCTGAGCAATACATTGGAATCCTTTCCATGCCGTTGTGCGGATGCTCCTCTTGTCATTGTTTGGACTAAGGCCTTCAAACTTTGGCTATTCCTATTTTGCAGATGTGAAGTGAATTAAGATGTGTTTACCCTTTTCTCTAGGTATGGTGTCTATCAAGAAGTTCCCAGACACATTGATCTTTGTGAATATTGGATCTTTGCTTGAAGGTCTGTATGTATCTCCAGTCCAAGGGTTACTGCCTTCGAAGAAGTCTGTTCTTTAAGGCTAACCCATGCAAAAACAAAACTAGTATTTACAGCTGCATAAAGGACGCATCTTGTCCCAAACAGCATAAGTACCAATGAATCAGAATTATTCCAAATGAACTGTTTTGCATGAGCATGAACAAGCCTACCATCTAATTCTAGGTTTTCAAAAATCCCACTACATCGTTCCTCCCCAGTGGAAAAGTGAATACCTAAAAACGTTCTTTGCAGGCTCCATAGCTCTTTACTAAATTCTAGTTATAAACTTAGACTTCTCACAATCACTAGCTGGTGCTATAAAGAGCTGGTGTTGATAGGGTTGATAATAAACTGATATGGCTTAGAGCTTAATAGTATTTTGGCACAATAGACAGTTCTATGAGACAGTCCTGCTTACCAACTTATGTACTCTATCTGGAATATTTATGAATTAAGAAAATTATCCCAATGTATGATCTATACAAATTAGGTGGGTGTAGGGTAGTCATGTGAATTGTCAGACCAATTAATTGAATGTAGAGAAGTTGAAAGTGTTACCCTCTTAATAATTGATCGACTGCTAAATAAGAAACTGGAGATTATTGTATTAAATTGTATTAAATTTTATTTTGCATTTACATTGAATCCATGTTTATGATGTGGGTACTTTTCAGGGGACAAGACCTGGCACTGAAAAAGCACAAACATGACTACTCAATGTTCAATTCACAAGAAGAAACACTAAGCTAAAATAGCATTTAAACCCAATGCTAGAGAGTACATAGTTCGGTTAAGTTCTAATAGCTGATTAAATGTGTCAGTAGAGCACTGGTAAAGTCTAGTACCCTAATATTAAAAGGTAGTTTCTGCAGCTGAAAAAAATACTCAAATGCTTAGATCATTGGCAGCTGAAGGAGATAAGAGGCCAAGAATGCATCATAGGTTTTTGGAACAAGGGTTAAAAGGAGAAGACCATTGGAGGATAATAATTTTAACTTGTGTAACATTATTGCTGGACTTGCTCAGTTTCAAAGCGTTGTCTGTAGCGCACAAAAGATACCTGTTCTGTATCACTTACCTTAGGTTCACTTAAAAAACAGTATAGGGCCTGAATAACATCTGCAGCATGGACTCCATTGTGATACGGATTTTGACTGTGATAATCATCTTGTACCGCAACTGAACACAAAACAAACGGTGTGATATTTAATAAATGCAATAAATATATGAATGTACAAGCAAACTACTTCTAAAATGGTTTCTTGAAACAGATTTGTGCAAGAAAGGAAATACATTTTAACCTCTTCCATACCTCCACCCGCATGCAATTCTTCAATAAGGAAATTAGGTATATACTGGATGCAATAGAAATGTATTAATTAAAATAAAAAGTTTCATAATGAAGATCTTCATAATGCCAAACCTAAAACAGATGGGAGGTTTGATGTTTGTGGGGACAAAGGGTGAAAATGAAAAGCAAAGTTATTTATTTGTAAACCCAGTTCTCCATTATCAGGTTTTCCCTGAATTAATGAACTCTGAATAGATTTGCCTATTCGTGGAATCTCAGAGCACCTAACAAAAGGCTCTCGCTAATGTTTTTTAAATAATGCCTTTGTTAATGACAACTTTTCTTTAAAAGAAAAAACAGATTACAATTTCAAATTGACACTCATTTTGAAAAAGAAATGTGATGAAAGTAGGACCTGATTTCATGGTTATCCCCACTGCTGGTGTCATTGTTTTCTGACTAGTCTGACTAGGATCCTGCTAATCAGGACCCCAGTCACTGTGATCTCTCCCTAATCTGGACTGTGGCAAGTACTTTGGTACCTTCCCAATTGGCTCCTGGTGTACCTTCCTAAGTCCCTAGTATATAGTACTAAGGTACCCAGGGCATAGGTACACCAGGAGTCTTCCATGGGCTGCAGCATGCATTATGCCACCCATGAGAGACCACTCAAACTGACTACAGGTCTGCCATTGCAGACTGTGTGAGCACCACTCACAACAGATAAAACTTTCGTTATATCGGAGGTCACTGCACTGAAAATCTAAAAGACACCTCTAAGGCAGGCCTTTCAGTCGTGAATGCAGGGTGCTAGGCTATAAGTGTGAGGGTGCCCTGTATGAGCAGGACAGCCCCTATAAACCCAGGAGTCGATTCTCCAGGCTTTGTAAGTGCGGTCAGCCATTTTGTACATATAGTGGACGTCAAGTCAATTATGGAGAAGTCTAACTATATACTGACTGCACCCAAACCGGTCATGTTTGGGAACAAACATGTTGGAATCCTACCCCAACACAGATTCCGGTGTTGGATGCAGGATCTTATGTACTGGGGGCTGCCCTAGGGACCCCCCCACCCCTGTATTCCCAGTACCCGACTTTCAGGGTCTAACAGCAGGCTAGTGCTGCTGCCGACCACAGACTTGATTCTGCCCTCTGGTCGCGGAGCTAGAGCAGGGGAAGATAGCACAATAGGTTTCCTGTCACAGGCAGGTCTGACCACCTCCCAGACAGGACTTGGTGTACTGGGGGCAGGGGTGGGGGTGCTTGCCAGTGCCACCAGACTGCTTTGAAGTGCACATTTGGTGCCCTCCTTGCATACTTCAGTTGAAACCAGTTAAGGGAGCTGATGTCTCCCGCTCTGGCAATAAACTAGACAAAGGACATGGAAGTAACTTCTCCTCTGTCTAGCCCCTCCTCTGGGTCGGACTTCTGAATTATCCCAACCCTTTCCTTAGGGTACTTAAGGGCTTACCTGTGGGTGGCTGTTCAGATTTGTCATGGGACAAGATTCAGATCCGAAACCACTTCCACTTCAACCGTCTGGGCACCTTGGACTACGCTGGACTTCGTGTGGAACAAAGACTGCATCAAGGAAGAATCCTGCTGTTCCTGGTCTCGTCGTCCTGCCAGTCTTCTGCGTTGTCTGTGCCTGTGCTTCATCCCGTTTCTTCTACAGGCCTGTGGACATCCAAGACACCTGAAGTAATCTCCCTTTGAGTGAGGAGACACTTCCCTGCATCTCAAGGAACTGCAACGAAGTGGACTGGTCTGCTGCTCCTGAGGTCTCACGTACTCTGAATGGCTCCACAACATAGCTGGTGGTTCTGCAACTCGAGGCCCGCACTGTCTTCTCACTGAGTTTGAGGACAGTATCCCTAGTCTGAACAGAATCCCTGTGCACTGCGTCGACTTGCCTTTGCCAAGGCTTGTGGACTCTGTCCTCCAAAGATCTTTTGAGCTACAAGAAGCTCCAGCCTCCAGCATCTGTTGTTGCAAAGATCTTAGTCCTCAACGCATCCTCTGCACTGTGGGCCTGCATCCTAGGTAAGCTGCTCGGGATCCTCTTGCAACTCCTGTGTCTGTGGCATTTGGGTCCTCTTGAAGGTAATTTTTGGCTTCAGTGTGCTTCCCTGCTTGCTTGGGGCTTGCTCTGACTCTCCGGCATTTGGTGAGTCCCCTAGACCTTGCTGATCCCGAAACTCCGTTTACCACGTCTGTTGCTGCTGTCAAGGCTGGTTGGTGCTCCCGTCGGACACTGACCCCCCTCCAACTCACCCTGGTTCTTGACTTCCGATGTGGAACAGCTCGTGAACGTCTCCTGGTCTTTCTCAGCTTCGCCTGGTTCTCACACCCTGCTGCGACAAGGTCACCGTCGACTCTCCTGCATCTTCTGTCATCTGTGCTCATTGGTCTTCCGTGCCTGCTGGTCACTACAGAGTGGCAGACTGTCCCCTCTGCTTGAATGTACTTCTCTTCAAGAAACCATCCTTGGATACCACCAGACTCTTTCACCTTCGCCAGCGGCATCTACACTGAAGTCCTCCAATGTGGTCTACGGCGGTTTTCAACATCACTTCGCACCTATGCACCCGGCTTCTGTAGTGTAGTTCCTATATCCCCGATAGGCTCTGCGCATTGGAATAACATACATTATAGATTTGACATAGGACTACGGTCAGTATGTCTCTATCGAGTATATTAAACTTAATTACTTGTGTGTGCCAGCTAACTCAGAGGTCACTAGAAACTTATAGAATATATAAGAAGGGATTAGTCTCTGACAACCGCATAAACATGACAACTTTGTTTCCTTTTAGAATCGGAACAGTCTCAGAATCGTGGAAACAATAGATAACAGTTTCACTCAGTCAATCGTGCATGCTTTGTTTCTACAGAGTTGCACCGAAATAGAGAGACAGGCATTTCAATAAAGGTTTATTGAACAGTCTTATTTCTCATGCAAGAGATATGAATTGCTACAATTGTAAGACAGACTGCGAAGTACAATATGTACGAGGTTAGTAGTAAGATAAAATAATACTGCAATAGCATGGTTTGTAGCCATGACATATCAAAATACATACATAAATAACATAAGTTAAAATGTGATAGTCATCTGATGCTTCTAAATTGTTCTACCCCAGTGTACCCAACCTAAATTCAGGACGAGGGTTGAAGTAGGTGCCGTTTCTAAAGTATAGGTAGCTATATTTTAGTTCAGCCAAGAGTTGCCAAAAATTTCTCTAAGTTCTTAATCAGCTCCATACCTTAGAATGAGAGAGGTTGAAATCTTTTTTCTGGACTAGATAGTCAAACCCCCCTCAAGGGAAGTCAGAGAGCACTGGAGCTGGATTCTCTGAGAGGAGGATGGCAGCGTCAGGTCAGTGCATCAGGCTGGAACTCGATCTCCTTCCGAACTTGCTGCGGCAAACTGCGTAGTCTGGGTTGGATCGAATCCTCCGGGAACCGCAATTTGCCAAGGCAAGTGCTGGTATATTTATACCTTGGAGGTGTCTAGGAATGCCAGTATTGACGTAAAAGTCGGGCAGAGGAACGTCATGAATGAACCCCTAAGGAATAGATGTTCATGCATACCTAATGAGCTCTTGGAGAAATCAATATTCAAGCTGAGGGAAATTCCTAAAGGCTTAAGGGTCTGGTTTTCCAAGAATTCGTTGTGACGTGGATGGACGGATGTAGGTGGCCATGCCAGTATTTGGTTTGTACGGACAATGTCTAAATAAGGGTCGGATTTCTATGTCCAAGTAAGGGCAATGTGAATTGTACCTATATAAGGGCATAAATCTGGAAACCTATATACGGAATTTAAATTTGCACACAACACCCACTCCAGTTTCGTATGAATGATGTTACTAAATCCTAAACGTTCTAAACATATCTTAAAACAGAGTATCGCATGGGTTTGTTAAAATAAGCTAAAAACATATCTAAAACATAGGTCCTAAAAATACACTACAAAACCATTGCTATGCATAAAGTGTTGTACATATTAAAGGTAATGTTCCATTCTAAGCATAGAATCACATTGGAATGCTAAATGAATGAACCAAAATATATACATGTGATGAAATTGCTCGTAAATACAGAAGAAAAAAGGGGCCGAAACCATTTCATATCAGGTTAAACAAGTCAAAATGTTATTCATGACAAGGTGGCATACTGTCCTTGGAAGTGTTATCAAAGAATTCTGTTCTCTATGAATAGTTCTACTATAAGCAGATTACTGTGCCAAAAAATGAAAAATACAATTTTAGGACGGGAAGAAAAAAAATATAATCATAGAAAAAGTTCCAAAGTCAGTATCACGTTTGAAAAAGAATGAAGGCCAAATTCAGAGTCTCTCCGGAACACTGTGTGCTTGAATCAAAAGTTAGTGTTTGGAGATGGAGAAAACATAACATTTTCTAATCCTGTAGACAAGTCGTCTACCGTTGTGGGTGAGAGTTGGAATACCTCGTGTAGAAGATAAACAGCACATAGATGCGAACTATCGACCTCAGCATGGGAAGCTGGGAATGTCCGGATTGGATGTTACCTGCGTGCCTGGTGTTTCCTCTCGTACCTCAGCAGTAGCATGTTGAGTCTGAGAGATCTCAATGAATGCCGCCATCAGGATTGGTAACCGCTGGGGACAACACATAGCATGGGCAGTTATCGGGTCCAGCAGAGTATCGATATCCGTAGGCATGACTGATGGGAGTGTCAGACAAATGTCCAGCACGCATTCTTCACAGCATAGTAGGCAGCGTAGAACAGGGAAGGTGCAATCTTGCCAGATTGGTCTGAATGACAGAAACCAAGTGGTGTTTAACTCTCGTAGACGAGGCAAACCCAGAATTTGGACAATGCGCGAACGTCACTTCATCTCCAATAGAGTTCTTTCCATGGTGAACTGGGTGTCGCTGGTGATTTGGCTTGCCATATCATAGCAGTAGGAGCAAAAATAGTATTCCTGCAAGGAGTGCTAAAAGGAGCGGCAGTCCGCCAAACACAGAGTGCACGAAGTTAGGAAAAATTCCGAGGACTGCTTGAAAAGGTGCTAACAGTCCTGCACACATGTTCTTAAATACATGCACAATACCACTCGTATCAGACATGTTTAAGATACGACCTAACATTTCTGAGAAATGCACAGGGCAGTTTGTATACAAAAGGGTATGTATCTCTGCAGAAGTCCTTGCAACTTGGAGATCATAGGTTTCTTTGGCAGAGGTCAAAGGCACAGTTTTTTGTAAAAGAATAGCTTTCATTCTGCTTAGAGTATCAACTCGTATAGAAGAGATATTCAGTGAAGGCCATAAAGGCGACTCCCTGACTATGTCTATTTGGGGAAACAAGACCTGCATACAGCAAGTGACCCTGGATGTAACCGTTACTAGATATGGGATACCTGGCAGCATGCCACAGCAGCTGTGATCATTCAACATAATGTAACTCCCATTTGAAAGTTATCCAAAGATTCGATTAATCACTGCTGCCGGTGAACCGTGCAGGTGGCAGGATAAGTTTATAGTGGAACCGTCACAGGCCCGGTCAAAGGAGAGAACCGCTTAGTGCGTGTTCACAGTTTTCACCGCTAAGTAACACTTCACGTCCCCCCACTCCAACATGTGTGTGTGTAAGGTATATACCAGGATGTCTTGATGTATTCTTTATCCAACCTTTCATATTTGCCTGCTGGTATATTTTTTAGGCAATACTGAAAATGGAAAGTCATAACAGGCAGAGTAATTTTACCATGTATGATCCACTCAGTAGCTGGTTTTTCTGCCACTGTGAATGGTAATTTCTGCAGTTTTTCAATGCTCAGCACCGTATAGTCTGCTCCCCTTTGTGCCAGTTTAATCTGTCTATCAGTGAAATTGAATTCTGCAAACAGTGACGTAGTTTTGATTAAACGCGAAGGCACATAGCCAGAACGCAGGTTTTGAAGCGCCAGCCTAATAGCATGATAGAACGTAGCTGTGACTGACCATGTTGTAACATGACCAAGTCTTGTTCCATGATGTCTATGACAGAGGATACAATGCTGTCCAAAGAATATATCCTGGACGACCGCCGTTAACACATTGTCTACTACAAAGAGCGATTTCTCTAAATTAATACGATCAATTTCTCGTATTTGTTCTGCAGTCTCTGCTTGGGTGACCTTCCATGCTTCATTATAAGCAGCGTAGATACCGGCATATATGAAACGTTTTTGACGCGGTTTTCTTGGTCCTAGCAAGAATTCCCTAAAGTCTGCGCCTTCTTGAAGTAAAGTTAAGTGTTGCTTTACATCCTCTTGTGTAGCTTTCTGTAACCAATCAAGGCAAAGTTTCCCTACATCTGTAAGTTGTTACTACCCCCGGATGCTGTCTTTGGACAGAACGTGGGTCTGGCCTATGAAAGGTAAAACCTTGTGTTTTGTTCAGAAATCTATCTTGACAATTGTTTGTGTCTAAGGGCCAGAGCAACCATTTTTTCCATTCAGGATCTGATCTATTATTATTCAAAACAGTATGTACGTCGACCTCCCCTTGTGTAGTGCTTTCACTTGTAGGTGAAGGTATAGACTGAGTGTTCATGTCTTTTATATTGGCTATTCCAAGGCATGATGTTTGTTGGACAGTGTCGTTAAAAAACAATTTGCTCAGGGATGATACTGCTCGAAAACAAAGCTTCTATTCCCTGTACTTGCCAATCTTTAGTACCCCAGACAGTTTGTCTCAATGTTGTCTTTCCAAAAGTCGTAACCCTGTCTAGACAGTTGGGCAATAAAGACTGTAGAATAAATATGTTTGGTATTTGTTAATATTTTTCATTCCAGTTTTGTTCACATTTTTAAAGTAAAACGTTTCTGGATTGGATACATTAAACCCTGAAAAATATGGACATTTCATTGCAAATGTTTGAGCTACCCTTTGGTGGCGTAGGACAATGTTCCCATTGGTTATACATAAATACATTTCTAGGTGTTGCAGATTTATGCAAGAAATGATGACCATAGTGGTTATAACAATACAGTTGTTCATAGTCTAATGAACCTTGTAAATATTTATTATTAGTGAATGCAGTTGACATCTCTAGATCAGACATCATATTATTTAGAGTCTTGAAGTCCCAATCATCAGAAAAGGTACTGGAGGTAATAAAGTCACTTAATGAAATTTTAAATAAATGTGGAATCTTCAAAAGCTCCGACGGGCCAAAAATGTCATTCGGTTTTGTCCCAAACTATATCATAAGGTACATGAATCGCTGTGATGTTCACTGCTGAAAAGTCTCTTGCTTCACGATGGGATGATGTGTGTGGCTGGAGAAGTAAGTTCACTCTTTTACTTGCTGAGTCCATTTGAATATATCTTCCATTAATCAGCATACCCAGAGTTATTACCAGCGCTAACCAAAGTAGAAAGAAGAATATTCCCAAAACAATCCATACTTCAATCCATGGTGCAACCAGATACATTTTTTCCAATAGATGAAAAAAGTCTGTTGATTGTTCTTTGAAAGTTCTTTGTACTGGTGCCGTTTCAGGCTCACTTGGATCCTTCAGAAAACGTATCAAAGTTCATGAAATAGCCAGAAGCAGTTCCGTCAATGGTTGGAATAGCATCTGTATTTGATGAAATTGCTGGAACCAGTTGATCACTTGTTACTTCATTGTAAATAGGCGTATCTGGACGAACTGTTATTTGGGTCTTAAGAGTTACAAGGTCCATAGCATTGTTGCTTAGTCCTCTATTTCTTACCTTCGAATATTCAAAGGTGATGAGTCTCTCAGTTTGAACCTCTTGGATTGTAGCTAGGAGTGCGTCTGCTACATTGGCGGAGTCCACTTGGCCTACTGTTCAGTATCGACCACAGTGTGGTTTGATCAGGTCGATGGACACAAATCTTTTCTCCTTTTTACCAGCAAGGGGCGGCAAAAGTACTGTTCTTGATCCGTGGATTGCAAGGACAGGCACTGGTTTGTCTGTATGAAGGCCCAAATTCCTTCTTATCCGCGATCTTTTCTCTAACTAGATCCCCAAGCTTTGGGATCCTGACAGGCCTTGCTGGGACGGACGGATTTTTCTCAGTGGTGGTTGGCTTCAGGACCACGTTGCTTTGTTGCGTTCTTAGTTTATTTAAGTCCTATAAAACAGCCAAACGATCTTTGAAATGGTTTGTTTTCCACCACTGTGCCTTTCATATCTAAGTCCGGAACCAACATTCTAGTCCCAAACAGGACCTCATATGGAGTGACACCCCCTAGAGAACTTCTTGGCAAGTTGTTTATTGCTCGCTGGACCCATATAAATGTTTGACCCACCGATCACCCGAACCTAATACCCTGGCTGTTATTGACTGCTTTATGTCCAGTTTTTTTCTTTCCACAACAGAATTTCCTGCAGGATGGAATGAAGAAGAATACTGCAATGCTACGCCCAGACTGGCCATGGCTTCTTTGTAAGCCCTAGTGCTAAACGCAGGACCCTGGTCAGAATGTAGTGTGCCTATTGCGTATGAGCCAATAAAGACTCGCAAATCTTTTGTAACAGTTCAAGCGCCAGCCAAGCGCTGAGGCCACATCCATAGGAACCTAGACTTAGTGTTTCTGGGAATGCATTCGTCCATGAGGATGCATGTATATCGTTAGTCTGATGCTATCTAACAATGGTGTCTGAACTGGGCTGGCTACATTGTAGTCAGGTGTCTGGTGGAGTTCTGTACTGCAATCTATTGCACGACACGCAGTTATTAATGAAGATGTGAATGAGAATATTCATCCCTGGCCACCAGTACATCTCAACTCTAAAATTGTCTTTGAGATCCCCAGATGTATCAGACCCTCTTCCAGATGCGATTTGTAAATCAAAGCTGCTCTACGTTCCCTGTTTGGAATTACTCCATTCCCCACTCCAGGGATTCGGCAAACGGATCGCCATTCGCATCAATTATATACGAGTGGAAACTTTTTAGGTAATGCCGCACCGCTGCCTTTGCTTGATGCATTGACAGCCAGCTTTATTTCGCTGTCTATTTTAGTTTTTGTACGAGTGATTGCAGCTACAGAAGCCGTTTGCACAGCCCCTTTCGCGGCTGCTTCATCCAATGAATTTCCTTCAACGGGAACGCCATCACGTTGGCGACTCAGCGTGTGTATCACGCGAGTGTTTTGTCGTACGTTTCGCAACTGAACTACTTGTTCCCAAAGCAATTTGTGCTCGATTGTGCCACCTTTTGCGTCTTTGAAACCAATTCTGTAAATATTCATTGTAAGATTGAACACAGTAAGAAGAATAGCACACTATCAGTGTGGGGAATTCGCGATCTGTATTCTCAAGTGCCATCTTAAATGCTTGTAGTTCAGCTCAGTGAGCTGTACAATCTCCTAGAGATTGGGTTTTTGTGAACATTGGTCTGAATTTGCCATCTCGCATGCGACCTTTAACAATAGCACACTGCACTGTAAGCTGGTTTACTCCCCGTAGCGGGCTGTGCAGATCCGTCAGTATAAATTATAAATTCTCCGTCAGTATAAATTATAAATTCGTACTGGTTAAGAAGAAGAATTTTAGTAGGCAGAGGACATTCATGTTCATATTGCAGGAATGGTTGTGTTTTTAAATATGGATCAAAAACGTATTAGACATCAGTTGCAGCAAAAGAATTAACCCATTGTATCCATCTCGGATGTAAAGCTTTTGCATTTGGAATGCTAGCCTTTGTCACTGCCTCTAGGGCTGGTAGAGGAGTCACAACGATAATGCGGTTTCCCTGTGCTAGGGCTCTTTCTTTTGCTACAGCGGGTTGAACTGCTGTCAGAATTTTTTCTGTAGAAGTGAATTTCATTTCTGTTTGTGTATACAAGTGGGATTTGTATGCAATTGGTACTTTTCTACCTTCGTTAAAAGTTAAGCTGGTGAATCCGCATTCACCAGGAATTATTCGGATCACTAAGTTGCGTACGTTTACACGTGTGTGCAAGTATTTCGTTGCTAATATGTCTGTTTGGAGTGAACGCAACATTTGTGCGTTTGTGTCCAATGTGTTATTTTAAAATCAGGTTTTATTAATTCGTAGAGAGGTTTAACCCTTTCTGTGTAATTTAAAATGCAAGTTCTTTCAAAATTCAGGAAACCTAGAATCGACTGTAAATTCTTCATTGTATTTGGAGGATGGAGCAGCGCACACCTTTCTCAAAAGTTGGCTGCCAGGCATTTGCCTTCACTTGATATCCTAGAAAAAGGACGTTGAGGTGGGCAATCCTTGACTTTCTAAAGTTGAATTTGTAACCCTCAGAGGCGAAGCCCAATATAATGGTGCTCATCCTGTTCAAGTGCCTATCCAGGTCATAGGCAGTCAGATATATATCATTCAACATATGACAATGCCTCGTCATCGTAAGTTTGTAGTAACTGTTACCCTTGCTGAGAATAACCCCGGGCTGTTTTTGAATCCCTGGGGCAGTCGACAAAATTGATGCGCTGCATTATTGAGAAAGCGGTCAAATATCTGCTTTCTGGTGCAATATTTTGATAAAAGAAACCATTTTAAATGTCTAATGTGGTTCTATATTTTTTACGCACAATGTTATTCACTAATGCTGTACTATGTGCATTTTGCACTGCAAATGTTTTGCAACAAGAATTAGGTGTCTGTAATCCAAAACTAGACGATATGTATGGTCTGGTTTGGAGACAGGAAACAAAGGATTGTTCATTGATGAGGTGCATGTTTCAATCACACCCCAATAGTCAAGTTGATCTAAAATCTCTCTGACCTGTTTTTTAGCTTCTTGATTAACTGGGTACTGCCTTTGTGCAGTCGGTTGATTTTTTACCTGGATTTTATGGTGAGGTGAGTCCTCATCCCATCCTACATGATTTTTATACAGTGCTGGGGCTTTGGCTACTGGCCATTTCCTGGCTTATGTACATTTTAAATGAACTGGAACATGGTTGGAGAAGGCAGGCATAATGATGTCCTCGCCATGTGGGCACATCTACAAATTCTGGTGGCCAGTCCTGTTCTGCTAGAAGTACATCATAACCCTTTGAAAGATGCTCCAAAAGAGTGCTTTCACTTTTCTTGGTATGTCTCCCTCCATCCGGAGTGTTATTTCATATAACCTATGTGGAGAACTAACCCTGGTGTCTACAGTCTCAACTTGTATTTCTTCATTCAAGTCCACTGTCTACAGAAGTCCCTTCAGGTTCTGGCGAGCTATTGTAACTTCTGCTGCACAGTCCAGCATGGTCTGGGCCCATTCTCAGTTCTTGAGATGGGTTCTCAGTATTCTCGGCATGTCTGATCTTCAGACCGGCTACCTTCTTCTTGGAGAATTGAGGTTATGCTTTATTTTTCTGAACGTGTTGATAGTCTTTGGACCTCATGCGTTCTTCCTTGTTTTCTGACCGTCCTCTTCTTTCGGATGTCTGTGACGATATCTGAAACGTACGTATCATCTTGATATAGGTCAGGTTTTCTCAAATTATCCCTATTCCTTTCAGAGGGTTCCTTCTGTGGAGGAGACCTGCCTCGGGAATGAGAACGCTTCTCTTTGGAATTCTGTTTACTATTTTCCCACTTCTTTTTAGAAGAGGTAGGAGTGTTTTTAGGAAAGACCTTATCAGGACTTTCAGACAGTTGTTGTTTTACTGTATATTTCTATTAACTTTGGTATGTTATTAAGTAATTCCTTGTCCGACATTGATTCAATGTCAGGGTCAGGTGTATAGCTGGCTAAAATCGGCAACGTTGCTCCTGGCCTACCTAGTGGACCGAGCCTGGTAATGTGATTGTAATGTTTTAGGGCGCCTTTAAACCAGAGCTCATGCTCCTGGTATGTGAGTGGAATTTCAATAACCTCGAAAGGAATATATTCCTCCGGTGGTTCATCTTCTTTGTAGAAGTGAAACACACGAGTTACTGTATTTGATTCTGGGAATACTATCCATGAATAGAATACCTCTGTCTGGTGAGATTCATGTGCCTCTATCACAAAAACTGCTCTACCACCTCTTGGTGTCAGACCATGTTTTATAAGTTTTTGAGTAATGGCTATCCTTAAATTTGGTGGGATATGTATAACACCGTCCTCGTCTTCAATAAGACCTGTAAGGTCAGCCGCAGCTTGACCGTTGTTGACGATAGCATTGTCGTTCTCCGACATTGTTTAATGAAAGATGCAGAGCAAGTTTCAAGGAAACAAAGATACAGTGAACAATATTTTGGAACACTGTATCCTTCGAGGTTGAACAAAACCAAACAGCTAATACATAGGACTTTCGTCCTACTCCGCTATGGCGGATATTATCCCTACCCACTACAGACGTCTTATGGAGTTTTAGGAGTAGAGGGTCTCTGAAAAAAGCACGGAGTTACTTCAGTATCTAGCGTTAAATTAGTGCCTTACCTAACCGTTGGGCGCCATGTAGTGTAGTTCCTATATCCTTGAGCTCTGCACATTGGAATACCATATACTATAAATTTGACATAGGACTACGGTCAGTATGTCTCTATCGAGTATATGAAACTTAATTACTTGTGTGTGCCAGCTAACTCAGAGGTCACTAGAAACTTCTCAAATATTTAAGAAGGGATTAGTCTCTGACAACCGCATAAACATGACAACTTTGTTTCCTTTTAGAATTGGAACAGTCTCAGAATCGTGGAAACAATAGATAACAGTTTCACTCAGTCAATCGTGCATGCTTTGTTTCTACAGAGTTGCACCGAAATAGAGAGACAGGCATTTCAATAAAAGGGTTTATTGAACAGTCTTATTTCTCATGCAAGAGATATGAATTGCTACAATTGTAAGACAGACTGCGAAGTACAATATGTACGAGGTTAGTAGTAAGATAAAATACTGCGATAGCATGGTTTGTAGCTATGACATATTAATCAAAATACATACATAAATAACATAAGCTAAAATGTGATACTCATCTGCTGCTTCTAAATTGTTCTACCCCAGTGTACCTAACTTGAGCGCAGTACGAGGTTTGAAGTAGGTGCCGTTTCTAAAGTATAGGTAGCTATATTTTAGTTTAGTCAAGAGTTGCCAATGGTTTCTCTAAGTTCTTAGTCAGCTCCATACCTTAGAACGAGAGAGGTTGAAATCTCTTTTCTGGACTCGATAGTCAAACCCCCCTCAAGGGAAGTCAGAGAGCACTGGAGCTGGATTCTCTGCGAGGAGGATGGCAGCGTCCGGTCGGGGCATCAGGCTGGAACTTGATCTCCTTGCAAACTTGCGGTGGCGAACCTCGTAGTCTGGGTTGGATCAAATCTTCCGGGAACCGCAATTTGCCAAGGCAAGTGCTGGTATATTTATACCTTGTAGGTGTCTAGGAATGCCAGTTTTGACGAAAAAGTCGGGCAGAGGAACGTCATGAATGAACCCCTAAGGAATAAATGTTAATGCATACCTAATGAGTTCTTGGAGAAATCAATATTCAAGCTTAGGGAAATTCCTAAAGGCTTAAGGGTCTGGTTTTCCAAGAATTCGTTGTGACGTGGATGGACGGATGTAGGTGGCCATGCCTGTATTTGGTTTGTACGGACAATGTCTAAATAAGGGTCGGATTTCTATGTCCAAGAAAGGGCAATGTGAATTGTACCTATATAAGGGTATAAATCAGGAAACCTATATACGGAATCTAAATCTGCACACATCACTTCCCTGGTGTAGGTATTCTGGTTCCTTTGGTATCCACGTGTGGGGTGTCTCCAAGCTTTTATCTTCAGCGGGGTTTCTTCAGGGTCCACTGGGAAGGGTCTTTCTTCAAAACTGCGACTTCCCTACTGACTTGCATTGAATACACGGCTGTTCACTCACTCTGCACACAGCCTCCTTGGTGTTCTCCTGGGTACTTACCTTGGGTGTTTCCTTGGGTCTCCAGCTCTTTTGAGTCTTCAGGGTCTGGTCTCGACTTTGGTCACAGTTCGCATTCCACTTCTTTAGTATACGATTAGGACTCCCCTGGAGATCACTGTGTATTTGTGCTTACTTGCTTGTTTCCTTTTAAAATATTGTCTGTATTGTTTTCATATCTCCGATAAGGTGCTATACCAATATGTTAGTGAGCGTGTATAATAAATATAACTATTTTTATAACTACACTGTGTGGTTCTTTTTCGTTTAACCTACACCAGATGATTAGTTCTGGTAAAACAAGCTGCTTAACACTCCTTCAGGACTAAGCCTGAAGGCTGCTCTCCACAGCTACCAGTTAGAGAGATTTCTATTGTTGTGTAAGATCACTAAAATCACCATAAGGGTTGTCTAGATTAGTGCAGGGTGCTTCACTTAAATAAGTGTGCACCATATACTAAGCCAGCCTCCTACAAGAAAAATTAAAGAAAACGGGCAGATTGGCAGCACAGATGTAAAAGGTGAAAAACTGCATTATGCCTTTTGGCAACACCACTGTGAGAACGAAGGCGGACCGGACGTGGAGCGGAGCGAGTCAGGACACACTACCTACACAAGAAGAACCCAGCGGTCTAGTGGCCATGGGAGGATCCCAGGAGCACACCTGACATCAGGAGGAGGCCAAGAAAAAGTGTCGGAACCAAACGAGAGTGGCGGTGGCGTGAGGAGCGGAGAGAAGGAGAAAGACGGCAGGGAAGAGCAGAGCGAACCAAGCCGGAGTCCCAACGCCACGGCCCAGGGTCCGGGTCGTGGCACAAGGCGAGTACCATTAAAGGGTTTATTCTGGTCGGGGTGGTGGGATGGCACGGAGAACTAGGGCACGTGTGATTTGTTACAACTATCCGGCGAGACCCTCACTTTTTGGTTCCCCTCCCTTGCACAACACCTGGTGGTGGTGGCAATGCGTTAGAAAGCAGAGACCCTAGAGGCTGATCCTGGTCTATTGTTTCCCCGTCTTCTTTGAGTGCCCTGGGATAAGAGAAGAAATGACGCCCCTGACTGCGCTAATCCAGGACTCTGAGAGGCCAAGGAGAACAGTTGGAAGAGGGGAGAAGATCCAGCTGTGTTTTCTTTTGTTCTTTATGTTGGCAACCTTTGTTAACTTTGACTGGTGTACAAGGGTCTTATGGGACTAACAAACCGTAAATCCAAGAGGCGGCTGCCACGTCATAGAATAAAGACCTTTAAAACCCTTTATTACGTGTGTCCTGTGTTCCCTTCTGCCCAGAGGGCTGTTGCGCCTCTCAAAACAACTTACTTTCAAAGACACTGCTTTGCAAGACTGATGGTTTATTTTGAAGCTTAAAAGTATGAGGTACTTAGACACTTGAAGTCACTCACGGTTTACCATGAAGTCAGTGATGATTCCCACACGTTAAAACTACAATAAGCAACTTTATATTTTCTATTATGATACGTTCAATGATTATTATGAATACTAAATAACAAGCACTCCAAATTAGATGTAGGACACAAATCCAGAGAAGAGGATAAAGTGTACAATAACATGAAAAAAAAAATGATAACTTATCAGATATTCCATAGAAGCTTGTCTAACCCTAGCTGTAGAGCTGGAGGCCCTTTGCAAACGTGCAGATGACCGCCAAGTTGCTGATCAGCAGAGATTTTGAAAAAAGAAAGCTTTCACATCAGAATTTTCAAATATATTTTCAACAGACCAATTGGGTCCCTCATGAATTCTCAATAGCTCCTAGTGTGCCCCTTAGTTGTTCACCCACCACAAGACAGTTTTGAGAACACCTGGCAAAAATGCTGCACTTTCAATACAATTTCCCTAATGTGTTAAAGGAAACTCATAAAAATTAAATTTCTCAGGCACCATCATTTTACAGCATTTCTTCACGTCTTATATTCCACTTGTTCTGATGTATTAATCATGGTTCTTTCCATAAAATCCCAGCATATGTTATGAAAGACAATATAACAATATAAGAGGAAGGAGCAAGTAACTAAAATAAAAATTCAAATCATAGGCCACAGACCGCATAACTAGACAGGAGGAAAGAGATGAGTTATGCCTTCTAAGAAACTATTTACAACCTGGGAATTGAAGAGAGAAGGCTGATCAGGTAGCCGAAGAAAGGCAGAAATGGCCGAAAGATAGCACTTGATAGTGCCCAGAGCAAAGCTCTGCTGGGCCAAAGAAAGGAGGAACAAGAGAACCTCAGAAAGAGGGGCAGAAAGTGGATCCACAGCCTTTGCTGTGCACCATGCCACAAATGTGTTCCACCGGTAGGCGTATACCGTCTTAGTGGAGGGATGCCTGGCTGACAAGATTACGTCACAAACTTCGGGAGGCAAGTCAATCTCCAGGCAAGGAGGTGGAGGCTGGACAGGTTCGGGTGGAGGACCGTCCCCTGCTGCTGCGACAGAAGATCCTCCTGAAGAGGCAGTCGGATCGGAGGATCAATGGCCATGTTGAGCAGCTTGGGATACCACACTCTTCATGCCCAATCCGGAGCCAGAAAAATGACTTGGGCCCGGTCGCGCTTGATCTTCTTCAGCACTCTGGGCAGAAGTGGTATAGGTGGAAAGGCGTATAGAAGACCGCAACTCCACTCGTGACGAAAAGCGTCGCCTAGTGAGTGCCGCCTTGGAAATTACAATGCGCAGAATTGCTGACATTGCGCGTTCCCTCCGGTGGCGAATAGATCTAACCAAGGCTCTTCCCACTGTTGAAAGAGGCCTTGCACCACCTCCGAGTGAAGATGCCATTCATGATCCATCATGCATCTGCAGCAGAGTTCGTCCGCCATGGCATTCAGGGAACCTGCCAGGTGTTGAACCACCAGGGATATGCCCTGATGATCCAGCTGTAACCAGAGGCAGAGGGCCTCTTGACAGAGTCCAGGACCCCACCCCTCCTTGTTTGTTGCAGTACCACATGGTGGTGGTGTTGTCTGAAAACTTGCACTACTCTTCCACGGACAGAGGGAAGGAATGCCTTGAGTGCAAGACGGATCGCCCGGAGCTCCAGAAGGTTGATGGAGCCCAGACTCCGCCTGAGACCAGAGGCATCTGATCTCCACCTCTCCCATATGGCTGCCCCATCCCAGATGTGTCACCACTGTGTGTTCTGGTTGGGGAAGGGAGAGGGATCTGCCATTGACCCAATCCTGGTCCGCAAGCCAAAACTGCAGTTGACGTGCAGTGCCCTCTGAGATCTGGACGCAATCGGACAGATTCCCTTGTTGCTGCGCCCACTGGAACTTCAGGTCCCACTGCAGAGCCCGCATATGCCACCTGGCATGATGTACCAGCAGGATGCAGGAGGCCATGAGGCCCAGCAGCCTGACCATAAGCCGGATAGAGGCTGAAAAATCGGACTCATAGCCCGAATATCCTGGACTCGCTGTTCGGGAGGATAAACCCGAAACGGCGTTGTGTCCAGAACCGCTCCAATGAAGGAGCTTCTGAGGTGGGATCAGGTGTGACTTCGACACATTGATGGAGAACCACAGTGAATGCAGGTGGTCGGCCGTAGTCTGTCGGTGAGAGACGAAAGTCTGGGGCGAGCCCGCCTTTAACAGCCAGTCGTCGAGATAAGGGAAAACTGGAACCCCTGATCTGCGCAGATGAGCTGCGTCCACCTCCATCACTTGCGTGAACACCCAAGGGGTGCTGGTAAGGCCAAAGGGGAGCATGGTAAGCTAAAAGTGCTCGTGGCCTACTGTGAACCCTAGGTTACACCGGTGGGCCAGCAGGATGGGGATGTGAAAGTAAACGTCCTGCAAGTCCAATGCTACCAATCAGTCTCCAGGGTCTAGGGCAGACAAGACCTGAGCGAGCGTCAACATCTTGAACTTCTCCTTCCGGAGAAAGCGGTTAATGTTCCTGAGATCCAAGACAGGACGCACGCCCTTGTCCTTCTTGGGCACCAAAAAGTAGTAGGAGTAACAACCACGACCTACTTCTGCGACAGGAACGCGCTCGATGGCTCCCTTGGCCAAGAGAGCCATGACTTCCTGTTGGAGAAGGCCCAGGTGATCCTCCGACATACGGTGGTACTGGGGCGGCATGGCTAAAGGGAGTAGCCCCTTCGGACTATCTGCAAAACCCACATGTCCGACGTGATGGTGCGCTAGTAGGGATCCTGCAGCCCACTGGCGTTGGATGGGCCTGAAATGTCGGACGAGGCTGGCTTGGAGGCTGCTACAGAGGGGGGGTTGGTGGACTGGCCCGCCCGCTGGCCCCCGAACCATGGCAGTGGTTCCCCCGGCCACGCGAAGGCTGGTGAACGTCCGCCCAGAGTCACAGGCCAACGCAATGTAGTGAGGCAACCCTTTCGTAGCCACGAAAGAGGCGAAAAGCAGACTGCGAAGGGAGGCTGGAGAAGCCAAAGGACTTGGTCGTAGCCTGTGAGTCCTTGAAACGCTCAAGAGCGTTGTCCGCTTTGTCACCAAAAAGGCAACGGCCATCAAAAGGCATGTCCATGAATGGAATTAGGGCGGGGAACATGGCGGACGTTAATTAGCTCCGGTCGCGAGCTCTTCGATGCCGGTGGTAGCGGAAGAATCACTGAATTATCTTGTGCCTGTTCAAATGGATTTTTCAACGTGAGTTATACGGAGCATATGGAGCGGGGGTGACGCGGAGGCTCAGGGCTGAATTTCTTGGCTTTTGCAGCTTTTAGTGATCTCGGCAGCCTAACTTGGGAAATACTGCCCGGGAAACACTGGGAGGAGCATGGGCGGAAGCTGCAGCACGGCTCAGCTGGAGCTGCCGCGCTGCTGCTAGGATCGGCTTTCCAGTAAGATGGATCATCAAGGCTCAGTTTTCCGGCGGTACGGGCAGTGGGAAGTTTTTTTTTTTTTAATCTTCCCCTGCAAAGCAGAAAGAACAGGGAGATGCTGTTAGAGATCCCCTGATGACCTCGGTAAGGAGGAAGGAGCAGGCCATTTTGGAAGACTGTCCTGACACCGAAACCGGTATTGTAAACGCCAAACAGAAAGCAGCTTCTCCGGTGCATAGGGGGAAAAGAGGGACTTCAAGTTCCACAGTGGGAAGTGCGAGTGCTGTGAAAAGGTACACGTTAAGGAGTAGAGGTGTTTGGGGGAAAGGAGGATTTGGCTTTAACGTCACTTACTTCCAGGGGTATCCCCCCCAAAAAAGCGAGCAGTCTTTGAATAAGTAGTCTCCATTCAAATCGAAAAAAGAACCCATAGGAAAAATTGGTCATAAAATAAAACCAATCAAAGAAAAAGCCAGAAAAAATAAAAATTACCCCTTCGCTACGCTCTTACTTTAAAGTAGAAGTACAAGGAGCCCCTGTCCTAGAAACCTCACAATTTGGTCCCAAATCATCTTTTCAATCCCATAAGAATATATTAACTAACCAAGAGAGAAAGTATGGCAACCGGCCTTAATTAATCAAATGCAGACCAAATTCTACTAACAAACAAATTCAACCCTTTAGCGGAAGCAGATGAATCTAGCCGTGAGGCCAACTAATATCAGTGTTAGCCCAAATCAGAGTTCCAGTCCTATCCTGGTTCTTACAGAACCTCAGTCTCAAGATAATCCAGGCAACCCTTTGATGGACACGGTTTCAACCAATCCACCACCCCCCGCTTTGGAAAACATAATGATGACCTTGCTAACTGAAGTCAGAGAGAAATTTGCAACCTCTGAACTTAAACAGAAAATTCAAGGTTACTGTGAAGCTATGGATAACAACGCAAGGAGGGATAATTTAAGAATTCTAAATGGTCCTGAGGGCCTTGAAGGGGGGGGGGGGGGGAAATTAAGGTCTATGTAATCTCACTACTAAAGGAATATAACATGGATCTCTATCAAACCACGCTAGAAGAAGATATACAAAGAGTCCATCGAGATCCTTTTTTGAATCGCCCAGGCAGGAAAACAGCAAGAAGAATTCTAGTGAATTTTAAAACTTACTCTTTAAAAGAAAGAATCCTTTCTGGAGCTTTAAAGGCTGGATCATATATGAAAAACGACAAGTCTTTTCGTATAAGGTCCGATAACTCCCGCACTACACTGGATAGGTGGTGGGAGCTCGGTAGAGTTATTCAGGAATTAAAAGATTTGGGTGCCACCGCAAACATAAGATTTCCCGCATCTCTGAGGGTCATGAGAAACAACAAGATGTACAACTTCAGAGACATTAATGAGGTGAGGGATTTCATAAAGCAGATCAAGGCACAATCGGTATAATAGTCCCTTAGATCCGACTGACAAACTGAAGGAGAGTTCATATGAGGTATCCATAGTATACCTCTAGTTAGTAGGGAGGGTTCCCCAGGGTGGATAGGGAGGGTCACTGGTAAAAATGTATTCTTAAAAGAAAACAAAAAAACAGAATCACATAGGGTGGGGAAGCATGTGGAAGAAAAAAAAAAAGGTTGTCTTTATTAGTTACCTTAATACTTACTTTCTTTTTGTGTTTTGGCTGCCTTTCTTTTATGTTTGGTTCAGTTGCCTAGGTTCCTCTTGGTATATTAACCTCTTTTATGGCTGGCCCGGATAATCCTAGACCTTTAAAGGTATTAACGTGGAATGTAAATAGGCTCAGGGTGGCTTCTAGGAGGAGGATCTTAGAGTATTTGAAGCTGAGCGATTCGGAGGTTATTCTTATACAGGAATCCCACCTTCTAAAAGAAGAATGGTCGGAAATCTTAAAAAGTCAACAATGGATAGAGCACTGTATATGCACTACGCAGTCTTGTACAGAAAAAGGGATGGCTATTCTATTCAAAATAACCTTCTCATATTATTTTAGGTGAAAGCATGGTTGATCCATTAGGTAGTTGGGTAATTGCCAAGGCAAACATTCATGGCGTATGGTACGCCTTTATTGGGTATTATGGTCCAAATCTGGATGACCCTATGCTTTTACGCACTTTATTTTTGCACTTAGTTGACTTAAATTAACCTATTATTATAGGTGGTGATTTCAATGTCTTTCTAGATCTAGCTAAGGATACACCCTCCAAGAGGGCATCCGTAGCTGCATCCAAAATGAGAAAAGTACTGAAACACCTTATTCAGGATATAGGCCTAATCGATATTTGGAAGTTTATGGTCTCTAAAAAGGGCGCAGAGGGGGGAAAAAAAATCACTTTAGGTAACAAAAAACATGGACACCAATCTAGGATATATATTTTTTTTTGGTAGGCCCTACCATTAGTAATAATACTAAGAGTAACTAATATTCCGGAACATCTATCCGACCATTCAGCAGTCTCACTTGAGATCTTGTTTAAAGATAAGGTACCTGAGAAACATAGGACTTTGAATCGATCTTTACTTTTAGATTCTTCCCTAATTGATAATCTGAAAAAATCAACGACTGAGTTATTTTCCTTTAATCTTGATTCTGCTCTTTTAAATAAGGTATGGATTATGTACAAAGCTTACCTTAGAGGCATTCTAGTCAGTCTAAGCGCATCACAAAATAAAAAGGCTAGGGAGGAAAATAAGACTTTAGAAGAATCAATCAAAATATCACAAGGCAACATAGGGTATACCTCCAACATATTTAAATCACGTTTGGAAGCTGAACTGATAAAGGCAAATTATCTAGAAGTTAGGGTGAATCGAAAGTGGGAATCCAGCAGACTTGCACATTATGATTACAGGGAAGGGTGTGGCAAACTCTTGGCCTGGAAGATTAAAGCTAATCAGGCCAGAAATTCTATCAAAGAATTAAAATGTCAAGCCACTGGGAATATTATCTCTGAGGATGGGCAGATGCAACTCGCTTTTGCCCAGTTTTTCCAGGACTTATGTACAGAAGAAATAGCTCAGAGTAAGGAACAGGTAGAAGCGTTCTTCCGAGATATAGATCTTCCTTCCCTTAATGAAGAAATTATAAGTGAATTAAATACCCCTATTACATTAGCAGAAGTTTATAACATATTAAATGGCCTAAAAAAGGGTAAGGCTGCAGGGCCGGATGCCCTTCCCAATGAAATCTACTCTTTATAAGGAGAAGAGCTGGCCCCTATCCTGCTTAAGCTTTTTAACTCTGCTTATATTCTGCCCCAGGACCTTCATGGGACCTAGCCACCATAATTATTCTTCTCAAAACCAATAAGAACCAGAGGGTCTGCGAGTCATATAGACCGATTTCTCTCCTTAATAGAGACTATAAAATATATACGTAGATTCTCACTAAAAGTCTAGACCGGTTGGTAGGTCCATTGATACATACTGACCAGAAGGGCTTCATGAAGGGGAGGCAACTACATGATTTGACACACGAGTTATTAGGCACAATAGATCTGGCAACAGAATATGGCAAACCCTTAACGGTTTTGACATGTGACGCTGGTAAAGCCTTCGATAGGGTCAGCTGGCCTTTTCTTCCAGAGGTGATCCAGCGTTTTAATCTGTGACAAACTTTTGTATCAGCAATTAAGGTTCTTTACAAAAACCCAATGGCTAGAGTGTTGGTCAATGGGAATCTCTCTAAACCAGGGGTCTCCAACCGGTCGATCGCGAGCTACCGGTAGCTCGTCGACTCCCTGGGAGTAGCTCGGCCCGGCATCCAGTTTGTATTCCTTCATTCTAAGCTCCGGTATCTATTTATAAGCCCGCCCTCACCCAAACCAGCTGCTCGGATAGGCTTAAGTGAGCTTAGCTGGGGCGGGGCAGGCTGAAGAACATGACGTTCTTCCTGAACTCCAGCACAGGCAGGAACTGCTTCACTGGCCTTCACCGAACTGGCAGCGCGCTTTATATCCTGCGCGACGTGTGCTCAAAGCAGCAGGACGGAAAGCCCGGTAAGCTGCAGTTCAGGTGGCACAAGCATGGTGATCTATCAACGCGACGGAAAACCGTGCCACATGCCTTTTGATCCTGCGAGAAGTGGGACACATTAACAGATTGGTAAGCGAGCCCTTGGTTCAGTAGCTGCATAGTAAGTGAAAACAGCTCAGTGGATGTCAGACCTTTTGATGTGAAAGTGCGCGGCCGTGCATGCAATACTCCCCCGCCCCCCAAAAAATAATCGTAGTGAAACACTGCCTAATTTGAATGATTCTATATTAGTTAATCAGCATACTGATAATCGCAAAACCAAACACGCGCACTGGGGAGCACCGTCCTCATCTTCATTTTAAAAATGCGTGCTGCTGAAAAACATGCACTTTTAACTTTCATTATAACATTTCAGTAAACAAAGGCCTACTTGCAAGTGCTGCGGTTAGCAGATTGAAAAATGTATATTTGGAATTCAAGAAACAAGCCCGCGGGGAAAAAGTACTAAGACTGCAAGTCAAAACGCTCTTACGGATAGCTATTCCCCTTCCTGTCCACTAGCTGAAATACAATTGCCGAGTGGTCAGGTGACTTCATTTATAGGAATTTTTTAGGTATAAATCAGATAATGAATAAAGTTATTTCATTTTCCCTTTGTTCTGGTTACCAAGTGCTAAGTCAGATGACAGACAGCCCCAGCCATTACAGACAGCCCCAGCAGCGAGCAGTCTCAGTGCATGCTAGGCAGAAGTGAAGATATGTGTTCTCAAAGATGGCAGTTAACCTGCTTTCTCTGTCAGCAAACAGATTAATGAAAAGATGATCAGGGCGTACACGGGGAGATAGCATAGAGTGGCAAGAAGTGGGTGCAGTCACTTGACTAAACAGACAGAAAATTAATTAGCAGTGCTTTTGGAAGAGGACGAGCAAAGCATGGGCCCAGGCTTACAGCCACTGTTTGTAACCTTAAAATGCGTCATCCGATAACGCAGATTAGAACAACCGGGAAAACTTCAAGGTTTTGTTTTTGAGTGCTGCAGCAGGTGCTCTGCCCCATGAGCAACCTTAGTAAGACTGAAAGATGTGACCCGCGGGGTACCCACAGATATCCTGAGCAGGTCCTTTATTCACCTAAACTGTCTTCTTGGGACTGAAACTTCTGTCTTGTACGTTGCCAAACAGAGCACTATTGCGAGTGAATTAATCCCATGAACTATCTCACGTAGACTAAGTGTAAACTGTGACCTCCGGTGCTTAGCAACAAGTGCATTAAGCCCCTGATCTATCCTACTTTCATTGGAACCAATGAGACATAGGTTAACTCAGATTAGTGAAGGAGGTGCATTTACCTCCGATGTATATTCTAGAACAGGAAACGTATCTGTAGGGAGATTTCCTACGTTAAACTATTCAACTATCTTACCGGGGCAAGAGGTGGTAAACTGTGGGTTACATCTGGAGCCCTGCATCAAGCACAATAACCTCCTGAGCTTTCGTAGTGTTTAAATCTGCGAGGTTCAGTTTGCATCCCTATCTCTGCAGCAGGTGCATTACCACATATAAACATTTCTGCAGCAGGTACATTAATCCATTGAGTTCGCTGCTATGGAACCATAATATGACCAGCATGGAAAACGTGGATCTCATTAAAAAGTTACCAGTCTGCATTTTGTTGCTTGACAGAAGCTGAAAGAGATATGTGGCTAAGTAACCAGATGGCGAGCTTAAGTAGTGTTTGAAACATTAATGATCAGAATTAGATGCAGCTAAAATATCTCAGAACCAGGTGCTAAATTCAAAAGTAGGGACGTGGGAACATTACTGTTATTTTCTGGGTTTTTTAATGTGAAGCTGGATGGACGAAAAACAATGTTTATACAGGTACACACCCTGGCGCTGAGAATACTCAAGGGGCATGCAACTGTTTTAACAGTGTTGTTGGCTACTTTTTTTTAAAACCAACATTTCTATTTTGTGAATATGTTTGTACAGGGTTTTCAGATTTTCCACATGCTACTTAAAATTAATACAATGTAAAATAAACCCACCCTCTTTAGTCCTACCTTCCAAAGAAGTGGGTAGGCAAGTCTGTGGTAGAAGTGCAAACCTAAGTGCCTCCAAAAACATTTATTATGTAAATGGTTCAAACCTAGAAGAATCCAGAAAATCAAACTAAAAAAAACATTTACCTTTTTTTGCCTCCTATGGGCATTTTGCCCTAGTAAAATATTTGTTTTCCCAAGGAAGCCATTTATCAAACATTGATTTATGGAATCAATTTTGCCTACGTTTCTCCCATTTCATAATAATGATAAGGTTATACCTCTCCAATATCATGTGGTGAATCTATCTTCATTTTTCCTGGTAATCCATACTGTTTTATTTAGTGGACAGCTGTCTGGCTATTATGAAATTCAAACTAAAAACAAAGCCCAGAATACACCATCTCTTACCATAACAAGCTTCATGTTGGTACATAGTTGAAAAATTTGTCATGTAATAAAGCAGTGTTTCAGACTTTTTTTAAATGTATTTTTTTAATAAATTGTATCTATCTGAGCTAGCTGCAAGGTTGCAAACTGAAATCAGCAACTTTCTTTCCATGATTTAATTATCATAAAATGAAGTTCCTCAATGAAGGCACAGGTTTGTGCCCAGGGACAACTTTTACCTTCGGTTTTAAAAACTGAGATGCTAGTACAAACACTCATTTAATGAGCTTATGGGCAGGAGCATGTTTTGTCATTTGAAAATAAAATAATGCACATACTGAAACTAGAGTTGCCTCCTATCCAAATACCGGTCATTTGTTGTTGTTTTAATAGTCTGCAAAGACCCGGCATGAAAGATAATCATATGTATTCATTTGTAGCATAACTTTTCTCCCTTTGTTTATTTGATAACGAGGAAATGAGAGGCATTTTGTTGCAGCATTTTTATAGCACTTACTAACCCAATGTATGGCACTGAAGTACTTACCTACATGGTGAGCAAGCTATGGCACATGTAGGGTGGATGGCTGGAAGTGTTTTCTTTGGTTTGTGATTCTGTGTAGGTAGTGTTTCCATGTCTTGCTTGATGAACACCAAGGTGCAGTTATGTTATGGGACGCAGCGCGTAGCAGTGTAGTGGGTGACGAGGTGTGAGACAGTTTTAAAGTCAAAAAAGCTGGGCGTGGGGGGTCTCTCGGAAAAAATTGTGAGTTGCTTAACCTTTAGTAGCTCACTACAATTTTCACTGATCAGAAGTAGCTCTCACTACAGAAAAGGTTGGAGACCCCTGCTCTAAACAATAAAATAATTGGCAGGGGTACCAGACAGGGATGCCCTATTTCCCCATTGTTGTTCAATCTTTACATCAAACCATTGGCTATAAAATTAAGAGCATGCAGGAACATACTACCATTTTCATGTAACAGGTGGGAAAACAAAATCTGGCTTTACACTGATGACTTGATTTTTACGGGCCACTTGCCGATATCAGCTATTTGGGGACCGCTAGAGAGCTTCGGTACAATATCCAGTTATGCTGTTAACATAAAACCGACATCATGCAATAGAATACAAACTACCAGGGAGATCCAATAAGACAAAAAATCCGATATTTAGGGATTCAAGTGGTTCAAAATTTGGAGAAATTAGCAAAAGTGAATTTTGATCTAGTTACTTCCAAAGTAAACAAACAACTTGAGCTCTGGGATTCCTTACCTTTATCTTTTTTAGGCAAATCTAACCTTTTAAAAATGTCCATTCTACCCAAATATACCTTCTTATTCAATACTATCCCCTTCGAATTTAAGAAAGTGGATAAAGAAAGTACAAGGACTTTTTTCTAGCTTTATATGGGGGAATAAAAGACACAGAATTGCCTGAAAAAAACTTAGGGAGAAAAAGGAAAATGGTGGTATAGCAAGCCCAGACCTCCTTCAATATCAGAGAGCTTTCCACTTAAAAATTCAGACAAATGTTGAAAGATACCCTTGACCTTTCACCACTCTTTTGCGCACTTACACTTGGCCCACCAGATTTATCCAGTTTTTTCCTTTTCAAATTTGGTGACCCTAAATACTTTTAAAAAAAAGTGAGACTAAAGATTCTCCAGGGGGCATGCAAAATATGGCATCAAATAAGATTTTTATTGCAGATACCGTATGACAGCCACTATGCGCCTATTTGTAAATCACCTGGTACAGCTCTGGCAACGCACATGAAAAAAAGGAATTTTTAGATGGGGTCAACTTTTTGAAGGAGCGGAACTAATCTCCTGGCAAAAAATGCAGGAGATCTCAGAAGATTCTGTCTCCAAATTTAAATACTACCAGCTACTAAGTTGGCACAAAATGCCAAGAAGAGGGGGGAAAAGGGAAATCTGTTCTGGGAATCTAAAATCGTTCTGCACCCCCCTGCGTGAAAGGAGGCATCAGTAAGGTACTGGATGCTGATACAGTCCTCAGAAGACTCAAAAGCCTGGTTAAAAGCGATCTGGAGGAAGGAACTGCCGGCATACAATCTCAACTTATTATGGCAAGTATTTTTATCTCTCCTATGGTATTGTGTGAAGTCTGCACCACTAAGAAAAAAACCTCTTTTTACCATCCACAAGGCATATTGGACACCTCGAAGATTGGCAGAAATGAGCTCTTAAGTTGTGATGAATTGTCCAAAGTCGGGAGAAATAAATGCAGATGAAGCACATGTTCTGGCAGTGTCCTTCCATCCAAATCTTCTGGCAGAAAGTGGGTATGACAATTTCGGGAATTGTGGGTCAAGAAGTTAAGGTGAGCCTGGCATTGGTTATTTTTGGGGTAATTCCGGTTGAGGAGTGCAATAGGATTTTGTCTAAAGCATATAAAGCCCTCATTTTTATTTTAGTTCTTCTGGCGCGCAGAGAGTTGTGTATTAAATGGATTCTACCTATTCCTCCTCTTGAAAATGAGAGGGTAAATGCGGTACAAAAAATAGCTAAAATGGTTAGGGCAACTCAGAACTTGAAAAGAACAACATTTTGGAGTGTGTGGGATGACTGGGTTAAGATAATCTAACCCTGAACTAGAGGTTTCCTTATAGTTGTTTTTTTCCTTTTTTTTTTCTTTTTTTTTTCTTTCTTATCCGTGGTTTAGAATGTGTACTGAAACATCTCTCCAACCTGTTTTTCTATGGTTTATACTTAGTCCAATGATTATCAAATAGAACTACAGGTTTTGTGAATTACACGGGAGTGCTCGAGATTGATCGGCATTCTTGTTGTAGGTACCTGTATAATCGGAGTAATAGGATGGGCGGCAAGGTTTTGGAAACCAGAGATGTGATCCATCCCCTCCTTTGGAGAGACCGGGTATCTCCCTTTATCGAATCAAGACAGCCCGAATCCTTCTTTATCTCCAATCATATATTGATTTGACAAATGAGGACTAAATAAAAAAAAAAGGCATGTCCATGAGGGCATTCTGGACATCCCCAGAAAAGCCAGTCGGTCTATTCCAGGCGTAGAGTTGAAGGGCTACCGACATGGAAATCGTCCTGCCTAAAGAGTCGGCGGTATCCAGCCTACAACGGATGGTAAACTTCGCCGCATCACTCCCAGTGGCAACAGCCTGGGAGAGCACTGTCCAGGCCTCCTCCGGACACGGAGGAAGAACCTGCGCAACCGTGTCCCACAGAAAGTGGGAATGACAGCCCAATAGACATGCGGTGTTTACCGACCACAGTCCCAAGCTGGCGGGAGAGAAAATCTTCCCAAGATGATCCAGCTTCTTAGATTCCCTCTAAGGTGGAGGGAAAGGGATGTGCTCTTGGAGGTAGAAGCTTGGACCACCAAGCTCTCAGGGGTGTGGTATTGGGAGAGTAAAGTGGGGTCGCCCGGAGCAGGGCAATCATCCTATTCACAGGAGCCCCCATGTTGGGCCTGGAGCAGGTGCCCAAAAGGACGTTGGTGAGACGTTCATTAAACGGCAGCAGGGGATCCAAAGAGCTCACTTGCGGTTGAAGCACCTTTATCAGGAGTTTAGTCCTGACCGCCACTGTAGGAGCTCAAGGTTGGGAGCCTCGGCCACACTATGCAACACCACTGCGTATGACACTCCCTCCTCCGTAGCTACAGTAGGAGGAGACAATGTGCCATGGTCAGGGGAGGTGTCCTCTAGATCCTCTCTTCAGTCCTGATCACATTCCAACTGCTCAGTCATAGGGTAGTCCTCCTCCTAATCCTCTGGGTGCCAATCTGGCCTATAAGGGACCCCAGGAGTGACCAGGGGCACAAAAAGCCCGCTCTGCGCCGGATCCAGCATCTGGGGACGCCGGTCCGGCTTCGGGTCCACATCAGGCGGATCCAGCATCTGGGGACGCCAGTCCGGCTTCGGGTCCACATCAGGATGGAGGCCGGGGTCGAAAGCTGGTGCGGTGCCGGAGGAAGTGCCACCGGTGGAGGCGTAATAAAAGTCAACCGGCGCCGATCTGGATCCAGGCCTGGATCCATGAGGGGCGAAGATGAGTGGTGACGGCTCTGTGACAGGTCCCTCAACCACCCTCGCGACGGGAACCTCGAACGGCATGCAGTCGACTGCCGGCGCTCAAGATGCTTTCGGGACTGCTCCCGCAAAGCCTTCAGAGCCATGGACCGGCAGTCGGAGCACGACTTGGGGTAGTGGTCGCGCTCCAAGCAAAAGTGGCACACGCGAAGCGGATTCGTAACAGACATCAGTCGAGAACAGGATCCACAAGCCTTTAAGCCGAGCATCCCTACGTGCACCAGGAGTCTGTTCAAAGGGTGGGGCGTAAAGGGTCCGAGGCCTCAACGAACCTATGGTAATAGAGGTGATCTGGTGAGGTTTACTTGTTCATGACAATAGGAAACTGCTTCCCCATTACTGTTAAAGTACTTGTGGATGTATTGGAACGAGTAAAAAAAAAATCAAATATTCCCTGGAGTAAATTCCAATTTATTTTGTCGTGTTTCGTAGCAATGTGGGAACATTTTATAGCCAACACGTGTTTCGCCTCTTTACATCGGCCATCTAGCCTGGGGCTTCCTTAGGGCGTAAAGAATCGGTAGCTGGGTTAGGAGTGGTAATTTAGCCTATCCCGTTACGTATTGCGGTCCAGTGGTGCAAAAGTCATCCAGCGTATGTTCCGGTCAATCGGCGTTTACCTGGAGTCTTAGGACTCAAAAAGAAGTCGACAAAAGTCGTTCAAAAAGTTCAGTCAAAAATTTACTGGAGGTACCACTCTCTCTGAATCTGCGTTGGCGGGCTCGGAAAAAGAAAGAACTGAAGTCAGCGCACGATGGCGGCGTCTAAGTAGCTACTGCAACATAATCCCGGCGAAAACTACGCCAACGATGGACGCGGAGCAGACGGATGCCACCTTTCGACGTGCAGAGGTAGTGCTGATGAAAAAACTTTCCGTATCCAGTCTGACGCCTGGGGTTAACTCTAAGGTAAGGAATGTATAACTAACTTTTTCAGATATCTATATTACATATACATACCATATACAAATATATATATTACATTTACATAACATACACATGTACATTACATATACATACACAAATATATATATATCTGTTTTCTCGATAACTAAGAAAATGCAGCCTTAACCAAAACATGGCTGGACAATGCTTCCATAAATTCTATTTTCATCAATCAACATCTCCTTTTAATTCTCTTACATACACTTGTAGGAAGAAAAAACAGGAAATCAAAGAGACTCATACTCTTTATTGAACTGCACAAACTACAATGTAATAGGATAGGCATTGTTAGCTCATAGGCTGCACTGGAAAACACTTAACTGAATAGAAAATGAAAAAACTGGCACGTGCCTTTAAGGCAGCCATGACCCCATGCCTCCCGTCATGCCTCAGGGGGGCCAGTTAGCTCAGTTGTACTTTCCGGCTCCTTCAGTCAGGACACTGGAGTTTCAACACTTCTCAGATTCATGTTAGTTCCTTTTTCACTCACTGTTTGAGTGAGGAGTTATCATTTGCTGACAGAATGTAGCCTTTTCTCTGTCAAAAGATGCCTTTCCTGTTTGAGCCTCGCCCTTCTTGTGTCAAGAAGAAGGCTAAAACAGACACCCATGCTGTCTATATTTGTCTACCTGAGCCACGTCACTGAGACCTGCCAGCATTGTAAGACCCTATCCAGGAGCACTCATGGATAGAGAGAGGATCCGCCTACATGGTGTCTTGGAGAGACAAAAGTCGGCTGCAGATTCCAGAGGAAGATCAGGCCTCGAGGCATGAGAAAAGAACTAGATCTACCTCTAGAAGCAAGATCTGTGTGTGTTCTCCGTTGGCGTCCAAAAAGCCTCCAGCGGCAAAGAAAAGCATACAGACTTTGCAGGTATCTCTGTTGATGATGTGTTGAAAGCAGCAACAGAACACACCCCTCATTGTCGAGAACGACGGTAAAATAGTCATCCCATCATTGACGTTCACCGCGACACAAGGCAAAACATTGCGACGACAATGGGCGTCGGACGGGGCACCCTCTGTTTACAGACTATGGTTCAGGTCGAAGCATTGGTCTCCGCTGGCATCAACCCAGAGGTGTTCAACGTCAAGGCACCAGTCCCCATTGACATCAACTCAACGATGATGAAAGTCGAGACGGCTGTCTCCATCGACATTGTTCGACGTCGAGGCACCAGCCTCCATCGGCAACATACCTTCCACGCCTGACATCCAGAAATCAGGTCCCATCGGCATCTTCCTAGCAACCCTCAAAGTTGGCACAAGGTGTTTCTCAGGTTTCGGGTCAAAGTCGCTCGACATTAAGACACTAAACCCAGTCAGGGTCAACAGGGCACAGTTTTCCACCAGCATCAGTAGCTCAAAGGTGCTCGACGTCCAAGCATTCACATTAGACATCGAGGAGACTCCGCGTCAAGAGAATCGTCCAGGAGCTCGACGCTGAATCCATTGCCGCAGCATACGTCGTTGAGGAGAGGATCCACATCAAGATCATCAGCACAGATGCCACATTCGTTGTCGTGTGGTTCTTTTTCTCCTTCTCCTGGCAAGCAGACACAGAAGGCAACGCCGCAGGACATCCAGACGATGGTGCCTAGCATGCATCAAGAACAGAGGGGCCAGAGACCTCTCCTCTCTGAGCACCTGTCTCCCAGATGGTTACCAGTACTAAACTGGTAGAACCCTCCAACTGCTCCAGTAGATCTGCCTACAACTACTCCCAGAGGTCGGGGCATGCTCGTACTGCAAGTCCCCCACCAAAAAGACCAAAAACAGCAACCCGTAGGTGTTACACATCACCAAGCCACAGGTCTCCTACATGGTCCTCTTCCAGGCACTTGTCAAAGAGAGACTACTCTCCTACTCTGACAGACAGCCCACCTTGGAACGTCTCGCCAGTGTATGACTCCAACACCTTCCACAAGGTACTGGCTAGAGGGGCGCACAAATTGATATGCCTACTGCTCCGGCAACATCCTCAGTCATTTTTGGGACTCTTCACCAAAGACCAACTTCAAGGCCTCTGTTAACTTTGGTGCCTGGGGTCATTCAGCCAGTGATGGACACCTTCATCACACCGGCATCCCTCAAGTCAGCCCTTGCGAGGAACTCGAAAAAATACAAACTGCCAGAACACGATCAACTATTCTGGAGAGCAGATCCTGCACTGGATTCATGATCATTGCATCAGCTCCTCTTCCACTGTACTGCCAGATAAAGAGCAGATACCAAGATTCTTGGGGTAGAAAAATGTGTGTGGTACCTCTGTCTTCTTTAAGGTATCCACTGCATCTGTCCTTTTGGGGCGCTACAATAGGTCCTTATGGGACTCCCTTGAGAGGTTCAAAGACAAGTTGCCCAATGAAGATTTTCAAGATTGAGGAAGTTCTACAGAAAGGAGGCCTTGTAGCAAACTAAATGATTAGTGCAGCAGCAGCTGGTGCAACCCTGGCGGCACATGCTTACACACATGGAATATGTGCTAGATGTTAGTCTTGGCTCCAACTTACTGCACTCAAGCTGGAAGCTCAACAACGCATTTTGAATCTGCCTTTTACCAGTAATTCACTCTTTTGCTCCCATAAAGGCGATGAAATGGCCAAGATGAAGGTGGACCTCTACACTCTGAAGGCAGTGGGCCTAGAAAAAAAGAAAAAGTACAGGTCATACGATCGCAGGCCCCATCATCAGTGGATTCAAGTCCCTCAATGGTCTCAAAGGCAGCAACATCAACCCAGAGTGCACTAGCAAGGTCGCCACTCTACCGACAGTCGAGGAACTCCGCACCATACCTCTACAAAGGCTTCAGCGAAGCAATGAGCAATCGCTTCCTCCGTCGCCGTACTCCATTCCAGTGGGGAGGGGAGTATTGCCAATCATTTGCAAGCATGGCACAACATTACAAAGGATCAATGGGTGTTAAATACACTGCAAAATGGGTACTCTTCATGGTTTCGTCAACCTTCCTCCAGAAACATCTGTATGCCACCAGTTGCAACTACTGCAACGAGAAGTTTCCACTGTTCTACAAAACTCTGCCATAGAGGAAGTTCCTCCTTCACAAAGAGGAAGGTGAGTGTACTCTGTGTTTTCTGGTCCCAAGTGGAATTCAGACCTATATTGGACCTACGTCTCCTGAACCAGTCCATCCGCAGAGAGAAATTTTGCATGCTGGCTCTCCATCACATATATCCTCACCTCCAGCAGGGAGACTGAATGTGGTCGATAGAACTGCAGGATGTGTATTTCCATGAGCCAATCAACCTAAAGCATCAGAAACTTCTACGCTTCATGGTAGGAGCCAGACATTACCAATACAAAGTACTCCCTTTCAGGCTAAAGTCGCCCCCGAGGAGCCTTTACCAAATGCATGGCTGTGGTAGCAGTTGCTTTGCATCGCCAAGGAGAGTTTATCTTTATCTGGACGACTGGCAGCTAAAGATTTTTTCCCAGCACACAAAGGACCAGTATCAAACATGTCTAGGCTTGCTTCAGTGGCTGGGTGTCCATGTCAAATTTGCCAAATTGGTTCATCAGTCGACCCATAGAATACAATATCTGGGAGGTACACTGGGCACCAAGGAAGGAAGAGTATCCTTCGGAGGAGAGACTATCATCTATCATTCTGAAGTGCAATCCTCTCATCACTCTTCAGCCTGGCAGGTTGCCTCTCTTCTGGGATCGATGGCAGCTTCCTAGTTCCTAATGTCAGATTGAAAATGCGACCTTTGCAGCAGGATCAGGAGGACAAATGGGATCAGTGTACGATTCAATGGGACAACAAAGTCTATCTCTGCCAGTCAGCAAGATCTTCCATCCTGTGGTGGACTTGGAGCAATATTCTTCTCTTGAGAGTCCCATTCCATCAGACCCCACCAACACAGACCATGGATTGTTCTCTCCAGAGGTGGGTTTCCGACATGGTTCCTCTTCAAACACAAGGAAGAGGCATATCTCATCAATATGGAGTTACGGGCAGTGCATCTAGCCCTCAAGGCATTCCACCCCTCCATTCAGACAAACTGCCTATTGGTCCAAACAGACAATATGACCACTATGTACTACCTAAACAAGCAGGGAGGGACCCAATCTCGGCCCTATCCTTAGAGGCTCAAGTAATTTGGCATTGGCTCCTGGCCAGACATCTCACCATTACCATTACTCAAGCAGACTCCCCGAGTCATTTCACTGACCACCAAGACTGGCTTCTGCACAACAAAGTAGTGGTAGACCTTTTCAGGGAAGGGGACGGCCGCGCATAGACTGCCCTTTTGATCGATTGGTCAGGGGCCTTTTTGTATGCTTTTCCACCACTTTCTCTCATCCCTAAATTTATAACAAAGCTGTACCACCCCTGAGCGAGGATTATCCTGATCGCTCCATACTGGCCACAACAGTGGTTTTATCTGAACCTTCCACACCTCTGTCTCCCCACACAGGAGGCTTCCATGCAGGCCAGATCTCCCCTCCAAACTGAACAGAAGAATCCATCACTCCACCTTCTCTTGCTGATCGTGGCGGCTGGTGACATTTGCAAGTGGCAGGGCGTAACATTTGTGGATGAGTGACCTGTGGTGAGCGAGCGTAGCAAGCGGTCAAAAGGGGGGAATTTCTCCCCCCCCCCCCCCCCCCGAGAAAAGTTTGAAAAAATGGTGCATTTTCAAGCAAATTTGAGAGAGCAAGAATGTTAATAAGGAAGCTGTGAAAGTATAGTTACATCAATAAAGAGATTTTATATGATAATATAGGTAGCCGCTTATTCTGGAGCACTTCATAACAGACTTTGAGATAACAATGCTGAGCAATTCTGCTCAGATCCCATTTTGTTTGTTGCTGCATGCTGGGCGCTTTCACATGGTGCAATCTGAAAACAGATCGTGACAGCCAATGCTGCACCCGTTCATCTTTGGTGCACTACTTTCCGACACTGTATTCTCGGATGTCGCAGGGCCGAGCTGTGCAGGGTCAGTGTCCAGTAGTGAGTGATGACTGACACTCCGCTGCTTTGGATTACACGCGCTTGACCAGGGCCGATTTACTGCCCATTGGGATAATGAGGGGACAATAAAATGTTGCTCAATTAACATTAACTCCATAGAAAGAAAGACGTCTTCCAGGGATAGCGTTTTCTGCGTTTCCTGTCCTGTTGTAAAGAGATGGAAGACATGCAGACTGTTCCAGGCTGCCTGTCCCATCACGATACCCGGCCATCTCACTCCACCAGGAAACACTCACACTCCATTTACTGCATTTTCAGGCCAACGTATATGCAGCTAATATTATTGTTCAGCAGTCTGCAAGAACATTATGTTTACGAGTGAGAAAGTGAAATAGTCAAAGCATAACATTTTCCTAATTTATTCTGAAACCAAGATATAACAAGACCACCGAGCAGGATAATACTATTGCTGCCTTTGGTTCCCAGCGGGAGCTAAACATAAGCATCACCACTGCACTATTTTAGCAGAGGCAAAAAGAAGACCGCTGCTGCCGATCGACGTATCCAAACTTGTGACTATGAGCTATTAACCAAAGCATTGCAACGTTGTGAAATGCACTCTGCACAGGAAATGCACACATTATCCAGAGTGATGAAGAGAGCTGTGTGTATATAGTACTTTATGTAGAGTCTCTTGGAGTCCTTGGGCACAACTCATTAATTTGCCTCTGATGGAAGGTTCTTTGTGCACCACTAGGACTTTGCTCAGCTGCAACCTGGCCTTCTTGTACATGTTACCCTGCTGGCTGCTTGTGCGCCATGCGTTCCTACCACGGTTGTTTTACAGCCCATCAGTGATGCAAATAGTGCAATTACATAAGCAAGGAACCTGTGAAAAAGGATGGGACACCGCGTCAATCAGGAATTTAAACTGATGTCAAAATACTTGCAGTTGTACACCAATCCAATTAGTGCTATAATCCACTGATTTGATTTACCGACTCTTGGCCTGCCTGGACTCCTGTCTTACAAGGTCAGTCAGTTCCCTGCTCACATTCCCACGCAACAATCTGCTGCAAAGGGGTGGATAGAACACGGGAGGGAAAGGAGAGAGAGAGCGAGGGAGAGAGCGAGGGACTACAACATTCTAACAAAATCAAGTCCATTTTGACAACCTCACTCAGGTTCCCTACTTTCACAAATGAACACATCATCATTTTACTGTTCTCATTGTAGTAACTTCGACACAGGAATGTCAAATAGGTTGTAGGAAAACTGGTCACACTTCAACGGCAATGAAAGACAGCAAAAACATGAAAACAAAAGCACAAAGCAAGTTCTCCTGGGAGGAAGTTATTAAACGTGTTCATGCCATGCATTCTTGTTATCCCAGCAGGCTACTGTTTCTTCAAACAATACAGGTAAAAAACATAAAATACACAATTGGTTTACTTACACACAGACACCTGGAAGTTCTTTTGATGAAGTTTACCTTTCCAAGTCCTGTTGTCCACTGACTCTCCACTCAATTTCGGAGTCGTAGCTCCATGCCAGCAGCCGTCCTGCTCGCTGGCGGGGAAGGGTAGACAGGCTGGCTGAACAGCATTCCAGCAACTGCAGAAATGGCCAATCACTGCATGGCTTGACAGTAAGCCATTACAGTGATTGGTCATGCTCTCTGGGCAGAACCTCCAACACCACCGCGCTATGTGCACCAGAGGTCACATCTCTCAGCCAATCATGACAATGCTGCCACACAGCAGTGTCAGGATTGGCTTGAGCGGGCAAACTCACCGCTCATTAGGAGACTGGAGGTCTGTAGCTTCGCAAAACTCCCACTCACTAATGTGCAGTAGAGAGAAGCCTCTAATGCGCATGTTAGGTTGGCCAGCCAAAGGTAGTTGTCCAACTCGACATGCACACTTTGTAGTAAAGAGCACTGTGTGCTTGCTCCTCACTGCTAACCATGTGCACCTGCCTATGAATCTGAAGCTTCTTACCTCCTTCAGTAGTCATCTAGGACTTCCTCAGGAGTGCATGAATCAAAAAGACCTTCCACTCGACGCAGTTGTGTGTTTAAATGAAAACGATTCTATATGTGGTGTGTGCAAAAAGGGTTCCATCAGATTCAGGGGCAAGAGGAGGTAATAATGCCATATCTACTACACTTGGCCACCTCAGGTTTACAGTTTGCTTCCATTGAAGTAAACCTTGCAGCCATTATGGCATATAAAAAGTCACCTTCCTCATCCATCGTTCTTTCAGCTTCCGGTGGTTAAGGATTTTTTGCAAGGATTAAAGAAATTCTTCCCTCCAGTTTGTTCCCCTTCTCCTCCTTGAGAATTCAATCTGGTCCTATCCAAGTTCATGGGTCCCCCTTTGAACCCATTCAGAGCGATCCTACAACATACTGCATAGAAAGCTGCTTTCTTAGTATCAATCACCTAGGCTTGTAGGGTGAGCGAAATCCAAGCCCTTTGCTCTAAAGAGCAATACACAGTCTTTCACAGCAACAGAGTAGTGATGAGAACCCACCCTGCTTTTCAGCCTAAGGTGGTGTCTGCTACATTAATCAGACCATTTCAATATCCACTTTCTTTGCTAATCCCACAACAGCTGAAAGGTCTCTCCATTCTTTATACCTTAAAAGAGTATGGAAATTCTACTTGGACAAGACTAAGGCCATTAGAAAATCTGATCATTCATTTGTTAATTACGGTTCCATTAGAACAGTTTTCCAGCCTCCAAATGTTCCAATCTCCAAATGGATAGTTGTGGGCATCACTCTGGCTTACCGGTTATCCAACAAACTCCTTGTGGCAACACTCAATACACTCCACAAGGCGAAAAGCAGCTACTGTGGCCCTGCTTCATAATGTTCCCATCTCTGAGATCTGCAAAGCAGCCACTTGGGAGATCGGTACATACATTCATGAGACACTACTGTCTCGATTCGGATACAAGAGCAGACACTCAAGTAGGCCAGGTCTATGAGAAATTGCTTTCAATGCAGAGAACAGCAGCTCTTGATTCATAGTCATTTGTCCACAGAGGTAGGGGATGGGCTTGCTATTCGATTCAGTGTTTATGACTATTGATGAGGTTCCCCTGGAAGAGAAGGATAAGTTACTTACATGTAATCCTAGTTCTCTTCCAGGGGTATCCTCAAGGTCATAAGCAACTCTACCACCTCCCCAAATGATCAATCAATAAGTCATCTCTTTGTGTCGTGGTCTTCGGATCTCCGCAAGGAACTGACCTGTCACCCTTGAGGCATGAAGGGAGGCAAGGGGTCATGGCTGCCTTAAAGGCATAGGGCTAGTTTTTTTGCATTTGTAATCTGTTGTGTGTTTTCCAATGCAGCCTTTGGGCTAACAATGCCTATACTATTAGATTGCAGTTTAATAAAGAGTATGAGTGTTGCTTTGCTTTCCTGTATTTTCTTCCTATAAGTATATGTAAGAGAATTAAAAACAGATGTTTATTGATACAAATGCAATTTATGGAAGCAGTCTAGCCTCGTTTTGTTTAATGCTGAATTTTCTTAGTTATGGAAAAATGATATACATATATGAAGTATATATAGATTCCCGCACTGTTTTAGTCATAATGCGAGAGTGAAGTGAGCCAACACAAGGAACCTCCCAATTCTTTAACATTTCAAGAATCTACACCTTTATAAAGAAACGCACTGCTTGAAGAGAAAAAGAGCAAAATTGCACCCACTTCAAAAATTAAAAATCAAAATGAATCATGACAGAAAAAAGTAGGAATAGAACACAACGAGCAAGTGAACTACTTGACGATAATATGGCAGCTATGGGGAGCGCTAACTCCCGGGACACCCAAGTGGAATGAGGAAAACAGTCCAGGGCATTATTAGATAATTACAAAAGAACAGGATCGTAGAAGTGAACAAATGGTGGGAGAAAACCACCCCTGAAAAATACATTGAATTCAAGCGATTGCCAGGAGAATTAAGGATCCTAATAATGCCAACACTCAATGACCTGGACATGGATCTAATTAAACAATGACAAACTGACACTAATGACTGCTCATTCAAATTAAGGAGGACCTTGATTATACATGCCGAGAGGAAACTAGAGGCTACAATTGAGAAGATCAAACAACTGGAAGAAGAGTTGGACAAACAGCCAGAGAATGAGAGAAAAAATAACTATTAGAGTCCATGGAGAAGAAAATAAGCAAGCATGAGGCAGATGTGGAAAAACCAGCAAATTCAATCAAGCCCGAAGCGATTATGCCAGTTGGTGTATATATACACATTCGCAAGAAAGTTTGACACTGAGAAAAAGAGTTGTAATGGACAAAAAGTACGGGATATGAAACTACTGGCACAGTGGACAGCTCGGACATCAGCTCAGATGATGAGCAACAGAGTACTTTGAATTTGGATTTTTCGGGGAGAGGAGATTAATTCAGATGGTCACGCGACTAAGAGAAAGAGGAACAACGTTGGGAAGGGGGCAAAGCAAACCCCAATTAGAAGAAGAAAAAAAAAAAAAAAGAGGAGCAAAGAACAAAAAAAGGACGAGGAAAGAAACAGCAAACCTAAGGAAAATATATACTGAAAAGAACTTGGTTATTAACATCTCCAATAAAACCTTAAGTTTGGAACAAATAAATCTGCTGAATAAAGGATTGTCCTTCTGTCCTAACCAAGACATGGATCTACCTAACATCTGCATTGATTTATATAAATTCTCTGTTGGAAGTTAAAACTCAAAACATATTATGAGAAAAAAAACACGGAGTCAAAATTCAAAAGTTCAATCTACAATCGGAAATCTCACTGCTAGACCAAAGGGATATATCAACGTTGAGAACAATGAATAGTCTGGAAGAAAATATGGAACAACCAAGCTCATTAATGGATCATCATGAAGAATACGACGTATAATTTTGTCAGAAATTGAGCATCTCCACGGAGAGAGGAGGAAATAGCGGACTTAAGGCACAATCGACCTTTTGTCCCCAACTTCCACCAGGGAATAAAATTGACTTATTCCAAGAATTAATGGCGGAGGATATCAAAAAATTACTAACTCCCAGGTCGAAATCAACAAAGAAACAAAAGAAGAAAAAATTGAATTTAACATTAGGGGCACATAAGGCCCTAAAAGAGCTTCGAGATGACCCACATATCATAATCAAAGCCTCTGACAAGGGCGGAAATATCGTTGTTCAAGATCTCAAAGACTATATGGATGAGGTGATTAGACAAATCTACAACAGAGACCTTTATGAGCGTCTGGACAAAAATCCAATAGAAATATGGACACAGGAGTACCACTTAAAATTACAACAATGGAATGATCGTGGGTTGATCGACTTTGAGGAGTATATGTATTTAAAGGAAAATCATCCCATCGTGGCAACAATATACTTCTTACCTAAAGTACACAAGTTGATCAATAACCCACCAGGAAGACCAATCGTGAGCTCGATTGGATCGCTCTTGGAGAAAACATCACGGATCATAGACATCTTCCTGATGGACTATGTAACATCATTATCATCTTATTAAAAAGACACTACTAACTTCCTTAAAAGGATCCAAGGTGTCCAATGGGATGAGACACGGATTATGGCCACAATAGATGTCTGCTCTTTATATACCTCAATTCGACATACAGACGGAATCAGAACGGTTGAACAGTTCTTAAAAACAAGATCAATGAGCCTCTTGGAGCATTCAGAAATGCTCCTAGAAATGTTATCATATTGTCTAACTCACAACATCTTCTTTTAATGGGGAGCTCTTTTTACAATAACAGGGAACGGCAACAGGTATATCATTTGCCCCCACATATGCGAACTTACTCATGGGAGCATGGGAGACAGATGTATTGGCTAGCAGTTAGAAATCTAACATTACATTTTGGTCTAGACTCATCAATGACCTGTTCGAATCACTGAACAGAAACAACTTCAATTTAACTTTCACATCTACAAGTAGTAAAAACAGCGTAATATTCTTAGATGTGGAAGCATTCATCAAGAATAAGAAAATCAGCAGCAGAATACACCAGAAACAGATTGCCTGCAACAGTATACTCCACGCCAATAGTGGATATTCGCAACATCTGAAGTGGAGTATACCCTACAGACAAATGTTGCGGGTAAAGAGAAAGTGCTCAGAATCGAGTGATGTTGAACAACTCAGAGATGAGTGCTCGCTTCCTGGAAAGAGGCTACCCACTAGAAGTAATTGAAAAAGCTAGAATGAAGGTCAATCTGAAATCAAGGGAAATGCTATTGATATTACAACAGGAAGTCCAGGCAAGAGAAGAAGAGGAAACTACAACTCGTTTGATTGTGGATTTCAACAATGACAACAGAGAACTGAAAAAGATTGTAAAAAGAAACTGGAATGTCCTCATGCTGGACGAAACACGGGAAAAAAAAAATTACCATCATGTTCTAGTATGACTTATAGGAAATCTGCATCCTTAGGGGATATTCTCACGCACAGCCACTTTGAAATTAAGGAACCCAGAAAAACAACTTTGTTAAACACCCCGGGATTTTGGAGGTGTCTTTGAGTGAATCGCGGACGATACTGGTGGAAGGCCGAGGAGTAGGAGGGATACCTGCACTGTTGATATCCTCCCCTATTTGCCGGCATACCTGGTCCTCTGTGTCCATTAAAGGCAGTCTTCCCGAATTGCAGTGTTCCGAGAAACTGTGCAGTTCCAGCATCCTTTTTTATGCCCTGTAGGGCCTTGTTCACATGTTTGCCAAATAAACCTTGCCCATCGTAGGAAAGCCTAAGATGTTATCCTGTCCTACATAACGAAAGGAAGTAGCTTTGAGCCAGCCTTGTCTTCTCAGTACTGCTGAACCTGTATGTTGGCAAAATGCAGTGGTGGCAATATCCATGTCACAGTCAATTTCTGCTGATGCCCTCTGTCCTTCCTGTAAAACCTTTTTTGCTTCTAGTTTGGCCTCTTCAGGAAGCTGGTCTATGTATGTTGGGATGTCCACCCATTACTGTTTCATATCTGCCCAGGACAGCTAGGGAACTAGTTGCTCTCACTGTTAAACCTCACATGGCTGAAAATATTTTCCCGATGTTGTCTAAACGTCTGCCCCCCTTGTCAGGAGGAGCAGAAATCAGGGTGGAGGTTTTGATCGCCTTTGAGCTGCCTGTGTGATTACTGAATTCGGCTTGGGATGTCCAGTTGGACAGGCCGGGGCATTCTCCGGGGACATATATATGTTTTTTAATGAAGACACAAAAGAACTGCTGTGACTCTAGCCGGCTTCTCATCACTTTTAGACTTTAATCCCAAACATAGGCAAGGAGCATACACCCTTTTGGAATGGTACTTTCAAGTCGTATAAAAAATACTTTTTGTTTGGATGGCATAGAAAGTGCAAATCTATTGGCTGCTCCCTCTCGAGCAAATTGCGAAAACCTCCAATATCTTCTGGAGGGGACTCTGCAACCAAAATGTTGGGGTTGGGATTATATAGTCATCACATTCTGAACTGGGATCTTGAAGTTCTCCCTCCTCTTGTTTGTCATCCGAGGTATCAGAGTCGTGAAGTAGGGTAGTACCTAGTATACGGAATCCTGGAAGAGGCAAAGATGTAGGTTTTTGTAAAGGCATAGATTGTTGTGGTGGAGGTGACCTGGCAGGCGAAGATGGATGGAGAACCGTTGAAGTAGAAGGTGGAAACCTTTTCCTGTAATCCAACAGCATAGATTGCCAATAGGAAATCAAAGAACTGGGCATACAAATAATGCCCTTGTGAAATGGTTGTGCTATACTACTGTTGATCATAGTCCTGATAATAATATTCATCCTCTTCCTCCTGGCATTTGACAAGTAACTGGGAGGGACTGTTTGCCCTTCCAAAGAGACCATCATCAGATCCCATTCCCTGTTCCAAAAGGTGAGTAGGTAGAATGGGTGTCACTTTGCTAGGAGCGGTGTGCTCTGGGGTTACCAGTGGTGATTGTCTATTTTCCGGTCTTTTTTTTTTTTTGACGACGCGGTCGTCAACAAGGTCGTCGACTAGGCTGTTGACGGCATCAAAGATTTAGCCGTAGGTAGCACTGCTGTCAGTGGAGGCTTGGGCAGCAGAGCTATTGTTGGCAGAGCCTTAGTTGGTGGAGCCATCGTTGGCCCTGAGATTAGTGTAGACAGAGGAGACCTTGTTGGCGCTGTCGATGAGGTGATGGTCAGCGATAACAGTCCAGCAGCTGAGGCCGTAGACATCAATGCCATGGTTGGGACTTAGGATGATGTGGACAGTGAAGAGACCGATGTAGTTACCTTCGTTGAGGCAGCTGTATACGATGTTGTCGAGGGTGCCGCCACGAAATGCTTTCATCGACGGAGAAGTGACCGTCAATCTATCGAAGTGAGAAGCTGAGGAGGGCTTCTTAAACTCACAAGAGACTTTAGGAGGTGGCATAGGTGGCTCTGAAAAGGTCTTTTTAGCCCTTTCAGAGGAGCCATGACCTTTTTTGTCTTTAGAATAAAACTTGGATCCCTGAGGTAATTTGGAGGGGCTGCTGCCTTTATAAGACCTGTGGGAAGGCTTTTTTTTAGGCTTTAAGCTGTTGCGAAGAGGATGAAGAAGGTGATCTCTCTTTTGTAGGACCTCACAGAAGAAGAATACGAGTCCTCACTGTCTGAATCCGAGATGATCTCCTTTCTTGTTTTGAGATTCTGGAGCCATCTCAGCAGCCCGCCCTCTCTGTTCTTTAAAGATTTTGATGAAAAGGTATGACATACCTTACAATCTTTTGTGCTGAGTGATCTGGATACAAACAGTAAATACAATCATGGTGAGGGTCTTCAGAATCTAATCTTTACTTGCCTCAAGAATTACAGGTTCTGAAGAGACTTTTATTCTCCTCGCCAGACTTGGTGTTTTAGCTGAAAAAAATAAAGGTGAAAACCTTTGCAATAGTCAAGAAATAAAGATAAAGGCCTAGCATCTGAAGAGAAAGCCAAGCAGAGCTCAGAGGAGACTCCCTAGCACGACGTGGGGTAGAAAAGCTGAGGTACTGGAACTCCTCTCGGGAGTGTTCTAAAAGGTGTTGCAGCCTGATTGGCTGGAAGGTGGTCTAGGGCCTTCTTGCTTTATAGTTCTTCTACTATTATATGGTACAGGTGACTCCCATCTCGACGATGGAGAATGATTCAAGCATGTGCATCTATGAAAGTTGCAATACTAGAGTAAGAAGACGTTATAGACTGTTACTTTCAATTCCGAATGCAACGGTAACAAGCCCTAAGAGCATTAACAAAGATTATCTGTTTCTCACTCATAGCGGGTGTCCGGAAGGAAAAAGTGAAAGATCTGGTCCAAGAGGAAACTGACGTCCTCCGGCTGGAGGCAGAGTGAGACGAAGAGGCCACAGATGCCAAACAGCACGAGCTCAAGCTTAAGAGGGAGGAATACAGGGCCATAGCCACGGACATGGCCAAAACACTAGGCAGAGAAAACGAGGGCAGGGTCTACGACCTAGGTGATAAAGCAGGCAAGTTTCTTGCCTGGCTTGACAGAAGAGACCTAGCTAGCCGCTTGGTTCCAGAGCTTGTCGATGAGCAGGGGGAACCTTAACAGATCCACAGGCAATTACACACGAGTTTGCAGACCATTAAATCAGAGAATACCGCTCAAGCACGGACTTGCCAGACTCGGAGGCCCTGCTCACAGACATACAGCTTTCTGTCCTGTCGGCCGAAGAAAGGGAATCTCTGGACGGTGCTTTTACGAACGACGAGTTCGCTCAAGCGATAAGAAACCCTTCAATTCGGTAAAGCACGAGGCCCAAACGGTTTAACGATCGAACTCTACAAGCTGAAGCATGACTCCATTGCCCCACACCTGCGAGCAATGTTCAAGGAAAGTAGAGCGAGGGGGAGCCTTCCTTGTGATCAGCAGATAGCCACCCTGGTGACCATCTACAAGGAAGGGAAACCAATTCACAGGTGCTCATTGTACAGACCAATCTCCCTGCTCAACGCAGAACCTAAGATCTTGGCCAAGCTGTTGGCGACCTGACTGACCCCAGTTCTCAGTAAGTTAGTTAACCTGATCAATCGGACTTCATGCCTCATCGAAATACAACCCTAAACTTACGGCGGCTTCATGGAGTAATGGGTAGGATCGACACGATCCAAGAAGCAGCAGTGGTGGTGGTGTCCCTGGATGCCGCAATGGCATTCGACACCTTCGAATGGGCTCATCTCTTTGTAGTCCTGAAAAAGCTAGGCTTCGGGTCCGCATTTATTGGGTGGGTGAGACTATTGTATAGTAAGCCCCTGGCTCAAGCAGTGGTCAACAACAAAAAGTCTGAGGTGTTTGAGTTGAGCCGTGGGACACGTCAGGGCTGTTCGCTGTCCCCACTACTTTTTGCTCTCTCGCTCGAGCCGCTTGCGGCATGGATCCGGCAGGATCTGACAATGAAAGGCCTCAGATGGGCAGACACCTGGAAGGACTATCTCTATGCGGACGACATCCTCCTTTATCTTACCTTCCCGAAAGCTTCGCTTCTTGATGCCATTAACATCTTTACCAACTTTGGGAAAAATTCAGGGTGCAGGATGAACTGGGCCAAGTCGGTCGTCTACGCTCTCAATGGTGAGCCGCCAACCCTCCTAAAGAACTACCTAATCCAAGTGGCCCGAGACGGCTTCCAATACCTGGGTGTCTTTATTTCGGCTGATCCAAAGATAAGACATGCACGGAACCTGCTTCCCCCTCTCTAGCGCTTAAAACGGGACGTCGTGCATTGGAGGACGCTCCCGCTCTCCCTGCTGGGACGAGCAGCGCTTTTCAAAATGATAGCTTTACCCAGTTTTCTATATGCCCTACAAAACCATCCGGACCCTGTCCCCGCTCGCTATTTTAAAGAAATTGAAAGCCTCCAGAGAGCTGCTGTGGGAAGGTAGGCCAAGCATAGCTCTACAAAAACTAGTACTATTAAGGTATGATGGGGGCATTGCTCTCCCGGACATACGAAAATATTACAGGGCTGCCCATCTAGCAGCAATAAATCATTGCACGTATATATGAGAGGATGACTCCGGGTACAGGATGGACAAGTGGCTACTTCCGGGAGGCAACTTTAACAGAGCCATCTACTCTGTTGCTACAAAGATTCCACTCATGGGACCCACCCAACATGCAGTCCACATTTGGAAGGCGGCAACCAGAAGTTTCGGATGGAAACGGCAGCTCACACAAGCGACAACTGTGAGATGCCGAGCAATTAAGTACTCTGCGGATCTCAAAGGGGTTTAAAAACTGGGATCTGATCGGGTTCTCAAAGATTGGGGATCTCTGGCAGAAAGGGGCAGTGCTGCCCTTTGCCGCCCTGCAGAAAGAATACAAACTAGCCGACTCAGAATATTTGCTGGTACAACATGCACTAATGTCAAACTTATCCAACGGGGAATCTCCTCCGGCAGTGTCGCCGTTGGAAGACAGGCTGTTAGATGGCTCAATGCCCACTAAAGCAATCTCCCTCACATACAAAAAACTTATAAACACCTCTGTTCCACTTGTGCAGACCAGGGGGCGGTGGGAAAGAGACGGAATAGAACTTGATGATTTAGAATGGCAGTAGGCGTTGTCTTCTGCTGAAGAAGTGGTAATCTCTTCAAGACACCGCCTGGTTCAATTGAAGATCCTGCACAGGGTTTACGTGTCAGGGGCCAGACTTGTTAGCATGGGGAAAGCCTGACGGGAGGTGCAGAAGGCAATGCGGTCACGATGGTACCTTCCTCCACATAATTTGGGAATTTATCGCTATCCAGAATTACGAATGTATAAATGAGGTGCTTGGGGTGGGGCTCCAGCTAGAAGCCGAATGGTGTTTATTAAATGTGTGGGAACTGTTAGACCTGTCAGCCCTTTGGGTGGTCCCTCCTCATCATTATTTATTTTGTCCCACTTTTGCCTCAAACCCTGTTTGAATTTTTCCTTTTTGGGAACCACCAGACTTTTTCGTGTTGCTACAGATTCAGGGAGCCATTTTACCTACCCCTGAAACTTCTGTCTGAGGGCCTGAAGCACAAAATGGTGGCCACCTGTGACATCACCAGCATCCACTGGAACCTACCAGCACCTTCCAGAACATTCCAGAACCCTGTGACAGTTGGAGGCGGTTTGGAATGTTGGGGAGTTAAGAGAGAGAGTTGGCAGTTGGAGCTGGCAGTTGGCACCTGACTGGTGAAGAGAGAGCAGCACAACAGTGAAGGAGGAAGGAGTGAAGCAGCAGGGGTGGAAACTTGTGCCTGGAGTGGGGTCCATAAACCCACCCTTGATACTTGTCCCTACTGATGGATCCCAGCCTGTAGCCCTGTGTGGGAAGAAGCCAGAAAAACTCATCCTAAGGACCTGGACAGCAGGAACAGGCCTTAGAAGCAGAAAGCAGCAAGATCCTGACCTGGAAACTGGTTTCCCTGGAGTCCGGCGTCGAGTAGCCTAAGACCTGGAGCCCGAGGTGGAGAAGCGGCGCTGACTGAAGAAGCAGACGTCGTACCCGGAGCCGCCTGAGGTCGTGAGAGGGCGCCGACGGAGGTCGTGAGGAATACCAAAGGTCGAGGAGGAAGTTAACCGAGGTCGAGTGAGCGGCGTCATCGGAGGAGTGAAGTCCGCCCTCCGGAGTCGTCGGAGACCGAGGTGAAGTGTACCGGAGGTCGGGAGTGAGGATCGCACTCCGGAGTCGCCCGGAACCTGAGAGGAGGAGCACCGGAGGTCGGGGGTGAGGATCGCACCCCGGAGTCGCCGGAAGTCGACATCGAGGCCAGGCCGGCCGACGTCATCGAAGCCGAGAGCGCCATCGGACCGGAGCCGCCCGAAGTCGACATCGCGTAGAGACTGCCCGACGCCGTCGAATCGGAGGTCGAGATCGAACCGAGGCCGCCGACATCGGACCGGAACCGCCTACCGGCGTCGTCTAGAACTGACATTGTGCCGAGGCCGCCGAGACCGAACCGGAACCGCCTCACGGCATCGACACGACTCCAGCGGCGTCGGAACATCAGAAAAAGGGCAGTAAGTGGAGTAGAGGGCGCCTAAGGCCCTGTGGAGACCTGAGAGACTGCTCTAAGGGGCTAGGGAGGTGCTGGAACCAACCTGACTGTGCCAGGGGTGAATTGGGACTAACCTAGAGAGGTTGTGTGGAGAGAGAAAGCCAGGGCATTGGTACTCCCCCCTTGATCTACCTCAGTTTAGGCCTCAGCCTTGTCCCAGCCAGGGAGTAGAACCCCTCAAGCCTTCCACAACCCTACAAGCTGTGCCTGGGCCAAATCAGCCCTTAAGAATTGAAAAGTGATCTGATTACATGAGTGTTGCTGTATACTTTTAATTATTTATTGGGGGCACTGTATTTATTGAGTTTTTACATATTTATTGCTTCACTATATTTATTGGTCCACAGGGCTTGTTGGTGTACAATATTTATTGGTGACAGTATTTATTGCCTCAGAATATTTAATTGCCTGTATTACCTGCACTTATATTTATGTCCCTTGTATTTATGATCATCCCTATTTATTGAATCTCCAGACAGTATTTATTTGACCTGCACTATTTAAATTTGTATATTGTGATTGTCTTATTTATTTTTCCAATCAGCAACTAAGAGAAAAAGATAAAGAAGAATATTTTCATAATTTTTACGGTGTAGAGTCGTTTTTGGAACGGATGCACGCATGGTTATTGTATGGGTATATTGTATGCTTAGCACGGTGCCTGTGTCCTGACCACTCGAGCCAAGCTACCACAGTGTGTTCGGGGAGTCCACCACCACCCTACGGAGTGGGAGTGGGCTGTTTCCAACATAAATTGGTGTTCAGTGGTGGGATCGAGCTGTGCCTACGTATACTCAACAATAACTGTGGGTAGTCCATAGGCCTACACCGGGAGTTTTCTCAAAGCGGCCTTCCTAATTGTGGGTTTTTGTTTTTTCCAAATTTACTCTGGTGGTGGGAGGAGGTATTATTAAAGGTACCCCCCTGCATAGTTACTGCACAAAAACCTGTCCACTAACCTGAGTGGGCAAGATGGAGTTTGTACTAGAAAATCTAGAAACGTACACTGTGGCCCAACTCAGGGAGTTTTGCCAGCGGGAGGGGGTGTACTGTCCCCCAGGAGCAAAGAAGGGTGCACTCCAAACCAGCTTAAGGGCTTGGGGGGAGGCACGCCGAGAAAGCAAGGCTGAGGAGGAAGACAGGGATGGAGAGCCTGACCCTGAGGGGGCTGAGATGTACCAACCTGAGGTGGGGAACCTGTCAGCAGGGCCCAGAACCATTTCTAGGAAGGGCAGCAGTGCCTCTAGCGGTGGCTTGTCTGAAGTGGAGCTAACAGACCGGAGGGAGAAAAGACAGCTCACATGGGACTTAGCAAGGCTGGAAAAGGAGAAGGAGGAGCAGAGGATGGCCCATGAATTACGACTGAAAGAAATAGATCTTCAGATCTTGAGAATCGGGGCACAACCTGTTCCTAATGGTGGCAGCCAAACCCAAGAGATCACCAGGGAACCTAAACCATACCTGCCAAAGGACATAGTAGCTAGCTATGGAGTGGGCGACGATATCGCCAAGTGGCTAGCGGCCTATGAGGTCTCATTGAGGGCCCATGGGGTTCCAGAGAAGTACTGGGGAGGGGGGTTGTATAAGTACATGCCTCCAGCTGGTAGGGATGCTTTATTGGCCCTCGAAGAGGATGAGCAAACCCACTACCCCACCATGAAACTGGCGCTCATCAGAAAGTTTGGACTAACACCTGAAAAGTACAGCCAGAAGTTCAGGGGTAGTCACAAACTGGGCACGCAGAATTGGGTGGACTTCCTGGACTATGCAAAGAAGGCAATGGAAGGTTGGATTCAGGGCAGTGAAGTGAGGAACTACGAGGAGTTGTTTGACCTAGTACTGAAGGAACACCTGCTCGAGAAATGTTTCCCTGAACTGCGGCAACACCTGGTGGATAGCAAGCTGACCAGTCCCCGGAAGCTTGCTGAGGAGGCGGACATTTGGGCTAGTACCCGGGTGTCCACAAGGGGGATTGGAGGGGATACTCAAAAGGCCGGACAGGGCGCCCCCCAGAAGAAAGAGGGAGGGGAAAAGAAAAAGGAGTTCTCCAAAGGCCCCCAAAATAACTTCCAAGGGAAGGGAACAGGATTCACCTCTAAGGCTAACCCACCCAGAAACCCTAATCCTGGCCAGAGTCAGCAGCCAAAGGGTTGTCCATTGCTACGAGTGCGGTGGCGTTGGACACTATAAAGGAGATCCGAAGTGCCAGAAACGACCACCCCCTCCCACTGGAGGAAAGACCCCCGGAGTAGCTAGTGCAGTGCTCGGGGAGGAGATGCCCTTAACTAAGGGAAGGGAGTGGGCGGGTGTCACTCTAGTGTCCCTGGGAGAACGGGAGATGGTTCCTAAGATCCAGGTGCCCGCAAATACCGCCAAGTATGGGCAGTGGGTCACCATCAACGGCCAAAGAGGGGAGGCTCTGAGAGACACAGGAGCCAGTATGACTATGGTGCGTAGCCAACTGGTGTCTCCAGAGCAGGTAATTCCCGATGTACTCCACCCAGCCGCGATGGCTGACGGCAGAACAGGCCACTATCCAGTGGCCGAGGTTCCCTTTGAATGGGGGGGGTTGCAGGTTCACTTCGAGTTGCCGTAAGCCCTGCCGTGCCAGTCGATTGTCTGCTGGGGAATGATATGGAGCACAACGCTTGGAAGGAGGTGGAATACCGGACTCACACCGAGATGCTGGGTACACCTGACTGGGCCTGTGTTAGCACAAGGTCCGCGACTACCCGAAGAGGGAGTTCATTTCGGCTGGAGCCTGGAACAAAGGCCCAGCCAGCTGCCAGTCAAGGGAAGAACCAAGGACAGGAGGAGCCTGCCTCGACGTCTCCACCCCGTAGGACGGATAGGCCACCGGAGGTGGTGGACCAGGAGTCTGCGGAGGGGGACGTTACCAACCTGGAGGACCTACCCATCCCGGCCGAGTGGCACGTGGAGGGAGGCCCGTCCAGGGAGGAATTCTGCCAGGGCCAGAGGGAGTGCCCTACCCTTGAGGGGCTGAGGCGACAGGCCGAAGCCCAGGCAGCAGGGAACGTTGAAGGGAACTACAGTGTTTACTGGGAGGATGGCCTCCTCTACAGCGAACCCAAGGCCCCCCTACATGGATCGTCACGAGCCTTGGTAGTTCCTCAACGTTATCGAGCCTTCCTTCTGGAGTTGGCTCACGAGATACCATTGGCAGGACACCTGGGGCAAGACAAGACCTTCGCCCGTCTTGTCCCACACTTTTATTGGCCTCAGATGAAAGTGTCGTCCGATACCTACTGCCGGACATGTGTGTCTTGCCAAGCCAGTGGGAAAACAGGGGTGAAGCTGAAAGCTCCCCTGGAACCACTTCCTGTCGTTAGCACCCCCTTTGAAAGGGTGGGCATCGACATTGTGGGTCCGTTAGATCCGCCAACATCAGCTGGTCACAGGTTTATCCTGGTCCTGGTGGATCATGCTACACGGTACCCAGAGGCAATACCTCTGAGGACTATAACAGCACCTGTTGTGGCTAGGGCCCTGATGGGAATCTTTACCCGAGTGGGTTTTCCCAAGGAAGTTGTGTCCGACAGGGGGACCAACTTCATGTCAGCGTATATGCGGGCGATGTGGAAGGAGTGTGGAGTGACCTACCGGTTCACAACTCCTTACCACCCCCAGACCAATGGTCTGGTGGAAAGGTTTAACAAAACCTTGAAAGGCATGATCAGAAGTCTGCCTGAAAGCCTGCGGAGGAAATGGGACGTCCTCCTACCCTGTTTACTTTTTTCCTACAGGGAAGTGCCACAGAAGGGAGTGGGCTTCAGCCCCTTCGAGCTTCTGTATGGGCACCCTGTACGTGGACCTCTTAACCTGGTGAGAGACGGATGGGAAAGAACTCCCAGAAAGCTCCCCCAGGATGTGGTGAGCTACATGCTGGCCTTCCGGAGCCAAATGGCTAAGTTGTGGAAGCAAGCTTCTGACAACTTGGAAGCCAGCCAAGCAGTGATGAAGGCGTGGTATGACCACAACGCTCACCCGGTGGAGTTGGAGCCTGGCCAGAAGGTGTGGGTGATCGAACCAGGAGAGCTTAGTGCCCTCCAGGATCGCTGGTCAGGACCCTTTGAGGTGTTGGAGAAGAAGGGTAAGGCTACCTACTTGGTGGACCTGAAGACCCCTCGTCAGCCCCTGCGGGTGCTGCATGCCAACCGCCTCAAACCCCACCATGAGAGGCCCAAAGTCATCTTGATGATGGTGACTGACGGAGGAGAGGACGTGGAAAGCGAGCCTCTCCCTGATCTGTTTGCGTCTCAAGAAAAGGATGGGTCGGTGGAGGGAGTGATTCTCTCCCCATCTCTAACTCCTGAACAGCAGGAGGACTGTCGCCAGGTCCTGGGGCAGTACTCCTCGTTGTTCTCCCTTGTCCCGGGTAGGACTCACCTGTGCGTCCATGACGTGGACACAGGAGACAGCCCACCTGTGAAGTCCAAGATCTACCGGATGTCAGACAAGGTGAAGGCCAGCATTCATAGTGAAGTCACTAAGATGCTGGAGCTAGGAGTGATCGAACCTTCTAGCAGCCCCTGGTCTAGTCCGGTGGTGTTAGTACCGAAAGCTGCACCACCGGGTGCCCAACCAGAACTGAGGTTCTGTGTGGACTACCGGGGACTGAATTCAGTGACAAAAACTGATGCTCATCCGATCCCTAGGGCGGATGAATTAATTGACCGGCTGGGAGCTGCCCAATATCCAAGTACCTTTGACCTTACTTCGGGGTACTGGCAGATCTCTTTGACAGATGGAGCAAGGGAAAGGTCAGCCTTCTCCACGCCCAATGGCCACTACCAGTTCTGTGTGATGCCCTTTGGGCTCAAGAACGCACCTGCCACGTTTCAGCGCCTGGTAAACCAGATCCTCACCGGAATGGAGAGTTTCTCTGCTGCTTATCTGGATGACATAGCCGTCTTCAGTAACAGCTGGGAGGATCACTTGCGTCACCTGCAAGCTGTTCTCCAGGCCCTGAGACAAGCTGGATTGACGATCAAGGCCAGCAAGTGCCAGATCGGGCAGGGGTCGGTAGTGTACCTTGGACACTTGGTGGGTAGGGGAGCGGTGCAACCCCTCCAGGCGAAGATCGAGGCCATCATGGCCTGGGAACCCCCCAAGACTCAGACTGAGGTCCGAGCATTTTTGGGCCTCACGGGATACTACCGCCGCTTCGTGAAGGGGTACGGTACCATCGTAGCCCCCCTCACGGAGCTCACGTCCAAGAAACAACCTCGACGGGTAGTCTGGACGGAGGCTTGTCAGCAAGCCTTTGAGAGATTGAAGAAAGCCATGTGCGAGGCCCCGGTCTTAAGGGCCCCAGACTTTTCCAAGAAGTTCATTGTCCAGACAGATGCATCAGAACATGGCATTGGGGCAGTGTTATCGCAACTGAACGAAGAGGGTCTGGAACAACCCGTGGTCTTCCTATCCCGGAGACTACTTCCCAGGGAACAGAAGTGGAGTGCAATAGAGCGTGAAGCCTTTGCAGTGGTATGGGCTCTGAAGAAGTTGCGGCCATACCTGTTTGGCTCGCACTTCCTAGTTCAGACCGACCACAGACCCCTTCGTTGGCTGATGCAAATGAAGGGGGAAAATCCCAAGTTGTTGAGGTGGTCTATTTCCCTACAGGGGATGGACTTTCAGGTGGAACATCGGCCTGGAGTGGACCACGCCAATGCAGACGGTCTCTCAAGGTATTTCCGCCTTAGTGATGAGAACTCCCAAGGGGTTGGGTAGCTCTCCCCACTTTCAGCTGGGGGGGACGCGTGTTAGACCTGTCAGCCCTTTGGGTGGTCCCTCCTCATCATTATTTATTTTGTCCCACTTTTGCCTCAAACCCTGTTTGAATTTTTCCTTTTTGGGAACCACCAGACTTTTTCGTGTTGCTACAGATTCAGGGAGCCATTTTACCTACCCCTGAAACTTCTGTCTGAGGGCCTGAAGCACAAAATGGTGGCCACCTGTGACATCACCAGCATCCACTGGAACCTACCAGCACCTTCCAGAACATTCCAGAACCCTGTGACAGTTGGAGGCGGTTTGGAATGTTGGGGAGTTAAGAGAGAGAGTTGGCAGTTGGAGCTGGCAGTTGGCACCTGACTGGTGAAGAGAGAGCAGCACAACAGTGAAGGAGGAAGGAGTGAAGCAGCAGGGGTGGAAACTTGTGCCTGGAGTGGGGTCCATAAACCCACCCTTGATACTTGTCCCTACTGATGGATCCCAGCCTGTAGCCCTGTGTGGGAAGAAGCCAGAAAAACTCATCCTAAGGACCTGGACAGCAGGAACAGGCCTTAGAAGCAGAAAGCAGCAAGATCCTGACCTGGAAACTGGTTTCCCTGGAGTCCGGCGTCGAGTAGCCTAAGACCTGGAGCCCGAGGTGGAGAAGCGGCGCTGACTGAAGAAGCAGACGTCGTACCCGGAGCCGCCTGAGGTCGTGAGAGGGCGCCGACGGAGGTCGTGAGGAATACCAAAGGTCGAGGAGGAAGTTAACCGAGGTCGAGTGAGCGGCGTCATCGGAGGAGTGAAGTCCGCCCTCCGGAGTCGTCGGAGACCGAGGTGAAGTGTACCGGAGGTCGGGAGTGAGGATCGCACTCCGGAGTCGCCCGGAACCTGAGAGGAGGAGCACCGGAGGTCGGGGGTGAGGATCGCACCCCGGAGTCGCCGGAAGTCGACATCGAGGCCAGGCCGGCCGACGTCATCGAAGCCGAGAGCGCCATCGGACCGGAGCCGCCCGAAGTCGACATCGAGTAGAGACTGCCTGACGCCGTCGAATCGGAGGTCGAGATCGAACCGAGGCCGCCGACATCGGACCGGAACCGCCTACCGGCGTCGTCTAGAACTGACATTGTGCCGAGGCCGCCGAGACCGAACTGGAACCGCCTCACGTCATCGACACGACTCCAGCGGCGTCGGAACATCAGAAAAAGGGCAGTAAGTGGAGTAGAGGGCGCCTAAGGCCCTGTGGAGACCTGAGAGACTGCTCTAAGGGGCTAGGGAGGTGCTGAAACCAACCTGACTGTGCCAGGGGTGAATTGGGACTAACCTAGAGAGGTTGTGTGGAGAGAGAAAGCCAGGGCATTGGTACTCCCCCCTTGATCTACCTCAGTTTAGGCCTCAGCCTTGTCCCAGCCAGGGAGTAGAACCCCTCAAGCCTTCCACAACCCTACAAGCTGTGCCTGGGCCAAATCAGCCCTTAAGAATTGAAAAGTGATCTGATTACATGAGTGTTGCTGTATACTTTTAATTATTTATTGGGGGCACTGTATTTATTGAGTTTTTACATATTTATTGCTTCACTATATTTATTGGTCCACAGGGCTTGTTGGTGTACAATATTTATTGGTGACAGTATTTATTGCCTCAGAATATTTAATTGCCTGTATTACCTGCACTTATATTTATGTCCCTTGTATTTATGATCATCCCTATTTATTGAATCTCCAGACAGTATTTATTTGACCTGCACTATTTAAATTTGTATATTGTGATTGTCTTATTTATTTTTCCAATCAGCAACTAAGAGAAAAAGATAAAGAAGAATATTTTCATAATTTTTACGGTGTAGAGTCGTTTTTGGAACGGATGCACGCATGGTTATTGTATGGGTATATTGTATGCTTAGCACGGTGCCTGTGTCCTGACCACTCGAGCCAAGCTACCACAGTGTGTTCGGGGAGTCCACCACCACCCTACGGAGTGGGAGTGGGCTGTTTCCAACAGGAACCTACTGATGTGAATAACAGTGGGGAAAACTTGGCCAAAGCTGGGCTTGATGAGGCCAAAAGGAACATTGCCCGGCTGTGGGGATCTGGATTATCGCCTACATTAGCTTCATGGAAGGCAGACATGGACTGGTGTATGCTGAGGGAAAAAACAGTGTATGTTGCACGGAGATGCCCCCAAAAATGGTCCGCAATTTGGGACAAATAGAACGTATATAGAGGAAACATTTGTGTCCCACCTGCCTTACAGTCTCTGGAGGAGCCTCTTAAGCCCTGAAACCCTGACCTATTGTTTTGATCTGCCACATTAGCACTGTCTACTTGATTTGAGATGTTACTTGACATGTAATGAGAAACGCTATTCTCTTATTGTTTAATAAAAAGAATTATTAAAAAATAAAAAAAGATTTTCTGAAGTGCAGTCTGTGTCCTCGCTCTTTGTTGGCTTCAGGACAAGTAACAAGTCACCTTGAAACAAAAAACCTTTGAACAAAAACAAACTGTAATCATCCTACTATAGGGTGTACTTTCAGTTTTGTCTATGTTCAGCTTTAAGAAACCTCCATGGATACCACTGGCTGTAGAAATCAGGTAGTCTTGAAAATTACTTTTAGTACACACTCCTTCACCATGCAGAGATAAAATTAGTTTGGTGTAGTCAGGCAGGCCATATAGAAAGTGAAGTCAAACAAATTAATAAATGAATTAACAAGGTTGAGCTAAGTGAAGAGCCCTGTGGTATGCTATAATACGGATGTTTAGGAGGAGTTTCAAACGGTACGGTAGCCAGCACTTTTGTGCACCAATGAAGGAATGAGCCACGTGAGCGGATGGTCCCTCAACCCCTCTAAAAAATAAAACAGTTGCAAACAACAAGTATTTGCAATGTAATAGGTCTCCCATCTTTGAGAGTTCGAGCTAATGGCGTTGTGCATGACTGTCTTTTACCTATGTGTTTTGGTTTGGAGGGTAGTGGATGTATGAACAGAAACGTAGCTCCAGCACTGTCTAGAGGACTAAGAATGGGGAATTACCACTGGGAACAGAGACAACTGCATCACTTCCTAGAGTTGTTAGAAAGGGGGAGTTACTGATGGGACCAGAGAAGCAGCATGCAGCACTGTGTAGAGGACTTAGAATGAGGAATTATCACGGAGACCAGATAAGCCGTTAACAGCACTGCCTAGAGGATTTGGAATTAGGAATTACTATTGTGACCAGAGACAGCTGTAGCACTGCCTACAAGACTTAGAATGAGGAAATACCAACAGGACCAGAGTAGCAGCACTGTCTAGAGGACTTAGAATGAGGAATTACCTCTGGGACTAGGGAATCAGCTGCAGCTCTTTTTAGATGACTTAGAATGGGGGAGTTAATGACAGGACCAGAGAAGCAGCTAACCGCACTGTCTAGAGGACTAAAAATGAGGAATTACCAACAGGACCAGAGAAGCAGCTAGCAGCACAGCCTTGAGGGCTATGAATGAGGAATTACCACTAGGAACAAAGACAGCTGCAGTACTGCCTAGAGGACTTAAAATGTTGGAATTACCAATGGGACCAGAGAAGCAGCTCTGTCTAGAAGGCTTACAATGAGGACCTACGACAGGAGCAGAGCAGCAGCTAGCAGCACTGTCTAGAAGACTGAGAATGGGGAATTGCCACTGGGACTAGAGAAGTAGATGCAGCACTGTCTAGAGGACTTTGAATGAGGAATTACAGACGGGACCGGAGATGCAGCTAGCAGCACTGCCAAGAGGACTTAGAATGAGGAATTGCCAACGGTACCAGAGAAGCATCTAGCAGCACTTTCTGGAAGACTTAGAATGAGGAATTGCTGACGAGACCAGAGTAGCAGATAGCAGCACTGTGTAGAGGACTTAGAATGAGGATTTACCAATGGGAGCAGAGAAGTAGGTGCAGCACTGTCTAGAGGACATGGAATGAGGAATTACCGATGAGACTACCGCAGCACTATCTAGAGGACTAAAAATTAGGAATTACCAATGGGTCCAGAGAAGCAGATGGTAGCACAGCCTAGAGGACGAAGAATGAGGAATTACCACTTGGAAAAGAGTCAGCTGCAGCACTGCCTAGAGGACTTAAAATGTTGGAATTATCGACGGACCAGAGAAGCAGCTGCAGCACTACTTAGAGGACTAAAAATGATGAATTACCAACGGGTCCAGAGAAGCACCAAGCAGCACTGCCTAGAGGACTAAGAATGAGTAATTACCAGGAGAGGGAATTGACGGCTTAGGATAGTTAAAGCCTTGTCTCCCTTATCTTGCGTCATTAATTCATCACCTAAGGCCACAGGCAAATGAGTTTCCATCCTGTGCAAGTGGAGGAAGCCCACTGTGCAAGATTTCTGCTCAGACCATCTCCCAGGAACTGGGAGAGTGTCTGCATTATAAATAGGGCTCCCGGTTTTATGGTATTTATTTTTTTGACATTTCAGTCTGTATTTATCCACATTTATTTTTTGGTCATTTTATCTGTATTTATCCAGATTTACTTTTGTCGCAAGCAAAAAACGCTGCAGCCAGTATTTTTCCACATTTATTTAAATTGGCACTGCACACTTGCACTCAGTTGTAATAGGTTTAGATACATTTATATACACATCAATTTAAGTAAACACAAAATATTAATCTGAAAACTTTGCCAAAATAATTTAAAGAGAACATAGGCCTAAACAGACCTTGAGTAACTTGCATGAGGAAACCTTTACTGTGGGGCTTTACACCCTAGGAACCTTTAAATCCTGTTCTTTTCTTGTCACATTTGATGTGCCTTTAAAGACAGAGGTCAAATGTCAAGCTGTGTCTTTGAGGGAGCAAACCATTCATTCTTCTCATTGCAGAACAATTTCCCTGGGATTACTTAGACCTACATAGGAATTATTTTGACAGATTTTTCCTCCATTTTTTTTTAACGGAGGAGATAATTTATTAACTGGCCGAAAGTGTTTCACCATGCAACAAAGGAGCTGCGAAAATGTGTACACAATAAAGCAATACACTTCCCCCCCCCCCCCCCCCCCCCCCCCTCCTCTGGAGTGAACCTGAAGACAAGGGGCAGCTGAAAGCACGGACTCAAGTAAAGCAATGCACATTCCATAGGGGAAGGTACCTGGAGGCAGGAGCAACAGTCTTCAACACTGCCCGAGCTCACCTTAATAAAGCGAAGCACTCTCAGACAATGAGACGCTTTACACACCCAGAAGTGATACGGGGGAGAGCATGCCGGATGGGGATGACTAGCCCAGGCTCCCCCCTGGGGTCCTGATGAATGACCTGTGATGCCAAATGCGGTGCTTAGAGTCCACCCTCTTAGTAGGGCGCCTTTCATGTGCAGAGAGCAGCCTGCATTGCTCTATGCATCAGATCGGGCAACCCTGAGCTGGTTTGTCAGTATTTTTCTGATTATATTTATAAATACAGACGAAGGAAAAAAATTCTGCCTGCATTTATGAGTAAAATTCCGTTTCAACGGAAAACCGGGAGCCTTAATTATAAATGTGCATTACTTTGGATGGGAAAGGAAAAAGAAACAGACAAAAGGAGATGGAAGAAATGCTTCCAATTTGGCTAACCAGTGGCAACCGCTTGGGGAAGCATCCCAACCCATCGTTCTTTTGCTCACCATGTCACCTCATTTTTGACCCAGCCATATGCACATCAGTCTTGTCCCTGCTCTACATGTGAACAGTCCAGCCCGAACTGCCAGGTCTTCCCTGAATCGGAACCCAAGCAACCCAGGATCAGTTTCATCCTAGTTATGGGCTCATCAGCCAGGTACAGCATGGTTCCAGTGACATTTACACGGGACACACGTCTGGGCATACCCATACTAGGGCAGAGCATGAAACCCACAAAAGGAGATGGGAGGAATGCTTCGCAATTTGTCTAATCACTAGTAATCGCTCAGGGTAGCATCCCAACCCATCATGCCTTTACTCACCAGGAATAACAAGAATATTCACAAAGGAGAAGGTCAAGTGTAGGACCACAAAGATGTTGGTATAACAGTCTGTATTCACAATCTCACCAAGAGGGGCAGATTATGGGGTTTACCCCTCCAATGTGCCCTCAGGAGGGGCAGAAAGTCTATCTAAAAGGGATTGTTGGGGTGGGGAAGGTCTGACCAGGCATCAGGCCTATTCCCCACCTCTAAAGTCCCAATAGTTTTTCAGCCTCCATGGGACCTAGAGCATCCCTATGGCAAGCAAGAGGAAATGTGAATTGTTTTGGGTGTAGTTTTAACATACGAAAATCGTTCTCCCAATTAGAGTATGAAAAGCAAAGAAGAGATAAATCCCTGAATCGCCGCACAATTCGGGTTCAGGGACAGCTGGCAATTCCACCAAATGCTGGGCATAACTGAAACCTAGAGGCCCACCTGATTCTGCTTTTTTTGATCCCAGAATGCCTTGCAAACCGCAAACTGCCTGAAATCGCACATTTCCTTCCCATTTCTGTGAGGGAATGTTGCAGAAGCCACGGTAATCCACAAAAGTCCTTCCAACCATCATTACCACACTGGTCTCAAAAATGGTACCCCACTTGTGTGGATGGGTCTACTGCCAGCAACAGGGACTGTGCAACAACCACATTGCCTGCACATGGTCACAGTTTATCTGTTTTTATCGCCAACGCTAGGCCCAGACATACGAGAAGGGTACTATTTTTGTCAGAAGTGTAGGATGACAGAATAGTAGAACATTTGCTAATATCAAATGGATTTCTCTTCATTTTTAGCTCCCAAATGTAAGCCTGTGAGCAAGAATGAAAACAATTTTACAAAGCGTTCTCTGAATTACATGACAATAGGGGTAATCCCAAATTCTATGTCAGGGCCGGAGGAGAGGAATATGCTGTTATTTCCTCTTCATTTTCTCCAGCAGCAAAAATAAACTCAAATATTTAATACTACTACTCCCATGAATCTTCGGGTAAAAAAAGAACAGTCCAACCAATCAACATCATTCAAGTACATTAAAGTCCCTTCTCCATTTTCATGCCCCTACCCCTTTTTAAGTCTCGCCTGGCGTGGGGGGCTGCGCACATGCGCAGTCTCGCTGGTGAGATTGAATGATTTTGGGTATTTTCTGTAAAGGGCATTAAGCCCCGCCCCTCTTTTCCATGGGCTGGCGTCACCGTTTATGCTAAACTGTGGCCAGCCATTGGAAAAGAGCTGTTCCTGATGTTTTTTTTCGGCTTTTTGAGCCGTCCCATTTGGACGGGCTTGTCTGCCTTCCGTGAGTTGTGAAAGCTTTCTTATCTTTATGGGGCCATGCGTTTCAAACACATGGCCCCATAAAGACAAGAAAGCTTTCACAACGGACGAAAGTGAAAGCGGACCGTGCTTGTTTGTTAATGTTCTTAACAATTGCAGCTCAACTTAATAGGACGTTTCTTCTGACTGAACAATGCAGCCATTTTATGAATGCTTATAAACTTCCAGTAATTTAAACTAAGCAAAAACTGTATACAGAGTGCATAGAAGAGGCGCACCGTTGAAGAGAATGGGACACTTCAGACACTGGTAAGTAAGTACAGAATGGACTATCATTTTTTAACACTTTTCCCTCATTTTTAACCGTTTCTCTCCACCCCCTCCCTATATAATCTTTGCTGCGTGTGTCCTGCTTCTCAGTGAAGCGTCGTGCCTGGTTCCTAGAGCGTTTCTCTGAGAGCCTGTGCGCGTGCCATTAGTGATTGCTTGCGTTTCCTAATTAGCTTTACCGCTGCCATTAGTGTTTTGAGAAACAGAACAGGCCTGTCTTTACCGTAATAAGGAAGAAGCAAGACCCATATGGCGTTTCATTTTGCCCACCGTTTTTATTAAAAAATGTTATTTAGCAGATCACTAAAGTGACCCCCCACATTAGCTTTGTCGTCTAAAACTTCATCATAATAATAATAATAATCCACATTTGTACAGCGCGAAAAATCACCCGTAAGGGTTTCTAGGCACTGGGGGCCATCGGGAAGATTAAGCAAGCTATTGCCCAGAGTCACATGGTGCTGGGCTGATCTGCCACCGGCGACTGGGATCGAACCGTGATCCCCAGATTCCGGAGTCAGTCGCCCTGGCGCCACACCTCTTCCCACATATAGACGCGAGGTAGTACTTTTGACCAATTTCATTAAAAATTAAGTATAACGTGTACTGATAACGAGTAACTTACTTTACAAAAAATAAAGATTTACACGTTGCTTAGTCCGGATGAAATTGTTTTGCCTGGAGCGTTTGGCTCTTTCGAGAACATCTGCTTCATAAGTAGCCTACTTCCAAACTTGTTGGGCTTTGCCTGAGCTCATTCCCTGCAAAAGTACTTGCTGGAGGGCGCGTTCTTCTTTCTTGTGTTTTGGCACGAACAGTACAGCAAAGCAAGGCTGTAGAAATCTGCAAACATTTCAAATGTTTATTCGATTAAGAATGACGCCTACATGCTGGCTGGTTTGCAGTAAATGCTTGCCTGGACAACAACGAAATCCGAGCAAATGACAATTTTCTGCAGATGCCCACATGCCAGATATGAATTTAGCTTCTTTTCTTACTTTTTAAGAGGTGTATAGTGAAGGGAGCTTCAAATGTGTACAGTTTGCCATAACACAGCTTAAGGATCGGGTCGCCTGTTGTTCATATGCTTTCTCCCAACAGCGGTGAAAGCAGCACACTGTTGGGCATACGAAAAACTGCATTGACTGAAACATACTGATAAATCTGCTTAGATACAAACTCGATGCAGGACACCAAAATGCGGAAACTAAATCAGAGTGAAAAAATATTGCATTGACGTGTTTAATAGTAGAAGCCAAAAGTATATTGCAAATTAAAATGATTTCCGAATCGCAGTATTTGCCCTTTGTGCATTGCTGCGGCAAATTATCCCCGATTTGACACCACCCATTAAATCATCATAGACACACGACCCTTTGTGTCAGAGAGCCAATCAAGGCTTTAAAACACGAACAAATAAAAAAAACTTTGCCAACTACATTACATTGAGCTCTCGGCATCGGGAAACATCTGAGTGTCTTTGAGAGGCGACATTCTTGATGTTAGCAATGTTTAAAGTGAGGCTGCCTGTAAATTAGAGCATCGTTATTCAGTTAGTCACAACATGTTTTGAGGAAATGGCGGAGTTTCCCAGGGAAAAATAGCATGCCAACAGATGGCATATGTGCCTAGCCTGATGTGAAACGTTTTTGATAAAATGTCCATGGAGCTGTGTGGCTTGGGGGCGTGCGCGTTCCAGTCTTTTGGACCTCACAGTAAATTTCAGATTCTCCCCACGTTTTCTTTTTACTCTGTATCTTTGAGATTGCCTATGAACGTCAGTGAATAGTGGAACAAGTCTGAACAGTGTTTAACTTTCGAAAAAGAAAATGTATTTTAAATGTTTGGCAAACTGTGCACGTAGCATTACCCGTGCAGGGGGCCTTCCGTCCATCTCCTAGTCATGCGTTATGAGCCACTTTGCAGTCTGTCATGGCTTGAGTGACCATTTTATGGACTTAGCAGACTTCACTCCTCACGTTTCGTTACGCCACTAGCATGGCGCCCTTTACTATGTTCACTAAGAGCCCTTCAAATAGTTACTGCTTCCATGTAGCAGGAGACATCACTCGCTAGAATGGAACACACGTGTGTCCATTTGAGAGTCCCAGAATCCCCTCTGCCCTCAAAAATAGTAAGGAGGTGGGTTCCCTACCAATTTGTCTTTAATTATCAGTCGCAGTCAAATAGTAGCCCGTAGCATGGTGCATGGGCATGGCCGTTCTGCCTTTTATGCCCTCTGAAGGTTTAACGACTGAAGGTACTGGTAAGCCTCATTCACTAGTGCACATGAGCCATAGAAGGTCCCCTCGCCCTGCTGGTTTTGAAAAACATGGACCTGCCTTTTCCATAACTTTCCCCTCATTTCGAACCTTCATTAGAGTTGTCACTCGCAGTGTAAACTTAGTAAAGCAAGTTCATTTTCACAAAAAAAGGTTATGAAATGCAAAAACCGTTTAGCAAAATTCTACTTATGTAAGTAAAGGAGAGGCAGTTTATCAAAGCTAAGTTATAGTGAAATTATGTTGTCTGGCTTTTAACAGGTTCCTTTCCCAACAATAAGGCACAGATACATATACCCTGGTTTAGAAAGCTAAACTAGGGAAACCAGTGTTACCCAAGAAACCCGAAAAATAGTGTGCAGGTTATGGCTGCTGAATAAGGCAAAGCGGACCACTTAAATCTCTCAGAAAGCTTAGGGATTGTCAAAAGAGTAAAAAAATAGCTCTCGCGTACACTACCCACATGTTTACTACACAAGCTCTTTCTTTAAGTGGTATCCAGATAATAGCCAGGGTCCTGCACCAATGCTCGATACTCCCAGAAACGCCAGTCGACGTGTGGCGACTAACGCGAGACACATGTATCTATACATCCAGCACTTGACTACGCGGACAGCCATGGAAAGAGGACTACACATCGCATCACGAAAAGGAGTCGGCCATCTTAACATGGAGCCGGTACTAACTCTCGGCCCCACTCGTCCTCCATAATCCTGTGATGTCAAAATGGTGCGGAGGCAAGGAGCCTCCCAGGCTTATAAAATGTATAAGGGCCGCACAAAGGGACCGCACTCACTCAATCTACGTGAGAAAAACAGCAAAAAATAACAAAAATGAATAACGAAGATAAAGGGATAAAGGAAGGTGGAAGAATCTACACGTCACATGAGACCATATCCCCGAAAATACTATCCCCATCTCGACGAGGAACAAATCCCTAATGTCGACCCAACTGGTCCTCTGTAACCCTACGGAGTCTAACAGAGAAGGGAGCTGGCTGTATCCAGATTAAAAATATATAAAGGCAGCACACTCACAAACCGCTCATTAGATCCCCAAAACCAATCACAATTAAGGATTCAAAAGGATCGAGGAAAAGGAAAGATCCACACATCCCATGGGGCCAAATCCCGTAAAGTAAGCTTGTGTAGTAGACATGTGGGTAGTGTACACGGGAGCTTTTTTACTCTTTTGACAATCCCTAAGCTTTGAGAGATTTAAGTGGTCCGCTTTGCCTTATTCAGGTTGTGGAACAGACTAAGTGGGAAGAATAGAAGAATTTTGCCCGTATCTATACAAGGAGGGATTTTTCAGGTCAGGAATGTAAGTCTTTGGTGATTTGTGGATTTCAGTCCATTTTTTTCGCTCTAGAGTTGCGTGTTAGAGATTAGAACTCTTGTATGATTTTGTTATTTCCTTCGTTAGGCATTTTCCCCATTCGTTGGGTCAGTGTGGACTCGGCCGATTTAATGAAACAGGCGGCCGGAGGACCACCGTCCTAGTAGTGAGTGCTTATGTCAAGGGTCGAGATGCACGCTGTGGTTCAGTGCTATATGCGGGCACAAAGGTTTTAAGTTAAAAACACTTAGAGGTGTGTGTGGTTTGTATAGTGTGGGATTAGGTTTCTTTTCATCTGTGGTTTGTGCACTATGATTTTTGGTGGTTTGCGCACTTTTGGGGTTTGGATTGGTTCTTTTTATATGGTCTATAGAGGAGATAGATGTTTGAGAGATGTATTGATTTTATTTCACTGGAAAGTGACATGGTTTTCCTTTTACTTTGGGGGTACACATTGGTGTTTTCTTTTGGTGCTTGTCTGATTCTGCCGGCCACTGTCACCGACCACGTTTTCCCCCCCCCCGGGTAGCATGGAGAGCTGTAGCGACACTGCTTGTGATTTAAGTTTTTGTTTTGTTATGAGGACTGATCCTTCTATTTATTCCTTTGTAGTGTGTGTACAGTTATTGTATTAACCCAGTACTGAGAAGGCCAAGGAAAGAGTAAGGCCGAAACGAGATTGTGTAGACTTTTTTCTGAAGGAGTAGTCACAGAAATTGAGCAATGTTTGGATATTCCATGTCTGTACGCTGAGAATGGTCGACACTAACTGACAGAGTTGCAGCGTACCTTTTGGACTATCTCCCAGTGGTCCCTCCAGAACTATTTGGAGGACACTAGTAGAAACGATTTGTGATTATTTATGGGTTCGTTTGTATGTACAAGTTGGTTTCCTTTCTTTTGTATGTTAGGATTTTGCGTATGTATAATTTATGTGCATATTTGTATTGTTGTTTCCTTCCTGATTATATGTCTTACTTCATGTAGAAATGTAAAAATGTTTTGATAAAATCCTTCTAGATTAATAAACTAGAGATAGAGTAACTAAGTGTGCTCTATCTAAAAGTAATTTGCATATTTATTCCTTTATACCATTTTCTGTTTATATAATTGTTTCATACCCAGGTATATATAGGGTCAATTGGGTATAACCCTGTTTGCTAGACGTCTTTTACACTTTGCTAGGCAGAGAGAGTGTGGCAGAAATGCTGTGAAATTGCCTGCAGGAGCAAGCTACTGACAGTGCATAATTGGAGTCACACAAGACCAGTCCCTGCAGAGTCTGAAGCCAAGAGAGAAATCAGAATTTCTAATGTACTCTCTCGCCTGAATAGGGACGGTTGGCATGCACCCGTAAGGTGTTCGATGAATATCAAAGGGTAGCAGGAGCATTTTTAATGCGCTCCTTTTGTGACGTACATGGTATTTTCATTCTGAAAGTAGAGTTTAAAGAAATCTGGTCTCCGAACACTAGAGGGCACCGCGCTCTGTTTAAGCAGACTGCAAGTGCACTTTACAAAGGTGAGTGCGAGCGGCTCGGGTTAAATTTGTTGAGCTTTAACTGGTTTTAAGGGAGAGCCCCGTATCGCCCGTAATGGAAAGCAGTTTTAATAATTTAAAAAGGGAAATTCCGCATGCCCCCGGGATCCGACCCCCAACAAGATTGTATTTAGGTTTAGGATTTGTAAACAAATACACGCCTTTGTCCGGGTCAGTATATTTAGAGGCTTGAAGACACCAACCCGGATGGGGAGTACTAGCTGCCCATTAAAACAAAGGGCGTGGTGTCTGGAGTTTAAAATTAACCTTCAAGAAAGGTAAATATTGAGTCGCTGGTCACCCAGCCTTTAAGTAAGCCCTCAATATGCAGGGCTCGCAGGTGATGGATGCTTCTCCAGTGGGGGATGCATTTTTGGAAGCAGTAGATGCTTCTATTTATAAAGCAGCGGCCAGTGTCCTGGCTCCCATCGAGAAAACGTTAGCAATGCTATAGAAAAAAAAATGCAAGGAGCCAAGAGAGGCCAGGGGAGATAGCCAGTAGAAAAGCTGGTTTTCAGAGGAAATACTACCAAGTTGTTGATATACAGCCATTTTGAAAATTAAAGCAATCTCTCCTATCACATGAATAATCAGGGATAGCATGTACAATGGAACATCCAAATAAAGATGCTTTATCTGAAGAGCTCCAATCCCAGATGACCCTGGTACCTTTTTTTTTATGGGGGTGGGAGGGTGGATTCTTCTAGGGGTTCGGAGGGGGATATGGGATATTATGGACCTTGACTTCCTACCTCCATGGTTCCCTCAGACACAGGGGTTCCTTCCAGCAATAATCAAGCTCTCATTTCTGACATGAAAGATCTGGAGAATATTCTTCCTCCCCAGTGGGGTAAAAAGTTATTGTCTATGTGGCCTGTCGACTTTGTAAGCCACTCTAAAAGGAGGTGTGAAGCAGACTCAGGGCTTAGTATCCCCGTCCAAAATTAGTGGGTAAATAAATGAGATGCCAGAGATTGATGCACGTATGGCCATCTTATCAAAATATATACGTGACCCAGAGAAAGGGATTGACGGCTCATGGACTGCATGTCAGGTTAAGCTATTGGAGATTTCTGGCCTGCTAATTAAAATCCTTGATGTGGTGGAGGAGGCAAAAGTCAGGTTCTTTAATTTCCCCAGAGATTTTGTCTGGCTGGGCACAAAGAGTAATAATTTTCCCAGGCAATGTGAATTACGCCCTATACACGAACCAACGCAGTTTACTACTTATTAAGGTGTACCTGAAAATAGGGGATCTGCCATCTTCGGAGGCTGGGCAAGTGGGCCAAAGGGGTTTGGTTGGAGATTACTTTATTAAAGGAATGGGAACATTCGTAGCCACTTTTACATCCCTTGATAAGGCTCCGGTGGCTATGAAAAATAATTTTTAAAGCAAAGGTTTTTGCAGGAGCCGCTGAGGAAGGGGGCGCATGGCCGGAAGCTTTTTCAACCAAGCCTTCTCCAGAGGCCAATTTGCCAGTGGGAAACAATAGCAAAACTGTAAGATTTGGGAGCTTCTTCCCTTCGAGAGCCACTCAGAGGTTTAAGAGTCGGCAGAGGGCATTTCTGCTGAGGTGCTGTTTGTTCCTCAACCACAGGTGAGTGTTCACCATTGTTTCCATGTAAGAGTAGGGGACAGATTGACGTATTTTGTAGACAATTGGCGATTTCTAACATCAGACGCATGGGTTTTCACAAACAATTCCTATGGTCACCGGCCGTCTTCATTGTCCCTGTGCTCTATTCTCAAAAGGAGGCTGTCTTGGTTCAGGAGGAGGTAACCGCCCTTCTGGAAAAGATCTATTACCACTTTCAATAAACCCAAAGATTTTTTGAGCAATGTTTTCCTGGTGGAAAACGGGATGGTCAGTGACCAATGGGAAATTTTCAGGATTTCGACAAAGTGATATTCCGAAATTTCAAGACTGGGAGCATTCATCTTCTCAGATGTGTATTTAACAATTTCGATGTATCCCCCTTACCGAAGGTTCTTCCAATTTCCAGGGGTTCAAAAAACATACAAATTTACATCCCCTCCATTCGATCTATCCTCGGCACCTTGGTGTTTTAAGCCCAGGAATAGAGTATCTTTGGGCGCAAGGTTTGCGACCCAGTTTATATGGACAACATTCTTATAATGGATCAATGTCCCGAGAATCTGGTGAACCAGTTGCAGTAGGCAATTTCTCTATTGAAAGGCTTAGGTTTAACTATAAAGCCATTTTGGATCCAGTCCGGATATCGTCATGGAATCCGACACCAGCAAAGGCGCCTGGACAGGATTTGGCTTACAGCTCAGTATATACCTTTTGTTCTGCAATATCGGCAGGGTATGTTCCAATTGATAGACATCCCATGGGTGAACATCCACTAGTAATTAAATTACGTAAGGGCATTGAACTTTCTCTGCCACTAGAACCTAGGTATTCATTTATTTGGGATGTGAGCAATGTTCTGAATCTTTTCCTTACTTGGCAAAGCGATAAATATCTATCCAGAAAAGAATGGTCAACGAAACTGGCAATGTTACTGTGTCTAGTTTCTTGCAGTAGAGTCTCGGATGTCAGAACACTGAATGTAACAGGTAGGATGTTTACCCCAAGGGGGGTTGCGTTTAATATTTATAGAAGAAAAAAATGCAATTCGAGGATAGTGTTGTATCCAGATTTTAGTAACTCATTAAAGTTGTGTGGTAAGATGCATTAACGATTATGAAAGCATGACTGCAGAGCTTAGTCTGGCAGATGGGAAACCGCTGTTAATCTCTTCGCATAAGCGCCATAGAGTAGTCTTCTCTCAACTATAGCCAGATGGGGGTGTTGGGTTATGCAGGAGAAGGGAATTGATACAGGAGCTTTTGGTGAACATTCAGTATTAGGGGCTACGGCCTCTAAAGCCTTTTCATTAGGCGCTAGACTGGAAGATGTATTAAATGGAGCGGAGTGGTCTTCTGATTCTATGTTTAAAAGATTTTAAACCAGTGAATGATAATGCTGCATTAGCGGTGACCAGGCTTTAAACTAGCATAATCATCGCCTTTGGTCCTGAAATAGAATAAAAAATATCCTAGCTAACAAAACTGAGTTTCAATTCTATTAAGGACACAGAGTCAAGGCCTAAGATAGTCGTCACTCTACCCACCCATGAGGTTAGAGGTAATGGGTACGATTCTGCGTTTTCAGTAAGTATTGTAAATATTTCTTTATTTGCCATTCTCTATTTTGTTTGGCTAGTGAAGTAAACTTTATGATATATGTTGATTGAAATTTAAAGGTTATTGAACGGTTTAAACTGTTAAACAGTAAGTTTCATCTATATTGTTTTTCTTCGGAACAAATTCCTTTAAGCAGGAGAAAAAGGAGGATATGGAGCATAACCTGTCGCAGGAAGAAAGGGGGGCATGAAAACGGAGAAGGGACTTTAATAGACTTGAATGATGTGGATTGGTTGGACTTTTTTTTTTCCCCCAATGATTCATGGGATTTGTAGTGTTAAATACATGAGTTCCCTTTCATTGCTGGAGAAAAAAAACGAGAGGCATAATCCTCACCTCTGTGTCCTGATTGTTGAGTCTGTGGACGAGTTTGAGGGCTTACAGGAGGCCAATGGGTTGGATACCTCTCTTGTGTATGATCTCTCATCTCCAAAGGCTGGAGTATTGCAAGACATTGCCCCTTATGTGGTAATAAGGAAGGCAGCCGAGTTGATTGATCTGCAACTTCCTTCAGCGGAGGTAAAATCTAATATACCCCAGCGCCAGCATTTCGCGGAACCTTTTTCCTAGCTCTCCCACGTCGACGAGGACGTCATAATAGCACGGCTCCGCTCCCGACTCCGTATAACGTCACCGGAGCCATAATAGAACCTGGTCTGCGTGCCGACGTCCGTTCCACCCATTTTTTCCGTGCCACAGAGGTAAATGGGCGGACAGACACATTTCCACATGTGTACATAGTATATTACATATATACAAATGCATAACCAATAAAGGCATGGAGAAATAGCAACAGACCAAGCATTTCCCACTATTGAAACAAACATGATGAAGACATATTAAAAACATTCATGTCAAAACAGTTAAAGCATTTTTTGGTAGAAACAGGTGGACAACGGGGAGGTGGGTGGGACCGTGAGGAAACCACAGGCAGATATTGTATCCACCAGAAAAAACGTTACCGAAGATAAGTAACTTGTCCTTCTGATGGATACCTTCTGCCTGTTTATTCCTCACCTTCTGAATAGAATCCCAAAGCAGTACCTCTCCCAGAGGAGGGTGTCTACCTGACTAAACCAAAAAATCTTGCAAAACAGAACAAGCAAAATGACCACCCATCCTAACCTCCGAAACCAAGCATAAATGCTTTGCAAAGGTATGGAGGGATGCCCAAGTCGCTGCTTTACAAATATCAACAGAAACACCTCTAGCCAAAGCAGAAGTAGACTTAACTCTGGTGGAATGAGCTCTGATACCTTCAGCAGGGTCCTTCTTGGCGAAGGTGTAGGAGATCTTAATGCCCAAGATGATCCACCTTGAAAGTGTCCGCTTGTGCACAGCCCTGCCTTTCATTCTTCCAATGTAGCCCACGAAGAGCGGATCGTCCAGTCTCAGATCTCTTGTTCTGTCCAAATAAAAGCGGAAAGCTCCGGGGTCAGCCAGGCGATGTAGGGCTGCTTCGCGCGGAGCTCCATCGCTGCATCCACAGAAGACCCGGATCGTTTCGCCCGGTGACTGGGTTGACTGGCCAGTCGGGCGCCATTGCAGGACTCACCTCGACGTCCAGATGCCCTCCAGAGGTGCAGAGCCTTGGCGCGACAAATGTGGGCTCCAGATGGGAATCTAGCTCCACTAAGGCTCTGATTCCTCCTTGCGGTCGCCAGGTGCCCGGAGCCCGGTAGTGACCGCCTCCTGTCTCCTCCTGGGCCGTTACCGCTGGCGGCGTCATCTCTCTCCGGCTTGGAGCCCGTTACACGCAGGATTATTCTGGGCCTGATATGACACACATCAGCGGGAGAGAGCTCCCGGGTGCCCAGTGGATGTCCCCAGTTCGTCAACACTCCGCTTAAACCCTCCATGGTGAGAGTACTTCTCGGCAGCTGCCTTCCCTCCATCCCAGCAGTACCGGAACTAGGATCGGCGCTCATTGCGGTCGGAGGCAGCAGGAACGAGGAGCACGGCCCCTCCGCTGATTCACGATTCACGATCAAGGTAGATTGCTTTGCTTTCCGTTCTTATGCTCTTTTTTTATCTGACTTGTCGCAACAATGAGAGGCTGCAGGCTGCCTGATCCCAAAATGGCGGCGCCCCAATATCACGGGGAGAACAACAACTATGCTCTCAAGGAATGCAAGCGTGAATTAGAATCTACATGCTGATTTAATGAATACTTCACAGTGTTATGAAGCAGTACAACTGTATTCTTGGGTCTGAAAGGTATGTTCTCGGCGCTTACTCTTCATTTATACCTCATGCAAAATGGCTGGAGTTCGGAGTTGATCTAAAAGATAAACACCACCCTCCTCCCACTACAACAAGGAAAAAGACATAGGACTAACAGGCACAGCATCCGCGACATGGACATAGACATAGGACTAACAGGCACAGCAACTCCCACATAGAAACGGACAAAGAACTATTCCAAAATTAGGCTTGTAGCATAGAAATAGTGATAGGACCATCAAGCTTTGGCTCACCTCATCTACATCCAGCTGGTTACTCCACTATCCTAGGCATTTTCACCTGATCATACCCTCTCTTCCCACACCTAGTCGTCCTAACCCATTTATCCAGAGATGCTTACATATTACAAATACTAGGATCTACTAGTATCTATTTCGATTGATGCCAAACCAGCACTGAGGAAGATGCATACGAAGATACCGCCACTTACACATAGCAGCAGCTGCCATGATTTGATCGGATAAGCCAATAGGTGTAAGCTACATAGTTATAGTAGCCTCTAGTTCATCATCTATTTACCACCTCTCCCAATCCTGCATCCATCTACCCCTTCCCACTTAGCCCTCTGACTCACTAGCCCCACACTATGGAGCCCATAGGCCTGCACACCTACTCAATCAAATACCCACCTGGCCTCTCAAAAAAGGCGGCCAAAGGCTTTAAACATAGGCAGCTAAAATCGCACCCAGAAACACCAATTGCTGATATCTATTTTTCTAATAACACTGGACGCACAACTAACGACATCATTTTCTACACCAAAAGAAGAGCACAATGGAGGAAGGCCTTTCTCACACTACTCGCGACTGCATCCACCAAAAAAACTGCACACTGTCTCACAATACACATCACTCCTCCCCCATTCTTCTTAGCGAATGCCACTATCACCATCTATCATAATGGTATCATCCTCATGCAGGCGTCAGACCATAATCTTCACATTCTGGATAACATCTTCCCGATCATCAAAGCAAAAGTGGCAAGCCCCTACCCCACCACACCATCCAATCATTCCCCCAACTATAGGACTGACCTCCATTCTGAGTCCGCACATGGACCTCCCCTAGCGTTATCCCACAACAATAAACCTCCCAGTCCTGGCGTAGCCGACACCCCATTAAGCAACCTACACCTACATAATTCTTATTCGGCCCCCAACTCCATCTCAATTTCTCCTATACCCACCTCGCCGTATATTGGCGCTATCTCACCCCCAGCCTACACATGCGTCCCTTCGTCTACCACTAACACTCCCTATCTCTTAAATTACACCCTCTCCCATCCTACTTACAGTACTCCCCTCTCCACTCCACTCCCATCACCATACCCAACACCCTCGTGGATATACGGGACCTCATGGCTCCCCCTTCTCCCTGCACCACTCCGGATCAGCATGCAGCCCCATCTTCCCCTTCTCCCTGCACCACGAAGCGCATGGTCCCGTTGCCTTCTGTTCACATCAACACCACCTCCCATCCCCTTTGCACTCTCCCCCCAGGCACTGTCGGCCACTCTGATACACTACCTCACATTGAACCAGTTACGTCGAAAGTACGCACTAATACCCTGTTGCGTCCCCTCTCAACCACTCCAACCCATTCATCAGACCACAGATTGGATAGGATACTTGCATCCCTTCACCAAATCAAAGAGGACATCCAAACCCTTCATGACCTGATTCTGCAATCACACAAGCCACAAACTAAATACATTCATCAGCCAAGCACTGGCCCCTTGTCTCAGTCGCCCCCCAGTTGGAAAACAGTACCTTACCCCAATGCCCCATCACGTCCCAACAGGAAAGCATCCACCCTATCTGAGAAAGACCTTACCTCCCTACTACACTCTTACATACCCTCACCGCCTCCCTTGGAACCCATGCAGACAGACGACCGGCAAAAATTGTCCTTTATCCAACCCATCCAACCCAATACCTCTAGAGTCCCGAAACGACTTACGCCTAGAGGTATTGTTGAAAACAACCTCAAGAGGGTACCCATCCTCCACAACCATAACACTACTCCCTCTATAACCCAGCTCAAATGTATCCTACTAAATTGTAGATCTGCATCGCGTCAAGCCACGGATATAGCTGACCTCATTAACTACAGAACCCGATCTCATAATTCTGACTGAAACCTGGCTAAACAATTCTTCCACGCCCCTCTTAGACATACTAGTCCCCCCCAACTACTACATCACAAGACTTGACAGACTAGATAGGCCTGGGGGAGGCATTGCCTGCATCTATAAGAACTGCCTCTCGGTGAACCGCATCAACTCACCGGTGCTCTCTTCATGTGAGTACCTTTGCCTAGACATCAAGAACAACAACAAGCCTCTATGCTCTCTTCATTCTTTTTACCACCCTCCTGGGAACAATCCCATTTTCATCGAACAAATAATGGATATCATAGCCGCAAATGTCGGGCAACAAAATACGCAAATCTTCCTGGGGGACTTCAACCTCCACTGGAATGATCCAGAAGACTCTGAGGTCAATAGCCTCAAAGCTTTTCTGTCAGACCTTAATCTGGCCCAAATATGTGATGGCCCTACCCACGATAAGGGTTCCATCCTCGACCTAGTAATTGCCAAAACAGACTCTACCCAGCTAGATTCGATCCTCCCCTGCGATTGGTCTGACCATCACATAATCACTTTCCACATCAACAAGGAAGTCAAGCCACTCTCTATCCAACCAATGAGGACGAAAATTTGGAAGAGGAATCTAGAAAACATCACCCCTGCCTCTCTCACAACCGCTAGTCACACCCTTACACTCCCACTGGAGGGCCAAAATGATGTACATGTTCTAACCAACCACTACTTCAACTCGATGAGTCAGGTACTAGATAACCTAGCCCCACTACAACTGAAAAGAACCACCGCAAAAAGATCAAACCCCTGGTATGATGGTAGGCTAAATGAAGACAGAAGATATCTAAGAACAGTTGAAAGACAATGGAGAGCTGTTCCATCTGCTGCCCACCTCAAATTGCTAAGAAGTAAAAGAAACTCCTACTATAGAAAGATTAGACGATCGAAAGCTGACTTCATTCGTCAACAATTGGACCAAGCCAAGAATCGTCCCAAAAGACTATTCGAAATAATCAAAGCCCAATCCAAGGGCCTGTCCCACTCCCCCCCAAGCTGATCCTGACACAATGCCCAATTGTGAGGATCTTGCATCATTTTTCTCAACTAAGACTGAAAACTTAAAAACAGTCCTACTTAATGATCTTTTATCACATACTGGCCCACAAAGGAGTGGTGCTCCGTCCACACCTAGCATCCCGATAATATCCCCTCCAAAGCCCGCTCTCAAGAGCAATGCCTCCTGGACCGACTTCAGCTGCTACAATGAAGAAACTATTTTAAATATGATCACAGCACTGAATCCTTCCAATCACTTCACAGACCCTCTCCCAGCAACCCATTTAAAAACCTTCATGCCATTGCTATTAACCCTATGGACCAGGATTATAAACACTTCTCTTTCACAAGGAACCATCCCAGACATCCTCAAGGTGGGTCAGATATCCCCCATCCTAAAGAAACCCTCGGCGGACCCAGCTGACCTGAATAACTATCGCCCAATTTCCAACATCTCGACCCTCGCCAAACTGCTAGAAAAATGTGTTCACGTGCAGCTTAGTAATCACATAGACCACTTCAACTTGCTAGACCAATTTCAATCGGGCTTTCGATCTGGGCACAGCACGGAATCAGCCATGACCCACATAATTGATGACGCGCTGCAAATCTTGGATCAAAACAAAGGATGCCTGCTAATCCTGCTTGACTTATCCTCAGCCTTCGACACAGTCAAACATGACAATCTTCTAGACCTGCTGAAACACAGGATGGGACTATCTGGTACTGTGTTAAACTGGTTCACGTCCTTCCTCCAAAACAGAACACAAAGATTCAAGATCAACCAATCACTCTCCAACCCCTCTCCGGTCACTCTGGGAGTACCCCAGGGTTCATCCCTCTCCCAGACACTCTTCAATATGTTTATGGAACCTCTCACTGGGCTACTCAATTCATCTAACATCCAATATCACATGTATGCCGATGACACTCAACTCTACATTAAGGTCCACTCACTTGATGACATCAAGTCCCTTAATTCAACACTCCTTAAAACACAGATCTGGCTGGCAGAAAATCATCTAAAACTAAACAGTCTAAAAACTGAATTTCTACTAATCGCCCCTCCCAACCAAACGGCCACCATACTTGAATGGATGAAGCACATTACAGCATTCGATGGTCAACCTATCATCATTGACTCAGCTAAATCACTGGGAATAACCTTGGACAATAAATTAAATATGCAGAAGCACATCAGCGCTGCAACCAAAGGAGCTAATTTCCAGATTAACACCTTGAGAAAACTGAAACCCTTCATACCGGCCAGCGAATTTAAACAGGCAGTTCAATCTCTAGTAATTCCCAAAGTGGATTACGGAAGCATGGCTCCCTGCGGCCTACCCAGATCAACGACCGCTCCTTTAAGAGCCACACTCAATACAGCTGCTAGGCTCATCACAGGCTCCAAAAGAAACAGCCACATCTCCCCTGACCGTCGTGCCCTCAACTGGCTTCCTTTTGAGGCCAGAATTCAACTGAAAATCGCTTGTATGACGCATAAGGCCTTGCATCACAAAACACCGAGATACCTAGCGGAGAAATTGGTACTTTCGGGCGGTAACAGATCCACTAGGAGCTCCAGCAATCTTTTACTAAAACCACAACGGTTCTCCAAGTAGAAAACTTACTACCGCTCCTTCTCAGGAATGGCTCCCAGGATTTGGAATGCCTTGCCACATGAAACGAGACTTAATCCATCCGCAGCGTTTTTCAAAAAAGAAGTGAAATCTATTCTTCTATCCAAATTCACTTGACTCTCGGATATTCCCATGTTAATACATGCTGTTCGCTATGCTCATCTTTATTGTATTAACCTACTATACGTCACCTATATGGTTTTTTTTGTTGTTTTTTGTTGTTGATTCTCTGTACTGTAAAGCGCTCTAATACCTGCAAGGGTCTTGTTCGCGCTATACAAAACTGCTAAAATAAAATAAAATAAAATAAAAAAATAAAAAAATAAATAAATAAAATAAAATAAATAAATTAGGGTCCAAACGATGAAGTCTCTCCTCCTTGGAAGGGTGAGGGGGAGGATAGAAGGTAGGTCAAGTAATGGACTGTCCCATATAGAAAGGAGTAACCACCTTGGGAAGGAAAGCAGCCCTGGTCCTTAGAACCAACTTATCTGCATGAATGGTCAAGAATGGAGGTTTAGAACTAAGAGCCTGAAGCTCACTTAGCCTCCTGGCTGAGGTAATGGCAATCAAGAAAACCGTTTAAAAAGAGAGAGGCTTCAAAGGACAACTATGAAGCGGCTCAAAAGGAGAACCCATTAAAAAAGTAAGAACGAGATTCAAATCACACTGAGGCATAATGAAAGGAGTGGGAGGAAACTTATTTGTAAGGCCCTTAATGAACCTCATGACAATGGGGGACTTAAATAAAGACGGCTGGTCTGGCAAACATAGAAAAGCCGACAAATAGCCCTTAACAGTTGCCACAGCACAACCCTGCTGGGCCAATTACAGCAAAAACTGAAGAACATCCGACAAGTGGGCCTTTCAAGGATCAATGGATCTCTCCCCACACCATTTTACGAATCTAGACCATCTGGAAGAGTAAACCGGCTTGGTGGAGTGTCGCCTGGATGATAAAATAACATCCACCACATCCGGTCGGAGAGAGAGAAGGAACTAAGGTGGCCCAGTTCAATCTCCAGGCATGAAGGTGCAGGCTCTGAAGGTGGGGGTGTAGAACCTGCCCTTGCGACTGAGAGGAGGTCTGCCCTGAGAGGGAGACGGAGCAGAGGGTGCGATGAGAAGTGAAGAAGATCTGTGTACCACACCCTTCTTGGACAATCGGGGTGATCAATATGACTGTGGCCCGGTCTTGGCGATCATCAGGACCGAGGGATCAAGGGTATGGGAGGAAATTCATAAAGGGAGTTGTGCGCTCCAATCCAATTGAAACGCATCCCCCAGCGCTCCCTGCATCGGAAACTGGAGACTGCAGAACGGGCAGTGCGCGTTCTCGTGGGTGGCAAACAGGTCCAACCGAGGAGACCCCATATCTGGAAGATGTGATGGACCACCTCCAGATGAAGCCACCACTCGTGATCGGCCGAGTAATGCCGACAGACTGTCCGCACGAACATTCAGCACACCGGCTAGATGCTTTGCAAACACACAAATCTGATGGTTCTGAGCCCAGGACCAGAGTCGCAGAGCATCTCAACAGACGATAAGACCCTACAACTCCCTGTTTGTTGATGCACAACATCGCGGTAGTGTTGTCTGTCAGGACCAGAACTGACTGACTCAAGATCCCCCAGATGAGCACCCCACCCTAGAGTGGAGGCATCCATGATCACTGTGGCCCCAGGTGGAGGAAGCTGAAAGGGCTTTCCTTGAGACAGGTTGTCCTGCACACCCCACCAAGTCAACCCCGCTGCAGCTTCTCTGGAGATAATGACCTTCTCCCGAGATCTCCATTGTGTTGATACCACTGCCTGCGGAGGCATCACTGGAGTGCCCTAATGTGCCAGCGCGCATGACTGACCAACAGTATGCAGGAAGCGAACAGACCGAGCAGGCGTAGAACTTTCAGGACTGGAACAACCGCTCCATTGTGAAACAAAAATCATCTCCTGAATGTCGAGAACCCTCTGCGGAGGCGAAAAAAGCCCGGCACACAGTAGTGTCCAGTATTGCCCCTTTGAACAGGCAGCGCTGAGAAGGAACCAGGTGAGATTTGGGGACATTTATTGAAAAACCCAACTTGAACAACAGCTGCGGTATTGTTTGCAAATGGCACATCACTAACTCTGGAGACTGCCTTCAACAGCCAGTCGTCCAGGTAGGGGAAAACAGGAACCCCTAACCTTCTGAGATGTGCTGCTATCACTGCCATCACCTTCGTAAAGACTCAAGGTGCGGAAGTGAGACCGAACAGAAGAACCGCAAACTGATAGTGTTGCGATCCTACCGTGAACCGGAGATACTTCCGATGCGGCTTCAGGATGGGAAGATGAAAATAAGCATCCTGCAGATCGATGGACACCATCCAGTCGTTCTGTTGCAGCGCAAGAAGAACCTGAGCCAAGGTCAACGTTTTGAACTTTTTCTGCCTGAGGTAAAGATTCAAAATCCTGAGGACCAAGATCGGCCTTAATCGACCGTCCTTTTTGGGGGATCAGGAAATACCGGGACTAGCAGCCCTGACCCCTTTCCTGCTCCAGAAGAACAAGTTACTTACCTTCGGTAACGCTTTTTCTGGTGGATACAGTATCTGCCTGTGGATTCCTCACCTTGTGAATATCCCCTGCGCCAGCATTCCACAGAACTTTTCTTACCCAGCACTCCACGTCGACGTGGGCGACGTCACAATGCATCGGCTCCGCTCGCGACTCCGTATGACGTCACCGGACCCATAAGAAGCCCACGTCGGCGTGATAACGTCAGTTCCACCCATTTTTTCTGAGCCTTCGAGGCGAACAGGTGAACCAACGACAACTCCAAGTATACACAGTATACAGTATACCAACACATATACATATCCTACAAAGAAAAGGAATGCTAAACAAACAAGCATTTCCTACAAATGTACAAGAAAGTATCAAAACATTCCAACAAGACCACTTTCATGGCATACAAAGGTGGACAACGGGGAGGCGGGTGGGTCAGTGAGGAATCCACAGGCAGATACTGTATCCACCAGAAAAAGCGTTACCGAAGGTAAGTAACTTATTCTTCTGATGGATACATCTGCCAGTGGATTCCTCACCTTGTGAATAGATTCCCACAGCAGTCCCCACTCCCGGAGGAGGGTGTCCACCTTCCTATACCAGAAAGTCTTGTAATACAGAGCGCGCGAAGTGGCCCTCCCTCCTCATCTCAGAGTCCAAGCAATAATGCTTTGCGAAAGTATGGAGGGAGGCCCAAGTCGCGTCCTTACAAATATCTGCCACAGGAACACCCTGGGCCAAAGCAGATGTAGATGACTTTGCTCTAGTCGAATGAGCTCTAATGCCCTCAGGAGGAGTCTTACCAGCCAGGGCGTAGCAGATCTTGATGGCAAGGATGATCCATCTCGATAGCGTGCGCTTGTGCACCGCTTTACCCTTTGAACGACCAACGTAGCCAATGAAGAGTTGGTCATCAAGACGAAAGTCTTTAATCCTGTCCAAATAAAAACTCACATCCCTCTTCGGGTCCAGGCGATGGAGTCTTTCCTCCTCTTTGGAAGGATGAGGAGGGGGATAGTAAACAGGGAGAGTAATGGACTGCCCCAAATGAAACTGAGTGACAACTTTTGGCAGGAAAGCAGCCCTGGTCCTGAGAACCATCCTTTCAGCATGCAAGGTTAAAAAGAACAATTGTTACTTACCTGTAAACAGGTGATATATATATATATATATATATTCACTGAAAAAACCATAGGTTTCACACATGTTATAGTTAGCGGAAACTTTACTGATAAAAAACCAATGAAATTCCCCCGTTATAGTTAGTGCAGGAAACTATAACTCACGCGACCGCAATCCTCTGCTGATGCTAATACTGTATTTAGACACTTATTTGCCCATGTCTTCTTCCATAAATTTTTAGCTATACATATATTACAAATATTTTTTTTTCATAAAGACACATATGTCATCACCAGAAGATTGCGGTCGCGTGAGTTATAGTTTCCTGCACTAACTATAACGGGGGAATTTCATTGGTTTTTTATCAGTAAAATTTCCGCTAACTATAACATGTGTGAAACCTATGGTTTTTTTCAGTGAATTTGCAAGGTTTTTTAAATGCTAATTCCTAACTATAACGTGTGTGAAACCTATGGTTTTTTCAGTGAATTTGTACGTTTTTTTAAATGCTAAGTTACTTTACGCCATTCGTGGCGTGCGCGCCCACTTAACGCAGTTCGTTCCGTGCGCACACAGTGCGCTTCGCGCACCGCGCGCCCACTTTACGCAGTTAGTGCCGTGCACGCACGGTGGGCACGCGGTGCGCGTAGCGCACCGCGTGCCCACGTTACGCTAGATGGGCCATGTACGCACGATGCGCTTCGCGCACCGTGCGCACATGGAGGACATATTATGCGCTTCCTTGTGATAGGTAATCTGTTGAAATTTTTTTGGGAAATGCTGTGTTCTTAGATGCCATGCACAAATGGTGGCCTTCGGCCACCATTTGCACACGGGGTGGGGAGAGTGTGGATTTTTTTTTTTAAAATTTTACCGTACGCATACGGTAAGCGTAATCGGCGAAATTTTCGAAAAATAAAAAATTACTGTTTTTTGCCTTGGGGGATCTTTGAAGACTCAACTAACATGGTTATGTGCATGGGGGCTGTCTAAACAGCCCCTTTATATGTTTTTGGCATTTGTTTATCAGCTCCCCCCTCAGAGTGCGAGAGAGAAAATGGCGGCCGCCGCTTCCTGGTTTCGACCGATTCGAATGTTTACTAAGATCTAAGGGCCAATCAGAATCGCGCTCGCGCACGCCACCGTACGCGTACGGTAAGCGCACCGTAAGCTGGCTCAGATATATATATTGATTTAAAGGCTATTTTCTCAGAATCTACTGAACAGATTTACACCAAACCTACAAAAGGCACTTCCTTGACCTGAGGACTACCTCTCTGCCAAATTTCAAGTAATTCTGTTCAGCCGTTCGGGCTGTAGCTGTGTCTAAAGCCCCCGCTTGACGAATCCTCCCGAGACTTTCAGGGTAGGAGCGGAGCGTAGCGCCCCACCTATTTTGAGAAATTCGCGAGGATTCGTCGACCGGCGCCAAAGTTATTCAAAATAGAATGTTGCGGATTTCCTATGGAAAAGGGGTCCTAACTATAACTACCTACTGGCGACCGCCAGTAGGTAATATATATATATATATATATATATATATATATTCATATACATAAGTAATCATATAAAACAGAGATACAAGTAAGTGATAAACATCAAGAATGTCTCTATATGAAATCTCCATAGAGATACATGGAAAGAGAAAAAAGACATTCGCAGTCTATCTCTGTCATTATGTTAGTCCAAACTACGGCCAATCAGGCGTCAGCTCCTCTCTAGAACCTTCTCCTCAGAGCTCCTCACCTCAGATTTTCGTAGCACCAAAGTGACTTTAGAGTGTATGAGGAGAAGAGAGCCTCTGAAGGGAGGAGGGAGGGTCGCATGTGAATCTATAAAAGACACCAATACTGGAGAACCACCTGTTTACAGGTAAGTAACAATTGTTCTTCTCCAGTATTGGGGTGTCTTTCATAGATTCACATGCTTGAATACAGAATAGCCAGCAGTAACAATTATTATTGTTTCCATAGTTATAACAGCACTATACAGTTGTCATGCCCATCAATATCCTTATATATATGATATCACTGAATATCTATACAAGTGTAAATGAACCATTATCTCAACAGTAAATGGAAACAATATGGAGGAGGGAAGGAAGAGGCTCACCTTATTTAAAAAGATTGCGAAGCACTGCCTGCCCAACTGCAGCATCCTCCTCGTTTAAAGTTGCCAAGCAGTAATGCCTTGTAAACGTATGTCTACTTGACCACGTGGCTGCTCTGCAGATCTGATGTAAAGGCACTCCAGCATATAATGCGATTGAAGAAGACATCGCTCTAGTGGAGTGAGCCCTTACTGGTGACTGCAATGGCTTGTTTGCCTTTTGATGGCAGAAGACGATGGCCGCTGAAACCCAACGTGCAATAGTTGGTTTTGTCACTGGACGTCCCTTGTGATAGCGCCCATAAGCTATGAAGAGTTGATCAGTTTTCCGTAAAGAAGCTGTTCTGCTGATGTCGAACTTTAAACATCGTTTCACATCCAGGGAATGTAATCTCTGCTCCGCAAGAGTTTGAGGATTAGCAAAGAAGGTTTTCAAAATCACTGGTTCGTTAATATGAAAGTCTGAAGGTACTTTAGGCAAAAAAGTTGGATTTGTACGCAACACTAAAGAATCTGGTTTGAACTGTAGGAAAGGCGGATATATGGTAAATGCATGAATGTCACTGACACGACCTGAAGACGTTAGTGCCAGAAGAAGAGCCACCTTCCAAGTTAGAAACTTCAACTCGACCTTGTGAATAGGTTCAAATGGTGACCTCATCAGTTGTGCCAATACGATGTTCAGATGCCACAATGGAGGTGGGCGTCTAACAGGAGGAAATTTACGGAATAACCCTTTGAAGAATTGTTGGATAATCCTTGAAGAACAAAGGGACGTTGAACCATCTTGACGGAAACGGGAGATTGCCGCCAGAAAAACCCTCAAGGTTGCATGAGACAATCCGGAGTTAGCTAAATGCAAAAAGAAAGGTAGCAATTGTTGTGGCGTGGAGTGAAGTGGATGAACTCCATTAGCTGCACACCAGTGGCAAAATCTTTTCCACTTTAATTTGTACGTCTTTACCGTAGAAGGAGCCCTCGCCTGAGCCAAGATGTCTCTACAGTCCTGTGGGATGTCTAAATGGGCAAATTCACAGCGCTCAGGTTCCAAGCTGATAAGCTTAGTGAGGAGGGGTTCAGATGACAAATTTTCCCCTTGCTCATTGTCAGAAGATCTGTACGAGGATGTAGAAGGATTGGTTCGCATTGAGACATTAGGAGTAACTCTGAGAACCATGCTTGCCGAGGCCACCGGGGAGCTACTAGAAGTAGATGGCAAGGTTGCCTCCGCATTTTCCACAGGACCCGAGGTAGGAGTGGGATTGGAGGAAACGCGTAGGCAAACCGATTGCACCAGTTCATCAAAAGGGCATTGCCCTGTGATCCTTGGTGGGGATGCCAGCTTGCATAGTGTTGGCATTTGCGGTTCTCTGGTGTGGCAAAGAGATCCAGCTGTGGACGTCCCCATCGTCGAAATATCATCTCCAGCGTCGGCTGATATAACTCCCATTCGTGGGTCGACGAGGAGGACCTGCTCAGGGAATCTGCTAGGATATTGGATACCCCTGGTAGATGAACTGCTGCAATCATGATGTGATGGTTGAGAGACCAATCCCAGATCGACTGGGCTAGACGAGACAGTTTTGGGGATTTTTTTTCCGCCCTGCTTGTTGACGTAGTGCATGCAGGTTGTGTTGTCTGTCTGTATGAGGACTGATTGTCCTTGGATTAAAGGAAGAAAGGATTTGAGAGCCAGAAATATAGCCATGAGCTCTAACCTGTTGATGTGCCAGGCTTTTTGGCATATTGTCCATTTTCCCTTGATTGATAGATCCTCCAAATGAGCACCCCATCCTTCTAGAGATGCGTCTGTTATTGTCATGTCTGGTATGATTGACAGAAATGAAATGCCCTTCATAAGGTTTAACGGTTGTGTCCACCATTTCAGTGCCGACTTCATCCGATCTGTGACGGTTACGCGATCGTTGAAAGATCCCGTAACCTGACGCCATTGAACATCTAGTTCTTCTTGGATGGGGCGTGTCCGTAACCTGCAATGAGGGATCAATGTAATGCATGACGACGCCATCCCCAGAAATGACTTCAACAGTCGTACAGAAACGGATCTTTTTGATCTGACAAAGGTTACCAGCCGGAGAATCCTTTGAAGACGGTCTTGGGAGGGAAGTGCCCTGGCTGGCACTGTCTCCAAAGTTGCTCCTAGAAAATCCCTGAAATGAGAAGGCTGTAGATGAGACTTCGCGGTATTTATGCTGAGCCCTAAGGCGCGAAACACCTCCTTGCAAAGACGTGTGTGCTGTCGAAGTTGAACCTCCGATTGTGATTTTAGGAGACAGTCGTCCAGATATGGGAAGATCTGCACACCCTGGAGACGTAGGAACGCTACGACAGGGGCTAGCACCTTTGTAAACACTTGCGGGGCCGAGCGTAAGCCGAATGGTAGTACTCTGAACTGGAAATCCTTCCGACCCACTCGAAAACGAAGGAATTTCCGATGTTGTCGTAGTATGGGGATATGAAAATATGCATCTTGGAGATAGATTGTTGCCATGCAATCTCCTTGTTAGAGTAAGCGCAAGATCTGTACAAGCGTCAACATGCGAAAGGATTGTTTCTTGAGAAATCTGTTGAGAGCCCTCAGATCCAGAATGGGCCTCCATTCCCCGTTTTTCTTGGTGATAAGAAAAAAATCGGGAAAAAAATCCTTTTCCTTTTTGAGATCTTGGAACTACCTCTATAGCTCCTTTGTCTATTAGAAGTTGAACTTGATGTAACAGTTCCTTGATATGAGCTGGTGGTGGTCCAGTAGGCGGTGTGGGTGGAGGGAATTCGGTGAACTCTAGAGTGTGACCTCTTTCTACAATGTCCAAAACCCAACGGTCCTTTGTTATGGAGGACCATTGAGAAGAGTACAGAGAGATTCGACCTCCAATTTTTTGGGACTGATACAAGTCATTGTCTCTTAGGGGTAGAACCCCTATAAGAGGATTTTCCTCTCTAAGTCTTGGAAGACTGTTGTCGAGAGGTTTGTTGTTGGTTATAGGAATAACGGTTGGAACCTTGGCTATATGATCTATACTGGTTGTTTCCTCGTCGAAAATTAGAAGAGGTGCCGCGTCCGCGTGCACCCCGAAAGGACTGTTTCTGAAATTGTAACGTGCTCAGAGAGCGGGCAGTTTCCGTATCCTTCTTTATCGATTGGAGAGCTTCATCCACATGATCTCCAAACAAAGCCTCTCCATCATATGCCATGTCCAATATTTTTGCCTGTACTTCCTGACGAAAGGATGTTGAGCGCAACCAACCTTGCCTGCGCAATACCGCTGCCCCAGCAAGCTGACGGAATCCCATACAGGCGATATCAACTGCACAGTCTATCATCTCCACAGATGTACTCTCACCCTCCTGGAGTAGCTTTAGGGCCTCACTCTTCGATGGTTCCGGCAGTTGGTCAACTAACAATGAAATATCCGCCCATACCCGACGGTCGTAGCTGCCTAAAATGGCCAGAGCATTAGCCGCTCTTACAGTGGTGGAAGCCATTGAAGAAAATTTCCGCCCTATGGCGTCCAAACGACGTCCATCACGATCAGGTGGTGCCGTGATCGTTGACGAAGGGTTTCTAGCCCGACGTTGCGCGGCCTGTGTCACCACAGAATCTGCCTTTGCTTGGCCAGTAAGACACGCTGGCGCTCCCGAAGGCGATTTGTACTTTTTTTTCCAATCTGGGTACCTGTGCCGGAAGACTATTTGGGGTCTTCATAATCTTCTTGCCTTCCTCCCAAATAAATTCGATTATAGGGATTGTATGTGTTTGTTTAAACGGCTGGTTTTTGAAATCGTAAAGGAAACAATCCTCCTCCTTATGCTCCGTAGTCAATTTGAATCTCTGTGCTGCCCTATCCATTAACTGGTGAAAACCGGCGATATCCGCCGGTGGTGAGTCACCCGGTATCACTGCCGAGGGAGATGGTGGTTGAGCATGATAATCATCCCACTCCGTCATACCGTCATCGTCATCATCATCATCATCACCACCATAATCGAGAATTTCACCATCCTCCCTGTCTTGAGGAATTTCTTCCTCTTGTTCAGTGACCTGAGAAGGTACTGCCCGAGTGGGGGAATGTTGCAGCGGTAGTGAAGGCGTTACCACAGATGGAATTGGGGCTGGTACCCGTTCCGATATAGTTGTTTGCACCACTGGAAGAGGCGGGACCACAGCTTCTTGCGGTGATAACGGAAAACGTCTATTATAATCGTCCAACATGAGTTGAAGATTTGTTATGAGTGATAGTGGTAGCGTCGCAGTTTGTCTTTCTGTAGGAACTTCTTGCTGATAACATTGTTCCTCATCCTCACTACTATCGTCTTGGCACTTAATTATTAAATCTGAGGGACTGCGGGCCGTCCCAAACGATTCAGGTAAACCTTCTTCTGAATCCTGATCAGAATCCGTGGCAAATAATGGAGAAGGAAGATGTGAATCCTCCAACAATATAACTTCTCCCGACATATCAGGTCGAGAACTTGGTGGCAATGGAACCAAAGGAGCAGCGGCAAACGACGAAGTAGGTGCTGTGGACGTGGATGAAATCTGATCTGTTAAGGACCTCTGAGTAGCAGTCGTCCTCTTAATTTTTATTTGCAATGAAGAGATTGCCGTCGACGGTACCGGAGAATAGAAGGTACTGAGGACATCCTTGTAGATGGACTCGTGACAGGAACTATCGTCGACGGGACCTTCGTCGACGTAGCCATAGCTGATGGAATTAGCGTCGACGGAACCTTCGTCGACGGAACCTTCGTCGACGGAACCTTCGTCGACGGAACCTTCGTCGACGGAACCTTCGTCGACGGAACCTTCGTCGACGGAACCTTCGTCGACGGAACCTTCGTCGACGGAACCTTCGTCGACGTCAAGATTTTTTTCCTTCTTCGTCGACGACGATGCAATAGGTACAATAGAGGATACAGTCTTGATGGTACTGATTAACATCGTCGACGCCGACAACGTCGACGACGATGTAGATGCTGTCGTCGTGAGTGTCACCGTCGACGAGCAGGAAATTGCAGATCTCGTTGACGACGAAGCCAGTTTTTTCTCTGAAAACTGGGAAGTGGAAGCCTCAGCAGCCTGAGAACTATGTCTCGTGGGCGACAAAGCAGTAGACAAGGCAGAAGAAGTGGCAGATGTCATAGTCAAAGACATTTTCTTCTTTTTCAGAAAAGGAGAAGGTAATTCTTGTATGCTACTGCGCTTAGAGGCTGTGTGGGAACGGCCAGAAGTAAGGCTTTCTACCTCAGAAACCACTTCATCTTTATCCTTAAGTCTCTGTAGCCACATCAAGAGACGGCCTTCCCTGTCCTTCAAAGTTTTTGTAGAAAAAGCTCTACAGAACTTACATTTAGCCCCTTCATGGTCTGGGTAAAGACAGTAAATACACTTACTGTGTGGATCTTCTGAGAAGAAACATAGCTTTCCACAAGAAGAACAAGGTCTAAACAAAGACTTCTTACTTGAAGACATGTTGAATAGAACAAAACTGAGAAGAGCTCAGGGAGACTCCCTTTTACACGACGTGCGGTAGAAAATCTGAGGTGAGGAGCTCTGAGGAGAAGGTTCTAGAGAGGAGCTGACGCCTGATTGGCCGTAGTTTGGACTAACATAATGACAGAGATAGACTGCGAATGTCTTTTTTCTCTTTCCATGTATCTCTATGGAGATTTCATATAGAGACATTCTTGATGTTTATCACTTACTTATATCTCTGTTTTATATGATTACATATATATATATACACACACATATATATATATATATATATATATATATATATATATATATATATATATATTTTTTTAGAAACAAAGGTAGGAGCACACACGGGTCTTTTACCTTGATTTATTGAGCCAACAGACGCGTTTCAGCACATTTGCCTTTCTCAATGTTGGTTTCCTCAAAATTAGATAAACACATGATCGGATTTTTAAATGCTTGCGAGCACAATATCGGCAAACGAGGGTAATTGAACTGTGATTTAAAAGACATGATGGGCTTTCTGTGGAAATAATCTGTTGTGCTCGCAAGCTACTGGAGCAAGAACATCCACTAAAAGATTAAAAATGCTGCGAGTAAATCAGTGTGTGCTGGCGAAATAACGTTGGAACATTGAACTTTTCATTTGTGCTTATTTAAGCAGTCATCCAATCAAAGACAGCCAGCACGCATTTAAAAATCCGATCATGTGTTTATCTAATTTTGAGGAAACCAACATTGAGAAAGGCAAATGTGCTGAAACGCGTCTGTTGGCTCAATAAATCAAGGTAAAAGACCCGTGTGTGCTCCTACCTTTGTTTCTAAAAACATTTATTGTGAAAGCCACTCTCACAGAGGAAGCACCCGTTACGAAGTGTTCGGCAGCATTCAGTGGCCATTGGAATATATATATATATATATATATTTTATGACTGTATATATTGCTATATTATTTACCGTGGGACTCCCACTCCGACGACGGGGAATATTCAAGCATGTGAATCTATGAAAGACACCCCAATACTGGAGAACGGGGGTTTATAACTAAGAGCTTGAAGCTCACTCTTCCTCCTTGCCGAGGTTATGGCTACAAGAAAGACCACCTTAAAGGACAACAGCCTCAAAGGGCAGCTATGTAGAGGCTCAAATGGGGACCCAATGAGAAAGGTTAAAACAAGCTTAAGGTCCCACTGTGGCATTACAGAGGGAGTGGGAGGAAACATGTTTGTAAGGCCCTTGATAAACCTCAGAACAACTGGAGATTTAAAAAGTGACGGTTGATCTGGAAGGCATAGAAAAGCCGATAAGGCCGAAAGATAGCCCTTGACCGTGGCCACAGCACAGCCCTGTTGAGCCAAGGAAAGAGAAAACTGGAGAACATTAGAAAGATGGGCTTTTAAAGGGTCAATGGACCTCTCTCCACACCATTTAACAAACTTAGACCACCTGTAGGAGTAAATGGACTTGGTGGAGTGTCGCCTGGCCGATAAAATAACGTCCACCACATCAGGCGGGAGAGAGAATGAACTCAGGTTGCCCCCTTCAATCTCCAGGCATGAAGGTGTAAGCTCTGGAGGTGGGGGTGTAGAACCTCCCCCTCCGACTGCAAGAGGAGGTCTGCCCTCAGAGGGAGACGGAGCGGAGGGCACGAGGAGAGGTGGAGAAGATCTGTGTACCACACCCTTCTTGGCCAATCCGGGGCGATCAATATAACTTAGGCCCGGTCTTGGCGAACCTTCCTCAGAACCCGAGGAATCAAGGGTATGGGAGGAAACGCGTAAAGGAGTTGTGAGCGCCAACTCAACTGAAACGCATCCCCTAACACCCCCTGCATCGGATACTGGAGACTGCAAAACGACGGGCAGTGCGCGTTCTCGCAAGTGGCGAACAGGTCCACCCAAGGGGTTCCCCACGTCCGAAAAACGTGACGAACCACCTCCGGATGGAGCCTCCACTCGTGGTCGGCGGAGAACTGTCGACTGAGACTGTCCGCACGCACGTTCAGCACCCCAGCCAGATGATTTGCCACCAGACAAATCTGATGGTCCTGAGCCCAGGACCGGAGACGCAGAGCCTTTCTGCAGAGACAACGCGACCCCACTCCTCCCTGCTTATTGACATACCACATCGCGGTAGTGTTGTCCGTCAGGACTTGAACAGACTGACCGCGAAGGGAAGGGAGGAAGGCCTTGAGTGCCAAACGAATCGCCCGCAATTCCAGAAGGTTGATGTGAAGCAACCTCTCCTCTGGAGACCAAAGACCCTTGATCTCCAGAACACCCAGATGAGCACCCCACCCTAGGGTGGATGCATCCGTAATCACTGTGGCCACCGATGGAGGAAGATGGAAGGGATTTCCTTGGGACAGATTGCCCTCCACGCTCCACCAAGATAGATCCGCTGCAGCTTCTCCAGAGTTCCTGATCGACTCCCTGAGATCTCCATTGTGCTGATACCACTGCCTGCGGAGGCACCACTGGAGCGCCCTCATGTGCCAGCGTGCATGGTTGACCAACAGTATGCAGGAGGCGAACAGACCGAGCAGGCGAAGGACCTTCAGAACTGGAACAACCGCTCCATTGTGGAATAAGGGGACCATTTCCTGAATGTCGAGAATCCTTTGAGGAGGAGGGAATGCCCGACACACAGTAGTGTCCAGTACCGCCCCTATGAACAGGCCGCGTTGTGAGGGCACCAGGTGAGATTTGGGCACATTGATCGAGAAACCCAAGTCGTATAACAGCTGAGATGTTACCCGCAGATGACGCTGCACCATCTCTGTGGACTCTGCCTTCAGAAGCCAGTCGTCCAGGTAGGGGAAAACTGGAATCCCCGACCTCCTGAGATGAGCAGCCACCACTGCCATCACCTTTGTGAAGACTCGAGGTGCGGTAGTAAGACCAAACGGGAGGACCGCAAACTGGTAGTGTTGCGACCCAACCGTAAAACGGAGATACTTCCTGTGCGACTTCAGGATTGGGACATGGAAGTACACGTCCTGCAAGTCGAGCGACACCATCCAGTCTCCTTGCTGCAACGCTTGAAGAACCTGCGCAAGGGTCAGCATCTTGAATTTCTCCTGTTTCAGGTAAAAGTTCAAGATTCTGAGGTCCAGAATCGGACGCAATCTGCCGTCCTTTTTGGGAATCAAAAAATACCGTGAGTAGCATCCCTGACCCCTTTCCTGCTCCGGAACCACCTCTATTGCACCCTTCTGAAGCAAGGCTAGAACCTCTTTCTGTAGGAGAAGCAGATGGTCTTCCGAGCAATAACCTTGGCAAGGAGGGTAAGGGGGAGGAAACTCCCGAAAGGGAAGGGCGTACCCAGTCTCTACGAGGTTCAAAACCCAAAGGTCTGTTGTAATAGATTTCCAACCCCGTAGAAAGTAGGACACCCGACCCCCCACAGGACTTGCATGATCCGGGATGGGGGATCTAGGGCTGCTTCCCTGAAGCCTCATTGGGAGCAGAAGAGGAGGAGGAAGAGGGGTTGCGACCAGAACCTCTCCGACCCCTTTGCTTCCCTCTATAGGACCTATAGAGGGAATTCTGTTGCTGCTGCTGCTGTTGGGGCTGTCGGAAGGAGCGAAAGGATGTTCTTCCGAAACCCCTAAACTTCCGAAAAACTGAACCCCTAGCAGGAGCCTGCAGACCCAAGGACTTTGCCGTCAATCTGCTGTCCTTAAAACGTTGAAGGGCAGAGTCTTCTTTCTCCCCAAACAGTTTCTGTCCGTCGAATTGCAGATCAACCAACGTGGCCTGAACATCTGCCGAGAAACCAGAGGAACGGAGCCACGCCTTCCTTCTTGCGGCTATAGATGACCCCATAATCCTCGCCACCGAGTCCGCCGTATCCAGCCCTGACTGGATCACCTGTCTGGCAGCTGCCTGAGTGTCCGCAACAACCTCCAAGGAGGACGACTTATCCCCCTCAGGCAACTTAGGGGCCAAAGATTTAATAGAGTCCATCAAGGCATGAACATAACGCCCCAGAAGGCATGTGGCATTAGATGATTTCAGCGCCATACTTCGAGGAGAAGGACTTCTTGGCCGCCTGATCAATCTTCTTTGACTCCCTATCAGCTGGAGACTGAGGGAAAGCACCCAAAGCATGTTTTGAACAAGAAGCCTGAACAACTAGGCACTCCGGTGATGGATGTGTAGACAAAAAAATCAGGATCCCCTGGTGCAACCCTGTACCTTCTTGCCACCTGTCTGGAAACCGCTTGAGATGAAAGAGGTTTCTTCCACACCTCCAAGACCGGCTCCAAGATGGCCTCATTGAAAGGCAACAAAGGCTCCGAAGCTGATGACGGAGAATGCAACACCTCCGTAAGTAAGTTCGATTTGTACTCCACAGAGGACAGCTGCAAATCTAAGAGATCTGCGGCCTTCTTGATCACCACATGATAGGGCGCCAATTCCTGAGGTGGAGAAGATCTAGCCGATGTATGCTCCCACTCAGGGGTTGTATCCAACCCACTTGCTTCTTCAATCCCCTCAAACTCATCTGAAGAAGAGTCGACTTCACCTTCTTCCATATATCTTCCTTCCTGCAAAACCCTCTGGGCCTCCCTCCTCGATCGAATCCGGGGAGCCGGCGTCATCGACGTCGTACGCGGCGTCGGTGGAACCAGAGGTACCGGAGTCGGCGGCGCCGGACGCTGCGCCGATGGAGTCGGACGCGGCGTCGAAGAAGGTTCCGAAGTCTGATGGTCCATCCGAAGTCGTGTCGGATCCCCAGACTGCGCCGGAAACTGCCACGAAGGCGCCATCGGCATAAAGGACAAAAAGGGGGCCTGAGCATAATGCTGCGACACCCCTAGCGTATACGCCATCGGACCCACGGGACCAGTTGGTGCTCCGGATGGGAAGGCCGCCCTGTTAAATATACCATACATGGCATTTAGAAAATTTGATGAATCAGTACCTGGAGCCGGGAATTGCGGATAAGGAACAGACCCTGGATCCCTTTGTGGAGTCTCCGGCGTCGGCTCCGCAGTATCTTCCACCGGAGCCGCAGATTCATCAGGCACCGGAGCAGGCTCTTCCTGTTCTTGTTCATCCATGGAGACATCCGACTCCACTCGAACCGGAGTCGACGCCTTAGACAGAGCCAGTGACTGCGTCGGGGACTGAGCTGGAGCCCGCTTCGACGGAGAACCTCTTGGAGACTTCGAAGGAGACAAGTCCTTGCTCCGACGCTGACGGGGCGAAGTCGACCTAGACTTCCTGGACTTCGAGGACCGACGTAGAGACGAATGCTTTCTCTTTTTGTGATGCTTCTTCGACTTCGACGACCTCGAAGTCGACGACTCCCGCCTCGACTTCTCTTTATTTCTCCCTCTCTTCTCCTCACCGATCTTCATAAAGAGCTTAGTCTTCCTCTCCTTCAGTGCCTTAGGATTCATACTCCTACAGCACCCGCATTCCTCCATATCGTGGTCCGAAGAAAGACACCATAAGCAGTCTTGATGCGGATCAGTCATGGACATCAGACCTCCGCATTCCCTACAGGGCTTAAAGCCCGACTTCCTCGAAGACATACCGAATTTTAAACAGTAACACAGCTATATACTACAAAGTAGCTAGAGAGCACTGGAAAAACCGTTGCGCGCCGATGGCGCGGAAAAAAGGGAACTGACATCACGCCGACGTGGGCTTCTTATGGCTCCGCTGACGTCGTACGGAGTCGCGACCGGAGCCGATGAATTGTGACGTCGCCCACGTCGACGTGGAGTGCTGGGAAAGAAAAGTTCAGTGGAATGCTGGTGCAGGGGATATTCACAAGGTGAGGAATCCACTGGCAGATGTATCCATCAGAACCACCTCTATCACACCTTTCAGTAACAAGGTAAGAACTTCCTGCTGTAAAAGCAGTAAGTGGTCCTCTGAGCACCAACCCTGGCGAGGAGGGTAAGGAGGAGGGAAGAAAAAAAAAAAGGGAGGGTGTACCCTACAAGATTTAGAACCCAACGATCTGAAGTGATCGATTTCCAATCTTGTAGAAAGTGGGACACCCGACCTCGTACCGGACCCACATGTTCTAAGATTTGGGGGGGGGGGGGGGGGGGGGGGGGATCTATAACTGCTCTCCTGAAGTACCAACGGTGGCGGGAGGAGAAGTAGAGGAGGAGGAGGATTGCTGCCGAGAGGATCCCCTAAGACGTCCTTTATTTTTCCCTCTGTACAAAGGATTCTGCTGCTGGCTCTGTGGAAACTGTTGGCTACCATGAAAGGAAGCAGCCCTTTAAAAACCATGATACCGCTTGTAGACGTATCCCCTAGACTGCGTCTGAAGGCCTAGAGACCTTGCAGTTGCTCTGCTATCCTTAAAACGCTGCAAGGCAGAGTCAGCCTTAGTTCTAAACAGTCTCAACCCATTAAAGGGCAAATCCAGCAGAGTCGCTTGAGCATCAGGAGAAAATCCAGACAATCTAAGCAAAGTTTGTCTTGTCGCCACAAAAGACCCCATCACACGAGCCACAGAGTCAGCAGTGTCAAGACCCGATTGTATTACCTGATAGGCCGCAGCTTGAGAATCTAAAAGGGCCTCCAAGAAATTGTTGTGATCCTGTTCAGGCAACTTTGGAGCTAGCTGCTTGCCTGAGTCCATCAAAGCATGGATATACCTCCCGAGAAGACAGGTAGCATTAGTGGATTTTAGAGCCATACTCCCAGAAGAAAATACCTTCTTTGCCGCCTGCTCCATCTTTTTTGAATTCCTATCCCCTGGGATGGTAGAGAAGGAACCAGAAGATTGCTTCAAACAAGAAGCCTGGACCACCAAGCTTTCCGGTGACAGATGCGAAGACAGAAAAGCTGGATCCCCAGGAGCAGGCCTGTACCTTCTGGAAATGGAACGAGAAAGTGCAGGAGCAGACAAGGGCTTCTGCCAAACCTCAAAAATAGGCTCCATCAAAGCCTCATTAAAGGGTAGCAGAGGTTCAGAGGCTGTAGAAGGTGTATTAAGAACCTCAGTCAGGATATTAGATTTTACCTCCGCTGAAGGAAGCTGCCTTACTTATTACCACATAAGGAGAATGTCTTGCAATACTTCAGCCTTTGGAGATGAGAGATCATACTCAGGAGAGGTATCCAACCCTCTGGCCTCCTGTAAGCCCTCAAACTCGTCCACAGACTTAACAATCAGAAGGTGAGGAATCCATAAGCAGAAGTATCCATCAGAAACTTTCAGTAGGCTAGGAATTATTTTCGTTACGCGCTGTGCAAGTAACCAGTATTCCTTTACTCAGCATCTTGTGCACATTTGAAAATAAATGGGTTTCCTTCATACCAATTTTTTTATTCCTTACATTTTACAATATGACATGATGCATGGTATGTACACAATGATCAAGCATAAGCTGCAGCTCAGTTTTTGGTTTTGGACAGCGCATTCTTTTGAAAACCAACAAACGCTATATACCCCTGTGATCAGAAGGGTCTGACAAACCGAATGGAATTTTACTTTAGTAAATCGCCCACTGGATAAAAAGATTAGATGAATTAGTTATCATCAACTGCTATTTTTTTTGACTTATTACTTGATCTAAACCATGGTTACTCGCAAATATTTCCCTGGGTCCACAAAGTATGGTCTGTGGTGTGACCAAGGGCCGCACTGATGTCAGCTGGTTGGGGTAGGGGGTCCGAGTGGTTGTGTAAGGAGGTCTAAAAAAAGGTTAAATAAACGGGCAAGCATTTATTTGCAGGTCAACTAAAGTTACAGGACACTGCCGTGGTTACTGCATTACTAAATTTAACCTGCAAATAAATGCTTGCCCTTTTATTTAACATTTTTTCTGAATATTAGGGTTCAGCAAGTAAACAGCAACACGTGCTGCTGTCACCAGAGGGCCACATGCAAGGGTCAGGAGTGCCTCAAGTGGCCACGGGCCTTACTTTGAGTATCACTAATCTACACGGTTAGTTTTTTTAAAATAACCCACAAGTAATCTACACTAATGACCCGCTGTTTAATTCAGAATTATCTCTTATCAGAAGTGTATAGCTTTCTGCTTTACCCATAGGATTCACATCTATTTCAACTACATACAAACTGTTGCCCATCCAGTTATATTCCGATGTACGTATTTGTCTAATTAGTAAACAAAGTAAAACAAATAGCCTATAGCCTGTAAATGTATTAAATGTTGGATAGAAAAAAAATAGAATCTCCAAGAAGGTCGAATTCACAACAAACATGAAAAATCAACTATCAATTACAAAACTGCAATAATGTTCTTTTATAACTATTTGCTCTTAAAAAGATGGGAAGATGGTGATCTGAGCACAGCAAATCTTTCACAAATCTATTTTCAGGAAAAATACACTATAGTGCAGCATCTTTATCGCATTATAAAAAAGGTAGGCTGGTAGGGAATAAAAAAAAAAAAAAAAAAAAAAAAAAAAAAAGTATATTTGGCCTGGGTACCATTCGTGTGGAAAAAAGTTGAGGGATAATCACACAATTAGCTCAGCGCTGGGAAGAAAAAGTCTCCGCAAATAAGAGGTTAAGTGACGCCTGGACAACCCCTGAAAATCTGGTTGATAGCATCCAGGCATGCCTTTTGAACACTGCACTGGTACCAATAGCTTTGCTCACACAGCCATTGGTGTCCAAGTCAGCACACTAGGCATACTGTATCATGGCCATCATGTAATGTTAGAACCAGTACTGCAGGTAAGGAGTTAATACACTACTTGAATTACCCATTAGAAATGAAGGAAAGTTTACATGAGAATATTACTATCGGGATGCCATCAAACATGAAGTCATAATTTGGGGTCTTACTGCCATTAGACTACTACTATAAGCTACTGCGGCTATTTAATTTCTCAGTGAAGCTCTCCTAGGTTGAAGGAAAGCAAATGTACTAAAAAAAAAAGCTCAAAAACAATTTAAGACTCAAAATAATACTAAGGGATTAAAACGGGTGTTTATCAGAATAAACCTTGAGCTATCAGAGAACGATTGGGCTTTGTTCATGTGTCTAATAAACAACATTTTACGGTTCTTACCAAAAAATGAACGAAGCTTCACTATATCCAAATGGAAATGTGTGATAAGCCCACAATGGTTGAAAAGATGGCACATCATGGTCACCAGGCTGTTTCCTGAGAAAGAAAGATGAACTATTAATAAGACTGTATAGCCCACATTATATTACAAACAGTAGCTTGTATAAAATTCAAATGTAATGTCTAGTCCATTGCACATTTTAAATAAGCATGAGTAATGTTCGCAATTTACTGCATTTCTATTTCATAGGGAAAACAAATGCACTGGCAGTACTGTTTGTAGCATGCAAGCACTCATAAAAGACCTTAGCTACACTGGACACTACTTTGTAAAGATAAGTGACTTAATTAAGATGCCAAACTCTACCGTCTATACAGAGCACATAAATCTATGCTGGCAGCCAGATATTAACAAAAAGGAGATAACAAGTTGCACTAACTGATGTTCCTAAAGGTACCGCACATTCTGCATCCACAAGTGTGGGAACGTGAATGTGTGTACGTGCATTGGTAATGCATCGGTTTCGCCCAATAATAAAGAGCTGTTTTCATCAATCATGGTCCGGGAGAAGGAAATAGCTCTATGACAGATAACGAGGGAAAGGAGAGAATGTGGCACAGCGTCCAGAGCTGCTGACTCAAGAGCTGAGGATCCCGGTTCGAGTCTCAGCATTGGCACCGCGCAACATCCAGTGATTCTATGCAAAACACTTGATCACTGCGAGTGATAAATTGTTACATAAAAATGCTGCAATGGTAAAAGCAAAATTTTATGAAAATAGTTTCACCAAAGTGGATGGTAACAGTATTTGGGCAGCGGGAAACTGATAAGAAAAGCAGAAGGTAATGGTAACAAGCATTGGTAAATGCAAGAAAATATGCTACAGCCAGTAGAAATGGATGAAAGGTAAGTAGAACACACAGGAACCAATGAGAAGCCAGGAAAGAGGAGGCGGGATGCAAGTCCCTTTCAAGGTTATATTAAAAACAATAGATTTCTCAAGCACAGAGCAAGCGCTGTACAGGCGAAACCTAAAAAGCAATCTACTTTGTAAACTCTGTAAAACTTAAGGGAATTTCTCAAACAACTCTACAGCCTTTGCTGATCATAGATATCCCTGTGGCTAAACTGTCAAGGACATGATGGGACTTTGGCAACTAGGATAACAAAACTTTAAAGCTATCATATTCATCAGGGACTTTGAAAACATTTACCCTGATGCAGCCACTATTATCCAAGGTTAAAAAAAATGCAACCTTCATTCTTATTCTTGATAAGATAAGCTTCACTCTGGAAATCCAGATGGATCACTGATGTGGAATTGTTTCCACAATCTAGCAGTAGATGAAACGAAATTTGGCATAAAATATATTTAGGTTGGTGCATTACATCAAAACAGAGCTGATCCAGAGATGGAATTGGAGTCTTGGTCACATTAAAGAAGGCACATTTTCAACCACAAGCCTTGTCTGAGGTTACGAAAACACCTAAAGCATGCATTCATCACTTTATAGGTGTTGTATAATTGTCAACCTTATGATGCTATGAATATGCTGAAAGAATAACGTGAAAAACAAACCCACCACTGTGCCTTGGGAGTAAAGGGCAGTCAATTAGATACTTCGGATCAAAGAGCTCCAATGATAAGAAAAAGGTTATTTATAAGTGGAGTGGGCCAAATAAATTAACTGTAGTAGTTTAGCACAAGGAAATCTAGAATGACCACATGAACCACTTAAAAATATACCATGTGAATTACTTTAACAGGTGGTAAGATAACACATAATTAAAAACATTTTGCAGAAATACAAGTTTAAGATGAAATAGTCCTATATTACTTCTGGAAGCCCAGAAACTAAACAGCCTGTGACAACTCTTCAAAAGAGTAAGAGGACTAAAATGTTTATTAATTTATTTGGTAAAAGATGCCCGGCTTGGACATTAGGGTGGAACATGCAGTGCACAATTTCTTGCTAGTCCAATCCCAAAAGCAGTCCCCTCATAGGTCTGAGGCCTGGGCATAAGGATGTCTAGTCATTTGCCATTAACAATCTATCTGTCCAAAGCAGCCATTATGCTGTGATGAGTGCAGCAATGTGCAATAAACTGCAAGTAATCATCTGCTTCACTTTTGAAAATGCCAGTTAAACGTGCAAACCTTTCTGACACATTTTAATTTCAAAGGCAAACAAATGGTAAACCGGAAAGGAAATCCAGTTATGCATTCAGTTAAGTTGCTCCATCAGACCAGTGTCTGCACTACAGTGAACTTACTGGAAAATGGTTGACTGTCATCCTTAAGTATACAAGCCTGTAAATTATACAATTGAGGCCTTTGCCAAAAAGGAAGTGTGGATTACAGAGACAGGTTTGCCCATTATTATTAGGGTACAAATTGTTGAAATGGCTGGAGGGCAGTGATTGGGTCCAGATATGACTCACTGGGGTTTGAAGAAGCATACAGTTTAAGAACTAATTGTCTATACAATAGGAAGGTAATCCATCCATGTTCCTCACACATTCTGGCATGTCTGTGGGTACCCTCTGGCTTTATATATGGGTATTTGCAGCACTCTACAACAGTCTAGCCCCATCCTCCATTTAGCCGGACCAGGTGAGTCTGACCACCACTGTGTGCCTTTTTAGCTAAGACTAGACCGGATACCAAAAAATCTCTCCATACCGATCTGTCTCCATGTCATCTAGCATATTTACTAATGCTGTTTGCAGGGTCAAAACGATTTGAAACTCCTCTACTTCTAATAATGTCCTAGCCACTTTTTTTCTGGAATCACTGAATCACCATGCATCTCAATACAGTGTAGAGAAAAAAAAAAATCTCCATTCGCCAATTCATGTTTGACATTTACAGTGGTCTTGCCCTAAAAGCAGAAGGAAAAATATAAGAGTAATTTAACACAAATTATGCCAACGTTCTTCTGCCTCTCTGGTTTTATACCTTTTGGCTGCCAGAAGAATCTTTAAACGTTCAAACAACCTGAGCGATTTTATTTGAGCTGCACTGGCTTTAAGGAACATGTTACTTCCCTTTGGTAACACTTTTTGGTAGAGGCAATTTGGCTGCAGATTCCTCACCTTTTGAATATTCCCCAGTCATCAAACTACATCTGGAAACTTTTCAGCAGTACCTCTATGCACTGGTAGGTGGTGTTGCGTGGCTCCACACCACCATCATTCTTCTCAGGAAATGACATGCAAGCCCTACAATGGCGCCACACACACAGGGACGTCAGTTGCTTTTGAGATGGTTCGCAGTCCCAGACACAGAGCGTCAAACAAATGGGAGTATCCAGGATGCAGATTGCTGCACATGGGATCTTATTACTGTACGTAGTCCAAACACATAACTAGGAGGATGAGAGTGTCGGTGGAGAATCTGCAGTTAAATGGTGTATGTAAGGGTTACAGAAGGCAAGAAACTAGTTCTTCTGATAAGAGAGTTCTATCCACAGATTCCTCACCTTTAGAATACGTACCAAAACAATACTTATTTAGAGGTAGGCAAGTGAATAGGCTTAAACCACAAAGTCCTGCAGGACAGAGCAGAGAGAATGCCCTTCTTGGAGAAGTTGAATGTCCAGACGATAGTGCTTTGTGAACTTATGGAGGGAGGACCACGTAGCTGCCTGGCACATGTCTAGTACAGATACTCAGTGATAAAAGCAGTTCTAGCAGCTTTGGCCCTGGTAGAATGAGCACGCAGTACTTCTGGTGGCTGCTAGTTAGCCAATGCGTAACAGAACTTAATGCAGAGCATGATCTAGAAGGAGATGGCCCTCTTCTGCATTGCCTTGCTTTTTTTTTCTTTAGAGAACTCCCAAAGAGATGATCCTCCACCCAGGGTTCTTTTGTATGATTTATGTAGAAGCTCAGTGCTCTCTTGCATTCCAAGTGATGGAGTCTCCCCAGTTTGGCTGGAAAGAAGAACAAGTTACTTACCTTCGGTAACGCATTTTCTGGTGGATACAGCATCTGCCTGTGGATTCCTCACCTTATGAATATCCCCTGCGCCAGCATTCCACGGAAACTTTTTCCTAGCTCTCCATGCTGAAGAGGTCGTCACAATGCTATGGCTCCCCACGCGGCTCCACGTGACGTCACTGGAGCCATAAGAGGGCCACGTCGGCGCGATGACGTCAGCTCCACCCATTTTTTCCGTGCCACTGAGACGAAACGGGCGGACCGACCATATAGACAATGCATACATAATACACAGTATTCACACACATACAGTGTAAAGTGAAAAAAGTAAATGATCAATATGACTTGGGCCCGGTCTTGGCGAATCTTCCTCAGAACCTGAGGAATCAAAGGTATGGGAGGAAACGCATAAAGGAGTTGTGAGCTCCAACTTAACTGAAACGCGTCCCCCAACGCCCCCCTGCATCGGAAACTGGAGACTGCAGAATGACAGGCAGTCCGCATTCGAGAGTGGCAAACAGGTTCACCGGAGGAGTCCCCCACGTCCGAAAGATGTGTCGAAGTACCTCCGGATGAAGCCTCATGGTTGACGGAGAACTGCCGACAGACTGTCCGCACGCACGTTCAGCACCCCGGCCAGATTTGCCATCAAGCTAATCTGATGGTCCTTAGCCCAGGACCAAAGTCGCAAAGCCTCTCTGCAGAGACGGTACGACCCTACTCCTCCCTGCTTCTTGACATACCACATCGCAGCAGTGTTGTCCGTCAGGACTTGTACCGACTGACCGCGAAGGAAAGGGATAAAGACCTTGAGCGCCAAACGTATCGCCCGCAATTCCAGAAGATTGATATGAGACAATCTTTCCTCTGGAGACCAAAGACCCTTGATCTCCAAATCCCCCAGATGAGCACCCCACCCTAGGGTAGAGGCAGCCGTTATCACTGGCCACCGAGGGAGGAAGATGAAAGGGCTTTCCTTGTGACCGATTGCCCTCCACGCTCCACCAAGACAGATCCGCTGCAACTTCTCTGGAGATCGACAGACTCCAAGATCTCCATTGTGCCGATACCACTGCCTGCGGAAGCACCACCGAAGCGCCCTCATGTGTCAGCGTGCATGGTTGACCAACAGTATGTAGGAGGCGAACAGACCGAGCAGGCGTAGGACCTCCAGAACTGGGACAACCGCTCCATTGTGGAACAGAGGGATAATTTCCTGAATGTTGAGAATCCTTTGCGGAGGAGGAAAAGCTCGACACACAGTGGTATCCAGTACTGCCCCTATGAACAGGTTGTGCTGAGAGGGCACTAGGTGAGACTTGGGCACATTTATCGAAAAACCGAATCTGAGCAACAGCTGAGTTGTTACCTGCAGATGACGACGCACCATCTCTGGTGACTCTGCCTTCAGAAGTCAGTCGTCTAGGTAGGGGAAAACCGGGATCCCCGACCTCCTGAGATGGGCAGCCACCACCGCCATCACCTTGGTGAAGACTCGAGGTGCAGTAGTAAGACCAAACGGAAGGACCGCAAACTGGTAATGTTGCGAGCCAACCATAAACTGGAGATACTTCCTGTGCGACTTCAGGATTGGGATGTGAAAATACGCATCCTGCAAGTCGATGGACACCATCCAGTACTCTTGTTGCAGCGCCTGAAGAACCTGCGCTACCGTGAGCATTTTGAACCTCTCCTGCTTGAGAAACAGATTCAAGATTCTGAGATCCAGGATGGGTCGTAACCTGCCATCCTTCTTGGGAATCAGGAAATACTGGGAGTAGCATCCCTGACCCCTTTCCTGCTGCGGAACCACCCCTATTGCACCTTTTTGCAAAAGGACAAGCACCTCCTTCTGAAGAAGTAAATGATCCTCTGTGAAAAACACTTGGCAAGGAGAGTAAGGAGGAGGGAATTCCCTGAAGGGAAGGGCGTACCCTTTTTCTACCAGGTCCGAAGTTATCGATTTCCAACCTTGTAGAAAGCCGACCTCCCACAGGACCTACACGATCCAAGATGGCGGATCTAGGGCTGCTTTCCTGCGTTACCAGGAGGGGCTGGGGAAGTAGAGGAGGAAGAAGGCCAGCTCCACGAAGGGGACCTCTGCCCTTACCCCTATAGGATTTGTACAAGGGTTTTTGTTGCTGTTGAGGCGGTCTGTAACCACGAAAGGAAGACCTTCCGAAGCCACGGTATCGTCTATAGCCAAAACCTTTCGTCTGAGACTGCAGGCCCAAAGACTTCCCCGTGGCCTTACTGTCTTTAAATCTTTGTAGAGCAGAACCAGTTTTATCTCCAAAAAGTCAAGAGCCATCAAAAGGCAGATCAAGAAGGGCAGCTTGTACATCGGGAGCGAATCCAGAAGACCTCAACCACGCATGTCTTCTTGTTGCAATAGATGAACCCATCACCCCGGCAACCGAATCCGCCGTGTCCAGGCCAGACTGAATGACTTGGCGAACCGCAGCCTGAGAGTCTGCCAGCACCTCACTCACATTACCCCTATCCTCCTCAGACAATTTAGGAAGAAGTTGTTTGGCAGAGTCCATAAGGGCATGAATATATCTACCTAAAAGACAATTGGCATTGGTAGACTTCAGAGCCATGCTAGCCGATGAAAAGACCTTCTTTGCAGACTGTACTAACTTCTTGGCATCCCCATCAGCAGGAGCCTGCGGAAAAGCGCCTGCGGACTGCTTGGAACAAGATGCCTGCACGACTAAACTCTCAGGAAAGGGGTGGGATGAAAGGAACACCGGAACCCCTGGAGCAGGTCTATATCTTCTGGACACCGACCTTGAAACTGCAGGAGCAGAAAGTGGGTTGCGCCATACATCAAGGATTGGCTCGGTCAATGCTTCGTTGGAAGGAAAAAGTGGTTCAACCACAGAGGAAGGAGAATGAAGCACCTCAGTAAGTAAATTAGGCTTATACCCGGCCATAGGAAGCTGCAAATCCAAGCGTTCAGCAGCCTTCCTTATCACAATATGGTAAGGTGCAACTTCTTTCGAGGGGGAAGCCTTCTGAGAAGCAAAGTGCCACTCTGGGGAAGTATCAAGTCCACTTGCCTCACACAATTCCTCAAACAAATCCTCTGTATCAAACTTCCCCTTCCTCCATCTCCTCAGCCTGGTACTGTTCCTCCTCTAACAACCTCTGCGCTTCTCTCCTCGAGCGCATCTTCGGTTGCGGCATCAGCAGCGCCACACGCGGTGTCGATGGCTCCGTGAGCTGTGTCAAAGGAGGATTCCCTGTAGCAACCGGCGCCGATCAAAACCGAGATGTTTCACGGGATGGAGCCTGGGAGTGCCCGTACGGCGTCAACACCCTCGGAGCTGGAAACTGCCAGGATGGCGTTGTCAGCATAAATGGCACAAAGGGGGCCTGAGGATACTGGTGAGGCACTCCCAAACTAAAAGCCATAGGACCCATGGGACCCAAAGGTGCTCCAGAGGGGTACGAGGCCCTGGCGAACACACCATACATCGCATTAAATAAATGCGATGGACCCGAACCTGGCGCCGGAAATTGTGGGTACTGCGCCGGTTCAGGATCCAAACGAGGCACCTCAGGAGCCGGAGCCGCCTGAGCCATAGTTGGAGCCACAGGAGCCACAGGAGCCGAAGGAACCTCATCACCAGTCGGATTCGACCCATCCTCTGGAGTCAGAGAAAATCTCGGCAACGGTGACTGCTCCGGAGTCCCTTTGTAAGATGGAGAATGAACCGGAGTCACCTGAGGAAACACTGAAGGCGAGACAGTCCTTTACTAGACGTCGCTGGACTGGAGAAGGTGACCTCGAAGCCACAGCCTTCGACGATCAGCGCCGAGATGCATGCCGCTTATGCTTTCTCTTGGAACCATGCGACGTTGAATATCGCTCTTTTATGACTCCTTTTTTCTTGCCTTGGCCATATACAGCTTGGCCTCCCGCTCCTTCAGAGCCTTCTGATTCATCTTCCTGCAAGAAGAACAGCCCTCGACATCGTGGTCAGACGACAAGCACCAAAGACAGTCGTCATGCGGGTCAGTAATCAACATATCTCCTCCGCATTCCTTACAGGGACTGGACGAGGCTAGGGGCTAGAGGTCATGGCCGCGAGTATTGCCCTGCTGACTGCTTGCGTGAAACCTTTGGTAAAATACTCCTCAGTAGAGCTGTTGCGTATCCGTAAGCCTGTACTTCAGGGCTGCATGGGAGGGGAAGGATGCCTATTGGAGGGTCCTTTTTCATGTCGGAAATGTCAATATCAAGCTTCTGCTGATCACTTGCAAATCGTACCGCATGAAACACCATTTATAACTACTCTCCCACATGACTCTCGTAAGAGTCGTAATCTTCTCTGCAATATTAGATCGCTGTCTAAACATCATAGTGAAGTGTGGGATATGATTGCTTCAACTCAGCCTGAACTTTGTTATCTGACAGAAACATGGCTAAAACCGCACTCTGTCCCAGCCATCACATTAGGGATCCCAGAGGGCTATAAAATAGCCAGACTTGACCGGCCTGCCAAGACAGGAGGAGGCATTGCCATTGTGTATAAAAATAATCTATTAGTAACCATCTTAGAGGAAATGAGTACCCCAGACTTAGAAATCCTTGTATTCAAAATCAGCTTTTCCAAGAATATTTGCTATAAAGGGGCACTGGTTTATCGACCTCCCGGACCTTATACCAGCTTTAACATCTTGTTGCTGGAGATACTGGCCAGACACATTGACACTGAGAACGAGTTTTTACTTTTAGGATACTTTAACATGCACTGTGACCTCAAGGATAATGCCGAGGCACAATCTTTACTAAGTGACATGTCCGTGTTGGGATTAACTTTAATGAATATAGGTCCTACTCACTTGGCAGGACGTACTTTGGATCTCATCTTCTCAAACAAACCTAATACCCTGCTATGTGGCTCTTCCACTCAGGTCAATTGGACAGATCACTTTGTCTTGGAATTTTTTACCTTACATTAAGGTAAAGCCCCCCCTCAGGCATAAGCCCTTCCCACTAGGCGTAGACCATGGCACAAGATTACTCCAGAAATATTTCAGGAACACTTTGCTGGATGTCCCATTTTTCCTGGAGAGAATGTTGATAAAGCATTGGACCGTTATAATCGGGCGATACTCCAGGTGGTAAACAGGATTGCTCCTATGAAAACCTATAAACCTCGTCTAGTCCGTAAACAAGAGGTATGGTTTACGGAACACATGAGATCTCAAACAGCAGGCGAGGAAACTAGAAAAGGTGTGGAGATTGACCCATGACAACATGGATAAGAATCATTTTTGGGCAGCTCTTTCTAAATATCACAAGGAAATTCGTAATGCCCGGAAATCCCACATACAGTCCCTTCTTTTAGCTGCAGGAAATACCCCCAGGATCTTATATCAAACTTTACACTCATTTGTGAAACCAGCAGCTTGTGAAACTCTTGAATTAGCTTCACAACAACTTTGTAATGAAGTTGCTCAGTTTTTTACAAATAAAGATTCATGACGATATTTTAAATTCCTATCTACCCATCATTGATGATATTCTATCACCTGTGGAAAAGGAAAAAGAGATAGGAATCATGCATCTGCAATCCTTTTCCCCTATCTCCTTGATTGATACAGAATGTTATCTGGGTCAGATTAAAAGCGGAAGTCCCTCAGATATTATTCCAGCCAGAATCTTCCCGATTGTAGGAAAAAGTATGAGTCCACAGATTCAAAGTCTCATTAACCTTTCCCTGACTGAGGGGCAAGTTCCCGGGGAATGGAAAAAAGCGCTGGTAAGGCCCATTAGGAAAAACTCTTCCATTCCCTGGACTGACTTATCCAATCTGAGGCCTATCTCACTACTCCCTTTTTTAGGGAAGGTTATAGAGAAACATGTTAACTAGCAGGTTTCACAGTACATAGAACAGTTTGGCAAGCTTGACAGTTCTCAGTTTGGCTTTAGACCCAGACACAGTACTGAATCCGCTCTGCTATCGGTGACAGATGACCTTCACATGTATCAGGATCGAGGGTATTCGGCGATCCTGGTACTGTTGGATTTATCGGCGGCGTTCGATACAATATCTCACAATATCTTAATCGAACGTCTGACCGCAATTGGAATTGAGAGCACAGCGTTACCCTGGCTAAAGAGTTTTCTGTCTGACCGCACCCAAACTGTCAGCATGGGCACATTTCGGTCGACAAAAACTCATATCACCAAGGGGGTGTCTAAGCCCTACCTTGTTCAACATCTATGTGGCACCCCTGGCTAGCATATTGAGAGACTTTGGGTTTGTCCCGGTCTCCTATGCTGACGATACGCAGCTCCTATTCCCTTTTAAACAGCTTACAGACGAAGTGAGGGTGGCTTTCTCAGATGGCATGAAAGCTGTTGCAAATTGGATGAAATCTAACTACCTCCAATGCAACGTAAATAAGACCGAAGTGATGCTTTTTGGGGAGGTTAGAAATCTGTGGACTTCAGAGTGGTGGCCATGTGAGCTTGGTCAAGTACCTGAACCCAAATTGGTCGTAAAAAACCTAGGGGTCCGTCTTGATCGTGAGCTCACCTATAAACATGGCAACTGGGTTATCGGCCAATGCTTTCATGTTATTGGACTCTTACGCAAAGTGTTTCCACTATTACCTGATTCCACTAGAAAAACTTTGGTTCAGGCACTAGTGTTGAGTCGCCTGGATTACTGCAATGGACTCCTGCAGTCAGCCAACCAGTGAGACCTAGCAAAACTCCAGGTGATACAAAACACTCCCTATAATCCCACTCGGCTTCTTAGGTCCAGTAGCCAACTTCGACTTAAAGTACCTACCATCAAGAGGAGCAGACAAGGTGGGAAAGCCTTGTCTGTGGTAGGCCCGACACTATGGAATAAACTTCCTCTTGAGCTAAGGCAATGTTCTGAATTCTTGGTTTTTAGGAAAAAACTCAAAACGTTTCTATTTTAGTAACTCATCAACCGTTTCAGTTCTATACGTTGTATTGTGCTGAGCTGTTTCCTTCCGTCTCCTGTAGCTGCCAACTTTTCACTCTTCTTCTTTTTCTGTGCGCAGAGATACTCTTATGCAAGAGTCGATTCTAGCGCGATATAAATCCATAAATAAAGCCAGACTTCCTCGTGGCCGACATGCCAAAACAGAGAGAGATACAATACAAAATACAATGTATCCAGACAAAAGTATGGAGAGTCCCAGAAAAAAACGGCTAGCATCGACAGCACGTAAAAAAGGGAACGGATGTCATCACGCCGACGTGGCCATAGCATTGGGACGACCTCGGCGTGGAGAGCTAGGAAAAAGTTTACATGGAATGCTGGCACAGAGGATATTCATAAGGTGAGGAATCCACAGGCAGATGTATCCATCATAAAGTGGTGTACAGTGGGTGAAAACAGAGAACCTGAAGCTCACTCACACACCATTGTTATAGCCACAAGGAACACTGTCTTAAGTGTGAGGAGCAGAAAGAAACTGTTGTGAAGCAGCTCAAATGGAGTGTACATCGTAAAAGTGAGGACTAACTAAAGGTCCCACAGTGACATTACAAAGAAGGAGGGAGGAAACAAATGTTGTAACCCTTTCAATTATTTGCACTACTCACACTATCTATAAAAGGGGTGGCTATTTTAAAAGACAAAAGGTTTAACTGCACAGTGATTAAAAAGCAGGCTGATCAATGGGGACGCTGGGCGTTAGCTCAGCTTGATATATGGGGCAAAAAATATGTGATTTGCGCTGTATATGGCTGTAACGTGGATGACCCCTCTATTTTTGAGTCTCTTAATTCAGAACTGTTAAACTGGGAGGGGGAAAAATTGGTTATGGGGGATTTTAATTGTGCCATAGATTATAGTATAGACTCCACTGGGAAAAGTTCTAATTTAAGAATGCGTAAAACTCGCGGAGCAATCCTACAAATGATAAGACTCCAGTCTATTAAAGATGCTTGGAGATGTATATATCCTTCAATACCAGGTTATACTTATTACTCGGCTCCTCATAAATCATACTCTAGGATTGATATGGCCCTTGTGTCTGATAGTCTACTCTTAACATCAAAAATGGAAATATGCCCTCGGGTAACCTCTGACCACAATCCTATTTTTTCTTTTCGGGTTAAAATTGAGAAAAAAGAACTTAGGCCATTTTCCTTTCCTAGATACTTGCTGAAGGATAACGAATATTTGGTATATACCACTCACCAATTGGAGGAATTTTTCAAAACAAACGCTGGATCTGCATCCCCAGTAATTGTGTGGGATACTATGAAAGCGTATGTTCGTGGCATTACACAAAAATATATTTTCTTACAGAATAAAAAACGAAAAAGTGAGATGGAGACTTTGGTATATTATTTGCGAGTTATGGAGAGTCAACATGTGGAAGCAGTTAAAAAAAAGGATTTAATGGCCCAGGATAGGGTGTTTTCTTCACTAATTGACGCAAGAATTTTAGTTAAACAGTTTAAGGGATAAAATGTCTGCTAATTATTGTAAGCATCGTCTAGAAAAATATGAATATGGGGAGCATATAGGACACGTATTGGCATATCAGACTGCAGAAACAAAAGTGAAAACTAAGATTAACTCTATTAAAGGAGTAAACGGGCTAATATATACTGAATCCTCAGATATCCTGGAGCAATTTCTATCATTTTATCAACAGCTCTACTCCCTTACATGGGCCTCTAATCAAGATGAGGTACTATGCTACATCAATAATAGTGATCTTCCAGTGGCAGATAGTGAGAGAACTGCTACTTTGGATGAAATGGTTTTGATGGAAGAGGTTGAGGCGGCATTACTAACATTACCTACTGGGAAAGCTGCTGGCACTGATTCACTTCTGCTGGAATTCTACAGAACCTTTAAGAAGACTTTGCTCTTGCCACTTACTAGTGTAATACAATCTGTAGCTGTTAGTGGAGAGGTGCCGACTTCATGGAATCAGACACAGATTGTGTTCTTTTAAAAAAAGGATAAACCACCTACTGAATGTGGGTCATACCGGCCAATTTCTCTTATTAATGCAGATGCAAAGATATTTTCAAAGATCTTGGCAACCCGTTTAGCTCCGCTTATGCCGGATCTAGTTTCTGAAAGACAACACGGATTTATACTAGGGAGGGATACCACTGCTCACGTGAATATGGCTATTGGAGCATTCGACTACGCAGAGCAAAGGAAAATAGATTTTGGAATGATTTTATTAGACGCCGAAAAAACGTTCGACCGTGTAAGGTGGGAGTTTTTATGGGCAGTGCTATCTAAGATTGGTATAGGTACGCAGTTTCAATCTTGCATACAGGCTTTATATTGTAAGCCACAAGCCAATCTCTCCTATATGGGATCCCGATCAGCATCGTTTAGGATTTTATGTGGGACTAGACAGGGTTGCCCTCTGTCTCCACTACTTTTTGCCTTATACATAAAGCCATTTTTACGTACCTTACAATCTTGTGCATACATTAATCCGCTGGAATCGGGTACTTTCAAACTCAAACTAAAGGCATATGCTGACGATATAGCGGTCTATGCAACTAATCCAAGTGAGGCTGTGATGAGGATTAAGCAAGAAGCTGAGAAATATGGTAATGTTTCAGGCTATAAACTGAATGTTAATAATACTCAAGTGCTTACTACAGCCGGGATCCACAAATCAATTCCTGGGGCATATACAACCGTGGCCTATCTAGGGGTAAAGATAACAGCTAAAGTTAATCAGATTATTGACCTTAATTATGTACCACTCTTACAGGCGACTACTAAGTTGTTCAAAGTCTGGCATAGGCTTCCCTTGGGACTGCTTGGCAGATGTAACTTAATTAAAATGAAAATACTTCCCAAATTTTTATATCTATTTCGTTCAATTCCTTTGAAAATTCCTAATACTTTTTTTTAAAAACTTGAGGGTATCTGTAGTAGCTTTATATGGGGCTATAAGAAACCTAGGAGGGCAATTGAACTACTTAAATGCTCATATGAACAAGGCGGACTAGGTTTCCCGGACTTCAAAATGTATTTTTGGGCCTCATTTACCGGACGTTTTCGTTGTTTGTTGGGTTTGGACCAGACAGATTCATTCTTTAAGTTTATTTTAGGTAATCAACGGGATATGTTTTTGTATGGAATAAATGACCCTAATTACTTCAAAAGAGTTAAGTTTAAGACTGTGTATATTTGGAGAGCTATGTCTTCTAAGTGTAAATTATCAATATTTCATAACAAATGTCCATTGTGGGGGAATCTTCTTTTCCCCCCGAGGTTTTTCAGGATCAGGCTGGTAAATCTTGGGCTAAGTATGGAATTACATGTTTGGGCGAGATTTATAATGAGAAAGGAATCAAATCATTTGAAAATTTGTGTCTAATTTATAACTTACCATCACATTTTTTTTTTAAATATTTGCAAGTAAGAGACTACTTGACTTCAAATCTTGGGACAACTGAGTTTATGCAGTCAAACGTTTGGGATTGTATATATGGAAGAAAGACCAAATCTCTAATAGGGCTGATGTATACACATTTACATGGTTTTAACTTAGAAGGTAGCAAAAAATTAGCCGAATGTTGGAGTCAAACTTTGGGCATAGCGGTCTCACCCAGCATGATCAAACAAGCATTAGGGAATTTGAAAGAGTCGGTCCATTCTGTTAATCTGCAACTTCAGCAATTACGTACTGTTTGTATGTTGTATTATACACCGGCTAAAATAGCTAAATGGGCCCAAGGAAATGTGATGGGTGATAAAAAATACTGCCCTAAATGTGGATTATATGCTGCTAATTTACTACACATGTTCATATCATGCCCAGCATTGACGGTTTTCTGGCAGAAAATGGAATAACTATTACAGTCTAAACTTGGGTTGGATCAACCACTTACTGACTTAGAAATTATGTTGAGATATAGGGAGAATAATCCAGCTATAGCACGTCTTTTTTCAATTCTGATGGCTTCTGCTAGATTAACTATAGCCAGGGTATGGATTTCTCCCACACCTCCGTTGGTTGAGGATTGTTGGGTCATAATTAAAGAAACTTATGGTTTAGAGGCTGCCCTAGCAAAGGCAAGGGGAACTCGTTCTTTACTCAAATTTGAAGTACTGTGGCGACCTATGTCTTTTTGATTATATAACTATATTACTCAAGTATTATATGAAACTTTGTTTATATTGTCCTCTTTGACTAATTTATGATTGTTGCTCTTCTTCTCCTTGTAATTCTCTTTGTTCTTTTGATCCATTATTAAGGTGATGTAAAATTCTCTCTTTTTTTATGTTCTTGTATTATAGTACACGTGTCACTTGTGATGATGAAAATAAAAAAATTCTAAAAAAAAAAAAAAAAAAAACCCTTTCAAAAATCGCTGAACAGGAGACTTAAAGAGGCCTGATCATGCAACGGAAAAGAAGCAGAAAGAGCCAAAAGGCAGCCTTTAACTGTGGTCTGAGCAAGGACAAAACAAAACGTTGGATTACTTGGCCTGGAGGAGGTCTATCTGCAGAGTACCACACAAAGCCACAAAGTTATCCATGCGACAGGCGGATACAGTTTTGTTGAGGGGCCCCTGTCTGCTAAAATACCAGCGACCACCTCAAATGGAAGGTTGAATGTGTTTAAGTGACGCCACTCAATCTCCAAGCATGAAGGTGGAGATTGAAGGCCAGAGTGCAGAACCCTGCCCTGCTACTGCGACAGCAGATCATTCGGGTGGACAACCTGTTCAGTGGACAAATGCTCATGCCTAGGATTCCTGGATACCATACTAGGATGACTTGGGCCGGGTCAGTCCTGGGAGAACTCTGGGAAGAAGTGGTTTTAGCGAAGGAGTCCAGAGTTCCACTTGAGGCGGAATTGGTCTCCAAGCAAGACAGAACTTGGAAACTACAATGTGCAGAAGTGCTGACATTGCATGCTCTCAGAGGTGGCGAACAGATCGAGTCAAGGTCCTCTCCATTCCACTAGGCTCCAACGGCTGAGCTCATCTGACCTGGCAATCATTGATCCTGCAAAGTGTTTCACCACCAGGAATTTTTTCTTGGTGGTCCAACAGTTTCTAGAGGCACAAGGCCTACTGGCACAATGTCTGTTACCTCACTCAGTCCAGTTTGCTGCGGTGGTGTTGTCCATGACCACCTCTAGCAGCCTCACCTTGATGGACTTAAAAAAGGCTTTCAACGCCAAGCAGATAGCCCTCAGCTCCAGAAGGTTGATATGGAGTCAGGACCCCGCCAAAGACCAGAGGCCTATGATCTCCACCTCTCAGATATCCACCCCATCCGAGTAGGGATGCATAAGTGGGGGAAGGGAGAAGGGTCTGCCGCTGACTTATTTACAGTCCAGTAACCACTACTACAGGTCTTTTGCAGTCTCCTCCAAATCCTGGACATGGTAAAAGTGATCCCCCTGATGTTAGGCCCAGTGAGACTTCAGGTCCCATTGAAGGGTATGCATATGCGACCTGGCAGGCTCTAACTGAAGCTGCTGGGACTGATGGCCTCCTGCATCATTCTGAGTCAAACTCACTGAAATCCAGGACGGAGGTTGAAAGTTCGAGATCATAGCCTGAAGGTCCTGAACTCTTTCCTGGAGGAATGCCACTAAACTGAACTGTGTCCAGAACGGCATTGATGAATAGAGCACCCGAGAAGAAGTCAGGTGTGACCTCGGTATGTTAATGGTGAACCTCAAAGATGACAGGAGGTTGGCCATAGTCTGGAGGTGGCAGTCGACTGCAGGGGAGAGCCCGCGTTCGACAGTCATCTAACCTAACCTCGGAATGTTTGCTGCCACGAAGGCCATCACTTTTGTGAACACCCAAGGGGCATTGCTGAGACCAAAGGGGAGCACAGTAACCTGCTAATGCTCCAATCCCGCCACAAACTGCAGGTAGCAAGATAGGTCTGCAGGGCGGGCATACAGAAGCAGGCTTCCTGCAGGTCCAATGCAACCATCCAGTCTCCGGAGTCAAGGGCAAAAAGAGCCGGGCTTAGTGAGCGCATCTTGAAATCTTCCTTCCGGAGAAAGGCATTGAGAGGGCGCAGGTCTAAAATGGGATGGAGACCTCAGTGCTTCTTGGCACTAGAAAATAGCAGGAACAACAAGCACTTCCTACTTCTGGCATGGGACCCTCTTGATAGCCCCTTTGGCCAAAAGGGCTTGCACGGAACAATGGTCCTCCGTCAGTCATTGTGGTGATGGTGGAAGGTGTGGCTACAGCGAAAGGAAGAGTAGGGCATATGGGACCTATTTGCAGGACCCCACCGGTCTGGTGTAATAGCTCGCCAAGCTGTAAGAATTGTACCCGTGTCCCACCAGGTGTCTGTGCTCCACTAAGGGCACGCTAAAGGCGTTTGGCAGGCGGGGCTGCAGAAGGGGCTGGAGATTGGGCATCATGCTGACCTTGGCCGCAACCATGAAACTGCTGGGCGCCATGCTGTGGTTGGATAGGCTGGCAATATTGGGAGTCTCTACCAAAGCTGAGAAAGGATCGTTTGGCCTGCTGCCATTGGCGAGGTGGGGCAGATATGCCTAGTGAGCGGCTCATGGTCCTGCTCTCCTTGAACTGCTTGAGAGCAGAGTCTGCATTATCAGCAAGTAGGACGACTGGACATCACCTGAGACACTGGTGGACAGCAGCCAAGGGTGGCGGCAAATAGCAACATTGGGTCGGATGACCTGCCTGATGGAATCGGAGCTGGTCAAGCTATAAAAATTAAAAGCATGGCAGCTTCCCAGTCATCCTGTATTGCATGGGCAAGTACACATCAGATACACCTGGGAGGACTTGAGTCACTGAGTCCCAAAAGACTTGGGAAGAGCATACAGAACGGACAGCCAGGCTGCTGGAAGAAAAAGCTTTACAAAAATCTCCACTCGCTAGGATTCCCTATGAGGTGGAGTGGGTGGAAACGTGTTGAGGCTACTCCTTCTGGTGGACGCCTGCCCCACTAAATGTTCAGGAAGGAGTACTAAGACAAGAACACTTGGCCACCCTGGGAGGGCGATGACGTCTCCCTATTTACCTGTTGACTGGGGGGCCGGAGTAAGGCTCTTCCTAGGCACCTAACACGGTATCAGACAGTATCTCATTAAATGGCAGAAGGGGCTCAGGAGAGGTTTCCCTCAGCTGAAGGGCTACCATTAGAACATTAGTTTCAACCTCCAAAGTGGATCGTTAGAATTCTCCAGTTACAGTTTTATATAAAGCCCCAGTGGTCAGGATAAGATTGGGCGATATAGTCACCTCCCCTATAGCTATCTTGAGGGGTACTTGGCAGGGGTGTCCATTACCCCCCCCCCCCCCCCTTCTATATGCCCTGGTGGCTGAACCCCAGGCATGTGCCTTGAGGGAGTACTATGGACATAGGGGGTGGCGCTTCCCTGCTTACCGCTTAATTGTCTCAGTTTACACTGACTACATTCTTCTTTATGTCTGAGACCCAGAGAGACAACTTACCCCTGTGCTCAATGAGGTGGTTCGCTTTGGGCAGCTATCGGATCTCAGCTTGAATTAGACAAAACCTATCATTCCCCCCCCTCTCCCCCCCCCCCCCGACTCCATCCATGCCCCCAGTGAAATTGGCCTTCCCACTACAATGGACCACATATTTAGTATGTTATTTAGGAATACATATTCATAAAGATCCAGGGATAGTGCTATCAGATAACTATGGAAAAGCAATTCATAGGCTTGAAGAGGAGATCACCCGATGGATCAGAGTATCTCTCTTTTTTTTTTTTTTTCCTCATTCGCCAATACCCATAACGTGCTGACCATCCATGCATTCCCCTTTGTCAATAGGCTATATACTCTCCAATGTTTTTTGTACTTCTTCCCAGAATGTCTGGATGGAGGGGCAGTCTCTAAACATATGATCCGAGGCCTCAAGCAATCTGCATTTTTTGCAACTAACTTGTGTACTTTTACTAATTCTTTATAATCTAAGAGGGGATAGGTATGCACGATGAGCCGTGAATAGATGGTTCCTCCTCAACCATGCTGGTTTAACTATGTTGAAGAGAATTTTGAAAGATTCCTGCCATAAATGATCACACTGTTCATTAGGCAACGATCCACTCGACAGCTCATCAGCCAGCTTAAATTCTCCATCGACCTCCTGTTCTATGGCCCAATACCAATAGGAAACTTCCTTTTTACCTGCTGGCCTTTCCACAAGCTGTTGCTCCAAACTAGTTCCTCCGCCTATGAATTTTTCTTTTTTGAGCTGGGATTGTACCCAGCTATGTAACTGGATGTATTTGAATCTTGAAAGGTCGCTATCCACTATCTTTTCTAGATCTTCCCATAGCATAAGTGTTTCATTGCTGATTAGATCTCCCCATAGTTTAATTCCAGCGTCTCTAAGTGGAATAGTCAGCCTATCGCTGAGGCATTCTGGGGAGCCTGGAGAATCCCAGAGTGGGGCCAGTTTGGAGAAGTAGCTAAGACCTGTCGCCTTCCTTAATGCTACCTATATCCTGGCAAAACCCTGCAGGAATTTAGGTTTGATTTTCTTAAAGAATTTTTGATCGTCAAATTTGTACATAAACCTTTCCGCTGGCAGCCTCGCCCCTTTCAGCATGGCCAGAAACATAGCTCCACTCCCTTTGTCACTTGGCGTTTTCAGCAACATACGAGAGTGAGTTGGAATGCCCAAGCATAAAATTGTAGATCAGGTAACACCAACCCCCCCTTTTCCCTCCTTCGTCTTAGTTTCTTCCATGCAATTCTGATAGACTTATATGCCCAGATAAAAGAATTGATTTCCCGTTGGAATTTTCCTATAGTATCTTTATCAAAATGGAGAGGGATTGTGTTAAAAAGGAAAGTGGCCTTAAGCAATCTAGACATTTTGACTAAATTGACTCTCCCCAGAATGGATAAGGGGAGATGTACCCATGACTTAATTTGTCTATGACAATCCCGAAGAACTCGTGATAGATTGGTATCTGCCAGTTTATTAATATCCTGGGTGATTGTGACTCCGAGATAACGCATGCTGCAGCTTGTCTGAAATGAAGGATTCGGGATATTCCAAGTCATGATTTCTGTCTTGCCAGCATTTATCTCATAGCCAGAAACCCTGCCGAATTTCTCCGCCAGTTTAATTATTTACCGGTAGGGTTCTGTCTAGATCTGCAGACAGAATCAAAATATCATCCGCATACAGGGCAACCCTTCTCTCCCAATCCCCGTATCTGAATGATTCAATATCGAGATTGTCCCTTAATTTAAGTGCAAATGGTTCGATAGACATGTCGAAGAGCAGGGGGGAGAGAGGGCAACCCTGTAGAGTTCCTCTAGTTATACCGAATGACTGTGAGACAGCCCTTTACCAAGAGCTTAGCCGATGGGGATTTATAGATTGACTGTATAGCCCGACAGAATGTTGCGCCCAGGTTGAATTTCTCCATGACTTCTGATAGGTAAATCCAGTTCAACCTATCTAAAGCCTTGGTGGCATCTAGAGTCAGGGCTGCGAGGGGTAGCGAACATGCAGAGGCAACGTCTATTGCACCGACCAGATCATAAGTGAGGTCTGCTAACTGTCGCCCTTTCACAAACCCCTTTTGGTCGGGGTGAAGTATATCTCCAGCCACCTTCCCCAATCTAGTAGCCAAAATAGTTGTATAGATTTTATAATCGGCATTTAGAAGTGATATGGGCCGATAAGACCCACATCTGGAGGAGTTTTTACCCGGTTTCAAAATAAGGACTACAGTAGCATCATTCCATGTTACCGGTGGGCTGATACCGTCCATAAAGATTTTGTTAAATAGGACAGTTATTGTTGGTATTAAGCTCTCTCCAAGTGAACGATATAGTTCTATTGGAAGCCCATCCGGGTCGGCCGCCTTGCCCCTTTTCCCATTTGCCAATGCTTTCCTCACTTCCTCTTGTGTAATGGGCTGCCCCAAATCCAGTTGTTTGGAGCTGGTAGTTGTTAGAGCGATATTCTCCAGCCAAGATTTTGCCTTATCGTCTGTGGAGGTCTTTTTATATATTTCCTGGAAATAATCCAGGCAGGCCTCTCCTATTCCTACATCTGAATAGATGGGGGTTCTTCATTACCCACTGAGATCTCCTTAATATGGTTCCGGAGCTCGTCTGCCGTGATCTTCCAAGCTAGTAATTTTCCAGCTCCTTCCCCATACTCAAAATGGGCCATCTTGCTCACTTCCCACCTACGCATAAGCCGCCCCAGAGAACCAACTCCATTTGTTCCTTCAATTTCCTTTTGATTTCTTGATCTTCCTTCTGACGGATTCCCTCTTGGGCATTTTGTTTTGTTTTCACCTTCCTCATTTCTTCCTCCAAACCCCTAATGCCTTCTCTATATTTCTTACATCTATAGCTTGCCCTATTAGTTATTATACCCCTCCAAAAAGCCGAGAGTATCCCAAACTGTCTTAATGCCTGCAGTTCCCAAGTTGATCTCTAAAAAATGGTTGGTTTCTCGAGAGAGGAAACAACTCATTTTCTTCTAGTAAGAGAGTACGGTCAAAAGACCATGCTCTGCCCGTTGGGTACCTAGGCGACCCCACCCTCAAGCCATTTACATTCCAGGATAGTATCTGCAGAGAATTCATTTAGGGAAGTACTCCACCCTCCAGGCCCTCCTTAAGGTGAAGCAGCAGTTACATCTTGATTTTAACCCATCAGTCAATCCTAACCGAACATAACCCATGATAAATATGACGAATTAGGTGTTTTATTATTAATTATCCCATTTGCTCCCATACCACCCACCCTACACCCCCCTTGGAGAACCCAACCCCTATTTACCTTGACTGGTTGTTTTCCAGATATGGCGTCTGTAGCCTCCTTTTCCTCTACCTATTTACTCCCGATATGTTACCCACCATAAAAAACACAAAGAAGGGTGCCCCTAGATATATGTTTGTATGCAAAACCCCTTTTCCCCCTTTTTACTTTTAATAAGAATATTTTTTTTCCGTTTTTTTTTTCCCTTCTCTTGCCAGTTTCCTCATTGTGTATATAAAATATATATATATATATATATATATATATATATATATATATATATATATATATATATATATATATATATATATATATATTACCTACTGGCGGTCGCCAGTAGGTAGTTATAGTTAGGACCACGTTTCCATAGGAAAACCTCAACATTCTATTTTGAATAACTTTGGCGCCGGTCG